>NC_073638.1:38826666-40183750 GCF_029407905.1 Bubalus kerabau
TCATCAAGAGGCTCTTCAATTCTTCTTCACTTTCTGCCATAAGGGTGGTGTCATCTGCGTATCTGAGGTTATTGATATTTCTTCCAGCAATCTTGATTCCAACTTGTGCTTCATCCAGCCCAGCATTTTGCATGGTGTACTCTGCATAGAAGTTAAATAAGCAGGGTGACAGTATACAGCCTTGATGTTCTCCTTTCCCAATTTGGAACCAGTCTGTTGTTCCATGTCCGGTTCCAACTGTTGCTTCTTGACTTGCATACAAATTTGTCAGGAGGCAGGTAAGGTGGTCTGGCATTCCCATCTCTTTAAGAATTTTCCACAGTTTCTTGTGATCCACACAGTCAAAGATTTTGGTGTAGTCAACAAAGCAGAAGTAAGTGTTTTTCTGGTATTCTCTTGCTTTTTTGATGATCCAACAGATGTTGGCAATTTGATCTCTGGTTCCTTTGCCTTTTCTAAATCCAGCTTGAAAATATGGAATTTCATGTTCACATACTCTGGCTTGGAGAATTTTGAGCATTACTTTGCTAGCATGTGAGATGAGTGCAATTGTGTGGTAGTTTGAACATTCTTTGACAATGCCTTTCTTTGGGATTGGAATGAAAACTGACTTTTTCCAGTCCTGTGGCCACTGCTGAGTTTTCCAAACTCTAATTAAGATGAAATGAGGTCATATTGGTGGAGTCCTCACAAATGGGATCAGTGCCCTTGTAAGAGTCAGAAGAGAGCTTGCTTTCTCTGTTCTTTGCCATGTGACTATGTTGGCAGTCTGCCACCTAGAAGGGCACCCGCACCAGATCTGACTATGCTGGCACCCTGAGCTCAGACTTCTAGCCTCCAAAACTGTGACAAATAAATTTCTGTTGTTTATAAGGCATTAGATTTGTGATATTATTTTATGGCAGCCAGAACAAAGATATCAACACAAAAGGGGGCACTCAGTCAATGTTTGCTGAATGAATAAATGATCTTGTAGCAACATAATGAAGATGGATAAAACCTCATCCAGAATTCCCCAGATCTGGATAATCATGGTGCAGTAGAAAGATCAGATTCTGTCAGGCAAATCTTTCTAGCTCTATGACCTAGGGTGATTAATTCAATCTTGAGACACTTTTCTCATTTGGTGACATGAAGATAAGATAGCTCACAAGATTGTTGTGGGTTAATTGCTATAAATGGCTTTAGCCATACTGTGGGTTGGCCCTCAATAAATATTCAGTTCTCAAATCTTGGTTTCACAAAGACTACTGGAAGCCATAAAACCTTGGCAAAGCTAGAAGGCCTTATCTAAAACAGGCCTCAGATGAAGAAACTCAGGAATTAAACTATGTTGTATAAGGAGCTTATTTTTGTAAAAGTGCTACAGCTCTTACTGGGAGGAACAGGGTTTATTGTAAGGGTCAACTGAAAAGTCTATTCTTGTAAATAGTTGCTCAAGGCATGGTCTCCTTGAGGAACTGGGAGCATGAACTTCCCTTGCCCCTTATTTTCCCCAACTGGCTGGGAAGTGTTTATTTGAGACATTGTTTATTGAGCTTGGAGTACCATGGCTCACCCCCTTGCATAATGCCTAATAGCTGTGCATTTATGTATAAAGTTCCTTCAGCTTCTGTGTGGCTAAAAGTCTTTCAAGAGGTTTAGAGTGAGAAGGGAGTCAACATGGAAGAACTGGGCCATGCAAGAGAGAGGTCGATGTTTCCAGAGAAATGAAATGAAAAGGCAGTTTTGCCCAGTGCTTATGATAATCAAGGCAAAATAAAATGCAGTCCTCTTCTAATGTGAGCTTACAAAGGTACATGTGTGGGGTGATGTTCACAGACACACTGCAAGGGCACTGATGTTTACTGATATTGCAGCATATGGGACACGGAGGGACTGACATATCATCTCAGAATCACAGCCTAACACAGATCAACGAAACCTTAGGAATCCTTTGTTTTGAAGACCAGGAAAATGAAGTACTCACAGGCTGTGACTGCACACTGCTGATAGGGAGCAGAAAGGCAATCAGACCCTAGCCTTTGGAGTCTCAGGCCTCAGCCCTTTCTAGCACAGGGTGCTTACAGCAAGGAAAGAGAGGTTGAAAAAGCTGACTTCAGTTTTCAGTGAAATTGTTAAGGTTTTCTCCACAGTCAGATTAAAATGACATAAAGAAACCTATTGTGTTCCATCAGTGTATGTGGCAGCCTGGATGAGGGGGGATTGGGGGGTGAGAATGGACACATATATATGTATGACCGAGTCCCTTTGCAGTTCACTTGAAACTTTCACAACATTGTTAATTGGCTATATCCCAATACAAAATAAAAAGTTAAAAGTAAATAAATAAATAAAAGGACCTAAAATAGCTCAGCAATTAATACATAAGATAATGTATATGAAAGTTTATTATAAATTATAAAATATTCTCTTAATAAATAAAATGGTCTGACAAGATGGATATAATCATAGAGTATTACAGGTCACATTTTGATGATAATCAAAGTGATTTTACCTGCTTTGTCAGCTGTTCCATTGTTTCTTTGTTGCTGACTCCAGAGGAGGTAACTTATGGATCACAAATTTATACAAGAAAAGTATGTAGGAAAATTAATTTGTGCACAGTGTTTTTTATTAAAATGTTTTCAGTTATAAAAAGGATGCATAAATATATTACTATAGGACACTGGGGGAAATGCAGAAAAATATAAAAGAAGCAATAAAAATTACCTACAAAACTACCTTTGGAAAAATTCAATTAAAATATTAGTGTATTTTTTTCCTGAAAGATTGCTATCCTGTAAGTATACACTGCGCGTGCTCAGTCGCTCAGCCATGTCTGACTCTTGGCGACCCTATGACCTATATATAGCACACCAGGTTCCTCTGTCCACGGGATTCTCCAGGCAAGAATACTGGAGTGGGTTGCCATGCCCTCCTCCAGGGGATCTTCCTGACCCAGGGATCGAACCCAAATCTCTTATGTCTCCTGCGTTGGCAGGCAGGTTCTTTACCACTTTTGCCATCTGGGAAGCCCATACACTGTACATGCAGTTTAAAATTCAATCTTCAAACAATATTATTTAGTGACTTTTTTTCCATTAGTCTCCAAAGAATACTATAATTGATGGTATATTATTTCTTTATAATAGAGCTAATTTATTTATCCATCCATTTATGTTTCCACATTTATCTTGTTACCAAATTTTCACTTTTATAAATATTTCTGACATCAAAGCACTGCTTCTTTGACCACACTTCTGGTTTTCATCCTTCCTAGAATAGATTCCTAGAAGTTGGATTATTAGATCAAAGATTATGACAGTTTTAAAAATTCCTCATAAGGATCACTCAATTGCTTTTCAGAGACTGTGATCTATTTATACTTGTACTGGCACTGTGTATAAACATACATCTCACCACATCCTTGTCAGCATTATCATATAAAATAGTTGACAGTGGGTGAAAAGTTGATGAGAAATAGGATATTTGGATGACCTCAAAATAAATTCCCACAAGATGCTTAATAACTATAAAAGAAAAATAACAACTTTACAGAAGAGGAAACTTGCAGATACCACATTAACAGAGATACAACTTAGCTTCATCAATGATGGGACAAGGACTTTCCTGGTGGTCCAGTGGCTAAGACTCTGAGCTCCCAATACAGGGACCCAGATTTGACCCCTGATCATGGAACTAGATCGCACATGTTACAGCTAAAAAGATCTCACATGCTGAAACTAAGACCCAGTGCAGACCCAGTAATATATTTACTTATCTATAAGTAAATATATTTTTAAAAAATTATGGTACAACTGGCATCATGGTCCTCACAAGAGGATGCAAGAAAAAGGACACGTCATTTCTGAGATATTCCCGCCCAAAATGCATTGCTGTTCAGTCATTAAGTCGTGTCCAATTCTTTGTGACCCCATGAACTGCAGCACGTCAGGCTTTCCTGTCCTTCGCTAATTTCTGGAATTTGCTCAAACTCATGTCCATCGAGCCAGTGATGCCATTCAACTATCTCATCCTCTGTCATCCCCTTCTTGTCCTGCCCTCCATCTCTCCCTGCATCAGGGTCTTTTCCAATGAGTTGGCTCGTCACATCAGGTGACCAAAGTATTGGCGCTTCAGCATCAGTCCTTCCAAATATTCAGGGTTGGTTTCCTTTGGATTGACTGTTTTGATCTCCTTGTTGCCCAAGGGACTATCAAAAGTCTTCTTCTGCACCACAATTTGAAGGTATCAATTCTTCAGGGTTCAGCCTTCTTTATGGTCCAACTCTCACATCCTTACATGACTACTGGAAAAACCATAGCTTTGACTATCTGGACCTTTGTTGGCAAAGTAATATCTTTGCTTTTTAATACACTGTCTAAGTTTATCATAGCTTTCCTTCCAAGGAGCAAATGTCTTCTAATTTCATGGCTGCAGTCACCATCCACAGTGATTTCAGAGCTCAAGAAAATAAAATCAAAACGTATAACCTAAACCAAATCATGAAAAAACATCAGATAAACCAAAACTAGGAGGCATTCAACACAAGAAATGATCTGTATTCATCAAAAATGCCAGTGTCATGGGAGTTAATGTTTTTTCATTTCTATTGTTGTTTAACTCTGAGCCCCCCACCCCCTATATTTTGTAGGAGTATTGCTAGCACAGAGGAAAGCTACTGGATTTGCATATTTTTCTTGTATGCTACCATTTTACTTATGAATTAATGTTAAGAGCTTTCAGTTAATTTCTCTGCATTTTTTAAAGATATATAATCTTATTGTCTGCAAATAACAGTAATTTTGACTCTTCCTTTCCAATAATTTTACCTTTTATTTCCATCTGATGTCTTATAGCACCAGATAAAATTTCTTCAATAGTGCCACATAATAATATAGATATCCAGCATTTCTGCTTCTTCCTGGTTTTAATGAGAATGTTTCTGATTTCAACATTAAGGATGATACAGGCTGTCAATATGAGATACTATAGATTAAAGAGTATCTTCCTATTCCTAGATTTCTATGAGGATGGATTTTTTTTAATCAAGCATGACTGTGGAGTTCATCTGAACTAATTTTTGTTGTCTATTCAGTCTATCATAGAGTTTTTCTTACTGAGATTGTTGAACTGATGCCATTACATTAATACATTTTTCCAGTGTGAATCTATCTTTGCTTCCTGGAATAAAGCTGGTATAGTTATGGCAAATAATTCTCTTAGTACTTCATTTTGCAATTATATATATTTTTCCTTTTGCACAAGCTGGAATCAAGATTGCTGAGAGAAATATCAATACCCTCAGATAGGCAGAAGACACCACCCTTATGGGGGAGAAGGCAATGGACGGAGGAGCCTGGTAGGCTGCAGTCCATGAGGTCGCTAGGAGTCAGATATGACTGAGTGACTTCACTTTCACTTTTCACTTTCATGCATTGGAGAAGGAAATGGCAGCCCACTCCAGTGTTCTTGCCTGGAGAATCCCAGGGATGGGGGAGCCTGGTGGGCTGTCGTCTATGGGGTTGCACAGAGTCGGACATGATTGAAGCGACTTAGCAGCAGCAGTGGCCACCCTTACGGCAGAAAGCGAACAAGAACTAGAATGAAAGAGGGACTTGATGAAAGTGAAAGAGGAGAGTGAAAAAGTTGGCTTAAAACTCAACATTCAGAAAACAAAGATCATGGCATCTTGTCCCATTACTTCATGGCAAATAGATGGGGAAACAGTGGAAACAGTGACAGACTATTTTTCTGGGCTCCAAAATCACTGCAGATGGTGACTGCAGCCATGAAATTAAAAGATGCTTAGTCCTTGGAAGAAAAGCTATGACCAACATAGACAGCTTATTAAAAAGCAGAGATATTACTTTGCCAACAAAGGTCCATCTAGTCAAAGCTTTGGTTTTTCCAGTAGTCACATATGCATATGAGAGTTGGACTTAAAGAAAGCTGAGCACCAAAAAATTGATGCTTTTGAACTGTGGTGTTGGAGAAGACTCTTGAGAGTCAACCTAGACAGCAAGAAGATCCAACCAGTCCATCCTAAAGGAAATCAGTCCTGAGTATTCATTGGAAGGACTGATGCTGAAGCTGAAACTCCAATACTTTGGCCACCTGATGCTAAGAACTGACTCATTGGAAAAGACCCTGATGCTGGGAAAGATTGAAGGCAGGAAGAGAAGGGGATGACAGAGGATGAGATGGTTGGATGGCATCACCGACTCAATGGACGTGAGTTTGAGCAAGCTCCGGGAGTCAGTGATGGACAGGGAGGCCTGGTGTGCTGCAGTCCGTGGGGTCACAAAGAGTTGGACACAACTGAGTGACTGAACTGAACTGAGCTTCCTTTTGCAACTCTGTGGTGGATTTGTACTGTATCAGCTTAGTTTAGCTAGGACTGTTTCCAGAATTCCCTTCTGTGCATACTTCTGGGTTAGCTGGACCACAAGAGACAATCATGTGAGACTGGGAAGGGGAAGTGAAGTGGGACCCATACCCTCATACACTCATAGGTCAGTGTCAGACATCTTGATGTGCTCCATGCAACTGTGACCATTGGCAGGGATTGGTTTCTGCAATTGTGGATTTCCTGAAAGCTATCCAGAACCCGAGTGCTGCCAGTCATCTTCCCTGGCTTTTGCTTCTCTGCTTCTTCCAAAGAGGTGTGTGTGTTTGTATGTGTGTGTTACCCCATAGTTTTTCAAGCATACATCCCCTGTCCTAAATCATGTTCTCTCTAAAATACCCAGAGTACTTCTTCCTAACCAATGCCTAATACAATAATTAGATGGAAATTTAAAAACCTGAATGCACAATAATTATTTTTCATTTATTTTTTCTAACCAAAAGATTCATTCTGAGGTTGTCAATTTTATTAGCAGGACATTCTTTCTGTATTTATGATACATTGGACTATTATTTTTATTTATTTGCTTAAAAAATTCTTTTTAAAAATTAAATTTGCCAGAGGTTTTATTTCTATTTTCAGAATCTGTTCTTTGATTTTTATATCTTTAGAAATATGTATTTAGCTGCCTGCATCAGAAAATGCAACTAACAGTAACTTCAACAAATAGGCACTGATTTTTCTAACATAACAATGAGCTCAGAGGTAGATGGTTGCTAGCATTATTTAGCTACTCAACAGTACTGTCAGGCATCCAGACTCACTCTGTTTTTTCAATTCACTGTCCCTAGCCATTGACTTCCCTCCTTGTGTTTGTGACTTCCTGGTTACAAGATGACTATTATGTCAGACATCAGAGATACATTCAAGGCAGAAAATGTGGTCAGGGAAAGGGAAAAGAGAAAGCATTGAATCAGCCCTGTCAGTACCCCTTTGTATCATTAAAGCAAGAGCGCTCCAAGAAGCTCCCTCAACTGTCTTCCACTGATAACCTCAGTGATAAGATTTTTCATGGCCTCTTCTACCTACAAAGAGTCCTAAGAAGTTACTTAATTCACTCCCTAGCTTCTACAGAAGAAGGCAAGAGAAAATAAAGTTGGGAAAAATCACCCTACTGTCTCCACTACATATATCAACATCATGATGTTTGTTTCTGAGTCTTTATCATTTATCTTGCTGTTTTCTAAGTTGAGCCAAAGAAGAAGGTTTATTTATTTTATGTTGTTGTTGTTAAACAACGATTCCTTTTATGCTATGAATTTTCCTATGAGGATAGCTTTGACAGCACACCATGGGTTTTGATTTAATGAGCTCTCATT
The DNA here is from genome assembly GCF_029407905.1 of Bubalus kerabau. Taxonomy (NCBI): domain Eukaryota; kingdom Metazoa; phylum Chordata; class Mammalia; order Artiodactyla; family Bovidae; genus Bubalus; species Bubalus kerabau. The sequence continues at coordinate 38,834,377 of NC_073638.1, forward strand.
GCAGTTTTCTAAATAGCCTGTAATTGTACCATTGATTTCCTTTCTTAATGACAGTTTTTGCTTGTTTGTTTGTTTAGAAGAGTGAGTTTCACTTCCATAAGGTTGAGAGCTTTATCTTTAAACTTTTTTTCTTGATTTCTAGATTTATTGCATTTTAGGCAGAGAAGGTAGTTATTATTAGAATTTCTATTTTTTGAGATGTATTGAACTTTTCTTTGTGGTTTAAATTTTTCTCAAACATTTTATTAAATGGTAGATTTTTGTTTATAGTATATATTATAATATGTATGTATTCAAATTCTCTATAATCTCAGTTTTTGAATTTTTAATTGGAAAATAATTGTTTTACAATATTGTGTTGGTTTCTGCTTTACGACAACATGAATCAGCTATAACTATGCATGTATCCCCTCCCTCTTGAGCCTCCCTCCCACTCCTGCATAACCCCAATTTTGTGAGAGTATTTTTGGTCCTAATTTGTCTGCAGAAAAAGTATTAGTTGCACGGTTGTGTCTGACTCTGCAACCCCATAGACTGTAGCCCACCAGGCTCCTCTGTTCATGGGATTCTCCAGGCAAGAATACTGGAGTGGGTTGCCATGCCCTCCTCCAGGGGATGTTCCCAACCCAGGGAACGAACCCAAGTCTCCTGCAGAAGTCACCCCCAAATTATGCAACTATCAATTTCTTCTTATGTTTGTAATCATAGTCTCTCTATGCCTCAGTTTCCTCATCTGCAGAATGGAAGAAATAATATTTCCTACTTCACAGAGCTGTTGACAGGGTTAAATGATTTAATTTCATGTGAAATGCTTGGACAGTACCTTTCACAAGGTCAGCATTCAATAAGTGTCATTCAAGTAATCAAACAAGGAGGCCATTAGCCTGACTTGGCTCTAATGCCTTGTTAGCCTTCAAAAGAAAACCAAAACCTATGTCAGAATCAGTTCCTCAAGGATAAGAAAAATAATCAATCACAAAAGTGAAAGAGTCTTTCCCAAACAATACAACTGCTGAAGCTATGGCCAACCAACCAGTTTCCCTGTTTGGTTTTGCATCTTCTCTATAAAGTTCTTGCCCCTGGCTCCTGTCAGTGGATTACTAACCACTTCTGGTTTGGCATTGCCCCATTCCAATCAACTTTTGCTCAAAGAAACTCTTAAATTTTTAATATGTCTCAGTTTATCTTTCAACAATGTTAAATACTATTATTATTATTGTTTCCAGTCTAGCAGGCTTGCTCTGTTTCTAATAACAGAGCAGGGTAGGACAGGATCGATATTCTCAAGCCAATTTCATTGGCATTGAAGTTAGTGTTAATTAGTTCCAGATTCCAGCAGCAGTTTGTCAGTCCTAGTCTGCAGTTGTTTAAATGCATTTTTGACATTTTCTCTGTTTCATGGACTTTTATTGGGAGGTTGGAAGAGGTTATGTCAAGGGTTACTAGCCAACCACCTTTTAAACCAGAACACTTGTATCTAATTTTTAAAATAAGCTGCTTCAATGTGATTCAAGTTAGGCGGAGATTGCTGCTATAATTCAATTGCCATAAAGAAATAACCATTAAGGCACTTTTCAGCCCTGACTGGGCACTTTCTTAATGGCCTCAAAAGACTTTGGTGAAATATTTCAGCAATTCTTTCTGTTCTTATCAGGAGTTCATTTGAGAATTTAGGTCCCTTTTTCTTCACATGTCATGAATTTCAACACTATCTTTCTGAATTGTATCTGATCTATTCTCTAAAACCAATCATAGAATCATCTCTAAAATAGCATCCTTACCTCAATGAGAGCTCCCTTTTAAAAATAAGTCTGACAGGCATCATGCATTTTAAATTGAACGTAGACGGCAAAGCAGCCCTCATCCATTAGCTCAACTGACCTTTGAACAACCCAGGAAAGAATAAGAATAAGACCATAAATCAAAGAAGACTCTAATCCTGGCTGGGGCTTAGTGTTCCTATCAACCCAAGAGTGAAGATAGCAATCATGCATAACATGGGAATTTTATGTTTGCACCTAAAATCAACCTCCTATAATGGAAAGAGCACCTGAGTCAGAAGATAGGGGTCAGAAGGCAGGGACTGAAGCTGTGATTTCAAAAGATACTCACTCTGTTACTTGACTTTCCATACTGTCACTTCTCTTGTTTATAAAACGAGGAGAGTGTCCCAGGCCATACCTCCTTCAAGACTATCTTTTCCCACCCTCAGAGAGGTTATGGTTAGTGGAGGGACTGTAGGAGAAAAATGGTAGGGTGCGTGAGCTTCGGAAATTTAGGATTTAAGCACCAGCTCCACCCACTTATTAACTATAATTTTGAGCAAATTATTTGTGTTCTTGGTGTTTCAGCTTCCTCATCTATAAAATGTGGGATGATAATAGCATTTAAATCATAGGGTGTTATGAGGATTAAATAAAATAATGTACATCAAGCTCTTAGCTCAGTTCCTGGCACAAGGGAAGCACTCAACAGATGGTATATATGATGCTCAAACGTGACCGCTTCTCTTTGAACAGCCTTTGGTTTGCCCCTTAAGCCCACCACAAGGCCAGACTTGGTAGTTTGCCCCCAACTCCTATCTTCCCTTCCCCCAAAATAGACCAGCTCCAAAGGATTGACAAAAAATGTTAATGAAGATCTCATGGAGACCCAAAGGAAGGGGCAAAATAATAACAACAACTGCTGCTGCTGCTGCTGCGTAGTCGCTTCAGTCGTGTCCGACTCTGTGTGACCCCATAGACGGCAGCCCACCAGGCTCCCCCGTCCCTGGGATTCTCCAGGCAAGAACACTGGAGTGGGTTGCCATTTCCTTCTCCAATGCATGAAAGTGAAAAGTGAAAGTGAAGTCACTCAGTCGTCTCGGACTCTTAGCGACCCCATGGACTACAGCCCACCAGGCTCCTCCTGTACATGGGATTTTCCAGGCAAGAGTACTGGAGTGGGGTGCCATTGCCTTCTCCGAATAATAACAACTAAATGGTACTGATTCTTAGTATGTTTTAAGCATGGTGCTGACTACTTCCCATGAATGATTTCATTTCCTTCCATACAATATAGCAACATATAAGCCAGTTTTTTCTTGGATATTTTAATTTTTTTGTGTGTGTAGCCTCTTCTCTTTAGAGGAAGAACTACTTTCTGAGAAGTCTTCTTTTGTCAAGGCACTGAAAATTCCCTCTATTGCCCTAAGCAATTCAGTTTTCCCATCAGGTTTGTACACCCCATTCAGTAAAACCCATGTGAGCCAGGAAATCGGACTGCTTTTCTTCTCTAATTCATGCTGCCCAGGAACATCTCAGTTCACCTGATGATGCTCGTAGGGAGCCAGGACTGGTGGGCCCCATCACCCCGTGCAGTCAGGAAGAGTGGCTAGATTTCAATCTTGCTCCCAGTTTATCTCCTGTGCCTGACAGTGCCTGACACACAGGAGGTCATTTGTAAATATTTCTGGAATGAACAAATGTGTGATCAAACTAAAACATAACAAAAGTCAGAATGAACAAATGTTTAACAAAGGAATGGCAATGTGCTGTGGGAAACAGACTGAGAGCTTGTGGGAAACTTTCATGGGGAAGACAGGATTTGACCTTGAAAGTTGAGTTGGCTTTTAATAGGCAGAGACTAGGAACGAGAACATTTCAAATAAAGGGAGCTGTGCAATAGCACAGGTACAAAAGAGTATGTGATTTGTTCAGTGTAGAGAAATCGAATGAACAGTCTGTATCACGGAGGTTCAGTGCCTGAACCGTCAGGGCGGCCAGACAGGGCACAGTCAGAGGTGGGGCTGGAAGCTTGTGGAAGGCAGCTCAAAGGAAGAGCTCCAACACCGTGTTCAGGAGTTTGCTTTATCTGTTGGCAGCAGGGGAACTCGACCACTGAGAGTTTCTGAGGAGACTCGCTTGCTCAGATGTGTCCTTTTAAAAAGATGACTCTGCTGAGGAGGGTTTGGGCGTAGGCAGAGACTGGACAGCCAGACTAGAGACGGGATGGCAGTGTACACAGGTGAGCACGTCTCTCCACAAATCTTCAAGGCCCCCTCCTCAAGGGAAGTTTGTCTGGAGTGGTGCTTCTGCTCCCAACAGATCTGGGAACATGTTTGCCACGTGTGCCGTGCTAAGTCGCTTCAGTCGTGTCTGACTCTTTGTGACCCTATGGACTGTAGCCTGCTAGGCTCCTCTGTCCATGGGATTCTCCAGGCAAGAACACTGGAGTGGGCTGCCATTTCTTTCTCCAGGGGTATTTGCCATATTTAAGAAATAGGGTTGTGTCCTCCATGTTCTTTGTAGATATTTTAAATGCAGGGTCATAGAGAGAAAGTTAATTAACATAGAAAAAATACCGTAGATATTAATTCTTCTAATCAAGGCTAACAAGTCTGCCTAAATGGGATGGGGAGGGGTGAGTATATTCATAAATCCAAAGTCTGAGAAAAGAAAAGGGAGGAAAAGAGCACTCTTCTGATCCCACGAGCCTCTCCACTGCTCTCTTCAGAACTGCCACTTTTTCCAACAGATGGCTGTGTTATTAATTTCTTTGACAGTTTCTAATATAGACTCTTGCGAGTTCCTTGGACTGCAAGGAGATCCAACCAGTCCATCCTAAAGGAGACCAGTCCTGGGTGTTCATTGGAAGGAATGATGCTAAAGCTGAAACTCCAGTACTTTGGCCACCTCATGCGAAGAGTTGACTCATTGGAAAAGACTCTGATGCTGGGAGGGATTGGGGGCAGGAGGAGAAGGGGACGACAGAGGATGAGATGGCTGGATGGCATCACTGACTCAATGGACGTGAGTCTGAGTGAACTCCAGGAGTTGGTGATGGACAGGGAGGCCTGGCGTGCTGCGATTCATGGGGTCACAAAGAGTCAGACACAACTGAGTGACTGAACTGCACTGACTGAATATATTCCGAGAATGTACAGCATTCCAAACAATACGGCCCCTCGGTCCCTCTGTGGGGCCAGCCTCTCCTTCTGAAGCCATGGCCACTGTTACGTGTCTGCTCATAGCCACCACCTGGTTTTCCTCCATAATCACTTAAAAAAAAATTTTTTTATATGCAATATTTTTTAAAAGTCTTTATTGAGTTTGTTACAATACTGCTACTGTTTTACGTTTTGCTTTTTTTGTCTGCAAGGCATGTGGAATCTTAAGTCCCTGACCAGGGAATTGAACCCACACCCCCTGCATTGGAAGGCAAAGTCTTAACCATTGGATTGCCAGGGAAATCCCTCCATAATCATTTTTTATTTCCCATTGCTCTACACAAATTTAAATCTCTGGTTAATTCTGATATCATATAATCACCATAAAATTTTACCCTACTCCCACTGCAGTTTTAAACATTATCTCACGCCCATTCAAAGGCATGTTACAAAAGCATCAAGAGTAGAGGGTAGGAGGGGCTCAACATTAAGACACAATATAGCAACAGAGCCTACAGCAGTTTGAGATTGGTTGGGTATGGAGATAACAGGTCAGGAAACAGTCAAAGATGATTTATATTTTTGAGCTGGCATCCTGGAAGGATGATATTATTTGTTAGAAATAGTACTGGGAATTGGGGTACTATTATTTAGTATTTAGCCAGAAAACCAGGGTCTACCACAATCCTTTTTCAAACCATAGCCACCTATTTTAAAGTTACCAAGAGAGAAGACACACACACACACACACAAACACACACAGAACAAATGAAATAACAAAATAGAGCAGGTAAAGGATTCTGCCCAGTTTTCCTGCTCCTTCCTCCCTCAAAGCCCAGACTCAGGTTTCAACTCTTGCTGCTTTGATTACATGGTGGAAAGAAGCCAGAAAGAGACTGAGTACAAGATAGCTAGGCTGGTTGCTGGCCCTTACCACTTTAGACGTGTAGAAGGAAGAAACAGATAAGAGACGAATAGTCAGATCTGCTTAGGTGGAGAAAGCCTTGGGTCAGCAAACAAGTTTTGCCCTACAGAGAAAGCAAAACAATAGAGAACGTTCCACCCATACCTTTTTAAGTAGAGGTTGGCAAAGTGTGGTTCAAATAGGGCCCATTGCTTGTTTTCATATGACTCACAAGCTAAGAATGATTTTTATATTCTTTAATGACTGTAAAAAAATAAAAGAAGAATAATATTTCATGGCAAGTGAAAATTATATAAAATTTGAACTTTAATGTCTGTACATAAAATGTTATTGGAACACAGCCATGCCCATTCGATTACCTATTGTCAATGATTATTTTTAGCTTCAACAGAGAGGATCATAGCCCACAAAACCTAACTTAATTATTATCTGGCCCTTTATAGAAAAAGTTCACCAGTCCCTGTTCTTGAGTTATAGTGATGTCTCCCAAATAAATAGGGCCTGATTAGATTTTAAAATCTAACCCATGCATATCAATTTCTCCTCTCTGGGAGAAGCAAGGAAGAGCTTGGAAAAAGGAGAGAGGAGCTCTGTATTCCTTCCTTTAAAGGAAACTGTACCCCAGGGTTGGAACACTGGGGAAAGAGCATGTTTTGAGGTGGCAGACTGTATATGTAGCTTGAGGTGTCTGGAACAACTAGGAGGTGACTGGACCTCTCAGCTGGGGTCTCAGGAAGCGGAGCTGGTGATCAAGACCTGGAGACATGTCTGCAGAAGAATAGGGAAGCCAAGGAAAAGCTTTCCTAGGGAGAACATAGACGGGCAAGAAGAGAGCTTACTAGAGTTGCCAGGTAAAATATTTACTTGCTAAATCTGGCCAGCCTATTGGAGAAAGAACTGAAATTTGAAACCTGGATAGAAGAGGAAGGGCCAGAAGGGAAACAGCAAAGGGAAAGTCAGAGGAGTGGGAGAAGAATCCTAAAAGCTCCTAAAAGTGGGAGGCATTTGTGATCTTCGGCAGTTTGGTTGAACAGTGGGGGCAGGAGCCATTAGACTGAAAAGAGAAACTATGAATATAGAGTCTAAGATATACAGCTTCAGGGGTTTATTTTTATTTTTTTCAGTTAATTTTTATTAGAGTATAGTTGATTTACAATAATGTGTTAGTTTCTGCTGTACAGCAAAGTGAATTCATTATACATATACATATGTATACTCTTTTTAGATTCTATTCCCATATAGGTCACCATAGAGCACTGAATAGAGTTCCCTCTGCCATACAGTAGGTCCTTATTAGTTATCTGTTTTGTATACAGTAGTGTGTATATATAAAATAGATAACTTACCTCAGAAATTATCTATCATCAGAGCTTACAATGGCTTCTGAAGTGACTTTGCTTTTTGCTTTAAATACTTCATAATTAGATCTAACTCACTCATCCAATGTATGTCACTCTAGTAGTCAGTCACCTTAAAGAACTCTTTGTAGAAATTTTACCCTGGTGGATAATAATAGTGATAATAAAAATAATAATGATGATGAGGTTAAGAAGGAGGAGGGGGAGGATAACAATAGCTAACACCAGAATAGCATTTACTCAGTGAACACACTGTTCTAAGTGGAAGACACGGACTGACCCCCATGTGAAAAGTTGACTGGCGTCTTCTTGGTGATGGAAACAGTAGTCATGCCCAACATGAGTTAAATTCTTATGTGTCAGGCACTATGCAAAGCATTTTATTTGCACAGTGATGGAATACTTGATGAGGCAAGAGTGCTAAGGAGATAAAAGATACAAGTCAAAAGAAAAGAGCCAGATGAAATGCATTTTCCCTGGACAAGAGTAAGGACACCCCTTCCTCTGCGCCAGGGGTCTGAGAAGAAAGGATGAGCACAGGCACGCTGTGGCCTCACAGATGGGAGACTCCGAGTGTTGAGCTTAGTGGCTTCATGTCTCAGGGAATAAGGAGGTTTTCTCACCTGCTATGAGTGAGGGGTGCTTCTGTGTTAGATCAAACTCTCGGACACTAATACATTCTAAGGATAAATTACTGAATATGGCTGATAGGTTTTGCTTCTATAGCCATGAACAAGGAGTAATCACATAGACCAAAGGAAGGAGTATCTGGTTTTCAGTAACATATTACAAGGCCAGGCAGCCACCACTCCTGCACTCACGGTTCATGCCCAGGCCCCTCACAAATGCATCCAGCCAACTCTGTGGACAATGCCCGCATCCTTGGATCAGTTTCGGTCTCCCATCTGGCCTCATATTCCTTGGGCCCCTTTCAGCCTCCAGAAAGCTGGGGACATAATGTTGGACTCATTCAGCCTTGAAGCGGACCAACATAAAAATGTGGCCATGATTCCTGTTGGGTACCTGAAAGCTCTGATGCTCCCCCAGGGGTCCCTCCCTCGTCCATTCACAGCATGAAGTTGGCCACCTTGAGACATGTGTTCAGTAGCAAAAGAAGCCCAGGGGGAGGCAGGCCCAGCCTTCCCTTGGAAACAAACTAATGCCGCTGAAACCCATCTTTATATCATGCTCTTTTTGTCGGGAACCTATCATTTCATTCATAACTTTGGGAAGATAATTACAGCATGCTAGCAAGAGACAACTTGATGAATAACTGTTTATTTTCAAAGGAGACATATTTCATGCACCGGCTGCATAATGGGGTCGGGAGCATAGCAAGCTGTCATCATGTTTTCTGTGTCATTTAACTGCCTGGCAGGGTTCTACATGGGAAATGGAAAATCTCCTTATGATAGATAATATAATATCTTTGGCCTTGTTCAGAAACCACATTTTGGAGGCAGGATTTGTAAGTATCTTAATGTTGTTCGTCAAACAGTCTATGTCAGCTTTGTCTTATTTCTTCTCCTCCTTCAGACTCTGCCCCACCCCACGTCCCAGCACAGTCCCCACATGATAGGCCTCAAAGGAAGTAGGGTTATAACTGTTGAGTACCTGGGCTAATCTTCATTTTGTGTTGACTGATGATCAGATCCAGGACTGAGAATCAACCCCCACCCCCCACCAATGCACAGAGGTTTTGAAGACACCGAAACATTATATATAATACAGCCACATAAATAATGAATTTAAAGTTTAGACCAGAAAATATAGGGACTACATAATATTAATAGCTCACATTTATTGAGTGCTAACAGTCTGCTATCCTTTACATGGATTACTCAGTGAATCCTTGCAAAACACTTATGAGGTAGATAAAATCAATATCTATTGTGTAGATGAGGAAATTACAGGGCTAGTTAAAAAAAAAAAGTCATTCAGCTAGCATTCAAGCTCAGGGTGTGAATCTGAGGTGTAAGTGCCTTGCCAGAAGGTGTGTTTCTCACTGCGGTAGATGCTGAAGTGCGCTACCCAGATCTCACATATGCCTCACAGACGTTAAGCCATCCATCCAATGATCAGTGCAAGCGGGAGGACAAAGGCCCAGCCCCTCACTCCAATTCAAGACAACTCTGAAACACCATCTGAGACACAGGGCCCTCCAAGAACTGGCTGACTCGTTTTGTGTGATTGTATTGCAGTTTCCCCTCTGATATGACAGTCCTGCTTCTTCCCCCAACTCACCCCAGTCCCCACAGGTCTTACTAACAAGAGGACATCCCAATACATTTCCTGAACAGAGATCTCCATCTCAGAGTGCGCTTCCCCAGGAAAACTGGTCTGCAACACTCATGATTCATGATTCAGCAGAAAAATTAAAGCACGATGTTTGGGCTGCAGAACTGCACCTGATTATAAAGGGAAGCTGCCAATTTACTTCTGAATTTTCTAACAGTCAAAGAAAAAGATGGACACATGAGAACTGAACCAAGTTTCCAGGGATAATCTTACATGCATGCTTGCAGTACCTTGAAGATCTAGAGGCTGGGAAGACCAGGAGGCTGACCTCCTGCTTTCCTGGTGGACCCAGGAGAGGTTGCTGCCTTTAGCACAGATTGATTGCCCTTCTAGAGATCCACTCCAGTACTTTTGCCTAGAGAATCCCATGGACGGAGGAGCCTGGTAGGCTGCAGTCCATGGGGTCACTAGAGTCGGACACAACTGAGCAACTTCACTTTCATGCATTGGAGAAGCAAATGGCAACCCACTCCAGTGTTCTTGCCTGGAGAATCCCAGGGATGGGAAGCCTGGTGGGCTGCTATCTATGGGGTCATACAGAGTTGGACACGACTAAAGCGATGCAGCAGTGGCAGCAGAGATTTTCTGGCAAGGATAAGTATTTTCCCACAGGACACATGTAGGCTAAACTCAAGAAGAGTAGCCCAGGGTCCTAACATCCTAAACAAGTTTACCCTCCACTTGCCCTCCAGTGGTAAACTGGAGTTTACCACCCAGAAAAAAGGATACATGTCCCTTGGGGGGAAGATAAATTTGAACAAGAGGAGTCTAACAGCAAACCCCAGAAAGCCTGAGAGAACACCCCAGAAGGGAATCAGTTTGCAGTCTCAGTCGTGTCCGACTCTTTGCAACCCCATGGATGGTAGCCTGCCAGGCTTCTCTATCCATGGGATTTTCCAGGCAAGAATACTGAAGTGAGTTGCCATTTCCTTCTCCATGGGATCTTCCTGACTCAGGGATCAAACCTGCATCTCCTGTATCTCTTGCATTGCAGGCAGATTCTTTGCCATTTGAGCCATGCTGAGCTTCTCTCCAGAAGGGAATAGGTTAGTTCAAACATTACCAGGCCCAAAGAGCCTGATATCAAAGACCATACACTTTAAGTAAGACTTTTCCACCAACTTCACCTCCCTCCACCTGAGGAGAGTGGATAGCGAGAAGCCCTGGGCAGAGAAGCAGGGACGCAGCCACACCACCATCCTCTTTCCGGTTACAGTCTCCCACCCTAAAGTTAGCCCCAGCTAGGGGGAAGAGAAGGAGAAGACACCAAGTTAAATTACCATTAGAGTTTGGGACTGAACATTCTAACTACTAAATTAGACTGTGTTTGCAATTTAAAGTGACCTAGGAATAACTATTATCTGAGAGTGAGCAGAGTAATTGTGTGCTTGCTCTAGATTTCATCCCAGGCAGAGGGAGATTTATTCCCACTAAATAAATTGCAAAATGGTGTGGGAGACAAAAAAGAAAATTGTGTTTTGATTACACCACCAGTGGGGCTTGTCTAGCATCCCAGTTACATCTGAGCTGGCTTCCAGTACTTGCGTAGGGGGAAGGATATTTGCATATTTCCTAGGGAACTTGGGAAGTGAGGGAGGCCAAATGAGCAAAACTGGGGAAGTAGCACCCTGGGGAGAGGGGCAAGAAGGGCCAGAATCCAATTGTCCTGCAGGGAGGAGCTTCAGAGATTGAGGGCTGGCACTGCCTTCTGCCTGCTCTGGCAATGGGAACTGGCCTGGGAAGCATCAGAAGATACCAGGGGTTAGCTCATGCCAGGCAGGATCTCCAACAAGGGCCTTGGAGCACCCATGCTTATTGCAAGGCTGGGGGAGAAAGTACCACGTGAGAGGATGGTACCATCTGAAATATGCCATCCCTCTCCCCATGTACACGCACACACACACACATACCCACTTCTGCTTATATCTTTCATTTTTTCCTGCAAGCCGTTAGTTGTAGGAAGCAAGGTGGAGAGAGAATGCTAAAGGAGGCGGGAGGGCTAAGGGTTATTGTGGCTGTTGAGCTAATATGTGTGTGTGTGTTTTGCATGCTGTTGCTTCTGCCTGTAACACCTGCTGAACCAATCAGGGTCCCAACAGGAGACAGATGGCCAACTCAAAATAGTATAATTCAAGGAGGGTCTACTTGCAGGGGGCCTTTTCAAAGGTGTGGATGCAGGGGAAGTACAGGGGATTTGTGCCTAGGGCACCCTACCCTTAGGCCCAAAGAGACCAACAATGAAGGAGGGAGGGGTTCCTGGAAGCAGTTCACCCCACACATTTGTGGGAGCATGATAAGAACACTTGGAGGCCTCCCAAACCACATGTCTAAATATTTGAAAGTCATAACTCAAACTAAAAAACTGCTAAATGAAATATATTCTGTTGACTTTGGCAAATAAACCTTTAGAGCAACCTGGGAGACTGGGGTTTGAATTTAGAAGCTCCCCACCACCCAGAGTTCTGTGCAGGGACAACATGGCAGAAGGGGAACATCTGGGCCTGAGCCCCCCATAGCCCACCCTCTTCTCTCCTCATCCTTGCCACTGCCTATAACCATGGGTGACCTCATGTATACAGTGGACACCCCAGCCTTCCCGGCCATGCTGTGCCTGTGACCCACACACATGCACCACACAGCCTCTAGCCAAGCACTGAGCCTCAGGCTCAGAACGCTGCTGGTGTGGTCCACACTCTAGAGGAATGATGAGATGCCAGCACACAAAATAGAGGGGCAGGGCCTCACGGACCCTGGGCAGTGGGGCAGCTGGAGGAGGACCGGAACACTAAAGCATGGTGTCCATGGCAGGGGCCTCTCTTGAGGGTCAAAGGGCAGCACTGCTGGAGAGGGAACACAGGACCCAACCCGTCCCCCATCCCCGAGGCAATGCCACAGGGATGAAGACAGGGTCTGGGAGCCCTGAAGCCTGACCTCATGCTCCTCTCTCCCTTTGATTCCCTGAGGAGCTAGGGCTTCCCTGAGAGTGGGACAGGAGGCAGGGTGTGGGGGAAAAGTGGTAGACTCCCAGGTGGTCAGCCCCTAGGGGCACAAAGCAGGAAGGAGGAGGATGAAGACTGGGTCTGGAAGACAACGAGCCCTCTGTCTCCCCCATTCCTCTAGTTAACTTCTGCTCAAGCTTTAAACACCAGCTCCAGTGTGAATCTCTCAAGAAAACCCTACCTGGCCTCCATAGCTACAGCAAGTCTCTGCCCTTAGGTGGCCCATGCCTGCCTGCCCTTGTCCTTCACAGTTCACTGAAGTTTCTGTCATACGTGTGGTTATTTTATTAATGGCAGTATCCCTACCAGTCCACAAGCTCCACGAGGGCAGGGACTGGGACTGTTCAGGTGTTGCTCTATCTCCTTCCTGACGCGGGCCTGGCACGTGGAGGTTCCTGCTGTTCTATTTATGGTCCTCCCCACTTTGCTGGGGAGGGAGAGTGGCATTCAAGGGAACACAGAGAACATATGATGACAGTAACAGACATGTATGCACTCACACACACATACATACACACACACATAGGTACATACACAAGAACTTGGAAGTGAGCCTTTGAGGGTTAAAATTCAGATTCTTGTACAACTGATTAGAACCATCATCAGCTTATACTGGAAGGACTGATGTTGAAGCTCCAATACTTTTGCCACCTGATTTGAAGAGCCGACTCATTAGAAAAGACTGATGTTGGGAAAGACTGAAGGCAAGAAAAGAAGGGGATGAAAGAGGATGAGATGGTTGGATAGCATCACCAACTCAATGGACATGAGTTTGAGGAGACTCCAGGAAATGGTGAAGGACAGGGAACCCTGGCGTGCTGCAGATCTTGGGGTTGCAAAGAGTCAGATGTAACTTAGTGACTGAACAACGACAACAAGCATCAGCTTAATGAGCCAGTATAACTCCTGGATCCAGATAAGAATTTAAGGAAAGTATGGTCACATTTAAAGAAAGCAGCTGTTTAAGCACAAAGAGAGGTGCTCTCCAAACGGTGCCCAGAGGAAACAGTCCCTAGCTTGACCAGGTAACGCCTAAGCCACTGGACGGGGCTGTCCTCCCTGGGGAAATAGGAGCATCAGTTTTTTAGGCCCTGATGCCATTAAAATTCTAAATTCCATAGCTACCTTGTCCTGTTCCCATGCTCACAAGCAGTCATCCAGTAATTTGGCTCATATGGAGCTGGCCAGTCAGGTCCACACAATGATGGGTTCGTCCATCATGAGCATTGCTCATATAAATTAGTGAATCGGTGTTCTGATTTTACTCCCACTTCTTAGAGAGTTTGTTAGCATGGGTGGGCGTTTCCCAAGCCTCTGGAATGTCCTCTGGTGAACTCACAGGACAATACCCAGGAGAGAAGCAGCCCCACAAACCCAGCCATGGAGAGTTTTTTCCTTCTGTGAAAAAGAAATAATGGTATTTTCAAAGGGTCTAACATTTATCAACGGGAAGAAGGAGTTATGTACAAATAGAAATGGTTTTGGTTTTTCATTTTTTCTTTGCCTTCTCCAGACCTAAATTGTCTTTCCAGCTAGAATACATAGTAGCAGAGAAATTCAGGGGAGGCTGAGGCGACAGTGCTCCTGAGGAGGGGCCGTGGGTGAGAGGGTGCTGGGGCTAGAGCAAGGGATGGAGAGCGACTTGACATGGGGCCCCCGAGGCAGTTCAGTGCGAATGGAGAATAAAGTCATTACTGATAGAAGATCTAAGGTCATAGTGTGCATCAGGGACATGGAGAAAAGCCAGAAGGAACTGAAAAATCAGAAGTGGGGGAGGTCAGGAAGGAGACTGCGTGAAGTATGAAGTGACCTCTTTTGAAAAGCTCAAATATTTTGGTCTCTCACAGCAATTCGATTTTTATAGAAATATAAAGGCTAAATGCAGTGTGGTATCCTGGATTGACTCTTGGAACAGTAAAAGAATACCAGTGAAAAACCTGGTGAAAACTGCACAGTCTGTAGTTTAGTTAACTTTCATGTGCCAATGCTAATTTCTTAGTTTTGGCAAAGGTATCACGGGTACAGAAGGTTTAACACCTTCTGTATTAGGGAGAACTGGTTAAAGGGTATATGGGAACTCTGTGTTTACAACTTTTCTATAAATCTAAAATTATTCAAAATAATATGTTATAAAATGTATAAAGACCTATATGTTTTTTAGCTCAGGAAAGTTTTCTTCAATGTGTCATTGATTATTGTTTCTATTTTAATTGTTTTCTTAATCAAGAATTTTTATTATTCTTAGATTGGATCTCATTTTTCCACTTTTCATGGCCATCATATCATCCTTTATTGTTTTCATCTCTTCATTCTTTTCCCTCCGAATCCTGGGAGACCCTCTGAAATTTGCTCTCCACATCACTGATCTGATTTTCTGCAGTGCTGCTGCTTCTGCTTGTCAGTCCTCTACTCCTACATTTTTAATTTCTTTGTAATTCATTTTTATCCCAGTCATCTTTGTTTACACCTGCTCCAGCTGTATTTTAATCACAGACTATCTTCTACTGTCACTGTATGCTGCTGTTTCACAGAAGCCAGGGCTCTTTTCCTTCCAGCAGACATCTATCCTGCATGACACAGACGGGGATGCTCTCTCATCACCTTTAATGACTGGCCCTTTGCTATCTGCTTATGGTGCACATAAAAACACACTAACAGTACAAACATACACCGTGCTCAAGCTGTGTCTGTGATACTTGCTTTTGCAATTTGCATTGATGACAATTTGGAATTCTTGAACAAAATTCCAGAAGACCTGTATCTTCTGAGTAATGCAGAAATAAAAAAAATAAATCACAAATAAAGGACCCATCACTGCCTGGCTAAAGCTTGACACTCTATAATGTTAAAAAGAAAAACCCATTAGCAATGGGGCCTTATTATTAGAAGATGCTTCATAGGAAATGAGAGTGTGATTATGCACCACCAGGAGTTGAATCAGGAAAAAAAATCCTTACTATGATTATAATGCTTCTATGTAAAAAATTATATTTCTGCTACAGTGTATCTGATAGAGAGGGTATTGTTTAGTGTTTGAGATGTTATTCCTTTGGACTCTAAATGGATAAAATTTACCTTTGTAAGTAGGAAATAGGGTACTCATCCTGTAGAGTGTTTCTTTGTATTTGCATCACCCACCAGAGGCTTGCTCATCAGCTGAGAAGAGAGCAAGACCAAGCACTCAGAAACAAGAATAAAGGGAGTGCTGGTGGAGAAGTAGGTCATAAGTTATTTTCCCTGGAGGCTCAAGGATGTCCGAGAGGCAGGCTTGGGTGTGGTGGAAACAGCCCAGCACATGCGCAGGAGGGAAGACATGTAAGCAAACCTTCAGTGCCAGAAGCCATGGAAGTTAGAATAAAAGCAACAACTGTAAAACAGCATTTTCTAAGTCTATCTTTATGCTGCATGCACTTTCTATAATCTTTCCTTTTTGTTCTTATTACTTAGTAAAGTTTTTGGAGGGATTCAGATTGTCTTAAAAGATATTTCCATTTCTGCAAGGCCCATCTTGAAAGCTGGTGGTGGCAACCCCAGAAGATTAGACAGTGGCAACAGCGTGAGCCAAGTGGGAGCCCCTCTAAAGGAGAGAGAATCTAGGAGTGAGGGGAGGGGCATTCACTCACCAGAGACCCTCGCTGCCCTACCCTACTCTTTGTTTCAACAAGTGGCCCATCTTGAGATGGCTCTCGGGCAGACTTGTCATGTCCTGCCCAGTTTCAGACTTGCTCCCCGCTGCTGTTTCTGCCCTTTCCAGAACCTCAGAGGAATCCACCTGCCTGCCAAGAACCAATCCCTCTTGCTTCCTGAGCCACCAATAATAGAAATCACTGAGATCATCTGAAACTGAAGAACATTCCTGTCCTTTGTTGGATAAAAGATTTGCTTAATTAAGAAAAGAGTTCAATAAGTTCTAGAACCTGCTTTGCATTTTTAAAGCACTTAATCCACCATACACATTCTGTTTTAGTAAAGTTGGATCTCAATCTTTTATCTTAAATAAATGGATCTGACAGGATGCTACACTTTCAGATTAAGGATTTCATCCATAGGCATAGAAATTTCCTTCACCCACTGACATCTTCTAGGCTTCTATATTTTCCTCCAACAAAGTTGAATTACTGCAATTCAGGCTCAGGAATCATCCTGACCAGCCCTGACCTCAGCAAAATCCCAAGAGGAGTCGCTAATATTTATAGAACTCTTGCTATTTGCCAGACATTCCTTTAAGTGCTTTAAGTCCAACAATAAACAAGGAGGGAGGATGTTATCATGAAGAGAAAGACAAGAGAGAAACTGTGAAGTTGGATAAATTGGCTCAAATCCCCACTCTGCCACTTCGCTCGCCTGTGTAATTCGGTCAATTTTCATTTTGTATCTCAGTTTCCTTCTCTGTGAAAAGGAACTAATAATAATACTTGCTCTCAGGGGGAGAGAAAGCAGTTGTGATGATTAAGAGAAATAACATTTGGAAAGAATACCTGGCACATGACCAGGGTCTTTCTTCTCTGCTTCTTCCTGATGGAAGCATAAGTGTAGCAGAATGTGAGCAGTTTGACCTACAACACTACCAAATGCAGTGGTTGGTTGTCTACCTTCCAATAAATGGTCTCATTAATTTTCTGGCAAAGAGGGAAGAGAAGAGCTGGCCACTTGCCAGGGCTAATGGAGTCATTTTGTAGGCTCTGTGGCTTGTTATTGATGAGTGAAACCCTTACCTACCATTACTCTGCGGGGCAGCACAATTCAAATTAGATGGAATGATGCGAGCCTAGCACCCAAGGGTGCGGGGAAGTATTGATCCTAGACGTGAACCCTCTGAGGTCAGAGGTCTGGTTTTGCAGACACAGCCTCCAGATGAGAATGTCAGCTGCTTCAGCATCAGCCCCTCTGTTCTATGACTGCTGCTGCTGCTGCCACTAACTAGACCATGTTGCTGCTCCAACCCTCCTGCCTCTTTTTAGAAAAACTTTTTATTTCATATTAGGGTATAGCCTAACATAACAAATAATGTTATGTCAGTTTTAGGTGAAGAGCAAAGGGACTCAGCCATACATATACACGTATCCATTCTTCCTCAAACCCCACTCCCTTTCAGGCTGGGCATAACACTGAGCCGAGTTCCTTGTCCTATACACTAAATCCTTGTTAGCTATCCATTTTAAACATAGCAGTGTATACATGTCCGTCCCCAACTCCCTAACTATCCCTTTCTCCCATCCTTCCCCTCATCAACCGTAAGTTTGTTCTCTAAGTCTGTGAGTGTCTGTTTTGTAAGTTCATTTGTATTTCTTTTTAGATTCCACATATAAGGGATGTCATAAAATATTTCTCCTTCTCTGTCTGATTTACTTCACTCAATATGACAATCTCTAGGTCCATCCAGGTTGCTACAAATGGCATTATTTCATTCATTTTAATGCTTGAGTAATACTCCATTCTATATATGTACCATATCTTCTTTATCTATTCTTCTGTCAATGGACACTTGCTTTGGACAGGTTGCTTTCGAGTCTTGGTCACAGTAAACAGTGCTGCAATGAACACTGGTCCACCCTACCAGCCTCTTGATGGCCAGAGATTGGTCACATCCACCACAAGAATTTCTGCAGACTTCCCTCATATCTAGGCTTGCCTGTACCTGGCTGGTTCAGTTGTGGGAGGGAAAGGAGAGGTTCTTCTGTTCATAGTCAAAAGACCATTTCATGAACATTTTCCAAAATAACTGGCTCAGATCAGTTCAATTGCTCACTTGTGTCCAACTCTTTGCAACCCCATGGACTGCAGCACACAAAGCTTCCCTGTCCATCACCAACTCCTGGAGCTTGCTCAAACTCATGTCTGTCGAGTTGGTGATACCAACCAACCATCTCATCCTCTGTCATCTCCTCCTCCTGCTTTCAATCTTTCTCAGAATTAGGGTCTTTTCTAATGAGTGCGCTCTTTGCATTAGGGAACCAACGAATTGGAGTTTCAGCTTCAGCATCAGTCCTTCCAATGAATATTCAGGACTGATTTCCTTTAGGATTGACTGGTTTGATCTCTTTGCTGTCCAAGGGACTCTCAAGAGTCTTCTCCAACACCACAGTTCAAAAGCATCAGTTCTTCGGCGCTCAGCTTTCTTTATGGCCCAACTCTCACATCCATACATGACTACTGGAAAAACCATAGCTTTGACTAGATGGACTATTGTTAGCAAAGTAATGTCTCTGGTTTTCAATATACTGTCTAGGTAAATAAAAAATAATTGGCTATAAGACCTACAAGACCTTCTAGAATTAACACCCAAAAAAGATGTCCTTTTCATTATAGGGGACTGGAAGGCAAAAGTAGGAAGTCAAGAAACACCTGGAGTAACAGGCAAATTTGACCTTGGAGTATGAAATGAATCAGGGCAAAGGCTAATAAAGTTGTGCCAAGAGAACCCACTGGTCATAGCAAACACCCTCTTCCAACAACACAAGAAAAGACTCTACACATGGACATCACAGATGGTCGACAGTGAAATCAGATTGATTATATTCCTTGAAGCCAAAGATGGAGAAGCTCTATACAGTCAGCAAAAACAAGACCGGGAGCTGATTGTGGCTCGGATCACGAACTCCTTATTACCAAATTCAGACTGAAATTGAAGAAAGTGGAGAAAACCACTAGACCATTCAGGTATGACCTAAATCAAATCCCTTATGACTATACAGTGGAAGCGAGAAATAGATTTAAGGGATTAGATCTGATAGACAGAGTCCTGATGAACTATGGATGAAGGTTCATGACATTGTACAAGAGACAGGAATCAAGACCATCCCCAAGAAAAAGAAATGCAAAAAAGCAAAATGGCTATCTGAGGAGGCCTTACAAATAGCTGTGAAAAGAAGGGAAGTGAAAAGTAAAGGAGTAAAGGAAAGATATACCCATTTGAATGCAGAGTTCCAAAGAATAGCAAGGAGAGATAAGAAAGCCTTCCTCAGTGATCAATGCAAAGAAATAGAGGAAAACAATAGAATGGGAAAAACTAGAGAGCTCTTCAAGAAAATCAGAGATACCAAGGGAACATTTCATGCAAAGATGGGCTCAATAAAGGACAGAGATTGTAGGAACCTAACAGAAGCAGAAGATATTAAGAAGAGGTGGCAAGAATACACAGAACTGTACAAAAAAGATCTTCACAACCCAGATAACCACGATGGTGTGATCCCTGACCTAGAGCCAGACATCCTGGAATGTGAAGTCAAGTGGGCCTTAGAAAGCATCACTATGACCAAAGCTAGTGGAGGTGATGGAATTCTAGTTGAGCTATTTCAAATCCTGAAAGATAATGCTGTGAAAGTGCTGCACTCAATATGGAGTGCAAATTTGGAAAACTTGGAAATTTGGAAAATTTGGAAAACTCAGCAGTGGCCATAGGACTAGAAAAGGCCAGTTTTCATTCCAATCCCAAAGAAAGGCAATGCCAAAGAATGCTCAAACTACCACACAATTGCACTCATCTCACACGCTAGCAAAGTAATGCTCAAAATTCTCCAAGCCAGGCTTAAGCAATACGTGAACCGTGAACTTCCAGATGTTCAAGCTGGTTTTAGAAAAGGCAGAGGAACCAGAGATCAAATTGCCAACATCCACTGGATCATGGAAACAGCAAAAGAGTTCCAGGAAAAAACATCTATTTCTGCTTTATTGACTATGCCAAAGCCTTTGACTGTGTGGATCACAATAAACTGTGGAAAATTCTGAAAGAGATGGGAATACCAGACCACCTGACCTGCCTCTTGAGAAATCTGTATGCAGGTCAGGAACAACAGTTAGAACTGGACATGGAAGAACAGACTGTTTCCAAATAGGAAAAGGAGTATGTCAAGGATATATATTGTCACCCTGCTTATTTAACTTATATGCAGAGTACATCATGAGAAATCGTGGGCTGGAAGAAGCACAAGCTGGAACCAAGGTTGCTGGGAGAAACATCAATAACCTCAGATATGCAGATGACACCATCCTTATGGCAGAAAGTGAAGAAGAACTAAAGAGCCTCTTGATGAAAGTGAAAGAGGAGAGTGAAAAAATTGGCTTAAAGCTCAACATTCAGAAAACGAAGATCATGGCATCTGGTCCCATCACTTCATGCATGGCAAATAGATGGGGAAACAGTGGAAACAGTGGCTGACTTTATTTTTCTGGGCTCCAAAATCACTGCAGATTCTGGGCTCCAAAATCACTGCAGATGGCAATTGCAGCAATGAAATTAAAAGACGCTTACTCCTTGGAAGGAAAGTTATGACCAACCTAGGCAGCGTATTAAAAAGCAGAGATATTACTTTGCCAACAAAGTTCTGTCTAGTCAAGGCTTTGGTTTTCCCAGTGGTCATGTATGGATGTGAGAGTTGGACTACAAAGAAAGCTGAGTGCCGAATAATTGATGCTTTTTTACAGTGGTGTTGGAGAAGACTCTTGAGAGTCCCTTGGATTGCAAGGAGATCCAACCAGTCCATCCTAAAGGAGATCAGTTCTGGGTGTTTTTGGAAGGACTGATGTTGAAGCTGAAACTCCAATACTTTGGCACCTCATGCGAAGAGTTGACTCATGAAAAGACTGTGATGCTGGGAAAGATTGAAGGCAGGTGGAGAAGGGGATGACAGAGGATGAGATGGTTGGATGGCATCACCGACTCAATGGACATAGGTTCGGGTGGACTCCGGGAGTTGGTGATGGACAGGGAGGCCTGGCGTGCTGCGATTCATGGGGTCGCAAAGAGTCGGACACAACTGAGTGACTGAACTGAACTGAACTGACATGGATATTTACCTCTTCGGAGAAAAATCCCACCCAGTCCACCTTATTCTGGCCTATTTTTATGGTCCCACAAGATACTCACAAGCCCCATGGAATGCATTTTCCATTGTCACATTCAGTCTCTTCCAGGATCTCCTTGAGCCCACACTCTAAATGAGAACCACATGCACATGACTCTGGGTGTATCCATCAGCCTCTAAGGCCCCCCAGTCTCCAGTCTGTGTCCACTAGGAGCTAGTGATTAGGGTGTCCAGTTTAATTCTGGTTTAACTGGGTTTCATGCTCCTGTGCTATATTCATTGACCAAGCTGAGAGGTCTCAGTCTCCTTTTAAATACTAGACTCTGTTCATGCACTTGCTTATAACTAAACAATTCTTTAGTGTTGCTTTTTACAGAAGGCTTATTTTTTCCTTAGGGCATTGCATTTTATATTCAATGCATCACACAATCTATTTTGAAAAATGATTTTCAAAATTTTTTCTATAACATAAATTCTATCAAATATTCAAGCAAAAGTACTTAGCAAGTACTAAAAGAATTTAGTACTTACTCCCTCCCTTTCCTAGCAAATGCTACTCCCTGGTATTGATAACTTTAACTTGGTGTATATCTTTCTAAACTTTTTCCTACAGCTATAGTTTCATATTACCAATTAAAGAGTATACATACATATATAGCCTATTTCATAAAACATAGTCTTCTGTCTCCTTGAGCATTTTAAACATCCTTATTTTAAACACTTGCATAATATTCTGATAAGTGGACATATCATAATTAGCCATTTACCAAGTGTCAGTAAATTGGTCATTTCCAATTTTTCATGATAAATAATGCTATGTTCAACATCTTCATGCAATTTTTTTTTCATTTAAGATAATTTACTTTGGTTCAATTCCTGTAAGTGGAATTACTTAGTAAAAGAAGTAAAAAAAAAGCTAAAGAAGCAATTTATAATTTAATGAAAGGAAAATAAGAAAAACATATAGCCAAGCAATGCATTTGGTTAAATAAATGGTAGTTTGTCTATATAATTAAATATGATGAAATCATTAAAAATTATGTTGCGGAAGAACATTTAATATCATGGCAAAGTTTCCACTATATAGCAATTTGGAAAACAAATTACAGAACTTTCTATGTAATTTGTATGAGAACATTTTAATAATAAAAATATATCTGAATAGAATTTATATGAGAATACCAAGGCACAAGAATACCACTTCAGCAGTTCTTGCCTTGAGAACCCCTGAACAGTATCAAAAGGTAAAAAGATATGACACTGAAAAGAACTCCCCAGATCGGTAGTTACCTAATATGCTACTGGAGAAGGGTGGAGAAATAGCTCCAGAAGGAATGAACAGGGTGAGCCAAAGTGGAAACAATACCCAGTTGTGGGTGTGTCTGGTGGTGAAAGTAAAGTCTGATGCTGTAAAGAATAATATTGCATAGGACACTGGAACGTTAGATCCATGAATCAAGGTAAATTGGAACTGGTCAAACAGGAGATGGCAAGAGTAAACATCGACATTTAAGGAATCAGCCCACTAAAATGCACCAGAATGGGTGAATTTAATTCAGATGACCATTATATCTACTACTATGGGCAAGGAATTGATGCTTTTGAACTGTGGTGTTGGAGAAGACTCTTGAGAGTCCCTTGGACTGCAAGGAGATCCAACCAGTCCATTCTGAAGGAGATCAGCCCTGGGATTTCTTTGGAAGAAATGATGCTAAAGCTGAAACTCCAGTACTTTGGCCACCTCATGCGAAGAGTTGACTCATTGGAAAAGACTCTGATGCTGGGAGGGATTGAGGGCAGGAGGAGAAGGGGACAATGGAGGATGAGATGGCTGGATGGCATCACTGACTCGATGGACATGAGTCTGAGTGAACTCCGGGAGTTGGTGATGGACAGGGAGGCCTGGCGTGCTGCAATTCATGGGGTCGCAAAGAGTCGGACACAACTGAGCGACTGATCTGATCTGATCTGATTGGCAAGAATCCATAGTACAAATGGAGTGGCCCTCCATTTGTACAGATGGAGTAGCCCTCCATTTAGAACAAATGGAGTAGCCCTCATAGTCAACAAAAGAGTCTGAAGTGCAGTACTTGGATACAATCTCAAAAATGACAGAATGGTTTCTGTTCATTTCTAGGAAAATCATTCAGTATCACAGTAATCCAAGTCTACACCCCAACCACTAATGCCAAAAAGCTGAAGTTGAACTGTTCTATGAAGACCTACAAGACCTTATAGAACTAACACTAAAAAAAGATGTCTTTTTCATCATAGGGGACTGGAATGAAAAAGTAGCAAATCAAGAGATGCCTGGAGTAACAGGCAAGTTTGGCCTTGGAATACAAAATGAAGCAGGGCCAAGTCTTGCCAAGAGAACATGTTAGTCATAGCAAACACCCTCTTCCAACCAGAAAAGAGACGACTCTACACATGGACATCACCAGATGGTCAATACCGAAATCAGATTGATTTTATTCTCTGCAGCCAAACATAGAGAAGTTCTATACAGTCAACAAAAATAAGACCAGGAGCTGACTGTGGCTCAGATCATAAACACATTATTGACAAATTCAGAATTAAAATGAAAGTAGGGAAAAACTCTAAACCATTCAGATATGACCTAAATCAAATCCCTTATGATTATACAGTGGAAGTGACAAATAGATTAAAGGGATTAGATCTGATAGACAGAATGCCTGAAGAACTATAGCTGCTGCTGCTGCTGCTAAGTCGCTTCAGTCATGTCCAACTCTGTGCAACCCCATAGACGGCAGCCCACCAAGCTCCTCTGTCCCTGGGATTCTCCAGGCAAGAACACTGGAGTGGGTTGCCATTTCTTCTCCTAGGAAGAACTATAGATGGAGGTTCATAACATTGTACAGGAGGTGGTGATCAAAACCATCCCCAAGAAGAAGAAATGTAAGAAGAAAAAATGGTTCTCTGAGGAGGCCTTAAAAATAACTGAGAAAAGAAGATAAGTGAAAGGCAAAAGAGAAAAGGAAAGATATATCCATCTAAATGCAGAGTTACAAAGACTAGCAAGGAGAGATAAGAAAGCCTTCCTAAGTAATCAGTGCAAAGAAATAGAGGAAAACAATAGAATGGGAAAGACTAGAGATCTCTTCAAGAAAATTCGAGATACCAAGGGAACATTTCATGCAAAGATGGGCACAATAAAGGACAGGAATAGTATGGACCTAACAAAAGCAGAAGATATTAAGAAGAGGTGGCAAGAATACATAGAAGAACTAGAACTATACAAAAAAGATCTTCATGACCCAGATGACCACGATGGTGTGATCACTCACCTAGAGCCAGACATCTTAGAGTGCAAAGTTAAGTGGGCCTTAGGAAGCATCACTATGAACAAAGCTAGTGGAGGTGATGGAATTCCAGTTGAGCTATTTCAAATTGTAAAAGATGATGCTGTGAAAGTGTTGCACTCACTACGCCAGCAAATTTGGAAAACTCAGCAGTGGCCACAGGACTGGAAAAGGTCAGTTTTCATTCCAATCCCAAAGGAAGGCAATGCCAAAGAATGTTCAAACCACCACACAATTGCATTCATTTCAGACACTACCAAAGTAATGCTCAAAATTCTTCAAGCTAGACTTCAAGAGTATGTAAACTGAGAACTTCCTGATGTTCAAGCTGGATTTAGAAAAGGCAGCAGAACCAGAGATCAAATTGCCAACATTCGCTGATCATAGAGAAAGCAAGAGAATTCCAGAAAAACATCTACTTCTGCTTCACTGACTACAGTAAAGCCTTTGACTGTGTGGATCACAACAAACTGTGAAAAATTCTTAAAGACATGGGAATACCAGCCCACCTTACCTGCCTCCTGAGAAACCTGCATGCAGGTCAAGAAGCAACAGTTAGAACTGGACATGGAACAATGGACTTGTTCCAAATTAGGAAAGGAGTATGTCATAGCTGTTTATTGTCACCCTGCTTATTTAACTTATATGCAGAGTACATCATGCAAAATACTGGGCTGGATGAAGCACAAGCAGGAATCAAGACTGTTGGGGGACATATCAATAACCACAGATATGCAGATGACACCACCCTTATGGCAGAAAGTGAAGAGGAACTAAAGAGCCTCTTGATGAAGGTGAAATAAGAGAGTTAAAAAGCTGGGGAAACGATGGAAACAGTGACAGACTTTATTTTCTTAGGCTCCAAAATCACTGCAGATGGTGACTGCAGCCATGAAATTAAAAGACGCTTGCTCCTGGAAGAAAAGCTATGACCTAGCAGCGTATTAAAAAACAGACATTACTTTGCCAACAAAGGTCTGTTTAGTCAAACCTATGACTAGTCATGTATGGATGTGAGAGTTAGAGCACAAAGAAGGCTGAGCACTGAAGAACTTGATGCTCTTGAACTGTGGTGTTGAAGAAAACTCTTGGGAGTCTCCTGGACTGCAAGGAGATCAAACCAGTAAATCCTAAAGGAAATCAGTCCTGAATACTCATGGAAAGGACTGATGCTGAAGCCGAAGCTGAAGCTCCAATACACAAAGAGAAGACTCATTAGAAAAGACCCTGATGCTGGGAAAGATTGAAGGCAGGAGGAGAAGGAATGACAGAGGATGAGATGGCTGGATGGCATCACCGGGTGATGGCGAAGGACAGGGAAGCCTGGCATGCTGCCAGCCTTGGGGTTGCAAAGAATTGGACACGACTGAGTGAACAACAGCAACCAGTTCTCAAGAACAGACAAGACAATCTTGAAGAACAAAATTGGAAGGTTCACACTACCAAAAATGAAGACTTATGGTAAAGCCACTGTTCTTAAGGTGGCATAGAATTGATGAAAGAATTGTTTTTTTTTAAAACAGAACATAAGTTTTTTGATCATTCAAGCATAAGTTTAGTTTGATCATTCAAACATAAATGTGATAAAATAATTGTTCTGATTTTAACCAAGTAGGGATGTATGTTATAAAAACACACTTTTGAGAAATTATGCTAAAGGTAAACCTGAAAAACAAATCTCAAATTTTAAGAATATTTAGATTTCGTTTCTACTCCTGATGGTAAATATCAAAAATGCACATATTTCAGAAAATCAAATATAATTTTTTCTACAGCAATGTTCATTTCAAAAACTATTACTTAGTAAGTCATTTGCAGAACAAAACTCCTGAAGTGTTTTAATTATTTAAAGTGGAACAAGAAGAAAATGTAGTAAAAGGATATATATGTCAAATGTGATTAAAATAAATAAATTTTAAATAAATAAATACAAAAAATAAAAAACAGAACAGAGGTCATATACTTTCTGTGAAAGCACAAGATAGTAAAAACTATTTAGACTTTGCAAGTCACATGACCTCTCGCAACAACCCAAACCTGCTGTTGTAGCCTGAAAGTAGCCAGTACACGGGTTATGGCTACATTGCAACAGAACTTCATTTACAAAAAGAGGCAGCTGGTCTGAGCTTATCTATCTCTTGTCAGAGAATTCAGAAATAGAGCTGTGTGTGTTCCTGTCATTGTGACAAAGCTGGGACTGAGATGCAATGGGAAAGGATAGTTTTTTTGAAATAAATTATATACATCCACTTGGCTCTCCTATTGAAAAACTGAAATTTGATTCTTACCTCACATAATATATAAATTCCATCTCAATTATAGACATGAATGTGAAAAATCAAATGATAAAGCTTCCAGAAAATAATATAGGAGAATATATTCATGACCTTATGGTAGAAAAAGTTTTCTTAGATAAGACACAAAAAGCATTAACCATAAAGGAAATGAAAAAAGACTAGTATACAGGGCTATATTAAAATCATGAACTTTTCCTTCATCAAAAGGTGTTGGAAAGCTACATGTAAGTGAAAGGGAGTTTATATTCATAAACTATTAAAAAATAACTACAAATCAATTTTCTTAAAAATAGAAAGAAAATCAACCCAGCAGTAAAATAGGCAAGAGACACAGGCACTTGACAAAAAGAGAATATCCAAATAGTCAATCAATATCTAAAAAGATGTTTTCCAGTGGTCCATTGGTTAAGACACTATGTCCCCAGTGCAGGGGCCTCAGGTTTGATCCCTGGTCAGGGAACTAAAATCCCACATGCCATGTGGCACTGACAAAAGATTAAGAGAAAAAAATTTTTAATAAAATGAAAAGATGTTAAACTTTATTATCCATCAGGGAAATGCAAATTTAAAAGATAATGATGTAGAACATCAAGAGTTCATCCCTAACTGGTGATCTGGAATAACTGCTGATACTCTCAAACTCTGCTGAGCAATAAATGGTACAAACCCCTTAGAAAGATCTAATAAAGTTGAGCATATTCATACCTATGACCCAGAAATTCCACTCCTAGGTTTCCACCTAAGAGAGATGCTTATGCATGCACGTCAGAAAGATACTCACAAGGGTGTTCACAGTTACATTATTCATAATAGCCTCAAAGTGGAAACAACTCAAATGTCCCTAAATATTAGAATAAAGAAACTGTAGAATATTCATACAATGCAAACTACACAACAATACTATTCCAATGAATGAATTCTGTTTCACACAATGATTTCCACATTCATAATTTGAATAAAAGAAGCCAGATACTAAAGATTAAAAACAGGCTAAACCAACTCATGGCCATAAAAGTTGGGATATTGAGAGAGTAGTCAGTAATTGGGGTGTGCATGAGAGGGAGTTTGGGTTCCTTGTAATATTCTATTTATTGCTCTGGGGGGCACTTACCTGGATTATTCATTCTGTGATAACTCATTAAGATTTATGTTTATGACAGATATGTTTTCTGTATATATGTCATACTTTAATTTTTCTAAAAGTTTATTAAAAATATATCTAAGTAGAAACACAATTAAGGCAACTGCCATTGATGGACAGGGAGGCCTGGCATGCTGTAGTTCATGGGGTCGCAAAGAGTCGGACACAACTGAGCAACTGAACTGAAGTGAAAACTGACAAGTCAAGAGACGAAGGTAAAAGTGTACTTTTGTCTTTAGCAGCACTGTCCAGTACAAGTTTCTATGAAAATGGAAATGTTCTATTTCTGCTCTGTCCAGCATGAGTACCTGTGACTACTGAGTATTTGAAAACAGCTAGTAAAATTAAGAACCTAAATTTTTATATTTATGTAGTTTTAATTAATTTTAATTAAAGGAGTTATATGTGATTAGTAGTCAGCATACTGGACAGCTTTGGCACTAGTGGTAAAGAACCCGCCTGCCAATTCAGGAGACGCGAGACTTGGGTTCAATTCCTGGGTCAGGAAGATTCCCTGGAGAAGGAAATGGCAACCCACTCCAGTATTCTTGCCAGAAAACCCCATGGACAGAGGAGCCTGGCAGGCTATAGTCCACAGGGTTGCAAAGTCAGACATGACTGAGCACATGTGCGTGCGCACACACAAACACACATGCTGGACATCACAGAACATGAGTCATGGAGGTAACCAACACAGGAAGCAGAATCCACCAAAATACGTTCTTTCTGGGAAGTGGCACAGTATGAAGAGGTTGAGATGGAGCCAAGTTGCTTTTTATCCTAAACTTTTCTGTACCATTTGATGTGTAACTATCTGTATGCATTCCTTAGAAATTAAGATTTAATTTTAACAAAGAAAGAAAACTTGAAGCACATACTTAAAACTGCTAAAAATGGTTTCTCTTTGGGTGATGGGATTTATGATGACTTTTCTTCATTTCAAAAAAATTCTCCGTTTTCTAAAATGCTTACCATAAGCACACATGAAAAAAAGAAAAAAATCAATAAATCAAAAGTTAAAATTAAATACTGACAACAAATCAGAAAATTCTTTAGGGGCCTATCTATATTTGTACTATTAAGGCAATAATGTGTGTAATGAGAATTTATGGCAGGTCTTAGTTTTTCTTTTCAATGTTTAATATCTAAACATGCTGGCTAAGCAGCAATTTCACATAAAGCATGTCAGATTTCTGCTGCTCTCTACTTCCTCATAAGGTACACAGATGGTTGAACTGGGGCTGAATCAACAATGTAGAATTCCGTATGGCCCACCCTCAGAATATGACTTGAGCATGTATCTTAGGAGGAACAGCTTTGTTTTCCTACTGCACTGTCTTACAGCTCAGTATGAAGGACTTCTAAAGCCTAGATTAATATGTTTGGGGTAAAGATCACTATAGGTGCTCTGTAGGTCCCCCAAACCCAGCATGCCCAAACCAACTGCATCCCTCTTTCACACCCAAACTTATATTGTTCACAGATGCAGTCTCATTGTACTTCCTTTGTGTACCCACCCAAGCAGCCAAACTAGAAACCTGGAAGTCTACATTCAGCTTACAGCACCTGCATTTCCATCCAGGACCTTGTGCCCCAGGCTGTCCAAACCACTCATTCTCCCCTGCTCATTCCTGTTTTGTGTACCTCTGCTTTTGCACATGGTGTTTCTTAGCTAGAATATCTTTCTTCCTTTTTTTTTTTTTTTTTTTTTGGCTTTTAACCTGTCATCCTTCAAGGTGTCTTTTCCTCTTAAAATCCTCTTATGCTAGACATAAGAGTATAGGATACAGGTCCACAATCCTAAGTGAAACTGCTCAACCTTTAGCACCCACTCAAAGGCCAGTCATATGACCTGTCCTCTAGTCACAGCTGTTGGGACGGGGTGGGTACATGTTATCAGGCTGAGTACTCAACCAAGGGAGACCCGCTCATAAGCTCTCCTACAATCTGTTGCAAAATTTAAATTAGGAAATGGGTGACTCTTTGGCATGTGAATTATACCTCAATAAAGCTATTTTAAAAAAATTAAATAGAAGACCTCCCTGATGGTCCAGTGGTTAAGAATCTGCCTGCCAATGCAGGGAACGTGGGTTCAATCCCTGGTCTGGGAAGATTCCACATGCTGGAGAGCAACTAGGCCTGTGGGCCATAACTACATGTTCTAGAGCCCAAGCTCTGCAACAAGAGAAGATACCACAATGAGAAATTCAAGCACCACCACCAGAGAGTAGCCCTGCTCACTGCAGCTAGAGAAAGTCCTCTGCAACACGGACCCAGTGCAGCCAAAAATAATAAATCAAAAAATTAAATAGAAACTGAAATACTGAAGCATCTGCTAGTGAGAATTGAGACTGAAAGCCTGGAAGCAGATTTGGGTGCTAAGGAACCATCCTGACTGTGCATAGGCCAGAAAGAGTTCTGATGAAACAGAATCCTGACTAAAGGAAGGCAGCCAGAAGTGAGAAGGGGAGATGCTAAGAGAGAGGCCACAAGACTCCAGGAGAGATGGAGACAGCACCATAGAGGAGCCTCAACTGCCCACAATTTTCCATTCACAGTCGCGGTTCCTGGGTTTCCAAGGAGAGAGGATGGCGGTTAGTAACTGCCTCCTTTTATGATGAAGTAATTTGACCTGCAACTAAAGGAAGTTGGTGAGAACAACTTAGCACGTTACACAGTGAGCTCAGCTCTCTCTCCTGTGTGCTCTCACAGCCTTTTTTTTTTAATTAAAAAATGTTTTTAAACTTTTATTTTGTATTTGGATTTAGCTGATTAACAATGCTGTGATAGTTTCAGGTAAGCAGCGAAGGGACTCAGCCAAACATACACATGTATCCATTCTCCCCCAAACTCCCCTCCCATCCAGGCTGCCACATAACACTGAGCAGAGTTCCCTGTGCTGTACAGTAGGATCTTGTTGGTTATCCATTTTAAATATAGCAGTGTGTACATGTCCATCCCAAACTCCCTAACTATCCCTTCCCTACTTCCTTCCCCTAGGCAACCATAAGTTTGTTCTCTAAGTCTTCTCACAGCCTTTTGATGTTGCAGTTTTTTAAATGTGCTTATGGAAAATGTACTTTCATTGGAAAGAATGTGTCTCTGAAGTCAGACAGTCCTGGATTTTAACCTTGAATCCCCACTCCAGTACTCTTGCCTGGAAAATCTCATGGATGGAGGAGCTTGGTAGGCTGCAGTCCATGGCGTCGCTCAGAGTCAGACACGACTGAGCGACTTCCTTTTCACTTTTCACTTTCATGCATTGGAGAAGGAAATGGCAACCCACTCCAGTGTTCTTGCCTGGAGAGTCCCAGGGACGGGGGAGCCTGGTGGGCTGCCGTCTATGGGGTCGCACAGAGTCGGACATGACTGAGGCAACTTAGCAGCAGCATCACTTTACAAACTCTGAAAACTTGGGCATATGACTTTTCTTTAGGTCTTAATCCTCTCGTCTGTGAAATTGGAAGAATGCTGATTGTGCAGATTTATGAAGATAATATAGGAAACACTGATGACAGTGCCCAAGTCCTAAAAGTAATAAACGTGAACTTAATTCCTTTCCCCCAGCTCCCTCCCTGGCTGCTGAGCTGGTAGCAGAAACTGTGTCTTGTTCCCTTGGGCTGCCACCCTGGCATCCAGCACATTTCCTGATAGATAGAAAATATTCACCATATAGTTTTTTATTTAATAGTTAAAATCCATACAAGTACATGTTCCATCTTGGTAGGATTGTCATATTTATCAAATAACAATACAGGATTCCCAGCTAAGTTTGAATTTCTACAAACAAATAATTTTTACAGTACATATTTCCACTAAAAATTATTTGTTGCTTATCTGAAAACCAAATTTAACTGAACTTCCTATATTTTTTCTGGCAACTCTACATCCTGGCTATCAATCAACACATTCTGTTGATAGGTATCAGGCATTTATCTCTCCAAACTCACTTTTTTTTTTTTTTTTTTTGCAGAAGAAAAAGGAATTAGATAAGTATAATACCTTTTCTAACTATGTGATTCCCATTAATGAGTCCTTAGGGATAGGAGAAAATTTGGACATTGTCTTGTGTGTGGACCACACAAAGCAACCTGTCCTGGAGAATCCTGATTTGCCCTGCATCCTGCGGTAATTAAATAACAGGTGGTAGCTCCCCTTTCTGGAGAAGGCAATGGCACCCCACTCCAGTACTCCTGCCTGGAAAATCCCATGGATGGAGGAGCCTGGTAGGCTGCAGTCCATGGGGTCACAAAGAGTTGGACACAACTGAGTGACTTCACTTTCACTTTTTACTTTCATGCATTGGAGAAGGAAATGGCAACCCACTCCAGTGTTCTTGCCTGGAGAATCCCAGGGATGGGGGAGTCTGGTGGGCTGCCGTCTATGGGGTCGCACAGAGTTGGACAAGACTGAAGCGACTTAGCAGCAGCAGCAGCAGCAGCAGCTCCCCTTTTATTCTCACAAGTGACCCAGCGTGAAGGATATGATACGATATGGCCTCCTGTATGCCAGATACGGCACCTGGACATGAGCCCATGTTGTCTGAAACCATCAGGTTCTGAAACCTGCTTCATAAAGCGTTGCACCCAGGTCTCTCGCCCTACCGTGCTTCTCTACCACTTCACCCATAAGGAAACCAGAGCCCAGGAACTGACACACCTTGTTGGCAGTGACTGCCCCGTCCATCTTGCCACTGCCCCCATGTTATAGGACAGCTACCAACCCTTTGTTCAGGCCCGTCTGTCTCTTTCCTTCACTCTCTCCTTGCCTCCCATCTTCTCTGCATTTCTATACTGTACATGTCCCTCTTTTTCTCTCCCTGGGCTGTGTCATCAGCCTTCTCTTAAGCTCAACCCTGCCACTTCTTGATTAGCTCTTGACACCACTGGACTCCCCACTCAAATACCTCTCCCACCATGCTAAGCCCTGCCATTCATTGGCCGATGTCCGAGAAAACCACTTGACGTGCATCGCTTTGTTTAATCTTCACCAGAACCTGCAGGAGGCACCGTCCCCCTCCACACTGCTCAAGGTCGGCTTCAGTCCCAAATCTGAGCTTTTGACTACAATAGGCAGCATGGCCCTGTGTTCCTAACGTGGAGTACACCCCGGTGCTGTGCTATTTTTCTGTGCGAATGTGAATTCTGTAAGTGCAGCTCTGTGGGTACACTTGAAGGGAGTGGCAGATGCAGAGGCGGGGGTCAGAGTGAACAACAATACCAGTTGTCCACACTGAGCGGTGACAACTGTTCTCAGAGCCTTCACGCACGACCTCACCTAACGCTCTCAGCCCCTGTGAGATGAACAGCGTCACGCTGCTTGTTTCATGAAAGCAGACACAGGACTCAGGGTTACCAGGCTCAGGTCTTTTGTTACTAAGGCCTAGTAGTGTCTAAGGTGCTGCATGGGATGCTCCATATGACGTTGCTTTTTCAAAATATTTATTTACCTTATTTATTTGGCTGCCTTGGGTCTTAGTTGCGGCATGCGGGATCTTTCATTATAGTGTGCAGACTCCCTAGGTGTGGCACGTGAGGTCAGTAGTTGCTTTACAAGGGCTTAGTTGTTCCGGGACATGTGGGATCTTATTTCCCTGACTAGGGATCAAACCGGTGTTTCCTGCATTGCAAGGTGGATTCCTTATTAATGGACTACCTGGGAAGTCCCCAGATGATGTTGTTTTTGGAACATGCCCCGTGGGCAAAAAGGGAAGATCACTGCAGGTGAAAATGGGAAGGATCCTGATAAGAACACTTGGAAATGTTCCTTCGAGACACCTCTAGGCCTGGAAAGACTCCTGGGAGGGGTGCATCTGCAGATGTGCACCTCCGTTATCAGAGGATCTGTCCCCCAACCTAATGCCATCACAGATTGTCCTCTTGTTCACTTTTTTCCCCCCAACTTTGTAAATATTCAGAACAGGTGGACCTAAATAAGAACAAATGCTATTTAATTTGAACCTGAACTTCTGCCTCACAGACCAATGCTTTAGACAGTCCATGAGGAAAAATAATTATCACACTCCAGCTAGCACAGGCCCTGGCTTATGAAGAGCATCAGTGCCACAAGAGTCTATTGGCAAAGAGATGGGAGGTTTGAAAAAAATCAATTTTGTTAAAAATAAACAAACTGTAATTCTACCTTCCTGATGAGAGAACATTCATTTCCAAGGCAAATGAATAATGGTGTGACATTTTACTCCCCAGAAATGATTCCAGAGTCATCTTAACAGTGTGTTACCTAAGACCAGATGTCTTGGCATGATAGTCATCATGTCATGATGACACGCCCCTTTGGTCTGTCTCTGTCAACCTTTCCTCTCTTATTACCTGCCTCTTCCTTGTAGGAACCTTGGCTCCAGCAGCGATTAGCCACATTCCAGGGTCCACTTCCCTGATCATTCTTCAAGACTCAGTACAGCCACCGTCCTGTCCACAAGATCTTCCAGACCCTTCTTCAGTGCTCTCCTGGGATCGAGTGCGTCATTCCCCCAACAATGCAGGCATCACATTAATGAAATAGTTTTGCTTCTCTATGCTGTCAGTCCATTTAGGTTGCTATAGCAAAACTATCATAAACTGGATGTCTTATACCAACAAACATTTATTTCTCATAGTTCTGAAGGCTGAGAAGTCCCAGATCAAGGTGCTGACAGGCTCAGTGTCTGGTAAGGGCAGGCTTCCCCACAGGTGGCTGGTCTTTTGCTGCGACTTCACATGGCAGAAGGCGCAAAAGAGAGCTTTCTGGGGGCTCTTTTACAAGGGCACTACTCCCATTCTGCCCTTATGACCTAATCACTTCCCAAAGGCCCCATCTCTCATCCCCTTGGGCATTATGTTTTCAGCATACAAATTCGGAGGGACCACACAACATTCAGACTAACATTTAGGGAGCATTGCAGTGTGCCAGGATGATGCTGAAAGAGCTTTTGCATATATCAGAACACTCAGTCTTCACAATAATCTCAGGAAGTAGGTATAATCTTTATATTCCCATCTTACAAATAAGACAATTGGGGCACAAAGAAGGAAAGCAAGTTTATCAAGGTCAACAGCTTGTAAATGATGGAACCAGACTTCAACCAAGAGGCCTGACTCCGGAGTCTACATACCCAACAATATCCTCTATTTTTCTGTCTCTTTAATAAATCAATCGGACCCAGGGCCAATAGAAAGTGCTTAATAAATGTAAAATGAAATCAGCAAATGAATGAACCCTATTTCTTGGTTCCCCAGTGGTCCTGGGCTGCTGATGTGTAACATCTACTTCTCTGACATGGCCACAAGCATTCCAAGCCCTTGGACTAGAGGCAGAGAAGAGTGGCTAGTGGCTTCCAGGGTTGGTTCCGAGGAAAGTGGCCTTTCCTGGTGTGTGGGCAGATCCTAGTTTGGCGTGGATGCCCCTTGATCTTTAAAAGAATGTCTGCTTCCACTGAAACAGGTAAATTGCTTCAGGGAATGACAGGTTACTCCTCACTCTCAAGATAGAAACTGTTCTTCCCTCCCAGAATGAGTTAGTTGGAAAAAACTGATTTCACGCTTTGCTGGGTCTGATTGTCCTTGAACACAAGCGCATTATCTGCCTGCCTGCGCCGGCTAAGTGCACGGGCTGCTGGGCTGTGGTTCAGGGGGTGCGGCAGGGCCCTTCATAGGCAGAAATCTTGGATCTTGAGGCTGGACTGGTCCCCCAGGAGCTTAGGAAGACCAGAGCCATCCAGCAGGCGGTTTTTCTGGGGATAATAGTACTTTCTTGCCCTTGACTCTCCCGTGCCTTCCTTTTTTCCCCGTTTTTCTCCAAGGGCTGCAGACCTGTTTTCCTAGCTGCCTGCCTTAAGGCCTTTCACCCTTGGTTTCTCCGTTGGCCCATCAGCCTTAATATGCCTGCAAGGGCACTTTCCTCCTCAAATCTGCTTTGCTTGTGTTCCCATTAACGTCACCTTCAGGCAGCCAGTCCCTAAGCCATGAGTTGCCTAGATTCTATCCTCCATTGTATGGATTTCCTGTCCCCTGCCATGTCCCCTCGATGCAGACATTTTAACTTTAATGTGTGGCCCCAGGTTCCTTGTCTCTAGCCCCCAGGAACATGACGACATTTGTCCTTTGCTGAACAAACGGCCTTGTTGCCTGGAACCTTCCAAAGAAGTGTCTCCAACCCCCTCCAGAGAACAAGTGTGTGACAGAGCCCTGCTGGAGTGTGTTCCTGGCCTGGGCTGCAGTGTGTGTGATCAAGGACAGTCAGGCGAGACAGTGAAATCAAATCTAGGCAGCCTAATGGTCAGCCCAGGGTTAAGTGGAGTCGAGGATCCAGCTCAGGTAGGGAGAGGGAAGAAGGGAAGCAGATGGAGGAGGAAAAACAAACAGAAGTCGTCCAACCCACCCTGGGGAGTGAAGAGGGTGTGGGGGCGGGAGGAGTTCCTCTGACAAAGGAGAGAGCTCTTTCTAATGAATCTGGCATGTTAAAAGGAAAGCTTATTTCAGAGCTTCTTTGGATATCTTTGGATGAGGTTCATGAAAAGATGGCAAAATTCAGCAGAGCCCCTTAATGAATCTGGAATGTGCAAAGGGATGTACAGAGGGAGTCCAAGGTTTGTGGGTAGACAGTGAATAGCCTAAGTGTTCTCAGTGATAAATTAGTAGGAAATTTGTGGTTTGGGCAGGGACCTGGCAGTATGGGAGGGGAGGAGAAGGTTCTCAAGACTGAGAGCAAAGAAGATGAGAGCAAGACCTGGAAAGAAATTGGCCAGCAGGAGATTTCCCAAGACAGAGACCTGGGTGATCTAGATGCTGACAAGTAAGACATGATTGGAGGCTGTGATCTCTAATGTGGGGTGCTCAAATCTGCCTGGCACCCCCAAACCGTCCAGGAAAGCCTACCCTGTAAAAGGTCATGTGTTGATAGTAACCTGGAGAGAAATGGAGAAAATTGGGGTGACGCATGAAATGGAGAAAAGAGATGTCAGAGGACGTAAGCTACGGAGTAGAGATCAACAATCCCAAATAGGTAGGAACCTGGAGAGAGAAGCCGGATGCTGTGTTTCTCTTCATAAATGGGATGAGGCTGGGGTCATTTGCACCCATTAAAGGATGAAGATGGTTCAGCAGCTTAGAGGACTGGGGACACCCAGCTACCTAACATCTGCATTAAATTACTGGCCAGAAGAAGAAGAATTGAAGCCAAGAGCACTAGATTTAAGCCCGAAGGAGATTTTTAAAAATTAGGTGTCTGTGGCTACAGGAGTTATTGGCAGTGACCAACACAGGCCTCAGGCAAAATAGAGAAGAAAGCAGATTCCTAGCAACCCCTCCAGAGAACTGAGCAAGCCCTGTGATGCTCTGTGGCTGGATTAAGAAAGTGGGATAAATAGGGTCCAAAGAGGGATGAATGTGCTTGAGGTGACGGGTAGGAGGGTTGGAGAGGGATGTAGTGAGAAAGTTCAACCAGCTTCTCTGCATCCGTTCTTGGGGTTGAGCAAACATGGATTTTACTTTGCCACCCTCCAGATGATGGAACCCCCAGTGAACTCTGCCTGTGTTCTGTATCCCTGGAACTCTCAGGCCCATTGACAAAGCCCAGTTCCTGGCAGAATGACTGCTAGTGGAAACCTAGGTATCCAAATGCCCCAGCCCCAGTCTGCCACTTCCACCTGCAAATCATACTTCCTAAACAGCTCATCTGCCTCCTCATTTTCCTCTGAACACTCCTTCCTACGCCTGCTCCTCCAGGACCTGTTGTCACGGGGCCTGATACACTGTCTTTACTCTGCTTAGGTCTCAGGCTTCCCTCCAAGAGTTGGGCACATGCCACTGGCACTCCATAAATGTTTATCAGGTCAGGAGCCAAGCTCTTGTACTCGATATCCCGCTACACACACACACACACACACACACACACACACACACAGACATTTTCTAACTTCTAGGGTAGTTCCCTTTCCTTAAAAGAGCAAGTCTCTTACAGTTTCACACAAGTGTTAGTCGCTCAGTCGTGTCCAACTCTTTGCAACCCCATGGACTATAGCCCACCAGATTCCTCTGTTCATGGAATGCTCCAGGCAAGAATACTGGAGTGGGTTGCCATTTGCTTCTCCAGGGGATCTTCTGGATGCATTACAGGCAGATTCTTTATCAGCTGAGTTGCCAGGGAAGCCCCATATTTAAATATACGAGTTAACATTCCAACATGGGAGAACCAGGGAGCTTTACTGTGTGTTGCTGAGACCTCACAGTGCTATTACCTGACCCTACAGCTATGCATGGATGGAAACCAGAGAGCCAGCCAGCTCCACCACAGTGGATGGCGTAGCTGTCTCTAAGGTGGAAGCTGTGCCTTCCAGGGGCTGCTGAGAAGCCGACCTTCTTTTTGCCTTCTTTTCTCCATCATCTTCCTCTCTTCCTGCCGCTCTTCTTCCCGCATCAGATCATTATTTATTCACATTTGCTACAACATCAGGCACTCAGGCACTGTATTAGGCTCTTATCTCAAATCCTCCTCATCCCCACCTTTATAGAAGTTAAGAAACTTGTTCAAGCCCAGAGCTAGAGAGCAGCCATTCTCTTTGCTTATATGCTTGTAATTTTTTTTTATGTGAACTATTTTTAAAGTCTTTATTGAATTTGTTACAATATTGCTTCTGCTTTATGTTTTGGCTTTTTGGCCAGGAGGCATGCAGAATCCTTAGTTCCCCAACCAAGGATCAAACCTGCACCCCCTGCATTAGAAGGCAAAGTCTCAACCATGGGACCACCAAGTAAGTTCCCCAGCCATTCTCTCTGTTTACAAAGCCCCTACTCTCCTGGGTTGCCTTTCATCTGGGCCAGGTGCGTCTGGCCAGTTGCTTATCTTTCTTCTCTCCAGTCTCTCTTACACAAAGCCTTGTTAGCCAGCTGCCTCTTTTGGTCCCCTCCCTTAATTCAGAATCTGTTAGATCAAGTTTCTTTCATATTTCTGGTGTCACTTATGGAAAACACTGATCACTTTCTACCAGAAAATGTATTATGATCCTTGACAAATTTGTTATTTAAATTTAAAATAACTGAAATGTATTTTGACCCTTAACAAATTGCTCTTCAATTTTATATCTGCCTCCACTGCTGCACTCATAGCTGGAAGAGCAGGGACCAAATCAAGTTCATCTGTGTCACTTTCAAAATGCCTTACCCAGAGATGGGCACAAAGGACATTCAGGTGATATTTCTGAGCAAAGGGCAACAGCAGAGTACAGAGTATGGGCTCTATAGACAAATAGTCCTGGGTCTGAGTCTACTGAACCACATCCAGCTCTGTGATCTTGGGCAAGAAGCTCACCTTTCTGAATCTCAGATTTCAAAATGAAGAGAATGAGAGTCCGCACTGAATGCTGTACAAGAAATGCACGTAAAGTGGTTACCACACTATCATCACAGTAAGTGCTAAATAGATGGTGGCTATTGGTAGTGATGGGGCTGGGGGTGGTGTGATTGATACAAGTCTCTACCTGTCCCTGACCTTTTCAGTTCAGTTCAGTTCAGTTCAGTCGCTCAGTCATGTCCAACTCTTTGCAACCCCATGAATCGCAGGATGCCAGGCCTCCCCGTTCATCACCAACTCCCGGAGTTCACTGAGACTCACGTCCATCGAGTCAGTGATGCCATCCAGCCATCTCATCCTCTGTCGTCCCCTTCTCCTCCTGCTCCCAATCCCTCCCAGCATCAGAGTCTTTTCCAATGACTCAACTCTTTGCACGAGGTGGCCAAAGTACTGGAGTTTCAGCTTTAGCATCATTCCTTCCAAAGAAATCCCAGGACTGAGCTCCTTCAGAATGGACTGGTTGGATCTCCTTGCAGTCCAAGGGACTCTCAAGAGTCTTCTCCACCACCACAGTTCAAAAGCATCAATTCTTCGGTGCTCAGCCTTCTTCACAGTCCAACTCTCACATCCATACATGACCACAGGAAAAACCATAGCCTTGACTAGACGAACCTTTGTTGGCAAAGTAATGTCTCTGCTTTTAAATATGCTGTCTAGGTTCGTCATAACTTTCCTTCCAAGGAGTAAGCGTCTTTTAATTTCATGGCTGCAGTCACCATCTGCAGTGATTTTGGAGCCCAAAAATATAAAGTCTGACACTGTTTCCACTGTTTCCCCATCTATTTGCCATGAAGTGATGGGACCAGATGCCATGATCTTCGTTTTCTGAATGTTGAGCTTTAAGCCAACTTTTTCACTCTCCACTTTCACTTTCATCAAGAGGCTTTTTAGTTCCTCTTCACTTTCTGCCATAAGGGTGGTGTCATCTGCATATCTGAGGTTATTGATATTTCTCCCAGCAATCTTGATTCCAGCATGTGCTTCTTCCAGCCCAGCATTTCTCATGATGTACTCTGCATATAAGTTAAATAAACAGGGTGACAATATACAGCCTTGACGTACTCCTTTTCCTATTTGGAACCAGTCTGTTGTTCCATGTCCAGTTCTAACTGTTGCCTCCTGACCTGCATATAGGTTTCTCAAGAGGCAGGTCAGGTGGTCTGGTATTCCCATCTCTTTCAGAATTTTCCACAGTTTCT
Organism: Bubalus kerabau; assembly: GCF_029407905.1. Classification (NCBI taxonomy): domain Eukaryota; kingdom Metazoa; phylum Chordata; class Mammalia; order Artiodactyla; family Bovidae; genus Bubalus; species Bubalus kerabau. The sequence goes on from NC_073638.1 coordinate 38,874,994, forward strand.
TGTGATCCACACAGTCAAAGGCTTTGGCATAGTCAATAAAGCAGAAATAGATGTTTTTCTGGAACTCTCTTGCTTTTTCCATGATCCAGCGGATGTTGGCAATTTGATCTCTGGTTCCTCTGCCTTTTCTAAAACCAGCTTGAACATCTGGAAGTTCACGGTTCACATATTGCTGAAGCCTAGCTTGGAGAATTTTGAGCATTAATTTACTAGCATGTGAGATGAGTGCAATTGTGTGGTAGTTTGAACATTCTTTGGCATTGCCTTTCTTTGGGGTTGAAATGAAAACTGGCCTTTTCCAATCCTGTGGCCACTGCTGAGTTTTCCAAATTTGCTGGCATATTGAGTGCAGCACTTTCACAGCATCATCTTTCAGGATTTGAAATAGCTCAACTGGAATTCCATCACCTCCACTAGCTTTGTTCATAGTTATGCTTTCTAAGGCCCACTTGACTTCACATTTCAGGATGTCTGGCTCTAGGTCAGTGATCACACCATCGTGGTTATCTGGGTCGTGAAGATCTTTTTTGTACAGTTCTTCTGTGTATTCTTGCCACCTCTTCTCAATATCTTCTGCTTCTGTTAGGTCCATACCATTTCTGTCCTTTATCGAGCCCATCTTTGCATGAAATGTTCCCTTGGTATCTCTAATTTTCTTGAAGAGATCTCTAGTCTTTCCCATTCTGTTGTTTTCCTCAATTTCTTTGCATTGATTGCTGAGGATGGCTTTCTTATCTCTTCTTGTTATTCTTTGGAACTCTGCATTCAGATGCGTATATCTTTCCTTTTCTCCTTTGCTTTTTGCTTCTCTTCTTTTCACAGCTATTTGTAAGGCCTCCTCAGACAGCCATTTTGCTTTTTTGCATTTCGTTTCCATGGGGATGGTCTTGATCCCTGTCTCCTGTACAATGTCATGAACCTCAGTCCATAGTTCATCAGGCACTCTATCTATCAGATCTAGTCCCTTAAATCTATTTCTCACTTCCACTGTAAAATCATAAGGGATTTGATTTAGGTCATACCTGAACTTCCTGATGTTCAAGCTGGTTTTAGAAAAGGCAGAGAAACCAGAGATCAATTTGCCAACATCCGCTGGATCATGGAAAAAGCAAGAGAGTTCCAGAAAAACATCTATTTCTGCTTTATTGACTATGCCAAAGCCTTTGACTGTGTGGATCACAATAAACTGTGGAAAATTCTGAAAGAGATGGGAATACCAGACCACCTGATCTGCCTCTTGAGAAATTTGTATGCAGGTCAGGAAGCAACAGTTAGAACTGGACATGGAACAACAGACTGGTTCCAAATAGGAAAAGGAGTATGTCAAGGATATATATTGTCACCCTGCTTATTTAACTTATATGCAGAGTACATCATGAGAAATGCTGGACTGGAAGAAACACAAGCTGGAATCAAGATTGCTGGGAGAAATATCAATAACCTCAGATATGCAGATGACACCACCCTTATGGCAGAAAGTGAAGAGGAACTAAAAAGCCTCTTGATGAAAGTGAAAGTGGAGAGTGAAAAAGTTGGCTTAAAGCTCAACATTCAGAAAACGAAGATCATGGCATCTGGTCCCATCACTTCATGGCAAATAGATGGGGAAACAGTGGAAACAGTGTCAGACTTTATATTTTTGGGCTCCAAAATCACTGCAGATGGTGACTGCAGCCATGAAATTAAAAGACGCTTACTCCTTGGAAGGAAAGTTATGACGAACCTAGACAGCATATTTAAAAGCAGAGACATTACTTTGCCAACAAAGGTTCGTCTAGTCAAGGCTATGGTTTTTCCTGTGGTCATGTATGGATGTGAGAGTTGGACTGTGAAGAAGGCTGAGCACCGAAGAATTGATGCTTTTGAACTGTGGTGGTGGAGAAGACTCTTGAGAGTCCCTTGGACTGCAAGGAGATCCAACCAGTCCATTCTGAAGGAGCTCAGTCCTGGGATTTCTTTGGAAGGAATGATGCTAAAGCTGAAACTCCAGTACTTTGGCCACCTCGTGCAAAGAGTTGAGTCATTGGAAAAGACTCTGATGCTGGGAGGGATTGGGAGCAGGAGGAGAAGGGGACGACAGAGGATGAGATGGCTGGATGGCATCACTGACTCGATGGACGTGAGTCTCAGTGAACTCCGGGAGTTGGTGATGAACGGGGAGGCCTGGCATCCTGCGATTCATGGGGTCGCAAAGAGTTGGACATGACCGAGTGACTGATCTGGTCTGATCTGATACCTGAATGGTCTGGTGGTTTTCCCTACTTTCTTCAATTTAAGTCTGAATTTGGCAATAAGGAGTTCATGATCTGAGCCACAGTCAGCTCCTGGTCTTGTTTTTGCTGACTGTATAGAGCTTCTCCATCTTGGCTTCAAGGAATATAATCAATCTGATTTCATTGTCAACTATCTGGTGATGTCCATGTGTAGAGTCTTCTCTTGTGTTGTTGGAAGAGGGTGTTTGCTATGACCAGTGCATTCTCTTGGCCAAACTCTATTAGCCTTTGCCCTGCTTCATTCCGTACTCCAAGGCCAAATTTGCCTGTTACTCCAGGTGTTTCTTGACTTCCTACTTTTGCATTCCAGTCCCCTACAATGAAAAGGACATCTTTTTGGGGTGTTAGTTCTAAAAGGTCTTGTAGGTCTTCATAGAACCATTCAACTTCAGCTTCTTCAGCATTACTGGTTGGGGCATAGACTTGGATTACTGTGATATTGAATGGTTTGCCTTGGAAACAAACAGAGATCATTCTGTTGTTTTTGAGATTGCATCCAAGTACTGCATTTTGGACTCTTTTGTTGACCATGATGGCTACTCCATTTCTTCTAAGGGATTCCTGCCCGTGGTAGTAGATATTACGGTCATCTGAGTTAAATTCACCCATTCCAGTCCATTGTAGTTCGCTGATTCCTAGAATGTCGACGTTTACTCTTGCCATCGCCTGTTTGACCGCTTCCAATTTGCCTTGATTTATGGACCTAACATTCCAGGTTCCTATGCAATTTTGCTCTTTACAGCATTGGACCTTGCTTCTATCACCAGTCACATCCATAACTGGGTATCGTTTTTGCTTTGGCTCCATCCCTTCATTCTTTCTGGAGTTATTTCTCCACTCATCTCCAGTAACATATTGGGGACCTACCGACCTGGGGAGTTCCTCTATCAGTATCCTATCATTTTGCCTTTTCATACTGTTCATGGGGTTCTCAAGGCAAGAATACTGAAGTGGCTTGCCATTCCCTTCTCCAGTGGACCACATTATGTCAGACCTCTCCACCATGCCTGCCCTTCTTGGGTGGCCCCACAGGCATGGCTTGGTTTCATTTAGTTAGACAAGGCTGTGGTCCATATGATTAGATTGACTAGTTTTCTCTGATTATGGTTTCAGTGTGTCTGCCCTCTGATGCCCTCTCGCAACACCTACTGTCTTACTTGGGTTTCTCTTACCTTGGACATGGGGTATCTCTTCACAGCTGCTCCAGCAAAGCACAGCCGCTGCTCCTTACCTTGGACGAGGGGTATCTCCTCACTGCCTCCTCTCCTGACCTTGAACATGGAGTAGCCTTTTCCTCTGACCTTTTACAATCATCCAGTGTAGCCACCCAAACCTCCCAGGCCTATTAGTGGCAATTCCTTTTGACCTGAGTGTTCCCACCCTGCTGTAACCATGACTCTATTCTCCAAATGTATTCACTAGTCTCTATATTCAGCCTTCTGATTCCAATCCTGCCTCACCCTTGCACATGGATTGTGTGTTTGGTTTCCAGTATTTGACTTGTGGACATTCCCTTATGGCTGTGGGCTTGGATGGGTCCTTTGTTTTTTCCCAAAGCTTTGGATCTCACCCTGCCCTAGGTCCAACCAAAGGCCACCTAACCTGCCATCACTCTTCCCATCTCCTGGTCACACTCATCCCATTAAAACAGAGAAAGAAGGAAGGAATAAGCGTGAGTAGGAGGGAGGGTGGGAGAAGGGAGAAAAGCATGAAAGAAGAAAAGGCTTTAGCTAGGCTCCCCTAACTCTTCTCTGGATTTTTTCATTAATGTCTAAACTAGTATTGCTGCTTCTAACCTTATTTTCATCCAATTCACCATCCAGGTAGTCACTGAAATAACAACAGCTAGCAGGTATTAATCATGTATTACATGCATGACAAGTTCAATTCAAAGCACTTTGTGAATGCTAATTCATTTGATGCTCGCTACCAGCAAGTAAACAGAAATGGTAAGTTCATTTTAATGATGAAGAAACTCGCATTCGCTTGCCCACTTACTTGAGCACCTTGACCAAATACAGCTAGTAAAGAGCCAAGATTCCCGACAGAATGATCATTCAAGACGAACCTGGCTGGTGTCTTTGCATAAGACTGTAAGCACATTGCGGAGGAGGCAATAGCACCCCACTCCAGTACTCTTGCCTGGAAAATCCCATGGATGGAGAAGTCTGGTGGGCTGCAGTCCATGGGGTCGCTAAGAGTCAGACACGACTGAGCGACTTCACTTTCACTTTTCACTTTCATGCACTGGAGAAGGAAATGGCAACCCACTCCAGTGTTCTTGCCAGGAGAATCCCAGGGACGGCAGAGCCTGGTGGGCTGCCGTCTCTGGGGTCGCACAGAGTTGGACACGACTGAAGCGATGCAGCAGCAGCAGCAGCAGCAGCAGCAGCAGTAAGCACATCGAGATGTAGGTGGCCTTTGAGGCAGCCGATTCAGATCTGGCTACAACCTGGGACTGGTGGATTTGGGATAGGAACAATGTTTGTGTGAGGGTGTCCTCTACTCCCTTGCATAAATTTTTCCCCAAAGAGCAGCTAAAACCTGAGAGGCCCTTAAGTGAGGAAAAACTCAAAAGTCCCATCCCGATACACATTCCCAACAGTGGGTCCCCACAGGTCAAGACTCTCACTCACTTTCATGTCTCCCTTGCACTCTGACCCAGCACTGTGCCTGCCCCAAGGCATGCTATACACACGTGGTATTATTCAGCCTGATCTCTCCAGGTTGTACTGAGAATCTCATGAAATAATATTTAAGTGTCTCATAAAATGTTGAGTGTGTCTCAAATAAAATGCATTATCATTATCATTATTGCTTCTCAAAAAAATCTGATTATTTGAAAGGCTACTGAAGAATTTTCACACCATTGGCAAAGGCAAGGAGGCACACAGCCATGCAGAGTTTCTTTGGAAGGGGTCAAATTGTGGTTTGAAGGCCTTTTTATGGTCTAAATTCTGCTTTTCTTGCTCAGATTGCATGGCAAAAGTGCAGCCTGGGGGGTCCTGTTTGTGGCAGAGCCATTTGGAGCCTACCCTCTGGACCGGGTGCTCATTCCTTGACTTTGGTGGATAAACAAATCCGGGAGACTGAGTAGCCAGTATGGGTGTTTGTTTAGAGCAGTTGAGGAAACATTCCCAGCCCAGAAGACACAGCTGGGATGGCTGTCAGAACAACCCAGGCCTCTGGGAAAAGGCAAGGCTTAGCCCAGCAAACACAGCCTTGGCCTGGCTTGACCTCCAGATGCCACGTGTCACCTCTGGTGGGAAAATAAATAGTCCCCTTGTCTGGAATGTGTGCCCCTTCTCTTACGGAACATGGGAAACAGCCAGCAATTGTGGGAGGGGAAGCCTGTCTGCAAGCTGTCCTCGGAGCAGGAGGACAGGCCGCCTGCTGGCAGAACGGCTATTGTCTCCCCAGTGGGCACACTTGTGCCTCAGCCCCCCAAGATTCGGGCTCTAGGCTTCCGGATGGGCCAGGGCTGCTGTCCATGCTGTTCTGTAAGGTGGGAGTTAAGGGGTAAAGGGACATAGTTTACTTTGGTTAGAAACAGCAGCATGACTTATATGAAGACTATGGACAGGAAAACACAAACATATGATATCACTTACTTATGGAATCTAAAAAAAAAAAGATATAAAGGAACTTATATACAAAACAGAAAAATAGACCCACAGGCGGAGAAAGCAAACTTTCTCAAAGGAGAAAGTGAGGAGGGACAAATTAGAAGGTTGGATTAACAGATACACACTACTGCATTTAAAATAGGTAAGCAATAAGGGCCTACTGTTTAGCACAGAGAACTATTGACATATTCGGTATATTGTAATAACTTATAATGGAAAAGAATCTGAAAAAGAATAAATGTGTATTTGTATAACCAAATCATTTTGCTGTACACCTGAAACACTATAAATCAACTGGAGAGAACCCAGGCCAGGGTGATGAAATGCTCACCTTTAGATCCTGCCTGCTGACACTTGTTGCCCGGAGCCCTCAGAGTTGTTGAGAAAAGGCAGAATCGGAGGCGGGAGTGAGAAAGCTGGCCTGGGTGGCAGTGAGTTTGCTAAATATGCAGTGAGCAGGGTGGTGCTGCTTTCTTACCCACAAGCTGGGCTCCTAAACCTCTGGGGATGTAGGAGGAAGCAAACAACTTTCATCTTCAGAACTAAGTTTAATTAACTAATAATGACTTCTAGGAGCCTTTATATTACAAATTGTTCTGATGCTGGCTGCAAGCTCTGTGGGAAAGAGTGGGACAACTGATGAGTAGTACCTGCCGCAAAGTTCAATTGTGAAGTGTTGTCAGAATGCCCACCCTTCTCTGCCATTCCTGCCCTAGCCCCCTTTCCACATGTATCTGGATGGCTGTCAGGGTCTCCCCCTTCCCTCCCCTCCCAACCCCTCCCAGGGCTGACAACTGTCCACCTTCATCCACCTCTTTTCCCACCAGTAAAAATGCACTTCATAGACCAAGCCAAAAAGCTAGATCTTGACATGAACTGCCCTTCTTTCATTTTCCTTCAGATATGGGTGATTTACAAATCCTTCCAGTTCTACTTTCTCAAGATATATTTAATCCCTCTTCCTCCCTTCTCAATCCACATAGCTTTTGTCTTAGCTCACCTCTCACCTTGATAAGTACAGGATCCTTCCAATAGATCTGTCTGACATGGACTTCTTCCCATTTGATTCATCACCCACAACCATCACAAGAGGGATGCTATGAAAGCTTATGTCAAAAATTAAAGGCTATAAGACTTGAAAAAAGAGAGGAAAGACTCTTTAAATGGTGAAAGAGCTATCTGAGATTGCTCCAGGCTCCTTGGACTCCCAGTGTCTAAAATTAATGGTAGTTCTCTGGGTTCCTCGCTCCCTGTACTGTTCACTGCTTGCTCTCTCTTTCTCTCTCTCATCTATCCCTTCCCACCCTTTCTCCATTTTCCTCCTTTTTGCCTCCTAAATGCCTTCCAAAGCACCTTGTTCAAGCATGTATAGTAACCTGTTCAAAAATCATTATTCTTCAAGCTCTGATGTCTATGAGAGCAAATACATTCCTCTTGCTCTTCCAGTAGCCTGACTATATCTTCTGGTCATTTGCTCCCGTCTCCAGAAGAGTCAGGTGCCCAGAGGAAGACAAGGCGAAATATGGAGGACACTGGCCAATGAGTGGGAAGCTTGTAAGGCTCAGGAGATTCTTTCCTTAGAGCCCTCAGTAGTAGAAACCACTTGTAGTTTGTTTCAACCAGCTACACAGGGACGATTTCTTCCCTGGAAAAGTATGATGGGCTTCATAGGCATGGAAGAGGAGCACAGCATTTTGTAATAAATGCAACAGATGGTCCTGCCCAGGAGAAAGGGCATTAACCTTGCCCAGTGACTGAGACTTTAAGCTGTCAGAGTATAGCTGGAAGGTCCAAATGAAGATAACCCTTGCAGAGGGCCATGTTCCCGGATTCTGGGGAAGACTTGCGCCACCTACTGGTGAAGGATAAATAAGACAGGTTCCAGAGAGCCTTGTTAGGAGAGCCAGGGAGCCAATATACCACTTAAAATTTCAACATCTAAAGTGTTGATTTTTAATTAGCAAACATGGGACGTTGTACCTGAGCACTGCACATGGCACTAAAGGTTACAGTCACTTCCAGGGTTTCCAGAGGACTTATGATCTGTTTTGATCATTTTTACTGACCTCTCCAGAAGCATTCTAAAGCAAGAGGAGAGAAAGAAAATGTGGACACCAAGGAGATGCCTCCTGCTGCTGCTGCTAAGTCGCTTCAGTCGTGTCCAACTCTGTGCGACCCCAGAGATGGCACCCCACCAGGCTCCCCCGTCCCTGGGATTCTCCAGGCAAGAACACTGGAGTGGGTTGCCATTTCCTTCTCCAATGCATGAAAGTGAAAAGTGAAAGTGAAGTCGCTCAGTCGTGTCCGACTCTTAGCGACCCCATGAACTGCAGCCTACCAGGCTCCTCCATCCATGGGATTTTCCAGACAACAGTGGGGTGGGGTGCCCTTGCCTTCTCCAAGGAGATGCCTAGGAAGGGTGATATGCCCAGAAAGGTGTGGGGAAAGATTGGAAGTACTAGGATCCATTAAAAGGCAACTGTAGATGCTTTTTCTTGCTAAGAGTTGAGTGGATTTTTTATATAATTAAAAATTAACATTTAAAGTACAGAAATACTTTCCCCCTTTAAAAAAATTTCTTTTTAATATTCTTCAGGAAAGCCTTCCCTGTCTCCAGAGACTGGATTAGATGATCCTGGTATGCAAAGTCATCACCCACTATACTTTCCTTTCCAAGCTCTTCTCAAACAGTTTAATCATGCATCTGTATGTTTCTTCATGTATTTAATATCTATTTCCCCACTAGACTATAAATTCTGGGAGAGCAGAACCAAGTTGTCTGTTCTTCCCTGATTTATACCCAGCACTTAGCACTTGCCTGAAACATAATCTAAACTCAAAGGGGCCAATGATAATGATGGACTTTAAGGGGGGTAGAGGGGAGATAAGACCTGAAAGCATACTTAAGAGTACAAAATGGTAGACTCTATAGACTGAAGGTCTAAATGAAGAAGAATTATTATAGTGTGTTCCAAGAAGGTTGGCAGAAGGTCATGAGAGACATGGAATTGAGATTTTAAGAGGAGGTGTAGCTACTGGTGATGATAAGACCTAAATGAGGACTTCCTTTGTGGTTAAGATTCCACCTGCCAATGAAGAGGACATGAGTTTGATCCCTGATCAGGGAAAATTCCACATTCCGTGGAGCAACTAAGCCTTGTGGACCATCCCGCACCACAATTACTCAAGTCTACCTGCCTGGAGTCTGTGCTCTGCAACAAGAGAAGCCACTGCAGTGAGAAGCCCATGCACCGCACCAGGAGAGTAGCCCTCACCCGCCACAACTAGAGAAAGCCCATTTGCAGCAACGAAGACCCAGTGCAGCCAATGATAAAAAAAATAATAATAATGATAAAAATAAAAGAGCTCTTTCAGTTCTGGTACAGAGTCAGTTCAGTTCAGTCACTCAGTCATGTCCGACTCTTTGTGACCCCATGGACTGCAGCATGCTGCATACTGGTGATGTATAATTTAGGTGATATCACTCCACTCAGATGATGCAGCCCTCTGATGGTTTTGCATTATCCTGACATACATGTAGTGCCTTGTCTTAGCCTTCAGGACCCTACCTGGTCTGGTCCCTGAGCACCCCTCTAAATGCATACCCAAGATCTCCCTCCCTTGTTACACATACAGGCACACAAACATTCTTTCTGTACCTGGAAAACCCAAGCTTGCTCCCACCTCAGGCCTTTTGCAATTGGTGCCCCTTCTGTGCAGTCGTCTTCCCTTACCACAGGCCTTCTCCATCAGCTCATTCTGATTTCAGTTTAATATCACTTCCTCAGAGAGACCTCTCTTCTCCTGTAACTGAAAGCCGTCTTCCCGTGACCCTGCTTTATTTCCTCCCGGAGTGTTCATTACTCTGAGATGCTTTCATTTACTTACTGCTCCTTTCTGCTGGAGCATAGGAGTCAAGCACTCATGGATCTTTTCTGTCTTTGTTCACCTGTTATTTCCAGCATTAGGAATGGAATCTGGCACAAAATAGGTGCTCCATAAATGTTTACCCACTAACTAACTGACTGAATAATGAAAATTTAAAATTTCACCTCTTCTACAGGCTCTGGATAGAGCTGTGCTCAGATTCCTTTGATAGGGTTAGACAGGATGACATATTTTGAAGGAAGAAGCCACTCAGGGTTCTTCAAATAAGACATTTCGCTCTGATGTAAATTATTCTGAATATCATATAACATCTCCAAAAGACCAAAGTTTGCTGATGAGGTAGCTTCTCAGACAACAACTATTTGAGTTCCATAAGGAACTGTCACACAAAACAAAAAGCCACCTACTCTTACCTAAACTAGTTTTGGCTTTAATTTTATATGAGAGTTTTAGAGTGCCACCGTCTGAGGCACTACTGAGGCCTAATGAGATGACTGCACTGGCAGGGACTGTTCGAGTTCCTGTCCTGTATTTTTATTGTCAAACTGTATTTCTTAAAATAGAACTCTTTAGGGGAGGAGACTGGGGTGAGATCTCCTGAGTAAGTCTTGCCAGAAAAATTGGGAATGTGAGAAGGGCTGTAGCTATGAACCAGAAGGGGACATTAATGTTTCCTAAATTGTGTTCTAAAGAAGGCTAATTCTCTTTGCTAAAGCAAGAGCAACAAAAGCTGGTTGGCTGTGGTAGAGGGTGAGATCCTGTCAAAATAAATCTGGTCATGTAGGTATTAAGACTAATTTAAACAGGCTTATTTACTGCCGATCCATGCATTTGACGATGTTCCTAGGCTTTGAGGTGATCCAGCGTATCCATTCTTTTTGGCCTCAAAACTTCCCAAGAAACAGCTACAAACATGGGTCATGGTATCAGTGGTAATTGTATGATTCTTTGGTGATAAACTTGGCTTTGACATATTGGAGTGTCAGGACTGAGTAGTGGGTTGTAGAAGCGATAAGAGAGGGGTCAATATATATCAAAGAGGGAAGGTGAAAAGCAAAGACATAGCTTTGACATTTTACCTTGAAGGGCAGAGGCTGTAATACTTGAGAGGGAAATGTGGAAAATGTTGGGATTTTAAGCTGACTTCATGCTGGCTAAACCAACCTACCTCACAGAGGCTTTTAAGTCTTCCTCCACTCCCTTTAATTTGTTTGGCTGAAAGCCATTTCTGACAGAAGCATTTCCTTATCTAAGGAGTCATTTTTTGCATTCTATTTTGGTTTGAGGCATATTACTGCTTTCCTTTGATTAGCATAAGTTAGGGTAGAAAAGATCATTGCTCTTTCCCTTCAGGTAATTCTAGAACCAAGATGTTCAGGGAGGCAGGGTTGAGCACCAACTCAGGGTTACAAAACATAGTTACAACTATAAGTTACGTCTATAAACGCAGTGTATATGTAGAGTATATCTTCACTGTTTTCTGTTACACCAGAGGATTTCCTAAAAGTCCTCTTGCGTGGCCATGGTTCTTCTGAATAGTGGCTGCAGTGGTGGGGGGCAGCTCACTGCAGCTCGGGCAGGAGGTGTGGGTGGACCAGGCCGCCAGTTAGTTGCTCATGGGACTTGAATGTTGCTGTGTCTGGGAAGAAAGACTAAGTGTGCTGTGGGTACATCAGACAGACCCTCTTTAACTGGTCTACAAAACCATGGGTACTGATCTCATAGAATGCTGGTCTCATGGTCTCCTAATAAACTCTGGGGAGAAAATAAGGTAATTATATAATGCAAGATAGAATATAAGTGCTGTAGAAAGGATTTTAAAAAATGTATACAGTTATAAAAAAAAAAAAAAAGAAATAGTAGGTGATTGGGGGAAGGGAGCAATGGATAAAGATCTCAAGGGCATTAATGTCTGGATATCCACCTCTAGGGTCAAAGAAAGATGTAGGAAAGAGGCATAGGGTCAGATGGTTCCAGTGTCAGGACAACAGATGCAGTGAATTGATCAAGACAGACTGGGTAGACTGGACAGCAGAGTACAGAAGGTTGTCAATGACACGGTTTTATGAGTTCCCAGGACCCACTTTTCATTTGACTGCAGAGGAAGGCAAGCGTAATGGAAGACTAATTTGACTTCAGAGACTTGAAAACCAGTCATATCTATGTTTGAACTCTTACTGTCTATATAACTTCAGCCAAATTATAGAACTTCTCGACTTTCCATTTTTCCAATTACAGAAAGAGTATAATAACACCTTTCAGAGTCATTGTGAAAAATAAATGAAATTGGTGGTTAGAAGCTGCCAGCCCAATGCCTGGCACATCATAGCTATACAATAGTTCCCTTCTACTCTAGAAGAAAGAACACAGGGCCCATAGAAATTAAGTTTTAAGATCTTGCTACTGCTAAGTTGCTCCAGTCGTGTCTGACTCTGTGCGACCCCATAGACGGCAGTCCACCAGGCTCCCCCTTCCCTGGGATTCTCAAGGCAAGAACAATGGAGTGGGTTGCCATTTCCTTCTCCAATGCAGGAAAGTGAAAAGTGAAAGCGAAGTCGCTCAGTCGTGCCCGACTCTTAGCGACCCCATGGACTGCAGCCTACCAGGCTCCTCCATCCATGGGATTTTCCAGGCAAGAGTACTGGAGTGGGGTGCCACTGCCTTCTCCGTTTAAGATCTTACTTTATATTAAATAAAAAGAAATGCATATGTGAAATATTTCTTGGTGGCATATCACATACACACACAGAAAAGAGTTTTTCAGTTACTACCCGCCATGTGATAGCTCAGTTGGTAAAGAATCTGCCTGCAATGTGGGAGACCTGGGTTCGATCCCTGTGTTGGCAAGATCCCCTGGTGAAGGGAACAGCTACCCACTCCAGTATTCTGGCCTGGAGAATTCCATGGACTGCATAGTCCATGGGGTTGCAAAGAGTCAGACACAACTGAGTGACTTTCACACACACATACATACCCAACCATCAAGGTGTTGATTTATGCTATACATCTTGGGTACCAGGAAAAAAAAAAACCTTTGGTGTACCTGGTTTAAGTCCCTCTACTTCCCTGGTGGCTCAGACGGTAAAAATGTGGGAGACCCGGGTTCAGGCCCTGGATTGGGAAGATTCCCTGAAGAAGGAAACACAACCCACTCCAGTATTCTTGCCTGGAGAATTCCCTGGACAGAAGAACCTGGCAGGCTACAGTCCACAGGATCACAAAGAATCAGACACCACTGAGGAACTAACACTTTCACTTTTACTCAACAATACCAGTTTAATATCTAATAATTCAGTGGTGAGGGTAGGGGTAGGCTATAGTAGCTAAACAGGAAATGCAGATGAGGTTTTCTTTTATATGACTCAAAATTATATTGCCAATCCTAAAGGTAATAGAGACACCAAAGAAGTCAAAAGTGTTATTTGTGAAAAATCAGCATACATGCAATGGTAAGCATTGCTATTATTTCCCAAAAATAACTCAGAAAAAAACCTGAATTCATTGTTTGGGAAAATCTTAGACTTAAGATTTGATTATATTTCTTTAAAAAAGAAAGTACTGTATAATTATACAGATAAAGATGAGTAAATTGCATTCTGTAAAGTAATGTTTATTTTTCCTGAGCTATTTCTAAATTAATGGTAGGTTATAACTGAAGGTGTCTTAAAATTTAGGAAATCTGATATTATCTGATTTAGATCCGGATCCCCTTTGGCATTCCCACCTTCTGTTATATTCACTGACCCCACACTGACCACACCTATTCACATGACCCTACCACACTCTTGTATTAAAATCAGTCTACTTCTCCCTTTGTCTCTCTGCAGTTGCACACATTTCAGTCTTCAAAGAATAAAGTTGCCACCAACTACATTTTACTTCTAGCTTTTGAGGTATCTCTTGGCTATTTCCCTGGGTTGGGAAGATTCCCTGGAGAAGGGAATGGCTACCCACTTCAGTGTTCTAGCCTGGAGAATTCCATAGAGAGAGGAGCCTGGCGAGCTGCAGTTCTTAGGGTCGCAGAGTCAGACACGACTGAGCAACTAACACTCGGCTATTTAACTCATCTATGTTTACCATGTGAATACATAAAATGACCTACTATACATGTGATTTCCCCTTGTAGTAGCTATTGCCTTCAGTATTGGATTGAGGAGGGAAAATGACAATTTCTGTGTTAATTATAACTAGGCTGAGCTTCTCCACATTACTTATAAGCCCCATTTTTGTTTAAATTTACTTTCTATATCCTGCTTTCAAATGTCTCTCTGTAGAGTCTAGGGTTAAAAATTCTTCATATTTTCCCACAAAGAAGCAAAAATATGGTTTGCTTCAGATGTTTTTCTCAGAAGTTCTTTGTTTATATAAAATTTTGTTTTAATTGTTTTTAATTAGACTGTTCTTAAGACTTGTGCTTTCATCTAGATACACATGATTTTCTTTGTATTTATAATGCAACTGTTTATTTTATATATACAGTGTATACAGAAATGTGCATTGTATTTGAATCTGTGGTACCTGACTTATGAACTGAATGTGTGTTTTGAAAAGAGCTCTATCGTCTTCATTCTGCATCTTCAGCTCCTGATAGAATGTCTGTATAATGAGATACTCAGCAAATATTTGCCTATTGTGTCTGAAAAACAAAAACTAATTTATTTCCAAATATTTAAGTTTTTTGGTTAAAAGGCTATATACAACATGAGTCTGAATTTATAAAAAGAAACTTTTTTAAAGGTGCCAGTGAAGGAGCTCAAGTTGTTCCTGAGAAGTACTATTCTCACACTGGTTCAAGTCACATTTAGAACATTTAAAATATCTCTTGTGAGGGAACATGCTTCACTCTGCTTCAGAAGTCAAGGGAATAACCATTTCCTTTTATATGGGGAGTTGGAAAGATTAAAAAGTCAGAGGTTCTTTCTACTTCCAGAAGCATCCCAATTCGACACGAGAGCTTAATTTTTCATTCCCGTCATGTAGGAAAAACCACCTAGGAAACTACAGAAAGGCAAACTCACACATTCCATTGAATAGGCCTGAGGGTGCTTGTTGAATAATCAAATCAGTTGTGGGGGGTAAAAAGACCTTTAGGGTTTTGAAGCAGATGTGAGAATGTCTGATAACTTTGGCAAAAGGAGGAGGTGCTGATAATTGCATATCTAAGAGTTTATTTCATTTTAGAAAAGCTAACATCATCCAGGTAACTTAGAAGTTGTGCTTTGTTCACATCACTTGCTTCCCTGTTTCCATAAAACTTCTAAGTGGGAAATTATGTTGACAATCAGAATATAAGATAAAGTACATGCCTTACAGTTCAAGTCCAAGAAACTATTACCAGCCTGGGGTCAGAGGTCTACATTGCTGGAAAAGTTCTCAAGTCAGAAGAAGGAGAGAAAGAGCAAAGAACGGTCTTTGAAATATTTAATTTGCATACTTTGATTACAAATTCATGGAAAGCATCAAAATATAAATGGGCATATTGTCATAAAGGCATAAGTCAGTGTCCTATAATACTAGTTTTTATACTATTCTCTAGTTTAAAATACTCCACAAAATTAAGTTCACAGCACTATTCCCATTGATTTACTTCTACCCTCCCTACTGCTATTCCCTAAATATCCATGGCATCCTTTTCATTTCTTTTTTTTTTTTTTTTCTTTTTTGGCTGTGCTGTGCAGCATGTGGGATCTTAAGCTTCCTGACCAGGGATCAAGCCCACATTCCCTGCATTGGAAATGTGTAGTTTTAACCACTGGACCACTAGGGAGGTCCCCACGGCATCCTTTGAAAGCTTCACATCTCAGTCTGAGACTTGGCAGAGCATGATGGCTCAATTAACATTTGCTGGCTGGGATTAAGTTCTGGGAAAGACTGAGGAGGGATGAAATATACAAGGGAGAAAGAAGCTCCTCGGAATCACAGCTATAGAGCCACAGGGCAGAAGGAAGAAATGGGAATTCATACTTTCTTTCAGAAAGTGTTTTTTGAACACCCTCATGTGAAAACATTGTTCCAGCAATACATCACTGAACAAAACAAACGAGAATTTTCACCCTTGGAGGAGCTTTCCTTTTAGTTACATGAGACAGACAACAAATAATGAAATAAATTGCATAGTATTTTGAGGGCTTCCCTGGTGGCTCAGATGGTAAAGAATCTGCCTGCCATGTGGGAGACCCAGGTTTGAACCCTGGGTCAAGAAGATTCCCTGGAGAAGGGAATGTTGACCCACTCCAGTATTCTTGCCTGGAGAACTCCACGGACAGAGGAGCCTGGTGGGCTATAGTCCATGAAATTATAAAGAGTCGGACACGAATGAGCAACTAACACACGTATTTTGAAGGTGACAAGTGATTTGGAAAAAGAAAACAGGGACTGGGAAAGCCAGCCAGGTACAGTTGCAGGTTGAAATTTTAAGCAGATCAAAAGATGTCATGGAGCAGAGACTTGAAGGAGCAGGGAGCTGGCTTTGTGGGTATCTGGGGGAAGAGTGTTCTAAGCAGAAGGAAGAGCCAGTGTGAGGCCTTACAGGAGTGTGCCTGGTACATTCAAGGAACACAAAGGGGCCCGTGTGCCTGGAGCCAGGGAAAGAAGGGCAGGCACGAAGAAATATGAAGAGTCTAGGAGTGCAAATCCCATAGAGGTTCTTAGGTTGTTGTAACTACCTTGCCTTCATGCTGGTACCCAGGCTGCTCCTTTGTCCTTTAGAAGCAGAGAGGGGGCTAGCAGTGTAAAGCCCCCAGGACAGTACAGAAAGGTTGTGTTGAAAGAGGTGGTGGCCATGCTCTGACTGCCTCCCCTAAATCTGGGCCTTCCCCCCACAGCTTTACCTCTTCCTGGAGCCCTAACTTTTCCCCTCTGTGCTGTCTTCAGCTTTGTGCATGCTTCTCTCATTTTGCTTTGACATTTTTTTTTACAGGTCATAGAGTGCTGTCTTGTTACCCAAACCCACCTGTATTTTGTTGACTTGCCCAGGATTTTTAACCTGGGAATTTGAAATCAAGATTCCATGCTATTTTTAAAAAATGGGGAGATCTGGTGATACTGGGTTAATATTCCTTCACGGTCACAATCTACTGGACCTGAGGAGAGTTGAGGTCCTTCAGGCAGAGGCACTGAGCTTCCAGTTTGACAGTCTTCGCCACTCCCTATAGTCTCACGCCCTTCCTCTGGCCTCACTTTGCTCCCCAGCTGGACCTTCATAGGCACTGTAAGAACTTGCCCTGCAGGCCTCCAGTGCCCACCACCATCCACTCCCTTTCCAACAGCTCCCTGACTTTCATTCTTTTGCTTGGAGAGTTTCCTTCTGACATTGGCCTGGCAAGCCTTGACCCTGCTTGCTTCAAGTGGGCAAGTTCTTGACTTCCAACCATCCAAGACTTTGCCTCAGACTGAGTCTTATTGTCTCAAGTTCTGTTGACTTGAATATAGAATACTTTGTATTCAAGGACCTGGGCTGGAAGGGCTCTGGGAAATCCGAGAGAACCCCAGATCTCCTGTTTGAGGACCACAAACAAAAGTAGAGAAGACGGGTGTTCAGCGTTCTTCTAAGAGATATACTTTTCATCCCCCTGTTCTTTACATCTGCATAAGGATGAAAGCCTGCTACACTCTGTTCTCATTTAACTCTCCCAGAGCTCCACACGGGGCCTTGTTGCTTCCAAAAGGAAACGTGGCAGAAAAGACAGCTTTTCTATTTCCTTTCTTCGTAATTAATGTGTCCTTTCGCCAATAGTAAATCTATGGGAACTGAATGACTAATCAAAGCAAAGTTGGCTTCTGAAATGGGGTGGAAGCCTCAGCTCTTTCATTTATTTTCCTCTCACCTAATTAGACTTTTAAAAGTAAGCAGAAGGAGGTAAAGGGAAAAGGAAGAAAGGGAGGGAGGGAGAGAGCAGGTAGTCCATGCTTTTCTATCCTACACCCCCTCCAGCCCCTGTGCTCTTCCTCTGTGACCCCTGGAGCCTGTCCTAGACAAGCCTCAGGTTCAGAGTGAGGACGTGGGGATGCTATTTCCTTCCCTTTTGATTCTCCCTCCTTCTGCCCCTTTACGATGTACCGCAAATAGACAGACTTGAGTCTGAGGAAGCCTTGTGCATGGGAGGTCTCTCTGGTTCTGGAGGGCTGATGGAAGTCCAGCCAGGCCTGAGAAGGAGGGGCGGGAGCTGGCTGCTTGGTTTGGGGGTGCAAGGGGGCCTTGCAGGATAGCCCTGCTTACAGAGGTGGAAAAACAGGATGGTACTGGGAGTGCATTGGAGACTGACTCCACTGTCAGGAGTAAGGAGTGAGAATTTGGTTCAGTGCCCCTTACACTGCACTTCCTGAGTATGTAGGAGAGGAAAAGGTGACTGGAGGAGAGGACATCCTAACATTAGGATATTTAAATGATCCCCAGTTCCTGGCCAGGTGTTGAGTGAATAATGAACTAATCCTTAGGTGACCCATTCGGTAGCTCAAAGCCAACTCCGGAGGCTTTGTCTGTGATGCTCCTTTTAAAATTGCTTTAATCACAAGCCATGATAAAGCCCATAATGCTCACTGGGTATACCTGACTGGAGAGAATCGGCCTTTACTAAAGAAGCCAAGACAATGAAAAAAGAATCTTTGCTCTTGATTTATGAGCCCCTGGGTTGCACGAGTGCTTCTCTTCAAAGGTTGTGTTTCCCATTTCATGCCCGTCATTTTATTTTTTGATATCTGCTTAGAAATAACCTTGTCTTTCAGGTACTTATTTATCCCACATAAACCCTGTGGCCATTTCTAAGAAACCACAGAACTCGGCTCTGACAGCCTTCCTCGAGAGCTGAGCCCTGCCAACACATCCCGGCACTGCCACCTAGGTTGGCTTGGTATGAAAAGATTTAATGAGCTTTCTCCTGTGGAGGAGTCGGGTGGAATTTATAAAATGGGATTTAATTGGGGCTGAATAAACTCCACTTTACAATTCCTCACACATCAGCCCTCTGTTCATGGGTGACAACCGTCTGCATTTGCTCTGATTTTTAACAGAGCCTGCAGCCCAGGGCCTCAGAAAGAGGCAGCCATGGGTCCCCACGTCACCTTTTGGAGCTGTTAAAGCTCCAGCTGTTGGCCTCCAAGTCACCCTGGGAGAAGCTCCAAACCCTGAGCCCTCACTCCTGTCTCCTAATAAAGGAATCAGAACTACCAGGGCACACAGATGGAATTTCTGGGCAGAATCAGAAGCTCTCATTTAATGAAGCACTGTGTGTGCTGGTTAATGGCCACACTATGCCCACTGACTTCATGCTGCCTTATCCCTCTTTGGCAAATGGGCTCTACCATTTGATATTGATGGAAGGGACAAAATTAGACCCTTGATAAGTGAAAGTCTGAGACAGCTTAGCTGGAAAACCCAACTCAAGCCCAGGAGATTACCATGGCCCAGGAAAAGGGAATGACAACCCACTCCAGTATTCTTGCCTGGGAAATCCCATGGACAGGTGGGCCACAGTCCATGGGGTTGCAAAGAGTTGGACACGACTGAGCAAATAACAACAACAAGGACCTCTGAGAAAGCCACAGATGCTATTGTTCTTATGTGGGAGAGGGTTTGTTCTCTGGGGAAAGACTGGGAAATGGGAGAGGGTGAATGCATGATTAACCTTGGAAGATTATTTGTATAGAGATACCCAGAGCAAGGAAGGAGGGTCGGGGGAGTTGATTGGGGCTACCTGGGTGACAGGATCTTCCTCTCTCTACTTACAGAAATGGCAGACAAGCCTAGGGTCAGGATGGCAAATAGATTTTACCTCATGTGCCAAGCCAACAGATTGGTAGTGGCTGCCTGGAAGACTCTATAAAGAAGAATTTCACTCCTCTGTCTAGACTCTGGGAAGAAGTTCCTATGATTGATTAGTTGCCATAGAGACCAATTCTATTTGGAGAAGTTTTATCCCATCACATAGATTGTGAGTTAGGAGATTTTGGGGTGATACCCAATGAATTAGTTGCCTTCTGAGACAGTAGAATAACATTACACAGTACACAGAATTTTTCATGATATGGTCCTATAGGTTGTCCAGCATTGCTTTCCATGCTACTCCCACTTCTAGCTTTATATACCCATCGTGGGTCTCTAAACACAGTTTTGGGCAGACAGGAAATCCAAATTAGAGACCCTTGGAGATCTACTCCTTCAGAGACCAGGGCAGAAGCCCCCCTGGCACACTGCAGATGCTGGAAGCCCAGTGCCTGGAGCTCAGATCCTCTGGGGGAGCAGGTGCTGGGGGCAGGGGTGGGGTGCGAAGGGTGGCCCAAGGCAATAATACAAGGTGAGCCATGTTCAACCAGACCCAGCAAAGCCTTCAGACCAGAAAGGACATCAGAAGAGAAGAGTTAACTGGGCAATGAAAAGACCCGGTCCTGTCATTTGAGAAAAGCCATCAGTCAGGTATGGATGGGGCTAAGCTGAACTTTTGGGTGAAGGATAGAGGAAACTAGGTATTTCCCTGAGCAGTGCCCCCTGGAAGAGAGTAACAAGATCCATGTACATGTAATACAGAAGAGGACATGAAGTCTAGGTCCTCAACCCACCCGTCACAGTACTCAGCCAAAAGACAACACTGTGCTAGGCTCTGCAGTCCACACCTCAGCTGTGAGACCCACAGGCACATCATTTAAACCCTGAGTTTCAGTCCCTTCATCTATAAATGGGAACAAGAAGACCAACGCCACAGGGTTACTGCCCACTAATTTATCCATTCATTGCCAATTGATTATGCACCTGCCAAGTGTCAAGCTCTCAGAGCACAGCTGGATGAACAAGACACAGTCTCTGCCCTCTAGCTAGCAATTTGGGTACAAAGACTGAAAGTCGTAAAACAAAGACCATAAAGTGAATAATAATGACAGTAAAGAAGACTAACACTGAGCCTGGGATAGAGTAAGCACTGGAGAAATAGTAGATAAACCTGAATCTGATGAGGGCAGCCTGAGGGTGGCATGGAAGTTAGCGGGGAGGGGGAGAAAAGGAGCAGAGACCAGCACATGTTGCTTTGGGGGGAAGGCTATGGATCCCTGTTCTTATCTAAGATGGAGCCACCCTGACGTCAGCTTGTGAGCAATCCCCATCACGCCTCATTCTCTCCCCAAGACCCCAGCAGTTCAGGTCTCTGGGGCCATCCCCCTGGTTCACCCACAAAAGGAGCAGGTCTTGCCTACAGCCGCCCAACTATGCCAATCTGAATCCCTTTTGAGGGATCCCTTCCCTCTCCTTTGATAGTATTCTCCAGGTAGATTTCTGCTTGGTGTAGGCTCAGGTGTGGTGGTTTTGAGGCTGAGCTGAACCAACAAATATTATATAGATCCTCCTTCCAACAACTGCTCTGCTACAATCACAACTGATCCCAAAGGCAAAATAACCAAATGACATGGAAATAGCAGGCAAAGTGTTCAAATTAACTACCCAGACAAGACTGATAATTCATCTTTTTCACTGGCAGAAAGAACAATGCTTAGAGTTGCTAACACCTACTCAATGCATAAGAAACAAATTTGCCAATCGGTGGATAATCAAATTGTTCTGAATAATCCAATCTAGTGTTTTCCTGCTCCTTCTTCATGCTAATTTATTCTGACATGGCTTTCAATATGAAAATCTGTTCTTGCAGAATCCATTTCATCGAGATTTTCCATATTAAAATGGAGATGGAAGTGTCATGGAGAATTAGATTACTTGTCCTCATCCGGGTGCCTGGTGTTCCTTGGGAGGGGTATTTGTGTCACCATGGGTAACCAGATGGCATTAATTTGAGAGGTGCAAGTAAACCTTCCTTAGCACACCAGGTGATCATTTTTAAAATACTATTTCCATCTAATCGAAGCCTCTTTCCTGCAAAAATTTAATTTGTTCCTTTCCTTGTGAAATTTGTTCATTTTCAAAGCTTTTTCAGCCCTAATCATCACCACCACAGTGAAAAACTAGTTTGAATAAAGGCCTCAGTGACTAGAACATGTGTTGGTGTCTCACCCCAGAGAAAGAACACTTTGCAGGCTAACACCAGAAACAAACAGATGGGGACTTCCCTGGTGGTCCAGTGGTTAAGACACTGCCTTCCAAGGCAGGGGGTGCAGGTTCGACCCCTGCTCTGGGAGCTAAGATCCCACATGCCTTGAGGCCATGAAACCAAAACCGAATCAAACAAACAAACAAAAAACAGAAGCAACATTGTAACAAATTCAATAAAAACTTTTAAAATGGCCCACATTTAAAAATCTTAAAAAAAAAAAAAAAGAAGGAACAAAACGATGATTTGAAAAAAGTACACTCTGGAAGCACCTGTTAGACATAGGTCTTTGTCTGGTGTGGAAAGAGGGGGCATGCCCATCCCCAGGAGTCAAGGTCTAGGGTGGGCTTCTCAAACTTCAGTGCATCTAAGAATCATCTGAGGAACATGTTAATGGAGTGGGTTTCTGGGATTCACCCTCAGAGATTCTGAATCAGCTGGTGTTCAAGAGATGTTAGTTGCCAATGGCAAAATTTAAATAGTGCATTCTTCATGTCTTCAGGTGGTTTACTTCATGAAACAGTACTGGGTTGGCATCAGTCCCCTTTCTCTAGCACTCCTAAGGAAGATCTTAAATATGATATAGGTGCTCTTTCCAAAAGGTATGTTAACAATGTTTAATTCACAGCGAATAATCTATCTCAGTTTGGTTACTGCTATAGAAAGTGGGCATCACCAGAGCTTCCAAGTTCTGATTTTGTTCATTTTTTCTAGTGGAATGTTAGTTTTCATTGATTCTTCAGCACCATTTCCTAAACTCTCCTTCAGGTTTATACCAGTTTGCCTCTTCTAGGATGCATGTATGCTAAATCGCTTCAGTCGTGTCTGACTCTGTGCCACCCTATGGACTGTAGCCTGCCAGGCTCCTCTGTCCATGAGGATTCTCCAGGCAAGAATACTGGAGTGAGTTGCCATGCCCTCCTCCAGGGGATTTTCCCAACCCAGGGGTTGAACCTGCCTCTCTGATGTCTCCTGCACTGGCCAGCAGGTTCTTTAGCACTAGGACCACCTGGGGAGTCCATTTCTAGCATGCATGTCTAAATATTAATAATAGTACTAAAGGAATAATGCCATGGTAAATATGTACTGACAACTTACTACATGGCAGGAAGTACATGGCATGTTCTGTCTCACTGAAGTCTCAAAACCACCCCGTGACATAAGCTAGTGTTGCCTCTTGTCTTGGGGTGGGATGCCGCATCAGTGGATTATGCAGATTTCCTCAGCTGCACGTGGGGGTGGGGGCATAGCCTGGCCATCTGGGTTTTCTGAGAATCTCCTAACTAGTGACTGACTACTTGGTTTGTCTAGGATTGAAGAGTTTTCTGGAAATCAAGAATTTCTATTTTAAAGCTGGGCTTACTAGGATGGTTTCCCTTTTCCTAGATGAGGCTTTAGTTGTTGTTGTTCAGTCACTCAGTTGTGTCTGATTCTTTGCAACTCCATGGACTGCAACACACCAGGCTTCCCTGTCCTTCACTACTTCCTGGAGCTTGCTCAAACTCATGTGCATTGAGTCAGTGATGGCATCCAACCATCTCATCCTCTGTCATGTCTTTCTCCTCCTGCCTCAATCTTTCCCAGCATCAGGGTCTTTTCCAATGAGTCAGCTCTTGGCATCATGTGGTCTAAATATTAGAGCTTCATCATCAGTCTTTCCAATGAATATTCAGGGTTGAATTTCTTTTAGGACTGACTGGTTCAATCTCCTTTTAGTCCAAGGAACTCTCAAGAGTCTTCTCCAGCACCAAAGTGGTTTTAGAGGAGACAGTATCAGTTCAGTCTCTCAGTCGTGTCCGACTCTATGCAACCCCATGAACCACAGCATACCAGGTCTCCATCCCTTCAGTCCTAGACATCACCAACTCCCGGAGTTTACCCAAACTTATGTCCATTGAGTCAGTGATGCCATCCAACCATCTCATCCTCTGTTGTCCCCTTGTCCTCCTGCCCTCAATCTTTCCCAGCATCAGGGTCTTTTCAAATGAGTCAGCTCTTCACATCAGGTGGCCAAAGTATTGGAGTTTCAGCTTCAACATCAGTCCTTCCAATGAACACTCAGCACTAATCTCCTTTAGGATGGACTGGTTGGATCTCCTTGCTGTCCAAGAGACTCTCAAGAGTCTTCTCCAACACCACAGTAAAAAAGCATCAATTCTTCGGCGCTCACCTTTCTTTCGAGTCCAACTCTCACATCCATACATGACCACTGGAAAAACCATAGCCTTGAGTAGACAGACCTTTGTTGGCAAAGTAATGTCTCTGCTTTCTAATATGCTGTCTAGGTTGGTCATAACTTTCCTTCCAAGGAGTAAGCATCTTTTAATTTCATGGCTGCAATCACAATCTGCAGTGATTTTGGAGCCCAGAAAAATAAAGTCAGCCACTGTTTCCACTGTTTCCCCATCTATTTCCCATGAAGTGATGGGACCAGATGCCATGATCTTAGTTTTCTGAATGTTGAGCTTTAAGCCAATTTTTTTCACTCTCCTCTTTAACTTTCATCAAGAGGCTCTTTAGTTCTTCTTCACTTTCTGCCATAAGGGTGGTGTCATCTGCATATTGATATTGGTTATTGATATTTCTCCCGGCAATCTTGATTCCAGCTTGTGCTTCTTCCAGCCCAGCATTTCTCATGATGTACTCTGCATATAAATTAAATAAGCAGGGTGACAATATACAGCTTTGATGTACCCCTTTTCTTATTTGGAACTAGTCTGTTGTTCCATGTCCAGTTCTAACTGTTGCTTCCTGACCTGCATACACGTTTCTCAAGAGGCAGGTCAGGTGGTCTGGTATTTCCATCTCTTTCAGAATTTTCCACAGTTTATTGTGATCCACACAGTCAAAGGCTTTGGCATAGTCAATAAAGCAGAAGTAGATGTTTTTCTGGAACTCTCTTGCTTTTTCAGCAATCCAGTGGATTGTTGGCAATTTGATCTCTGGTTCCTCTGCCTTTTCTAAAACCAGCTTGAACATCTGGAAGTTCACGGTTCACGAATTGCTTGGAGAATTTTGAGCATTACTTTACTAGCGTGTGAGATGAGTGCAATTGTGTGGTAGTTTGAGCATTCTTTGGCATTGCCTTTCTTTGGGATTGTAATGAAAACTGACCTTTTCCAGTCCTGTGGCCACTGCTGAGTTTTCCAAATTTGCTGGCATATTGAGTGCAGCACTTTCACAGCATCATCTTTTAGGATTTTCAATAGCTCAACTGGAATTCCATCACCTCCACTAGCTTTGTTTGTAGTGATGCTTCCTAAGGCCCACTTGATTTCACATTCTAGGATGTCTGGCTCTAGGAGAGTGATCACACCATCGTGAATAACTGGGTCGTGAAGATCTTTTTTGTACAGTTCTTCTGTGTATTCCTGTCACCTCTTCTTAATATCTTCTGCTTCTATTAGGTCCATACCATTTCTGTCCTTTATTGAGCCCATCTTTGCATGAAATGTTCCCTTGGTATCTCTAATTTTCTTGAAGAGATCTCTAGTCTTTCCCATTCTATTGTTTTCCTCTATTTCTTTGCATTGATCACTGAGGAAGGCTTTCTTATCTCTCGTTGGAGAAGACACCATAATCCAAAGAAAAAATGGGTCCAAGTTCTCACTGGGAAACCAAGTCCTCATGAGCCAAAGGGGAATCCAAACCATGTAAACTAAAGAAGCAAGAAGCCAAAAACTGTGGCCCTGAGGTCTGAAAACAAATGTGAGAATGCCAGGTTTGAGTATCTGGCTGTGGTTTAGGACAGTTGCTTAGAACAAGTGCATGTGACTTGCCAGCTAAAGTGTGGTAGACGGTGCGTCATCTGTATTTAAGCAGCCAGATGCAAGGCAGATATGTTTGATCTCCTGGCCTCCTTTCTCAAGATATGGTCCTCAAGCTTCTCCAGAAATGCCTGTGGTATCTTGTGTCCCACGGCATTCTGGTGCCATCCTTAGTCCCACCTCTTAATCTCACCTCTCTGAATCTCTTAGGAAAAGCAGTGGCAGTGGTGGCAGCTTAATTAATTCACATTGCCTGGGAACATATGGAAAACAGCTTCCTTCTCATCTTTCCAATGGAATGGAGAAAGTTGTCATAGATCCCCTTGGTTTGTACCAGCGCAATGCATCCTGGGTGGTGGGGGGGGGTGTCTCTCTGCAATATATGGTAACTGTACAGATATTCTGTCATAGTAACATAGTAACTACAGTTAGGATAAATGTAGGGAGAGGCAATATACACTGGACTTTCTGTTTATTCTATGTTATAATATTACCCTTTTCTGGATTTTCTTATTCTAATTCTTTTTAGAAAAAAACACTTTCTTGACACATAATTCACATTCCATGCAATTCATCCATTTAAAGTACACAATTTACTGCTTTTTAGTACATTCAGAGTTGCACAGTCATCACCACAGTCTAACTTTAGAGCACTTTCTTCTCTGAATGAAGCACTGCATCCATTAGCAATCCCTGCCCATTTCCCCCTCCCCCACCCAACTCTTTTTTAAAATTTTTATTAGAGTATAGTTGACTTACAATATTGTGTTAGTTTCTGCTATACACCAAAGTCAATCAGTTATACATATATACATATACACTCTTTTTTAGAGTCCTTTCCCATATAGGTCTCTAAAGAGTATGGAGTAGAGTTCTGTACCATACAGTAGGTCCTTATTAATTATCTAATATTACTCATTCATTAGAAAAAAGAACCAAAGAATGCTATTTGCAGCAACCTAGATGGACCTAGAGATTGTCCTACTGAGTGAAGTGAGTCAGACAGATAAAAACAAATATTGGACAATATCACTTATATATGGAATCCCCCAACTCTTGACTGGGAGTAAAGGAGAGAAAAGGTCTGTCAAAAATCACTAGAGAACAAAGGCAAGCAGTGCTAGAATCAAAACCAAAGCAGAAAGATACACAGAGAAACTTCATCCTAGGTCTGTACTGACTGTCTGCATTCCCCACTCCCCACACTCCCAAAAGTGAACTTGGCCAGTCTGGACTTGAAGAGGAACAGCAGGTTGTATTCCTTCACCTTTTCAGTGAGTTTTTCACTGGGCCAAGCCCTGCAAATGCAGCTGACTTTGCTCTCAAGGAGCTCAACAGATGGTGAAACCGAGCAGGACCCAATGGTCCTTGCCACCCACCTCCCACGCCCTCTGCCTGCCTTTTGCCTGTGGGAAACTTTAGTCAGAGAATAAGTTTAACCGGAGAAGTGAGAACATATAAAAACAAAGGAAAACAGTCAAAGGAGACCAAATAATAATAATGCAGCCATTCAGTGTTTTCAAAGACCTTTAGTTCTTTCTCAAAGGTTATAGACAATATTCTGGGCTATATCCTGTGAGCTGTATTAATAGATACTGAAAGGCCCATGCGGCAGAGAAGTAAACTACATGATGACCAGACTGTAGCTGCCATGACATAAGTTCTGAGAACTGGCCTCAAAGAAATGGAAACAAAACAACCCTGGACTGAAGATTAATTATACCTAAAACAACCAAAATGACATTGGTCAGACCACCAGTGACCAATTTGAAGATGACTGTCAGAGAAGACTGTGCCATTTCTGCATGTAGCCCCCTCCTTCTGTCTATAAAAGTTCTTGCCCCACTGGTTGCCAGTGGGTCGGGAGTCAGCCTTTGGACAGATGTCTGCTCTCCTTGCCAGTTGCTGGCATCTGAAAGGAAACAAATTTTTCTTTCCACCATGCTGGCCTATTTATTAGCTTTGGGGCGGTAAACAGCCAGACTTTACACCTTTTGGTAACAATGGGAGTTTGGGGTTGGAATGAGGAGGATAAAGTGTTATCAGGAGGATAGGGTAGCCTAGAGATGGAATGAGGGGGACAAAGTGTTATCAGGAGGATAGGGTAGCCAAGAGATCACCTTGTGTTATGATCAGCTAACACTCAGGGTCACTAAACTTGGACAGAGCAAGGAGCTGATGACACTGTTTGAGCTTTGTATCTAAACAAGCCACTAATATGCTCAGATTTCCTAGGTATTTGACACAACAATTTTATTTTTATTTTTTTCATTATTTTAAGCTGGGTGTCTACCACTTACAGTCAAAATCAAATGCATTCGAACTAATACACAGACCCAGGCCCTTCCTGCCTCCTTTTCTAAGTATCATCAGAGAGTTTCAAAGTTTGGGATACCTCCCCCCTTGCTATCTGCAGAGTTCAACCCAAATGCTGCCTTTTCCTAACACATTTCTGCCAGTACCAACTGTTCATAAACTCCTTTGGCTATTAGAGAATTTGAAGAGATAAAGATGGAAGGGCAGGTGGGAAGTTAGATAAAAGCATGGAAAATGCATGAGCTGTGGGATTAGATGCATATGGACCACTTGCTTTTCTATCCATGCAAAATGGAAATCGTGGTATCTACTTCACAGGCTTGGGCAAGAATTACATGAAATCATGTATGTGAAAGTGCTGACCATGGGGCTTAGAAAACGGTCCAGGGCTCAATTTAAATTAGTCTCCCTGTACCTCTGCCTTCTCCTTGATTAGGATTCATGTGAGAGAGGAATGAGTTTGTGGGATCCCAGGTTAAACAGTTTTAGTCTGTTTTCTCATTTCAGTTACTTATTCAATGTATTATTTCCACAAATGCAAATGAGATGTGATCCCTACCTTCAAGCAGCTCAGAATTATTCACTTAGAAGTGTGTTGCAAGACTTGGAGTGGGTGGGGGAGGGGTAGGAGTGATGGCTGATCCCAGGGACAGTGGAAGAATTTCAGGTCTGTCCCTGAGTGTGTGAACATGAAGGGGGATCACCCAGGTGATGGTTTATTGGTAAGCTATGTTGAATAGCTCTGCTAAAGCTTGAAATATGACTGAATTGTAGTACTATTTGGCCTAGTTGTGTGAATTTTCTCCACCAAGGTTTAGCTGCTGATGGGCGAGGCAGGGAAGCTGATTGGCAAGTTGGGTGCAATGGACACATAAGGGGCTGAGGACCTCGATGATGTAACTTATAGAATGAACAACAGGGGATGCTGGACTGGGGAGAGAGAGAAACGTGTTATTCACAATATTACACTTTGTCCAGAAGCTGTCACAGGGTATCCCATGGTGGGGACCTGCTGGACTATGAAGGGAGTGGATAACTGGGCATGCTAGCCCCTCTGAAATGGGCCAGAAAAACAGTTGGTTGTTTACCAAGAGGGCATCTTGATTGTGGAAAAGGCTCAAGATTTTTCTCTGCCATGAAATATCCACTGGGGCAGCTGCTTAAATAGCCTTGAACTTGGGACAGCTTAGGGGAGGTACTCTCCCTGGTTTCT
This sequence comes from Bubalus kerabau, assembly GCF_029407905.1. Classification (NCBI taxonomy): domain Eukaryota; kingdom Metazoa; phylum Chordata; class Mammalia; order Artiodactyla; family Bovidae; genus Bubalus; species Bubalus kerabau. Next base: position 38,904,103 of record NC_073638.1, read on the forward strand.
TCCCATAAGACTTAGCCAGTGCTCAGGGTTTAAGCAGAGAGCCAGGAAGAGCTGCAAGACCACAGTGCCCTGTGTTAGGTCGCCAACCAAGGAGATGACACCTTGGCTTTCTACAAAGGGAAGAGAGAATGGGTTTCTGCTTGAAAGACATTTATTCAGACTTTGATAACCCTTCAGAGGTGGCAGAGGGTGGATCAGGCAGTCACCTAGGGATCAATGATGCCATCCAGGCAGGAATGAGCTGCTTTAGAACTTGTGGAGGTGGAAGCTTCCCATACCTTCCTGGCGGCAGGGGGGGGAGGGGAGGGGCGGGGAGCGGGGCGCGGGGCTGTGTAGGGGGACAGGGCATGAGTCACTCATGACCTTCCCACTCACAACTCAGACAATCACACAGAGAGTCAAGAACTCACTGCGATTTCTGGGCAAACTGTGGGCAGAGTGAAGGAGCTGACTTTAAACTAGTGACAGGCAGAATCCTCCATCCTCCATTCTGTAGGTACTCGAAGGGCTCCAGTTGCTTGAGGCATCATTTTTTGACTTCCTTTGATGCCTCTCTTGAGCAGCATCATGAGGGAATTCCAAGAAATGCTCGGAGTTCCACTGAGGTGAGTTCAGACCTGGCTTACTTACCTCCTGGGTAAGTGGCTCAAGCTGGCCCAAGTTCCACAGGCTCACTAAGCTTTATTTTCTTCCCCTGGAAAGTGGGGATAACAAAATCATCTTGGAATTATTGGGAGGCTAGGGTAATTCCCATGGACAGAAGAGACTGGCAGACTACAGTCCATGGGGTTGCAAAGAGTCAGGCATGACTGAGCGACTAAGCACAGCACAGCACATGGTGTCGCCTTAACAGGCTCATAATAAGTACTGATTCCCTTCCTCTTTGTGGGGGGTTTCCTGAGCACCTGCCCTTTAAGGGAGAAGCAGCAACACTTTCCATACCCCAGGCACAGACAAGAACATTGTTAATCAACAAGGTAAACAGAAGGAGGGGATTGATTTGTTCTCCTTCTCACACAAAGCTGAGCATGTGGCAGGTTATGGTTTTGAATATTAATACATCTGAAGTGAGAAGAACCACTTATAACAGAAACTGTCTTGCTTGCAAAGATTTATTCCCCATGTAGTTTTTCATGGCTCATAAAAGGTGATGGATGGACGTAATTTTTAGTTTAATTTCTTGCCGTGCAGTTCAGTAATTTTTGAGATAAACTCAAATTACTAAGGATCTGGAACTGTTCAAAGCAATGAGGAGCCATGCATATCTGGTTACACATAGGACACGGCACTCTTAATTTTTCAAGCCAGCCAAAGAAGGGGTGATTAGAAATCCCAGCACACACGTAAACCATGTTATCTTTAAAGTTCACTTCTGCTGTTTCTCAACGCAAACCAAATTCCCTTTAAGAAAATTTTTGTTGGCTCTTTGCAGGGAGTAGGTAGGGACAAAAATAGATAAGGAGGAGCATTTGGGTCTTTTCTGTAGATGTTTTGTGTGTTTTTATAAAAATATATATTTGAATGGTTGTAAAAATGGAAAAGCAGTACTGAAGCTTGTGAAAAAAAATGTTTGGGTTTTTAAATTTATTTAGTTTTGATTTCTCCTATAGGTTTTAAATGTTCATAAGGCAATTGAGAGCCTGACTCCTTTAAGAAATTAGTTACTGAGTAGAGCAAGAAAAATTTGACTTTTAGAATTAATTAGAGCTAAGAACACACAAGGTCAAATGATCAGGATGCAGACCAGCTCCTGAAGTGATTGTTAGAGGCAGTAATGGGCCAAAGGGTAAGTCTTTACAGACCAATTTTCTCTGCAAGGTGTAAATAAACAAAAGTGAGATAAATAGAAGCAAATGAGTAAGGTACTAGCCAAATGCAATTAGCATTGTGACAAAGGTTAATTTTTTTAGTAAAGATTTATATTCAATTTTTTAAAAAACAAATACTGCTCTAGATTGTATTTTGCCTTACATGTGTTCCCATTTATTAAACAGTGTTCAGTTAAATAAAATATGCTACTATCCTAAATGGAGGTTCTTTTTGTTTTTACAATCTTCCTAACAACAAAGAAAGATAAATATTCTAACAAGCACATATTGTACCCTCTATCGTGAACAATAACCTAAACAGAATTCTTTGATACCAATTTCCCTGTGGTGACACTGTGCGTGGTCAGAATTACAGTTTTAGACTGGATGACTATAAGATCTTTGCAGCATGCCAGGCAAAGCCAGAGTGTTGAAAAAAAGGGGGTAAAAAAATCTCAATTCAGTGGTAAGTCTGGTTCCGTGGTTGGAACAGTCTTCAGAGGTTGGAAAATTATGCTGCAATAAAATTGAAAAGACAGAAGGTAATGTTTTAAGAGAAAACTTTGGTGGCAGCTTAAAGTGTCTGTGAGTCCCAAGAACAGGCATTACTTTGGGTATGTTGGCTGCTCTCTAAAACTTCATCGATAGGGAAAGAGCTACAGCCTATAAACTCTCAATAGGGTAGTAGAAACAAGAGGCTAAGACATAAAATAAATGAGCTACAGTCTTACCAATCTCCATTTAGTTATTTATCATTCTCAGGCTGCTGGTTTAGCAAAAGAATTGAAATAACTTTTAATGAAAGATTCAAAGGCCTTAGCATCCTAAAATAAAATAACACCACCAAAAATAACCACGTAATTAAAGGAAGGATATTTGGTCCATCATGCAAACTCGAACCTCTCAGGTTTGCCCTCACACTGGGCAAGAGAGCCACCTAAAATCAGGTGTTCAATACCTCCAAGGTCTTTGCTCTGAAGCCCCAGCCCTGAACTGGTCCTGATGCTCTGGGCTTCGGACTTTCCCTCCCCTGCACCCCTGTACACATTGCTCTGGCCCCACCCCAGGGCCCTCTGCTCAGCACCACTCCTTTTCTTTGACCTTCAGTCTCTCTCTCAGGTTATCCCTCTGGCTTATTATGCAGGAGGAAATTGATCCAAGATCAAGGAGAGAGATTTAATACAAATCGCTACTGACATGGTATGCCAATTTAAACACTTATTGACTCTAACAAACTATGTTCAGCCAGGCCAAAGCTGCACACTCATTGAAAGCGCTCCTCTTCTTTGCACGCTTGGTAAGGCCCAGATCCCTCATTAGTCAGTGGTACTAACATGGGTGTCAGCTTCCTAATGTCCAGTCTTCACCTGTCTTTTGGTATCACTAAATTTTAGTCTCTCAGTGTTTCTGGCCTGCCCCTTTCCTCATGGAATAGATTTAGGTTCTGTATATCTCTAGACCAGTGGCTTTCAAATGGTTTTGACCAGAATCCCAGTAAGAAATGCATTCTTAATTACAACCCAGGATAAACACACACACACACATATACACTTCAACAGAAGTTTCATTTAGAAAGAAAAAAGAACCCTTACCTTTACTGCATGGGATGCATGCTTAACATTTTCTATTCCATTTTATTTTTTAAAAACTTGAGATGCTCTAAATTAATTTCACAGGCCTCTAAGAGCATTTGATTTGCAGTTTCAAGAATTCTGATCTTGAAAACTAGACAGTCCTGGTTTTATCTGCTTGGAAGTAGGTCCTTATCAGCATTGTTTTCTTTCTTCAGACTGTCCCACTATAACTGAATGATTCTCAAGATGTTGCTGGACCTTACTAGTTATGTGACTACTGGTTTAAGGGGCATCTGCAGTAAAATGCAAACAATACACACATATACATGCACACCTTTCCTCCATTCTGTTGCTCCCATAGTGTGTCTGGTGGGTCTTTGCAAGTTATAGAATATTCCAAGTTGTCTTGGCCAACAATCAGGAGCAGAGCCTTTGCTGCTTTCAGCCACCCTGGGTGGTCTACATCCCCCAGATCTTCCCACATGACCCCATGCCTCATGCTCTACTCCACAAGCTAGGCCCTAAGGGAAGTGAGTTGTACGAAGCCATCCAAGCAAAAGATAATCTTTTAACTCCCTGGCAACTTAAACAAGAAAAAAACAGGGCACATTGGTTTTGTAGAGTTGTTGACATAATTCTCATTAACCACTAAAAGAAAACATATTTCATCTGGAGAAATAAAATATTTCCTAGAACACAGAGGAATTGTGTGATATTCTTATATCTTCAGTACACGCCGAGATGCACAAAAAGCTGGTAGAATCTTATTCTATATATAAAGAGTTCTACAGTATATGCCTTGGTTTTGTCATTATTTATGCAGTTAATGTTTCTAAGTTTATTTTTAATGTGTTCTAGAATTATTCCTGGATTTCCCCAAAGAGCATTTTTTAACAAATTGGCAGAACCGGGTTCTGATAGCCCCTAAGCAACCTTGAAAGAAATTTAACACTTGCTACTTATACTTCCTCACTACACACCCTACTCTTTAACCTCCTGAGCTACAATCTAATTACTTTTTAACCACCTTGACATCAGAGTTCAGGATTTCTCAACTGAACCTCTTTTCTAGGTGATTGTATCAGTCAGGATGTGCTGAGTTATGCTAAAGAAACAAACAACCATGAAATATTAATGGCGTCTAATAATAAGGTTTATATCCCATTCATCCTACATGTGTATATCCCACGGTGGTTGGGAGGTAAGGGGGTGGGGCACTCTGCCATATGCCATCCTCACTCAGGGGCTCTGGTTTATGGAATCTCCATAGCTGGAAGGTCACCTGTCACTCTGATAGGGAGAAAGAGACATGGAAAACTGAACACCAGCTCTTAAAGTCTTCTCATAGCAACACATGTCACTTCTGCATTCATTTCACTCAAGAACAAGTCACAGGGACCTTCCTAACATCAAGGGAATGGAAGAAGTACCATCCCACCTTGTGCCCAGGAGAGATACATAAGACATTTCATGCACAGCCTCCCCGCCCCATCAATAGAAGAAACGCCTGTCCTCTGCCTGTCCCCAGCATCTAACTCTGTGGAGCAATTCTCTTCTTTAAATTCTCTTCTTCTTTGGCCCTAATCACCTCTTCTGTTACTCCTTCTATTACCCTTCTTTTCTCTCTCAAAATCTGTGTCCTCCATTATCTGACCTAAAATTTAATTCAGAATGGACCAAAAAAGAACCTAGAAAAATGATCCTACAAAAATGACCATCTCATAAGGACACTATCATGTATGAAATAGATAACTAGTGAGAACCTACTGTAAAGGACATGAAACTCTACTTAGTGCTCTGTGGGGACCTATTTAGGAAGGAAATCCAAAAAAAGGGGATACACGTATATGTATGGCTGATTCACTTTGCTGTTCAACAAAAACTGACACAGCACTGTAAAGCAACCATACTTCAACAAAAAATTTATTAAAGGGTACGAGAGAGATATAGTAGCAACTGGAGGGAGGGAGGTAGGTCCAGATCCAATAGACCGGTGATGTGATCATTCTCCCACACTAGAGTAAGCCCAAGTGAGCAGACTTTTTGTAGGTTTTCTTCACTGCAGCATTCCCAGTGCCTGGAATAGTCCCTAACACATTTAATAAAAGGCAAAGGTGACTCATACCAGCCACACAGTAAAGCAGCAGAAGTGAGGATTTGCACCCTGGTGTCTCTGACCCCTGATCCTAGAAGACCAACCTAGGAGAGTGAAAGGGGCGGGGCCTGCGAGGGGAGGGTCAGGATCTGGAAACCCCTACCCAGCACTGGCTTGCTTTTCCTTCTTTAAATTAGTGGTTCCCTGGGAGATGGGAGGCAGATATGGATAACCAACAGGCATGCAGAAACTACTGGAGGCAATGAGTATGTTTTTTATCTTAATTAGGTTGATGCTTTTCTATGTATATACATATGTCAAAATTTACTGAACTATATGTTCAGTAAATATGTGCAGCTTTTTATACCTCATGTGTACATGAGGCTGTGAATAAAGAAGCACAGAGTGAACGACTAAGGGAAAAAATGATCATCTCAAAGAGCTACGGCCAAAGTAAATATGCATGAATTTATAAAAAAAACTCCCTTTTTCCTCCAAGTTCTTTCTTTTTAAAGACATTATTGACCAAAGGATTTTTGCAGAAACTAATACCAGTAGCATTAATATGTCTTCAGTCAATAATGTCTTAATAGACAATACAACCAACTGTCCACAAATCTTACTTGGGAAAATTTATCTAACAGAATAAAAGCTCTAGTACATAAGAATACATGTACATGATATTTATCTTATCATGGCTTAGAGAAGCAAAAATCTGGGAAGAATTAGGTGAGGAATTAGGGATATTGCTACATACTTAAAACACTGTAAATCAACCACACTCCAAAAATAAAAAAATTGAAATAGAGCTATCCCTCACTTTCCATGATGTATTGTTAAATGAGAAACACAATTTGCAAATTGCAAACACCAGCACCAACCAAAAAGTTTTAACTATGTGTGTTTGTGTTAAGCATAAAAGAAATACAGAAAGATAATAAAACATGTTGTTAATGTTGATAATCTCTCAAGAGGATTAGAATGGCGGGCAGTGGGAAGAGATTTTTAACCTTCTAAAAATATAATTTAAGGTGGTTTCATAGATTATAATCATCGATACTGTCATTTTTAATTTGGTAAAGGAAAAGATACAGAACATAAGGAAATACGAATTAAGAGAAGCAAAAATAAATCCCGTAATTTCAACACTCTACCCTGCTACATGGCCTTCCACCTGTCCACATTTATTTCATAGCTGCAATCCCAAGGCACATATCAGCTTTTCACTTAACTTCATGTTTTAAATGCTTTTTCTGAGATCACCCTTCAGTACTTACAAAGATTATTTCCTTTATCTTCACCACCTTGCAAGGGCTAATAAACTACAATTTATCAAGCCACTATTTCAAAGTGTATAGCAGGATGATCGTTGCAATACTAGGTCTGTCATCCTAGTTTATGCTTTTAAACATTAATTTTCCTTGAGGGCTCTTTTCTATTATGAATTTTTGATGTAGGAGCAACATTAGTTTCTTTTTTTATTCTAGTATGATTTAGAAGGTAAATACTCTGTTTTAACATTACTCATCATTAACTTCAGACCTTCCACAAATATCCCATGTGCTATAACCATCAATTTATATCTATCTATTCCAGCATAACTTCAGAATTTCTTTTTTGGTGAATAAGGAGCTCTATCCTTTGAGGATTTTCTTCCTTCATGCTTTTTCACTAGTTATCAGCTCAATCTGAGAGTTAATATACCTCTTTTCATGTCTTCTACTGCCTGCTTTCATTCCAACCAAAGTAAAATAAGTATTTCCTCTCCTTTTCTATTTTTTTTGTAAAGTGTGTGGGGAGGGATAAGAATATATATTTATGTTTTTTGTTTGTGCATAAGAAACCTCTTTCAGTGGTTCTATCTATTGACTAGATACAGAAATCATCTTACTTGTGGTGAGATGCGGGTGGGAACTAGGTGGATGGGAACAGGGTTGAGGGAATATAGATATTTTATCTACAATATCTATCTACCATCTCTCAGCTTTGCATTTATCTCTTCAAGATATACTACCTATAAAAATTTCCAGTGAACCCATATTAAGATACTTTCACATTCCTCTACCTCAACTTAAAATGTCTGAAGACAATGAATTGTTTTCAGAATTTTTAAAGAAAAAGATTGATATAAGATGGATATGTCCATTCAATTTACTATTTTTTCATGAAAGACATAGGACCTGAAAAATTTTCAGAAATTATACAACTCAAATAGTTATTCTGTTGAAATTATCAGAGAGTTAGATAAGACCCTCTAGAATAATGTGTTAAGTGGAGAAACGTTTGCTATAAAAATGCATAAATAATGAACAGTGAACCCAGTTATTCCATATAAAATATAACTACTATTTTGAACACCATTTGGAAAGTTAGGAAAAATAACCTAAGTGGGGAAAGGTGATTTCTAATACAACCAAGAGTAAATAATAAAGGAGTGACTTCACAGTAAACATCTGTTTCTTATTTACAGCATTCAGTGGTGAGAAACAGGAAACATCCTCACCATCTCTTTGTACACGCTGTTTTGGGGACTGTGTGTATTTGGATCATCTCTGCCTCGTGTTTTACCATTATCATCTCCTAGAGTCGCCATTTTATCTTTTAACAGTTTTCCATGATTGTTACCATTGTAGAGCAGAATTCTAAGCTGCTCTGTTTCTTTTCACTACTGCCAATTCCTTGAGATTGACTTGAGGATTGTATTTTACTTTTTATGCAGGTCATAGAAAACAAAGAGAAACTGGAAAAAGTCATACAAATGACTACAGCAGTTAACAACAACAACAAAAAAGGCAACACTAGAGAGATATGTATGGGAACAAAAAGAGGGAGAAAGAGGGAGCAATTCACTCTCCCTGGAGTTGAAAAGGATGGCATTTGATGCTAGCTGAAGATGACCTGGTCCCACATAAGGACACGGGTGGGGAGCATTCTAAGCAGAGGGAACAGCGTCTACAAAGATACCATGGCTTGGCTAGGGAGGGAATTGGCAAGAATAATATGCATGAAGAAAGAGACTGTGGATTTTTGTATAATTCAGCTCGAAATGATCTCTACTTGATTGTTCATTCCTTCCAGAAAGATGTCATTTTGTAAGTAAATCAATTCAAAATAAGTATGCTTTAAATTCTAAAACGACAGCAAATCCTGAGTTCTCTAAGCATGGCTTCAGGATACTTCAAAAACACACCAACATAACATCAACATCTCAGTATGATAAGAGGCAGAAGATGGATTTTTAGCTGTCAGAACTGTGATGGAGCTGTCAGAGTATATGAAATCAGCCACATACATATCATAGGCTTATCCACTCTGGGACAGCATAAAACCTCAAACTTTTTAGCAAGTTAGGAAATGAAAAGAAAGGGAGATGCTGCATGCAGCTTCTCATGGAGGATCCAGCCACTTCCATGTCCAGATTTTCCGTACCTCCTCTCCCCAAATATTTTCTTCTAATGCCAAATGAAATTCTTTCACTAAACAATTTCTCTCCTCTGGGTCTGCACTTAGTACTTGAGTTTTGCTTTTTTTGAAATACTAAAAATCTGAAAAGAAAAAAATTAATAAATTTGAGCTGGACTTGCATGGAAAGCCCAGTATTCCTGCCAGAACTTCTGTGAGAGAGAACTACAAGAACTTTGGTTCGGTAATTGGCAATGCCATGTTAACCTCACTGTACGTGCTGATGGGGAGAGAGGTCAGATCTTCTGAAATGTAAATTTTCCCAGCCCACAGCACTGTCCTGCCTACTCTGATGGTGGACCAAGAAACCAGGGCACTGAGGGTAATTTTGCATGAATAATGCATTATGGCCTGGCATGACTGTGGCTCTTAAGACTGACATTTCTCAGAATAATAATGGGATTGGGTTGTTTCACGCATTTCAACTAAATTCAACAAATGTTTATTAAATACTTTGAGCACAGCTGCAAGTCACTGCTCCAGTTGCATGGCACTTTCTGCAGAGGCTAAGATAAAGACAACTCCAGGTTTGTCCTTAAGAGCTTAAAACCTAAAGAGGGAGATGGAGCAAGTGCATGGACATTCAATAAGATGCAGAAAACACAAACGCCATAGAGAGCTAAGTAAGATACCAGTAAGTATCTGTAGAGGTTGAGGATGCCTGAAGAAAATGTCAACTGAGATGGATTTGAAGAATGAGATAGCAACAGTTTTGATCATCAACTACATGCCAGACACAAGCATGCAACTTTATAGCTAATCCCCCCAACAGCCCTACCAAATAGATATTGCTATCCCCATTTAACTAATGGGTAAAGTGAGACTTCAATCCACAACTATTTGAGGATAGAACCAAAGCCAAATCCCAGAAATGTCTTTCCCTACTGCACCAAGCTGACTTTTCCAGGAGTGAAAATGGGAAAGGCCTTCAAGAATAAGGAAACAGCCAAATCAAAGACATGATGGCAGCAAAGGACAAAATAAGTGATGAAAACATGTGAAACTTGTTATCTAGTTAAACTTGTTGATCCAGATAAACTTGCAAGAAAGAGTAGAGGTTAGGCTTTGAATGCAGGGTGAGAAGTTTCTATTTGTGTTGGGAATAGGAGTCATGGAGAGTTTAGCCAAAATAACATGCTTGGATTAGTCCTATAGCAAGTGGACCTAGATAAATTGCTCAGGTGAGATGAGAGTGAGAAGAAATTAAAGTTTAAAAGTCCAGAGTTGAGAAGATATCAAACACGGGTGTAGGATGAATCTGCCTGGCTTCCACCTTCACATCACACACACTTATTCCAGTTGAAGCCACTTGGTGTCTCTCTACGAACTTAGAGACTCATCTTGTTCTTACAAGAGTCAGTGACCCAGGGGACTGCTTCTAGTACCAGGGCAGAGGGTGACCAGAGATCAGACAAAGGTTCTTGAGGAAATCTCAAAAATATTTCTTGAGAGAAACCTCATGAAAGGCCGTAATTCCTGAAATAACCAAGGAGAGAATCTTGAATCATTTTGGTTTAATATTTAAAGAAAAGATGATTCTGTAGGATAGAGAACTTGAGGAAACCTGAAAAATTAAATATTTAACAAATATGAATATTTAAATTCAAATATATATATTTAAATATAGATAAGTGTGTATATATATATATAGTCTTGTTTTACATTTAGATAATTTTCATTTGGTTAACTATCTCAGTAGAATATATTAAGATAGTACTTAGGCCAGACATGCATTTATATATTCATTCATTCAGCACATTTACTTAATATTATAAAGAGAATGAAGACAGACATGATAGAAGCTCCCCAGCTCTCCTTGCCTTGACCCTTGTCGTCTTTCCCTCTTTTTCCCTCTTTCCTCTGTATCCCTGCTACCTCCTCCTCCCCAGTCCTTGACTAATAGAGAAGCTGCAGTGTTGTTTTTTTTTTTTTAAAAAAAACTTTCTCGAAAGATCTGTTCCAGGGTGGCATCAGTGATCCTGAACAAGAGGCACAGTTCCAAGCACAAGTTTCACAGCCGTTAGTGATGAAAATGACTACGTGAGCCAAACCACAAGGGCACATACCGCTCTTCTCTCCACCCCATAAAACTAACAATCCTTCTTCAACTCTGAGTCACCTGGTCTCAGGAGTTCACTGATGCATGTCAGCTGAGTAAAGCTTTCAGTCTGCTGAGTCACTTAAGCTATTTTCTTCCTTGACCGTCTCTTGTGTAAGTGAGGCGCTTCATTAGGGGCTTCATATATATTGACTCGTTTAACCTTCACATAACCCTAAAGTAGAAATAGTGTCCCCAGTTTATAGATGTCAATACCGAGGCTTGGGTAGGTTGGTTAATTCACCTAAAGTCAGTACACAGTACAGCCATGGTTTCAACCCTGACCTGCCAATGCCAATCACAGATGCAGACAGAAATATAGAAACCAGGAGATGGTGGACAGTGATGTCAGGAAGCTGAGGGAAAAGAAGAGAAGGAAGGAGGGACTACCTGCTGTGTGCCAGACCCTATGAACCTGCTTTCACACACTCTGTCTCCTTTAATCTTCACAAGCCAATAAGGCTTGTGATGTCCAGTTTATAAACAAAAGCACAGAGCTTCAAGAGGGCAAGTAACTCATCTGAATTCACACAACCAGGCAGTTAGTTCTCTTAGCTCCTTTCCCACCCATTCACCATGTGCCCCCAGTTGCCCTCCCTACACATACTTTCGGTGACCCCTTCCCAACTTGCTGGCAGCTTCCTCTCTGTTCTCAAGCTCATGAATTTTCAAAGGAAGTGCTCCCTAAATCTTGTACCTCCATCCCTACTCAAGTTACATCCTTACATTCATTATAGAAAAAATGTACTCATATTTACCACATTCACTTGCTCACCTCCCAGCAACTCATTTCAGCCTGGCTTCTGTCCCTACCACTCCTCTGATTAATCAACTTCTCCAAGGCAATAAAATCAACAGGCTATACATGGATAGAAAGAAATTTGTTACAAGGACTTGACTCACAACATGATTTTGGAGGCTGAGTTCCCATGATCTGCAAGTTGTGCTGTTCAATCACTCAGTTGTGTCCGACTCTTTGTGACCCCATGGACTGCACTACACCAGGCTTCCCTGTCCTTCACTATCTCCCAGAGTTTGCTCAAACTCATGTCCATTGAGTTGGTGATGCCATCCAACCATCTCATCCTCTGTCACCCCCTTCTCCTCCTGCCCTCAATCTTTCTCAGCATCAGGGTCTTTTCCAATGAGTTGGCTCTCCATATCAGGTGGCCAAAGTATTGGAGTTTCAGCTTCCGCATCAGTCCTTCCAATGAATATTCGAGGTTGATTTCCTTTAGGATTGACTGGTTTGATCCTCTTGCTGTCCAAGGGACTCTCAAAAGTGTTCTCCAGCACCACAGTTCTAAAGCATCAATTCTTCAAGTTGGAGACCTGGAAAGCCAGGTATGCAGCTCCAGTCTGAGGCCTGGGAACCAGGGGGGCGGGGGAGAAAGTCCCCATCCTGGGGCAGTAGAAGACTGACGATCCAGCTTAACACACAAGCAGACACTGAGCTCCTCCCTCCTCATCTTTTCTTCCTTCTATTCCGGCTTTCAACAGGCTGGGTGACGCCCACCCACATTGGGAGGGCAATTAGCTTTACTAGGTCTACCAATTCAGGAGCTAATTTCATCCAGAAACACCCTTACAGATACATCCAGAATAACATTTAACTGAATATCCAGGCACTTTGTAGCCCAGTCAAGTTGATCCATAAAATTAACGACACAAACCACTAAGGATTCCCTAAAGGTCAAATCCAATAGTTGCTTCTCAGTCTCCATCCTTGATGAGGCTCATACGAATTTGATAGTGTTTATGTAGAGTTGAAACATAAAAGAGATGCAAGTGGAACTACCCTGATTGTAGCAGGGGAGAGGGCCTGAGCAAGCCTCTCTTCTTTCTCCTCCCTTTCTGCAGTATTCCCTGAAGCATCTCAGGGGAGTCCTGGAGTCCTGAGGGGCAGAGATTGATGTTATCCTTGAGGGAAAAGAGCTCAGGACTTGACCATTGGCTGACAGGGGTTGGATGCTTGATATCCTCAAATCCCCACCTCTCTAAACCTAAGCAGTAAAGGAAGCCACAGCGTGGATTAATCCTTAGTGGGGCTTTGGCCGGAAGGAAAGGTGAGTTGGCTTAGGGAGTTGACTCAAGTTCAAGGGAGTTGACTGGTGGATAAAATAGAGAGAGACTTGAGAAGCTGACTCCAAAACAAAGTTGAACCAAGAACATGGGTAAGGAAAAACTTGAGGATTTATTCTCAACTTCAAACTCTTAAGAGAAAGCCCACACAAAACAGAAATATAGTCACAGATGTAAAAAACCATAAGTTACCAGGGGATAAGGGGTGGGGAGGGATAAATTGAGAGATTGGGATTGACAAATACAAACTACTATATACAAAATAGATAACATAATAAGGACCCAGGACTTGCACAGGCAAGTCCACTCTACTCTGTAATGACCTAGGGAAAGAACCTAAAATAGAGTGGATATATGTATTAACTAATTCACTTCATTGTACACCTGAAACTAACACAACATTGTAAATCAACTATACTCCGATTTTAAAAAAAAGCCCACACATCAGAGTAACTTACATCCCCAATGGGCTGTGAGTCCTTTGAGGGCAGGGACCAGGGATTCTCAAGGGAAGTTTCATAAACACTTGACGGGTGGACATAAAATTGAAATCCACCCACACGTCACACTTATTTTTCTTTTTCAGTGAAATCACACGGAGCTCTGAGCACACAGCTCTCCACGGGTCTGGAGAGCAGCTAGTGCTGATTTTTCTATATTTATATTAGCCATTTCCAGCCAGTTGCCATGGATATCCAGAAGGTAAGCCAGGTACCCACACAGAGTGAAATTCAACTTTGAACAATCTTACACGCTTGTGGGAAAGTTTGCTTGTTTGTTGGATAGTTGTTAAAACGGTAAAGTTTTGCACGGCAGATACTCCGTTTTGCTGTCAGAGGAATGAATACATGAACAGAATGTGTGCTTGGCCCAGGAATTCAGAAAAGACGGCTGTGTGCTTCTCCCTTGTTTCCTCTTACAAATCTCAGCACCTGTCAGCTGAACTCACACAAATTCAGAGTGAGGCACTTTCTCTCCATTTTCCAAACTTTATGACAATGCTATCTATTTCCTGTCAAATTAGCATGCTCCTTTTTACAAGCCTTTTGTTATGTAGATCTATAGATAATTTTAATTCTAGTGTCCTTGTCTTTATTAAACGGATACCCTCTGCTGGATTAAATTGGGTCATAAAAATTGTATCACATTATTTTATGTAGCATAAATATAATGTCGTGTGTTCAGTGTACTGTCAAATCTTTGGTGGTAACGAATAATCGACTTTCACTGCCCACTGAGAATGCCGACTGTCCCTCCCTCTCCACAGCTGCGGCTGATACTAGATTATTTTCAAGTTGCACCATCTCTGCTTTCCCCTAAGAATCACCTGGTGAGACAATCACCTATTCTATACCAACCTAATTGTATTATCTTTCAACTGAAAAAAGAAAAAGAACGAAAAAGGAACATAAATCTACAGTTGCCCCCCTCTTTGTTCGTGGCTCAGATTCCCTTATGAGATTTTTCTTAGGCAATAAGAAATTGAATACTTTAAATTTGGAGAAAATGTGTGGTCTCTTGGTGAGTGATGGGCCCTAGTTCTTCAGTCTTCAGTGTCCTGAGTTGCTTCTGAGAACAGTGTCCTAATAATCAGGGGTAGCTCCCCATTCACTTAGCCAGGGTCTTCCTGCCCTCAAAGGATTAGAGCCAAGACATAATGAGACAGCGTCCCCAGGAGGACAAGTTGGAAATGTCAGAAGCCAGGAAATTGAGTGATTCACAGTTTAGAAGGCTCCAGAGAGGCAAATTGCCCAGGTGAGGCAAGAAATGTCCAATGCCCAGCCTGGCTGTAGTCTTTTAATTGGGTAGACATTTCCTAAAAGCAAGAAGCATCACATTCATCCTTAAACTGGGGGGACAGTAGAAAGAGAGGGATGTGAGGGAGCTCCACTTTCTGAAATAAAAATGGATGTTTAAAGGCCACCATTTGAGAAAACTCTGGGACTCAGTGAAGAACAGGAGAGCCTGGGGTGCTGCAGTCCATGGGGCTGCAAAGAGACGGGCATGACTTAGCAACTGAATGATAACAACAACAAAAACTCACCAAAGCTTTCCTTACCCATATCATGAGGGAGACAGGGACTCTGGACTAGAGACCAGGATGGCAAAAATGTTACAGATTTCTTATTTCTGCCACTCCCACTCTGCCTCCCTGTTGAACTTGCCTGAAATTACTTTGAACACAAAAGGTGCAAATGTTTGTCTTTAAGAGCAGGGAGGAAGCAGGGAACTGGATACACTGCAGCCCACTGTGCATCTGAGACTGGGAAGAGAAGACCAGGAGGAGGCAGTGATGGAAGCTCCTGAAGAGGGAAATGCGGCCAGGACTTTGAGGTTTGCTGTCAGAGAAAGAGGAGAAAGTGGGGAGCTGGACCAGGCCTGAGAAAGCATCCTGGCACAGAGCAGCAGAAAGTCCCGGCCTGAAGCTCCTGGTAGTTCATCTTTCCAATCAGGGAAGGGAGGCCGTCCATCACCAAAGAGCTTGGGATTCGAATCTCTGCCTCTGTTGGCTGTATCGACATGGACCAGTGTCTGCATCACCCAGTGCCTCTGTAAAATAGGCATGATGGTAATTTCAACCTCTTAAGATTTTGGTGATTCCTTTTTCCTCCCATTTTCCCCCTGGGATTGATATCAAAATTTCTCAGAAATGTTTAGTTTCCAAAACACGTCTGGGGAAAAAACAAACACAAAAATGAAAAACATTTGGACTCCCTAGATATGGAGAGTCAGCTTGATCTTGTCTCATCTCTGAAAAACCTTTATTCCAAGAGCTATGTGATGTCCTGCCCTGAGCGGACCCCCTGACAGGGAGGGGTCCTGTGGGGCTCAGAGTTCATATTGTTCATTTCTAAGTTAACCTCTGTTTCATGAAAGGCAACAAACTCATCCTATTCATCTTTAGGACTAGATAGGCTGGCATTTGGATTCTGAAGTGGTAGCATGTTCCCAGACATGGCCTCATCTCACCTGAGTGACTGTTGTAGATGGTGATAATGAAAGAAGGCAGAGTTGTACTGTAAAAAAAAAAGCACAGAGATCCAACAGGATGGGAAACAAGCTGCTGTGCACACAAAGCAGAAACTGAGCTGCATTGGCTAGGTAGAAGTGTGTGTGTGTGTGTGTGTGTGTGTGATGGAGAGTAGGCATGAGCAGAGATGCCTGGCTACTTCTCCCACACACTAGCTTAATTCAGACCCTCCATCTCTACCTGGACTTTAGCAACAGTCTCTTACAAAGAAATAAAACACAGAACCTCGTATTTTGTGGGGAGGAGGAGGAGACTCTGGCAAGTAAAGGTAGTTGGCCAAAGAGCCCCCACCAAAGTCTCTGATCTCCCATTTGAAAGCACTCCCCTGGCTTTTCCTGCCACTGCCACCATATAGACTGTGAGAGTTGGGCAGAGGGGTGAAGTACCAGCTTTATGGTTCTGGCCCAACTATGGGCTTAAATTGGTATCCATAGCTTCATTTAGCACAGCTGAGAAAGATGGACATGCCAAGGAAAGGTCACTAAATTCAGAGAGAGAACAGTAAAGAACTCCCCAAATGCAAACTACCTAGAATAACATGATTTCCAGAATTTTTGAGGCTACAGAAATGAACTGCTAGTCCCATAGGAACAGACACAGCCAGGTTTCCAGAGTCCACATGTCAACAAAGGCAGCAGGGAATTCCTGGCCCCAGAGACCTGGCAGACCTCACCAGCCATGACCACATCACTTCCCGCCCAACTTGCAGCCTGGCTCCTTCAACAACACCATTTTGTTGTCCCTCATATAAACTGGGTTCCTGTATATATGCCCTGTATTCTCTCATTTCCTCTTCAGGTGGGACCAAAAGAGGCCACGTTTTCATCATTCTCCCTGAGCCCACAGGAACACTTCTCTCACCATTATTTTCCTGTCAATGAAACATACCTCGTCTCTAGGCTATTGACAAGTCTGGTATTGACTGCTAAGTCACTTCAGTCGTGTTCGACTCTGTGCGGCCCGACAGACGGCAGCCCACCAGGCTCCCCCCATCACTGGGATTCTCCAGGCAAGAACACTGGAGTGGGTTGCCATTTCCTACTCCAATGCATGAAAGTGAAAAGTGAAAGTGAAGTCGCTCAGTTGTGTCCGACCCTCAGCGAACCCATGGACTGCAGCCTTCCAGGCTCCTCCATCCATGGGATTTTCCAGGAAAGAGTACTGGACTGGGGTGCCATTGCCTTCTCCACTGGTATTGACTAGGGTATATCAAAAGACATTTGCTCCTTGGAAGAAAAGCTATGACAAACCTAAAGTTGCTCAGTCGTGTCCGACTCTTTGCAACCCCATGGACTGTAGCCTACCAGGCATCTCCTCCATGGGATTTTTCAGGCAAGAGTTCTGGAGTGGGTTGCCATTTCCTTCTCCAGAGGATCTTCCCGACCCAGGGATTGAACCCAAGTCTCCTGCATTGTAGGCAGATGCTTTTATCCTCTGAGCCACCAGGGAAGTCCTAAGACAGTGTTTTAAAAAGCAGAGACATTACTTTGCTCACAAAGGTCCATATAGTCCAGGCTTTGTTTTTTCCAGTAGTCATGTATGGATGTGAGAGTTGGACCATAAAGAAGGCTGATTGCCAAAGAATCAATGCTTTTGAACTGTTGTGCTGGAAAAAACTCTTGAGAGTCCCTTAGACAGTAAGGAGATCAAACTAGTCAATCCTAAAGGAAGTCAACCCTGATATTCATTGGAAGGACTGATGTTGAAGGTGAAACTCCAATACTTTGGCCACCTGATGCAAAGAGATGACTCATTGGAAAAGACCCTGATGCTGGGAAAGACTGAAGGCAGGAGAAGGGAACAGAGGATGAGGTGGTTGGATGCTATCATTGACTCAATGGACATAAGTTTGAGCAAACTCCAAGAGAAAGTGAAGGACAGGGAAGCCTGGTGTGCTGAAGTCCATGGGGTCACAAAGAGTCAGACACAACTTAGCAACTGAACAACAACAACAACGGTATATCACAAGGGGGAAGAAAGAAATGCCAGGAACATGGGAGAGAAAAATTGTGGATCAAGCTAATCAAAAGAAGGGATGATAGACTCTTTATCACATTTCAAATGCTAATCTCCAGGGCTTATCTTTATATAGATGTGAGTCATGCTTGATTCTAGGGGCAGTGGGGTGGGGAGTGGTAGGAGTTGGTGGAGATAGGAAGTCCTAATTCATAGGAATCAAAAGAATAAGTGGGTTTACACTTAGACAATTTTTCCTTGGTCAATCCATTCACTTATTTACAATGCTTTCCTCCTTGGGAATCTCCAAAGATGGCTGCTGTAAATGTCTTCCCTCCATGTACATACACAAGGCACTTCACTCATTAAGAAATGAACTTTGTCTTCTCTCACTGAATGTGATCTGAACATATGGCCTGTTTTGATAATAGAATACAGTGAAAGTGACATTCTAGGGCTTTCAAACCCAGGTCTTATGAGAACTAGCAGCTTTCTTGTCCTCCCTCTTAGAAGTTATCTGCTAAAAAAAGGCTGACTACCCTGAGAGAGCCATGCTATGAGGAAGTCCAAACAAGCCAGACAGAGATGCGGTGTGGAGGGTGAGAGATATCTGACTAGCACTCAGTCAACCCAGATGAATAAGTAGACATGCTAATGAAGAAGCTATCATGGACTTTCTGCCCTAGCAGACAACACAAAAAGCAGGACAGTTTTCCAGGTAAGCCAAGCTTAGATTATAGAATCATGAGAAATCATATATTATTGTCTTAGGCCATTAAATTTTGGGGTGGCTTGTACTAATAGAACTGTGGAAAATTCTTAAAGAGATGGGAATACCAGACCACCTTACCTGCCTCCTGAGAAATCTGTAAGCAGGTCAAGAAGCAACAGTTGGAATCAGACATGGAACAACAGACTGGTTCCAAATTGGGAAAGGAGTGCGTCAAGGCTGTATATTGTCACCCTGCTTATTTGCCTTATATGCAGAGTACATCATGCAAAATGCCAGACTGGGTGAAGCACAAGCTGCTTATTTACCTTATATGCAGAGTACATCATGCAAAATGCCAGACTGGGTGAAGCACAAGCTGGAATCAAGATTGCCGGGAGAAATATCAATAACTTCAGATACACAGACAACACCACCCTTATGGCAGAAAGCAAAGAAGAACTAAGGAGTCTCTTCATGAAAGTGAAAGAGGAGAGTGAAAAAGCTGGCTTAAAACTCAACATTCAAAAAACTAAGATCATGGCATCCAGTCCCATCTCTTTCATGACAAATAGATGGGAAAGCGATGGAAACAGTGACAGACTTCATTTTCTTGGGCTCCAAAAACATTGCAGATGGTGACTGCAGCCATGAAATGAAAAGACACTTGCTCCTTGGAAGAAAAGCTGTGACAAACCTAGACAGCATATTAAAAAGCAGAGACATTACTTAACCGACAAAGGTCCATCTAGCCAAAGCTATAGTTTTTCCAGTATTCATATATGGATGTGAGAGTTGGACCATAAAGAAAGCTGAGTGCCGAAGAATTGATGCTTTTGAACTGCGGTATTGGAAAAGACCCTTGAGAGTTCCTTGGATTGCAAGGAGATCAAACTAGTCAATCCTAAAAGAAATCAGTCCTGAATAGTCATTGGAAGGACTGATGCTGAAGCTGAAACTCCAATACTCTGGCCACCTGATGCGAAGAACTAACTCATTGGAAAAGACCCTGATGCTGGGAAAGATTGAAGGCAAGAGGAGCAGGGGATGACAGAGGATGAGATAGTGGGATGGCATCACCAACTCAATGGACATGAGTTTGAGCAAGCTCTGGGTGTTGGTGATGGACAGGGAAGCCTGGTGTGCTACAGTCCATGGGGTCGCAAAGAATTGGACTCGAATGAGTGACTGAACTGAACTGAATTGTAGCAATAGAAAACTGAAACACTAGCCTGTATCACATCAAGTCATCATTACCTCTGTATCTAGGTATTTTTGTATGCACTTTTATAATTGTTGTTTTGCCAATGGTTAATCTTTTCAAGTTCTTAATGACAAGGTCAGTATCTTAAGCATTTCTGATTTAGCAGATGCTCAATAATTCATTTTAGCCAATAAACTAACTAGATGGATGGGTGCAAGAGAGATGACAAATATAGGAGTCCCTTTTCTCAAGAAGCCAAAAGGAATGATTTAGCTTAGGAGAAGAATACCTTCCTACAACACTTTCCTCTGACATTTCTAACAATATGAAAGAATTTAACACAGAGATACAGAGAATTTGGAATGTGAGTGTGAGTGAGGGAACTCTCGCATCTCAGTCAGCTTCCATTTCATCAGTGATGAAGAATGTACAATCATTTATTGAGGACAATGATGGGACAGATTGATGATAAGCCATCAGATAGAGAAAGGGCATGAGACAGACACTGTAAGGAAGACTGACTACCATCAGCCTTCCACACACAGGGTTAACTACAAAGGGGAAAATGTTTCTGGGAATATCTGTCTTGGGCAAAGCTTGTTGAAAGCAGCTTCTAAGAGGGAGAATCACTTTCCTATCTAGGAAGAAATAGATAGATCCAAATAAACAAATGAAAGCCTTTCACCTACTAGACAGAGATGGTTAAGATTCAGATTTGAGGAAAATCAGTAGGTCGGCAGATCAGATCAGATCAGATCAGTCGCTCAGTCGTGTCCGACTCTTTGCAACCCCATGAATCGTAGCACGCCAGGCCTCCCTGTCCATCACCAACTCCTGGAGTTCACTCACACTCACGTCCATGGAGTCACTGATGCCATCCAGCCATCTCATCCTCTGTCGTCCCCTTCTCCTCCTGCCCCCAATCCCTCCCAGCATCAGAGTCTTTTCCAATGAGTCAACTCTTTGCATGAGGTGGCCAAAGTACTGGAGTTTCAGCTTTAGCATCATTCCTTCCAAAGAAATCCCAGGGCTGATCTCCTTCAGAAAGGACTGGTTGGATCTCCTTGAAGTCCAAGGGACTCTCAAGAGTCTTCTCCAACACCACAGTTCAAAAGCATCAATTCTTTGGCGCTCAGCCTTCTTCACAGTCCAACTCTCACATCCATACATGACCACAGGAAAAACCATAGCCTTGACTAGACAAACCTTTGTTGGCAAAGTAATGTCTCTGCTTTTGAATATGCTATCTAGGTTGGTCATAACTTTCCTTCCAAGGAGTAAGCATGAAAAGGCAAAATGATAGGATACTGAAAGAGAAACTCCCCAGGTCAGTAGGTGCCCAATATGCTACTGGAGATCAGTGAAGAAATAACTCCAGAAAGAATGAAGGGATGGAGCCAAAGCAAAAACAATACCCAGCTGTGGATGTGACTGGTGATAGAAGCAAGGTCCAATGCTGTAAAGAGCAATATTGTATAGGAACCTGGAATGTCAGGTCCATGAATCAAGGCAAATGGGAAGTGGTCAAACAAGAGATGGCAAGAGTGAATGTCGACATTCTAGGAATCCTCGAACTGAAATGGACTGGAATGGGTGAATTTAACTCAGATGACCATTATATCTACTACTGCAGGCAGGAATCCCTCAGAAGAAATGGAGTAGCCCTCATGGTCAACAAAAGAGTCCGAAATGCAGTGCTTGGATGCAGTCTCAAAAATGACAGAATGATCTCTGTTCATTTCCAAGGCAAACCATTCAATATCACAGTAATCCAAGTCTATGCCCCAACCAGTAACACTGAAGAAGCTGAAGTTGAACAGTTCTATAAAGATCTACAAGACCTTTTAGAACTAACACCCAAAAAAGATGTCCTTTTCATTATAGGGGACTGGAATGCAAAAGTAGGAAGTCAAGAAACACCTGGAGTAACAGGCAAATTTGGCCTTGGAATACGGAATGAAGCAGGGCAAAGACTAATAGAGTTTTGCCAAGAAAATGCACTGGTCATAACAAACACCCTCTTCCAACAACACAAGAGAAGACTCTATACATGGACATCACCAGATGGTCAACACTGAAATCAGATTGATTATATTCTTTGCAGCCAAAGATGGAGAAGCTCTATGCAGTCAGCAAAAACAAGACCGGGAGCTGACTGTGGCTCAGACCATGAACTCCTTATTGCCAAATTCAGACTTAAATTGAAGAAAGTAGGGAAAACTACTAGACCATTCAGGTATGACCTAAATCAAATCCCTTATGATTATACAGTGGAAATGAGAAATAGATTTAAGGGCCTAGATCTGATAGATAGAGTGCCTGATGAACTATGGAATGAGGTTGGCAGAAGGGTCAAATTAAAATGCCCAATGAAGTGAATTCATGATTACATTTACAAAAATAATTGCACAATATTTTTGAAATAATAAGACTCAAAATACTTGGCAAATTTTGTAGATGAGGTGCGGCATGCACCATCTGTGTAACATAAATTGTTACCAAATGCTTTCACACATCTCAGTGTTTAAATGTGTCATGAGGTCAACTGGGGGAGATGGTAGGGGCTGGAGATTTTTAAAAATAAATCTTTGCAAATTACTTTGAAAATTAAAACCAACAAATGAATAGTAATAACTGCTTATCAAGATTATCACATATTAAAAAAAAAGATTATCACAGATTGTTCAAAATAACCCAACATTTATATATAGCAGACATGAATTTGTAATCCATGCACTCAGGTAAAGAAGCATCATGTTATCTTTTCTTAATATTTTCTTAAAATTATATTAAATCTGACTCCACCTCCACTAGCTAGTCTCTGTCCCCTACTTTCCCTTAGTGTCTTACATAGTCCAGAACACTGAAAAAAGGATGATTCGGTCACAGTTGATATACCCCTTGTCTGTATCCACATGGTCCCTTGAAGGTGGGAAGTTCCATGGATCCTGCCCCTGGTTTAAAATGCAGTATTAACAGAAAAGTTGAGGTATAACAAGGTCAAAAGATCAGTTTCAATTGCCACTGAAAAAATACTCTGTCAGTTCCCAAGAGAAAGAGCATGCCATGCCACGCAGGGACCACACAGGGAAATACCCATTTTGGTCAGGAGACGGGGGGCAGGGGGAAGGGGAACTGTGTGCAAGAGCCTTTATTATGGTTTCCTCCGGAAGGCTACCTATGCCTGAACAGCCTCATGCTGCACTCCCACATCCTTTAGCCCTGTTGCATTTTCATTTTTTCTGGCACTTATTATCTTCTATATAATTTATTAATTATGCTTATTGTTTGCCATCACCCCCTTACACCATGTACATTTCACAAAAGCAGGAATCTTTCTGTGTCTTCTTCACTGATGTATACCAAGAACCTAGAACAGTTCTGAGGGTTTGGAACCTCAGAGTAGATGCTCAGTAAATATTTGCTAAGTGAATGAATGGTTAGCTGATACTCACACCATGACATGAGTCCTCTTTTCATCCCCATTCATGTAATACAGCAGGAACTTGCTGGATCACAGACAAGACAGTGAAGAATTGGGATTAAAGCCTAGTCCACATCCTTCCACATGGGAAATGCCTATGTTTAGTTACCTCATCTTCCTTCAGCCATAGAGAAATATCAATAACCTCAGATATGCAGATGACATCACCCTTATGGCAGAAAGTGAAGAAGAACTAAAGAGCCTCTTAATGAAAGTAGAAGAGGACAGTGAAAAAGTTGGCTTAAAGCTACACATTCAGAAAATGAAGATCATGGCATCTGGTCCCATCACTTCATTGCAAGTAGATGGGGAAACAATGGAAACAGTGACAGACTGTTATTTTCTTGGGCTCCAAAATCACTGCAGATGGTGACTGTAGCCATGAAATTAAAAAACACTTGCTCCTTGGAAGAAAAGCTACGACCAACCTAGACAGAATATTAAAAAGCAGAGACATTACTTTGGCAACAAAGGTCCATCTAGTCAAAGCTATGGTTTTTCCAGTAGTCATGTACGGATGTGAGAGTTGACAAAAAAGAAAGCTGAGCACCAAAGAATTGATGCTTTTGAACTGTGGTGTTGGAGAAGACTCTTGAGAGTCCCTTGGACTGCAAGGAGATCAAACTAGTCAATCCTAAAAGAAATCAGTCCTGAATATTCACTGGAAGGACTGATGCTGAAGCTGAAACTCCAATACTTTGGTCACCTGATGATGCGAAGAACTGACTCATTGGAAAAGACCCTGATGCTGGGAAAGATTAAAGGCAGGAGGAGAATGGGACGACAGAGGATGAGATGGTTGGATGGCAAAACCAACTCGATGGACATGAGTTTGAGCAAGCTCCGGGAGTTGGTGATAGACAGGGAAGCCTAGTGTGCTGCAATCCATGGGGTCATAAAGAGTCAGACACAACTGAGTGACTGAACTGAACTGAAGAGCATAATTACAGAGATCTTGTTTTTTTAATCAGGGCACATTTCATTAAATTAAAGAAAATGTAAAAATTATGAAAGTGGCCTGAGGCTAGAAATGAGTGAAATGAGTCTCTTATGTGGTTTGACATCTGGGAAATCTACTTAGTAATCACTTTTGTCTTAATATATCAGTGTCCTAAGAACACATCTTCTTCCTGATTGCTTCTATTTTCACCAAGGATTACTGGATCTGTGCACAAATACACACAAAAGAGGGAAACTGATTAATTCTTATGTATATTTTTTTGGAAATATTTGTGTTTAATGTTTCTGAATTTGCTCTTCCATCGAATAATCAATGATCAATAAGCATTGTTTCTGTTTTATCAGCAGAGGAACTTATGTCTGAGTTACTTCACTCTGAGAAGTAACTATTTCCCCCCTGGGAAAGACCAGTGAGTCTGAAATTTGACAACCATAAAATGTACCCAAGGCCAAGGCTCACCTTCCTATCCCTCCACTCCCACCAGTCACTAATCCCCTCCATGACTGCTGAACACTGGGTTTGCCCTACCCATCTGTTCCACCTCTGGGGATGGTCTGTAAATGAATAACTAATAAAAACATGAAACCCACCCAAATTTATCAAAGGTCTGGCAGGTACCTAAAAAATAGAGTAACTTGATTTCTGGTATTATTATTCAAATGAGATAAGGTGGCCCATCTATAAACTATAATGAACTCTCATAACTCCCATAATGCAGTGCTTGACTTGCTTTGGAATTGTAGGCTGTTTCCCTGGCTCTATCTCCTTCTAGCCAATAAAGTCCTATAGAGTGGTACATTATCTGACTCCTTTTTATCAATGTAACTAAAACCCCTAAGCCCCACACATAGTAGGTATTCTAAAATTTTTATAATGCTTTATTGGATTGGATCTAAGAAAGAATGAATGAATAATGTAATAGAAGGACATTTATACATAATGCATATAGAAAAAAATTAATTAGTAAGACTGCACCAGGGTTGAATCAACTGTTTCCATGTGTGTGTATGTTAGCTGCTCAGTCATGTCTGACTCTTTGCATTCCCATGCACTGTAGCCTGCCAGGCTCCTCATCCACGGAATTCTCCAGGCAAGAATACTGGAGTGTCTTGCCATTTCCTTCTCCAGGGGATCTTTCCAAGCCAGGGATTGAACCCGGGTCTCCTGCATTGCAGACAAATTTTTTTTACCACTGAGCCACCAGGAAAGCCACAACTGTTTCCATACGAAAGACAATACGACATAGGAGAGAGAATCGCATACGAGAGAATTCTGGTCACCAGAGAGACATCCCATGGCCCATAACTGGCAGCCACCGATCTTATTAAACTAATTACAATATCTTGGCAGAAATATTGCTAAAGAAGCTAAGGGAATTTCAGTTCAACGAGCCTGAACATTCTATTCATTGAAAAGGACCAAAATGGAATAGGGCGCCACTGGGGTGGTAAATGTCCTGTCACTTTGAAGTATTAATAGAATGTCATTTTCTATAGGGCCTCTGCATCAGATAGGGAAATAGACTAAACATGCTGTAAGGTCCCTTCAATCTGTTACTTTAGGAATGAGGCCTTAAGGGGTCTGGGAAGCAGAATATGAATTCTTCTAGAAGCTGCTGCAGGGCTGTGTCCTGGAACAAGCTGGAACCAGAAACCATAGCCACTCAATGCCCCTCCCAGGGCAGTGACCACATCCCAGGGACTTGTTCCCAGCTGCCATTGCAAGGAGAGACCTGGGCAATGCTGGGTGACCTCATAAGGTGGCTAATTCAAAACCCATGAACATCAAAAAATCCAAAACATTATATAATGTTCGGATGAATTAAGTGCCTGACACATCTTTACATTGTAATACTTTATCCTACCATTCTAGGGTACATATTACTTGATCACCTCTTCATTTTCTACATGAAAAAGAAAAATACAGTTGGGTCTTTCTTTCCACATGGTTGGTGAAAAACAGAGTTTTAATATTGATATTTTAGGAAAGTTTATTTCAGTTTCACATTTGTTAATGGTAATGTATAAGTTCTTAGGTTTGTTTTAAAATTTGGGAAATCCTCTATAGGAGCTGTAAGATTTCAGTACATTTCAAGCTTTTCTTTTCATATTTGAACATAAATACTTTTGAATTGACAACACTCTTTACTTAGTTTTGTTGATATCTTACTGTGTTGGTATGTTTTGAGTTTTATATTATCTTCATTAACATTGATGTTTTTGCCAAATTAACAGTGGATTTAGTTAATCATGTCTTTTCATTAAGTGGATTATCAAATTTACTGAATTAAATTTTTCTCTTTGTCTTAATGAATAACTACTTTTAGTATAATCTGGGAAATTTTGTCACAATTCATTTCTCAGTATTAAAATAATTTCTATTGATTACATTGTTAATCTTTATTTTTTTAGCCTCACATTCCATTGATTTTTATTTAAATCTTCTTTCTGTTCTTTACAAAATATACTCAAAGATGACAAATGACAGCCTTTAAAAATATTTCAAAGCAGCAGTCTATAATTTCTCATTCATTTCATTTAAACATTCTAAGATATCTTTCCAAATTGCAGTTACAGTAGCATATTCATAAATTACCAAATACATATTTTCATCAATAGAAGAAAATATCTATGGTGTAATTATAGTCATATCTTCTCTATCATCAAACATTTTCCTGAAAGGATAAAACTACTATTTCGATTTGGCTTCTGTGAAAACTGAATGCTCTGTTTATGATTGTATATATCTGATGATTAGGATTTCCCATAGCCTAGCTCTGATTGCATCTGCTTCTGCTTTTGATTCTTATGTCTATTTTTAATAAAGCCATCAAAGTGATCCTATTAAAAATCAAGTCCGACAATGTCAATCCTTTGCTCAAAATCATCTAATAGATTCATACCTCACTATTGGTAAAACAAAACAAAACAAAAGCCAGTAGCTTATAAGACCTTACACAGTCTGGAGCAGTTACTTGTCTGACCTCACCTCTTGTTCTCCCCTTTTCACTTTGCTCCGGCTACAATGGGCTCCTTTTCCTTGTATTCTCCCAGGATTCTCTGCATTAGGGCCATAGCACATCTTTGCCTAAAAGGCTAGTCAGACAGATCCACGGCAAACTCCATCACCTCCTACCCTCCTCTGACTTCACCTCTCACTCCTTCACCTCCTGACTCAGTGATAAAGAATCCACCTGCCAATGCTGGAGACACAGGAAAGATCCAGGAAACATGAGTTAGATCCCTGGGTTTGGAAGATCCCCTGGAGAAGGAAATGGCAACCCACTCCAGTATTCTTGCCTAGGAAATTCCATCAAGAGAGGATCCTGGTGGGCTACAGTCCATGTGGTTGCAAAGAGTCAGACATGACAGCAATTGAGCACTTCCTCCACTTTTTTTTGTTTTCCCCTAACTCTCATCATCAAAAGTACTATATATCTCTAAGGTCTACATAGGTGTTGAATGAAAATTAGTAAATAGAGTGAATGAAAAACCAAAAGTCTAGGCATTTTGGTGCTGGTGGGGTAGTTAGATCCAACTTAAATGGAGCCATTCTGAAATATCCTTGCTCATTCTAGGAAAACAAGTTTTATCAAGAATTTGCTCATTCCTTTTCTCAGTCAGCAGATTGACAAGTAGTTAGTTTTTATTCCACATCTAACACTGTCTAGGTACTGAGTATATGATCTCCAACCTCTGAAGCTCATGTCCTCTCAAAAAAGAGAAAGGCTATGATGACAAGTTGATAGGCATCTTGGCACATCACTGCCTGAACATGGATTTACTTAAAACTGAGCAAGCCAGACTCCTGGAAATTTATATTTGGCATATACTATAGCTACATTAGTCCCAAATATACAATTAATAAGACAGCAACAGTATATGCAATGAATTGCCAGATAGGTGTGGAAGATAATAAAAGTTTAAGAAACAATAAATGTCCTAAGTTTCTTTTTAGTCTCAAGTGCTATGTTAATAGCTTTCATTATTGAGATTTGCTGACATCTACATTCCTAAAGCGGGGAGAGACCAGTTGGGCTGGCACTTGGGGTTTTTGGATAGCTTTCAAGCAATCAGATTTAGAATCTTCATCTAAACTGAAATATTCAGAGAACAAGCACATCAACTTTTCAACTCAGGCTGCCACAGAGTTTCAACAGCCTGATCTCACCCTGATCTCACTCAGCCTTTCTCACCCTGATCTCAGATGGTCATATTTTTTAATATGTACCTCTTTTAATGGGCATGAATTTGAGCAAACTTGAAAGATAGTGAAGGACAGAGGGGCCTAGCATACTGTGGTCCATGGGGTCACAAAGAGTTGGATATGACTTAGCGACTGGAGAACAACAACACATCTTTTAATATATATTTTGCAAGTTTTAATCATCCCAGCTAGAGTGTGGGCAAAGATAGGGATGGTGTGAGGGAAAGATTCTCACTGTGCAGAAATTTGAAATTAGTGGCTATTCAAACCAAAATTGTCTGTATTTCCTCTGAACCTCATAAAAATACAATTCAGAGGAAAAGTATATCACAGTGTCCAGCACACTGTGGGTTCTCAAAAACAAATTATTGAATAAATAAACATTTTCAAAACTGTGTTCAGGAGGTATTGCAGACAGGGCCACACCTGTCCAGGTTGGTAAGTAGAATTGAGAACAGTATGTTGTTTTGACTAAACTTAATTACACTTGCTTTGGTTTGGCTCATTCGATTGCATTGTAATGTAAACATAACCTCAAATCCACTAACCTTCTGGAGTCACTTTACTTTTCTTTTTCTTTAAAAAAAAATGTATGTATGTACACATGTATGAGAAGTAAAACAGGCATGAAAGTGAAGTCGCTCAGTCGTGTCCGACTCTCTGCGACCCCATGGACTGAAGCTTACCAGGCTCCTCAGGCTATGGAATTTTCCAGGCAAGAGTACTGGAGTGGGTTGCCATTTCCTTCTCCAGGGGATCTTCCCAACCCAGGGATTGAACCTGGGTCTCCCACACTGCAGGCAGACGCTTTACCGTTTGAGCCACCAGGGAAGCCCCAAAACAGGCATACAGAAAAGTAAATTAAATACGGGTAGTGGTCCTCCCTTATCCTCAACTTTGCTTTCCATGATTTCAGTTACCTGCAGTCAGTCAACTGTGGTCTGACAACACTAAATGGAAACTTCCAGAAATAAATAATTCATAAGTTTTAAGTTGCAAAGCATTCTGAGATGTGTGATAACACGCCTCACTCTCCTACGGCACCCAGCCTGGGATTCCCAACCATCAGTGTCGTTTACTCTTTGGCTATGAACACAGACATCATCTTGGCTGGATGATCCAGGATCACCCAAAACAGGTGATCCTCGTTCTAATGTACCATCAGAAAGTCAGTGGTAACCTAACACTACGTCACAATCTCTATATCATTCTCCTTACTTCATCTCATCATGTGGACCTCAGCTCATGTCATCACTCATATACTCGTGAGTCCAGTACAATAAGATGTCTTGAGAAAGAGGAAGAGAGAGAGAAACCACATAACTTTTTTAAAAAAACTTTTTATTTTGCATTGGATTAACAAACAGTGTTGTGATAATTTCAGGTGAACAGCAAAGGAAGTTAGCCATACATATACATGTATCCATTATCGCCCAAACTCTCCTCCCATCCAGGCTGCCACATAACATTGAGAGAGTTCTACGTGACATACAGCAGGTCCTTGTTGGTTATCCATTTTAAATATAGAAGTGTAGGGAGAATGGATACATGTATATATATGGCTGAGTCCTTTTGCTATTCACCTGAAACTACCACAACACTGTTAATTAGCTAGAACCCATACAAAATAAAAAGTTTAAGGTTTGGGGCTTTAAAAAAGAAAAAAATAAATATAACATTGTGTACATGTCTATCACAAACTCCCTATTTTAGTACATTGTTATAACTGTTTCATTTTATCATTAGTTATTGTTGTTAATCTCTTACTGTATCTAATTTATAAATTAGATGTTATCATACATGGCTAGAAAAAACAGTCTATATTGGGTTTGGTACTATCTGCAGTTTCAGGCATCATCCACTGGGGATACAATGACTGATAAAAATGGAGACAAACAATGTACTGATACACAAGTGTGATGAAATTATGTCCCCTGGAGATAGGAGGGACTATTGTACGATTAAATAATTTAACATAAAGTAAACAGGTTGTTACCAGCATCCAGGTTAAGAAAGAGAACACTGCCAAAACCCAGGAGCCCTCTCCATGCCCCTTCCCAATTGTAATCTCTTCCTTTCCTCCAAAGGTAACCAGTGTCCTGACGTTGGTAATAATTATTTTCTTGAATATCTTTTTGGTTTAACCATCTACATATGTATCCTCAAAGTTAACTATAGTTGTGCCTGTTGTTTTAAACTATTAGTGAATGAATTTACACTGTATATCTTCTTCTGTGTCTAGCTTTTCCAACTCTTTGTGTTTGTGAGATACATGCTGTTGTATACAGCTAAAATTTATTTATTTTAACTATTGTATATTATGTATTTTATTGTATGACTCTACCAGTATAATTTCTTGATAATACAAGAGATAATTCTGGCTTGGGAATATGACTTAATACCGTTGTTGTGTATATTCTTATGCATGTGTCTAGGTACACATGTACACACATTTCTGTTGGCTATTGATTGCTGTGGGTTGAATATGATGCCCAACAAAATATGTCAAAAGCTAACCCCTGGTACCTGTGAATGTGACCTTATTTGGATAAAAGATCTTTGCAGATACAGTTAGTTAAAATGAGGCATAATGGTATTAGTGTGGGCTCTGGATCCAATATAATACATGTGTTGTTATAAGAAGAGGGAAAGTTGAACACAGACACAGAGAGAGAGAGAGAGAAGATGGCCACATAAATGTGGAGACAGGAATGGAAGTCCTGCTGCTGAAAGTTCAGCAATGCCTGGGGCTACCAGACCCTGGAAAAAGCAAGGAAGGATCCTCCCCTAGAGGCTCCAGAGAAAGCATGACCCTGCCAAGACCTTCATTTCTGACATCCAGCCTCCAGAACTGTGAGAGAATACATTTCTGGTTTTAAGTTGCCTCGTTTTTGCAACTCGATCAATGGCAGAGCTAAGAAATGAATACAAGGGAAATTACTGGCCTATAAGGTGTGCATATCTTTGGATTTAATAGATAATGCCAAACAGCTTCTCTGAATGGCTTTATCAGTTTCTACTCCCACACACAGTTTATAAAAATTTTATTGTTCCACATCTTTGGCAAAACTTAATATTATCCATCTTTTTAATTTTAGCCATTATGGTGGATAGATTCAGTTCAGTTCAGTTGCTCAGTCATGTCCAACTCTCTGTGACCCCATAGACTGCAGCATGCCAGGCCTCCCTGTCCATCACCAACTCCCGGAATTTACTCAAATTCCTGTCCATCGAGTTGGTGATGCCATCCAGCCATCTCATCCTCTGTCGTCCCATTCTCCTCCTGCCTTCAATCTTTTCCAGCATCAGGGTCTTTTCAAATGAGTTCTTCGCATCAGGTGGCCAAAAGTATTGCAGTTTTAGCTTCAGCATAAGTCCTTCCAATGAATACTCAGGACTGATTTCTTTTAGGATTGACTGGTTGGATCTCCTTGTAGTCCAAGAGACTTCAAGAGTCTTCTCCAACACCACAGTAAAAACGCATCAATTCTTTGGTGCTCAGCTTTCTTTGTAGTTCAACTCTCACATCCATACATGACTACTGGAAAAATCACAGCTTTGACTAGATGGACCTTTGTTGGCAAAGTAATGTCTCTGCTTTTTAATATGCTGTCTTGGTTGGTCATAACTTATCTTCCAAGGAGCAAGCATCTTTAATTTCATGGCTGCAGTCACCATCTGCAGTGATTTTGGAGCCCAGAAAAATAAAGTCAGCCACTGTTTCCAATGTTTCACCATCTATTTGCCATGAAGTGATGGGACCAGATGCCATGATCTTCGTTTTCTGAATGTTGAGTTTTAACCCAACTTGTTCACTCTCTTCTTTCACTTTCATCAAGAGGCTCTTTAGTTCTTTTTCACTTTCTGCCATAAGGGTGGTGTCATCTGCATATCTGAGGTTACTGATATTTCTCCCGGCAATCTTGATTCCAGCTTGTGCTTCCTCCAGCCCAGCATTTCTCATGATGTACTTTGCATAAAAGTTAAATAAGCAGGGTGACAATATACAGCTTTGACGTACTCCTTTCCTGATTTGGAACCAGAGTGCTGTTCCCAAACAACAGATAGATAGTGGATAGTGGCATCCAACTGTACCTCTATTTTGTATTTTCCTGATTACTACTGGGATTATATACTTTTTCTTTTCTTTTTTTTGGTCATTTGGGATAAGCTCTTGTGAGGTGCTTGTTAAACTCTCTCTCTACTGGGTTGTTTGTCTTTTTCTTATTGATGATGATGATGATGTGTGTGTGTGTGTGTGTGTGTGTGTTTGTACTCAGTCATGTCCCATTCTATTGCGACCCCATAGACTATAAACTGTCAGGCTTCCCTGTCCATGGGATTCTACTTTTTTCAATTTAAGTCTGAATTTGGCAATAAGGAGTTCATGATCTGAGCCACAGTCAGCTCCCAGTCTTGTTTCTGCTCACTATGTAGAGCTTCTCCATCTTTGGTGCAAAGAATATAATCAATCTAATTTCAGTGTTGACCATCTGGTGATGTTCATGTGTCCAGTCTTCTCTTGTATTGTTGGAAGAGGCTGTTTGCTATGACCAGTGCGTTCTCTTGGCAAAATTCTGTTAGCCTTGACCTGCTTAGATTTGTACTCCAAGGCCAAATTTGCTGTTACTCCAGGTAGCTCTTGACTTCCTTCTTTTGCATCACAGTCCCCTATAATGAAAAGGACATCTTCTTTGGGTGTTAGTTCCAGAAGGTTTTGTAGGTCTTCTTAGAACCACTCAACTTCACCTTCTTCAGCATTACTGGTCGGGGCATAGACTTGGAATACTGTGATAGTGAATGCTTTTGATTGATATTGAAAGGTTCTGTTATTCAGCTTCAAATCCACCCTTGTGTACTCTGCTTTGTGATGTGAGGGCTAAAATTCTGCAAACCACATTGCAAATTGAATAAAACAGTTATTCTGTGATTTTTTTATCTTATCACTTATGCCTGTTAAACTCTGATATAATTGTTGTGCTAATAAGTAGCTGTGAGTGTATATATTTAATATCCATACTTGACAAAATAAAATCAGCAACCCTATATCTGTCCCTGTTGATTTTTAGTATTTTACTGGGCTATGAAACTAAAAGTCTTGGATTAAAAACATAGTAGACATTGTGGGTCTGGATTTCTGTTGGGTATTTGGCAAGCTCTTCGTGTAGTGTTCATGGCCAAAATGGAGACAGGATTTGGATACATAGCCTGCAGAGGCAGGGCATCCTGATGGCCATGTTTTCTAACATGTCACCCTGACAACCAAACCTCACACATTCTATTCTTCTTGTAATAACACTCCAAGTCCTTCTGCATGTGGTTCCCAATCTCTCTCCTTCACCTCATGTCCCATTCTCCTGATCCTTGGCTTCACTTCCTATTTATGTCCTACATCTGCTCTTTTGGTGGTATTCACATTTGAAAATTAGAACATAATGAGCTAAATATTCAAATTAAAAGATTAGAACAAAACAAAGTAAAAGAAATGTGATGGAACTAATAAAAGATAAAATGCTAAAAATACTGAATCACAAACAAAATGCCAGCAAAAATCTATAGCTAACCCCAAAACTCTATGAAGTTTGACTAAGAAAAAATGCAGGACAAATACAGATATCAGGAATGAGGAAAAAAAGATAAAAGCATAGTTGTGGAAAAGCAGTAAAAATAATTATAAAATATCTTATAAAATGTTGTCAATATATTGTCAACTCTAGATGAAATGATTTTCCAGCACAATATAAATTACCAAAATTAATTCAAGAAAAGGTAGACTATCTGAATACATTAACAACCACACAAAACACTAGGAAGATTTTTCATAGACCCACCACTTTAAAAAGTAAAAATAATAAAGAATATTAGACCCTGGTTGCTTTATAGACAAGATTTAACTTACCTAACCATCAAGGAATATATATTCTACATAAATTATTCAAATTGTTCCATAATATATAAGTGGAAAGTTTCCCAAATCATCTTATAAATCTAACATAAGCTTAATACCAAAGTCTAATTAAATAGCATCAAAAGAAAATAAACCAGTCATGCTTATGAATATATTTACAAAAATTCTAAAGAATTGGGCATGCCGAAGCCCAAAGTGTGACCAAGGGTGGCTCTTTGAAGAAAGTATAAGTGATGCTTGAATTCATGAGCTAGTGTGCTTATCAGTTAGGTGGAAAAAGAGGAGCAGGCCATGGGCCAAGGGCTAGCTTTTCCCATATCACCACTTCTGACACAGAACTCTGAGAGATACATATACATGTACCCATTCTCCCCAGATTCCCCTCCCATCCAGGCTGCCACATAACATTGAGCAGGGTTCTATGTTCTATACAGTAGGTCCTTGTTGGTTATCCATTTTAAATATAGCAGTGTGTACATGTCCATCCCAAACTCCCTAGGTATTTCACCCCCCATCCTTCCCCTTGGCAACCATAAATTTGCTCTCTAAGTCTTTATATGCATGTCTGAGTCCCTTCACTGTTCCTCTGAAACTATCACAACATTGTTTGTTAATTGGGTATGCTGGGTGCTTAGTCGCTCAGTTGTGTCTGACTCTCGTGACCCCATAGACTGTAACCTGCCAGGCTCCTCTGTCCATGGGATTCTCCAGGCAAGAACACTGAAGTGGGTTGCCATTTCATCCCCTGGAGACAAAAATCACTGCATCTCCAGTGGATCTTCCCAACCCAGGAATTGAACCCAGGTCTCCCGCATCGCAGGTAGACTCTTTACTGACTGAGCTACAAGGGAAGCCCTTAATTGGGTATACCCCAATACAAAATAAAAAGTTTAAAAAAAAAACCAAAATAATGAACCCACCAATGGTAAAGAAAAAAAGAATTCTGAGGGATACAAGTGTTCTAAATTTAAACCTGGCCTTCCAGGTTATCATGAAAATATAATTGTCAAAGTAGGAGGAGAGGACATATTTTGCTTAGCCATTTATTAGCTTGATTTGTTGCCTTTCAATACTTATTTATATAGTAAGTAAGGCTTCAATTTTCCTCTTTCCCTGGCCCCACAAAGTTAAGAGTGAACCAGTCCACCTCTTCTAGATTTGGCACAGGAGAAAAACAATAGCAGATGAATAAATGTAAGTGGATATATATATTTGGCACATATGTGCTTAGATATCTATATGTGTGTGTGTGTGTGTGTGTGTGTATATATATACACGCACACATATATATTCCTGGAGAAGGAAATGGCAACCCCCTCCAGTATCCTTGTCTGGAGAAGCCCATGGACAGAGGAGCCTGGAGGACTACAGTCCATGGGTTCTCAGAGTCGGACATGACTGAAGTGACTTAGCACACACTAGCACATACATATATATGTATGTGTATTCATCTATTTTTTTTTTGAGACACACAGTGAGAATGTGTATGTATACTTGTCTAATAGATTCACAAACCTTTACACATTGCATTCACACAGACACACACACATCAACAGAGACATGGAGAAGTTGAAACTTCCAGGTTCAGACTAGATAGAACATTATAAAGTGCTGCTGTCTCCCTTCTTCCTCCCTACTAACCTGGAAATGCCAGGACAGATATAGGGGGAATAACCAAATGCAGAGGCAGGCCCAAAATTCTCACCCCTGGCAGATTGGAAGTTATCAAGTTTTACTACATGAAGGCAGTGACATCCTGAAGCTAATGGAGTCTAAATTTATGAGTGAATGTTAGGGGCCAATATAAAGTGGCTACATGCACACTCTATTCAATACTGCCCTGGGTCATCCTTGCCACAAACTGAGACTGATCAGGTTCTGCCCCATGGTTCTGATTATTATGTCCCTCCCCCAACACATGTGTACTTTCTGTCCAGATGCGGTAGCCAGGAAGCCTGAGCTTTTTGCATAGGGATTGTGTCAGGACAACTCCAGGAGCACATTCATCAGGCTGACACCCTAATTGATGTCCACTGTCACTGTTCCAAGGGAAGAAAAGTAATGGAAGGATGAAGACAAAGGCCAGGTAGTGCTTCAACCCAAAAGAGTAGGAGTGCCTACTGAAATGTGTACAGATCAGCTGGCTATGCCTTAGGCATCTACTCAATCATGGAGAGTGGCTGTATCAGCTCTTGTACAACAAATCATTCAAAATTCTCAGTGGCTTAAAATCACTGCAGATGGTGATTGCAATCATGAAATTAAAAGACACTTACTCCTTGGAAGGAAAGTTATGACCAACCTAGATAGCATATTCAAAAACAGAGACATTACTTTGCCAACAAAGGTCCGTCTAGTCAAGGCTATAGTTTTTCCAGTGGTCATGTATGGATGTGAGAGTTGGATTGTGAAGAAAGCTGAGCACCGAAAAATTGATGCTTTTGAACTGTGGTGGTGGAGAAGACTCTTGAGAGTCCCTTGGACTGCAAGGAGATCCAACCAGTCCATTCTGAAGGAGATCAGCCCTGGGTGTTCTTTGGAAGGACTGATTCTAAAGCTGAAACTCCAGTACTTTGGCCACCTCATGTGAAGAGTTGACTCATTGGAAAAGACTCTGATGCTGGGAGGGATTGGGAGAAGGAGGAGAAGCGGACGACAGAGGATGAGATGCCTGGATGGCATCACTGACTCGATGGACATGAGTTTGGGTAAACTCCAGGAGTTGGTGATGGACAGGGAGGCCTGGCATGCTGCAATTCATGGGGTCGCAAAGAGTCAGACACAACTGAGCAACTGAACTGAACTGATTCATTTTTGATCACAGATCTGGACATTGGCTAGACATTGGCTGATTGAGTGTAGGCTCTACTCCTTATGTTTCACACCATCCTCCTGAGCCAGCAAGGTAGCTCTGGCATGTTTTTATCGCAGGGTTGACAAAAGCTCCAGAAAGCTATTGGAAATATGCACGGCCTCTAGGCATGCTAGGCTCGAAGTTAGCATGCTACCTCTTCCATCTCCTTCTATGGGCCAAGTCACATAAGAACTTGAAAGTCAAAAGTGGGAATATATATTCTACCTCTCTTGCAAAAGAAATGGCAAAGCCACATGGCAAGGCCAAAAATAAATTTCAAAAGATTAAAAGCTTACAGATATAGTCTCTAGCCACAACCGACAACAAAAACTGAATAGAAATCAGTAACAGTGAAATATCTAGAAAATTCCCCCAAATATTTTGAAATTAAATATCATACTTCTAAATAATCCATTGGTCACTGAAGAAACCACAAGAGAAACTAGGAAATGTTTTAAATGAAAGGTGATGAAAACACAACATATTAAAATACGTTGTGTCCAACATTGCTCAGTTGTGTCCAACTCTTTGCAACCCCATAGACTGCAGCACACCAGGACTCCTTGTCCATCACCAACTCCCGGAGTTTACTCAAACTCATGTCCATTGAGTCAGTGATGCCATCCAACTATCTCATCCTCTGTTGTCCCCTCCTCCTCCCTCCTTCAATCTTTCCCAGCATCAGGGTCTTTTCCAAAGAGTCAGTTCTTTGCATTAGGTAACCAAAGTATTACAGTTGTGGAATGCTACAAAAACAGTGCTTAGTGTGAAATTATAAATTTAAAAATTAAAGTAGAAAACGAAAAGAGGCTTCAAGTAAAAAAATCAGAATTTCACCTAAGAAGTTAAAGTAAAACCAAAGGAAGAGGAGGGAAATAAAAATAAAGATAGAAGTAGAAATAAATGAAATAGAAAACAGACAAACATTAGGAGAAATTAAAAAGTCAAAGTCAATTCTTTGAAATATTATTAAAATTGATAAATCTCTGGTAGGAAAGAATGGAAAGAGAAAGAAAATTCAAATTGCCAATATTAAAAAAATGAAAGTCAGGAGATATTCTATAGACACTCAAAATTTAATAAGGAAATATGAACACATTTACAGCAATAAACTTGACAGCTTAGATGAAATGGACAAATTATTTGCAAACAACATGCTTAAACTGACTCAAGAAGAGATAAAAAATTTGAATAGCCATGTATCTATTAAGGAAATAGATTTTCCTTAAAAATCTTTTAACATAGACGATCCCAAGCCCAACATCTTAACCGGTGAAGCTTGCCAAACGTTTAAGGAAGATACAATAATCAATCTAAAAAATTCTTCCAGAAAATAGAAGAGAACACTCCTCAACTCACTTTATGAGGATAGCATTGCTCTCCTAACACAATCAACAAAGATATTGTAAGAAAATAAAAGAACAATATAATTCATAAATATAGAAACAAAGTCCTCAACTAAATTTTAGCAAATTACACTGAGGAATACATAAAAAGGATAAAACATTATGACTAAGTAAAGTTTATCCCAAGAATTCAAGGTTGTAAAATAGCTAGCTAGTGGGAAGCTGCTATATAACACAGGGAGCCCAGCCTGGTGGTGACCTAGAAGGGTGGGATGGGGGTGGGAAGGCTCAAAAGTGAAGCTGATTCATGCTGTCCTATGGCAGAACCCAACACAACATTGTAAAGCAATTATCCTCCAACTAAAAATAAATTTAAAAAAAGAAAATCAATTAATATTACCCACAACAGTAATAGAATGTATGGGAGAAATTTCAAAAGATGCATTAAAAATATTGAAAAAAATCCAACATATGTTGGCAGTATGTATATTTGATATGACGTGATGAGAGTAGCATTTACGTCTCTTATTCCTCTCCAAAATCCATAACCCTAATCACTAGAGAAACATCAAACACATTCCAACTGAGGTATTGGGTTGGGCAAAAGTTTTGTTCCCATTTTTCCATTAGATGCTATGAAAAACTCAAATGAATTTTTTACCCAACCCAGTACATTCCACAAAATATCCAACCAGCACTCCTCAAAACTGTCCAACTCATAAAAAAACAAGGCAACTCCAAGAAACTGTCACAGAGTATGGTATTCTGCTGGGATGCTGGCACAGTATAAGGACACTGGGCAAAAATGAAGGGAATCTGAATACAGAATGGGTTTTAGGTGACAGTGTGTCAATATTGGTTCATTAACTGTGACTAATGCATGACCCTAATATGAGAAACTGTTTGTGTGATATTTTAAAACTCTCTGTATTACCTGTGCAGTTTTTCTGTATATCTGAAACTATTCTAAAATTTAAAAGTTTATTTAAAATAGAGAAATACATGAACATTGACATAGGCTTTATTCATAATAGCATAAACTGGAAGCAGCCCAAAGGTCCATCAACAAGTGAATGGATAAACAAATTATGACATATTCATTTGAGAGCATGTTATATAACAATGGGGCTTCCCAGGTGGCACTAGTGGTAAAGAACCCTCCTGCCAATGTAGGACACGTGGGTTCGATCCCTCGATCAGGAAGATCCCCTGGAGGAGGAAATGACAAAGCACACCAGAATTCTTGCCTGGGAGATCCCATGGACAGAGGAGCCTGGTGGGCTATGGTCCATAGGGTCACAAAGAGTTGGACATATTTGAGCGACTTAGCATACACTATACAACAAAAATGACCAAACTACTCACACACAAAACACGGTGAGTAGAAAGTGATATCTGAAAAAACATATAAAGGGAGGAAGACACTAAATGGCTTCTCATAGGAGGGAAGACACTGAATGCCAAGCAGGACCATTATCTCAGTTTCTGTCATTTCCTTTCCAGTCCTAGGGAGTCAACCCATGGATTAGGGTGCAAAACAAGGGCCTTCTCTGACACCCCCACCAGCAATGAACTTCGCCTCCTTCCTGAATTGCTTCTGCAGTGCTGCAGCCTAGACACTTTTAGTTCCCCTGTGTGAAGGGGAAGCAAACTTACTCTAATAAGCATTTCCCCCCAAACTTATTGTTGAAGTCCAAACACAGCTCTAAAGCTCCTAAGCAAAAAAAAAGTTTTATTTTGATTATCTTTGCATTTCTGCTACAACAGTCAGATCTGGGACTGTGAGGTTTAGCTTGAGATAAGTTTGGAAATAAAAGGAGGTGGGACTGCAGTGGAAAAGACATGTCGGTTATTGTTTTAAAATATTAACCCACACTATACAGTTCTTGAAATAGAATGTTTCTTTTAACCAGAGTTTACAAAATAAATGTTCTATGTTAGAGAGGGAAAATTAATCTTCCTTAAGGCTTTCCATTCTATGGGCAGACAATATGAGTGGGAGATCCCTAGTTAGCACCCCCTGAGTCCCTTTATGAAGTTGTCAGCACTTTTCATAAGCTACATTTGCTTCTCTTTCTCCCAAGGAGGACTATGGCTCTGGAAACATTCTCAATGGGCACCTTTGTGTTAATAGAAAGAGAAAAACAAGGCTGTTGTTAATTGCTTCCTGTAAACATCCCACTGACCCCCAATATGTCAGACTTCTTCAGCATCCTGAGCTTTAAGCCCCTGATGGGGAATAAGGGTGATAATATTTCAAATATTCCTCATTAAAAAGATAGGAATGAATCTGAAACCAAAACAACCCAACACCTGAAACTAATTTTCTTGAAATCATCATGAGCTTTAATGACAGCTTCATTAATTGAATGAAGTCACATGGGGGCAAAATCATGTTTTCCTTAATGACCTGTCAGGTGATGGATTTGTTTGGTTATTTTATTATGAACATTTTCAGAGGGAGGAAAGAGAAAAAAGGATGAGCTCTGAGTGTCGTATCACAACACAGCTTGACCAAGAGTCCTCCTGGGGTCTCAGTGGTGAGCTGACTTAGAGATGGTAAGGTGGGTTTGGCAGGATAAGAATATCATCACAGGAGCCTTGCTACTCAAAGTGAGATTCAGGAGCCAGCATCACTGGGAAGCTTACTAGAAATACAGCATGTCAAGCCTCATCCCAGATCCACTGAATAGAAATCTGCTTTTAACAGATCGCCAGGATCCCCAGGCGATTCTCAGGCACATTAGAGTTTATGAAGGACTGATTGGAAACACAAGATTTGAGAGTCCAATGAACTTAGGTGGGAATTCTAGTTCGACTTAACAGCTGGCCGTAAGTAGTGCATATTATTTACACTGTATTAGCCTCAGTTTTTCATCTACAAAATAGGAACACTAGTATCTACCTTATGAAATTATGAAGCTTAGACTAAGGAAGCAGTTAGCATTTTTCCAGGCATGCAATCTGTGTTGAATACATGGTAGGTAATTGTACTATTGTGGCTTCTCCTGTGCATTCCAGTTTGGAGAGGAAGTATATTTAACTGAATTGAAATACAAGTTTTACAACTTAATAACCATGTGATCTTGGTTATGTTACCTAAACCCTTTCTGAACCTCAAATTTTTCACCTGTAAAATGCATATAATTTAAATATCATCTATAGCCACCCAAGTCAAGATAGAGACCAATTACACAGCCTAGACAGGTCATAAAACTTCCCAAGATTTCTGCCACCAAACAGTTGACCCTCTCTGACTCTTGGGCTACATTTCCAGATGCTGTTCTTATTCCTCTCCAAGTCTTTTCTGGTGTGAAGTTCAGACCTTTTAACAATTTCCACAAT
The DNA here is from genome assembly GCF_029407905.1 of Bubalus kerabau. Taxonomy (NCBI): domain Eukaryota; kingdom Metazoa; phylum Chordata; class Mammalia; order Artiodactyla; family Bovidae; genus Bubalus; species Bubalus kerabau. Next base: position 38,946,226 of record NC_073638.1, read on the forward strand.
AAATCTGTTTATTCAAGGTGTTTCCTGAGTTGGATGTGTGTGTTCAGTCGCTCAGTTTTGTCCATCTCTTTGCGACCCCATGGGCTGTAGCCCGCCAGACTCCTCTGTCCCTGGGATTCTTCAGGCAAGAATACTGGAGTGGGTTGCCATTTCCTACTCCAGGGTATCTTCCTGGCCCAGGGATCGAATCCACGTCTCCTGCATCTCCTGAACTTGCAGGTAGATTCTTTACCACTGAGCCACCTGGGAAGCCTTCATGAGTTGGGTAGAATTTTCTGAAGATTTGGAGAGCAGGTCACAAGGAAGAATCATTATTACATATGGCAGAAACTTATGTCAACTCCCTCGCTCTTTCTTTTTTCTTACCTTCTCTCATGACAACGCCCCTCAGAAATAAGAAAATTCCTTCCCTTGTCATCCAGAAGGAAGCTTCATTTCACCAGATGCAGTGAAACATGAAGTGAGATGTGTGTTCTGATTCCAGTACCACTAATATTATTTACGCTCTCTGGGTCTCCATTTCTCATCCACGAAACAATGCAAAAATTTCTCAATCACAGGGGTGCACAAGAACCAAAGATCTCATATTTCAAGGTACTTATCGAGTATATGGTAGGTTGCTGGTTATTAAGCCATGGTTTCTTGGGTCCAGTTCCCCCTTCTCCTCACTCTACTTTCTGATACTGGGGCTGAACCTCTGCAAATGACATTTCTCTTTTGTCAGCTGGCTCCTGGTTAGGCTCTGCCTATCAGGGATGTCACAGGGAACTTGAGGGTGGGAAGACAGAATGGAGACTTTCTCTTTTGTTTGCTTCCTGTTTGTACAGCGTTGCCCCAGCAACACTCTTCCCTTCCCAGCAGCCACTGGTCTCAGCAGCGCAGGTTGTTCTAGTTTGCTGCCCTTCTTCATTTGTTAGAACCAACCTCATTGCATCTGCTCGGAAAGACAGCACCAGCCACCGGTGCTCCTGCTCCGAAGTCAGAGTCCCAGCGCTGAGGAGCCTCTTCTCTGGGCTCCAAGTTCAGAGCCCCAGTTCCACTAGAGAATAACCATTCCCTGAAGACCTGAGTCCCAGATCTGCATGCCCCTTCTGCAAACTTCTAAGATTTAGTAATCCCCAACACCTTCCCTTTCTTCCCCCATCCTTAGGGGTGGCAGCTGCCTCCTGTGGCTGTGACCTTTATGATACCTCAGTTTCCCTTCTTGCCTGCTTAGTTGTCTTGCATCTGGGAAGCAGTTCTCTTCATATTAAATCCTCCCCACTGAAATGATGGCATGGTTTCTGGCTTCTGACAGGGTCCTATCCGATATGAAAAATATGTAAATGATATTAGCTTCCTTCCAAAAAAACTAAAATGAAATCTATCCTCTAAATACCAGGTTTTACCACCAATAAAAAGACGCAAAAGGATATGCCTATGGCTTTTGAAAATATTTCCAAAGAAATTTTTCCAAGCTATTTTAGGCTCTGACAGCCCTCTTGGAATAATCCAGAGCATTTGGAACAAAGAGTCAAAACATGTCTCTAGGGAAAGAAATGTAGAGTTAGACATAGCTCCCATGGCAGAGCCGATGCACAATCTAGAGAGATGCCACCTGTGTAGACACCAGTGTAGACAAGGACAGGGAGGAGGTGGTGGAGACAGGGAAGAGTCCCGTGAACCAGGTGCAGGCTGTCACATGTCTAGTAGTGAAACGTCTTGAACCAAAGTTGAGATGAAAGGGATTCAAAACAACTTGGAAATGGCAGTTTAGATAATGGTACTTGAAAAAAGTCTGAGTTAAGTTAGAGATGCTGAAAAAGTCTGAGTTGACCATGCCTTAATAAGAAGTACTTTGAAGGTGCTGGCCATGACATACAGAACTTGGACTGAAACTTAAAATAGTATTTTGTGTCCACTTAATTAGAAAAGATAAATGGGAAGTCATAGCCCTCGGTGTGAGTGATCTTGTTGGTGCCACGCATGTAAGACCAGATAATAATAGCTAGAAAGAGTCATAGTGATATTCAACTCCTGTGACCCAGTTATCCATCACCAAAAATTAATCCTAAGGAGGCTAGTCAAGAGAATTTTAAAAAATCTGTTTTTGTGAAGATATTCGTTTAAGTGTTATGTATGAGTAAAACTTAATATTATGTAATTAATAAATTAAAAAGGAATAATTTTAAATGTATTTATATTCACTTGAGGAAGTATTAAGTTTTAAAAGTTGTGAAGATACTGTTAAAAAAAGGGAGGGGGGAGATTTTCATGGTGTGACAGCAATTGAAATAAAATCAGGATATAAAACGTAGAGGTGATTATAGAAGAGAGTCCCAGAAAGAAGGTTCAGTTATGTTACTCTTTGTTACCACAGGAATGAGCATATGGAGCACTCTGGGAGTCTTGTACTCAGGCATAAGGATTATTTTGCGCTGAAGGCCATTGAAAATAAGCAGATACAAGAAAAGATCTGGGGCTTCCCTGATGGCTCAGTGGTAAAGAATCTGCCTGCCAATGCAGGAGACATGGGTTCAATCCCTGGTCCAGGAAGATCCCACATGCCTTGGAGCAACTAAGCAGGAGCACTACCACTAGTGAGCTTGTGCTCAGAGAGCCTGGGAACCGCAACTACCAAAGTACCCGCACCCTAGAGCTTATGCTCCACAACGAAAGAAGTCACCACAACAAGAAGCTGGTGCACTGCAACTAGAGAGTAGACCCCACTCACTGCAACTAGAGAAAGCCCTCATGCAGCAGTGAAGACCCAGCACAGTCAAGAATAAATAAATAAATAAATAAAATTATTTTTTAAAGGAATGAAAAGATCTATTTGTGTAAAATGCAGGTCAGGAAGCAACAGTTAGAACTGGACATGGAACAACAGACTGCTTCCAAATAGGAAAAGGAGTACGTCAAGGTTGTATATTGTCACCCTGCTTATTTAACTTATATGCAGAGCACATCATGAGAAACGCTGGGCTGGAAGAAGCACAAGCTGGAATCAAGATTGCCAGGAGAAATATCAATAACCTCAGGTATGCAGATGACACCACCTTTATGGCAGAAAGTGAAGAGGAACTCAAAAGCCTCTTGATGAAAGTGAAAGAGGAGAGTGAAAAAGTTGGCTTAAAGCTCAACATTCAGAAAACTAAGATCATGGCATCTGGTCCCATCACTTCATGGGAAAACAGTGGAAACAGTGTCAGACTTTATTTTTTGGGGCTCCAAAATCACTGCAGATGGCAATTGCAGCTATGAAATTAAAAGATGCTTACTCCTTGGAAGGAAAGTTATGACCAACCTAGATAGCATATTCAAAAGCAGAGACATTACTTTGCCAACAAAGGTCCATCTAGTCAAGGCTATTGCTTTTCCAGTGGTCATGTATGGATGTGAGAGTTGGACTGTGAAGAAAGCTGAGCGCCGAAGAATTGATGCTTTTGAACTGTGGTGTTGGAGAAGACTCTTGAGAGTCCCTTGGACTGCAAGGAGACCCAACCAGTCCATCCTAAAAGAGATCAGTCCTGGGTGTTCATTGGAAGGACTGATGCTAAAGCTGAAACTCCAGTACTTTAGCCACCTCATGCGAAGAGTTGACTCATTGGAAAAGACCCTGGTGCTGGGAGGGATTGGAGGCAGGAGGAGAAGGGGATGATGGAGGATGAGATGGCTGGATGGCATCACCATCATGACTCGATGGTCATGAGTTTGGGTAAACTCCGGGAGTTGGTGATGGACAGGGAGGCTTGGCGTGCTGCGATTCATGGGGTCGCAAAGAGTCGGACACGACTGAGTGACTGAACTGAACTGAGGATATAAAATTTCTCCATATTCTACCAGGAAGGACAAAGACAATTTTAACCCTTTATCAACCTGGAGACAACTTTAACCCCTTAAACAGAGGAATCTACAAACTTCACTAACTAGCCTTTATCTACAATTGTGTGCATGCCAAGTTGCTTCAGTCATGTCTGAGTCTTTGCAATGCTATGGACTGTAGCCTGCCAGGCTCCTCTGATGGGATTCTCCAGGCAAGAATACTGGAGTGGGTTGCCATTATCTCCTCTAGGGGATCTTCCCTACCCAGGATCAAACCCATGTCTCCTATGGCTCCTGAATTCCAGGCAGATTCTTCACCGCTGAGTCACCTGGGAAGCCACTGTTTTCCTATATATTTGCCTTCCCACAGTTTGTTGCTCCTAAAGACTCAAAGCTATTTTCCTTTGTCTTGTGATAGCTCTAAAAATGTATTGTTCCTTTGCTAAAATGCTGTTTAAGCCTAAATTCTAACCAATCCTTTGAGTTACTGATCTCTGAGTTCTCCCATATGTAAATGTGACACTCTAGTGAATAAATTTCTGCTTTTCTCTTGTTAATCTGTCTTTTGCCAGCCCAAGTCAATCAGTCCTCAGGCACAGAAGTTAAGAGGGTTGTTCAAAAGAGAATTATCTTTCCCCTTACCACGCAGTCTCTGATATGTTGTTATGGCAGCCTGAGGTGACTAATACACATTTTTTGCAGCCAGGTCTCTTGAACCAATTGTTTAAGCTGACTGAGTCTCAGCTCCCTTATCTCTAAAATGAAAATGGTAAACTAATGGTTATTCTTACTTTACAGGACTCATGAGGGTGGAATGAGCTATACAATTAGCAAATGGAATTTATTTGAAAGCTCTTTGTAACCTGTGCATTAAAATAAAATAATAAATATTCCTTCCATGAGTGCCCTGGATTAATAAAAGATCAAGATATTTTCAATCATTGCATCAATTTGATTATTGTATTAACCATAATATCTGTCTCTTGGATATATTTTAAATATGTATGTATAATTAACCAATAATCAAAAACTAATTGATCACAGATGTGTAAAGTCTTGCCTTTCAAATTCAAGGATGGTAACCAATGCCAATAAAACCATTTGGGGAATTTCTATGTTTTCATTAAAAAAAAAAAAAGCCCACAGAATTCCAAATGTATGAAGTACTCCAAATACAGCCTATATAAGAGATTTCTTTGAAATGTTTAACATCTTTAGACATATGCTGAAACAGGAGTCTTCAACATTCATTTTGTTTTTACTAGTATTTCTGTTGCATGGAAATCTTCTAATAATAAGCATGGACAAAAAGATAATCACATAGAAAATATATTTGTATTACAACTTATATAAATATTCCTTTTATCTTAGGATCTTAAGAGAGTTTCTCAACCATTTTTATTATTGCCCCTAAGGAGCCTGGTAGACATCTTTCTCCCTAATATCCCCAGTGAAATTTTAATGCCACCAATATACTGTGTGTATATATATACACACACACATACATACATAGAGTATATATACTGCTTAGATATATGTCTGTGCTTTATACACAAAGAATATAAACAAGAACTAATTTCCCTTAGGGTGATAATTGCCCCTGTCGAGAATGAATGACCTTAAGAAGATTCATACATTGAAGCATCTAATTGGTCTTCACAATAAATCTGATAGAAAATGCATTCAATGTGAGACGTGAACCTATTTGCAGAAGGCATACCTGGACATAAAAAGGCAAACATAGCCGAAGGCCTGGTTTGAGGCCAAGCTGTAGTTACCCCAGGAACTACACATGACTAGCCTTGGAGGGAACTGTCTACTGAGAACCCATCTGCATGAGGAGGCCGAGAGTCTTCTGGGAAGGAACACAAGTTTGGTTTAGAGACAGCGAGCCAGTGGGGGAGGTGAGCAGAGACCTGAGCCCAGTGTGGAGTCTGTCTATAGACTGCTCTTTAACCCAAGGACTTATGGGTTCCCTGGTGGCTCAGTCAGTAAAGAATCTGCCTGCAATGTGGGAGACCTGGGTTTGATCCCTGGGTTGGGAAGATCCCCTGGAGAAGGGAATGGCTAACTCCAGTATTCTTGCCTGGAGAATTCCATGGACAGAGGAACTTGGCAGGCTACAATCCATAGGATCACAAACAGACACGGCTGAGCAACTTTCACTACTACTAGCAGACTCATGCTGAATCCTAAGGCAAAGGAGCTGTAATGTAAGAGAAATAAAAACTGCAATACCCTACATGCCCTCCCACGGCATACTGAGCAGCAAGGCACCTGCATCACCAGCACAGGGCTTGTGAGTGTACAAGTAGCAAGAGGGCTCTCGTGGCTACTGCAGGTGATTTGTGATTATTGTCCTTGTGCCAGTTTCAGCTCCCCTCCATAGTGGCCTGGGAACCCTGGCTCACCCTCATATTGCAATGGATGTTGATATGCCCACAAATAGCATCTAAACATCTTAGCACATCATTCAAGGCGCCTCATGAAAGAGGCTAAGCCTTTCTTTTGGGCTCTGGTGTTAAAGTCAGTGAGACCCAGGTTTAATTAAGCAACTTCCCAGAGATGAGTGGCAGAGCTGAATTTAAACCCACGACTTCTGACTCCTAGTTCTTGTTCTTCTATTACGGCATGTTTTCTGTCTCTGATACTGAAGCAGACTTGGGGGTTGAGGGATGGAACAGTCAACTTGTTTTAAGAAGACCTTTGAGAGGAGAATGGAGATGTTTTGTGCTCACAGAATTGGTATTGGGGAGTGAAGAGGTGGGGACAGGGACTATCCTTCTACACACCAAGAGGGACACCATCCTTCCCATGGGTGAAGGGCCTGAAGCCTCCTCTAACCTCTACTCACCTGTATTCTCATCCTTCCCCATCCCAGTTCTACAAACACACACACACGCAATTCAGGTAAAATCAAAGAAAGACTGAGCAAACATCAGTCACCAACTATAATAAAGCTGAATGCATTTCCCAGCACAAGTCTGAAGGGACCTGCTTCATTGAAAAGATCTGGCTTGTGATGAACCCAATAAGCTCAGTTCCAAACAATAAACAGCCATCCTATTTTGCTCATTATGGTAATGATGGATAATAACTTTTGAACTTCCCAAAGAATAAGAAAAACTGAATTTAAAGTAATCTATGAAATTCCCTACATGATCCAGTAATTAGGACTCCTCACTCCTACTGCTAAGGGCCCAGGTTCGATAACCTGGTCAGAGAACTAAGATCCTGCATGCTGCCTGCCATGGTCAAAGAAAAAATAATCTCAATCAACTTTTTGGGTAAAATAACTAAGTTCACTTATATTTGTACTTGTGGTGATCCTTTAACTCATCTTAGATTTTCAAATGGTTTACTCTTTCCCATGGGTAGCATCCCCATGACTGGAATTTGCCTCCACTCAGGAACAGCAATTAATTAAAAACTGACTTGAGCTCAGCAGCCAGTGAACTCAGCTTCAATCCCACCAAGACCAAAGAAAGAAACACTTAGGATAAGGCGCTTCTGACTGTGAAAAAGAAAGCACATTTCTTAACAAATGTCACAAAATAATGACCCAAGGGATAGAGCACTTGTGCAAAGCGTGTGCTTGGGGACTTTGTAAGAAATGCTGACATTCTGTAATGCCAGTTTAGGAGTCAAAGCCCAGCAGTATTTCCTCCTGGAACAATTATCTACTTTCTTTGTATGTTTAGGAGACAATTAAGCAAGAACAGAGGAAGATGCTTTCCCCAGGACCCTCAAAGGGTGAGCTGTGTAAAAACAGATTTTAAGGTGGGAAAAATGCCTGGGGAATTTATGCCAAATGGGCCCCCACTCCTAGTGGGTCTGGGCTGGTTTAGACATTTCTCTTCAAGAGAGTAGAAGTTCCTGTTTTTCCCCTCTGGGCACCAGGACTGTGATTCTATGTAGAGACTGGGTTGCTCTCCTAAACGACTCTTTTTATCAGTCATTGACTCAACATGTACTTACTGGATGTCTACTCTCTGCCAAGTACTGAGACAAAAATGGCCTAGCTAACATGTTTATTAAGTGCAAGGCCCTGTAGCAACTGACTTAAATGCATTACTCAGTTAATCCTCAGGATAATGCTGATCAGTTGCCATTTTCCCATTTTACAGTTGAAGTCCCTGAAGCCTGGTGAGTCTATGTCATTTGCTCAAGGTCATAGTGATAGTGGTAGAGAGAGGATTTGAATCCAGGCACCCAGCTGGAGAGTCCATGTGCTTAACCATTTTGCCAGAATGAGAACAACCACTTGGAACTATTAAGGATTCAAATGTACTAAAACATGATTGTTCCCCATTCTCCCTGCGCCCTGTCAAGGAGCTCAAAGTCCCGAAGAGTGAAAGCAATAATATTTCAATATTCTCTGGTAAGAGCTATTGTCATATGCTGTTCAAGATACGCAGGTGACACCAAATGCACAAGTAACAAAAGAAAAAAAGCAACCAACTGGACTTCATCAAAATTAAAACTTTTGTGCTTCAAAGGACACCATCAAGAAAGTTAAAAACAATCCACAGAATGAGAAAATATTTTTGCAAATTATATATCTGTAACATATCTAGAATATATAGATGATTTTATAGAAAGAATTCAAATAAGTTAATGTTAAAAGTGATATATCAAAGGATAAAAAGACAAATAACCCAATCAAAAAGTGAGCAAAGGAACTTAATAGACATCTCACTAAAGGGAATGGCTGAATAAGTACATGAAATGATGCTCAGCATCACTACCCATCAAGAAAGTGTAAATCAAAACTGCAATGAAATACAACTTCATACCTACTAGGATGGCTACAATAACCTCACACTGGTCAGAAGGGCCATCATCAAAAAAATCTACAAACAATAAATGCTGGAGAGGCTGTGGAAAAAAGGGAACCCTCTTATACATTGATGGAAATGTAAATTGATATAGCCACTATGGAGAAGACTATAGAAGTTCTTTAAAAAAAACCTAAAAATGGAATATCATATGACCCTGTGACCCCACTTCTGAGCATTTACACAGAGAAAATAATAATTTAAAAAGATACATGCACCCCAATGTTCACTGAATTATTTACAATAGCCAGGACATGGAAGCAACATAAATGTCCATCAACAGAGGAATGGATGAAGAAGTTGTGGTACATATATTCAATGGAATATTGCTCAGTTATAAAAAAGGAATGACACTGGGTCATTTGTAGAGAGGTAGATGGAGAAGGCAATGGCACCCCACTCCAGTACTCTTGCCTGGAGAATCCCATGGATGGAGGAGTCTGGTGGGCTGCAGTCCATGGGGTCTTGAAGAGTCGGACACGACTGAGCGACTTTACTTTCACTTTCATGCATTGGTGAAGGAAATGGCAACCCACTCCAGTGTTCTTGCCTGGAGAATCCCAGGGACGGGAGAGCCTGGTGAGCTGCCATCTATGGGGTCGCACAGAGTCGGACATGACTGAAGCGACTTGGCAGCAGCAGATGGACTTAGGGATTGTCATACAGAATGAAGTAAGTCAGGAAGAGAAAAACAAATATCATATATTAACACAAATATGTGGAATCTAGAAAAATGATACAGATGAACCCATATGCAAAGAGAAATAGACACAGATATAAAGAACAAACATATGAACACCAAGGGGGGAAAAAGGAGTGGGATAAATTGGGAGATTGGGATTGGCATATATATGGTACCATGTATAAAATAAATAACTAATGAGAACCTAAAAAATGACAGATAACAAGTGATGGTGAGGATGTGGAAAAAACAGAGCCCTTATACACTATTAGTTGAAAAATGGTGCAGCTGCTTTAGAAAAACAGTTTGACAATTTCTCAAAAGGTTAAACAGAGTTACCACCTGATCAAGTTTTTGGATACACAAAAACTTGTACGTGAATATTCATAACATATAAACATTCCTATTCATATGCTAGTATTTATGTAGCCAAAAGGTGAAAACAGTGAAAATGCCCATCAAATATTGGATAAAATAGAATAGAATATTATTTGGCAATAAAAAGAAAGGAAGTACTGATATATGCTACAAGAAGGATGAAATTTTATTACACGTATTGTATTATTCCATTTACATCCATATCCATAAGAGGCAAATCCATAAAGACAGAAAGGAGAATAGTGATTGCTAAAGTTAGAGACAGTTGGAGGAAATGGAGAGTGACTGAGAATTGTACAGTGTTTCCTCTGGGGGAGATAAAAATGTTCTCAAATTAATTGTAGTGATGATTGCATAGCTCTGTGGATATACTAAAAAACCACTGAATTACATATCTTAAATGGGTGAATCGTATGGTATGTGAATTATACTTCAATCAACATTAAAAAAAAAAAAAAAGACACTCTGGTTAACAAACAGAAGGAAGCAATCAGCTGGGAATGCCTGCATTGGGCAAGAAGTGCTAGGGTGCCAGTGCGGTGCTGGGTGATCGGTGATGCAGAGTGAATCAGGTGCAGCTTCTGCTCTCAGCTTGGCCACAGTCTTTCCAGATGCAAGGCGAGTTCAGACAGTCGTGAGAACATCAGCATTTGTGGGGCACAGGGTGCGTGAGGCCTAGGAGCTCCTGGGAGGGGCATACCTCCCCCAGAAAATAAAGAGCAAGGGGTGTGAGGTCACCCTCAGGGAATGAAACTTAAATAGAGGGTACCCAGTATGAGAGCAAAGAGATGCAGTCTTGAGGAACAGGGTGAGTCCCTGACCTCAAGGCTCACCTGGAACTCATTGCAGGGTATCGTCATACCTACAGCTGCTGCTGCTGCTAAGTCACTTCAGTCATGTCCGACTCTGTGCGACCCCACAGATGGCAGCCCACCAGGCTCCCCCATCCCTGGGATTCTCCAGGCAAGAACACTGCAGTGCTCTAAGGCAGCAGTCCCCAACCACCCAGTCTGTGGACCAGTATAGTCTGCAGTCTGTTAGGAACCGGGCTGCACAGCAGGAAGTGAGTGGCGGGCAGCGAAACTTCACCTGCTGCTCCTCATCACTCCCCATAGCTGGCATTACCACCTGAGCCATTCCCTCCCATCCCCACCCCTACTCCTACCCCACTCCCTGTCTGTGGAAAAACTGTCTTTAAGGAAACTGGTCCCTGGTGCCAAAAAGTTGGGGATCACTGCTCTAAGGGAATGAATTTGTTCCCCAACATTTGGCAATTCCTGGAGACATTTTTTATTGTCACAACTCAGGGTGGGTAGAGTGCTATTAGCATGTAGTGACAAGGCTCAGGACGGCCACCCAGCAACAAAGAGTTATCTGGTCCAAAATGTCAATGGTGCCAATAACTTTGGAAATTCTGATCTAAAGCAAGTAAACATTGCTCACAGGGCAATGATCAGCTAGAGGTAAGCTTAGAACAGGGAGAACCACAGAAGCCAACTACAGCAGAAACTATAGGTTGAATAATGTTCCCCAATTAACAAAAAGATACATTGAAATCCTATCCCCAAGACCTCAGAAAACAATCTTGGAAATAGAGTCATTGTAGATGTAATTAGTTAAGATGAAATCATACTCACAGGGAGCACAAACCAGGGCTCTCTGACAACCTAGAGGGATAGGATGGGGTGGAAGGGAAGTTCAAAAGGGAGGGAACATATGTATACCAATGGCTGATTCATGTTGATGTATGGCAGAAACCAACACAACATTGTGAAGCAATTATCCTCCAGTTAAAAATAAATAATTTTTTAAAAAGATGAGGTCATACTGGGGTAGAGCAGATCCCTTGACCCAGCATTAGTGGCATCCTCATGAAAAGAGCCGGAGAAAGCAATGGCACCCCACTCCAGTACTCTTGCCTGGAAAATCCCATGGACGGAGGAGCCTGGTGGGCTGCAGTCCATGGGGTTGCTAAGAGTCGGACACGACTGAGCGACTTCACTTTCACTTTTCACTTTCATGCATTGGAGAAGGAAATGGCAACCCACTCCAGTGTTCTTGCTTGGAGAATCCCAGGGACGGGGGAGCCTGGTGGGCTGCCGTCTATGGGGTCGCACAGAGTCGGACATGACTGAAGTGACTTAGCAGCAGCAGCATGAAAAGAGCACCATGTGAAGATGAAGACAGTTATTGGAGTGTTGCATCTACAAGCCAGGGAACATTGAAGAAGAGGTCTAAAACAGGATTCTTTCTCACACCCTCTGAAGGAATCAACCCTGTCAACACTGCCTTTTCAGACTTCTAGATTCCAGAACTGTGAAAGAATACATTTTTGTTGTCTAAGTCACCCAGGGTATGATACTTTGTCTAAGCCACCCAGGGTATGATACTTTGTTACAGCAGTTCCAGCAAACTGACACTTTATCCAGGCACAGTTTATGGGAGACAATGCCTTGGCCAGTAACATCCTGGACTGCCAGACACAAGCAGCATTAAGTCCCTATATGTCCCTTAGTTCTATTTTCAGGCTTACCAAGTTATAGATAATTATGATACTCACTGGCCTTCCCAGGTGGCACTAGTGGTAAAGAATCCACCTGCCAATGCCGGAGACACAGTAGACACGGGTTTGACCCCTGGGTCAGGAAGATACCCTGGGGAAGGAAATGGTTACCCACTCTAGTATTCTTGCCTGGAGAATCCCATGGGCAGAGGAGCCTGCTAGACTATACAGTCCATGGTGTTGCCAAGAGTTGAACACGACTGAGTAACTAAGCACACACACAACCTTGGAAAATCCAAGTTATTTTCTCAGTTTAAGAAAGAGTATTTGCAGCTGCTGAATTTGTTCTTGGAACGCCAACTGAGTGGTCCTCTGACAAATTACATTCAAGAGCGCCATCGCCTGGCCAAAGTTTAAAATAAAAAGAAAGTGAAAAAATAAGCAGGTGCCTAGATGGTCTTGTGCCTTTAATCAGCAGCTTAACTACTTAACCATGAAAATGAGCTTCCCCAGGCTAATGAGAAGTGCCCAATTTGCAGAAACCGGGCGTTTATTTTTGTAGCACAATTTTCCAGCTGCCTGAATCCGGAGTCTTTTACCGGGTGTAGCATCTGCTTAAGCTGCGTCGTTAGTGTATATAGTTTTGCTTAAAGGCCCCTCCTGGATGCTGAGAGGCAGAGCATGAGCTAGGTTTCCTAAGTTTGAATATTGGATTCAGGAAATTTTCTGGGTTCAGCCTATAAGGACCCAGGAATCAGATTCAATTCTCTTTATATTTCAATACTAGACTCAAAAAAAAAAAAATGATAAGGAGACAGGTTGAAATTTGATGACACTGTGTAAAAGCAAGGAAAATCAATGAGAACAGAAGCAATGTGGTCCAGGGTCAGCACATCCACAGCTATCTATCATTTTGCTCTTTTAAAAAATACAAGTGTTTCTGCAATAATGAGATATATGTGTTCTTTGGAGAGAAGAGAAAAAAAAAAAGACAGTTTCTGCAAAATTGCAAACTAAAAATAATAAGACTTATGGGGAAAAGAGGATTGAGGCAGACAGTTTAAAACTTACACAATTTTGCAACTAGAGCACTAACAAAAGCAGTAACAATCATTATTTTAGAATATCAGCAGTTTCAAAAGAATGCTCAGTGCCTAATAAATAAAATATTTTGCAGGAAACAAAAGACTTTGCCTTAAAAAGAAAAAAAAAAGAGAGAGAAAGCAATTTGATAGCAGGCTTTGATAGCAGGCAGTATGAGAGAAGCTGTGGTCTTCCGAGTCTTGGAAGTAAGGAAATGCAGGATGGGGGGTGGGGTGGGAGTGGCACTGAGCGGGAAGAATTCCTAGATGAGGATTTAGTGAAGGCGCCCAGGAGGCAGGGAAAACAATGCACCACACCCACCTCCCTTCTCAGTTTACTGCCACCAGCCATGGTCCTAAACTTTGCTATCATCTTCTGACAGGCTGCAAATATCACCTATGAACCAGCACAAATTTCCGCATTTCACTGCCATCGTTCCATTTATCAACCATATTTGAACTAATTTCTGTTAAAATCACTCACAAACACACAAGTGTTACAACAAAACAGACTGAATGTGGGCTGCCTCCCTGGCACACATCTGACAATAACCCCTGCTGAAAGGATGGACCTGTCAGCCCCGCTTCCTCCTCTGGCTCTCTCCCTATAGACTCAATGTTGGATTCGCAGATGTCCTCACCTCCTGCTATGGGGGTGCCATCAAAGTTCTGGGCTCCGAGGCTTCAATTATGTCTGAGGTGCTAACAGGTAGTTAGCAATACAGTATATAGTCGACAATTTTACTTTGTTTACTAGTGAGGGAATCTAGACTCAAACTATCTGAAGAAAAGGATAATGCTTTGCTAACCTAATCCAAAATCCAGGTGTAGATATGGCCTCAGGCTCAGCTGGAGTCAGGTGCTCAAATCTGGTCCCTGTCTCTCTTTCTCACCTTCACTCTACCCATCTTCTACTTCCCTTGGTGATAGTGTTGTTCTTTTCTAGGCCCTCTTCCACTGATGGCACCTGGATTTTTCAGATCCATAATCCTCCTAGCTAACACCACCAGAGGAAAGAGAAATATCTTTCCTGATAATTTTTGCAAAATAGCAGCAGCAAACAAACAGAAAGGGTCTCACAGACGTGGCTTGACGCAGTGCTCCCCAGCCTTGCCCTAGTCCACCAGGGATGACCAGAGAATGAAGCCTCTGACTGGCCAGGTCAGATGAAGGGCTGACCCCTGGATGCAGGGGTTGAGTCAGCGCCAGCCAAACCACGTGTACTTAGAGAGGGAGCAGTTCCCAAAGGAGGGACAAGTTCGGGGGCAGTTGGCGAGAGCTCTCTAGTCAGGAAGGCCTGGCTCAGGTGCTGTTTTTCTTGGCCGTCCTGTCCTCACAGTGTCCCAGACACAGCTGAACCTGAGTCAGTGGTCAGGCGCTCCAGTACCAGGACTGCTGTCTCAGCTGTGCCTATAAAGTGAACTAGCAGGCAACTGACTGAGGTATTTATTCTAGTTTACGCCCCACCCCACCAAGCTGAAGGCAAATGAAAAGGTAAATTTCCCTCCTATCTCTGGAAGCACAGACAAGCATTTGTGTCCTAAGTGATCTTCGCCTTGTGAGAGAAGTAACAGGGTATTATTTTCTAGGACCTAGCCACCTAGAACCTAGAGCTGGATTGTTCCAGAGAGGAAGTATCCCAAGGACTGAAGAGAGGGAAAACCCCCAAACCAAAAGAGAATTACATTCTCTGAGGCTCAGCCTAGAAGGGAGAACCTGGGTTCATAAATGACCATGACCTTCACCTCACTTAATATCCCTAGGAGGAGACAGACTCAGTAACTGCTAGGATTCTTTTTATTGCAAATGACAGAAGACACAGCCAAACACACCTAAAGAGGAGAAAAATGATGAGGTTGGGTAACTTGTTTATTACTAAAAAATGCATGGGTAACTAACTTCAGGTATGGGTTGATCCAGGGATCTAAAATATATCATGAGGACTGTTTCTGTTCATCTCTCAACATTGCATTTCCCTCTCTCCATTGACTTCATTGTCAGAATTCATGTAATGTTCCCCCAGCAGCTATCTCAAACAAACACAAACACTCACCCTGGCTTCTCAACATGTGTGTTTTGTATTAGTCGCCCAGTCGTGTCTGACTTTACGACCTTATGGACTAGAGTCCACCAGGCTCCTCTGTCCATGGAATTCTGCAGGCAAGAATACTGGAGTGGGTAACCATTTCCTTCCCCGGGTATCTTCCTGACCAGTGATCGAACCCAAGTCTCCTGCATTGCAGGCAGATTCTTTACCATCTGAACCACCAGGGAAGTCTAAATATATGTCAATTACTGAGCTAATCACTAAAACCATAGGACATAATACTCTAATTGGCCAGTCACATGCCTCTTCCCTGAAACTGTGAGAACTGGGTACTATAACTGGAAGAAGTCAGGTACAGATGCTGACCAACAAGAAACTACTAGAGGCTCTAAACACTGGGCAGAAGGAACCAAGGCTTAGGTAGGAATCTTGGCAAAGACCTCTGTGCCTAAGCTTGTTTTAATGTGCCCAGAATCCGCTGCTTCTGAATGGATCCAATAGAACATAAGCCAGGAGAACCAAGAGTGTACCCACCTGCAAAGAGCCTTCTTTGGGGGATACTTATACATAAACCCTCAGGGGTCTTGCATCACTGGGCAGGAAACATGTGCACCTAGGCATGCACATGTGTGCACACACATAGGCAATGACAGACTTCACTTTTCTCATTCATTCTGGCAGATAAAGGACTAAGCCAAAAGCTATTTGTTCTGGGCTGTGATGTTTCTAACACTTAAATAACTCCAGTGGATTCATTTTCACCATATAAACTTTGTCTCCAATCTACGGTCTCTTTCCTGTGGTCTCTGAGCAATTACAACTGTATTCCACTCTACTCTCCTCTTACTTCTTTCATCATTTGTAAGTCAACTCTTTCCAGGACTCTTTCACCACCCGGTGCCATATTTCACTCTCACACTTGTCTTTGTTCTGTGTGCAGTCCTGGCTAATCTACAAACTAATCCTAAACTACACAGTCGAAGGAGACACTTATATCCCTTCAAAATGCTTCTTCATTTACATTAGAAAGACTTGGCCAGAGGAGACAGTTGACAGAACTATATATTAAATTATCAGCACCCCTAGCAGGGGCAGCACGGTTTGCAGGCATCAACTCACATCAAGGAGTAGAAAAACATGAATGGACTCAGCCCAAGCACAGGTATGCAGAAAAATGGAGGTTGCAGGGAGGGGTGGGTTGTAATTTGGGACCATGTGGAACTCCTTTGTGAGCAGATGGGACTCACAACAATCAAGATGTGAGATTCTACATTAATTCAGTGTATTTTACACTCTCAGGCAGGTAAGCCAGGGGGATTTAAGGTTACATGGGTAATGTTATCAGTGGCCAGCAAATACTAGGTATGGCCTCTGTGGTCCCCCATCCACCCCTTGACAATAAAAGCCCCTCTAGCCCAAATTCTGTTGTTTTTGTGTTTCGGTCAGAACCCTTATCATTTTACCATATTGTTATTGTAGTCCAGCTCTTCCATTCCATACTGTGTATAAAGTAAACATATGTTCTCCGTTGCCTGGCAACATGAGAAAAGGCTGATATATGAGGCTAAGTGAATAAGCAAAGATGATGATACTCATTCACTCATTCAACAAATATTTAGTCTAATATGTGCCAGGCACTGTATTGGTTCCAAACCAAATTGTATGTGTTGTATGTGTTAATCACTCAGTCATGTCCAACTCTTTGTGACCCCATGAACTATAGCCCACCAGTCTCCTCTGTCCATGGAATTCCAGGCAAGAATACTGGAGTAGGTAGCCATTCCTTTCCCCAGGGGATCTTCCCAACCCAAGGATCAAACCCAGGTCTCCTGCTTTGCAGGCAAATTTTTTTTACCATCTGAGCCAACAGGGAAAACCATTTATTTAAAAACAAACCTAATAGTAGAACTGATACATCCAGAAGATGCATTTTTCCTTCTGTGATTTTACTACTGGGAGAACTAGTACTTGTTACTGACATTAATACATGCACACACACACACACACACACACCACACCAAAGCCTTAACAACGTCTGGCTAAACATCATAACACCCAGCACAATCTTCTGCTTTCAAATGTCATTCACTCTTAAAATCATGGTTGGACAAGCTGTCCCTCCAGTGAGTAATTACTGAAAATGACCTGGGTCCAGACATAAGCAGAAAAGAAGCATTGCAAAAATAATTCTGTCCCAAGAGAGCTTATACCCTAGTTGGAAAGATAAGAGATACACCTCAAGTAGCTGCTGCTGCTGCTAAGTTACTTCAGTCGTGTCCAACTCTGTGCGACCCCATAGATGGCAGCCCACCAGGCTCCCCCATCCCTGGGATTCTCCAGGCAAGAACACTGAAGTGGGTTGCCATTTCCTTCTCCAATGCATGAAAGTGAAAAGTGAAAGTGAAGTCACTCAGTCATGCCTGACCCTCAGCTACCCCATGGGCTGCAGCTTTCCAGGCTCCTCCGTCCATGGCATTTTCCAGGCAAGAGTACTGGAGTGAGGTGCCATTGCCTTCTCCACCTGAAGTAGCTACACGTCTTCAAAAGTGACAGACACTTTAGAGTTGGGACACTCAGTAGGATTATTTTGTGCAGGGATGGGATCTTGTGACAAGTTTAGTGTCACTTTTGAGCCAAACACTTAATTGTCCTTGTAAGACTTTCAGAATTCTCTTTTCCTCTGGTACAATAACCAGCCACCATTTGTGTTACAGCAACTCCATTACTGTGGGTTCCTGTCTGTCATGAACAGAACCCCCTGCCCACCTGTGATGAACATGTTGCAGGAATGAGAAATAAATGTTTTTGTTTGAAGTCATCAAATGTTGGAGGCTGTTTGTTACCACAGCATAATTTTGGTTATTCTGACTGAAACAGCAAAGAGACAAAATAGTCTAACTTCTAGAGCAGGGGTCCCCATCCTCTGGGATCTAATGACTCATGATCTCAGGTGGAGCTAATATAATAATAATAGAAGTGCAGAATAAGTGTAATGCGTTTGAATCACCTCCAAAAACATCCCTTTCACCTGCCCCAGTCCGTGGAAAAATTGCCTTCCAAGAAACCAGTCTCCGGTGCCAAAAAGTTTGGGGACCACTGCACTTTATAGCATAGAGAAGAACATTAAAGAACTGAGACTTTCAAATGCAGTGGTTTTTTTTTTTTAAGAGTTCCCTTCCCAGGTGGCGCTAGTGGTAAAGAAGACTGTCCATGCAGGTAGACTTAGACAGGTTTGATCCCTGGGTTGGGAAAATCCCCTGGAGGAGGGCACAGCAATCCACTCCAGTGTTCTTGCCTGGAAAATCCCATGGACAGAGGAGCCTGGCAGGCTGCAGTCCATAGGGTCGCACAGAGTCAAACACTACTGAAGCGATTTAGCATGTATGCACGCCAAACTACAGGCTACAAAGCTTGATGTTAACTCTCTACAAGTCTGGAAGGATTAAGTAGTGTAAAGAGAAGGGTCTGTGGGGGGATTTCCCTGGTGGCCCAATGGCTAAGACTCCACACTCCCAAGACAAGGGGCCTGGATTCAATCCCTGGTTAGAGAACTAGATCCCACATGTTGCAACTAAGACCCAGCACAGTCAAATAAATAAATAAATATTTAAAGAGAGACAGAATGATCTGTGAGCACTTAGAAAAAAAAGCAGAGACCATAAAGAGTCAATGTGGTTTAAAGACAATCACAACCAACTAATTTTCATTTCCTTTGAAGACAGATTTTATGTCAGTCCAGGTTTTGGCAGGTAATTGTGTCCTCATATTACAATGGCTTTAAAAGAGAGTCTTATAAAGAGACTATACACAAAGATGAGCAGATATAGGAAGACCACAAGGAATAGCACAGTACCCTGGGCTAGGACAGTGGGGATGTAACCACCCGAGCCTGAAGGAGTGAGGGTGAGAGGGTAAGCCTGGAGCAGAGTGACTGTCTGCAAAGCCACATGACCTGGCCAGCTCAAGTAATCTTGAAATAAGGGACCTGAATAAATAACCCAACACATCCTTCTCTTTTACTTCACATTCTTGTCTCCACTGGCCAACCCCAACTGGAAATCCAACCAGAGGACAGGGGGACCATTGATGTAGTCCAGAGAAGTCAGCCTCCTGGGCACAGAGCAGACCAGAGAAGGGTGGAGAGCAGATCTGGAGGGGCAAATAGAAGAAATCCAGCTGAGGGTTACAGGGAAAATTAAATATACATGACGTGTCTAGTCTTGAGTGAGGTACACAGCACACAGTTTATATTCATTGAATAGTGCTAATTTAAATGCATGGGGACTTCCCTGGCAGTCCAGTGATTAAGACTCCGTATTCCCAGTGTAGGGGGCACGGTTCAATCCCTGGTCAGGAACTAAGATCCCGCATGCCTCAGGGCACGGTCAAAAATTTTTTAATTAAAAATAAACGAATAAAAATGAAATGCACTGGACACACGCCTTTAGGGCCTAGCCCAAACGCCAAGACAGGAAAAGTCCCATTTAAGAGGCTGTTACATGTTTGCAAATCTCTTGGACAGTTGCCTGGCACATACTCAGTGTTCAGTTATTAGGGAAGGGAAGAGAATGGAGGTGGAAGAAATGTTATTTTAGTAGTTGTAGTTGATGTTATTAATATTTATCACCCTTTACTCATCTGTAAAATAATAATTTAAGCTCTGCCTACTTCACACGGTTACAATATGGTTTGCGTGAAATAGGTATGAAATAAAAGCTCTTCAGGCTGTAAACATCTGCATAAACAGTGGTTGCCACAGTGATAATAATCCTGATGGCTGCTGTAATATCCTGGCTTATGCCAGGAGCGCCTCGGTAACTAGGCCTCAGGAGCCCAGGCTGCTGCGGGCTGGCCGCGAGCCCAGCCGCTCTTTCCATTGCATCAAAGCGACCTCTGGGTCGCCGCCAGGTGGCAGTGGAAGCCCCGCTGCTGTCCCGCGGGGACCCGGGAGCAGCCCCGCCCTGCGGGGTAAGACGCTGCGCTTCTCCTCCGAGGCACCCAGCGTCAAGCACCTTTTGCATCTCGGGCTTGATGCTAGGCACTTTGATTTACCCAAAAAAAGCTTCTAAGATGTGGTCCAGCTTTTAGGAACTGCTGGTTAACAAAAGAAATAAATCGATCCCTAAACGACCCGTCCAATAATGGAGGTCCCAGCAGGGTCAGAGAGGGAGGAGCTGACTGCAGTTGTGGCTTGACCTGCGTGGGAGGGGGCGGGGGGAGGAGCTTCAAGAGGTGTGACTTTTGAGCTGGGTTCTCACGAAGGGGGGCTTCTTTCGGTGGAGAAGTGGAGGGTTGAGAGGGACGTTCTAGGCAAAGGACTAAGCAAGTGCAAGAGAATCTGGTGTATTTGGAAAAGGGGGAGGGCATTTGGAAAGTATCGGTAAAGGGGTGGGTGCTATGGGCATTTCGGAGAAGGCAATGGCACCCCACTCCAGTACTCTTGCCTGGAAAATCCCATGGACGGAGGAGCCTGGAAGGCTGCAGTCCATGGGGTCGCTAGGAGGCAGACACGACTGAGCGACTTCACTTTCACTTTTCACTTTCCATGCATTGGAGAAGGAAATGGCAACCCACTTCAGTGTTCTTGCCTGGAGAATCCCAGGGATGGGGGAGCCTGGTGGGCTGCCATCTATGGGGTCGCACAGAGTCGGACATGACTGAAGCGAGTTAGCAGCAGCAGCAGCAGCAGGAGGAGCTATGGGCATTTACTGAGCGGTGGCCAGTGAGGTTGAATGTCCCCAAAGGTGCAGGATAGTTCTGTATTATGAGGACACATCCTGCCTGAAATGGCAGCAGCAGCCCCATTGAGAAACTGAGAGTCTGGGTGGGGAAGGAAAACTTCAATGTTAGATATAAGCATGGAGAGAGAGATTAGGGCCAAATAGTAAAGGCTAGGTGCTGGGCTTTGGCCTTCTTGCAGGTTACACAGAGCCATTGAATTCCTTCTCGGCTACAGGGAATGGTTCCCACCATTTCTAAAAGCCAGTAGACATCCCCGAAGAGCTCTGTGGGGAGGTGATGTGGTCGATGTGCTCACATGGTTCTCAGGTGTGCTCCCCAGGCTCACCCTGTCCCCCATGGCTCTCGCTCATATTCCCAGTCATCCTGTTGCTGGCCCCAGAATGATGCCATTCTCCCTTTGAAACTCTGGACTAAGTGCAGATACAAATAGGCAATTAAAAAACACCTGCCAAATTGAATTCACTTCCAGATGGGGTACACCAACTTAGTGAAACTAAACCCTCATTCCATGTTGCTCATGTATTTCTCTTTCTCATTCGCTGTGACTTTCTCTTTGAAGATCCTGATGGGCGAGGCTCCAGTCAACCCCTTAAGCCAGGCTCCTCCTAAGTCAGCCCTGGGTCAGGGAGAAGGCAGCAGAAGCATAAAGGAGTAAGGAACTGCCAAGTAAGCCCATGTGAGAAACAGGACCCTCAACCCCAGGAGGTATTTGACCTTCTGTCTCCACTGTCTGACTCTGTGGCCCTCCCTCCTGTCACAGTCGCTGTTAGTGCCCTTCAGCTCACTTGCCGGGAGCCGGCGAGAGACATTCCACTCGTGACAAAGGTCATGAGGAAGGAGGCTCGGCATTCGCAAAGGCGGGCCTCGGGAGTGCCCCCAGATATTCTCGAGCATCTACTCCCAAAAAACCAGAGTCTGCCTACTTTATTGCCTTGTGCTCTCACCTCTGACTTTACTGGGGGCTGTCCCCCACCACCATCTCGCTCTCTCTGTCAAAGAGTTAACTTACAGCTTCAATTAATAAAGTTCCTGGGCAATTAGGAGTGTTTAAATCCAAACCCCTCAGATGGCTAATGCGCCTGACAAGTTTACCCGGACACCTACAGCTATGCATACGATTGTTTACAGTCTCCCAGCCTCAAGAGGCACAGGAAGCTTAAGATATTCAAATAGCTTAGAGCCTCTCAGAGAGTTAGAAACTGTCAGAATAAAACTAGTAAAAGATTTCATTGATGAGCCAATGTTTGTTGCCAAGTTTCCACATCCCCTGAATTGTGTCCTTGAATATGTATTAATTAATAGTTGGTATGTACAAAAAATAAGTAGTGGCCTTGGTGTTAGTAACTTTAGACCCTTAAGGTAATAAATTCTTTCCTTTGTAAACCCATTACACATCCGCCCTATAGGAATGTAATTTTATCTTCAAAAGATGGCGCCAAACCTTAAAATAATTACTCTTAAAGAAAATAAGTCTTTGTTGGTAAGTCCTTGCCAAACCTTAAAATAATTACTCTTAAAGAAAATAAGTCTTTGTTGGTAAGTCCTTGTCAAGAGTCATAAAATGTTAATAGGCTTTCTGGCCAGAAGATGATGTAAATCACCTAAACCATTTGTATACGATAAATTTGCAGGAAAGAAACCCTGGTTTTTGATAAGCATCAAAGACTGCTGACTTTGCATCCCCTATTATCCTCTATGTGTAACTTAGGGTATAAAAGCCCCTGTTGAAAATAAAGCTATGGGCCTTGCTCACCAACGCTTGGTCTCCCCATGTCATTCTTCCCCTCAACCTCCAGCTGAGTATCCATCTGGAGCGTGGATATCCTCTGCGACCATTTATTTGCCTGGGCTTCTAAGACCCACTCGAGAAGGTGTCTAAGGTGGGGCACCTTCCGCTATTCGAGAGGGCGCCTGCGGCCTCCGTGGTCAGAGCTAACCTGGTGTCACGGGTTATATTGATTTTCCGCGTAAACCAAGCTACTCAGCTTCTTTTCTCCACTGAATTTTCCTACTGAGCTATCCTCATTCTATTATTCTTTATATCTCTGAATAAATAAATAAATAGGTCGCCTACTCCGTCTCCCCTTCGAATACCCTGGATCAGCCGGGGCTGGACCTCGGCACTCACTCCAATCTGTTTCCTCACCTCTCATTTCTGGATCCACTATACTTTCTTCAGTCACTCAAAGGTCAGATGTATTCTGTGCCCAGACACCTCAGGGCTCTGGCTCAAATGGACTCCTGCAGTCTAGGACCTAGCTCTCTCATGCTCCCCCAGGCACCACAGGCCCAGGCCTGACTTTTTTTGGCAGCTATTGCCAACCCAGCCCTGCCATGGCCTCATGGCTGGTACTTTCCCCCATGGGCTGACTTCTCAGTGCCTCCCACTTGCTTGACACTGGCTTCTGGGCCAAGAAGTAGGGGAAAGGCTGACTAGCTGAGGCCCTCCTGTTGTGGATCCAGTCATCCACCCGGGGTCACACTGAGGCCTTCCGTGCTCTGTGACATCACACTGACTCTAAGTTCCTTGAGGACAGACAAGGTGTCATAGCCACAATTACTGTAACTTCATCCCAGTGGGGCTCCATGGCAGTTCTGCTTCCTGGTATTTCAAATGATGAGTCCAGTTAGTTCCAGAATTTTCTATTTAGAAGGAGCTAAGGAGTAGCAATCAGGCTGGGAAGATTGACAAGGGGACTGGTCCTACAGTTGCATTTTCTTAGCAGGCACTTTTCTTGTGTGGTAGACAAGTTTACCACCGCATTCTCCTTAGAGGGCGGACTTACCACTCAGCTGCAGGGAGTGTGGTCAGCAGACAGCCTTTGGTGCCAGTTCCTGCAAGGGCTGCCTCAGCTGAAGAGCTGCATGTCCGAAATCATGCCCTCACCAGGGTGGGCCCTACCTGGTGATTGAGGGAGGTAGGGTATCTAGGCCCTGCCATTTTGGCTTGATAGGAGACATCTGACAGGCAATGCTGACTCCTGGGCTCCCTGCCCATGGGTTGAGGCTCTATGCCATGCTATGCTATGCTAAATCACTTCAGTCATGTCCAACTCTGTGTGACCCCATAGCAGCCTCCAACACAGTTTGACTTCTACCTCTGCCAATCCTGCCTCCACTCCTTTACACAGGTATTCAGAGTTCAGTTACTCAGTCATGTCTGACTCTTTGCGACTCCATGGAATGCAGCATGCCAGGCTTCCCTGTCCATCACAAACTCATGTTCATTGAGTCGGTGATGCCATCCAACCATCTCATCCTCTGTCATCCCCTTCTCCTTCTGCCTTCAATCTTTCCCAGCATCAGAGTCTTTTCTAATGAGTTAGTTCTTCGCATCAGGTAGCCAAAGTATTGTAGCTTGAGCTTCAGCATCAGTCCTTCCAATGAATGTTCAGGACTAATATCCTTTAGGATTGCCTGGTTTGATCTCCTTGCTGTCCAAAGGATTATCAAGAGCCTTCTCCAACACCACAGTTCAAAAGCATCAATTCTTTGGCACTCAGCTTTCTTTGAGGTCCAACTCTCACATTCATACACAACTACTGGAAAAACCGTAACTCTGACTATACGGACCTGTGTCATAAAGTAATGTCTCTGTTTTTTAATACCCTGTCTAGGTTTGTCATAGCTTTTCTTCCATGGAGCAAGCGTCTTTTAATTTCGTAGCTGCAGTCACCATCTGCAGTTGATTTTGGAGCCCAAGAAAATAAAGTCTGTCACTGTTTCCATTGTTTCCCCATCTATTTGCCATGAAGTGATAGGACCAGATGCCATGATCATTCATTTAATTTTAGGCCAGCTTTTTCACTCTCCTCTTTCAGTTGCATAAAGAGGTTCTTTATTTCCTCTTCACTTTCTGGCATAAGGGTGGTATCATCTGCATATCTGAGGTTACTGATATTTCTCCCTGCAACCTTGATTCCAGGATGTGCTTCATCCAGCCTGGCATTTTGCATGATGTACTCTGCAAATAAGTTAAATAAGCACGGTCACAATATACAGTCTTGACATATGCCTTTATCAATTTGGAACCAGACCATTGTTCCATGTCCAGTTCTAATTGTTGCTTCTTGACCTGCATTAAGATTTTTCAGGAGGCAGGTAAGGTGGTCTGGTATCCCATCTCTTTAAGAATTTCCACAACTTGTTGTGATCCACATCAAAGGCTTTAGCATAGTCAAGAAGTGGAATACGATGTTTTTCTGTAACTCTCTTGCTTTTTCTATGATCCAACAGATGTTGGCAATTTTAACTCTGGTTCCTCTGTCTTTTCTAAATTCAGACTGAACATCTGAAAGTTCTCAGTTCATGTACTGTTGAAGCCTTGCTTGGAGAATTTTGTTTGCTAGTGTGTGAGATGAGTGCAATTGTGCGGTAGTTTGAACATTCTTTGGCATTGCCTTCCTTTGGAACTGGAATGAAAACTGAATTTTTCCAGTTCTGTGGCCACTGCTGAGGTTTCCAAATTTCCTGGCATATGGAGTGCAGCACTTTCACAGCATCATCTTTTAGGATCTGAAAAAGCTCAGCTGGAATTCCATCACCTCAATTAGCTTTGTTCATAATGATACTTCCTAAGGCCCACTTGACTTCACACTCCAGGATGTCTGGCTCTAGGTGAGGGATCATACCATTGTGGTTATCTGGGTCATGAAGATTTTTTTTGTACAGTTCTTCTGTGTATTCTTGCCACCTCTTTTTAATATATTTTGCTTCTGTTCGTCCATACCATTTCTTTCCTTTATTGTGCCCATCTTTGCATATATGTTCCCTTGGTATCTCTGATTTTCTTAAAGAAATCTCTAGTCTTTCCCATTCTATTGTTTTCCTCTATTGCTTTGCATTGATCGCTGAGGAAGGCTTTCTTCTCTCTCCTTGCTATTCTTTGGAACTCTGCATTCAGATGGGTATATTTTTCCTTTTCTCCTTTGCCTTTTGCTTCTCTTCTTTTCTCAGCTCTTTGTAAGGTCTCCTCAGACAACCATTTTGCCTCTTGCATTTCTTCTTCTTGGGGATGATTTTGATCACCACCTCCTATACAATGTCATGAACCTCCGTCCATAGTTCTTCAGGCACTCTATCAGATCTAATCCCTTGAATCTATTTGTCACTTCTACTGTATAATCGTTAAGGGATTTGATTTAGGTCATAATTTTCCATACTTTCTTCAATTTACGTCTGAATTTGGCAATAAGGAGTTCATGATCTGAACCACAGTCAGCTCCTGGTCTTGTTTTTGCTGACTGTATAGTGTTTCTCCATCTTTGGCTGCAAAGAACATCATCAGTCTGATTGATGATTTTGGTGATGTCCATGTGTAAAGTTGTCTTTTGTGTTGTTGAAAAAGGGTGTTTGCTATGACCAGTGTGCTCTCTTGACAAAACTTTGCCCTGCTTCATTATGTACTCCAAGGTCAAACTGGTCTGTCACGCCAGGTATCTCTTGACTTCCTACTTTTGCAATCCAGTCCCCTATGATAAAAAGGACATCTTTTTTGGGTGTTAGTTCTAGAAGGTCTTGTAGGTCTTCATAGAACCGTTCATCTTCTTCGGCCTTAGTGGCTGGGGCATAGGCTTGGATTACTGTGATACTGAATGGTTTACCTTGGAAACAAACAGGTATCATTTATTGTTTTTGAGATTGCACCCAAGGACTGCATTTCGGACTTTCCCATTGAATATGAGAGCTACTCTATTTGTTGTAAGGAACTCTTGCCCACAGTAGTAGATATAATGATCATCTGAATTAAATTCGCCCATTCCAGTCCATTTTAGTTCACTGATTCTTAAAGTGTGATGTTCATTCTTGCCAGCTCCTGTTTGACCACTTCCAATTTACCTTGATTCATGGATCTAACATTCCAGGTTCCAATGCAGTATTGTCCTCTACAGTTCTATTCAGACTTGACTGCCATCAACAATCACATCCACAACCGGGCCTTGTTTTCACTTTGGCTCAGCCTCTTCATTATTTCTGGAGCTATTTCTCCGCTCTTCTCCAGTAACATATTAGGCACCCATCAACCTGAGGAGTTCATCTTTCAGTGTCATATCTTTTTGCCTTTTCATACTGTTCATAGGGTTCTCAAGGCAAGAACACTGAAGTGGCTTGCCATTCCCTTCTGTCTTCTCCAGTGGACCACATTTTGTTAGAGCTCTCCACCATGACCCATCTGTCTTGGGTGGTCCTACACGGTATGGCTCATAGTTTCATTGAGTAAGGCAAGACTATTAATATCACAGATATTAATCCCTAACAAACAGCTTGACCCCAACAGCTTGATCCCAAAACCCCAACCTTCAGTCTGTTCTCCAAAACCCAAACTGCCACATTTAAAAAAAATTTAAAGATAAACACAAGTATCAGTATTTTCTAAAATTCTTGTAATTCAAGCTTTTCATACATTTGAGAACAGTCATCCCTACTGAGGAATACCAATAGGTGACTTGGGGGAGTTAGATGATGGCTAAAGCCTCTCCAGCCCTCCGTTTCCACCCCACTGATACCTGGTAGAGTTCTTGGATTTGGAAGCCTTGTGGTTACAGAGAAATTTAGCAAGGGGTACATCAGAGACAGGGAGTTGGGTGGCCCAAATGGATGTAGGGGGAGAAAGGGAGCTGCAGATTTCTCCCTGGATATCAGGCACCTCCCTAATCAGATGGCCAGAAACAGTGCCACCATCACCTCCTCCTCTCTTAGGAGGGACTATCAGAGCCTTGAGGAGCTCAGGATTGAGGGTGATCTTGCTAGGTGGAGGAAACAGAAAGCAGAGTCTGGAGCTGCTGAGGTGCCTGGAAATTTAAGATATCAGAGAGGAGGAAGCTGTGCAGAGAAGGAGCTCCTGAAACCTCTATGAGAACCCCCTTGGCTCTTTGGCCATGTACTCGTCTGTAGATACATAGAGCAAGATACCACAGATCTGTCAGAAAAGAATTACCCATGGGGTTTTGTGTAAGCTAAGTGAAGATTCTGAAGGTTGAACAGTTCTGGTGTTCTGACTAGCCAGAATAAAGTGACACCTCAGGCATTCGGTGGAGAGCTCAGAAGGGCCATCTTAGAAGTTTAAGTCTGCTCTAGCCTTAGAATAAGGGCTACTCTAGTCCCACCCTAATAAAGCCTAAAAGTGAGTCCCAGTTGGATCACACCAATGAGTCAATACATTAAACTGCCTAAAAGAATAAAAACAACACTCTTTGAGGAAGAAAACAAAATCCAGACTCTCCAATAATGTAATATTCACCCACATGTTCCGCAAGCAATAACAATAACCAGACATGGAAAGGACCAGGGGAATATGACCCATAACCAGGAGTAGCAATAACAAAAACAAAACAGTCCAAAGAAACAGATTTTGAGAGGACACAGACACTGGCATTAATAGCCAAGGACTTTAAAACAGCTATTATAAATACATCCAAAAGGGACTTCCCTGGCGGTCCAGTGGTTAAGACTGTGCCTTCCAATGAAGGAGGTGTAGGTTTGGTCCCTGGTTGCAGAGATAAAATCCCACATGCTTCATGCCCCCAAAATAAAAAAATATAAACAGGAGAAATACTGTGACAAATTCAATAACTGCTTTTAAAAATGGTCCACATTAAGAAAAAAAAAATCTTTAAAAAAATATATGCAAGATTTAAAGAAAAAGACAGATATAAGGAATCTCATCAAAGAAATGGAAACTATAATGAAAAAAGAGAACACAATGAAAATTCTAGAACTAAAAATTATAATATTTAAAATGAAATTTTACTGGATGGGCTTAACAGCAAATTGGACAATACCAAAAAAAAAAAAAAAATTCAGTATGTTTGAGAACAGGTCAATAGAAGCTATCCAAACTGAAAAACAGAAAGAAAAAGGACTGAAAATTTAAACATAGCCTTGGTGATTTATGAGATAATATTAAGCAGCTTAATATATTTATATTTGGGGTCTCAGAGGAAAAGAGAAAAACTGGCACAGAAATGATTCTGAATATGGCCAACATATTCTAAATTTGATAAAACCTATAAACCCACAGAACCCAGAAGAAGTTCAATAAAACACTAGCAATATAAACATGGGAAAAAAAACCCAACAATACCTAAACATCCATCATATCCAAACTGCTACAACAAAATAAGGCAGCCAGAGGAAAAAAGGCACATTACCTATAGGGACCAATGATAATAATCACTGACATCTCATGAGAAGCTAGAGATCAAAAGACCATAGAATGACATATTAAAAATGTTAAAAAAAAAAAGTCAACCTAGAATTTTTTCCAGAGAAAATATCCTATAAAATGAAGATAAAATATAGACTTTCCAGATAAACAAAGTCTAAAGAATTTATTACCAGCAGACCTACACTACAAGATATGTTAATGCTTTCAATGTGTGTATTAATGTGTGCTCGGTTGTGTCTGATTCTTTGCAACCCGTGGACTGTAGCCCAGCAGGCTCCTCTGTCCATGGAATTCTCCAGGCAAGAATTCTGGAGTGAGTTGCCATTTCCTTCTCCAGGGGATCTTCCTGATCCAGGGATCAAACCCGAGTCTCCCACACTGCAGGCAGATTCTTTACTATCTGAGCTACTTCAAAGGGAAATGGCACCAGCTGGAAATACGAATCTACATGAAGAAATGAAGAACTCCAGAAATGTTAAATACCTATTCTTAAAAGTATTTTAAGACAATACAAAGTCTTGTTTTTATTAGAAGAAAAACAGTTGACTATTCAAAGCAAAGACATTAACAATTTATTACAGCTTATAACATTTAGAAAAGCAAAACAAGAAAAAAGCTTAACAACTTTATCATGAAGAATGGGAAGGGGTAAATGGAAATATTCTGTTGTTAGGTTCTTATGTGTTAAGTGGTATAACATGAATTCCAAGTAAACAGTGTTAAGCAGAAATAAATATGAGCAAGCTGAATTCTGTAATGTATACAAAAGACACTATACCAGAACTAAATTGGGTTTAATCTTAGAAAAGTGAGGTGGTTTTATCATTTAAAGTGGGGTAATACTCTGTTTGCAAATTAAAGGAGAAAAAAACAAATAATCTTATTGTTTTTCCTTTTCTATCCTGACAAGCTAACTACGAAACTTCTGTGAAACTTTTAACCAGGCCACTTAGAGATGCTTATGGTTGACAAAAGATGGCAGGTATCAATAAATGATCATGCCTCACATTCTCTTCTGCTAAGCCTCTCTTGGGTCTCAAACTTTTTCTCCAATACAGGTATCAGTTATTAAATGAATGGCAATAATACCTAGAGCCTGTTTATGATCCCTGGTTTGGATCAGAACGAGAATGTGGAATGGAATTTCATCAGAACTCTGAGACCACTTAGGAACAATAGGTTAGAAGACTAATACTATTATAATAACAGTAATGATTATGATGACAAGTAATGAATCAATGCTATCAACTGCCTACCTCCAGATATTTTGTATGAGAAAAATTCCTTATTGCTTAGTAGCAATCTATTTTTGGATATTTTTCATTGAAAGCACTCTTGATACAGAGTTGAAGCCTAAACTTAAATCTGAAAGATGGGTAAGAACAGACAAAATTTTGCAGAGGGGCACATCATGATCAAGACAAGACAGATGAGAACTTTGGTGACAAGCAAGTGGTTGGGGAAAGAGGAATAGGAAAAAATGTGATGAGAATGTCCAGAAAGGAGTTTTAGAAATTGTGTTATGTGAACTTGATCCTAGGGGCAGTGTATAAATGGGAAGTCACTTAGGGGTTTTAAGGGTCTGAAGTATGAAAACTAACGTATCAGAATTGTGATTTAGAAAGATCATTCAGTAGCTGAAGACAGCATGCTTTGGAGAGGAACCAGACCAGAGGCATGGCAATCAGTTTAAAAAATGTCATCAGGATACAGGTAAGAAAAATGTGGTCTCAAGACCACACTGGTAGCAATGAAGATAGAAGGTAGTTAATATACCCCCAATGTTAAGGGAATAGAATGGCAAAGATCTGGTGATTGGTGTAAAAATTAGTCTAAAGAGAGGGAAGAGCCAAGAATGATTCCCATTTCTAGTTTACCTGGGTAGCTGATGGGGTCCATCAGATGGGACAGAGGAGGGAAATTTGGGGAACAGGGAGAAATTTCAGAGATCCTGAAATCTATTTTTGGACAGCCCTGAACAGTCTCTTCCAGAGTTGAATTCATCTTAAGGAATGGATGAAAGGCTCTGTATTGAAGTATTACAACTTTAACTCCATTGTCTGACATATAATAGAAGAGGGTGTGTGTGTGTGTACACGTGTGTGTTGGAAATGGGATGTATATATAAGGGAAGACAAGACTAGGTTAAAAGGGTGAAACTATTTTTTTTTCCCCCTCAGGCAAAGAATTTACCTTCTGTATGTTGGTGGGCTGACCAAATCTGTGAATAAGCAACCAGTTCCATAGTGATTTATATGGATGAGCAAGGATGAGTTCCATGTGATGATGATGTGCCCATATCAGGTACTGACAAAGTGGTAGCCAACTTGAAAAATTGAGAAAGGTTGTAAACATTTTTTCAGGATCAATCAGTAGGTGTTATTCCACCACATTAGTGTTCTGAACTGTGTTAGCAGAAGGGATCAGCACTGCATAATGTAGATGACTGTGTTTCCAAGCCAGACAGGAGACGGCACACTAAGACAAGTTACAGAGGTCAAGGAGGGGCCTCCAAAAGTATGAGCAAGGTTAAAGCAACAATGAGTGACAGTGAAGTTGCAGCCAAGGGGAGGAGGTGGTGACTAGAATTCTGAGAAATGTGGAGCTGTAGGAGGGACCAAGCAGCATTTGGTAAAGAAGTGCAACAACTGCCAAACCACAGCCCAGAGGGAGTGGCTGAGGAACAAACTGCCCCATGCTTTCTCTCCTGTCATTTACTCTTGCTGGTGCCTCATGGGCTCAATCCAACTGGAAGCCAGAAGGCAAAGGAACCCAAATGTGTCATCCACAAAGGTCAGCTTGATGTGGCAAAGAACTGCATGGAGAATAGAGTGTGTCTACAGGGGCAAAGAACATTCCACATGAGAATTTTTTCTTGGGGAAAAACATTTTCCCCTTGCATTTATTATTTTTAAAAATTTTCTGTATTAAGATTACACTAATACATGTGCCCAGTAATAAGGAGGATGTCCGGATACACCAGGACCTTAGTACTGACAATTCCTGAAGAATCTGTTCTTATGTTCTGTGATGACCTAGAATTTTATTGTCTGTTAAGCAGAGTATGGATATATACAATATGCTTGCAGGTAAGATGCACCAGACAATACGAGAGATAGGAGGGTGCTCCTAACATGGTGTAAGTTACAACAACACTGAAATTATACAATGAGGAAACTGAGGGCTGAAGTGAATGTCACAGCAGGGCAGGCATTCCATACAGTGTATTGACCGTTCGTTACCTCTTGTCAGAGGGGAAAAGTTCAAAACTTGGCCTAGGCCTACAAGATCATTCTGGTATACTGGGAAAGAAGGCAGATAGATGATATAGTCAGGTCAAAATGTGCATTAGGCCATTCTGCTGTGCTGCCAGATGTTACATGCACAGTCCACCTTCCCAGTGGTTTCAGCACCACTGAGCTGAGCAGATTCATAAAGCTTATCAGGAGTTTCTGTTATCTAAAGAACACACCACTTGAACCAGCACACACCAGGAGTCAAGTTGCCCTTCAATCTAGACAACTGTAATAGATTTCTTTGGATAAATGTCTTCATAAAGAAAAACTCTAGAAGTATTACAGGCATCAGAACTAGTACTTTAAGATCTACTAAGAATTCAGAAGATTGTGTTTAGCATGACTTTACATCAGTGGATAACAAGCAGCCAATCAATGTTTATTGGGTAAAAGTAATATTTGTCATTTGTGAAGCTTCTAACTTGGGGCATTTGTATCATCTTCTGTAAGCATCTCTAGGTGAGGGGAGAAAAAAGAGGTTACTGGTGTCAGCTTTCATATTCTTTTTGGCAAGTTCTTCTTGATTACAAAATTTTGTATATTAAAAGGAAGCTTAACAATTCTGGGGCTGATAGAAGGAAAGACAAACTTCATGTTCTGAGTTAAGTTGAGACATTTATTGAGTAACTTCCATGTGCCAGGTTGCTTAAAAAACGGGCCATGCCCTATAGGAGAGCTCACAATCGTATGAAGGAAACACAGTAAACAGATATTTTCAATCTAATGGGGGTAGGTTCTGTTTTCATACACCTTAAGGCAAACTCCTGAATCATTTCAGATTTTCTCCAGTAAAACATTCTAAAATTAGCAATACTTTCAACTACCTGCATGCTATGGTAATTATGAGAGGTTCCCATGGCACAGGCTCTAGAACTCACCTTTAAGGACAGAAACACCTTCTCCATCTATCTAAGAGTTGAGAATTCTCTGTGGGAGTTGCCTCTCCATAAACTCACACTTCACTGATGTGTAATGTGAGCATTGTAATGGGAATTACAACAGGGAATTAAGCTAGTTAGAGGACTGTGGTTACCTGGATGCACAGAAAGGACATACACTCATGGTTGGTACCACATAAAAACAAAGTAAGAAACTAGTACGCATAGAGATGAATATAATTACCAAGTTCATCAAAAACATAACAAAGACTTGGACAATTTCAAGGGCGATCACAACATAGTAAGTTGTTGCTCTCTAATCATGAGACAAAAACACCATCTCAAGATCTGGAGTTTCAAAACAGACCTTTTTTAGGTCCAGAATGAATGGACCTTTTTTTTTTTTTTTTTTAAAGCTTTTTTCCCCCTCAGCGTCCTTGCACCCTTATCTGTAAGATACTTTAAAATAAAACTTTTGCTTTTGTTTATAACAAACTTAGGCCCCTTGCAGAAAACGGGGGAAAAGTTAAAGAATAAGGGACAAAAAGCTAGATAACCCATAGTTATCACATAAAGCTAACTTCTTGAACATTGTGACTTTATTCCCAGGAGGTCAGATCTTTTCCTATGTATCACTACATGTTTTGTATCATGTTTTATGTGTTGATCTTTAGCTTTAAGACGTTCTCCCAGGTCCTTAGGACCTTGGTGGTATCTCACGATGACTAACTATCCACAACAGCAGTTCTCCTTAGCGTGCTTCACAATCACTTAGAGGGCGTGTCAGAAGAGGCTGCTGGCCCACCCCAGTTTCTGATTAAGTATGGGTGGGACCTGAGAGCCACATTTCTACTGAGTTCTCAGCTAATGCCAGATGCTCACTCACGCTGCTGGTTTAGGGTCACACTTCAAGAATCACAGAAAACTGAAAAACACAGAGACAAGTTGTTTCACCACTGGCACCATTAACACTTAGTGACACTATTTGAGTAGAATTTTTTTTCTCTTAAATTGATTTCATTTAGAAAATGAGTGTAATAGGTCAGTTCATTGAAAGTCCAAAATGTATTCATATTTAATAGGAACTGGGTGTGCTTTGACTAGGAGAACCTTCTAAGTGGTTTTGACCATAGCCATTCCACATTCCATAGTGAATTCTGAGAACACAGAGGCCCTCATTGGCCCCCAAATGTCCCCCCAACCTCATCTTCCATTAGTCATCCTTGACTCTAGCACCAAAATATTTACTCATGGCTCCCCACACTTCCCTTTACAGATGCCCTTCTCTGTACCTGGAATGCTTCCCTTTCCCAGCATTCTTCCAGTCAGACTTAAAACCACAATTTGTATGAGCTCTTCCCTGAAAATACTAAGCAGTACATCACTCCTTTGTGCTTTTAGTATTTTGTTCTTTATATGTTAATTAAAACTATGTTTACCTACCTATGTTAATTAAGTCACATGATCCTACATGGTAGGTAGTGTGTCATATTCCAATTCAAACCACTGGCAAGTTTACAGTGTGCTTAGTGATACAGATAAACAGATAATTGCAACAGATAAAACATAGTGCCTAACACATGTACATGTTTTCCTATAATAAAAGACAGTATAGCATACTGGACATGTGTAGCAGGCTTTGATGCTAAACTACCTGAGTTCAAACCTTGGCTCTGCCACTAGCAGTGTAATGTGGATAAATTACTAACGTCACACACCTTAGTTATCACACCTATGAAAACATGGGTAAACAGAGGTGCCCTCCTCAAAGGGCTGCTAGGCAAAAATGGGTGCCTAGGGTTGTGCCTTGTACACTTGCTCAACAAGTGTTCACTAGTGTTATTTCTACACTGCAAAAGGTTCAAGCTGGTTTTCTTCTCAAGAAAAACCACCTAGTTGGGGAAAATGACAGAAAATTGTGAAAGATGTAACATAAAACAGAAAAGTAGGTATTAGATGTCAAAAAATTAAGGACTAATGAAATAAATACACATTCTCCTGGGATGACTATTTTAAATATAATTGCATTCATCTGTATGTTTACGTTCAGGTGTGTTTGTTAAAAAATAAAGAAAGCCACTCTAATACTAGGTTGAGTCATATGAGATTATCTTTGTAGTTCAAAGACCATCAAGTATTGGCATTAATAATTCGTGTTTCAGCCTAAACTTTCTAGTTATACTTTGCTCTCAAAAACTGAAGATAAGCTCTTCACAGATAAATGTGGAAAAAGTGAGAGAGAAAGAAAGAAAGAGAAGAAAGAGAATTAGATATTCTGTATAACAGCAGAAAATAAAGGAATTCTGCTTCCAAAGCACCTCTGGAGGATCCCTAATTCAACCCCATAAAGCTGTAACATACAACTAAGTCAGATGTCTAGGAGAGAATCTTAAGGTAAATATTTTGAAGAGAATCTTAAGGTAAATATTTTGAAGAGAATATTAGGAATGCTTATTATTTTTTAATGAATTCAGAAAAATCTCCACTGTCTCTTCATCTTGTATAAAAATACAGGTATTCCTTCATCACAGATCATACATGTGATCTGTGATGAAGGAAGAAAGGGAAGGAAGGAGAGAGGGAGTGGGGAGGGAAGAAGGAAAAGGAAGGGAGAAAGAAAGAAAAAGACAATTATAGGCTTATTAGCCAACCATAAAGATACTAAACTCATGCTTATCACTTAACATTTATCTATATAAATATAGTTTATAGCCATCAACTTGTAAAAGAGCATGTCAAACTTAATGTTAATCAAATTTGTTTTAATAAAGAAAAATCAAAGGAATTATTTAACAAATATGCTCAAATGACAAAGATGATTTGTTTAGGAATCTTAATGATAAAGATGTATGCTAAGAGTATCACCATTAAAAAAAAAAAAAAGATGTTCATTCTATGAGTAGAAAATACCTCAAGATAAAAATATTAATTCAATAAGAAAATATTTCATATTTCTTTATCACAGAGACTATAGATTTAATTAACTCATTTCTATATTAAGTTATGCAGTATACATTCCTTTTTCTCTAGTTGCTCATGCAAAAGAATAGGGAGTTTTTCTCAAATAGAACAAGTCAGTGCCAACAGTTTCAAGTCATGACTTAGAGTCAAGCCTAGAAGAGCTTGACTCGGAAGGCCATTTATATTCACCTGTACCCTGGCCTGATATCAGCTCTCTCCTTTTTTATGGTTACACTCTATTACTAATGAATGGTTCTTTATACTTACTCAACAGACAAGTTACAACAAATATATTTATAAATTAGTATGATATCATTCAATGGGGAGGAGAGTACCTAGAACCTAAGTGACACCCTGGCACTGTTTTCAGAAAAACCACCTCATTCCAGCTAATAAATAAAAATAATATTTTAACAAAAAGTATTCATCCTGCCTATGTGCTTCCTCTAAAATGCTGTGTAAGAGACTTAGAATTCAATAAAATTAGGATACAAAAAAATAACAAATACACCTTAAGAAAGGTAAAAAGTGAGAACTGTTTCCTATAATTCTAACCACATTACCTCATGAGTAACTTTCAGGACAATTATTGTAAAAAAACAATAAATACTATAATGGAAATATAGGGATTCATTTATTACTTTTTGGTTTACAAACAAAGGCACCCAATAATGCTTCTATTTCTTATAAAAGACTATCGATTTACATTTAAAACAAAAAAGCAAAAAACCCTGAACCAGTCCCTACAGACAAGCATAGAAAAGGAAGCGAAATAAGATTTTCCCTTCCTGCTTCCAAACTTTATTACACAGATTCAGAAAATGTTTATTTTATGCCATCCCCAAGTCAAAGAATGTAACTGCCATGCTTCTCGGTAATGAGTTATTAAACATATTAATGTTGCCAAGTCAAGTTTACTTATAGTTACAATGACTTCACAAGTGACAAATGCATATGCCAGAATTATAAGAATCAAGAGTGAATCAGGGAAAAAAACAATGTTTAAAATATAGCTTTATCAAATGAGTTAAATGATTTATTAGATTTATTCAACTGGCTATCCTGTTAAAATTTGAGTCTGTGTGTAAAAATATAATCAGAAAGAACTAAAAAACCAGGTCTAGCAAATGACATCAATACAAAGGATTTCTAAAATCTTTATGTTTGCGTTAAGCTCAAAGTCAAGTTAGCGAGGATTAACAACCTATGTATGTTTTATACTAATTTTAAAACTTTTAAGTTCCAGAATGACATATTAATTTATTCATTAGCTTTCTTTTGACAAAAGGATTCTAAACACACAAAATTAATGCAGTGGCCTTAGCACCCTCCCAATTATCATTTCCTCGAGTTAGATTACAATAATAATGACAGGGTTCAAAGATACACACCTCCCATGGACTTCACATGCCTGCTACAGTTGTGCCTGACTCTTTTGCAAGATACAAAGATAAGTCATCTAAGTATATTCGGCAGATGTATAAAAATCATACAAATGTTAGCTTATTTTCAACACATTATAGAAATATATTGGAGAGATGGAGCATTCAAAAGGATAGAGCATCTACAGTTAATTATGTGGGTCACTTTAAATCAAAGGCATCATCATTTATTCCATTCTTAGACACTGCCATGGTCTCTCACACCTTATAAAAGGTACGGTCCTAGACCAGAGACTTCAGTATCACTGCAAAGAATATATATATATATATATATATATATATATATATATATTTATATATATATATATACACATATTTCTTTTAAAATAACGTTTTAAAAGTTTTACTACAGAAAATCTGGCTTCAACATGGAAGCATTTTCCTTTTCAAGATTATACACCTGCATGGAAGAAGGTGATTTCCTTTACATTTAATTTTTTCACAATAATAAAATAAACTTCTTATACATTGCATCTGAATTGATGAAGAAAATTAAGATTAAAGTTCTATGTAACTTTTTGTGTTGTAAACTGACTTCATTAAACATATTCAAGATACACTGTTAATGATTTAAATATAGTACAACTTGATCAGCTAAATTAGAACATGTTATGCTGATCTGTTAAACCAAATGTGTGTTACAACAGTAAGGAGAATTAACTACTATTAAGATTTAAAGGGAATTATAATGTATCATTAAAATATACATCAATTTTCTTGCTATTACTTATTTCTATAACTCATTTCTTTCTAAAAGCTAAAACCACATGCACAAAAAATAAAAGTTATCTTAAAACTCATTCAACAGTTTGGTACTTTATGTGGTATGTAAATAAAGTTCTTTATTTAATCTTATACACATTATTTTATGCATTATTTTTCTTGAAGGAATTCAGCTCTCAAGGTCAAAAGTTAGTATGTGTTTACACACATATGAAAACATTTTCTTAATGTTATGACTACCTGCAAATACATTCTTCCATAGTAATGTACTTTCAGTTTTAATTGGACAGTATAAGCCTTTTAAAGTCCTATTAATAAAATTTATTAAGGGAGGAGAGCACAAGTATGATGAATTCCTCCCTGTACCCACACCTGCTTGTCAAAGTCTTAAGTAATCATCCAGCTTCAAAACATGAACAAAATGTCACAGAATTGGTTTTTATTTGGTCATAATGTGGTCAAGAAAAATGTACTCCTATTCTTCTTAATACTAATAGGTTTAGTGAATTTTCATTTTCCTTCTAAAAACACATGGCATATGCTGATATGGATTCTCAAACTCATTTAGATCCAGTAGGGTCTCTATAATAATATATAGCCTTCTGATTATGAAAATAACTGATTGCTTATAGAAAATGATATGTATCAGACCTCAAATCAGAGAAAGAAGGAAAATGAAAATGTTTTTCACATTTGAGACCATTCAGTAACTTACAGGATGATGTGAAAATAGTTTGGCTGTAATTTTAACAAAACTAAAAATCACTTAAACTGATGATAAAAATCAAACACTGTAGAATCAAATATCTACCAACTTAGCTAGTATTCCCATTCAAATAAATGCTTTCCACTGCACTAAATATTATAATTAGAAAATCACTCTATGTTAAGGCATATTTTAATTAGTATGTTCCAGAATTGCACAGTTATACTGGTCAGTGTTCCTATCTCCCCCTCCTACCCTTACCCAACCATTTTCCCCCAGGGATCAAAATGTTAAGTCATGGTTTTGGTGGCTATTACAGATTTGAGTTGGCATACCACAGTGTATTCACTAGGCTTTTATGAGCATACATTAAAATGTTACATAAAATGTACCATAATTTACTCCACATTCTGAGCTAAGATGGTTTAATGTCTTGACAAAAGGTGAAATGACTTAAGTACATTTTACATTTTATGCATTTAGACCACCATATGCATAGATGTTCTAATGCTAAATTCTTGTCTTCAGTATCTCATAGTGCTGGATGCTCGGAAGTAAGACAGAAACTTGTAACATAGACTAACCACAAAGTACCAGATGTTTCTTGCCATTTGTGATCTTGCAATAAAAATGCGCCAAATCAGGATCACAAGGATAGTATTGAAACCGTAACGTATGTTTCTCAACCTGGAAAGCAGATCAAGAGATATATTGGATACTATCTTCTAGAAAAGAATATTGTTGGATAGCAGATAATTCATATTCAAATCTTAATCTAATCAAAGTTCAAATCCATATTAATTTGAAACTTACTTAAAAATTAACTAGAAATTAGAAAGTTAGCAAACATCAAAAACACCTGACTGTGCACATTCTGGACAGCAGTCCATCAAACAATGCATTATTTCTATTAACAATAACACAAAGTTTTTTGTAACATTTGGGATGTAAATTTACTTCTTAACAAGTACAATTAAGCAGCCTTCTGTATGCCCTAAACTGTGCTAGGCAACAAGTATGTTAGGTAAAATAGAAATATCTCTTGTAATCCAGAGTTATCTCATCTAAAAAGGGAGATTCATTACATACATCATCCTACAGACAAAATAAATATTTTTGGACATCTTTAGCTGCTTACAAGTTGTCAGACGGAAGAACTTACTCTTTCAGTTATAGCTGTCCGTCAAGATCAAAAGTCAACTGGACAAGTCCTCATACCATGAATGAAACATGGTACTTGCTCTACCAAGGAAGACCCTCCCATTCTCAAAGAGCAAAATACGTATTATCTTGCTTATGTTTCAAAACATTTTTGATGTTTTTTTAATGGTGTTATAAAGGAATCTAAATTGTTTAGGTATGCCATAACATTACATAAATTCCACTAACTTAAACAGGCAGTGAAAGATATAGGACTACAGTTGATTCTTCAACAATGTAGGGGTTGGGGCATCAATCCTGCACACAATTGAAAATCTAAATATAACTTTAGAGTCAGCCTTTCTTCCCCGTGTTTCTGCACCAGTGAATTCAACCAACTTCACATTGTGTGGTACTATAGTATATATTTATTGAAAAAACACCACATATAAATGGACCCATACAGTTCAAATCCATGTTATTCAATGCTTAACTGTACAATATCTGAACAATGGGTGTAGACAAAAGAACTTTGCTCTGCCACTCAATACAATGTGACCTTTCAAATACAACTTCCCTAAGTCTCTATTTCTTCATCTACACAACTATCTGCCCTATAAAGTCTCAAAGAGTTTAAAGAGCAAGAATAATGTGAAAGTTTTGAAAACTGTTATAAAGATTGTATTAAAAATTACTATGAATAAAAGAGATTACTATTAAAACTAATTGCATCTCTGAATAATGGACTAATAGTAATTTTTTCTCTTGTTTTCTAAGTGTTTTTTAACAATTAGTACATATTAGTTTTATAAGAGACTAAGGGAAAAAGAATAACTATTTTATAAACAAAGAAAAAGCTCTATACTGAATAATGTATTATTAGATCTCTTTTCCTCTTCTAAAGATGTATTTCAATAAGGTAGAAGAAACTTTACATTATCTCCAGTTTAAAATACATTTTTATTATCTCCTGATATCTTTACTTCTTCAGTAGCAATAAGGGAAGATGAAAGTGATATTTAAAACTAAATTCCACTTGCCTTTCTTACTAATGAATAGTATCAACTGATGAAACAGTAAGCTTCAATAGTCATAGGTTAAATCAACACTACCAGAGTTACAGTCCAAAGGCAACCACTTTCCTAAATACAATATTATTAGCAATATCTCAAGTTAACAGCTTAGGAAAAAACTAGTATTTCATTAGGAAGACAAGATGAAATCAAACCCATATAAAACTTACTTGTTCAGATGTTTTCTAGCTGCAGGAAGACCAGACATTTCTTCATTCAGTACATATTTCTTAGTTCCCATACAGTAGTTCTCTATATATTCTGCCCAATGTAACTGCCGTACATCAATATTGAAAGTCTACATAAACAAAAAAATTACTGGTTATTTTCTTGAATAATTTTTTCATAATTATTTCATATAAGTCAAAAATTCACTTTTTCCAAAGGCTAATTCCACAGGACATGCTTATAAAATGTTTACCATATTAATTTTTAAAATCTTACTGCTACTCACAAAAAAAGTTCTTACTCCTATTTCATTATCTTCCATTAAACACAGAAACAATACACTTATTTCCAGTTTCCTTCTATCTACAGTATCTCTTCTTTTTGAACATCTTGCATACTATACAGATTAATTTTCCTAGAGAATAGTATTGACATTAAGAGAAAGAATGTGGCTTTCTTTTTTTAAGAAGAATGAAAGCCGGCTTAGGAGTTTACGTAACAGTAAGTGGGCCATTTGGTGAAAATAGTAGATAAATACAGAAAAGAAAGCCTTACAAAAATGCTACTTCATGACAAAATAAGAGGGATATAATCTGCTCAGAGCTCTTCCACACACAATCAGGTAATTTTTTTGGTGTGATAAACAGATTATTCACAATTTAATTTACCATCACACTTCTCTGAAAATAGCAAGCTCTAGACTAAAAATAAAAAAGCTACCATAAATAAATCATTAAAGTACCACAGCACTGAAATGGAGACTTAAGATATGAGATAATATGAGAAGGTCATACATTTGTGTAATTGGATTCCCATAGGAAAAATGAAAAATAATAGAAAAAAAGCAGTATCTGGAAAGACAATGGCTGGAAATTTTCCCAAAATTGTGAGACATCAAGCCACAGATTTAAAACACACACATACTATATATGCACACTTGTATCTATACATATTAGAGTAAAACTGCTGAAAGTCAAAGAAAGAAAATTTTTTTAAACCAGAAAAGGCATTGTAGATTACCTCCAAAGAAACAACCATTAGTCTGACCACTGACATCTCAAAGGAAGCAATGGAAGCTGTAAGATTATGAGACAATGTCTTCCAAGTGCTCAAAGAAAGCTTACTAACAGAATTCTATAGCAGTATGAATATCATTGAAGAATAAAAATATTCCAAGAATAAAAACTGAGATAATCTAACATCAACA
This sequence comes from Bubalus kerabau, assembly GCF_029407905.1. Taxonomy (NCBI): domain Eukaryota; kingdom Metazoa; phylum Chordata; class Mammalia; order Artiodactyla; family Bovidae; genus Bubalus; species Bubalus kerabau. Next base: position 38,989,063 of record NC_073638.1, read on the forward strand.
GAAGACAAACACTAGAGAAAGTACACTAATGGGTACTCTTTAGGCAGAATGAAAATGATTCCAGACTGAATTCTGAAATCATTAGAGGAGGATGAAGGAAGAAATCAGAGCAGTAAAAAGACAACTATACTGGGAAATCTATATGAATACTGATTGACTAGAGTACATGTTTTAGCCTTTGCATTATCCAAGAAAAGGTGGAAGTATCAATATTTTATTAGGCCTTGCTAAATTAAGAAATGATACTGTAAAGCAGGAGCAAATTAGCCCCCAGGCTTCCCTGATGGCTCAGTGGTAAAGAATCCACCTGCCAATGCAGGAGATGCAGGTTCAGTCCCTGGGTCAGGAAGATCCCCTGGAGAAGGAAATGGCAACCACTCCAATATTTTGCCTGGGAAATCCCATGGACAGAGGAGCCTGGTGAGCTACAGTCCGTGCAGTAGAAAAGAGTTGGGCACTACTTAGCAACAACAACAACAAAGCTGAACAAAATAATCATTTCTAATTATGAGATTTAAGTAGAACACTAAAGTAACATACAACCACATAAGTTAGTGGGGGTAGTAATCAGAGCTAAAACATTTTATGGTCCTAAGTATCATTAAGGAAGAGGTTATCTATACAAATCACTCAATTTTTTGTTAAGTATTCATGTTCAAATATCTAAGGTAACCTTAAAAAGAAAATTCATAAGAGTTTAAGTTTCAAACTAACAGAAAGCAAAATGTAGAATGGCAAAAAGTAGAAGAGACTATTTGAAAAACAATTTCTGAGATGTTTTCCTTAAAACTTAAAACAGTATTTGGGGGGGAAATGCATAAAAATTCTCTTTGAACCTGACATTAAAAGAGGAAAAGAGAATCAACATTTCAATCATGCTTTGAAAATATTTCTGCTACTCTCATACTTAATTATAAAATTCTAAAATAAAGCAACTATTTTATTACCAATTATGATTGAAAATGGGACACTATAAATAGATCAACTTTCTTATTGCATAATGGTTGTAGAAAATATCCAATTATTTCTCAGGTTGCCCTTATTTTCTAATATAAAAAAATACTTGCCTTTTTATCTTCAGGGTTTAGTTGATTCATTAACATATTAACATTGTCGGTACTCCAAACCCAAGAATTACTTGTGAAATATTCAAGAAACACCATAGCTTTGTGAAGACGAGTTATTGTTTTCATCATCCTGTATTTTAAGAAAAACTGAGATTCATAATTTGCATAGATAAGGAAAAATCTCACCACCACCCAGGGAACCAGTTTCTATTTTGAGACATTGACAGTAAAATTGTAACACGTAGTTCAATAAGTGTACCAAATCACCAGGAAATAAGAATATTTCTGCATCTTGGAACATTATATAAATGCAAAACAAAGAAAAAAAAATTAAGCAGCAGTAAATGAATTTAATATTGCCTAAGCAGAGTTCTGCTGATACATGAAATGGAATATTTCAAAGCCAAATTTTCTACATATAATACTAAGCAAATAAATGAATTCAATTAGCATTCTTTTCCTTTTTTGTTCCTTAAATCACATTTTAGTTCAGCTTCATTTTAGTAAGATTTTCTGTGAATTCATAACATACTGTTACATTTTAATCTCAACTCTTCAGCATCATGGAAGCAAAGTATACAGAAATATTCATTTGCCATTTAGTTAACTCTCTCTATATATTTTAAACAACTTGCTCTTGAACACCAACAGGCGCCTGGATGTGCCATGAAATCAATGACTCATGTTGACAACTTTCTCAAATAGATATTCAATATATTCCCTAAACTTCCCAAATCCCCAATATCCATCTTTATAAAAATAAGAAAATTTGATACTTTGTTTCTTTTTAAAAGGGTGAGGGGCTTTAATCTTTAAATTTGGCATTTTATATATCATGGTTCACTGTAAGTCATTAATATCATAACACTAACCAGAACAGTAACATCTACACAATAATAATTATCAGTGATAGGGAGAGAAATAGAAGGCAGAACTTTTCGAAACACACACACCAAAAATTCCTAATCTCTGATAAAAAGAAAAATTATATGTGAAGAAATACTTTAAAAGAATTCTATTATAGTCCCACAATTAGGATTAGCATTATGCAGTTTAGAGATCTCCAAATCAGGGCTTAAGAAATGCGAGAAACAGAAGAAAATGAGAACATTAGAAATGAGGAGGAAACCAAAACAGTAACATTAGCTAAGCAATTCTGACACATTCAACACATTTAGAAAGAAATCCTGAATACAGAATACTGAAACAAAATGAGACAACATGGACTATGTATGTAAAGAAGAACTGTACTTCATTAAAGAAAGTAATTACAAAATAAAACCTCCATTAAACACAGAAAGAATTAGTGAGCATCAAAGGCTAAATCTAGACAGGAATAGTTCAAACAGAAAGAATTTGAAGGGAGGAGAAGATTTACAAGATTGGTAATTAATACCCACTATCACAGCCAGTATAGTATACATGAATCACACATATACACATATTTGGTTAATGTGGCTTTCTGACATACACCTTATTTAAAAAGTTTTTCTTCCTAACTCCATTTTCACTGACAATCCTCACTTAGTCTTATTTTCAGATTCATTCAAGTGACAGAATTACCCTAAGAGTCAATCAGTGATTCCGCCATAATTACAATAAAAAACTGGAGAGGGAGAAGGAAATTCAAAAGGTCATATATATATGTTAAGTTCACAGAACACTTATCAAGTAATAAAAGTCTGGACTGAATACTATGGGAAATATAAATAGAAACTTAAAACTCTGCCCCACTAGTCTTTGGTTAAACATGCTGTAAGAGCAGATGCCTGGGACCACATTGCCATATATGTTCTGAATATTCATTCTTTATTACAGCAACCTGAAAAAAATTCTTAAAAACTTTAGAGGAGGGCAAGATCCTAACAATCATCTAGTCCAGGGTTTCTCAATCTCAGCATTATAGACATTTTAGGCCAGATAATTCTTTGTGGGAGGGGGCTGCCGTGTGCACTGTAAGACACTTGGCAGTATCTCTGGTCTCTACCCACTAGATGCCAGTAGCATCTACCCAGTTGCGATAACTAAAAACATCTCCGAAAACTGTCCAATGTCCCTTGAGGGAGGCAAAACTGCCCTCCACGGAGAATCACAAAAATAAAAAATTTAAGATTCAGAGAAGTTAAACTAGAGAAAGTGAAGCTAAATAATAAAACAATAACAACAAAAAGGAAGCCACAGAACCATTTTTCTAAAATACCATTTTTAAGAGAAAATAACTACTACATTTCAGGAGCTAAAGCAGATAACTCATACTACTTCTATATGTGATAATATCATGCATTCTAGTCCCAAGAGCCTAGTCACCAGAATCCATATGATGCATATCTGAGTTGTACTTTTTAAATGATACCCAGATATACAGTAAGTCATATTTTTATCAAGCCGAATGACACTCGGAACAATGCAAATGAGTAAAATGGACACCATGAATGACATGACTGACATTAGTTTAATGCAGAAGCAGGCATTATATTAAGGTCCTAATGTAAGGTGTTGGAGAAGGCAATGGCACCCCACTCCAGTACTCTTGCCTGGAAAATCCCATGGATGGAGGAGCCTGGAAGGCTGCAGTCCATGGGGTTGCTAAGAGTCAGGCACGACAGAGCAACTTCACTTTCACTTTTCACTTTCATGCATTGGAGAAAGAAATGGCAACCCACTCCAGTGTTCTTGCCTGGAGAATCCCAGGGACAGGGGAGCCTGGTGAGCTGCCGTCTTTGGGGTCGCACAGAGTCGGACGCGACTGAAGCGACTTAGCAGCAGCAATGTAAGGTGTAGAGGCCATTACTTTGCTCAGCAAATAATCTGAACAAATTTAATAATATAAATTGTAAGACTTTATATTTAACACTTGAGGCTTCCCTGGTGGCTCAAATGGTAAAGAAGCTGCCCTCAATGCGAGACACCTGGGTGGGGAAGATCCCCTGGAAAAGGGAATGGCAACCCACTCCAGTTTTCTCTGCCTGGAAAATTCCACGGACAGAGAAGTTTGGGAGGCTACAGTCCATGGGGTCTCAAAGAGTCAGACATGACTGAGCGACTACCACCATGTATTTAACATTTATAAAATTGCCTAAATAAAAAACCTTTATGTCTCTTGTTGCTTTTAGAGTGAAGGCTCCCAAAGCATTCCTGGTTTGATATTTAGAAAGCCTTGTACAGGACAAACCTCAGTTAAGAAGACTCTTTATTTGATGCTTCCTATTTGTAGCAAATTTTAATTCCCAAAGGTGGCTGCAAATATTATCTCCCATCTTATATGTTCACCTACAGTATCACCTTAACTATTAAGAGGTTCCATTAAGAGGTGAAGGTAACTTATACCAACAGAATGAGGTGGAAGTGATACTGTGACTTCTGTGGGGAGTTAAGAAAAAGTAAGGTAGCTTTCTGCCTTGCTCAGTGGAATACTCACCCTTGAAGCCTTCAGAGGTCATGTATGCTGTTCAACTCCCCCTGAGGCTGCCACACTGTGAGGAAGCCCAAATTAGGCCATGTGCAGAGACCACACTGAAAGGTTCTGAGACTATATGAACAGAGATAGATGTCTGGCCACCCAGCTGCTTGGCACCCTTCCTCTCCTTTACCATTCCCTACAGTGTACCTAGCTCTAGTCCCTATGACTGCAATCACTTCTAAGAGAGAACCATCCCATCAAAGCCTTCTAGAACTTCTGACCCACAGAATGAAATGATTACTGTTTTAAGATACTAAGTCTGATATCAATTTTATCTAAATTAAAAAAAAAAAGATTCTAAAATTTGAAAGATTTGTCATGCTGCACAAATAATGGGAACAAATATATCAGTACTGGGAGGAGGGACTGCTGTAATAAAAATCTAAAACATGCAGTACTGGCTTTAGGATTAGGTGGTAGACAGAAACTGTGAGGCCCTTGAGACCACTGATAAAACATGGAAGGACCAAGGATGTTAGTGGAAAAAATAAAAGGGCTATGCGGAAGCTGTTGGTCAGACTTTCAAGGTAAGTGAGGAAAATAATGTTGGAAGTTAGAAGAACAAAACTATTGCCTATGGTCACATGGAAAATAGAAAATGTATCAAATAAACTTGATGATCTAAGCCAAGATTTCCTCAAAGAGGACAAAGATGATCTTAAAAAATGAACTATCTGGTTTTAGTAGAATTTGGAAAGAATGTAAAATTCTAGCCAGGAATTCATTTAGAAACAACTTCTGATCAAAGATCAAATCGAGAATGCAGATGCAAGATTCTGTTAGGACCTCAAAAAGATTAAAGTAGTACACTTCATAGACACTTTCAGACAAAAGTTTCATTCTAGATGTTAAAGATATGTCTTACAGAGGCTCTAAGAGGCAGGATTTAAGAGTCTAAGGATATAAGAGGCAAAGATTTAAGACTCAAGGGTGCTATTCCACAGCAACTTCATAAGGAACCCAAGACAGAGAAAGGTTATGTCTCAAAAAGATCTGTGGGTATGACTTTGGTCTAATGGACTGGATTATTTTAAAACAAATACATGGGAAACACACAAAATTTTAAAGGAATTATGAGTTTATACTTAAAAGGACAGAGACAGTACCAAATGCAAAGAGGCCTCTGCATTAAGGTCCAGCAAACCAGAGCTTAGGGCCAAATACTTCTATTTTTAAAATAAAGTCTGATTGGAACACAGTCATGCTTGTTCATTTACATATTGTCTGAGGCTGCAGAATTGAGTAGTTATAAGGTGGAAGCTACATTTAACAGCAGAGGTAAAAAGCTGCAACAGAATCCATATGGCTCACAAAGACTGAAATATTTACTATATGGTGCTTTACAGAAAGCTTTTGGATCTCTGCTCTAAAGACTCCCAACTTTTTGTGGGCAGGAAGTAGAATAAGAAGGCAAACAGAGGCCTTTTTTTTTTTTTTTTAAACGGGAAAAGAAGGATGACTCAGGAGAGAACCAAAACCTCAAAGAACAACCAGAGAGGGGGAATGAAACCCTAACTAAGAAACCATCAAACATACCCTGCTGGAATGCAGAATTATTATGGACCAGTGATTGCTGTGTGCCTCTTATTTTTTCTCTTTTGAACAAGACTGTCTAAATTATTTCCTATGCTTGTCTCACTATTATATGTCGGACGGGCACGAGGTAACCTGATACTTTAGTTCACAGGTTTTCAGATCAGTATTTGAGGAACTGTATCTGAAAAAGCTTCATCCACAATTATAACAGATTTCACTAACCACACTGGCTTCAAGCTTTTGTCAGAGAGGTTTTGTGGGGGGAAAAGCAAGAGTGTTTTCCATGTAGGAGGAATATAAACTGTTGGGACTAGAAGATTGACTATAGCAAACTGCACTTTCCAAAAACAGTTGCGACAATACCTTTCATCTCACCAGCTCATTTACAAGATGATCTTGACTATTCTCTATATCCCTTCTCCTGGAATCTTGGAGCAAAAAAAAAAGATCTGTGACTCGCCTGGGACTAAATGAATAAGGTGGAAGTAGTGCTGCATGATTTTCTAAGGTAGGTCAGAAAATGCACATTGCTTCCACCTTGCCTGCTGAAGCACTTTTCCTTGAAGCCTCCAGTTGTCATGTAAGCAGTCCAACTCCCCTAAGGCGACCACTGGTCCTTGCAAAGACACTCTATGAAAAGATCCAGATACCACATGAAGAGACAATGATACCAGCTGTTCCACTAAATGTCCCCCTTTCAGTTCCATCTGACCTCAGTCACAAGAAAGACCTCTAAACCAAAGCTGCCCAGTGGATTCCTTCCTAAATTCCAGATGTTGAGAGAAGCAATAAACCAAAAGAAATAATAAAATGACCGCTGCTGTTTTAAGCCACTAAGTTTGAGATAATTTGTTATGCATCAATATCTATTATAAATTATTTAATCAACTCTGGTCTTCATTTAAGTTTACTAAGCCCCCTTTTCTGTGTAAAGCATTGTGATATATTTAACTTATTTTACTTTTTGAACCTAGTTTTGACTTTTCTGTCCTAATCTACATAAAATCTATTAATATCAAGATAGCATGCACTGTTGTTCAACACCACTCATATATTTCAGTATTTAACATACACAATGCGAAACATAATGGACAACTGAATTCACAGAAAATTCCCTACATGTAACTCAAATCCTGATACACTATAACTAGCAGATACCTCGCTTTTATTTTTTGAGCAGCTGACGAAAGTTCTGGAATCAGCATCTTCTTTACACTTAAATACTCAAATCCTGAACTCTCCAATCAAAGGCTCCACTACAAATGCCAATGTAGTTAAAAAAATAAATATTTTTATAGTTTATTTCACTATAATTGTGGTAAAGACAGTAGGATTACTTAAGTCTGTGAGCTTTCAATAAAAAAAGGCCTTGTTATAACAACTATAAGAAATGAAGTTTTCAATTTGTTAACTTTTGTTTTAAACTATGATATTATCAACCTGAAAAATTAGTCAAAAATTGTAATTACAATATTATAAGCTGAATGGGAAGCTGAGACAGCTCAAGCAATTAATTTCCTAGAAGCATCCTAGGTTTTTTTCATATAAAACTGTACAATCCACTTAAAACAAAACATTTAACCCTTAATCCCCTATAAAACTCACCTCCAAGTTATTAATGGGGAGAGAAGGGCTCAATTTCAGCTTATAATAACAATGACAACCTTGATGCTGGACATTTGCTGTAGTATGGGATTTTGGAGGATCAATGGCCCAATAAGATGAGATCCACAGTCTCCCCAAATATCCTCAATTTCTAAGAAATGTTCTAGCATCCGGATTGTGATTGTGATTAATTAGGTTAGTAACTAAAGGTAAAGCTCATGCTAGCGACTTTTTGTCTCTCCAGCAAGCCTCCACCACCTTACCAATACAGTGTATTTACTGCTATTCTTCTTACCACGGTTTCTGACCTGTCAACCTGAGTGCAAGATCAAGCAATAATGCAGGTACTGTATGTCTGACACCCTTCCAATAATGAAGCAATAAGTTGTTGGAACAAAACTTAATACTGGGGCGCCTGAATACTTGGTTTAAAGGATTCATCTTGAAGAAATGATTTAGATAATATCCTGTAGGAAAAAGAAGCATCAAAGCATTTTGAATGTTATTTTGTTATTCAGAAAAAAATACCTAAAGTTAGACCTAGAATTCAGCATACGACAATAATTTATCATCCAAAATTTAGAACAGAATGAATTATAACAATACCTTTGCTTTTCTGACAAATTCTTAAATTCAAGAGTCTTCTCAGTCACAAAAGGCCATTAAGCCTTATCATAAGCATAAACAAATACAGAGTTAATACGCAGTTTAGTGTAAGCATGGGTTGTTTAACAGTCAGAGGAACAGATAAGACAGAGCTAGTCACCATTACCTTGGGCTTCTTCCAGTCATCCTGAGGTAGATATCATACAGGAATGCTGGGGCCTTATGGCTTACAGCAATCCAGTAATAATATAAAAGGTGATTGGAGGTTAGATTTACATTGGGCCGTCTGAAGGCCTGTTCGAGAGGATTCCTCTTGAAAGTGGAAATTACATGGTATTCTGAGGAAGAAAAGTTGTGTAACAGCTTTGATAATAACCATGTAGTGAAGTTTTGCAAAAAAAATCATGTTTTTACAAAGCAAAATATTTTACCAAAGATGTCAGAGTTTGCTCATTTAAAAAACAAACATTTCTACTTTCTATAGTAACTAAGGGAATATGGGTATTAAACTGCTGAACTCAAGTGGTTTTAGAACTCCCACTATTTATGAATTTTAATTAGATGAATGAATTTTTGCTAAAATTCACTCTTAAAAATCTTTTTAATGTTTTACCTATATCAGTTTACAATGTCACTTTCTATATTTCACCTCTCACGATAGCTTCTTTCTTTCTGTTCCTCTTTCCAGATTATTACTGTACTTACTTAAAAAAGAAAAGGGAAATCATCATCCTTTGCTTATGAATAATTAAGTTGCTCAAATTAACATATTATCAACAAGCTTAAAACAACCCCAAATTAACTTCTGCTGTAATTTATCTAGGTTATACAATATCAAAACAATCAACTCTATTATCATCTACATTAATACTTCAATGGAAATGTTTACTGAGATATTCACTAGAAAATAAAGCTCAATTTGATTTTTGCTAAACTTTGTAACACAATGAAAGACTACAAAAAACCTAACTCATTTGAAGTGTTTTAAAATTCTTAAAAGAACACCACTTATTATCATAAAATTAAAAGCACCCTAGATTTTTTTCCCTTATATTCTCTAACAGTCAATCATTAAATAGAAATAAAAATGTCATAGAATAACCTCTAGGATAAAAGACAAAGATTTACTTTAAAATCAAAATTATTCCACAAGGGTAACAAAAACTGTTTAATTAGAGATAAAATAAGACCTAGTACACTAAATCAACACTGTAAATGTATTTTATTTTATATTTGACTTAAAAATGATTAAGTTTCAGTACATTCTAAGTTATACTATTCCTGTTTTGAAACAAGTAACAGCATACACACTATTGCTGTGAATTTGTGAATTTAACAGATTAATAAACCCAACAGAAAATATTCTGGCAAAATGTATCCTACTTGCTTACTCCTTCCTCTTAGGACAACTAGCTATTTCCTATGATATATCAACTCTTGTAGCTATGAGTGATACTGCCTGTGAATAAGGAACATCAGGATTAAGAATGCCCATGAGGGAGGAAAAAAGGTTTATTTCCATACCACGGGTATCTATGGGCATCGCTGCAGATGGCAGCAGAGAAACAATAAGGGTCAGGCAAGGGTGGGATGAGGAGGGAATACACAGCTGGGTATTTTTAAATTTATGAAACATTATTAAGGACCAAAAGGCAGTATTAGTCGATGTTCTAACATGGCAACTAAAATAAGAATAAACTTGTAACTGGGTGGCTTTAATGCCTCATGGATTATTCTAATGTAATTGGTGAACATTTTAAGTTTATAAAAATTTATTCTAACATTCAAAACTACAGGTAAAATCATACCAACTTCACCCCAGTGGAAGGGATTAGTGCTTCCTGTTGTACAGTTATACACCATGATGTTTCTTGGTCTGCAAAGACAAAGATCAAAGCAATGAAAAATTTTAAAAAGCTAAACTTAACCAATCTAAATCTTATATGATACTTAAGTAGGAAGAAATGAGGACTTTTCTACCATAAATATTTAAAATACTATCTTTAAAGGATCAATTTTTATGTCTGAACAACTATTTACACTACCCTTTTTTCCAATCCTACCCAAAAAATATTTATAAAAAAATAACACAGACTTCATATTTTTCTTCTTGTATTAGCACAAGTGTCTTTTTTTCATACAGGAAAAAGAACCACCTCGGCTCTTCCTATCTCCTTCCCATTTTCAGAGGCTCTAGTTAAAAAGAAATTGTGAACAGAATTCGCTTTTACCAGAAACAATATATTCATATAATCATATCCCTCCTTTTTGTAAAATATAAAACAGTGACTGCAAAAATAAGGGAAGATTATTATTTAGAAAAATGTCACTGGGTAGGTGTTTAGGTTTAAGCGTTAGACCTATAAATATTATATAGTATAGTGAAGTCGCTCAGTTGTGTCCAACTCTTTGCGACCCCATGGACTGTAGCCTACCAGGCTCCTCCCTCCATGAGATTCTCCAGGCAAGAGTACTGGAGTGGGTTGCCATTTCCTTCTCCAGGGGATATTCCCAACCCAGGGATCGAACCCAGGTCTCCCACATTGCGGGCAGACACTTTAACCTCTGAGCCACCAGGGAAGCCCCATGAGTTGATTAAAGTGTACTAGTGTGCGTGTTTGATACATGTAAGTTGTTCTCTGTGAATTTCACCTCTTATATATAACAAGTTTATACCAAGTTTTAGTCTGTATTAAAAAAAATACATTAAAAAAATTTTTCTAATGACCTTGTCTATCCTGTGCCAGTACACAAGAATTTATGTTAATTTTATTACTGCTGATGGAACCACTTCATTGGCTGTGGTAAGTCAACTCTTGCAGTTGAAAGTAATAATATCTATATAATATTGGTATGGGTTAATAAACTGATAAATATCCATTATAGAGGATATTTTAACATTAGTTCTCTTCTCAGTTACTATACATCTAATAAACGACATTGCCATCTCATATACCTATTTACTCCGGAATACCAGGCTGCCGCAAGACTCATGTTGACAACTACATCTACAGGAACAAGATCTGCAAGGGCATTGTTGGAGGCACGCATTGTTCGAAGAATTCCTTTCCCTGCCTTTGTTGAAATTAAAAACAAAACCTTAAGATACGGAACCCATAGTGCATATACACAATACAAAGATACACAGGAAAAAAAACAACAGAATATTCAATACAATAAAAGGCTTATTACTTACCGCAATAAAAAGACCACTTGGTCCATTAAAGTTATCAATCCATCCCTAATACCAAAAATTAAAAAAAAGGAAGGGAGCTTAGAAATACTGTAAAATTACAGATTTACAATTTGAACTCTATAACTCCACAAACATACTTGGTAGTCTTCTTCTAAGAACTAAAAATCTGACTATAGTCAGGAAAGAATATTTCTCCCCATCTTAAATAGTCTTTTCTGAGATTGCAAATGACTAAGTAAAATAATTTTCAAAGGGTTACCTACTCTTTCATTAACTCTCTGCAAAGAGAATTTTGCAAAAAGGAGTTTATATCTGTCAAATATTTAAGCTAAATTAAGATTGCTCAAGTTTGATTTTGTGCTAGTTACTAAGGCAGTATCCTTAGGTTGAAGGAAATGGTAAATTCTCAAGATTACTGAATAAAACAGAATAATGTCAAAGTATCAAACAAGATAGTATCATTTACTACTACTACAGAGACTTAAGTCTTTCCTAAATCAATTTATCTCATTTTATATCTGTTTTCTCTTATTTCAGCGATTCACAAATATTGTAATGCCTTGCTTTTCTACAGTAAATCACAGAAATTTTTTATCTTCTTTTTCTACAGCAAATCACAGAAAATTTTTATCTTCCTTAGCATGTGAACTATACTGTACAACAACTGATGGCCTTGTATAGTTAATGTTAAGAAAACTAATGAACTTCTTAGAAGACCTGCCTCTTTTAGGTACTAAAAAGCAAATGAAATAAAATAAGATCCTGAATATTCTCACCTCTATTCCCTTCACCTCCACAAGGGAAACTAATCCACAAATAATTTTAAAAGCCAACAAATGGTGATGTGTCAGTGTCCAATCTCTTATCAATGACAAAGAAACTTGAAAGGCACGGTCTCCTCTGACTCCAGACAATACCATAACCTTTAATTTTCAGTTAACATTTTAAAAGTTTATCTGCATTTCTATACATGCAACATTATAATACATGCACCTTACAGAAAAGTACCAATTAGAGTGTCTCTCTCTACAAATGGAAACAACTTTGCCACAGTAAGCCATGTTCAGTAAACAAAACCTGCTCTTAAAAAATTGCCAACTCTTTTTGTAGAAAATTATGACTTAAAATTCCCAATTCCAATTATTTACAAAGATCTCTAGCAACTTACTGGAAAAGGTTCTTTCCAACTGGCACCAACAATTGATGGCCTTACAATCACCACATTTAGCTTTGCTCCTTCTTGCTGTACAACATTTTCTGCCAATGCTTTTGTGTATATGTATGTATTAGGTCTGTCTCCTATCAATTTGGGTGTGATATCATTTACTAAGCCATCATCCATCCACCTGGTAAACAAAGAAATTACATGCAAAAATATTTTCAGATATTTTTTCACTTCAAAAAAATATTTTCAGATATATTTTCATTTAAAAAATGAAAAACCACTTTGCATATTTCAAATATATCTGTGGCTCCAACTCAAGTGTTTGACAACTTCTACTAAAAAAAAAAAAAAAAAAATGGAAATCAGCTTTACTTTCATTAAACATCAACCACAAATCCAGATGTATATCCAGTTTCTATAGCTAAAAACCAAGAGTTTTTTCATATACCATATGGTAGGTAGCAAAAGTGAATTAGAACTGATTTATGGTCTTTTTTTAAAAAAACATCTTCTAGTTGTTAAGTATTCATATACTTCCTATGTGTCTGACAAGGAGCACTACCCCAAATTTAAATAGCTGAAGTTGTTTCATATTACACAATAGATTATATTTTTTTCTAAAGTCTAAATAAATTCCAAAATACATCTGGCCCCAAGGAATTAAAGATTTGTATATAATCACCATAACAGCATAACATGTTAATTATATACATTTTAAATGAACATACATTTACAATATAAAAGGTCTAGTAATCTACTGTCAAGTCATAAAATTCCTTCAGTTCTCTCAGTATCTTTGAAGAAAATGTCTACTATAATAACCTATAAGAGGAGGGTGATATACTAGGTGATCTCTATAGTCTTTTTCAGTCTAAATTTCTAATTTCAATGTTATGTACTTGTTTTCAATTAGTTTTCCTTTTTGTCTATAACACTATGCATATTTGTTACTGTTGTATACAGTGATACCCATACTAACTGATGAGGATGTATAAAATGGGACTATCAACATAAACTTTCTTCTGTATGTTAAAGTACTTTTTTGTGTGGAAGGAAAGGAATATTTATAAAATTGAAGGTAGGTTACTATTCAACATAGGAAAAATTCCATAATGGAGATGAACTTCAAAAAATGGATAAAAGAGTCATTACATTAAAAAATAAAATAAAACAGGCTTAACTAGGAGAGACTGTAGAGCCAGTAAGACTTATCACTGGAGGGAGACTACATAGTCAATCTATGAGTTATTCTAAAATTATCTGCTGGCCAGATTTCTTTGTAAACAAAGAAAGGAAATAATAGAATAGGTTTATAGGCTCTTTCTCAGCAACTCAGATGTTTGGATAGAGAAAAAGTAAACAGATAAATTAACTTACACGTTCAACTTTTCCCAGAGATATTAAACACTTCTGCCTAATGATCTGATGAAAATGAGGTAGATATTTGGAACCATCGGAGAAGGCAATGGCAACCCACTCCAGTACTCTTGCCTGGAAAATCCCATGGATGGAGGAGCCTGGTAGGCTGCAGTCCATGGAGTCGCTAGTCAGACACGACTGAGCAACTTAACTTTCACTTTTCACTTTCATGCATTGGAGAAGGAAATGGCAACCCACTCCAGTGTCCTTGATTGGAGAATCCCAGGGACGGGGGAGCCTGTTGGGCTGCCGTCTCTGGGGTCGCACAGAGTAGGACATGACTGAAGCGACTCAGCAGCAGCAGCAGCAGCAAGAAATGCAGTTAGAAAACAGAAACCAGGGAATTACCATAAGAATGTCCCCAAAGCTCCCACTACTAACTTTCTTACAAATCTATTTTCTCATATTTCCAGGAAAACCTTAAAAAAATGGACTTCTATGCTTATTTTAGAAGAAAACTTGGAGAAGGAGCTATGAACATTCTGTAGCACCCCTGGGAAGTAAAGAATTCAACTGAGAAACAGGGGGTGGTAACTAAGGAGCTGAACGTGAAAAGGATCTCTTGGAAGAAGAGAGACCTAAGGGCAAATAGAGAATAAAGGAAGAAAAAGCTTGCAGGAATATTATATGAGAATAAAAAAACACGTGAAGATATAATGGATACTGGAATTTTCTATAATTATAGTCTATAAAAGAAGAAAAGACCCTGCTATTTATTCTTGCTTTGATCCTGTTTGTTTCACTCAATGAGAATGTACAGGCTAAAGCAAATGAAATCTTGGCCATGCCTAGTTGTATCCACCAAATCACAAACACTTCTCAAGCAATAATTGATAGTAGGATTCTAGTCCTTCAGTTCAGTTCAGTTCAGTTGCTCAGTCGTGTCCGACTCTTCGCAACCCCATGAATCGCAGCACGCCAGGCCTCCCTGTCCATCACCAACTCCTGGAGTTCACCCAGTTTCACGTCCATCGAGTCAGTGATGCCATCCAGCCTAGTCCTTAGAAAGATAATAAACAATAACACTAGGAATATCAATTAGAGGATCATGACTCTTCTGATTTCCTAAAAATTCAAGGCTCCTCTGAGGATATACAGTTGACACTTGGAAAAACACAGGGCTGGGGCACTGACTCTATGTGCAGTAAAAAATCCCCATGTAACTTTACAGTCAGCGCTCTGTACCATGGTTGTGTATCAACACATTCAATCAACTACAGACTGTGTAGTACTAGAGTACTTATTTACTGAAAAAATCTGCATATAAGTAGACTCACATAGTTCAAACCCATGTTATTCAAGAGTCAACCGTACTCCACTGGGCAAAATAAAAGCACAATCTTTTAATAAATTAGACCTTGCTATTGAATAGGCAGTCATTTCTCTCCATGGATATCAAGAACTTCTTGGTGGCTAAGATTGATTCCTTGAAAAAACTGAGACTCTAATACCATGAATAAGCTGTTTAAAGGCTTTCCTCCAACCATCACACCTGTTCAAAAATGAAAGCTTCACAATGACTTCACCTAGAGTCATTAGGTACAAATCAATACAATAAACAGAACACAACAGATATATTATAATTTGCTGAGTAAGGAAGAGAGCAATGCATACATATGTGTGGATGGAGAGAGAGAGAAACTAAACAGACAAAGAGATACATGTAAATAGATAAATCTGGATCCAAAGTTTGGGGTCAAAGCAAATTTAAATAAATTTCAAACAAACATACTCTAAAGAATCAATCAGCTTCTTGGGATCCACAGGGGGTGGATAGACTACTTCATCAATATGCTTTCGATTGCAGTAGGCATATGCTGTTGATACATGCATGAACACTTCCAGATTCTTCATCTGTTGTGCAAGCAGAATAAGCTGTCGTGTAGCAATCACATTTAACTGAACAGCATCTCTGTAAAACAAAAAGTCACAATAAAAAATTGGGAAGCTATGTCTTTCTTTCACCCACTAAAAAAAAAACTTCCTTCCATTTTAGAGTATCAAAGACAGAAAGGGACAAAGAGGTATTTGTTTCTTTACAACTAATCCCTTAGCTCAGATTTTGTTTGTTATTTTAACATGAAGTACAGACATTCTATCAGTTGTGTTTAAAATTTTTCTGATTATTTTAAATTTCCAAGAAATAGACACAGGTAATTTCAGTCTTTGGCTTTTATGCATACATTTGGAAGTCACTTTACACTTTTTTTGCATCTTGATTTTTGAAAGCATACTGTTTTATGAAATGACTATACCACATACAAAGAAAAGAATAAGTAATTTTAAAATGCTATGGTACAGTAATCAATCAGGACAAAACAGTCAAAGAAAACTCAAAAACCTTAAATTTTATTAACATAAAATCAAATAAAAATGTTTATCTCTCTTTTAGTAGCAATTAACCTAACCACCTTTTTAAGGCTACACAATGCAAAGCGGTGTTAAGAACAAAACTGGTACATTTGTTATAAGAGTGACATGCAAGATCACAAGGTCTATATATTCCCTTCTTGAAATTTATTTGAGGCAAAAATTTCACAAATGCAAAAGTATATACGCAGAATAATAACTGATAAGGCACTACCTAGAAATAGCAAAAGGCTAGAGCTCAAATATTCACTATGACATGATTTAATAAAGTAGGTATTTTTAACACAATGAAAGAATACAGCCATTAAAAAAATTATGACAACTATAAAAGCATGGAAAAATATGTGTGAATAATATTTTTTAAATTTATACATCCTGAAGCGAAGTGGGATTAAAAACAGACTCTGGAATAAGACCTGGGTTCAAATCTGGCTTAGCATACCTATCAGCATCATGAGATGGTCAACACCAAAATCTGATTGATTATATTCTTTGCAGCCAAAGATGGAGAAGCTCTATACAGTCAGCAAAAACAAGACCGGGAGCTGACTGTGGCTCATATCATGAACTCCCTATTGCTAAATTCAGACTTAAATTGAAGAAAGTGGGGAAAACCACTAGAACATTCAGGTATGACCTAAATCAAATCCCTTACGATTATACAGTGGAAGTGAGAAATAGATTTAAGGGACTACATCTGATAGATAGAGTGCCTGATGAACTATGGACGGAGGTTGGTGACACTGTACAGGAGACAGGGATCAAGACCATCCCCATGGAAAAGAAATGCAAAAGAGCAAAATGGCTGTCTGGGGAGGCCTTACAAATAGCTGTGAAAAGAAGAGACGCCAAAAGCAAAGGAGAAAAGGAAAGATATAAGCATCTGAATGCAGAGTTCCAAAGACTAGCAAGGAGAGATAAGAAAGCCTTCCTCAGTGATCAATACAAAGAAATAGAGGAAAAAAGAATGGGAAACACCAGAGATCTCTTCAAGAAAATTAGAGATACCAAGGGAACATTTCATGCAAAGATGGGCTCAATAAAGGACAGAAATGGTATGGACCTAACAGAAGCAGAAGATATTAAGAAAAGGTGGCAAGAATACACATAAGAACTGTACAAAAAAGATCTTCACGACCCAGATAATCACGATGGTGTGATCACTCACCTACAGCCAGACATCCTGGAATGTGAAGTCAAGTGGGCCTTAGAAAGCATCACTACAAACAAAGCTACTGGAGGTGATGGAATTCCAGTTGAGCTATTTCAAATCCTGAAAGATGATGCTGTGAAAGTGCTGCACTCAATATGCCAGGAAATTCGTGGCCACAGGACTGGAAAAGGTCAGTTTTCATTCCAATCCCAAAGAAAGGCAAAGCCAAAGAATGCTCAAACTACCACACAATTGCACTCATCTCACACGCTAGTAAAGTAATGCTCAAAATTCTGCAAGCCAGGCTTCAGCAGCACATGAACCATGAACTTCCAGATGTTCAACCTGGTTTTAGAAAAGGCAGAGGAACCAGAGATCAAATTGCCAACATCTGTTTGATCATCGAAAAAGCAAGAGAGTTCCAGAAAAACATCTATTTGTGCTTTACTGACTATGCCAAAGCCTTTGACTGTGTGGATCACAATAAACTGTGGAAAATTCTGAAAGAGATGGGAATGCCAGACCACCTAACCTGCCTCTTGAGAAACCTATATGCAGGTCTGGAAGCAACAGTTAGAACTGGACATGGAACAACAGACTGGTTCCAAATAGGAAAAGGAGTACGTCAAAGTTGTATATTGTCACCCTGCTTATTTAACTTATATGCAGAGTGCATCATGAGAAACACTGGGCTGAAAGAAGCACAAGCTGGAATCAAGATTGCCAGGAGAAATATGAATAACCTCAGATATGCAGATGACACCACCCTTATGGCAGAAAGTGAAGAGGAACTAAAAAGGCTCTTGATGAAAGTGAAAGAGGAGAGTGAAAAAGTTGGCTTAAAGCTCAACATTCAGAAAACGAAGATCATAGCATCTGGTCCCATCACTTCATGGCAAATAGATGGGGAAACAGTGGCAGACTTTATTTTTGGGGCCTCCAAAATCACTGCAGATGGTGATTGCAGCCATGAAATTAAAAGACACTTACTCCTTGGAAGGAAAGTTATGACCAACCTAGATAGCATATTGAAAAGCAGAGATATTACTTTGCCAACAAAGGTCCATCTAGTCAAGGCTATGGTTTTTCCAGTGGTCATGTATGGATGTGAGAGTTGGACTGTCAAAAAGCTGAGCATCAAAGAATTGACGCTTTTGAACTGTGGTATTGGAGAAGACTCTTGAGAGTCCCTTGGACTTCAAAGAGATACAACCAGTCCATTCTAAAGGAGATGAGTCCTGGGTGTACATTGGAGGGACTGGTGCTAAAGCTGAAACTCCAGTACTTTGGCCACCTCATGCGAAGGGTTGACTCATTGGAAAAGACCCTGATGCTGGGAGGGATTGGAGGCAGGAGGAGAAGGGGACGACAGAGGATGAGATGGCTGCATGGCATCACTGACTAGATGGACATGAGTTTGAGTGAACTCCGGGAGTTGGTGAGGGACAGGGAGGCCTGGCGTGCTGTGATTCATGGGGTTGCAAAGAGTTGGACACAACTGAGCGACTAAATTGAACTGAAAGTCACTCAGGCACTCCGGCCTGTGTCCTCATCAGTAAAGGAGAACAGGTAAGAGACTATCTACTAAGATTTTATCTAAAATTAAATGAAAAAAAAAAAAAAAAGCTTGCAAGTACTTAGCATTATTCCTAACATAGTTCCAAAATAGGCATTTAAAAAATATTACTTAAAGGGTGAGTAGTTTTCGCAATCTATTATTTGCATGCTAAGTCACTTCAGTTGTGTCTCTTTGCAACCCTATGGACTGTAACCTGACAAGGTCTTCTGTCCATCAGATTCTCCAGGCAAGAATACTGGAGTGGGTTGCCATTTCCTCCTTCAGGGGGGTCTTCCAGACCCAGGGATCGAACCCATGTCTTTTTGTGTCCTGCACTGGCTAGTGGGTTCTTTACCACTAGCATCACCTGGGAAGCCCACTTTATATTATACTTTCGTTTATAACTTATTTGAGGGGGAGAAATGTTGAAATACTCAAAACCAGTATACTGTGAAAAAAACTGGCAAAGTTAATACAGTGTTGGTGACACTATAAGCTGATACAACTGATCTGAAAGAGATTATGATAAAGCACCAGGAATTACAGAAATAACAGTTACTAATATAGTTAACTACTGAAATTTTAACTAAGAGGAAAAACTTACTCTAACCCTAATTTTTCAAAAAGAAATTAAAATTTCCTAAATTTGTTGTTTCAGGGGATTGTTGGTTGCATTTTTGCTTTTGTTTTTTAATTCAAGTATACTTGATTTACAATGTTGTGTTAGTTTCTGGTGTACAGCTAAGTGATTCAGTTATATACATATTAATATAAATATACTTCATATTCTTTTCCATTACAGTTTATTACAGGATATTGAATACAGCTGCCTGTGCTATATATTAGGCTGTTGTTGTTTATCCATTCTGCATATGAGAGTTTGCATCTGCTAGTCCCAAACTTTCATTCCAACCCTCCCCGACACTTTGGCAAGCACTAGTCTGTTCTCTATGTCTGTGAGTTTGTTTCACAGGTAAGTTCATTTCTGTCATACTTTATATTCCACATATAAGTGATATCATATGGTATTCGTCTTTCTCTTTCTGACTTACTTCACTTAATATGATAATCTCTAGGTCCATCCATGTAGCTGCAAAAGGCATTATTTCATTATTTTTTTATGGTTGAATAACATTCCATTGTATGTATATATACCCACCTTCTTTATTCATCTGTCAATGAACATTTAGGTTGTTTCCATGTCTTGGCTATTATAAATAGTGCTGCTATGGACACAGGGTTGCATATATCTTTTTGGATTATAGTTTTGTGTAGATATATGCACCCAGGAGTGGAACTGCTATACCATATGGCAAATCTATTTTTAGTTTTTTGAGGAGCCTGCATACTGTTCTCCAAAGAAATTGGCTGCACCAATTTACATTCCCACCAACAGAGTAGAAGGGTTCCCTTTATTCCCACACCCTCAGAAAAATTCCGTAAATTTGCTATACTAAGTAATAACATGAAATATCACATCATGAAAATTATATATGAAAAAGTCAGAAATATAGAAATTGCTTCAATAGGAAAATTATAAATTTTATGCTTACATTTCATGGAACACTATATTTTCAAAGAGAAACCACAAGAAAATTTTTTTAAAAAATAAAAATAGTTTTGAGTTACATTTTCAATATTTAAGAAGAAAAAAAAATCAACCATTCTTTTAAAAGGCCAGAATATGTCACAGATAGAATCTGGTCCACTTAACTGTAAAGTAGTGCTTTGATGCATATCACATTTGCAAAACAGTCGGAATGGGGAGGGTGCTGTTTTGGAAAAGGTATACAGAGAATATCCTATTACAGGTTTCTGAGGACAGGACAACAAGTTCTGGGTCACTAGGAACAAGAAATAATTCATGAGAAAAAACTCTTGGGTCTTATTTTTTCTCTTAATTTAATAGTATCTGAGAACCTATGGAAACAGAAGAAAAAAATGTTTTCAATGAAATAATCAGGTTGGGGTCTTACAATCATGAGTTTATCTTTTTCTTTCCTTATCTCAACTGAAGGAGGAAAATCTGTTTGAACAGATATCCAACAAAAAAGACATTTCACAGAGAGGATACTGTCCACTAGACTGTAAGGCAATGTGCTATCTACTTTCCCATTTGCAAAACAATCGTGGTAGGGAGAGTAATGTTTTGGAAGCAAGACACAAAGGATATTTTGTTACAGGCTCCTGAGGATGGTGACAGAATTTCTGGGTCACTGAAAATAAGGAATAACTTTACAAAGGAAGCACACCTGTGCTGTCTGCTCACCTCTTACCATTCATCTGCAACTGAGAGCCCAAACCTGAAGGCATTTTTGTGCCCACATAAATAACTCTTAATATCCCTGCCAGGCTAGTATCCTCACTCTTGTTTTACCACCATCCAATTTCTACACCTTGAACTTTAGGCTGAGATCCTGACGTGTTAGATCTGAAAGCATTCAGTAGTGCTAAACAAAAATAAAAGTTCTCACTATGTTTTGGTTATATGAATTCTTAAATGCATTTTATGTAACACTGGCTTTTGGTGGGGAGAGCAAAATGAACAAATCTTTGTAATAATGGTCCATCATAAATGCAGACACAGAAATCACTTCAAGAAAGGAGAAACCTCAACTTGAACAGCTAATAAATTTTCTTATTCACCTGTCTTCTATATTGGGTTGTTCAAAATCTGTGTTGATAACACCTCTAAGACATAGACCAGGAACTCATCCTTGGACACTCTCCAATGTCTAAACTGAGTCCTGGGAAACTACATTTTCAATAAATTACCCAGGCCATTGTGATCTCTCCCTCACCACTCTCCTATCTCTGATAATACTACCTACATCACTGATTACAAAAATACTACCTACATTACTGATTTCATCACTAATGCTGCTGATTTTTCTTTTTAACTTAATGAAGATATAGAAACAGATGTCTAGGAGCCAATTAATCGACCAAGGCAGGGGACCCAGACATCTGTCATTTAAATCACATCTTGCTGCTGCTAAGTTGCTTCAGTCGTGTCCGACTCTGTGCAACCCCAAAGACAGCAGCCCACCAGGCTCCTCCGTCCCCGGGATTCTCCAGGCAAGAACACTGGAGTGGGTTGCCATTTCCTTCTCCAATGCATTAAAGTGAAAAGTGAAAGTGAAGTCGCTCAGTTCTGTCCGACTCTGAGCGAACCCATGGACTGCAGCCTACCAGGCTCCTCTGTCCATGGGGTTTTCCAGGCAGAAGTACTGGAGTGGGGTGCCATTGCCTTCTCCAAATCACATCCTATTTTCTGCCCTAATTTTAAAGATTTCTTTCCTTCTACTAACCCTGGGGTTTTTCATTTCTTCCTTTTCTAGTTGCTTTAGGTGTAGAGTTAGTTTATTTATTTGACTTTTTTCTTATTTCTTGAGGTATGCCTGTATTGCTATGAACCTTCCCCTTAGCACTGCTTTTACAGTTCTCCACAGGTTTTGGGTTGTTCTGTTTTCATTTTCATTTGTTTCTATGCATATTTTGATTTCTTTTTTGATTTCTTTTGTGATTTGTTGGTAACAAAAGAGACCATAGCAAAAATTAACAAAGCCAAAAGCTGGTTCTTTGAGAAGATAAATAAAATTGACAAACCATTAACCAGATTCATCAAGAAACAAAGGGAGAAAAATCAAATCAATAAAATTAGAAATGAAAATGGAGATAACAACAGACAACATAGAAATACAAAGGATCATAAGAGACTACTATCAGCAAGTATATGCCAATAAAGTGGACAAGTTGGAAGAAATGGACAAATTCTTAGAAAGGTACAACTTTCCAAAACTGAAACAGGAAGAAATAGAAAATCTTAACAGAACCATCATAAGCACGGAAATTGAAACTGTAATCAGAAATCTTCCAACAAACAAAAGCCCAGGACCAGACGGCTTCACAGCTGAATTCTACCAAAAATTTAGAGAAGAGCTAACACCTATCCTACTCAAACTCTTCCAGAAAATTGCAGAGGAAGGTAAACTTCCAAACTCATTCTATGAGGCCACCATCACCCTAATACCAAAACCTGACAAAGATGACACAAAAAAGAAAACTCCAGGCCAATATCACTGATGAACATAGATGCAAAAATCGTTAACAAAATTCTAGCAAACAATATCCAACAACATATTAAAAAGATCATGCATCATGACCAAGTGGGCTTTATCCCAGGGATGCAAGGATTCTTCAATATCTGCAAATCAATCAATGTAATACACCACATTAACAAATTGAAAAATAAAAACCATATGATTATCTCAATAGATGCAGAGAAAGCCTTTGACAAAATTCAACATCCATTTATGATAAACATAATAAACCTCAACATAATAAAAGCCATACATGATAAACCCACAGCAAACATTATCCTCAATGGTGAAAAACTGAAAGCATTTCCCCTAAAGTTAGGAACAAGACAAGGGTGCCCATGCTCACCACTGTTTTCAACATAGTTTTGGAAGTTTTGGCCACAGCAATCAGAGCATAAAAAGAAATAAAAGGAACCCAAATTGGAAAAGAAGAAGTAAAACTCTCACTGTTTGCAGATGACATGATTCTCTACCCAGAAAACCCTAAAGACTCCACCAGAAAAGTACTAGAGCTAATTAATGAATATAGTAAAGTTGCTGGATATAAAATCAACACACAAAAATCCCTTGCATTCCTATACACTAATAATGAGAAAATAGAAAAAGAAATTAAGGAAACAATTCCATTCACCATTGGAACAAAAAAAATAAAATACTTAGGAATATATCTACCTAAAGAAACAAAAGACCTACATACAGAAAACTATAAAACACTCGTGAAAGAAATCAAAGAGGACACAAATAGATGGAGAAATATATACCGTGTTCATGGATCAGAAGAATCAATATAGTGAAAATGAGTATACTACCCAAAGCAATCTATAGATTCAATGCAGTCCCTATCAAGCTACCAACAGTATTTTTCACAGAGCTAGAACAAATAATTTCACAATTTGTATGGAAAGACAAAAAACCTTGATAGCCAAAGCTATCTTGACAAAGAAGAATGAAACTGGAGGAATCAACCTGCCTGACTTCAGGCTCTACTACAAAGCCACAGTCATCAAGACAGTATGGTACTGGCACAAAGACAGAAATATAGATCAATGGAACAAAATAGAAAGCCCAGAGATAAATCCACGCACCTATGGACACCTTATCTTTGACAAAGGAGGCAAGAATATACAATGGAGAAAAGACAATCTCTTTAACAAGTGGTGCTGGAAAAACTGGTCAACCACTTGTAAAAGAATGAAACTAGAACACTTTCTAACACCATACACAAAAATAAACTCAAATGGATTAAAGATCTAAACGTAAGACCAGAAACTATAAAACTCCTAGAGGAGAACATAGGCAAAACACTCTCCGACATAAATCACAGCAGGATCCTCTATGACCCACCATCAAGAATATTGGAAATAAAAGCAAAAATAAACAAATGGGACCTAATTAAAATTAAAAGCTTCTGCACAACAAAGGTGGAGAAGGCGATGGCACCCCAACTCCGGTACTCTTGCCTGGAAAATCCCATGGATGGAGGAGCCTGGTGGGCTGCAGTCCATGGGGTCACAAAAAGTCGGACATGACTGAGCAACTTCACTTTCACTTTTCACTTTCATGCATTGGAGAAGGAAATGGCAACCCACTCCAGTGTTCTTGCCTGGAGAATCCCAGGGATGGGAGAGCCTGGTGGGCTGCCATTTATGGGGTCGCACAGAGTCAGACCCGACTGAAGTGACTTAGCAGTAGCAGCAGCAGCACAACAAAGGAAACTATGAGCAAGGTGAAAAGACAGCCTTCAGAATGGGAGAAAATAATAGCAAATGAAGCAACTAACAAACAACTAATCTCAAAAATATACAGGCAGCTCCTGCAGCTCAATTCCAGAAAAATAAATGACCCAATCAAAAAATGGGCCAAAGAACTAAACAGACATTTCTCCAAAGAAGACATACAAATGGCTAACAAACACATGAAAAGATGCTCAACATCACTCATTATCAGAGAAATGCAAATCAAAACCACTATAAGGTACCATTTCATGCCAGTCAGAATGGCTGCTATCCAAAAGTTTACAAGCAATAAATGCTGGAGAGGGTGTGGAGGAAAGGGAACCCTCTTGCACTGTTGGTGGGAATGCAAACTAGTACAGCCACTATGGAGAACAGTGTGGAGGTTCCTTAAAAAACTGGAAACAGAACTGCCATAGGACCTAGCAACCCCACTGCTGTGCATACACACCGAGGAAACCAAAATTGAAAGAGACAGATGTACCCCAATGTTCAACGCAGCACTGTTTATAATAGCCAGGACATGGAAGCAACCTAGATGTCCATCAGCAGATGAATGGATAAGAAAGCTGTGGTACATACACACAATGGAGTATTACTCAGCCATTAAAAAGAGTACATATGAATCAGTTCTAATGAGGTGGATGAAACTGGAGCCTATTATACAGAGTGAAGTAAGCCAGAAAGAAAAACACCAATACAGTATAATAACGCATATATATGGAATTTAGAAAGATGGTAATGATAACCCTGAATGCGAGACAGCAAAAGAGACATATGTATAGAACAGTCATTTGGACTCTGTGGGAGAGGGCGAGGGTGGGATGATTTGGGAGAATGGCATTGAAACATAATATTATCATATGTGAAACGAATCACCAGTCCAGGTTTGATATATGAGACAGGATACTCGGGGCTAGTGCACTGGGATGAATGACCCAGAGGGATGGGATGGGGAGGGAAGTGGGACGGAGGTTCAGGATGGGGAACACATGTACACCTGTGGCATATTCAAGTCAATGTATGGCAAAACCAATTCAATACTGTAAAGTAATTAGCCTCCAATTAAAGTAAATAAATTTATATTAAAAAAATAAAATAAGTCATATCCTAGGTTCTTCCTAAAAATGAGGATTCCCGGTTATTATCTCAAAACTACAGGATTTGAATTTGGCAAACACAGTCCAAGATTCTGCATTTTTAACACATTCTCCAGTAATTCTTAAGCTGCATAATACACTCTAAAGTTTGAGTATCAATGCCCTTAAACTCAACAGTTTCTTAATCTTTTCTAATTATGGATCTTTACTTCCACTCCTTTCGGAACACCTACTCTCATATTCCTACCCTGGGCCTTCTTACCCCAACTGTTCCATCTCTAAAACCTCATACTATGAATTTTCCCCACACCACATTATCTGTCCTTCCATTTCTGCACTTAATCCTGTTTTACATTCTCATCATGGTCTCTAGTCTCTTGATACTTCTTTACTCCCAACTCCATTGGCCCTGCCTACCCTCACTTTCCTTAATACTTAAGGGATACCAGACTATGATCAACTATTTAAGTAACTCCCTTTTTTATCCTCAATATCACTCTCTCCTTTTGTCAGTATTTCTTTATAATTCCTAATCTTGATATCCATTTCTCCCCACTTCAAGATTTATAGACCACCATATGTGAAAAATAAATGAGCTCTGCTACCTCTCAATTAGCATAGCACTTTAACATATGCTCTTCAGTAACTCCACATTTTCTATTTTATGCTTATTTAAGCATATTCTATTAGCCTATATGGACTTTGCAAATAGGATTTGTGTGCAATTTATTCTGATTTATCCAAAAATATAGTTTGGGGAGTAAAATCTAGACTTTTTTGCCCTGGAAGTAAAGGCTTTGAATCATTTTTTATTTGTGAGCTAACATAAAAAGTGGCTATAAAGAATAGTTGCTCTGAAGCAACAAAGGTTTACTGTATAGCACAGGGAACCACATACAGTCAATATCTTGTAACAACCTATAATGGAAAACAATCTTAAAAATAATATATGTGTATATGAATAACTGAATCACCTTGCTGTGCACTTGAAACATGGTACGGCAACTAGATTTCAATAAAATATATATTAAGAAAAAAAGACATAAAAATTCTAACCATTAAAAAAAAGAATAACTGCTCTGTAAAAAGTAGTTATGTCAACCTACACTATTTTAGAATGTTGTAATATCACCACTTAGACATCAATATCCATTAAAACTGCTTCATAGAAAACAGTAATTTCAATGTAACAACTGCGATTAGGTGAATAAACATACATGCCTTGGCAAGAAGAGAAGAACAATAAATGTTCATCAATCTCTAGTGAAAGAACAAATAATAATAATAATAATAAATTTTCCCTTTTGTTAATGGTAATGTTGCTTATCCTAAGGGGAAGACAAAGAGGAAAGAAAATGTTTGCCCCAAAAGTATTACACTTGGGTCCTTTTCATAAGGCTATTTAGATGAGTTTCACCTGAATGAATTTTGCCTGTTTGCAAAACAATATCCCTTTTGAAAACATCTAGTTTTCCCTTTGAGGATTATACCACAATTATCAAGTATGAATATACCTTTTTCCTCAAAACACTTTCATAATGTTATGTGAACTCTTTTTTGGTTATGAAAAACATGAAAGCTAGAATAAGGGAAAATACCCAATAGATTGACTATTTCATAATAAAAACCCACCTATAATCACACTATCCAAATATAATACCTGGCCAATATTAAAAGATATGTATGTAAAATATGTATGTATACACACATATTTTATGAAAATGAGATTATACTAAGTTCTAATAAGATTCTTTTGTCACTTCTGAATCTTGAACACATAACTGCTGCATAAAAAGAACTAAAAAGTAAATAAATAATTATCACCAGATCATAAAGGATAAAGCCAAGATTAGAACCAAGGTATGTAATTCCAAAGCTCATGCCTTTTCCACTACATAGTGCTGTCTCAGCTTCCTCAAGTATAAAATGGATTTGCCCATTATATAAAAGTGGGTAATGTAAGCACGGAATGAAATAATGAGTGAGAAAACACCTTGAAACTATAAAACATTGTTAAAGAAACATAAGGGACTATTAATCATTTCCCTCACCTGAAATATAAGCAGAACTCTCTGTAATGTTTTGGTGCTGAACTGTCATGTCACACAGTGTCAATTAAGATTTGCACTTCTACAGACAATATGGGGGATAATCTCAAAGTCCTTTATAATCAGAACTGAACTTAAAAACATTTTAAGAAGCCCTTCAAGAAATCATGAAACCTAAAAAATATACACCATTCTAACCGATCTAAGACCATATAATTAGATTTATATTATAAAACTGTGTATAACATCAAAAGTGCCCTGAATTAAGCATCATTATTTGAATTGCATATATGTGAGACTTTTTAAAACATAGTGACCATTTGGAAAGCTATGTTTTTTCTTGAAATAGGTATCTTGAAGGAAGTCCAAACTGTTTTTAAAGTAAACCTATATCTAGTGTACCCTATTTACAGTGATACCAAAATTTTAAAACAAAAACAAGGTATGACTTCAATGTATAAGCCATTTTTTCTTTCTCTGCAAAACCTGAGCCCAACTATTTAATATTTAATATCAGATCAATATATGTGAAGTAGAAAAATAAGGCTGCTGGAGAATACACTTCTGAAAGAATGGAGGGAAAAGGAAATAAACACTATTAGTTGTTAAGACTAATACTCCTACCCAAGGTAAAGTTCTTTCTTCTAATCCACACTTCCCATTTGCTTTCTCCCTGCCCCACATTTAAATTCACAGCAACTACTTCTAAGAAACATACACTAGCAATCCCATGTTTTTAACTGTTAAGAGAAGGAAAATTCTTTTAACATGCTGTAGGATACTGAAAGCTACAATAGAGAGCAAACATTTTCAAAACATTTTCAAAATGACTTGACTAACAAATAGAATTCAAATTAGATCTTTTAACTATGCTGCAGTTCAAATATCATACAAATACCTTTACTTACCTCAAATTTTCATTAAATCTTACTGTAGCTGCACAGTGGAATATAATATTAGTAGAATCTATGATGATCTCTTTATCTTCTTCACTAAGAGCCAGTTTAGGTTGGGTGAGTTCACTGTTGATTGCTATAATTTTCTCCCTAAAATCTGGATTTTCATCTCTCAATCTGTCAAAAAGCTATCAAAGGAGAAAAACATTTTAGGGCAGTATTTTTCAACTTTCTAAAATCCATCATCACCATCTTCTCCCCCAAGGATCAGTATATTTTAGATTTCAACTATGCAAATCCTAAGGTTGCTTAAATTGCTATCATTCTGTATGGAAAATACTATCCCCATTTTACAGATGAGGAATCTGAGAAACAGAGAGGTTAAGTAACTCACCAAGGACACAGAGGTAGCAGTTTGCAAAGTTAAATTTTAACTGTTTATGCCTTTTTTCATCAGGCTGTATGATCCCTCAGCACAGACATAAGCAGTATATTTATCAGATCAATGTTTAAAAAGATCAGATTTCTAAAATCCAAACCTTATCACTTTTTTTTTGGCTGTAGTCCTCTTTAGCAGATTAGAGTAAAATGCCATTAACTACACTCTACCTCAAATCTTAGAAAAATTTTAAAGTGGAAAAAAAAGGTAAGTGTATTAAAGGAAAAAAAGTTTTTAAGGAAATATTAAGATCAGAAGCTGGAAAAACCTGTGAAGTATCATATATATAGGATTTTAATTTGAAAATAGAAAATTCAATATTCCTAAGATATATTCAAAGGAATAAATTTAACTAGAGAATCAGTCAGATCCCAAGATGGTTACAGTACGAACATACATTCAACTGTGAGTCAAATTTAATTTTTTACCCTAGATTTTATAGATGGGACCTCCAGATCATTGTTCTATTACACCCTGACTCTCCAATCCATTTAAAATCCATACTTGTAGTTTAAGCAGACAGTCTTAAATCTGGGGCAAAAAAAAAGTCTATAAAACACACCTGGCACTCACTTTTACCTTCCTATATGATTTTTAGTAAGTAATAGTCTTCTCCACCTTTAGCTAATGACTTCAATATTACTGTTTTTATAGTAATTAATAAAATACTTACTAAGCATTTCAGATAAAATGAGTATTTTCCATACACTGAGAAAACAAGAAAATGACCTTTGCCTCAAGTTATTTAGAATCTTATAGGAAAAATTAAACAAGGAAACAGTTAAAATATAGTGTTATAAGTAATAAAACAGGGCTAACACAACAGTGTTATGAGTCTGTACGGGAGCAACAACTTGCCCTGATGGGGAAGGACTTGAGATTATAAAGTAGAAGAACAGTGTTTCAGGCAGAGAAAGTGTCACATACAACCACATAAGAGTAATAGAGCGTTTATGTTTGGGAAATTAAAAATAACTCAGTAAGACTTGGCCAATGACAGGAGAAGGAATAAAGAATACAAACTCCATGTGGACAGGGACCACATCTATTGTGCTTAGCACACAGGCCCCAGATAACAGAGTGCTGACAAACATTTGTTATGTGAATAAACTCATTAGGTGGAAAACACTGGAAGAATACCTATGGAGAGGAGTTCAGTTTTGTTCATGTTGACTGTAAAGTGTCAATGAGACTCCACAGAAGATCAATGCCATAGAGGTAACTGGTTCTGTGAGTCCCGAGTTCAGGGAAGAGAGAATCAGATTACTGATTCTATAAACCACACATGTAGCCCTAGGAGAATATCCCTCAGTAGCAACAGTGATGAGCACCCAAGGTCCAGACTACATGAAGCTTTTTCCAAATCTATTTTAAAATACAATCGTTCGTCTCACATACAACAGAAGGTGCTGAGTAATCACCTAACTGGACCTAGTAAGAAGAGATCTAGGCCTGGGACAAATTCTGAAGAATATGTAAGGGGCTAGCAGAGAAAAAGGAGCCTGAGATATAACCAGAAAAGTACTTTTAACACATTGAATTCATTTTTTCATTCTCCCAGACTGCCAATGACCTTTAATTCCTCTTCATATCAGATATCTCCACCACTACCACCAAGAATTGATCATGCTGCTTCACAAGTTACATCTCAAACTTGATGCTCCTCCCTTCTCTAGCCACCATGTTGTTATTCAAAGCCATTTTTTCCAATGCCTTTAACCCACTGGTACCCCAATTAGTTCCTACTTTACTAAGTCCACTAATGCTCTCTTTAATGTACTTTCTTCTCTTTCCAGAATTTATTTCATGGTCAGCTATTTTAATTCAATCCTTGCCAGCAATGAGGTTTATTTTCCCCAGG
Source organism: Bubalus kerabau (assembly GCF_029407905.1). Classification (NCBI taxonomy): domain Eukaryota; kingdom Metazoa; phylum Chordata; class Mammalia; order Artiodactyla; family Bovidae; genus Bubalus; species Bubalus kerabau. The sequence goes on from NC_073638.1 coordinate 39,020,378, forward strand.
ACATTGCTGCATATCACTTCTCAAGCTGGGGCAATTTTAGCCCCCGGGGAACATTTGGTGATGTCTAAAAGATAATTTTGCCTTGTCACAACTGGGATGGTGAGGAAAGGGAGCTGCTGGCATTTAGTGGGCACAGGCCAAGAAAGCTGACCACCCTAAAATGCATAGGACAGCTCCCCACAATAAAGAATTAACTCTCCTAAAATGTGAAGAGTGCTGAAGTTCAGAAATTCTGCTAGAAGACAATGTCATACTACAGTATATGCCCTACACTTATGCTCTTTTATTCCTGTTTCAAAATCATAGTAGACTCTATTTAAATGTTTAACAACTTTAAGTGTACATATTAATTGCTGCTTGATATAAAAAGAACTCATTTTATTGATTTAGCAGCTACGCTATATATACGTGAGAATGAATGACCCTAGGAATAATCAGTAGGATGTGCCAAGGGGAATTAAAAAACATGATATAATATTTTAAAGCATAAAATAAAATGACATAATTTTATACAGTATTGTAGTCAAATATTTAGACAAATACTTGGGGACTGTATGATCCCTCAGCACAGACATAAGCAGTATATATATGTTTAAAATGATCAGATTTCTAAAATCCAAACCTCATCACTTTTTTTTTTTTTTTTTTGGTTGTAGTCCTCTTTATCAGATTAGAGTAATATAATGGCCATATGTTTAAACTAAAAAAGTTATATGAAATTTCAGGCTTTGAGTAGAAAATAATCATTTCCTTTACAAATAAGGCTTACTGATGAGGAAAAATTTTAGAAGCATTACCCTGGAGACTCCAGAGAAGATGCCCAACTCTTTCACATTTTACTTAGGCCCTCAATTCCAACTAAGACATCAGCTTCAATAACTGCTCCTATCCAATCTCTCCTAACACCTCTACACTCTCTCTTCCTCAACCCACTTCTTAAAAACACTGTAGACTGTAGGTTCCATTAAAGGAACGACTCTTATTCCTGAATTCAACCCTTTATATCAAGTCAAATGCCCAGCACTGAGCAGGCACAAAAAATGTTTTATGAAAAATGAAAAATGAGTAAGAACAAATAACCTCTCAATAGAGGAAAAAAGTGTGTTGGGAAACAATTATTAGTGGTTATACCAATTATAGGGGTTCCCTGGTGGCTCAATCAGTAAAGAGTCTACCTGCAGCACAGGAGACCTGGGTTCAATCCCCGGGTTGGGAGGATCCCCTGGAGACGGAAACAGCAACCCACTCCAGTATTCCTGCCTGGAGAATCCCATGGACAGAGGAGCCTGGCAGGCTACATACCATGGGGTTGCAAGAGTCAGACATGACTTAGCGACTAAACCATCATACCAATTATAATTATTACCAATTATAAGTGGTTCATAATAAAACATGAGTAAACAAATGGCAGAGACGGCAACAAAACACACAAGAAGGCATTATTACATAAAATAGGCCTTGTGGTTTTAAAGCCCCCTTGATGCCTCCCTGTTTGAAAGTTTTAAGGGAATTTTTACTGCCAATCTTGGGTTCAAATTAATTTTGGATATCTGCAAAAGTCAGCTCTCTCCTTAAAGCATAAAGATTTTTGCCCCTATTGGTATATCCCTAAGAATGTGCCAGAAGGCTGTCCCTAAATGGTCTAAGCAACACTGCACCCTCTTAATCTGCAGCAGTTCTCAAAGTGTGGTAAGTTTCTAGGCGTCTCTCAGGCTATTTTAGGTATTTCACAAAGTCAAAACTATTTTCATAACAAAACTAAAACATTATTTATTTTTCACTTTCATTCTCTCACAAGTATAGAGAAGAATTTTCCAAAGCTACATTTGTGATGATATCATCACTCTTGATGGCTAATGGAATGTGTGCTTGTACATATATTCTCTTCCTTTAAAAATGTCTCTGGTTTAGAATCTACTATGATAAATGTCAATAAGATATTTGAAATAAAACCTCACAAGAACAAAACCTTTTTGAAGTTCTCAATAATTTTTAAGAGTATAAAGGGGTATAGAGACCAAAAGTTTGAGAATCATTGCTTTAAATGATTGAAGAATCTTTCAACCTATTTGGAGGATATGAAAAAATACAGTGATGAGGTAATAATACTATCTGCTACACACTGCAGTCAATGTACATTATCAAATAATTTGCTCAAGAGTTACAATTAAAAGTCACTTGAAAAAAAGCTATAAATTATATCATGTTTTTTAAAAACATCCTTATACTAGGCTACCAAATAGTTTTAATTTTAAAATGACATTGAAAACGGCTGAGTCAATCTCAGCTCTCACAAAAAAACTGAAAATGAACTTTGCACCTACCACGCTTTAAGAAGGCAGATTCTTCAATCATAGTTATTATATAGCTAGGTTTTATGGTGGTAAATACTGAAGTATTAACTCACATCTTTTTTATTGTCTATACAGAATCTAGCCATGAAATTAAGACGCTTGTTCCCTGGAAGAAAAGCTATGACAAACCTAGACAGTGTATTAAAAAATAGAGACATCACTTAGCCTAAAAAAGGTCCATATGGTCAAAGCTATGGTTTTTTCAATAGTTATATATGGATGTGAAAGTTGGACCATAAAGAAGGCTGAGTGCCAAAGAACCAATGCTTTCAAATTGTGGTAATGGAGAAGACTCTTGAGAGTCCCTTGGACTGTAAGGAGATCAAACCAGTCAATCCTAAAGGAAATCAATCCTGAATATTCATTGGAAAGACTGATGCTGAAGCTGAAGCTCCAATATCTGTCCGCTTGATGTGAAAAGCCGACCTTTGGAAAACACTATGCTGAGAAAGACTAAAGGCAAAAGGGGAAGGGGGCAGCAAAGAATGAGATGGTTAGATATCATCACCAACTCTATGGACATGGATTTGAGCAAACTCCAAGAGATAGTGGAGAACAGAGCAGCCTGGTGTGCTACAGTCCATGGGGTCACAAAGAGTTGGACACAACTCAGAGACTGAACAACACCTCTAATATAGAGTAGGACTCATATATCTTAATGGAAGGAAGGGCAAAGGGGAAGAACACAAGTGCCTGGGAGTCTGTGGCAACGGGGAGAATATTAGTCGAGTATAACTACCCCTGTGAGCTATATAGTCACTGAGTAGCCCTCAAAGAGCTAGATTTGTTTTTTAAAACTAATTCAGGGAAAAGAAGTTTTTCTAGTTGAAGTAAGGACTATTTAAAGTTTTCATGTGGAGACAAACTTAATAAACACTGGGATAAAAGTAAGTATTATTTTTATTCTTTAATGTCTTACTAATAGTTTCAAATAATTTATTTTTAAAAGGAAAAACTAGTATTAATTTACATCTCACTATTAAAACCCTGTGGGTCTAGAATTATCTCTTAATGAATAAGAGGAAAATACAAACAAGAAAAACATGAATGCTTCACAAAAGAAAGAAGTTTATCCTTCTGAATCAAAATTATATTTGAATGGAAATCATTTCCAAACAATATAACACCTTGGTAAAGAAAAAATTCTAAATATATCAATAATTTAACCTTTTCTTAATTCATCCTAAATCACTGTAGTGAACATTGGTGATTGTATTTTATTATAATGCTATAATTTTAAGAAAATTAAAAGTTGTATTTAAACACTCCCACACTTCTGTACAGGTCTTACTCTGTATGGTGTTATCTTTTCTTTTAATTGATCGTCTGTTATCATACTTTGGGCTTCCCTGATAGCTCAATTGGTAAAGAATCCGCATGCAATGCAACGACCCCACTTCAATTCCTGGATCAGGAAGATCCCCTGGAGAAGGGCTAGGCTACCCACTCTAGTATTCTTGGACTTCCTTGAGGCTCAGCTGGTAAAGAATCTGCCTGCAATGTGGGAAACCTGGGTTCGATCCCTGGGTTGGAAAGATCCCCTGAAGAAGGAAAAGGCCACTCACTCCAGTATTCTGGCCTGGAGAATTCCACGGGCTGTATAGTTCATGGGATTGCCAAGAGTCGGACATGACTGAGCTGACATGACTGAGAGACTTTCACTTTATCATACTTTATCTCTCCTAGGAGATAAGCTTCCCATTACCGCCCTAATCCATAAACTGACTCATTCCTGCTGTTGTTAACTCTGTTTTTCTCTGGTCTTCACCAACTTCTTTCTTGCTTTTGCCATCTTCTCTTTTAATTTTTGTGAAAAAGGTACCAAGCTTTTTGCCATCGCCTTTGGGAAATTAAGCTATTTTCACTCAGCGTGTACCAGCTACATTTACCAATAAACTATCCAACTCTCAAGATTACTTTTCCCACTGAATCACAAAGCCTTCCATCATCTTTGCCTTACTTTCTTATCTACTGAGGAAATAATGCTATAAAGTAGAAAGGAATTTGTTATCAAGTCATCTATGTTATATCCAGCATCTATTAGCTACACAACTTCTGAGACTCACTGTCCATATCTGCAAAATGGGATTTATCAACATTTGTCCCTACCAGAGCATGAGCTCTAAGGTCCAATCATTAAAAGTTCACAAACACTGGCTCTAACACTAACTGTATGACCTTGTAGAATGGGAGTAACACCAACACTTACCCTGAAGAGTTGCTGTAATAATTAAATACATATACAAAGTGTTTTGCACATAGTGCCTGGCACAAGGTAAGCATTCAATAAAGGTCAGCCACTATTTATTAACTATGGATTTCTACTGAAAGATCAAACCAGAATGGAATATAAATTATTTCTAATAAATTATTTATGTATTAACTCTAAGAGAGCTGTTAATCTAGAATTAATCATCATATCTTTTGATACTTCTTAGCAATTCTGCTTCAGAGTAACTCAGATGTTTCTGGTTTTGGTCTTTTTTTTTTTTAATATAAGTCACAGCTGCCCTAGAAGGTTAAAAGGTACCAAATACCTACCTAGTAACTAAAAAATTACATAGCTACTATACCAAAGTTATTAACAACAAATGTCAGATAAATCCATTCATTTTGAGAAAATTCAAAAGGTTATGACCATGAAATAATTTTACTCCAGCTCATCTTCATTTTTTCCTCAGCAATGTTTTTCTAAAGGTTTAAATGTATGACATAGTCTGTATTCTATATGACCCTTCTGTCATGTTATTAGTCAAATAGGAGTATGTGATTTTGCCACTTCCTAATGCTTTCGTGGGGAGCAATTAGTGCTTACAAAATTTTAACTGTTGTCAAAGTATTGTGTCTCACAGCACAGTAAGAATTAGAAAGTAACTTTTAAGTATTATTATTCTGAAAACTATTTAAAGCATCTAGTAATTACAGATAACTTGCCTCAAATATTCTAAAAACACATTAAACATATAACGTAAAGGTACTTTAGAAGGCACTTGTTATACAACTTTATCATGGAGGAAAGCTTTTATCTCCCTCCTACTGATCTGGACTCATATTCAGTTTACTGCCATTCTTACAGGACTTTCTGCTAATTTTTTTCAGGATTCTAGGCTGTTGATGATTACAATAATATACACACAAACACACTCCTTTCTCTCTTCTTAAGTGATTATTTTCCATACTTACCTTGCCACTAATGACTTCTTCTACTCGCTCCTGGGGTGTCTGTCCAGCTTTCTGCCTCACCAAAACATACACTGAATTCACCTTAGGACAAGACCTCAGCAACTTTTCCAGAAGTACCTTCCCTAGGAAACCAGTAGCTCCAGTGAGGAGGACATTCTTGCCTTCATAGTATTCTGGGATGGAAACCATTCTGATCCTAAAAAAAACATGACAAATAAGTATCAGTTCAAAGATTTATGCTAATTGTTATCTACTAAAAATCTCTTGGTATTCAAGTATTTTAAAGGACAGGCAAAAATCCAAGATGAATGTTAACAAAACAGAACATTATTAACTTTTGGTTCATTGTAGTAAGGTAGAAAGTACAACAAACTGCAACACTAGCTTTTAAACCTTCTTCCCCTGGATCACCTCAGTCAAGTCACTCACCTTCTCTGGGCCTGGGTTTCTTTAACACAGCTTGAACCAAGTGACCTATAAAAACTCCCTCAGCAATAGGAACCAAAATCTTCACTTAAACCTCAGTTAAACTCCAAACACAAATGAATGGTATTTCTCTGTCTCCAGAAGTATTTATAACACCAAATAGAGGTCAGCAGCAAGACTCAATTCCTTAGCTTGTATAACATGGTGAGGTGTCATATTCACCTATCATCACCAGTTGAAACAAGAGGTAACACCAAGTCCTTTCTTTTATATGTCTGTAGTGATAACATATCCAAAAGGCACTTAAGTCTCCTTTTTAAAAAGTCCTAGTAAGAAATATATAGGCTGAGTTATCTTCCTTACCCAAATCCCACTGAAACAGGAGAAAACAGAATGAGTATGCTAAGAGAATAAACAAATAAAAGAACCAGGGTTAAGTGGAAAAACCAAGATGCAGAAAGATTCATGCAGTATGTCACTATTTAAGATTCAAACATATTCAAAAGAATGCCATTTATTGTTTAGAAATGCACACACATGATAATCTTTATGGGTGCATTAGAGAGATTGTAACACAATCAGACAAGAGAATGAGGAGCTTCAACTGTATTTGTGTTTTATTTAAGCTAAGGAATAGATTCATGTATTTTACCCCTAAATTTCTCACAATTATAAAAAAATTCATTACATTCTGAAACCCGATTAACAAGCAGTAAGAAAAGAAGGAAGATAGGAAAAAATAAATAAATGAGACTAAAATGATAGAAAAGTCACAGCAGAAGAAATAAAACCTAAGCAAAACAAACATAGGAAAGGACCAAAATGAGGTAAGAACTATCTTAATCCTCTAAAGAGAAAACCCCAAGTTCAGGATCAAGAAGCTAAATTAAAGCATAGAGTAATCAAGGTAACTAAAGGTTGATCAGAGAAAAGCAGAGCCACTCCCGACAGTCTTACTTCCTCTATAAACTTTGGCTCCTGACTTAGTACCCAGAACTGCTGAGAACACACAGCACGGGCACCAGGGATGAAAGAGAAGGAGAGCTGATCTTGAAGCCGCTCTAAACATCCACAAATGCAGGCAGGGAAGCCGGGGCATTGAGAGAAACAGAAACACCCAAAACAAAAGAAGTCTTCAGAGCACTGGATCCCCAGAAATAAATTTTAGGTCCCCAGGCTATCTGAATGCTGCTGGCCCTTAAAACAAATTCATACAGAGCTCTCAGTAATTCCACTTGGACAGAAAGCTCTCTTGGAAAAACAGACTTCAGAAAACTGAGAGGAAGCCAGTATTAGCTACCAAAATCAACCATTCTAGTCCTTCATGAATATGGATAACTAAGGATCATCAAATATTTAAGAAAATTAAGAAGGACCAACATGAAAAACAACAGAATCAATCACAAAGAACACTAAAGAAGTAAAAAATTAAAAGAAAATTTAAATTCTAATAAATCCCCTCTAAGTCATTCAACAAGAATACTGCCCATCCATCAAATAATAAACTACTATGAAAAAGGAATAGAGAATAAGAAAGCACTGGAAATCATAAATGCAAATGTGTGTAGAAAATTCAATCAATACATAAGTAACTATCAGAATTACCAAGTGAATTTAAGGTCACCAGTTATATATATTATATATATATTATACATATTAATATATAATATATATATATAAATAATGTATCTCTATACACAACCAAAACACAGGAAACAAAGTTAAAAAAAAAACTATACCACTTATAATACCATACAAAAGCCCTGAAAATTATGGACAATAACTAGCAATTGATAAGGATATAGAGAAACGAAAACTACTGTACACTGCTGAAGAGAATGAAAAATGATTCAGCTGATGATAGGAAAGTTTGGCAGTTTCTCAAAAAGTTAAACACATACTTATCATGACTCTGCAATTCCACTCCTAGGTGGTGGTTCTCTAGTCCCTCAGTCATGTTCAACTCTTTTGACCTAATGGACTGCAGCACACCAGGCATCCCTGTCCATCACCAACTCCTGGAGCCTACTCAAACTCATGTCCATCGCATCGGTGATGCCACCCAACCATCTCATCCTCCGTCGTCCCGTTCTCCTGCCTTCAATCTTTCCCAGCATCAGGGTCTTTTCCAATGAAATGTTCTTCACATCAGGTGGCCAAAGTATTGGAGTTTCAGCTTCAACATCAGTCCTTCCAATGAATATTTAGGACTGATTTCCTTTAGGATTGACAGGTTAGATCTCCTCGCTGTCCAAGGGACTCTCAAGAGTCTTCTCCAGCACCACAGTTTGAAGGCATCAATTCTGCTCTCAGCCATTTTTACTGTCCAGCTCTCACATCTGTACATGACTAGTGGAAAAACCAGAGCTTTCACTACATGGACCGTTGTAGGCAAAATAATATCTCTGCTTTTTAATATGCTGTCTAGGTTTGTTGTTGTTTCTCTTCCAAGGAGCAAGTGTCTTTTAATTTCATAGCTGCAGTCACTGTTCAGTGGTTTTGGAGCCCAAGAAAATAGTCTGTCACTGTTTCCATTGTTCCTATCTATTTACCATGAAGTGATGGCACTCTACATATATACCCCAAAAGAACTGCAAATAGGTACTCAAAAAAGTACATGTATACATCTGTTTACAGTAGCAGTGTTCACAACAGCCCAAAAATATAAACAGCCCAAAAATCAACAAATGAATGGATCAACAAATCATGGTATATACACAGAGTCTACTCATTCATAAAAAGGAATGAAGTATACTGACATGTACTACACAATGAGGATGAATCTCAAAAACATGCTAACTTTAAAAGGCCAGATATAGAAGATCACACACTACAGGATTTCATTTACATGAAATAACCAGAATAGATAATCCACAGAGACAGAATGCACACTAGCAGTTGGCAGGGGCTGAAGGCTGAGAAACCTATATGCAAGTCAGGAAGCAACAGTTAGAACTGGACATGGAACAACAGACTGGTTCCAAATAGGAAAAGGAGTACGTCAAGGCTGTATATTGTCACCCTGCTTATTGAACTTATATGCAGAGTACATCATGAGAAACGCTGGGCTGGAAGAAGCACAAGCTGGAATCAAGATTGCCGGGAGAAATATCAATAACCTCAGATATACAGATGACACCAGCCTTATGGCAGAAAGTGAAGAGGAACTAAAAAGGCTCTTGATGAAAGTGAAAGAGGAGAGTGAAAAAGTTGGCTTAAAGCTCAACACTCAGAAAACTTAAGATCATAGCATCTGGTCCCATCACTTTATGGCAGATAGATGGGGAAATACTGGAAACAGTGGCAGGCTTTATTTTGGGGGGCTCCAAAATCACTGCAGATGGTGACTGCAGCCATGAAATGAAAGATGCTTACTCCTTGGAAAGAAAGTTATGATCAACCTAGATAGCATATTGAAAAGCAGAGAGATTACTTTGCCAACAAAGGTCCGTCTAGTCAAGTTTTTCCAGTGGTCATGTATGGATGTGAGAGTTGGACTGTGAAGAAAGCTGAGCGCCGAAAAATTGATGCTTTTGAACCGTGGTGTTGGAGAAGACTCTTGAGAGTCCCTTGGACTACAATGAGATCCAACCAGTCCATCCTAGAGGAGATCAGTCCTGGGTGTTCATTGGAAGGACTGATGCTGAAGCTGAAACTCCAATACTTTGGCCACCTCACGTGAAGAGTTGACTCACTGGAAAAGACCCTGATGCTGGGAGGGATTGGGGTCAGGAGGAGAAGGGGGCGACAGAGGATGAGATGGCTGGATGGCATCACCAACTCGATGGACATGGGTTTGGGTAAACTCCAGGAGTTGGTGATGGACAGGGAGGCCTGGCGTGCTGCGATTCATTGGGTTGCAAAGAGTTGGACACGACTAAGTGACTGAACTGAACTGAACTGAAGGGTGAAGAGAGTGGGCAATGGAGGAAAACTACTTAAGGAGCTTTACTCTGGAGAAACAGAAATGTTTAGGAACTAGACAAAGCCAGTAGCTGCACAACATTGAATGGAATAAATGTTAGTGAATTTTTCATTTTAAAATGATCAATTTTATATTATTTGAATTTTACTTTAATGAATTATTTTTGAAAATACCAAAAATTTGAAGTAAATGTAGAAGATACTAACTGAAAACTAAAAAATATTGAGAGAAGTTAAACAATACTTAATAACTAGAAAGATGTGTATACTATATTCCTCAGATTCAACACATTAACCAAAGTTTAAGCTGTTTTTGTTTAGGTATAGAAACTAAGCCTCTAAAATGATACAGAAATGCAAAGGGCCAAGAGTAGCCAAGACAAGCAATGAGAACAACAAAGCTGGAGAACTTACATTATCATGTATTAAGATGTATTATTAAGCTACAGAAACATGGTATTGCGACAAGAAGAAAAGACTACAATATATCATCAGATCATATCAGATCAGTCACTCAGTCGTGTCCAACTCTTTGTGACCCCATGAATCGCAGCACGCCAGGCCTCCCTGTCCCTCACCAACTCCTGGAGTTCACTGACACTCACGTCCATTGAGTCAGTGATGCCATCCAGCCATCTCATCCTCTGTCGTCCCCTTCTCCTCTTGCCCCCAATCCCTCCCAGCATCAGAGTCTTTTCCAATGAGTCAACTCTTTGCATGAGGTGGCCAAAGTACTGGAGTTTCAGCTTTAGCATCATTCCTTCCAAAGAAATCCCAGGGCTGATCTCCTTCAGAATGGACTGGTTGGATCTCCTTGCAATCCAAGGGACTCTCAAGAGTCTTCTCCAACACCACAGTTCAAAAGCATCAATTCTTCGGTGCTCAGCCTTCTTCACAGTCCAACTCTCACATCCATACATGACCACAGGAAAAACCATAGCCTTGACTAGACGAACCTTTGTTGGCAAAGTTAATGTCTCTGCTTTTGAATATGCTATCTAGGTTGGTGGACACAAGCAGTACTAATCAAAAAGGGAAAATGTTGACAAACTGGAAACCACTAAAACTGAGTTCATCTCACACCACTATTAATAGAGAGAAAAGGCAAACCAGGTAAAAGATATTTGTAGTAGTATGCATAATGCAATTACTACCCAGAGTATATGAAGAACTACAAATTCAGTAAAAAGAAAAGAAAAATGGGAAAGGCCTGAAGAGATAATGAAGCATAAAGGAGATCTTCACTTGCTTCAGATATTAGTCAACCAAGTCCAGGAAGCACAGAGAGCCCCAGGCAGGATAAACCCAAGGAGGAACACACTGAGACACACAGTAACAAAACTGACAAACATTAAAGACAAAAATAAACTATTAAAATCAACAAAAGAAAACAACAAATAACATACAAGGAAAGGCCTACAAGGTTATCAGCTGATTTCTCAATAGAAACTCTACAAGCCAGAAGGGAATGAATGGCACAATGTATTTTAAGTGATGAAAGGGAAGAACCTACAAACAAGAACACTCACAACAAATAACATACAAGGACATGCCTACAAGGTTATCGGCTGATTTCTCAATAGAAACTCTACAAGCCAGAAGGGGATGGCACAATATATTTTAAGTGTTGAAAGGGAAGAACCTACAAATAAGAACACTCAGCCAGACTCTAGTTCAGATTTGGTGGAGAAATCAAAGGCTTTACAGACAAGCCAAAGTACCACCAAACCACCTATAAAACAAACACTAAAGGAACTTCTTAAGGCAGGAAACACAAGAGAAGGAAAAGATCTACAAAAAATAACCCCCAAACAAATGAAAATGGTAACAGGATCATAAACAGCGATAATTACCTTAAATGTAAATGGATTAAATGCATCAACCAAAAGACACAGACTGACTGGGTGGATGAAAAACTTGCATGCATTCACTTCGACTTACCACATCACTCTATTTAACTCCCCAAACTGTATGTAATTATTTTACATTGTTAGGTTAATCACGTTTCCATTATGGCTTGCAATTGTAATGATCTTTTATTTTTTGTCTGGTTATTGATTGTGAAAACTGATAAACATCTTTTACTTCTGAGATTATGTTACTATTATTCATTTTACTAACACTGTATCCTGACTGGTCAACAGAAAATAATAGAATTCTATATCACTAAAACTACCACTTAATAGAAAAACCTGTAATTACTTTTTAAAACCCAGATGCACATTAGAATCACCTTGGAATTTTTTTTTTTTAATACAAATGCCACAGGTATTTTTTTTCTCCAAAGCTCCAGATGTGATTCTAATGAGCTGCCATGTTTAAAAACAACTGGACTATATGATGATCTTTTACTTTTATCTAGTTTGTTTCACTTTTCCTATTTCATATTAAGTACTCCCATTTCATTTAGTTTATGTTTTCCAATTTCCCTATCTCTTTTTTGTTGCTCTTTCTCAAGTTTTTGTCAAGTGTAGAAAAGCTTTTGATACATATAAAAAGAGAGTGTATGTATAAATGTACATATTATAGAAAACTTTAAACTTTTGCTTACCTAAAAAATTAATGACATTTTGGTTCCACCTGTCTAAGTAGGAATAGAATGCCAGATTTCTAATTTATATTCACTCAAAACTTTTGATATGGTGGATTCATTCTGGCATCCAGCATTACTGCTAGAAGTCTCTAGTCCAGTTATTATTTTAGAGATTTTTTTTTTTTAATTTGAATGAGGCTTGAAATCTCTAATCCAATTCTGAAAACATAAAGAAAAACTGTGTTGTAAAAAAACAAAACAAAACAGGAAACATGATACAGTATTAACTAAGGTACAGATTTTGTTCAAATTTCATAAAATTTTATGCTAGTGTCCACTATTTGTCTTCATACTTTCAAGATTCTACATTGTATTTAGTTGCAACGAACAGCTTCAGCTGCATGCAACAAATACTGATAAATTCTCTTTTCATTTTTACTCTATTACAAATATTTTCTACTTTTCCTTGTAATGGTTTCTTAGATACATCCATCATTTAAAAGAAGACATTAAATTTCCAAATACAATGGGGTTTTTTAATGTCCTTGTTATTAATTTCTCATTTAAATGCTTTCTTCTTCTCTGCAATCATCCTCTGTTTTTTCCAGTCTTTTAATTTTATCAAAGTTTTCAATGGTTAAATCAAAGATTCCTCTGGGTAAATGTCAAACTGTACTTGAAAACATGTAGGTTATTTCCAACTATCTTTTGATATTGATTTCTAACATAATTCCAGTGATAAGAGAAAAAACTCTGTATGATTTCAGTACCTGTAGACCGTGAAATTTTTGCACCTTGTTTTAGATCCCTTGTTTTAGTTTCAGTGTTTCCTGGTTTATAGTCTATGGGAACTTGAACAGAATTTGTATCCTGTTGTGTGAAAATTGTATAAATCTTAATCATGTTGAATTAGTTCACAGTGCTTTTGAAGTCTACTATATCCTTCTACTTTCCTGTCTATTTGTTCTATTAATTTTTGAGTCTGATATTGAAACTCCACCTAAAACCCTTAATATCTACTTAAAAAAATAACTGTAATATATACTGAAGCTATATGTAACTGTTTTCTGTATTTTCCAAGTCTCCTGCAAATGTGTTATCACACTTTCAAAGATCAAAAATAAATAAATAAAAAGACTATTTCAAGACTTTGCCAACCCCAAATCTAATTAAAACTATAGAGCATTAAAGTTGTCATAGGGGAGAAATGAAGAATAATTCTGCATCAATACACCTAACAAATCTGGTAAATACTAATAACAACTACATACTAAATATATGTTAAACACAGTGTCCTGAGCACATGACCTAGAGCAAGTTATCTAATCCTCTGAGCTTCATTTCCTTCCTATGTAAAAATCTGTTCAACAAATATTTATTAAGCACCTACCAGATACCAGGCATCAGAAAGTTTTATAGAGGTGTACACTTGCATTTAAGACAGAAAAAGATACTAAGCAAAATTTCCCTTTAATCACTGAGGACTTATAGCCTGAATACATGTTTGGCTCAACCCTAAAAAAATCACATCTAAGTACTTTCTTCCTTATCTATCAGGGAGAACACCCTCCCTATAAAGCCTAAACAGCCAGTTTGTTAACATCAAATAACAAAAATTTTTACCAAACTTAATACTCTCTCCTTAAGAGTATAAAGACTAAAAGAGCTATAAAATGAAACTGCTTATTAATTTCAGGTATTTAGCTTAAAACTATCTGCACATGATTTTATCTTTAGGGTTTTCTTCATGGAAGAACGAACAGACTTCCACAATTCCCCAGCTTTATCACAATGCAACCACAAACTTTACAAGCACCAAGTATTTTTACACTCTGTTTCCAGGTATTCTTGATCCTCCACCCACCAATACACTTAACCCTATTAACTTACTGGCAAAGCCAGTACAAATGAGAATTTTTTTAAGCAAAGTCTAGACTGATCACATTTTCCACAGAGTCCTGTCAGTATGGCCAAAAACTACCGGAAAAACAAAAGCCAGGAGAGAAATGCTGCCAATCCTTCCAGAACATGCAGTTTAGATTCTTACTATGTGATTTTACTGAAATGAAAAGATATCTAATGCTCCTATGATCCGTTGAAAAGCATCTGAAGCACTGCAAGAATGAGAAAAGCAGCAGTATTATTTCCATGTGCCAGGGCAGAGAAGCAGTGAAACATGACTCATACTTATTTTCACTGTTCTTGAACTGTCTTAGGAAAACCACCGAGCAGTGGCAGCTGGGTATCTTCTTCAAAAAGTACCTTATCCTCTGGTTCAAAAGTTAGAGAGGCAGAAATCTTTCGGAAGACCAGCAAAATGATGGGTACCAAATATCACAATTACTTTCAAGGCTTTCTTGCTAAAGTGGGTTTCGCTAGTGGGTTTTATATTGTGCATGTAAACTTACATTAAGAGAACATATAACAAAGCTACTGAAACTAAGATACATTCACTTGCTAGAAGCTCAAGTCCAGGCTCTGCCACTTTGAAGCCATGAGATCCTAAGATAAAACTACTACTCCGAACCTATTCCCTTATTCATAAAAGGAGAACATGTAGGTCTCATGGGCAAAAAGAGACTGAAAGGGAAACAAATAGAAAAACCACAGATAATTCTAAGACAGCACCCACCAATCAACATAAACTGCGCCTTTGAAAAATAACTATTCTCTTAATAAAAGTCCCAATATTAACGAAAAGCCAATCATGTTGTCTCATTACTTTTAGAAACCTAGTTAAGATAAAATAATTAGATAAGTTTTCTCTCATTTTCAACTTGTAAAAAAAGAGTTATTTAAATAAACAAAGCAATCAAAGTGACAGATTGAGGTATTACAAAACCAAGAAAACCGTAAAATCTGCCCCCAAAAAGTAGCTCTTTAGTGCCAAGAAATGGGAGTTCCTTTGCCTATATTGGGCTTCCCTGGTGGCTTAGAGGGTAAAGCGTCCGCCTGCAATATGGGAGACCGGGGTTCAATCCCTGAGTCGGGAAGATCCCCTGGAGAAGAAAATGGCAACCCACTCCAGTACTCTTGCCTGGAAAATCCCATGGACGGAGGAGCCTGGGAGGCTGCAGTTCATGGGGTTGCGAAGAGTTGGACACGACTGAGCGACTTCATTTTCTTGCCTATATTAAAGCTAAGAACTCAAATTAAAATTTTAACACATTTCAAGTAGCTATTTCAGACACTTGCTAAGCAGAAAGACAAATGTGAACAGTACTTGGAGATTAGGATATGGTGGGAGGAAGGAACAAGGCGGATCCATGGGCTTGAAGTAAAGTTTTATAGAAGACTCACCAGAGATAAGAAAAATAAATAATAAAGGCAAGCAGGAAAAGGAGAAGTTTAAGCACAAAAAACTGTATCTCTCATGCTTTCAGATACAATTTCCTACAAGTCTTCTTAATAATTTTTCTTCCTTAATGCAGGTAGACTCTTTAACAGTTAAAACTCAAAAGCTGTAGACTTTACCAGTATTTCCCTGAAGGCCATTTTCAGAGGCACCCAACAAAGAGAATGAGAAAGGAAAAGGTCTACTGTCAAACTCAGAATTTGACTCACAAGGCCACCAAGATGGACTTAATTATTACCATTATCAGTTTAAATAAAAAGACAACATTCTTGGGTTAAGAAGTAAACACTTATCAAAGGTTAGTGGATTTATTTCCAAGTCTACTCTACCCGATCCACTGAAAGACTTTTCCTAAATATAATTATTTATTGGAATAAATTAAAAAAAAACACCTCAGGGTAGTAGAGGTAATAAGATAAGGCAGACAAGAAGCTCTGAGAGCATAAGGTCTTGCTTAAGATTGATAACAAAATTCAAACATGTTTCTACAAACACCTGTAACAATACATACAAATATCTATACCTATATATAAATATATATAAATACTACATACTACACTTAACTACCTTTGAAAAACAGTGAGTTTTGTGTAATGGGGCATGGGCTCAGAAATTTGTACTCCCAAATTGTCACTAATGGCACATGGATTACTTTGAGCTGAAGGAAGTGAGATCTAACATATGCAGAAAGAATTCTTCTCAGACCTTCCCTCATTTGATTAAAAGCAGAAACTTCCAAGAAATGAGGGCTGCCATAATGAGGACTCTCTGGGTGAGTTCTATGGTGATAAATAAGATGGAAAGTTGGCACCAAGATGCAAAAACTTTACTAAAATAACCTATATCTTCTATTGATTTTCCCACATATTTACCTTCCCACGATATATTGCCCCTAAAGTCCAAACTCTTTTGTGTCTAGTCACGTCTCCATAATTTATAACCCTTTTTAATATGGTATATAAGCTCCCAAGTCTCAAAGTGAAAACTACCTCTTTTTGGGTCTTCACTTTTCTGTGATGCCCTTGCTGCTAAGTTGCTTCAGTCGTGTCCGACTCTGTGCAACCCCATAGACAGCAGCCCACCAGGCTCCCCCGTCCCTGGGATTCTCCAGGCAAGAACACTGGAGTGGGTTGCCATTTCCTTCTCCAATGCATGAAAGTGAAAAGTGCAAGTGAAGTCGCTCAGTCGTGCCCGACTCTTAGCGACCCCATGGACTGCAGCCTACCAGGCTCCTCCGTCCATGGGATTTTCCAGGCAAGAGTACTGGAGTGGGATGCCATAGCCTTCCTTATGCAAATTTAAAAAACATATGTATGCCTTTTTTATTAATCTGTCTTTTGTCATTTTGATTCGCAAGCCTCAGTCATAGAGCATAAAGGGATAGAAGAAAAGTTTTTCCTCCCCTACATAAGCTATTAAAAAACCAAGTCTCTAGTGAGGCCATTTTCGGTATTCTATTGAATCTGGTCCTGTTATAAACTGTTTCCTGATAAGTAAATTAGGCTCACTTTGTGGAACAATCCTTTCAGACAACCCAATGCCATAATGCAGCAGGGACCTGAGTCTGGCAGGGTTGGGCTAGAATCCAGGTGCACTCATTTATCTTGGGGGTGAGCTTACTTATCTGTTTGTTTCTGCAGTTTCCTCATCTCTAAAAACATATAGACAGCATATATACCCCCCACCCTTCACTTCATAGCATTTGTGTAAGATTAAGGCTGGGCACATAATTACATTTCTGTATTCATCTTTCCTCTACTTCGTCAATGATTTCTCAGTATAGTCCCTCAACAATCAGTCTGATCTATAATATTTAAGTCTAAAAATCATTAATTTATCTTTTTTTTCCTGCAAATAATCATTTCCTTATGGGCATAACTTTTAGACTAGGAAAAAAATTGTATTACCAAAGTAAAAGTGCAAGTGAAGTTGCTCAGTCATGTCCGACTCTCTGCGACCTGGTGGACTGTAGCCTACCAGGCTCCTCCATCCAAGGAATTCTCCAAGCAAGAATACTGGAGTGGGTTGCCATTTCCTTCTCCAGGGGATCTTCCCAGCCCAGGGATCAAACCCAGGTCTCCTGCATTGCAGGCAGACGCTTTACCCTCTGAGCCATCAGGGCAGCCCAATTCATAGCTAATTTATCTCTGGATTATATACTATTACAGTCACATGCATTTAAACTCATTTTGTAATTCTGAGAAGGAAATTAATGATTTTAGAAGGTTTAAACTAAACCTCTGAGGACTAAAAGAGGGAAGAGGTGGTTCAGCTTATATTGACATGAAACACAGATTCATGACTAAGTTTAAAGGCCAAGATGTAATATACTGTATGATATACCACCTTTTATGGGAAAAGAATGAAAAACTGAATGCATATGCTTACAAATAAATAAGATTTTTCTAGCAAAAAAAGCCAAAAACTTGGTAATAAAGGTTGCCTCTGGGAGGGAGAACTGGATAACTCAAGAAGAGAAATTATGGACATTTGTTTTTCATTATATATCCAGTGCATGTGTTATATATTTTTAAAAACCACTATTTTTGTAAAATAGAAAAATCAGAAGGTACCAAAAAAATTTGAAAGAGTGTATTTTCCCATCAATTAGCCAGTCTCCATTACCTTTTGTCCTCTAACAATTTACAAACTCCCTTTCATCTAAGAAGAAAAAAAGTTTGAAAAATCTTTTTAAAGTGAAAATAGAAGAGTATCATTGTGTAAAGATACACAGTATCTACCTTTCTTCTGGTAATCTTTTTTACCTGAGCTTTTCCTTTTTTTTTTTCATTTATTTTTGGCTATGCACATTTTCATTTATTTTGGTCTTTGCTGCTATGTGAGTCTTTCTCTAGTTGCAGCAAGCAGGGGCTACTCTTTAGTTGTGGTGTGTGGGCTTCTCACTGCAGTGGCTTCTCTTGTTGCAGAGCATAGGCTCTAGGACTCCTGGACTATTCAGCACAGGCTCAACAGTTGTGGCGCACAGGGCTTAGCTGCCCCGCATGTGGGATCTTCCCAGACCAGGGATCGAACCTATGTCTCCTGCATTGGTGGGCAGACTCTTTACCACTGAACTAACAGGGAAGCCCTCCATTTCTTTATTAGATGGGAAACCTACTAGATTAAAAACAAGAAGGTGCTTTAACTGCGAAACTGCTGTTTAACAAGATTTTAACAGGCTGGATATCCTAAATGGAATGTGAGAAATTCTTCCCCCATCAGGATAACGTTGACCTTTGGATCAGATACCCCTCTCTCCCATCTCTTGAGAGGACCTCTACATTCATCATGCTCACCAAGGAATCAAGTACACAAAAGTACCAAATACTGCAGTGAAGGTCTGCAGTGAGATTGGCTCTACCTGTATGTTTTTTTTCTGTACCAGTATTTACTGAACACAAACAGTAAAAGCTGACAAAAGATAGTTGTAGTTCTAAGTTTTAGCTGCTACAAATTTGTTTAGAAAAACTAAGCACTGAATATGAAAGTCTCTAGACAATGTCCAAACATTCATTCCAGCTTCCTACAAATTTCCACCTACAGTTAAAGTAGGATCTGTTTAGCTGTCTTCCTCTTAAAAACTGACTCCTCTGTGCCTCTAACATGTAACTAACCCAAAGTAAATAACCTACCAATGGAGACAGTGGGGAAAACATTAATCTACCAATGGAGACAGTGGGGAAAACAAAAGAATAATCTACTTCATCTATCTTTCCACGGGGAGTCACTGATTGACTCCCAGTTAGGGACAATTCTGTGCTTAACACAGTCACATCCAATGCTGTTTTGTCACATCATCCTACACCTCCAAGCTGGAGGACAACTTGGCAGGAGTACTCAAGGAAACTCAAGCAGCAGTAGATAGAATGCTGAGCTAAATGGCCTTATAATATCCCTTAGATTCTATGACTGAAAAACAAAACCACAACAAAAAAAACTTCAAATATTCTTAAAAGGGAGGAATGAATTCCAAAATATTTTGAACCAAGAGTCAGCAAAGGTTTTCAGTAAAGGGTCAAGTAATAAATATTTTCGGCGTGTGGGCCATACAATCTTAGCAGCAACTACTCAATTCTGCCATTTGAGGCACAAAATCAGCCATGACCAGTAAGCAAATAGACATGGTTGTGTTCCAGTAAAACTTTATTCACAAAAACAGGAAGACAGTTCGTAGGTTATAGTCTGCCCACCCCTGTTATTTCTAAATAAAGATTCTGAATATTTCACATTCAGAAAAATGAACTAAGAAAGGTTATCAATGGGAAACCAGCACAGTCTAAATATTCATTGCCTATGATTCCACTATTACTAGAGTCAATGTACGTATCACTAAAATGGACAGTAAATACGCAACTGTTACATCTTTTAAAAAAATCAATAAATGAATGCCAGGCTTCATTTATACAGATATGCCACAAACTAAATGCAAAACAAAGACATGACCGATAGCCTTTTTTAAGATAGACTAAAAATATATTTATTTTTTAAAGGGAAGTCCATTAAGTTGTTCAGGGCTGAAGCCTGGGCAAGACTGTTTTGGAGAAAAGGCTACAAATGAAGAAGAGCACCCAGTCATAGACTCAGAAACCCTAGACCACTACCATGTTGATACAAAAATCAAAATCTTGATACAATAATCAAAAAATAACACAGAAGGTAAAGAGGTCAAGAGCTAACCCCAACACTGTGGAAGATACAAAGTCTGTTTATATTCTGTGTAGAGCACAGGCTCAACAGTTGTGGCACACGGGCTTTAAGTAATAGGTCTAAAAGTACCTACTCTTTTCTACATAAAAGTATTACATGGCTAAAGGAATGGGATTGGAAGCAGAAAAGAGACTAAGCACAAAGTAAATAGTACCTAAGTATGAAAATTCCCCCAAAAGCTACACTGAGTTACAATGATGACCATGAGGATATCCCATATACATAACTTCTGCTTCTTCCTTATTGTTTTTCCATTTCATTTGCTTTTCCACTAAAAGGGAAATTGAGATTAGGTATCTGTAACTGCTAGGAATAAATATCTTTCTAATCCAGAAGTTCATGAACAGGATTGCGTGGAGGTGGGTATCCAAGAAAACTTAGTTTCATGAAAAATACTTTTCTGAGTTTGTTTATATGTGTGTGTGTTAAAGTGTGCAATCCTATGCTTATATCTCTACATTATTCTAGAGGAAAAAATCCACTGCTTTTATCAGATTCTCAAAAGGGTCAATAAGTCTAACAGTAAAAAAATACTATCAAATTTTAGGTATACTATGTGTGTATGCCAGAGGGAGGAGAACCTAAAACGCAGAGAACAGAGCTTCCTCAAGGTCACTGATTAAAAACCCCATTCACATATAATCTGCAGTGAAAAGTGAAAGTGTTAGTCACTCAGTCATGGCCAACTCTTTGTGACTCCATGGTCTGTCCATGGAATTCTCCAGGCAAGGATACTGGAGTGGGTTGCCATTCCCTTCGCCAGGGATCTTCCTGACCCAGGGATCAAACCTGGGTCTCCTGTATTGCAGGCAGATTCTTTATCATCTGAGCTACCAGGGAGGCTGGAGTAAAAATGTGTAAACGGTTTAAAACATAATTATACCAATCTCTCTCGAAGCCTGTTATGGAGTGAATTGTGTTCCTCCTAAAAAGACATGTTGAATTCCTAATCCCTAGGATTTCGGAATGTGACTTATTTGGAAACAGGGTCGTTGAAGTATAATTAGTTAAGGTAAATGATACAACACTGGAGCAAAATGGGTCTCTAATTCAACATCACTGGTGTCCTTATAAGAGGAGAGGCATTTGAAGACAGAGATACACAGGGAGAACTCCACCTGATAACAAAAGCAAAATTGGAGTTACACATTAGAGCTACAAGCAAAGGAATACCAAAACTGCTGAGAAAAAATTAGTAAGAGGCCAGGAAGGACTCCCTTACAGGTTTCAGACAGACCATGGATTTTGGACTTCTAACCTCCAGAGCTGTTAGACAATAAGTTTCTGTCATTTTAAGCCACCCAATTTGTAGTCCTTTGTTACAGCAACCCTGGGAAACTAACAGAAGGTCAAATATCATAGTAACTAAAATTAAAGTACAGAACAAAAGGCTTTCTAAAGATGATCATGTGTCCTTATGACCTAATAAACACATCACGGGCACTTTCCAATAAACATGACAGTGTCAATTACCAAAACACACTCTATTAAATAGTTAATTAAGAGATGAAATGGTTTTTCTAAATGGGTACAGGCAAGAACAGAAGAAAAAAGTTTTATGTATCAGAGGTAAAAGACCAAAATAAAGTTCAAGATCAGATCCCAGAACAAATCAATGGGATATATCACTGACTGTTCATCTCAATACTGTATACAGATAAATAGTGTATACTGATAAATTTCAGTATACAGTAGCAGATTCAGGGAAAGCAGTGTTCTGATTATCTACTGCTATGTAACAAAATCACACTAAAACTTAATGTCTTAAAACAACAATAATCATTTTTATTTTCTCTCACTGTATCTCAAAGTTAGGAATTTGGGAAGAGCTCTAATAAGCAGTTTTAGCTGAACAGTTCCAGCTCCTGCTGTTAGAGTCATGTAGTCTGTCCACATGAGGCAGTCTGGGATAGCAGGGCAATCCCAGGCTATACAGCTTAAAGACTGCTGAAGACTTCAAAACCAGTATTTTGTTGAGTTGGATAGGGAGCTCACCTTTTCTGACCACACCTTATTGCTCACAAGTGAATCACATGATCACCCAAATTCAAGGGAAGGGGGCATAAAATGCCACCTTAGGATGAAAGAATAATCAAGGGCACACTAAAAGAACATATGAGAAGGAAGACATTGTTACAACTACCTTCAGAAAATACAATCTGCCACAGAAAATATGGTAAAGTGACTCTTGAAATGGTCAACCATTTGAAACTGTCCCACAGGTTAACAAACTGATGACTAAAAGAAATTCTTGAGCTTGTCTTACAAAACAGCAACTAAGGGAACACCTTATTCAAAACCCTTCTGCTTGCAATCTGCTTCCATCAATCAAACTCATCTTAATTATTTCTTCTGACTCTTTAAACACCCCCTACAGATATACCTCTGTTGAATGGGTCCCTACTATATCAGGGGCTTATGCTGCTTTTCAGAAACTTGGAGTCAGCTCTTATCCAGTTTAAGCTGGCTAAGATTTTTGGTTGGAACCACTGACACTAAAAATGGGCCTATGCACGTGTCCAACAAATGATGTCAGAGGGCTCAAAAATCCACCCTTAGATCATGCTAAGTGCCCCCAGTTTTGAACATGCACCTCAAGAAGCAGCATGTAACTTGGATACACCTGCAAAGAATACTGATTACCTCAGCTTTTCCCTACCAGCATTCACCTTTCCCCATGCCTAATACCACCCTGCTTCCTTATTCCATAAAGACTGCAAACCCCATGCCTTCAGGGAAGCGAATCTGAGACCTGTTCTCCTACCTCCTCACTTGGCTGCTTCCTGAATAAACTCCTTCTCTACTGCAAACCTTTGGGTCTGTTGCAAGCATTTTGGCCTACTGCACACAGGGCAAATGAACCTGGTTTAACAATACATTTAATCCATGTCTGACCTATTTCATAGGAAATACTTAAGCCACCTAAAATGCCTTTAAAAAACATGGCCCATGGATCTCATATTTTAAAGTAGAAATGATTCTTGAACAACACAGGTAAAACTATATGGGTGCAATTATGCACAGATTTTTTTCAATAAATGCATACTACAGTACTGTGTAACACAGTCAGTTGAACCCGAGGATGCAGAACCATAGAGTGCTGTTTCTTAGTCGCTCAATCGTGTCCGACTCTTGGCAACCCCACAAAGACTGTAGCCCACCAGGCTCCTCTGTCCATAGGGATTCTCCAGGCAAGAATACTGGAGTGGATTGCCATGACCTCCTCCAGGCAATCTTTCCAACCCAGGGATCAAACGCAAGTCTCCCACACTGCTGGCAGATTCTTTACCATCTGACCGACCAGGAAAGCAAGCCCATAGATACAGAGGGCCAACTGTAAAATTACACATAGATTTTTTTTTTACATCCATGAGGACTGGCACCCCCACTGTTGCTCCAGGGTCAACTGATTTTGCCTAACAAATAATCTCATTCACTTAATAAAATTTTCATTTTCCCATATTCACTTAACTGCGAATTTCTAACCAGTAGATTTCTACTTGGAGTTGACATACTTGTAGCCAAAAACAACCCAATTCATTCTAGCTAGACTATTAAGAGGCCTCATATTATAAGTGAGCATATATTTTCTTTTAAAATTTTTGATAGACTCTCATCTAGAGGCAGCGGCAACCCACTCAAGTACTCTTGCCTGGAAAATCCCATGAACGGAGGAGCCTGGTAGGCTGCAATCCATGGGGTCTCGAAGAGTCGGACACGACTGAGCGACTTCACTTTCACTTTTCACTTTCATGCATTGGAGAAGGAAATGGCAACCCACTCCAGTGTTCTTGCCTGGAGAATCCCAGGGACGGGGGAGCCTGGTGGGCTGCCGTCTATGGGGTCGCACAGAGTCGGACACAACTGAAGCGACTTAGCAGCAGCAGCAACATCTTTTTACTATATTTTAATAACTCTAGAATCTTTATTTATATAAAGATTAACTCAAAAAAACTTTAAAAAAGTAACCTGAGAGTCTTAAGTCTTTTGCTTAAGACTCAACATAAATGAAAACCTCCTCTGCAAGTGAGCTGTAAACAACAAAAAAAGGGATAAAATCCAAACTCAAAATGTACAAGTTGATAAGAATAGTGGGTTCCTTTTTCCTTTCAAAAATTAAGGCTTACAAAGCATTTTTCCAACAAACAAAAGAACAGCTCTAGCATCTTGGTTTTCAATAAAAGATGCTAGTGTCTAACCCTGTTGTAAGCACCATTGAAGCAAATATAATGGCCACTCTGTTTGCCTACACAGATACTGATGCCAATATTTAACTCTCTATATCCAATTTTCCCCAATGTCTAGGATACTTCTCAGTAAGGAATCTCAGTAGGTTCATCAGTCTTTAGGGCACTACACAACTATTTTGAATACTGACATTGCTGTGTAAGCAGGGCACTTTAGCAAGTTAAAATGGCTCATTATCCTGGAAAATTACACATTAAGAAAAATCAGACTCATAATTCCTTTAAGGGACATAAAAATCAAACACAAAAACATCTTTAAATATCAAGTTTTACTTCATCAGAGAGGAAATGTTAATTCTACAGCATTAAAATTACCAGCTGACAAGAAAACTTAAATTTTTCAGCAACGCCCATTTTCCTTTCTGTCCTTTCTGTCCCATCCTTTCTGTACCCAGTAGGGTAACGTCTCTACCATAAAGCCTACAGAAGAAGGACTGTGCTCTTGTTAACACGTTTGGTCAAAAGCAATTCCACTGCTTGCAAAAACATGCATTCAATTCCATTCTGGGAGAAAACAATTCTTAAAAAATAATCTCCAAAGTCACACATGATTTTTCTTTAGACAAATAATTGTGCTACAGGCTCTCCTTACCTTAATAAAAATATTTTCATATAAAGACATGTAATTTCTATCCTAATACTTTCAAACTCAGAAAAGTGAAATACCGTATACAAAGGTATCCTAATATTTCAAGTGTATTACCAAAGATAAGATTTCTTAAACATCTCTACAAAACAACAGAGAAATCAAAATATCCTATTTTGCTTAAAAATTCATGAAAGTTTCCATCTGATTTCACAATATACCTAAAATTAATATAAAAATATTTCACTCTTTTCCTCTCTGGCTGCTTTAAGATCAGCAACCATCATGAATAAAAACAGTAATTCTCCAGACCAGGAAGTTCATGACCAACCAAAAACAAATTGTCATCAATATCCTTCACCCTGGGAAGGCAAAAGTAGCTAAGATAGAAATTTAGGTAAAACTAGCCAAAATGTTACAAGACCACACCAGATGTCATCTTAGAATCTGGATTCAGAATCCATTTTGGTAGTGGCAAGACAAATGGCTTTGGCAGGTTTTACTATTCCTTAGATTACAGAAAGAAAAATGAACCCAAACACTGACATGCAAGATATGGCCTGTATAAGAAAAAAACCTCAAGAAAACAGCAAAAGGAATGAAGAACAGAATGAAGGAAGTCAGGAGGACTGCAAAGGCCAACCTTGGTGCTGGCAAAAAGTGAGCTGGAGACCGGACAACAGAAGGAGTAAAGATTCTGCAGTGACTATGCAAATTTTTCATAAGATGATTAATAAACTAAGAACATTTATGTGAAATAAAAATATATATATATATACTTCAAATTATTCAGTAAAATTAACTTTAACAGGAAAATGTTCCAGGTATACCCTGATCATTACATGTAGACTACACACAAGTTTATCCAAAGAACTGACTCAGGCAGATTACTAATCATGTGCCCTATGTGGTCTAATTTAAAGCTATCGAAGCCTATTCATGAAGATTAGTAATTTTAAGAACAAGTTGACAGAATCAGATATTTCACTGTTTATAGAAGTAGTCAGATTTTGTTTAAAAGTTTTATTTAGTCTGATTACAATAGCAAACGTCTTTAACGATATAAAAGTGCTTTGAAGCTCCTGCTATATGCTGTATTTCCTGTTTCTCTTTTGTCACTTTCTTATGAATCCTTCTCAATCTGTTCCCAAGACTGAACTTAAAAACAGGCTCTACCCAGCCAAGGCAGCATTTTCCAAATCGTGGCAAATGGGACTGGCAAACTGTACACTTAAGCCCTAACCAGGAGAGTTACAAAATACATTAGCACATCAAAGACCTACAAAATGTCCTGAGATAAAAAAACTCAGTAGACCTCTTTGAAAGCCTACTGCTAAGTCGTTTCAGTCGTGTCCGACTCTGTGCGACCCCATAGACGGCAGCCCACCAGGCTCCCCTGTCCCTGGGATTCTCCCGGCAAGAACACTGGAGTGGGTTGCCATTTCCTTCTCCCTTAAATACAAGAATACAGTCTCTCAGAAAACCTCCTATAGAGACACAGAACTTCAGATCCAAGTAAAGGAAAATATCTCAGGTCTTCAAAGATTTTCAAAGGGAGGAAAGGAAGCCAGGTTGAAAGAAGGGGGAGGAGGTGGGAGAGGGGGGCAAAAGGATGGCCTTATACACGTCTCCTGCCACCTGCAGATACCCAGGCATTATGGGACTTTACCCTGGGCCTCCAGAGAAGGGAGGACTGGAACTCGGCCCTACCAGAAATCAGAACCAGAATTTGAGTTCTCTGCCAAGAAGAGGTGATCAGTCTCCAATCCTCAGCTCAGGCTGAGGCCCTTCGACCAGATTCCTGCATCCAGGACCGGGGGACTAGAAAAACGGGGAAGGATAGGAAGGATTAAGGAGAGGAAACAGAGAGGGAAGGAGAGAGAGGTCAATAAAGTCTTTTGTTCCTTACCAGTCGGGGCACTCTGGCCAGTTGTCCGTGTCAGGAGGAGACCAGGGACAAAAGGGTCCCAGTTGTGGCCGCTGGGTCTGGTCCATTGGCAGGCAAGCTGGCCCCTGAGTACCCTGAGTGGTCAGGATGTCAGTCTCAGTGAAGAAGAGTCTCCACCAGAGTTGCCATTTGTTGCAGGAAAGGGAACCCCTTCCAGGGCCTGAAACTGGGCTCTTGTCTAACACTCGGAAATGAATTGTCCGAGGAGACAGGTGCTGACAAAGCAAGAGATTTTATTGGGAAAAGGCACCTGGGTGGAAAGCCGTAGGGTAAGAGAAAGCCTGCCCTTTCACAAATTTCCAAACATGGCTAAGTAAGCAAAGTGCCTGAGAAGCTCATCGATTACCACATCAGCCTTCTGAGGTAATGACTATACAAACATGAGCCAAACCTCCCACGAACTACAAATGATTTAAAAAGCATGACCTTCCATTGATCCTCAAGACTACTTCTGAATAAACTATAAAGCCAGTTATTAAGAGTTGCAAAAATAAGTATGTATTAGAATGTACCAAAGACTTCAGTTTGTACACAATTACTAACTCTGGATGCTGCAACTCAAGATGCAGCAAAACTTCTACCAAATACGCACACTCAAAACATGGAATTCTGTAATTTTCAAGAGGAACAATCAATCATCATTAGTGAAACTGTGTTGTCTTTAGCTGGTTATGGTTTTTAATTATAATTATTCTTATTCCTAATTAAAAATTACCATTATTGAACTTCATGCTTCCCTGGTGGCTCAGAGGATAAAGCATCTGCCTGCAATGCAGGAGACTCGGGTTAGATCCCTGGCTTGGGTAGGTCCCCTGGAGAAGGAAATGGCAACCCACTCTAGTATTCTTGCCTGGAGAATCCCATGGACAGAGGAGCCTGGCAGGCTACAGTCCACGGGGTCGCAAAGAGTCAGACACGACTGAGTGACTTCACTCACTCAATAAACCTGTGGAATGTGTTACACAATTCCATCATCAGTATTTGAGACCTACCATTTTCTAACTAGTCTAAACTTTAAGATAAGTATTTTTTTTTTTTGTCATTCAATTAGGAACCATCCATATTCCTAACTGCTGAACAAAGTTCCACTCCCCCAAAATGCTTATACCTTGACAATTTAGTTGCTATTACTCCACTAAAAAGAAGGAATTACTGAGCTACAGAATGACCCAGCTAAAGGGCTTGGATTAAAAGAGCTGGACGGTCACTGTTCTAAAAGTCCTCACCTTAGCTATCGGGCCACTAATGTACGGGCAGGTCTTCTCCCTGGTCACCATGTCCCCACCAACCAAATACGGCACAAGGACTTGGAATTAGGGCCCTTCGTGGAAGTAATAATAACTTCTCTCATCTTGAATGTCAATGATCCCTCCAGTCTCAAGTTTTGGGTAGAAAGCTTCCAGGAAGGTCTTAAAACAACTTAATCCCATAACGAAGTCTCTTCTCAAAAATATTTCCTGGTCTGGTCTATCTTTAAAACTTTCCAGGTTCTGCTCTCTGATGACTGGGGGGGGGTGGGGTGTGGAAAGATGGGGGCGGGGGAGGGGTTGGGGTTCAAGAGGGAGGGGATATGTGTATCATTATGGCTGATTAATGTTGCTGTATGGCAGAAACCAAAACAACATTGGAAATCAACTATCCTCCAATTTTGGGGAAAAAAAAAAACTTTGCCAGGTTCATATGTACAGCTTGCAACAAAACACTGTCAAGCACAGAAAGATACAGAAAAAAGGAGGGAAGTATTTGATGATTTGGGGGATTCTTATCTTTTTCTAGCTCTGAAAGTGACTTAATGCTTCTAAGAAGCCTACCCTATTAAGCCTTGTAACCACAGATTATTGTGCTAAAGATGGGATTAGAACACATACAACAAAGTAAAAATATCAGAGTTTAACAATTCAGAGAATTCTTGGTCAATTTATCAATTGAGAATCAAAGTCACAATGCTAAAAACTCTAGTGTTAAGATATTTCCTTCTCTAGAAACTGAGATCCAGAATGAAGAGAGTCAAGATAATAAGAGCAACACTGCACCTGACCTTGGCAAGTCAATTAACTGCTCTGATAATCCACAGAATTTACTGAAGAGGAGGCTAAACCACTGACGGATAAATCCTCCTCTTGTTCTCAAAGTCTAGATATTACCATGTATTGGAAGATGCTATTTCCCCGTAATACATTAGATACTCAGAAAATTATTAACTCAAATGGGTCACAAGGGTTATCACTTTAAAGCCATACACCCAATATTTATTGATCTTCAAACAATCTATGCTCTGCTCTGCAGAGTCAAATGTCCCATTTAGCAGCTAACTGATCTGTTCCTATCTCCTAAGGATTCTGCTCATGCTAATACCCATAATTATGATTATATTTGGAGAAGGCAATGGCACCCCACTCCAGTACTCTTGCCTGGAAAGTCCCATGGTCAGAAGAGCCTGGTAGGCTGCAGTCCATGAGGTTGCTAAGAGTCAGACATGACTGAGTGACTTCACTTTCACTTTTCACTTTCATGCACTGGACAAGAAAATGGCAACCCAATGCAGTATTCTTGCCTGGAGAATCCCAGGGACAGGGGAGCCTGGTGGGCTGCCGTCTACAGGGTTGCACAGAGTCGGACACGACTGAAGCGACTTAGCAGCATGATTATATTGGGTTAGCCAAAAAGGTCACTCAGATTTTCCCATAAGGTAGTACAGAAAAACTGGAATGAAGTTTTTGGCCAACCCAATATTGTGAGCTACAATTCACAAGTTTTTAAAACCCTATACTTCTCAGAAATGTATTTAGGACCATCCTTCAAACTAGATGCATGATAAACACTTATGATCTCAGGGCTCTACTGAAAATTAATCCTTTGTCAGATCAATACATCTTTCTTTCTTTTTTTTTTTAATGAAAGGAATTATTATCTTATTTCTTTAATTTTATTTTATTTTTAAACTTTACATAATTGTATTAGTTTTGCCAAACATCAAAATGAATCCACCACAGGTATACATGTGTTCCCCATCCTGAACCCTCCTCCCTCCTCCCTCCCCATACCATCCCTCTGGGTCGTCCCAGTGCACCAGCCCCAAGCATCCAGTATCGTGCATTGAACCTGGACTGGCAACTCGTTTCATACATGATATTTTACATGTTTCAATGCCATTCTCCCAAATCTTCCCACCCTCTCCCTCTCCCACAGAGTCCATAAGACTGTTCTATACATCAGTGTCTCTTTTGCTGTCTCGAACACAGGGTTATTGTTACCATCTTTCTAAATTCCATATATATGTGTTAGTATACTGTATTCGTGTTTTTCTTTCTGGCTTACTTCACTCTGTATAATAGGCTCCAGTTTCATCCACCTCATTAGAACTGATTC
Organism: Bubalus kerabau; assembly: GCF_029407905.1. NCBI lineage: Eukaryota > Metazoa > Chordata > Mammalia > Artiodactyla > Bovidae > Bubalus > Bubalus kerabau. The sequence continues at coordinate 39,051,010 of NC_073638.1, forward strand.
AAATGTATTCTTTTTAATGGCTGAGTAATACTCCATTATGTATATGTACCACAGCTTTCTTATCCATTCATCTGCTGATGGACATCTAGGTTGCTTCCATGTCCTGGCTATTATAAACAGTGCTGCGATGAACATTGGGGTACTCGTGTCTCTTTCCCTTCTGGTTTCCTCAGTGTGTATGCCCAGCAGTGGGATTGCTGGATCATAAGGCAGGTCTATTTCCAGTTTTTTAAGGAATCTCCACACTGTTCTCCATAGTGGCTGTACTAGTTTGCATTCCCACCAACAGTGTAAGAGGGTTCCCTTTTCTCCACACCCTCTCCAGCATTTATTACTTGTAGACTTTTGGATCGCAGCCATTCTGACTGGTGTGAAATGGTACCTCATAGTGGTTTTGATTTGCATTTCTCTGATAATGAGTGATGTTGAGCATCTTTTCATGTGTTTGTTAGCCATCTGTATGTCTTCTTTGGAGAAATGTCTATTTAGTTCTTTGGCCCATTTTTTGATGTCATTTATTTTTCTGGAGTTGAGCTGTAGGAGTTGCTTATATATTCTCGAGATTAGTTGTTTGTCAGTTGCTTCATTTGCTATTATCTTCTCCCATTCTGAAGGCTGTCTTTTCACCTTGCTAATAGTTTCCTTTGACGTGCAGAAGCTTTTAAGGTTAACTAGGTCCCTTTTGTTTATTTTTGCTTTTATTTCCAATATTCTGGGAGGTGGGTCATAGAGGATCCTGCTGTGATGTATGTCAGAGAGTGTTTTGCCTATGTTCTCCTCTAGGAGTTTTATAGTTTCTGGTCTTACGTTTAGATATTTAATCTAAACGTAATCTCAGCAATGTATTTAGGACCATCCTTCAAACTAGATGCATGATAAACACTTATGATCTCAGGGCTCTACTGAAAATTAATCCTTTGTCAGATCAATACATCTTTCTAAGCCCCTGTGTATCATATCTAGGAGTTTTTTTTAACACCAATGTGAACCTCAAAATACTTTAACAGATCATTTCCTCCACAGACCTGAACTATTTAAGAGCAATAAAAGTCAAAGAAGTTTTTTCCTTTACCTCTGAAAAAGCAGTCTTTATGTATTTATTCATTCTTAAGTCATATTCTACCTCATGTTAATTCAGGATGGACAGCAGCCATTATATAAAGTTCCATATACTTATTCCAAAATCTTTGGTAAAATCATTTCTACATACTCATTAAATTGGCTACAGGTTGTTCTTCCCCAAGAATCCAATTAAGAACGGGTCTTTTAAAAAATCAGGCATTTGCATAATGAAATTTATAATTTCACTCAATAATGAAAAACACTTGTTTGTAAGAGGTCAGGAGCACATAGAAATAAATTTAAGTTGAATTTTACCAGTATGCTTTCTGCCTAAACATTAAAGAATGAATTATTAAACCAGAATCTCTATTATACGGACACTCAAAGATATCTGAATGTGTTTTAAAAGGCTTATCAGCCCCTTGAAATTATATGAAAAACTGTGCATATGTTTATCTTTTCTGAGGAAAAGAGATCACACAAAGCTATGAGGAGATGCTCAAAGGGGTTTATGACCTTTGACTAAAACTCTACATTATGGGAGATATTTTAAAATGTTAATTCTCAGTTAATAGTTCAAAGTTTTTAAGTCAATACTCCAAAATAATAAGATACAGTGGTATGAATTCCTTACATTCAAGAAGGAGTTTTCAAGTGACTGCCATGCCAACATTTTTTGGCAAAAATTCCGTAACAACAAGAATGACCTAGAGGAGATATTTCAAAGTAATCTTAAAACTGTCAAATGGTTAAAATTTACACACAAACATATCACACACCTCACCAATGTCATTTCCATTTGGAATCTCTAATCCAGGCACATGACCTGATGTTACTATATTCTGTTTTATATACGAATAGTCAAGTCTCTCCAACTACTTATCCGTCATATAGTAAATTATATCTAATTTCTCTTGCTCAAAACACTGTAACATACAAGTCTCAAATATATTTACATGAAAAAATTTCCACTTCAGTTAGATTAGCATGTCCACTGTTACACTTATCAAGCTGTATGGTAACAACTGGTAAAAAACGATAACAACTGGTAAAAATGTCTAGGACTTGCTTCAAAATTTAAAAGGCAGGGGGGTCGGGGGGAATGAGTGAGGATACAGATAAAAAAGATTGTCCACAAGCTGAAAATTGTTAAAGCTGGTGGTATGTATGTATAAAAATATATACAAAGAAGAAAGCTCTTGAATCTGTCTTTAAGAAGCTCTCTGTTCTACTAGAACAAATAATTTCACAATTTGTATGGAAACACAAAAAACCTTGAATAGCCAAAGCAATCTTGAGAAAGAAGAATGGAACTGGAAGAATCAACCTGCCTGACTTCAGACTATACTACAAAGCTACAGTCATCAAGACAGTATGATACTGGCACAGAGACAGAAGTACAGAACAATGGAAAAAAGCAGAAAGCCCAGAGATAAATCCACGTACCTATGGACACCTTATCTTTGACAAAGGAGGCAACAAAATACAATGGAGAATAGAAAATCTCTTCAACAAGTGGTGCTGGGAAAACTGGTCAACCACCTGTAAAAGAAGAAAACTAGAACACTTTCTAACACCATGGTGGTAGTGGTGGTTTAGTCACTAAGTCTTGTCCAACTCTTGCAATCCCACGGACTGTGCCTGCCAGGCTCCTCTGTCCATGGGATTCTCCAGACAAGAATACTGGAGTAGGTTGCCATTTCCTTCTCCAGGGGATCTTCCTGACACAGGAATAGAACCCAGGTCTCCTGCATTGCAGGCATATGATTTGCCAACTCAAACTGGATTGAAGATCTAAATATAAGACCAGAAACTATAAAACTCTTAGAGGAAAACATGGGCAGAACACTCTCTGACACAAATCACAGCAAGATCCTCTATGACCCACCTCCCAGAGTAATGGAAATAAAAACAAAAATAAACAAATAGGACCTAAATAAACTTCAAAGCTTTTGCACAAGGAAGGAAACTATAAGCAAGGTGAAAAGGCAGCCTTCAGAATGGGAAAAAATAATAGCAAACAAAACAACTGACAAAGAATTAATCTCAAAAACATACAAGCAACTCTTGCAGCTCAATTCCAGAAAAATAAACAACCCAATCAAAACATGGGCCAAGGAAATAAACAGACATTTCTCCAAAGAAAACATACAAATGGCTAACAAACACATGAAAAGATGCTCAATATCACTCATTATCAGAGAAATGCAAATCAAAACTGCAGTAAGGTACCATCTCCCGCTGGTCAGAATGGCTGCCATCAAAAAGTCTACAAACAATAAATGCTGGAGAGGGTGTGGAGAAAAGAGAACCCTCTTACACTGTTAGTGGGAACGCAAACTAGTACAGCCACTATGGAGAACAGTGTGGAGATTCCTTAAGAAATTGGAAACAGAACTGCCATGTGACTCAGCAATCCCACTGCGGGGCATACACATGGAAGAAACCAGAATTGAAAAAGACACATGTACCCCAATGTTCACTGCAGCACTGATTACAATAGCTAGGACATGGAAGCAACCTAGGTGTCCATCAGCAGACCAATGAATAAGGAAGCTGTGGTATGTATATACAATGGAATATCCCTCAGCTATTAAAAAAAAAAAAAGAAGGCGTTTGAGTCAGTTGTAATGAAACTGGAGCCTATTACACAAGTGAAGTAAGTCAGAAAGAAAAACACCAATGCAGTGTATTAACACACATATATGGAATTTAGAAAGACAGTAATGATGACATTATATGCAAGACAGCAAATGAGACACAGATGTAAAGAACAGACTTTGGGACTATGTGGGAGAAGGCAAGGATGGGATGATATGAGAGAACAGCACTAAAACATGTATATTATCATATGTAAAAGAGATGACCAGTGCAAGTTTGATGCATGAAACAGGGCACTCAAAGCTGGTGCTCTGGGATAACCCAGAGGGATTGGGTGGGGAGAGGTAGGAGGAGGTTCAGGATGGGGGGAAACCTGTACACCTGTGGCTGATTCATGTCAATGCATGGCAAAAACCACCACAATAATGTAAAGTAATTAGCCTCCAATTAAATAATTTAAAAAAAAAGAAGCTCTCTGTTCTATCACACAAAGCAGACTTCTTTAAACTTTGTATTTTTATGTTTGCAATTTTCCATAATATAAAGTTTAAAGAAGTCTGCCTTGCCTATTAGAACAGAGAGCTTTTTAAAAACAGATTCAGGAACTTTCTTCTTTGTACATCTGCCCAGTAAAGAGCAAATACTTACTTTTATACACATATTTCATTCTTTATGTGAAAGAGAGCAGTATTACTTCTCAATGAAACCTCAACAACTTGTTGATGATATTTTATTTAAACGATTCTTTTATTAACCCAGATAAAACATATTCTTTCATTCATTAACTACTTACTGTTTACCTACTTTCTCAGATAGTCTGTCTTGAAGAAGATATAAAAAGTAATTCATATTCTCTAATGAACCAAGAATCTGAAAATACCCTCAAGGATCCAGGGGAAAATGGGCAGGGAAGGAATACAATGGATGAAGAGAAAAAAAAAAAGTAAAAAGCAACAAATACAGTTGTTTAAGAAAGGGCTTTAAGGCTTTCATATTTTTTAATAAGAAAAAAGGCATACAGTTTCTTCAAGCTAGACAGGTCTTTTAAGTTCCCCTCCTCATTCTGTTCTACAGATGAGGAAGCTAAAGCTCAGAGAGAGGAAGTGTCTTGCCTCAAGTTACACATCAAGTTGCTAACAAAACCAACATTAAAATTCAGATCTGCTGATTCACAGCGCAATGTAAATTTTCTGTATCAAAATTTTTTCTTCTACACTATAATATTCACTACCTGAAGAGAATGACTATTTTATTATTAATATACACTTCAATTCTGTATTATACCATACTAAAAAAAAAGCAATAGACTAAGTAAAGGTGGAAGACTGGGAAGAAAATGCAAAGAAACTGCTAAAACAGTTATACACAAAGACTACATGCACATACCACACTTCCTTAATTCTGAGACATATTTGGCTTTAAGACATAGTATCCATTTCATAAACATTTTTAAAGAAATATAGACACTGTAAAATCTTCATGTCAAAAAATACTAAAATGTGAAACCATATACCTCTAAAGCAATAAAATATAATGTACCCTCTAAGACACAAAAATCACTGTTATTTAAAACCCTGTGTCACAAGACACAAACACACAGAGCAAGAGTCCCATCTTCAAAGGTAAGGAAAAGTTACTCAATACCTAAAGCTATGTGGCATTCTTTTCGGTCGTATGTACTAATAAAGAAGTCCTTCTAGCCATACATCTCATATGCATGAGCTATGGGACCAGGAAAAGCAAAATTTGAATCTCAGCCCTGCTACTTAGCTCTCTGGAATTTGGAAAGTTACCAAATTCTCCGAATCTCATTCTCTTCATAAAATGAGATATCCACCTTAGAGAACTGCACAAGAATTAAATGTGATATTAATAATTTATTTAAGGAGCATAGTACAGTGGCTAGATGAAATAGTTTCCTCCTACAATTCCTATGCGCCAAATGAAACTGAACTAAAAAGTACATCCCATTCTTGACTTACAAGGTTGGACTAAATCTATACTAGGACAAACATTTCTAATTTGCTTTGGAATGATTATTTGATAAGCAAAGATAATCTTGAAATGTATCTCATTTCTTCTTCAAATTGGGAACAGAAAACATGACAAATTCTAAGTGTTTAGGTTAAATTTGTAAAATATGTAAACTCAGCACCTTCATGTAGCTATACTGAACTGACCCATTACAAACCCACTGAAGAGAGGAACTATAAATCCACAAGTGGGAGCAAGGAAGGGCTACATGTAGGTTTAGGGAAGGCCAAAAAGATAGATAAAATGACTCAGTGAGTGATCTGAAAGGTCTGGTTTTTTTAACTTTAAGTTCATTCATTAGACAATGTTCAGAAAAGCCAAGATCATATATCTATGATTCAGAGTGCTTTAGTAACCAGATCCTTCAGATTAGGCAAATGTACAGTTTCAGGTTGTTTCCAATAATAATTCATTTTCAAGATGGAACTGTGCCCACCAAAGTGGCTCATATGCAGTAGACACTGAGACAAGACTATCTTCCTTCCTATCCCAAACATAGATTGCTAAGTCGCTTCAGTCGTGTCCAACTCTTGTGCGACCCCATAGACGGCAGCCCACCAGGCTCCCCCATCCCTGGGATTCTCCAGGCAAGAATACTGGAGTGGGTTGCCATTTCCTTCTCCAATGCATGAAAGAGAAAAGTGAAAGTGAAGTCGCTCAGTGGTGTCCGACTCTTAGCGACCCCATGGACTGCAGCCTACCAGGCTCCTCCGTCCATGGATTTTCCAGGCAAGAGTACCGGAGTGGGGTGTCATTGCCTTCTCCAAACATAGACTAGGCCACCCACATATTCCCTCACTATTAGTTCATTTTAGTTGAACAGTTCCCCCCACTAATTATAAAAATAACAATGCTTGTTTTTATAAACTTGGAAAAATACAAAGAGCACCAGCATTTTTAAATTATCCATCACCTTACCAGCCAATAATTAAATTATTACAAAGGGACATATCAACATCTTTCCTATGAATTTGACCATAATTGTGATCATACCAAACTTTAAATTTGTATAGAGCACTTGCCACTAAACACAATTAACTACCAGCCTGTATCTAAATGTCTTTATTTTGGCTTTCTTGAGATTAAATTCACACTAGTTTTTTCCTTACTCAACTCAATGGTTTCTTCTCAATCTTTGTTCTTCTGAGTCTCTCAGCTACATATTTTGCTACTGATAACTTCCTCTTTAGCATAACTCTATCTTAAGTTTCCCTAAACAGTATATTCCTCAGTGTCTACAAGTCTCTCCAACTAATCTTTTTCTATTTCTTCACTGGCTGTCTTCTGTTAACTCCTGACAATCTCTAAAAATGGTCCAGGCCTGACCTTGAATTTGCTCGCCAACTTTGAATCTCCAGCACTTAACACAACGCCCAGCACAAAGTAGGTGTTCAATTCACATTCACTTATTGCCTTTGCCAACCCTGACCTGCCACTTACTAGCTGTATGACTCTGGTTAAATTAAATCTCTCTGAACCTCAGTTATCTCATCTATAAAGTAGGGATAATCAAAGGAAGATAAGGCTTGGAAAATTCAAAATAGCTTCTGGCACATAGTAGTACCCAATAAATTTTGCTATTAATATCAACATAACCTAGCACAGGAATCAAAAATATTTATTATTATATAAGCTTGAACACTAAATCTGTGATCAATCCAACTTAACTTTCACTATAGTCTTCTTACCATAACTATCAAAAAATATTCTTGTACTCATTTCTTTATTACCATCTCCAAGCCATCATTAAGTATTCTAAGTTCTCTCTCTGTAGCCACCATACAAAACCATCATTTATCAATTAGGCTATAACAAGACTTAGTTGATTTCCACACCCTTAAATCTTCAATCAAATCTAATTCCTTAAAACAATTTTTAATTTGTCACTCTTGCCCACAGGTGCTTGTAACATGTCCATACTACTGGCATATCATCCTGTCTTGCAATAACCCACACCCCAACTCCTAGTTCAAAAGATGGCTCAACACTCACCTCTTTCAGGAAACTTTCCCTGATTAATTCCACACCACTCAGATTACTCCTCTGCTCCCAGTCGCCTCAGCACCTCAGCACTTAGGTATTCTGTTATACTAAGAGTAAAATGTTATCACTAAATAGCATTACCAAGAAAGTACTTCCACAAAAGTATTTCTACATCCTAAAGAATGGTCCATTACCTACAATGCTTTGTTGATGTGGTTAATAAAGAAACATACAACAAATGCCCTCTTTGGTTTTCGTCCTTAACACTGTATTATTTTATGTTGGTAAGTGAGTGACGGAAAGTTGCTGAGTTGTGTCTGACTCTTTGCAACCCCATGAATTATACATACACAGTCCATGGAATTCTCCAGGCCAGAATACTGGAGTGGGTAGCCTTTCCCTTCTCCAGGGGATCTTCCCAACCCAGGGATCAAACCCAGGTCTCCCACATTGCAGGCGGATTCTTTACCAGCTGAGGACAAGGGAAACCGTATGTTGGTAAAGAAGTACTTAATTCTTCATAATCCTTTTGCCCTACGCTCAAGCAGAAATTATACCTTAGTGGTAATCACCTTCTCCTGCTTAAATCCAATAGAAATGCATTAATGGACCATTTCATTTTCTACTACCTTTTCTCTTCTCACACCCCCAAATAAAAATTCGAAAGCTTTAAACAGTAAGGCAGTATCAATGACACCAAGTTAATCTTCCCTCTAAGTGAAAAGAACTTTGAACCTATCTAACCACAAAACTCTTCCCAAGGCTAAACAATTTCCCAACAAGCATGATACACAATCAAATTCTACATCAAAATGCTTGACTCTTATACAGCAACAGGACTACCTGTGTTCATTCTTATTGGGTTACTGTAAGAGATCTTATATTACTTTTATATTACACAGACAGTTGAGATACTCCCTTACATGGCAGAATTTCTTAAGTATCCTCTCATGTTCTCTTTAAACCAACACATTGGATTAAAAGAGTCCTCACTGTCATCCAATCAAAAGCAACCAATAATTGTGCCATTGCTTCCGGGAGGACGAGTTCCTGCTAAGGCAAAACAATGAGAGTTCATCAACAACAATTAGTGTTACAGGGATTGGAGGAGGGTTGGGGAGGAGGACAACCACCCTCAGAGGTGAGAGTTAACAAGACTGAGCGTTTGGCCATCGATGGCAAATAGATGAGGAAACAATGGAAAGAGTGAGAGACTTTATTTTCTCGGGCTCCAAAATCACTGCAGATGGTGACTGCAGCCATGAAATTAAAAGACATTTGCTCCTTGGAAGAAAAGCTATGACCAACCTAGACAGCATATTCAAAAGCAGAGACATTACTTTGCCAACAAAGGTCCCTCTAGTCAAAACTATGGTTTTTCCAGTAGTCATGTATGGATGTGAGAGTTGGACTATAAAGAAGGCTGAGTGCCAAAGAATTGATGCTTTTGAACTGCGGTGTTGGAGAAGACTCTTGAGAGTCCCTTGGACTGTAAGGAGATCCAACCAGTCCATTCTAAAGGACTGGGTGTTCATTGGAAGGACTGATGCTAAAGCTGAAACTCCAATACTCTGGCCACCTCATGTGAAGAGTTGACTCACTGGAAAAGACTCTGATGCTGGGAAGGATTGGGGGCAGGAGGAGAAGGGGACGACAGAGGATGAGATGGCTGGATTGCATCACCGACTCGATGGACATGAGTTTGAATAAGCTCAGGGAGTTGGTGATGGACAGGAAAGCCTGGCATGCTGCAGTCCATGGGGTCGCAAAGAACGGACACGTCAATAAGTGAATGACGAAAAGACTGAACTGAACTGAAGTGAGTAGTGAATGAACCTATTGCCCTGGCTTTTTGACTCCTACCTGACGAAATGGACAGTTATTCTTGCTGACTTACTCATAAAAGATCCACACCCTTCAGCTACCACAGATAAACCTATCTCCTTTGCTGCGTGTATACTTTCTCCTAACTGGCCTCCTGACGCCTTCTAGTCAAACAGCGTGCCCCCACACCTCACCTAAAACCTTCGTCTCTCAGTTTAGTCATCTTCCGGCTTTAGGAAGTGCCTCGTACTCCAGACCCACGTGTCCCAAGCCTCTCCTCCCTTCACTCCCAGTTGATTTCCTCCCAGTTTCTGTCAATGCCGACTTCCGAGAGACCAAACACACGCCCTGGCTCCGCACCTTCTCCGAGGACTCCTTTTTCTGAGCATCACCCTATTCCCATTACTTTCTTCGTCCCCAGATCCAGAATCCTTCCATCACAGGCCTCCTTTCACTGCCACACTCGAGCACACAAACCTGCTCCTCTGTTAACTATTTTGCCTCACCTTCGCCACCTCTACGCAGCTTCCCCGCCCCAGGCGGCGCCCACAGGCTCCGCGTCTGCAAACCAGGCCCCTCCCTACGGCTCCGCTCTGGGTCCTGGCCCTCCAGAGGGCGGTGGCCCCGCCAAGCCGCGCGGAGACCATCCGGCAGAAGCTTGCACCCCCGGCTCGGAGCAGCAGGGGGTGGGGGTTTGGGTTTGGGGTAGGGGTGGGGGTTGGGGCGGGGGCTGGGCGGCGGGTACTGCCCCCGCCTCAACCGGGCCTGCCTCCACAGCTCCCAGAGCCGCGGCCCGGGCCAGGCGAGGAGGGGCCCGCCGCCAGCTTCTCCAGCCTGGGGTTCCCGCCTCTCACCTAGTCGCAGAGGCTCTGGCCTCGCTTTCCTCCCGGCCGTCCAGCGAGGGCTCAGCCGCCGTCGCCGTCGCGCTCTCCTCACTCGCTCTTCCACCGCCCCAGACCGGTGCTGAAGAGCGGACGAGTAGTGGCAAGCCCATTGGCTGTGGCCCGTACTCGCGTCAGCCGGCCCCGACCCGGACCTCGGAATGTGACTGGCTGGCGCGGCGCCTTTTCTCCAAGTCTTGTCCTGATTGGCTCTCCCGCGCCCCTTACCAGAGGACCGCTCACCCTCCTCCGGGGTCTGGCCTCCCACCCCCTCAACCCCGTTTCCATCCGGGCGGGAGGGGGACGCGAAGGGCCAATGGGAGGGCGGAGAGAGGCTCGGGAGGTGGGCTCTGCAGCCGACCAGCCCGCGGGGCAAGTTCAGCCAATGGGCGCACCCCCCACATCCCGGGCTCAGGAGCGCCCCCGCTGGCAGCTAGCGTTCCGGCGGGTCTCGCCCACGGCCACGCCCGGGCTGCCCGTCGCCTGGAAGCGGCACCGGGTGGAAAGGCTGGGAAGATGCGGCGAAGCGGGTCCGAGCGACCGCGGGTAGCCATTGTGGCGTGCTCCAGCACTGTCTACGTGAGGCCCAGCGCTCGCCTTGGCGAGGCTGGTTCGGGTCGGTGAGAGCCGAGCTGCGGATCTGTGGTCCCCTGGAGCCTCCGCGAGGTGCTCTAGAGAGCGCGGGAGCCGAGCATACGTCTCGTCGAGCCCCGCGGGACTGTGGGCCAAATATTTCCACTTAGCACTTCTTCCAGAATAATTTCATATAAAACTTATCCATGGTGAGAAAAATTCGAGTAAAGTTTACCTCACCGAGGGAAGAGGGGGAAATGGAAGGGGCCCAGGGCACCTTCAGGGTAACTAGGACCGTTTGCCTCTTGATCCGGGTGGTAGTTACTGAGGTGGTGTATGCCTCGGTAAAAATTCTCCGAGTCGTACAATTAAGATGTTGGGCACCCAACGCACTTTATGTATAAATATCTCAATTTTTTAATGATAAAAGAATTGTGAGAAAAAACTCTTGTCATAATATTATTATAACCTTGGGCTCCATGGGACACCCACGGTATAAACAATCCACTGGGATTTAACTATAATTCAAAAAGTAGAAACTATAGGAAGGAAAAAAAAAAGGACTGAGAATTTAAAACGAGTGAAGTTCCTGGCACGCTGAATAAAACTCACAGATTGGTGCTTTCAGTTCAGCTCAGTCGCTAAGTCGTATCCGACGCTCTGCGACCACATGAATCGCAGCACGCCAGGCCTCCCTGTCCATCACCAACTCCCGGAGTTCACATAAACTCATGTACATCGAGTCGATGATGCCATCCAGCCATCTCATCCTCTGTCGTCCCCTTCTCCTGCCCCCAATCCCTCAGGGACTTTTCCAGTGAGTCAACTCGTCGCATGAGATGGCCATGGGCTAAGATGGTTCAGAAGATTTACAGCCTGTTTCAGTGCCTGACACTCAGAACAAAAGCACCCAGGGTGCTGCACCTAATTGAAAACTACATAAGTTTACTGAGCTGCCTACTTTGTGGCCTCCCTAAGTTATAAACCCAGGAAACGTTATAGTTCTGTAAATAAAAGTAAATTGCACCAAGTCAAAAATTTATTATCGTAGTTTACAGCCTAAAGTTATTATATATTGCTGAGAATATACATAGGAATAGACACCAAAAACATATGCTACTGATGAAGTTGTTATAGCTGTTTATAAATTCCCTCAGACTTTCATAACTTCTTTAAAAACAGAAGACAAGATCAAGCTTTAATTTTTTTATTCAAATAGTACCTCTTCCTGCTGTGAGGAAATACTTTTCTTATGGTATGTATTAATAACATTTTCTAACTCATATATTGTTCTGTCAGGGTTTCATTAAACAGTTCTTTTGAGGTTCTTCACTCCATCTTTACAACAACTCTATGCAACTATTCATTTATTCATCTGAATTTTGTAGAAGAGAAAATTGGGGCTCAATGAGACAAGTAATTTGCCTCAAATCATATATCTGTTAGGTGGTAGAAGTGGGGTTGAAATCTAGGTCTATTTGATGCAAAATTCCATAATCTTTCTACAGTGCCACATTTGCCTCCTCCAAAACAAAATCAGGTCATTTTGCTTTGTCCTTATTCATCTTTGTACTCCCCACAATGAGTAGCACAGAATCTTGCCTATGTCTCTGATGGAACTCATGGGGTTAATAAGTGATTATCACCATGCTTTATTTTTATAGATTTCATAACAAAGTGTGAACTACTTAAAAGTAACTTTTTTTGATCAAACGAAAGGGAACACAATTTTGTAGCTGCAGTAAACAACCCATTACAACTATCTAGAATGCACCATAAATGCACTTTCATAGTATAGACTGAGCACAGCATAGAAAGAGTTTTAGGTAGCTTTTGTGAAGAGAGTCAAATTTCTAGTGAGCACAGTTATTCTCTGCAATTCTTTTGTGTTCTCTACCTTGGCTGCAAAGAAAGGCAAAGCCAAAGAATGCTCAAACTACCACACAATTGTACTCATCTCACACGCTAGTAAAGTAATGCTCAAAATTCTCCAAGGCAGGCTTCAGCAATATATGAACCGTGAACTTCCAGATGTTCAAGCTGGTTTTAGAAAAGGCAGAGAAACCAGAGATCAAATTGCCAACATCCGCTGGATCATCGAAAAGGCAAGAGAGTTCCAGAAAAACATCTATTTCTGCTTTATTGACTATGCCAAAGCCTTTGACAGTGTGGATCACAATGAACTGTGGAAAATTCTGAAAGAGATGGGAATACCAGACCACTTGACCTGCCTCTTGAGAAACCTATATGCAGATCAGGAAGCAACAGTTAGAACTGGACATGGAACAACAGACTGCTTCCAAATAGGAAAAGGAGTATGTCAAGGCTGTATATTGTCACCCTGCTTATTTAACTTATATGCAAAGTACATCATGAGAAATGCTGGGCTGGAAGAAGCACAAGCTGGAATCAAGATTGCCAGGAGAAATATCAACCTCAGATATGCAGATGACACCACCCTTATGGCAGAAAGTGAAGAAGAACTAAAGGGCATCTTGATGAAAGTGAAAGAGGAGGGTAAAAAAGTTGGCCTAAAGCTCAACATTCAGAAAACGAAGATCATGGGATCTGGTCCCATCACTTCATGGGAAATAGATGCAGAAACAGGGGAAATAGATGGGGAAACAGTGGAAACAGTGTCAGACTTTATTTTCTTGGGCTCCAAAATCACTGCAGGTGGTGACTGCAGCCATGAAATTAAAAGACACTTACTCCTTGGAAGGAAAGTTATGACCAACCTAGACAGCATATTCAAAAGCAGAGACATTACTTTGCCAACAAAGGTCCGTCTAGTCAAGGCTATAGTTTTTCCAGTGGTCGTGTATGGATGTGAGAGTTGGACTGTGAAGAAAGCTGAGTGTCGAAGAATTGATGCTTTTGAACTGTGGTGTTGGAGAAGACTCTTGAGAGTCCCTTGGACTGCAAGGAGATCCAACCAGTCCATTCTAAAGGAGATCAATGCTGGGTGTTCATTGGAGGGACTGATGCTAAAGCTGAAACTCCAATATTTTGGCCACCTCATGCAAAGAGTTGACTCATTGGAAAAGACTCTGATGCTGGGAGGAATTGGGGGCAGGAGGAGAAGGGGACGACAGAGGATGAGATGGCTGGATGGCATCACTGACTCAATGGACGTGAGTTTGAGTGAACTCCAGGAGATGGTGATGGACAGGGAGGCCTGGCGTGCTGCGATTCATGGGGTCACAAAGAGTTGGACACGACTGAGCGACTGAACTGAACCTTGGCTGCATACAATTATGACATTCAGAATTGTTCCTCTTTAAACATAAAGTCTGTTATTAAAAAAACAGACAAATCATGTGATGGCAGCATTTAGAGGAACCTATCCCAGAAGCTATCCTGAAGAGACAGCTCAGAGAACCAGGCAGCCCAGAAACCCAGGCATGGAGATTAATCCTGCTGGAGAAAGGGGTTCATTATGGTGGATGAACTGAAACACTTCCTGTATAATTACTAAGTGTTGAAAGGCTCCATGCTACTGTTGTGTCAGAGATGGAGAGCTTATCATTAAAGTGACCAGTGATAACACTCCAAAGCATGCTTTGAGACCTGGTTTCTTGTCTACTTTTGTCCTTACAGGGGCTTCCCTAGTGTCTCAGATGGTAAAGCGTCTGCCTGCAATGCGGGAGACCCAGGTTTGATCCCTGGGTCGGGAAGATCCCTTGGAGAAGGAAACGGCAATCCACTCCAGTATCCTTGCCTGGAGAATCTCATGGACAGAGGAGCCTGGTAGGCTACAGTCCACAGGTTGCAAAGAGTTGGACACGACTGAGCTACTTCACTTTTCACTTTCTTTGCCCTTAAAAAGACCAAGGGGGAAAACTCAGACCTTCAAAAAAGAAAGGTGTATCATCTGTTACTATAATACATACCAGGTGGTTGAATTCAATCCTTTACCTTAGATGGTGAGTTTCATAGCCAGCAGCAATGCTAATACAGTACTAATTGTCAGCTTAGAAAAGGAAATTGCTCCATTATTTGAAGAATTGAGACAAATTGTGGATTTCTTAATCTGGCGGTTTCTTACCTTCATCATATCAAACACACTACCAATCCGTCAGTCTTTAGGCCACAAGGAAGGGCCCCTTTTCCACCTTACACTGGTGAAAGAGCCTATAGATAGAATTTATGAACAGATTGATTGTTATCTTTTCTTGTGTAGGGCTTTTTCTTATTTAGTGAGATCACAGAAGGTTCAATCTATCACAGCTCCTATGCAGTTAGTCCAGTCACCAAATATGTATGAGATCCTATTTAGTGGCTCAGAATCAAAATGATACTTTGATCCCCTTGAGCAATGAACTGTTCAGTATGTACAATATTGTACATGCCTGCAGAATGAAGCAGACTCTTTTTATTGTGAATAATGAGGGCATATTTTTCTTCATATTACTTTCTTTGCATTGAGTATTAGGAAGAAAAAAATGGCTTGTTGTCATTTTTCAGTCGCTAAGTTGTGTCCAACTCTTTCTGACCCAATGGACTGTAGCATGCCAGGCTTTCCTTTAACCCTCTATTTCCCAGGGTTTGCTCAAGTTCATGAGTATTGAGTCAGTGATGCTGCCTAACCATCTCATCCTCTGTCATCCCCTTCTCCTCCTGCCTTCAATCTTTCCCAGCATTAAGGTCTTTTCCAGTGTGTTGGCTTTTCGTATCAGGTGGCCAAAGTACTGGAGCTTCAGCTTTAGCATCAGTCCTTCCAATGAATATTCAGGGTTGATTTCCTTTAGGATTTATTAGTTTTATCTCCTTGCAGTCCAAAGGACTCTCAAGAGTCTTCTCCAGCACCACAATTTGAAAGAATCAATTCATTGGTGCTCAACCTATTTTTGTGGTCTTTTTTTAATGGCTTAACAAAAGTAATAAAACCAATGTATCACTGGCTTTCCTTTGTACATACTTTTTTGGGGGTGTAAGGAGTCTTACTAACTGATTTGATTCTTCCCAGAGAGTGCTGCTCTTTAATGGAAATGAAAATGATACCGAATGTTTTTTTATTCCACTCTGCTTTCTATAACCAATCAGTATTTTTTAATGTTTGTGTGTTTTTTATAACATTTAGATGTGATTCATTATTGAATTCTGTTTCCACTGTTAGTATGTATGTAAACATAGTAGTATAGCCCTTTTTTTGTATATGAGTATAAATGAAATAGTATTTTTTAAAAGTACAGTTTGAGCACTGCGTAAGTTTTCTCTCCCCATACTGTTTTCAAACACTTAAAAATTATAATTCATTTAATTCACTCTTTCAACCACATGAATAAATGATTGTTTTTTATCTGGTCTGGAGACAACTTTACCTAACATCAGTCAGTCATTCAGTTCAGTTATTCAGTCATGTCCAACTCTTTGCAGCCCCATGGACTGCAGCACGTCAGGCTCCCCTGTCCATCACCAACTCCCGGAGCCTGCTCAAACTCATGTCCATTGAGTCGGTGATGCCATCTGAACATCTCATCCTCTGTCGTCCCCTTCTCCTGCCTTCAATCTTTCCCAGCATCAGAGTCTTTTCCAGTGAGTCAGTTCTTCGAGTCAGGTGGACAAAGTATTGGAGCTTCAACTTCAGCATCAGTCCTTCCAATGAATATTCAGGACTGATTTCCTTTAGGATTGACTGGTTGGATCTCCTTGTTGTCCAAAGGACTCTCAAGAGTCTTCTCCAACACCACAGTTCAAAAGCATCAATTCTTTGGTGCTCAGCTTTCTTTATAGTCCAACTCTCACATCCATACATGACTACTGGAAAAAACCATAGCTTTGACTAGACGGACCTTGTCGGCAAAGTAATGTCTCTGCTTTTTAATGTGCTGTCTAGGCTGGTCATAGCTTTTTTTCCAAGGAGCAATCATCTTTTAATTTCATGGCTGCAGTCACCATCTGCAGTAATTTTGGAGCCCCCCAAAATAAAGTCTGTCACTGTTTCCATTGTTTCCCTATCTATTTGCCATGAAGTGATGGGACCAGATGCCATGATCTTAGTTTTTTGAATGTTGAGTTGTTTTTTTTTTTTTCAATTTGTTTCAATTGTTTATTAACCAGATTACAATAATAATCCTGGTAAATACCTTAGTTCATCCTTCTAATAAGCCTGTTGATCTGGTCTTCCCTGTTGCCAGCATCTCCACCTTCTACAAAATGGGTGGTCTTTTTCTTCATTCCACCTCGTGGAGAAGACAATTTAAAGGGCCACAGGAAGTTGTTTGCTTCTTTGAAACGTTTTCCAACGGTATAGATCTCATGAATCAGATCCTCCATGCAGATGATTCCATATTTCCCAAGAGATCGAGCAATCAATGCGTTGTCTGTCAGGGCAATTCGCTTTTTGTTGATTTTGCCATAACCACGCTTGTAAATCAATTCATTTACAGACTCCAGATTTGGGTACCCCCATGCAATGTATGGCTCCACAATTCTCAGCATGTTAATTGATGCCTTGTTGAGCTTCACAAAGGTGCCGTTGAATATCTGCCGGAGGCGAAGGAGCTTCAGCACCTTTCGAACCTTTGGGCTCACACTGTTGATACCTCTGATCCTGATGACAAACGCCAGTTTGGGTTCTGCAGGTACATAGAAGTTACCAGCTTTTCGTGCCATCCTAGCCATTCAAATTTCAGTTCTGTACATCTGCCTGTATTCCTTGTGGTAATGCTTAGCTTTTTCATAGATAAGCTTCCTCCTTGCCTTTCGAAGCATCTTTTGGGCAAACTTCTTTCTCAGTCGCTTGATCTTAAGCTCTGCGAAATTCTTCCGCTTTTTCTTAAGGGTTTCTGGCACAGCAGGAACCTTCTTTTTCTTCTCTTCTGCACCCTCCATGGTTCCAGCCGGGAAAGAGTGAATGTTGAGTTTTAAGCCAGCTACTTCACTCTCATTTTTCACTTTCATCAAGAGGCTCTTGAGTTCCTGTTTGCTTTCTGCCAGAAGGGTGGTGTCATCTGCATACCTAGGTTATTGATATTTCTCCTGGCAATCTTAATTCCAGCTTGTGTTTCATCCAGCTTGGCATCTCACATGATGTACTCTGCGTATAAGTTAAATAAGCAGGGTAACAACATACAGCCAAGAAACAAGATGACAGAGTAGAAGGATGTGTACTCATCTTCTCCTGTGAGAACTCCAAAAGTGCAACTCGCTGCTGAACAACCATTGACAGCAGAATGTTGGATCCAATCAAAAAAAGATACCCCACGTCCAGGGGCAAAGGAGAAGCCCCAACAAGATGGTAGGAGGGGTGAAATCACGTTTAGAATCAAACGTCATACCCACTAGTGATGCTCAGATGGCTCAAGCAAAACCTTGTATGCACCAGGACTTAGAGGCCCCACAGAGACTGAGCCAGACTTGCCTTTGAGTGTTGTCTCCTGTGGAGGCACGGGTCAGCAGTGACCTGCCTCTGGGACAGAGGTTCTGGCTGCAGCAGACCTGGGACACCCAGAGTGTGGCATAAGCGCTCTTGGAGGAGGTCACCCTTGCCCTCACCATGCAGCTGCCAAGCAGATGACCCACAAACTGCAGAAAAATTATACCAAAGAAATTCTCACACTGTTAAGGACGTTCTAGGACTCACAACTGATTTCCCAACCTAGGGATCTGGCAAAGGGACTGAGAACCCCCAGGGAGTTTGACTTTGGAGGCCAGTGAGAGACTTGAGTCAGACTTGCCTGTGAGATCAGAAGTGGGTCAACAGTGTGGCCTCAGGCCAAACAACAGGGAGGGAACACAGCCCTGCCCTTCCAACAGTTGAATTCTCAGGCCTAGCCAAAAAGACTTAGGACGCAAAATTTTGCCTCCCCTACAATTTCTTGGTGATAAGGTTGGGAGTTTAACAGTTGGGACACTCAGATATCCTAGGACCTCTGACAAAAAACTGGCAGAAAGTAACAATTCTTACATAGTGGTCCTTTAAATCTCTGCCTGCATGCCCCAACCAAAACAAGAAAAATGAAAGTCTCTCCTTATCTTTTCCCTTTCTAAATGTAGATTGTCAGGAGGAAAATACATGTGAAAATTAGTTCTTTGAATTGTGACTCTTGTAAATTTGGTTCCCAGTACCTATTGGCAATAATCCACAGGCTCCTTGTCTTTGTTTTTTTTTTTTTTTTTCTGTTTCTTTAGTAGTATTTGTCATAAGGAGAAAAATCATAAAATGAGATGCCCCATTCATCTTGTTTCTTGTCATCAGAGCTTGGCTTTGTGACCAGTGAAAATATTTTATCTGGTCTCCACCAGCTGGACTGGACGGTACAAGTGTTGGGTTGAGTCAGGTAACCAGCCAAACATGCTAGAAATCAAGACACAAAATGACAAGCAGCATTCTCATTGTCCAACCTTGCCAGCTTTGTCTTAATTAGAGATTCCAACTCCTAGGGAGCCTTTGTTTTACCTTCATTGTCTTCCTAGAGCTGCTGCTGCTGCTGCTGCTAAGTTGCTTCAGTCGTGTCCGACTCTGTGCGACCCCATAGATGGCGGCCCATCAAGCTCCCCCGTCCCTGGGATTCTCCAGGCAAGAACACTGGAGTGGGTTGCCATTTCCTTCTCCAATGCATGAAAGTGAAAAGTGAAAGTGAAGTCGTTCAGTCGTGTCTGACTCTTAGCGACCCCATGAACTGCAGCCCACAAGGCTCCTCCGTCCATGGGATTTGCCAGGCAAGAGTACTGGAGTGGAGTGCCATTTGCTACCTATGAAAGTGAAAGTGAAGTCGCTCAGTCGTGTCCCGCTCTTTGCGAACCCATGGACTGTAGCCTACCAGGCTCCTCTGTCCATGGGATTTTCCAGGCAATAGTACTGGAGTGGATTGCCATTTCCTTCTCCAGGGGATCTTCCCAACCCAGGGATTGAACCCGGGTCTCACGCATTGTAGACAGACACTTTACCATCTGAACCACCAGGGAAGTTCCTTGGTACCTATGGGAAGGTCAAATTGAAAGGAAAAAATAAGACAAAGGTAACTCTTCTTTAAGTTTGTAAATTTTGCTTTTCTGTATTTATACCTAACACATGGCTAAGATTTAAAATGAAAACTGTAACATCTCTTTTCATATCTGTCTCTATATGTCTATGTGTATATGTAATATTTTTCTATCTCTGTATGATATTGCCAAAATTACTTTGTAAAAGAGTTCTATTTAATTGGCTTAAAACATAAATGCTTACACAAATTAGGTATTCATAAAACTCTCAGAAATATAGAAACTAACCCAAATGTTCCTCAGGTACACAGCATCTGGGATGAAAGCTAGCTTAAGTTTGTTGGTTTTAGTAAAAGCAGTTATGTCTCCAGAATTGTCAGCATTAAATGTAATGACACACAGAATGTATTCTATTAATATTTGGGTTTACTAGTCAAAAGAATTTGTTATCTCAACTAGATGTTTGAGATTGTAAAATTTTAAAATCAGAAGGTATAATGAAAATAAATTGCTTGATGTACGTCAAACACAACAATATGTTTAAAAAGTTGGAAAAAGTCATGTTTTAACTTTTAGGTTCTTTGCTTCTATGGTTTTTAAAACATATTTGCCTGATTTATCTACAGGAAAAATAATTTATACTTGTTTTTTTATTAACAAACAGTAACATAATGAAGTATTATATCTACTTAAAAATAGTTTCCAAAATCTGTTCTGAAGCTCGAGGCCATAAAGTTATATTAAGTTAATTTATGGATATTCAAATCTGTATGCTTGTCCAGAAGCAACAGTTACAACTGGACATGGAACAATGGACTGGTTCCAAGTTTGGAAAGGAGTACGTCAAGGCTGTGTATTGTCTGTCACCCTGTTTATTTAACTTATATGCAGAGTACCTCATGCAAAATGCCAGGCTGGATGAAGCACAAGCTGGAATCAAAATTGCCATATCAATAACCTCAGATATGCAGATGACACCACCGTTATGGCAGAAAGCGAAGAGGAACTGAAGAGCCTCTTGATGAAAGTGAAAGAGGAGAGTGAAGAAGCTGGCTTAAAACTCAACATTCATAAAACTAAGATCATGGCATCCAGTCCCATCACCACATGGCAAATAGATGGGGAAGCAATGGGACATGACTGAGAGACTGAACTGAACTGAACTGATGGATATTCATTGAATATCTAGATCATTTCTAAATAAGATAATACACTAAAACTTTAATTGCTAAACCTAAGTTTATTTACTTTTGGCTTCTTAATTTTTAGGTAAAGGATTTGAAGGTAAAGAATCTGCCTACAATGCAGGAAACCTGGGTTTGATTCCTGAGTCAGGAATATCTCCAGGAGAAGAGAATGGCAACCCACTTCAGTATTCTTGCCTGGAGAATCACATGGACAGAGGAGCCTGGCAGCCTACAGTCCATGGGGTCGCAAAGAGTTGGACATGACTGAGCAACTAACACTTCTTAATTTTTGCAAAGAGAAAAAAGATATTTGAAGGTCTGTTACTATACATATTTTTTGCCACATTAAAAAAAATGTGTATATGAAAAAGCATATATCTCTAAAACTTACAAATTTTTGTAATTATGTGCCAGGTATACCTCATTTTATTACACTTCACAGTATTGTGCAGGAGACTGCCTGCGATGCAGGAGACCTGAGCTCAATCCCTGGGTCAGGAAGATACCTTGGAGTATGAAGTGGCAACCCACTCCAGTATCCTTGCTTGGAAAATTCCATGGACAGGGGAGCCTGGTAGGCTCTAGTCCATGGGGTCACAAGGGGTCAGACACAACTGAGTACATACACACCCATAAGATGTTTTTTAAATGATTGAAATAATATGTGGATAGAAATGAGTAAAATTTTTTCTCTGTTAACATGACAAAGTTTATTAGATTATTGGTCTGCTTTTGTAAAATTAAAAAATTTTTTAATACAGTTTTTAAAGGCTATGCTACATTTGGTCTGCTTTTAATACAAGATCATAAAAGGATGTTTTCTTTATTTTTGTTTAATCTGTCAAGGAAATAAATATTTTGTGTTTGATCAAAATAATTTCCTATTTTTCACACTGTATTTATTAAGTCTTTGCTTACTTACAAAAACTGAGTCTTCAATATTAAAATAGCTGATGGGTTTTTTTTTTTTAAACACCTATGTAATTTTTTGCATTTCCCTTTAAAATCTTTCAGTAGTCACCTTAATTAGATATCTGTTTTTCAGTTACCTGTGATACTACTTAAGTGTTTTAAACCTTTTGACAATTTTGATAAATTTCCCCCAATCAAATTCAGATGAAGACTTTTTGACCTTGAACTAACTTGGATTTTCCGTATGGCCTCCAGAAGATCTCAAAAGACTTGTTCCCTCTCCTTAAAAAGAGAGAGAGAGATTAATTAGCTTATTTAATGTGTTAAATTACATAGAAAGCATTGTTTAAAATGCTAAACAACTTTGATTTGTTTATATTTGTACTCCTTTCCGTATTTGGAACCAGTATGCTGTTCCATGTCCATGTTGCTTCCTGACCTGCATACAGAGTTCTCAAGAGGCAGGTCAAGTGGTCTGGTATTCCCATCTCTTTAAGAATTTTTCACAGTTTGTGGTGATCCACATAGTCAAAGGCTTTGGCATAGTCAATAAAGCAGAAATAAATGTTTTTCTGAAATTCTCTTGCTTTTTCGATGATCCAACAGATGTTGACAATTTGATCTCTGGTTCCTCTGCCTTTTCTAAATCCAACTTGAAAGTATATTGGGTACCTCAAGAAGAGCAGAATTCACCTAAATCCATGGGTACTATGGCACATGGGTACATAGGCAAAGTCTGATGGTGAATTCTTGATTGGCTTCTTATCCTTGAAAGACTTTTAAAGTTTCAGCCTAAGATTCCTTAATAAAAGTTCTATCAAAGCAGACTTTAAAAAAACCTATATGATAAGTCATTCTTGCTGCACTTATGTAAATAATCAGGCTAAGTTTAACAAAAGTAAACTTATTTTACAAAAAGAAAATAGTCTTACTGTAATTATGTTTAATAAAAATGGGGTTGACTCTGGAGAGAAAACATATTTCAGTGAAAAACTATAACACATTCTTATAACTATTAGATTCTAATTGTGTTCACTGTCTTTGAGGTTTTGTTACCTACTCACAAACTGCTCTGGATTTTGAATTCTAGTTTCCTCTAGTATATGGCTACCACTCTCCAAATGATCACTTCTAATTTTTCTCCCACTTTTCTGACTTGAAATCACTAAGAACTAAAAATGCCCTTTTCCCCAAGTCCTAAAATCTAAAACTAGATGACAATATAAACTTCAGAAAAATCACCACAACAAATCATACATTAAAAGAAAACCTTCATGCCTGCTGTCTTGTGTGGGCCACTCAGAAAATTCACCAGAACACCCAGCACCATAACCAGAGACTTTTAAACTTCAAACCAGGACATTCATCAAAGTACAAAACACTGCCCTCCTCGTTTTACCATCTAAAGATGCTTCGAAGCTTAAATCTAGAAATCTTCTCACCTGGCTGTCCTCTGTACTCAGAAACTAGGTTTCCAACTGTTAATATTTATTTTTCTTTTGTTTCCATTAAAATATACTCGTTGAATGCCTGATTGTTCACATCAAATAGAGATCTAATTTAGGTGAATTACTACTCTCACCTGTACCACTGCCTCCTGAACTGAGACACTATTGTTCAAATGAACTGACCTATTCTCAAGACTAAGAGACTTATTCAATGAGAAACAGAATAATCTGCCAACTCAGATTCTGGATTATGAATCTTTACGGGGAAGTTTCAAAGTAGAGGAATAAAAAGTGGCAGACTCTGCCACTTCAAAATATGCTACTTTGACATAAGGATTATTTTGAACTAAAGGCACTTGAATGAATGCTGCTACTGTTACTGGGTCACTTCAGTCATGTCTGACTTTTTGCTACCCCATGGACTGTAACCTGCCAGGTTCCTCTGGCCATGGGATTCTGCAGGCAAGAATACTGGAGTGGGTTGCCAAGCTCTCCTCCAGAGGATCTTCGCAACCCAGGGATCAAATCCACATCTCTTATGTCTCCAGCATTGGCAGGCAGGTTCTTTACTACTAGTGCACCTGCTATTTGAAACAATAACAGATGCCAAAAAGGCTTCTAATCTCCCCATTTCTTCCTAAAAACAGGAGGTGAAATCTGTGTGAAGGATACCCTCCCTATGCCAGGAGAAAGAAACATTCTTCAATAGGGAATTAAAGCTGAGAGAATCCTGTATAAGCAGACCTGTTAAAATAATTCTTGTCTTTCTTTAATCTTCCCACGTAATTTAGTTACTTTCCCACAGTTTCTTCTTTGTTTCACATAATGTAAAAGCCTGTAGGTTTTGCCATTTTTTTGTGTGTGGTGCAGGGGGGAGGTCTTCGTTTTCTTATCAAGCTCCTGTGTCATGTAAAACATATAAATGTGTATATATTTGTCTTATGTCAGTTTAATTCTCAGACCCTGTTGAAAGCCTCTAAGAAGATAGAGGTAAATGTTGCCTACGTTTTTGAGCATCTCCTCTAGACCCTGTTTATTGATGACAGTGTTCTGTTGTTAGTTGGCTCACAGGTATTGGACAAAGAACAGTAAATGTAATATTTCTTTAAATACCACCTGTTGTCTTTTTTTCAAGTGTCACTGTGAACAGAAGTAACTGTCTTGATGGCCAGTTTTTTCCCACAACTAATTTGGTAGTCATTTGCCCATCTTTTGTGTATAGCATTGGCATTTATTTGGAACTTACTTTGGGGGTGGTAGTAAATCAATAGAACCCTGAGACCTGGAAGTTATTTTCTTTTTCCTGCCTTTTTTTCTTTTTCTTTTTTAGTGATTTACTCCCTTTGTGCACCAGTCAGAAAAGAGCTGCTGCCAATGCCCAGAAGTGAGAATCACTAGTTCATTATCTGTATTCTAGCACCACAACATGTCCAAGGTGTAAGTCACAAACTCTGACTCCCCTCTGTCCTGCTCTTTGGGTGGTTCTTTTAGAGAACTGTGCCTAAAAAGTCTCTGAAATCAGTATCAGCTCACCCTTGAGCTTCTAGGGAGAGGCCTCTTACAGAAACAGTTGAAACAAAGGACCTGAACTGGGAGAGCCTTAGGCGGCAAACCACACCTATGTGTAAAAAAATTGCCAGTGATTACAAATATTTGACTCTTAAGGAAATAAAATTTACATTTGACTCAGTCCCCAATCATTTATTTTCTAGAGCGGAGAACAGTGCACAGATTAGTTTCTCCATGAAAAAAAGCCATTTTACCACTCTGTTATGATATTTATTAGTGCAGCCAATTGTATGGTTTTTTCCAATGAATTAATCAGTGGTTAGCTTGAGAAGAATAGAACAGTGATGAAGAGTCCTGACTCTAGGGACTTCCCTGGTGGTCCAATGGTTAAGAATCCATCTTCCACAGCAAGGGATACAGATTTGATCCCTGATCTGGGAACTATGAGGGCTTCCTGGTAGCTTAGCTGGTAAAGAATCTGCCTGCAATGCAGGAGACTCGGGTTCAATTCTTGGAAAGATCCCCAGAAGAAGGAAATGGTAACCCACTCCAGTATTCTTGCCTGGAGAATCCCATGGACAGAGGAACCTGGCAGGCTATAGTCCATGGGATCACAAGAGTCGGCCATGACTTAGTGAGCAAATCACCCCTGGGAACTAAGATCCCACACGCCTTGAAGCAGATAAGGCCTCAAGCTGCAACTCCTGAGCCTATGTGCCACAACTAGAGAGAAGCCTGGTGTACTGCAACAAAAGATTCTGCATGCTCCAACAAAGACCCGATGCAGCCATAAATAAATTAATAAAATTAGTTTTTTTAAAAAAAAGACTTCCCTGTTGATCCAGTGGTTAAGAATCTTCTTGCCAATGCAGAGGACACAGGTTCCATTCCTAGTCCAGAAAGGTTCCACATGCCACAGGACAACTAAGCCCATGCACTACAAGTACTGAGTCTGTGTGCACAGCTACTGTACCCTGCGCACCTGAGAGTCTGTGCTCCGCAACAAGAGAAGCCGCCACAATGAGAAGCCCAAGCACCACAGCTAGAGAGTAGCTTCTGCTCACTGCAACTAGAGAAAACCCACAAATGCTGCAACAAAATAAAGAGAGGAGAGACATATGTCCTGACTCTGGCACTGAACACCTGGCATTACACCACCTAGTAAGTGGTACAATCCAAGCACTACCACTTACTATCTGTGTGACCGTGGGCAAGTTATTTACCCTCTTTGTCTCAGTTTCCTGGGGGTAAAATGGAAATAGCAGTAACAGCATTTACATCATAGAAATGCTATCAAGCTGAATGAGTTAATATTATATTTTAAAGCATTTTAGTATATAATAAGCCCTATGTAAAGGCTTATTTTTATGATTGTTATATCCTAAGAGGGCAAGTAGAGTGAAAGATTTCTCATAACCAATAATGTCTCTGTCTTTTGAAGATATACAAACATGCCAAACATTTTAGAAATACTATTTCCAAACTCCACAGCAAGATAGGTATTATTGTCTCCATTTTACAAAGAAGTGGAAGGTTAGTAAATTTAATTTCATTGCCTAAGCGCACATAACTATCTGAATAATGAGGTTGGGGAATTCTAACAAGGTGTGCCTAATTCCAAAACATGTGCCCTTCCACTGCACAATAGTCTTCTAAAAGTTACCTGACCATTGATTATTTTCATGACTCAACTCAAAATATGCTGCATTTATTTATATCCACACTATTTTAGGACTGGTCTAAGAGTCATTTTGCCCATCTCCTTTCACAAGTGGGAAAATTGTGTTCTTAAGAAAGTAAGTGGCTTTCCCAACACTAATTATTACTTAATCACTGTTAAGTAGCCATTGAATATCAACTGAACATTGCTGGTAGGGAAAGAAATGAATTCATGTGTATCGCTTATCACATTGCCTTTTACTTAGTAAGCAATCAACACCAGCTATTTTTGTCATTGTTCATTTATTCATTTAATAAACATTTGTTAGGTATTTCTGACAAACATCTGGGAGTACAAAAATTAATAGGATATGATTCCTTTTGAATGTCCACTAGTTGTTCAGTATGGGAGCCATTAACCACATATAGCTATTGAGCACTTGAAATGTGGCCAGTCTAGATTGGAATATGCTATAAGTATAAAAAATGCAAAATTTTGAAGACTTAGTACCAAGAAATAAGATAAAATACCTCATTGATAAATATGTTGCATATTGAAATGATAATATTGTGATGTATTAGTCTAGATTAAAATATTTAAATTCTTTTAATCTATTTCTCTTTACATTTTTAATATGACTACTAAAAAAATTACATGTGGCTAGTATTATATTTCTATTGGACAACATTGATCAAGATGGCAAAAAAATAATGACAATTAAAGGTAGTCTAACAAGAAGTCACTCAGTAATGTCCAACTCTTTGCAACCTTGTGGACTGTAGCCCACCAGGCTTCTCTGTCCCTGGAATTCTCTAGGCAAGAATTACTAGAGTGGGTAGCTATTCCCTTCTCCAAGGGATCTTCCCGACCTAGGAATCGAACTCAAAGCTACCATACAACTGCACACGCTAGCAAAATAATTCTCAAAATCCTTCAAGCTAGGCTTCAGTGGCACATGAACTGGGAACTTCCAGATGTATAAGCTGGATTTAGAAAAGGCAGAGGAACCAGAGATCAAATTGCCAACATCCATTGGATCATAGAGAAAGCAAGGGAATTCCAGAAAAACATCTACTTTTACTTCATCGACTATGCTAAAGCCTTTGACTGTGTGGATCGTAACAAACTGTGGAAAATTCTTAATGAGATGGGAATACCAGACCACTTTACCTACCTCCTGAGAAATCCATATGCAGGTCAAGAAGCAATGGTTAGAACCAGATATGGAAAACAGACTGGTTCAAAATTGGGAAAGGAGTACAACAAGGCCGTATATTTTCATCCTGCGTATTTAACTTATATGCAGAGTACATCATGGTGGGCTGGATGAATCATAAGGTGGAATAAGATTGCTGAGAGAAATATCAATAACCTCAAATATGCAGATATTAACGCCCTAATGGCAGAAAGTGAAGAGGAACTAAAGAGCATCTTGATGAAGGTGAAAGAAGAGAGTGAAAAAGCTGGCTTGAAACTCAACCTTCAAAAAAACTAAGATCATAGCATCTGGTCCCATCATGTCATGGCAAACGGTTGGGGGAAAAGTGGAAACAGTAGCACATTTTATTTTCTTGGGCTCCAAAATCACTGCAGATGGTGATTGCAGCCATGAAATTAAAAGACACTTGCTCCTTGGAAGAAAAGCTATGACCAACCTAGACAGCACATTGAAAAGCAGAGACATCACTTTGCAGACAAAGATCCGTATAGTTAAAGCTATGATCTTTCAAGTAGTCACGTACCGGTGTGAGAGTTGGACCATAAAGAAGGCTGCATGCCAAAGAATTGATGCTTTTGAACTATGGTACTGGAGAAGATTCTTGAGAGTCCCTCCGACAGCAAGGAGAGCTTTACCAATCAATCCCTAAGGAACTCAACCTTGAATACTCATTGGAAGGACTGATGCTGAAGCTGAAGCTCCAATACTTTGGCCACATAATACAAAAAGCCAACTCACTGGAAAAGACTCCGACACTGGGAAAGATTGAGGCTTCCCTTGAGGAAAAGGGGGTGACAGAGGATGAGATGGTTGGATGGCATCGCCAACTCAATGGGACATGATTTTGAGCAAACTCTGGGAGATAGTGAAGGACAGGGATGCCTGGTATGCTGCAGTGCTTGGAGTTGCAAAGATGGGACACAACTTAACGAATGAACAAGCAGAATAAACCGATTAGCAGAGTCATTAAAACATTGGTGGGAGCACAGAGGACAAACTGCCCAGAAGTCAAGAAAATCTTCACAGAGGAGGTAAAATTTGACTTGAATCCTAAAGGATAAGTAAGAATATCGTCAGATGAATATTTTCCAGGCAGAAGATAAACATGTATAATGTCATATAAACATGAAAGAATAACTGACACATTTTTAGTTTGGGGATGAGAAAATGGGAAAGGAGGAGAGATTCAGATGGCTATAACTTGGGCCACGTTAGTGGGAATCCGTAAGAAGAAAGGGCCACAAAAGATATCTCAGAAGTAGAACTAATGGGACTTGGTAACTCTTGTCAGGGAAGCAACAAAAAAAGAGGGATGAAGAGAGATACCTAGTTGTTTTTGCACATGGCTATGTATTGACTTTTCCTTCTGTTCATTCACCAAATAATTTATGAAGACTTATTTAGGTGCCAGGTAGTAGGCAGTAGTGCATAATGGGCTCCTGGTGACAATGTCTTAACATTATGTGATTATGTTTTAAAGATTCATGAAGGATCAGAAAAGAATATATTATTAAATTCACATTTAATTACTGTCCTGGGCTTCCCTGGTGGCTCAGTGGTAAAGAATGCTCCTGTCAATACAGGAGACATGGGTTTGATCCCTGGTCTGTGAAGATCCCCTGCAGAAGGAAATGGCAACCCACTCCAGTATTCTTGCCTGGAAAGCCCCAAGGACTGAGGAGCCTGGCAGACTACAGCCCATTGGATTGCGAAGAGTTGGACACAACCTAGCGACTCAACAACAACAACAACTGGCCCACTATTGAAACTTTTATTTTACTTCTGTGGAATAATCTTATTTTCAGGGACATTAAAGGATCAAAGATCTTGTGTTAAGGTGAGAGTAGGGGGTTCCTTATCTAATGAGACAGTCAGAGGAGGAATCTGATTCCTGAGGGGAGAGATCAATCCACAGACTGGCAGGTGTAAAGTCTGACCATATGAAGTTTAGAAAGAATGTGAAGAAATAAGAGCTCCTTCATAAACTGCTTGCAGATTAGCACATTGCATTTTGAAAAGCAATTTCAAGGTTTGCACTAAAATTGAAAATGTACATTTCATAGAAGTCAGCCATTGGATTTATGTATCCCTGAGCACTGTTATGGAAAGCAAGGCTCTAGCAACCCAGGCATGTGTGGGAAGAAAATGTGAGAGCTTCTACAGATGTGTTTTTAAAATATGTATATATTCGGAAAGTGTGGAACTGTTAGTCACTCAGTCATGTCCAACTCTGTGATCCATGGACTGTATGTAGCCTGCCATTTCTTGAAATTGTCCATTTCTTGATGTTAAGTTTATTTACGGTAGTAATCACACACACAAAAGTATATGTAAGAAAGTTTGAATAATGAAGAAGAAACAAATGTTTAGCAACTTTATTTTTCATTTTAGCTTACATAAGAAGATGTTCTCCTTACCTCTGCCTGACTCAATAACATATTTCCATTTTTAATATAGAGTTTGGTGAACTTTGAGTGGTAAAGAAAAGTTCTTGGTTACAATAGTTACTAAAAATTTACAACCAGGTTAGAGTCATGTTGGCCAGAACTTGAGGTACATGGCAAAGGTTTAGGATGGGTAAAAAATTGAGAAGGGGAAAGGACCTCGTACTTGAAATACAAATGACATGTGTACTTCTCTCTTCATCTCTGAGAAGTGGCAAGTCATGTTACACAGACCTTCAAACATAGAATGATAAGGAAAAGCACAGGTAATGTATACAGCGATGAAAGAAAAATTATGCAGGAGAGAGAAAATCAAGTTCTTTTCTTTCAACACAGTAAGAACCTGATAGAGGCTGGAATCTAGAGTCATTGTTTATTGGTGTTATACCCTAACTTTTCCAGTATATAGCCACAACATTTACTTAATAAAAACATCAAGGGGGCTGAGGGAATCTCACTTTTTAAAGTGGTATTCACCTTATTCAAGAAAGCAAAAGGGATGCCAAGATATCAGGAATATCTTGTATGTAGCAAGTATGGTTGTTACTGGATTTATTGCTGGGAGAGCTGGCTATTGGGAAGCCTAATGGGCTGGACTGTGCTTTTGAACTGTGGTGTTGGAGAAGACTCTTGAGAGTCCCTTGGACTGCAAGGAGATCCAACCAGTCTATTCTGAAGGGGATCAGCCCTGGGATTTCTTTGGAAGGAATGATGCTAAAGCTGAAACTCCAGTACTTTGGCCACCTCATGCGAAGAGTTGACTCATTGGAAAAGACTCTGATGCTGGGAGGGATTGAGGGCAGGAGGAAAAGGGGACGACAGAGGATGAGATGGCTGGATGGCATCACTGACTTGCTGGACGTGAGTCTGAGTGAACTCCGGGAGTTGGTAATGGACAGGGAGGCCTGGCGTGCTGCGATTCATGGGGCCGCAAAGAGTCAGACACGACTGAGCAACTTAACTGAACTGAACTGAATGGGCTGGAACAACAATGTGGATAAAGGGGTGCTGGGAGGTGGGGGAGGACTTGGGGAGGGAACCCATCAGATTGTAAGGTCTGAATGTGAGGCTTACTAGTCCAGAAAGTAGACTTTGAACCCTAGAATGAACATATTCTCAGTGAGAGATTCATACAGAATTTTCTGCGTTGGTGCAAATAGCTTGAAAGCTGGATGATTGGTTTATACAGGGGATGTATTTTTCTATTGACAGTATGTTCATGTGCCCTGCCACTGCACTGCATTCCTTTCCCAGAACCACAGTTCCTGTAGGCTGAATAAACAATCTTAACATTTTTGGATAGAAGATCTTTCTGCAATGAGAAGTGCTGTGACAGAAATTCAAATAAGAATGCTTCCAAGGACAGAGAGGTTGTGCAACTTTTCCAAAGTCACACAAGATCACTGAGCTGCGGGGATATAAATTACCTCCCTGTGGTCACAAAGCCAGCAAATGACAATGTGTGTGTGTTCAGTTGCCAAGTTGTGTCTGACTCTTTGTGACCCCATGGATTGTGGCATGCCAGGCCTCCCTGTCCCTCACCATCCCCTGGAGTTTGCCCAAGTTCATGTCCATTGAATGGGTAATACCATCCAACTATCTCATCTTCTATCCCCCTCTTCTCCTTCTGCCTTCAAGCTTCCTGATCCAGGGATCAAACCTGCGTTTCCCACACTGCAGGTGGACTCTTTACTGTCTGAGCCACCATGAAAGTCCTGACTCACTGGAAAAAAACCCTGATATTGGGGAAATGACAGACACAGGATTAAGAAAAGTCTGTATGAGATAATTGGATTAAAGTTTTACTGAGCAAGGCCCTGCCCACCAGAGCAAGACCCAGTTTTCCCCACCACCAGTCCCTCACATCAGGAAGCTTACACAAGCCTCCTAACCTCCTCCATCAGATAACAGAAGAAGCAAGAAGAACCACAATCCCATATCAGTTAGAACAAAAAGCATATTCAGTTCAGTTCAGTTCATTCACTCAGTCATGTCTGACTCTTTGTGACCCCACGGACTGCAGCACGCCAGGCCTCCCTGTCCATTACAGAAAGTAAATCAGGATGAAAAAGCAGAAAGTTGTGTCCCAGATGAAGGGACAAGATAAAACCCCAGAAAAACAACTAAATGAAGTGGAGATAGGCAACCTTCCAGAAAAATAATTCAGAATAATGATAGTGAAGATGATCCAGGGTCTTGAGAAAACAATGGAGAAGATGCAAGAAATGTTTACCAAAGACCTAGAAGGACTAAAAAACAAACAAACAGATGAATAATACACCAGAAGGAATCAGTAATAAATAACTGAGACAGAACAGATAAATGACCTGCAGGACAGAATGGTGGAAACCACTGCCACAGAACGGAATATAGAAAAAAGAATGAAAAGAAAGAAAAAAAAATAAAGACAACATAAGAGACTTCTGGGACAACAGTAAATGCACAAACACTCACATCATATATGCTTCACCCAGTTTCCCCTACTGTGTGTTATATCTTTACACAAACAGTACAATTATCAAAGCTTTCTACTGATGTCCTTTTTCTATTCCTAATCCAACCTGGTATCCCATATTGCATTTAGTCATCACATTTCCTTTACATTTCCATTACCATTTCCCTTCCAATCTTTGGCAGTTTCTAAGTCTTTGAGTTCGGGTAAACTCTGGGAGCTGGTGATGGACAGGGAGGCCTGGTGTGCTGCGGTCTACCGTGGGGTTGCAAAGAGTTGGACATGACTGAGTGAACTGAACTGAACTGAACTGAAGTCTCTTTGTTCTTTACGACTTTGAGAGTTTTGAAGAGTACTGGTCAGATACTTTGTCAAATATCCTTTAGTTTGGGTTTTTCTCACGATTATACAAGAGTTATGAATTTAGGGGGAAATTACCACAGAAGTAAGGTGACTTTTCCTCATATCATTTAGCAGGGGATATATGGTATCGGAGAAGGCAATGGCACCCCACTCCAGTACTCTTGCCTGGAAAATCCCATGGATGGATGAGCCTGGTAGGCTGCAGTCCATGGGGTCGCAAAGAGTTGGACACGACTGAGCGACTTGACTTTCACTTTTCACTTTCATGCATTGGAGAAGGAAATGGCAACCCACTCCAGTGTTCTTGCCTGGAGAATCCCAGGGATGGGGGAGCCTGGTGGGCTGCCGTCTATGGGGTCGCACAGAGTCGGACACAACTGAAGCGACTTAGCAGCAGCAGCAGCAGCTGCATATTATATCAAAATGATTTGTCACTGATGATGTTAACCTTATCCACTTGGTCAAGGTAGTACCTGCCAGCTTTCTCCACTGTAAAGTTACCATTTTTCTTTCCCATACTCTGTTCATTGGAAGCAAGCCACTAAATCCAGCCCACACTCAAGGAGAGGGGAATTCTCTCTCTCTCTTAGAGGAAGAAATATCTAGAAATATAGTTTTGAATTCTTTTATAAATTAATTAATTTATTTTAATTGTAGTCTAATTCTTTACAATATTGTGGTGGGTTTTGCCAAACATTGACATGAATCAGCCATGGGTGTACATGTGTCCCCCATCCTGATTCCCTCATCTCACATCCCTCCCATCCCATCCCTCTTGGTTGTCCCAGTGCACTGGCTTTGAGTGCCCTGCTTCATGCATCGAACTTGGACTGGTCATCTATTTCATATATGGTAATATAAATGTTTCAATGCTATTCTCTCAAATCATCCCACCCTTGCCTTCTCCCACAGAGTCCAAAAGTCTGTTCTTTACATCGGTGTCTCTTTTGCTCTCTTGCATATAAGGTCATCATTACCATCTTTCTAAATTCCATATACATGCATTAATATACTGCATTAGTGTTTTTCTTTCTGACTTACTTCACTCTGTATAATAGGCTCCAGTTTCATCCACCTCATTAGAACTGACTCAAATGCGCTCTTTTTTATAGCTGAGTAACATTCCATTGTGTATATATACCACTGAGTAACATTCCATTGTGTAGATGTACCACAACTTCCTTATCTATTCGTCTGCCGATGGACTTCTAGGTTGCTTCCATGTCCTAGTTGTTGTAAACAGTGCTGCAATGAACATTGGGGTACACATGTCTCTTTCAATTCTGGTTTCCTCAGTGTGTATGCCCTGCAGTGGGATTGCTGAGTCACATGGCAGTTCTATTTCCAGTTTCTTAAGGAATCTTCACACTGTTCTCCATAGTGGCTGTACTAGTTTGCATTCCCACCAACAGTGTAAGAGGGTTCCCTTTTCTCCATACCCTCTCCAGCATTTATTGTTTGTAGACTTTTTGATGGCAGCCATTCTGACCAGCGTGAGATGGTACCTCATTAAGGTCTTGATTTGCATTTCTCTAATAATGAGTGAAGTTGAGCATCTTTTCATATGTTTGTTAGCCATCTGTATGTCTTCTTTGGAGAAATGTCTGTTTATTTCTTTGGCCCATGTTTTGATTGGGTCGTTTATTTTTCTGGTATTGAGCTGCAGGAGTTGCTTGTATATTTTGGAGATTAATTCTTTATCAGCTGTTTTGTTTGCTATTATTTTCTCCCGTTCTGAAAGCTGTCTTTTCACCTTGTTTATAGTTTCCTTCGTTGTGCAAAAGCTTTGAAGTTTAATTAGGTCCCATTTGTTTATTTTTGGTTTTGTTTTTATTTCCATTACTCTGGGAGGTGGGTCATAGAGGATCTTGCTGTGATTTATGTCAGAGAGTGTTTTGTCTATGTTTTCCTCAAAGAATTTTATAGTTTCTGGTCTTACGTTTAGATCTTTAATCCATTTTTAGTTTATTTTTGTGTATGGTGTTTGAAAGTGTTCTAATTTCATTCCTTTACAGGTGGTTGACCAGTTTTCCCAGTACCATTTGTTAAAGAGATTTTCTTTTCTCCATTGTATATTTTTACCTCCTTTTTCAAAGATAAGGTGTCCATAGGTGCATGGATTTATCTCTGGGCTTTCTGTTTTTTTCCACTGATCCATATTTCTGTCTTTGTGCCAGTACCATACTGTCTTGATGACTGGTAGCTTTGTGGTATAGTCCGAAGTCAGGCGGGTTGATTTCTCCAGTTCCATTCTTCTTTCTCAAGATTGCTTTGGCCATTCGAGGTTTTTTGTATTTCCATACAAATTGTGAAATTATTTGTTCTAGTTTTGTGAAAAATACCGTTGGTAGCTTGATGGGAATTGCATTGAGTCTATAGATTGCTTTGGGTGGTATATTCATTTTCACTATATTGATTCTTCTGATCCATGAACATGGTATATTTCTCCATCTATTTGTGTCATCTTTGATTTCTTTCATCAGTGTTTTATAGTTTTCTATATATGGGTCTTTTGTTTCTTTAGGTAAATTTATTCCTATGTATTTTATTCTTATTGTTGCAATGGTTAATGGGATTGTTTCCTTGATTTCTCTTTCTGTTTTCTCATTGTTAGTGTATAGGAATGCAAGGGATTTCTGTATATTAATTTTATATCCTGCAACTTTACTAGGTTCACTGATTATCTCTAGTAAATTTCTTGTTGTGTGTTTAGGGTTTTCTATATAGAGAATCATGTCATCTGCAAACAGTGAGAGTTTTACTTCTTCTTTTCCAATTTGGGTTCCTTTTATTTCTTTTTCTTCTTTGATTGTGGTGGCTAGGACTTCCAAAACTATGTTGAATAGTAGTGGTGAGAGTGGGCACCCTTTTCTTGTTCCTGATTTTAAGGGAAATGCTTTCAATTTTTTGCCATTGAGGATAATGTTTCCTGTGGGTTTATCATAGATGGTTTTTATTATGTTGAGGTACGTTCCTTCCATGTCCACTTTCTGGAGAATTTTTATCATACATGGGTGCTGAATTTTGTCAGAGGTTTTTCTGCATCTATGGAGATAATCATATGGCTTTTATCTTTCAATTTGTTACTATGGTGTATCACATTGATTGATTTGCAAATATTGAAGAATCCTTGCATACCTGGAATAAAGCCCACTTGGTCATGATGTATAATCTTTTCTTTTGTAAGAAAAATTTTTTCTTTCTTTCACATTTACATATCTACTTATTTATTCAGTGGTTTATTTATATCAGTATAAGTTCATGGATATTTATTTTATTCTATGTATTATAAGAGAATACTGTCATTATTTTGTTGCTGAAAATTTGGTCAGATTTTTCTAGTTCTGAAAGTTATTTCAAGTTATTTCAGGTTGCCTCAGAGTTATTTCAGGTTATCTCTTGAGTCCTTTTATTGGAGAATTATATTTAGGAACCAAGATCTGAGTCCTGAGTGTGCTTATTGCTGCTGAGTTGCCACTATTTCTCAGCCCACTCAGTGAACAGAACTAGCAAATGTGTGTGTGTGTGTGTGTCTGTGTGGGTATGTACATATAGACATTAATCCATGTAAACACACACATGCATGTTTCTGTATCTGTGTGTGTATATCTTACAATAAACATGAGTTCATACATCCCTAACTCTAATACAACACTACAGGATTAATTCTAGCCTTTTCTCCTTAATTAATTTTTATTTTT
The DNA here is from genome assembly GCF_029407905.1 of Bubalus kerabau. Lineage (NCBI taxonomy): Eukaryota > Metazoa > Chordata > Mammalia > Artiodactyla > Bovidae > Bubalus > Bubalus kerabau. The sequence goes on from NC_073638.1 coordinate 39,087,794, forward strand.
TATTTTTTTCTTAATTAATTTTTAACTTTATTCTCTGAGAGTTAGAAATATGGCTCCTATTATCTATACCATTCAATTATTCTACCCTGTGTATGTGATAGTCACTCAGTGGTTTCCATCTGTTTGTGACTCCATGGACTGTAGCCCACCAGGCTTCTCTGTCCGTGGAATTCTCCAGACAAGAATAGTGAAGTAGGTAGCCATTCCCTTTTCCAGGGTCTGACCCAGGGATCGAACCCAGGTCTCCTTCATTGCAGGCGGATTTTTTACTGTGTGATCCACCAAAGAAGACCTTATTCTACCCGCGTATGTATATAAAGTAATTTCAGAAATGTTAACTCAGACTAACTAGTTCTTTCTGTCTTTAGCCTTGAAGTATCCTGTCAAAATATGTTTTTCCAAAGTCACTTAAGTCAGCTCCTGTTTTTTCCACCGCCTTCTGTCAAGTTATAGTGTACATTTGTAATATTAGGTTCATTCATCATTGTCTGCATTCCATCCTGAGATTTCTGCACATCCTGGTTGATATTTTTTAATTTGCATGCAGAAATCCACTACTTGTGATGCTAATTCTATGGGTTGTGACAAAGGCATAAGTCATCTGTCTATAACTACAGTATCATACAGAATATTCCCATTACCCTATAAATTCCCCTGTGCAGCTGACTTGTAGTCTGAATTGTTTTAAAATACTAGTTTCCCCTATTAATTGATTTATTCACTTTATCTACACAGTTGTTTGTAGGGCCTAAGAGACATTTTGCTGGCTTCTTACATATGCTGAGTTGGTAAGTTTAGTATTCAAAGAGCAATATGCCTTTTCATTTCTAAAACTGTGGAAGGCTCCTCATTGCTTCTTACTCCACTGCCATGTGTTGATATTAACTCATTTATAGCTCATCTATAAAATTATGACTCCAGAATTGCTTCTAAAAGACTCATTTTGGGCTGAACTATAAGACTGTTCCATTTCCTTCTCTATGTAATATCATATCGGAGTAAGATATGGAAAACTTTATTGGAAAGCAAAGATTTATATTTAATCTGTTATTTGCAATTGATGAGGACTTCGTATAATAAGTAACTGCCAGGGCAATTGGTAAGGATGCTGCTTGTTCAAACATTAGAACCTAGTCTTCAAATGTCAAAAGTGGTCCACTCAGCTTAGATGTCTGTTTATGATAACTCCTTGACCTTTCTTGGCCATGTCATACTCTTTCAGTCTTCTGAGAATGTGGTGAAAATTGTAGACCCATTACCCAGAAAGATGCAAAAACATACATCAACTCAAATGCTGTATATAATTAGAATGTTTCATGAACCTCCTCCCCACACCTGAAGATGGGAGATCCTCTAGAGATGCATGGATTCCAGATTAAGAATCTTTAGGTCCATGGATTTCAGATTAAAAATCTTTAACTAGGTCTTCCCTGGTGGTCTAGTGGTTAGGAATTCCTCTGCCAATGCAGGGCACACCTGTTTGATCTGTAGTCCAGGAAGGTTCCACATGCTGAAGGACAACTAAGCCCATACACACAATGACTAAGCCCAGGGACCACAGCTGCTGAATCTCACATGCTCTAGGGCCTGTGCTCTGAAACAAGAGAAGTCACCACAGTAAGAAGGCCACAAGGCCACACACTGCAATGAAGAGAAGCCCTTGATCACCACAACTAGAGAAAGCCTGTGTGTAGCAACAAAGACCCTGTGCAGCCATAAATAAATAAATAATCTTTATCTAAACACTAGTACGTCAAGTTGATGAACACAACAAAGGAACTGTTGTTAGTTAATCAGTGTATCCTACTATAGAGTTAAATGTACATATGTACATTGTGATGGTTACTTTTTGTGTCCACTTGGTTAGAATATGTGCCCAGTTGCTTGGTCAAAGAACAGACTAAGTGTTCTGTAAGGGCTTTGTTTTGTTTTTTAACATGTGATTAACATTTAATTCAGTACAGTTTGAATAAAGCAGAGTACCTGGATAATGTGACTGGGCCTCATTCAATCAGTTCAAGGCCTTCAGAGCAACAACTGAGGTTTCTGAAGAGGAAATTCTCACAACTGTAACACTGAAGCCTGAGTTTGTAGCCTGCTGACGTACAGAATTCTCACTCCTGCAACATAATCCTGAATTCCCAGACTGCCAGGTAGCCCTACAGATTTTATACTTGCCGAACCTCCCAATTGTGTGGGATGATTTCTCAAAACACACATAGAGACACATCTCACATATATAAAATCTCTAACTGGTTCTGTTTCTCTAAAAAATCTTGACTAGTGCATATATCAAACTGTAACAAATACACAGTGAATTCCCACAGAAATGTTCAATTTCCTTCTTACTATGAAAAATGATGAAACCAATTAGTGTTTAGCTAGGTGTTGCCTCTGTTTTGATCCAATTTTGAGTTCTCTTGTCTTTGCATTGTCCAAGTCCTGTGAGGATGATTTTTGTTTTGTCTTGGGAGGTTCTTTTTCGATGTAAGCCTGTACTTGGATACTCTAATGCTGCTGTAGCAAATTATTCAAAACTTGTTGTGGCTGTGCATGCTGGCTCAGTCATGTCCAACTCTTTGCAACTCTATAGACAATAGCCACCAGGTTCCTCTCTCCATGAAATTTACCAAGCAAGAATAATGGAATGGATTGCCATTTCCTACTCAGGGGATCTTCTGGGCCCAGGGTCAAACCTGTGTCTCTTGTGTCTCCTGCATTGGCGGGCAGATTCTTTACCATTGCACCACCTGGGAAGCCCAAATTTAGTAGTTTAAAAACCTTAAATTTATTATCTTACAGTTCTGGAAATCAAGTCTAAAATGCCTGTCAGCAGGGCTATTTTCTTCTGGAGGTTCCAGAGGAGAATCTGTTTTCTTGCCTTTTCTAGTTTGGGGAGGCCATCTGCATTCCTTGGTGATGGCATCACTTCAACTCTGCTTCCATTGTCATATTTCTTATTCTGACCCTAACTCTCCTGCCTTCCTTTTGTAAGAACTTTTGTGATTACATTGGGTCTAACAAGGCAATGGCACCCCACTCCAGTACTCTTGCCCAGAAAATCCCATGGACGGGGGATCCTGGTAGGCTGCAGTCCATGGGGTCGCTGAGGGTCGGACATGACTGAGCAACTTCACTTTCACTTTTCACTTTCATGCATTGGAGAAGGAAATGGCAACCCACTCCAGTGTTCTTGCCTAGAGAATCCCAGGGATGGGGGAGCCTGGTGGGCTGCCGTCTATGGGGTCGCACAGAGTCGGACACGACTGAAGTGACCTAGCAGCAACAGGATAATCAAAAAATAATTTCCTTATTTCATGAGAATTTATTCATATTTTAAAAACAAATTTTGCATGTATGATAACATTTACAGATTCCAGGAATCAAGACATGAATATCTTTGAGGATTTATTATTTGGTCTACTACAAAAGTCCTTTTTTTCTAATTTATTCTCAGTCTACTACAGATGTCCTTTTTTCTATTCTCTATTTTACTTTTACTTTTATTCATAAAATAATTTACAAAATTCACATTAAGGACTGTTTTGATTAGTTTAATTTTCATATGTGTATTCTCATACTCTGCAGAAGTATTTTTTTCACAGCTGGAATCAAGATTGCCGGGAGAAACATCAATAACCTCAGATATGCAGATGACACCACCCTTATGGCAGAAAGTGTTGAGGAATTAAAAGACCTCTTGATGAAAGTGAAAGTGGAGAGTGAAAAAGTTGGCTTAAAGCTCAACATTCAGAAAACGAAGATCATGGCATCCGGTCCCATCACTTCATGGGAAATAGATGGGGAAACAGTGGAAACAGTGTCAGACTTTATTTTTTGGGCTCCAAAATCACTGCAGATGGTGACTGCAGACATGAAATTAAAAGACCCTTACTCCTTGGAAGGAAAGTTATGACCAACCTAGATAGCATATTGAAAAGCAGAGACATTGCTTTGCCACCAAAGGTCTGTCTAGTCAAGGCTATGGTTTTTCCAGTGGTCATGTATGGATGTGAGAGTTGGACTGTGAAGAAGGCTGAGAGCCGAAGAATTGATGCTTTTGAACTGTGGTGTTGGAGAAGACTCTTGAGAGTCCCTTGGACTTCAAAGAGATCCAACCAGTCCATTCTGAAGGAGATCAGCCCTGGGATTTCTTTGGAAGGAATGATGCTAAAGCTGAAACTCCAGTACTTTGGCCACCTCATGTGAAGAGTTGACTCATTGGAAAAGACTCTGATGCTGGGAGGGATTGTGGGCAGGAGGAGAAGGAGACGACAGAGGATGAGACGGCTGGATGGCATCACTGACTCGATGGACGTGAGTCTGAGTGAACTCCAGGAGTTGGTGATGGACAGGGAGGCCTGGTGTGCTGCGATTCATGGGGTCACAAAGAGTCGGACACGACTGAGTGACTGAACTGACCGAAACCCCAATTGCTTTTTTCTTTTTCTGACTTTGATGTTGAAGCATTTCTCTCTGTATATCTAGGACCTCTACATTCTCTTGGAGTTCTGTTTTGTCCTTTGTATGGCAATGGAAGGATAATTTAACAATCCTCTTTTTGAGAAAAATAAATTATTCTTTAGTGTTCTAGCTGAAAATGGGTTTCCTCCCACTAGTCAGTGGTGTATAGGTTGGTAGTGTATATGCTCAACTGCTGTTCTTCCCTTTATTCTTGCCAATATTGGTTTAGGTTTGATTTTGATTTGAAGTTGTATCAACCAAAAATGTTCACAAATATTGTCAAATGTCCCCTGAAGGGCAAAATCAGCCTCAGTTGAGAAAATCATTGTCTTAGACGAGTCATGACAATCCAGTTCTCCTTTTTCAGTGACTTATTTAGAGAAGAGCATATGTTCTGGCAATATGAAAGGAGAAGTCTATTTAGGGTTTGGGGTGGAAGGAAGAGAGGTTCTGAGGAAAACTTTCCTTTCTGAAAAAAAAAAAAAGAGCAATAAAAAATAGTTCCCTCTTAGTTCCTTCCCTATCCTTGCTTGCTGAGATGCTGGTGTGTATAAACTTGAATCTTGGAGCTGTGGCAACCATCTTGTGATTTTGAGGTATGGCAGAACAGAAAGATGGGAATAGCTTAGGTCCTCAATGACATAGTTAAGCTGCAGAAATAGCCTTGAAAGATCTAGATACTAGTAACATAATAGATGTGTGTTCAGTTCAGTCGCTCAGGCGTGTCTGACTCTGCGACCCCATGGACTGCAGCATGCCAGGCTCCCCTGTCAATCACCAACTCCCGACGTCTACTCAAACTCATGTGCATTGAGTTGGTGATGCCATTCAACCATCTCATCTTCTGTTGTCCCTTTCTCCTCCTACCTTCAATCTTTCCTAGCATCAGAGTCTTTTCCAGTGAATCAGTTCTTAGCATCAGGTGGCCAAAATATTGGAATTTCAGCTTCAGCGTCAGTCCTTCCAATGAATATTCAAGTAGACATGTGTGGGAGGTGTTAAAAAAGAAACATCTGTAATTGTTTCAATACTTTGCAGAATAAACATGTTCATAAGTATACCTAAGGAACTTTTAATAATCTCAATTCAACAAAGCAAGAATTCAAAAATCAGATAAGATGCAACAAGAGATGGAAAGGGAAATTGCAGAATTATGAAGACAATTCAAGGGTCAAAATAACAGTCTCCAATAAATTAACATAAAATAGGAAGAAATAAAATGCACACAACTGAAAAAATATTTCTAACACAAAAAAGCCTAATTAATCACTTATAAGAGGAAAAACAAATATGAAAACAATTAGAATTTAGTCATTGCAGAAAACAAACTTTAGCCAACATAAGACTCATTATTATCTCCATAAGAGTGAGCTTAAAAAAATTGCAGCAAAGGGAATTTCCCTGGTCATTCAGTGGTTAAGACTGCTCTTCCAATGGAAGGGGCACAGGTTCAATCCCTGGTTGGGGAACTAAGATCCCATATGACGTTCAGTGAGACTAAAAGGAAAAAAAGCAGATAACGAATATATGTATAACTGATTCACTTTGTTGCACAGCAGAGAGTAACACAACATTGTAAATCAACTATACTTCAACAAAAATTTAAAAAATGAAAAGACCTAAATAGAGGTAACAAAAAATGCAGCAGAAAAAAAAAATTAAACTGAATCTGTAAAATAAAGAGCTGATTTGGATCATTCCAGAATGATTTACTTGAGATGAAACATATCAAATTAAATTTAATTTCAAGATTAAAGAATGTTCTTCAAGCATCCACACAGGAAAAATGGGGGCAGAGAATTTGGATTATCCTTTGACTCTTCCACAGCAACATTCATGCCTGAAATATAATAAAATGATCTCTAGAAAATTAAAATGTGAGACAAGAGTACAACACATATAAGGAAGCATATTAACATCCTTGAGCAGAAGGAAATTCAGGAATCACATTACCCAGGACTACTAACACAAAACTACTTTAAGAAATCCATATATCCATGATATTTAAGTATAGAGAAGATAAAATAAGAGGAGTGGTGATAAACAATGAATACATTTAAATATTTAAATATGGAATTAAATAACTGTGATATAAAGCATGATCTGAAATAGTGTTCACTAAATATATCTGATGATTATTTCTGGATGATACTATTTTTATATTTTTTTGCTTTCATATTCATATGTTGCTGTGCTTCTTGAATGTTTTTCAAGGAGTGTGATATATTTGCATTTTCACAAACAAAATAATCCTTGGTTTAAAAATAGGTTTGTGATATAGCTTAAGTAAATTATCTTTAGGAATTTTAAGAGGGAGTAAACTTAATCTGGGACAAAACTTGTTGGCTTGATTTTTGTCTTTTAAATATTTAGTACCTTGTTCATAATAGTCTTTGTATATCATATTTCATATTCTTATAAACTAGAAGCATAGAATTATTCAGCAGGAAACAGTCTTTAATTTTCTTGGTCTTAAGTTGCATTACTAGTATGGTCTTTCCAAACTTCAAAAAAAATAGAAGAGGAGGGAAAACTTACTGCCTAATTCTGTGAGGCCACTGTTATCCCAATACCAAAAGCAGTTAAATGAGGATTTCCTGGTGGTCCACTGTTTAACACCTTGCACTCTCACTGCTGAGGCAGTAGGTTAAATTCCTGGTCAGGGACCTAAGCTCCTGCAAGCCACATAGCTCAGCCAAAACAAAGCCAGACAAAGGCATCACAAGGAAAAAGACAGAACAAAACTACAGACCAACATCCTTTGTGAATATAGTCACAAAAAAAAAAAAAATCCTCAGCAAAATAATAGCTGTGTATTTGTGCATTTATAAGCCATATCTAGCAACATATAATGGAGAAGGCGATGGCACCCCACTCCAGTACTCTTGTGGAAAATCCCATGGACGGAGGAACCTGGTAGGCTGCAGTCCATGGGGTCGATAAGGGTCAGACACGACTGAGCGACTTCACTTTCACTTTTCACTTTCATGCATTGGAGAAGAAAATGGCAACCCACTCCAGTGTTCTTGCCTGGAGAATCCCAGGGCGGTGGAGCCTGGTGGGCTGCCGTCTATGGGGTCACACAGAGTCGGACACGACTGAAGTGACTTAGCAGCAGCAGCAGCAACATATAAAAAAGGATATACACCATGGCCAAATGGTACTTATCTCAAGAATGAAAGGTTGGTTTACATACAAAAATCAAGCAAATAATATACCACATTAATAAAGTTTAAAAAAAATCACATGATCATCTCAATATTGCTGATAAAAACATTTAACAAACTAAGAATAGAAGGCAACTTCCTCAATCTGATAAAGGGCATGTGTGAAAACACTACCGCTAGCATCATACTTAATGGCAAAAGTTTCAGAGCTTTCCCCTAAGATCAGGAACAAGACAAGGTTGTTTGCTCTTGCCATTCTATTCAACATTGTGCTGGAGAGTCTACTCAGTGCAATTAGAAAAAAAGAAAAGTCATCCAGATCAGAAAGGAAGAAGTAAAACTACTTCTATTTGTAGATGACATAATCTTGTACATAGGAAATCCCAAGACTCCATTAAAACCATTATAAAACTAATAAATAAATTTAGTCACTGAAGTTACAAAATAGCAGATCAATACACAAATATCAGTTTTATCTAGGTACACCAGCACATAACCATCAGCAAATAAGATTGAGAAAGCAATACCATTTTAATAGCATCAAACAAATAAAATATTAAGAAATAATTTTTTAATTATTAAAATTTTGGAAAAAATTAAATAAGACCTAAATAAATGTAAAGACATGGTCACAGATTAGAAAACTTCACATTGTTAAGATGGCAGTATACCCCAAACACGGAGAAGGCAATGGCACCCCACTCCAGTACTCTTGACTGGAAAATCCCATGGATGGAGGAGCCTGGTGGGCTGGAGTCCATGGGGTCGCTAAGAGTCGGGCATGACTGAGCGACTTCACTTTCACTTTTCACTTTCATGCATTGGAGAAGGAAATGGCAACCCACTCCAGTGTTCTTGCCTGGAGAATCCCAGGGACAGGGGAGCCTGGTGGGCTGCCGTCCATGGGGTTGCACAGAGTTGGACACGACTGAAGCAACTAAGCAATAGCAGTAGCAGCATACCCCAAACTGATCTGCAGATCCAGTGCCATCCCTTTCAAAATATTAGCAGCTTTTCTTTTGATCCTAAAATTCATATGGAATACCAAGGGATTCAGAGTAGCAAAAACAATCTTGAAAAATATCAAAGTTGGAGGACACACAATTCTTGATTTCGAAAATTACTACAAAGCTACAGTAATCAAGACAGTGTGGTAATGGCATGAAGATGACAATATAAATTAATAGAATCAAGTTGACAGTACAGAAATAAACCTTTATATTAATAGTCTTTTGATTTCAAAAAGAATACTGAAGCAACTCAATAGGGAAAATAATAATCTTTTCAACAAATGTCACTGGGAGAACAAGATATCTGTATGCAAAAGAGTGAATTTGTTCCCCTCACTTCACACCATGTACAAAAATTAACTGAAAATGAATCAAAAAACTAAATGTAAAAGCTTAAACTATAGAACTCCTAGAAGAAAACATGAGTATAAGGTTTTGTTACCTTGCATTAGCAAATGATTTCTTAGATATGCACCAGATAAAAGATAGATCAGATTTCATCAAAATTAAAAAAACCTTTGTTCTTCAATGTCAAGAAAGTGAAATAATTAACCACAGAATGGGAGAAGATATTTGCAAATTATATATCAGATAGGGCTTCCCTGGTGGCTCAGCTGGTAAAGCATGTGCCTGCAATGCAGGAGACCTGGGTTCGATCCCTGGCTTGGAAAGATTCCCTGAAGAAGGGAATGGCAAGTCACTCCAGTGTTCTTGCCTGGAGAATTCCATGGACAGAGGAGCCTGGCAGGCTTCAGTGCATAGGGTCGCAAAGAGTCAGACATGACTGAGTGACTAACACACACACATATATCAGATAAGAGACTAATATCCAGGATACATAAAGGAAAGTCTCTTTCAACTAAACAGTAAAAAGACAATCCAGTTACATGTGGGAAAAGGATTTGAATAGACATTTCTCCAGAGAAATTATAGAAATAGCCAATAAGCCCTTGGAAAGATGTTCAACATCATCAACCATTAGGGAAATGGAAACGGAAACCACAATGAGATATCATTTCAAACCCACTAAAACAGTTAAAATAAAAATGAGGAACTGGGACTTCTCTGGCAGTCCAGAGGTTAAGACTCCATGCCTCCACTGCAGGAGGCACAAGTTTGATCTCTAGTTGGGAAACTAAGATCCTCATATGCCGAGTGATGTGGCCAAAAGAAAAAAAATGAGGGACAAGTGTTGTTGAGGATCTGGAATCAAATCTTATACTTTGCAAATGGTGTTTGTCAGCTTCTCAAAAGGTAATACACAGAATTATCACATGCATGACCCAGTAACTACAGTCCTAGGTATATACTCAATAGAATTGAAAACACATGTGGACACAAAAAATTGTACATAATGTTCATAACTGCTTTATTTACAATAGTTGTTAAGTGGAAACAACCCAAATATCTATCAATTGTGAATAGATAAATAAATTGTGATGTATCCATACAATGGAATATTGTTTAGCCATAGAAAGAAATAAAGTACTAATTCATGTTGCAACATGGATGAGTCTTGAGACCTTATGCTAAATGAAAGAAGCCAGACATACAATGTCACATATTACATTATCTTGTTTATATGAAATGTCTAGAATAGGCAAATTCATAGAGACAGAAAATAGACTAGTAGTTGTTAGGGGTTGAGGGGAAGGAAAAACATGGAGTAACTGATGAAAATATTCTGGTATGTTATAGTAGTGATAGTTGCAGAAGTTTGTGAATATACAGCAACCACTGAGTTTCATTCCTGAAAAGGGTGAATTTTATGGCATGTGAATTATATAGCTCATTTTAAAAAAGAAAAGAATGAGGGAGTGTAAGGGCCCATGTATTGCCGTTCTTTGGGCTGATCTCTGAGCCAAACCATGTGAACATTAACTGAGAAAGGAAATACTGTAATATTATAACCCCTTCCCACATGGAACATGTCCAAAGAGAAAACTGACAAAGTCAAGAGACTCCAGCAGAGCCAAACACTCTCTGAAGAAGCAAGTTGAGATCTTTTTCTTTATTTTTTGAGAGTTTTCAATAATTTCTATAGGAGATAGACCAAAAACAAAACCAGCAGTAGAGCCAAAACAGCACACTTTTCTTCGCAATCTGCCTCAACTTTTTCTGTTGTCAAGTACTGAGAATCATTCAAGTGACAGTTATGGGACAGCCGATGGTAATGGTATTTACAGGAATCAAAAGATGGGAATCCAGTCATGTGGGAAAGCCTCTGACAACTCAAGAAAGGACAGGAAGCCATGTGGTTGGACAGTGGACAGTTCTTGGTTTGGTTCCCAATATTCACCTTTTCCCCTTTAGCACCCCAATTTCCTTTTCCCCTATTATCTCTTCCACTTCGATTAAAAATTTGGAGCTATTGTTTGAGACTTGGCTTCTAACTCAAGCTAGGAAGGCCCCTGACCCAAGCTAGGGCATTGTATATTCCCTCCCTGGAATTTCAATCGCTAGCACAGGGACAAAGAGACCAAAACTATCAACGATCATATTTCCCTTCTGTCTGTACAGCAACATCTTGACCAGACCATTCCTGCCACCAAGATAGCTACTGTCTCTAGGGCTCTCTTGCTTCCTACCAGTTCTCAAGCCTGACTCTCCTACCTCCAGTCAATTTGAATTATATCCCTAATGCCTTCTGAATAAATTCCCTTCTGCTTAAGTTAGAGCTGTTTTCTGTAGCTTGCCACAGAAAAACTCACTTATGAATAACTGGAACCATGATAGGGCTAGGTCTCATGGGACTGGGTGGTCGTACATAATCCAAACTGGTTCCTGGGAAACTTCCCTGGTGGCACAGTGGATAAGAATCTGCCTGTCAAGACAGGGGACACAGGTTCAATCCCTGGTCCAAGAAGATTCCACATACCAAGGAGCAGATAACCCCGTGTACCACAACTACTGAGCCCAAGCTCTAGAGCCCTCGAGACACAACTACTGAGCCCACGTGCTACAACTACTGAAGCCCAAGCACCTAGAGCCTGTGCTCTGCCAACAAGAGAAGCTACCACAATGAAAAGCCTGCACATTCCAACGAAGAGTAGCCCCCACTTGCCACAACTAGAAAAAGCCCGCACAAAGCAACAAAGACAACACAGCCATAAATAAATAAGTAACAACAATTAAAAAAAAACAAACAGCTCTTAGGTCCTCAGCAGTAGAAAGTCAAATACTATCTAGTGCAACAGGATCAACTACTGTTTGTCTGCTTCTATCTACATCTTTTTCTCTATTTCACCTTTTATCTTTTCTCCAGCTCATAGTTCATGTACATTCAAGCTTTCAGTTATTCTCTTCAACACACTCATGATTCTTGCAAGGGAAGAACCTTTCCTCTACCCTTTTAGGTTCTGTGGCCAAGCCTGAGCATTAAACAGACATAGATTAACAGGAAAAATGTATACAGATTTTGTTTAATATTGTTATGTGCACTTGGAACTTTTGAATGAGAACTGAAGACCCGAAGGAGTAGTTAGGACCAAGAGTCTATATATCTTTAAAAAAAAAAATTGTGGAGAAATGACAAGACAGAGGAAAAGAGTTTAATCTTGTAGGAGTGGTAAATTGTGGAAGTGACTAGGAAATATCAGGGGAAAGTAATGGAAGATAAGGGCTTCCCTGGAAACTCAGTGGTAAAGAATCCGCCTGCAATGTAGGAGACTGGAGTTCAATCCCTGTGTCAGGAAGATCCCCTGAAGAAGGGAATGGCAAACCACTCCAGTATTCCTGCCAGGAGAATCCCATGCACAGAGGAGACTGAAGGGCTACAGTTCATGGGTTTGCAAAGAGTCGGACATGACTGAGCAATTAACGCTTTCACTTTAAGGGTGATTGAAGGGGGAAGCACACATTCTCTTCACCCCTCATCCTTGGGGATAAATCCTCCCTTACCTTAAACTCTCACCATAAAGGTCCTCTGAAAATAATGAGCAGTCCATTTTCCAACGTATGAGCAGCTCAGTCTTTTATATTATCACACGTAGGCTTACAACCAGTCAAGCTCATTTTAGATAATTGTGACTTATTTTCAACTCTGATTTCCTACTTTTACTTACTTGGACAAAGTCACATATCTTCAGTGATTTTTAGGTGTAGGCTCTTCTATTTCCAGACTAAAGAAAAATGTTTTTAAGATCATTTTCAGGAGGTAGTTCTGCTTTAAAAAAATACCAATTTACCTTTCTAAATAGGACACTCAGGTTTTCAACATAAGCCCTCTATATTTGTGTATTTTTATTGAATTCCCCAAGGAAAGTTTATAGATATTTGACTCATATTCTTTCGTGCATGCTAAGTCGCTTCAGTCATGTCTGACTCTTTGCGACCCTATGGACTCTAGCCCACCAGGCTCCTCTGTCTTTGGGGATTCTCCAGGCAAGAATACTGGAATGGGTTGCTATGCCCTTCTCTAGGGGATCTTCCCAACCCTGGGATCAAACTCACATCTCTTAGGTCTCCTGCATTGGCAGGTGTGTTCTTAGCCACTAGTGCCATCTGGGAAGCCCCTGACTCATATTAATATGGCTAAAAAGTCATTAAAAAATAATACTTTCCAGAGTATGGAGAGGGTCTCTTCTTAAAAGCAGTCTGTTTTTCCAGATTACTATGTGGCAGGAGGTGCTTGTAGCGTATAAAATGAAAATGTTATTGCATATACATTTTTTGCAGTCTTTAGTAATCAAAGGTTTAGTCTTTAGTAAGCAAACTCTTTCCTCAGTTAAGGCAAAGCATTTCATGTCATTCCACTGTATAGAACGTGAACCAGCCTATGTATAGGTGGTCCTTCTGTCAGGTACTTGAGTTCAGTTCAGTTCAGTTCAGTCGCTCAGTCGTGTCCGACTCTGCGACCCCATGAATCACAGCACACCAGGCCTCCCTGTCCATCACCAGCTCCCGGGGTTATGAGAAATCTGTATGCAGATCAGGAAGCAACAGTTAGAACTGGACATGGAACAACAGACTGGTTCTAAATAGGAAGAGGAGTACATCAAGGCTGTATGACTTATGTCCATTGAGTCAGTGATGCCATCCAGCCATCTCATCCTCTGTTGTTCCCTTCTCCTCCTGTCCCCAATCCCTCCCAGCATCAGGGTCTTTTCCAATGAGTCAACTCTTTGCATGAGGTGGCCAAAGTACTGGAGTTTCAGCTTTAGCATCATTCCTTCCAATGAACACCCAGGACTGATCTCCTTTAGGATGGACTGGTTGGATCTCCTTGCAGTCCAAGAGACTCTCAAGAGTCTTCTCCAACACCACAGTTCAAAAGCATCAATTCTTCAGTGCTCAACTTTCTTCACAGTCCAACTCTCACATCCATACATGAACACTGGAAAAACCATAGCCTTGACTAGACAGACCTTTGTTGGCAAACTAAGGTCTCTGCTTTTGAATATGCTGTCTAGGTTGGTCATAACTTTCCTTCCAAGAAGTAAGCGTCTTTTAATTTCGTGGCTGCAGTCACCATCTGCAGTGAGTTTGGAGCCCAGAAAAATAAAGTCAGCCACTGTTTCCACAGTTTCCCATCTATTTGCCATGATGTGATGGGACCAGATGCCATGATCTTCGTTTTCTGAATGTTGAACTTTAAGCCAACTTTTTCACTTTCCTCTTTCACTTTCATCAAGAGGCTCTTTAGTTCCTCTTCACTTTCTGCCATAAGGGTGGTATCATCTGCATATCTGAGGTTATTGATATTTCTCCCAGAAATCTTGATTCCAGCTTGTGCTTCATCCAGTCTGGCATTTTGCATGATGTACTCTGCATATAAGTTAAATAAACAGGGTGACAATATACAGCCTTGACGTACTCCTTTTCCTATTTAGAACCAGTCTGTTGTTCCATGTCCAGTTCTAACTGTTGCTTCCTGATCTGCATACAGATTTCTCAAGAGGCAGGTCAGGTGGTCTGGTAGTTACCTGTTCTCAATCAGCTGTGGCCATGTGGTATGGGGTGAGGTGTGCACATAATATACAACAGTTACTTGGTCAACATGGGCTGTAAATAGGACTGAGAACACAGCAAATATCTTGATGGCTCTCTCAGGTATTCAGTATAATTCCAAGTAAGTCACAACCACAATGAGCTTGGTGCAGACACAGAGAACAACACAGTGTTCTAAGAGTTGTCATGCAGCCTTTCCCTGTCCTCTGTAAACAATGGTGAAGGAAATAACCCAAGTTCCTTGTTGAAGTTTCTGCTTCTGCACAATGGGTAGCATTGTGCATTTATCACAGGAAGAGAAGGTGTCCAAAGTCCAGTTCACTTCAGTTCAGTCGCTCAGTTGTGTCCGACTCTTTGAGACTCCATGAACCACAGCACGCCAGGCCTCCCTGTCCATCACCAACTCCTGGAGTTTACCCAAACTCATGTCCATTGAGTCAGTGATACCATCTAACCATCTCATCCTCTGTTGTGCCCTCTCCTCTTGCTTTCAATCTTTCCCAACATCAGGGTCTTTTCAAATGAGTCAGCTCTTAACATCAGGTGGCCAAAATTTCAGAGTTTTAGCTTTAACATCAGTCCTTCCAATGAACACCCAGGACTGATTTCCTTTAAGATGGACTGGTTGGATCTCCTTGCAGTCCAAGGGACTCTCAAGAGTCTTCTCTAAAACCACAGTTCAAAAGCATCAATCCTTCTGTGCTCAACTTTCTTTATAGTCCAACTTTCACATCCATACATGACCACTGGAAAAACCATAGCCTTGACTAGACAAACCTTTGTTGGCAAACTAATGTCTCTGTCTAGGTTGGTCATAACTTTCCTTCCGAGGAGTAAGCGTCTTTTACTTTCATGGCTGCAATCACCATCTTCAGTGATTTTGGAGTCCCCCAAAATAAAGTCAGCCACTGTTTCCACTGTTTCCTCATCTATTTGCCATGAAGTGATGGGACCTGATGCCATGACCTTAGTTTTCTGAATATTGAGCTTTAAGTCAACTTTTTCTCTCTCCTCTTTCACTTTCATCAAGAGGCTCTTTAGTTCTTCTTCACTTTCTGCCATAAGGGTGGTATCATCTGCATATCTGAGGTTATTGATATTTCTCTTGGCAATCTTGATTCCAGCTTGTGCTTCCTCCAGCCCAGCATTTCTCATGATGTACTCTGCATATAAGTTAAATAAACAGAGTGACAATATACAGCCTTGATGTACTCCTTTTCCTATTTGGAACCAGTCTGTTGTTCCATGTCTAGTTCTAACTGTTGCTTCCTGACCTGCATACAGATTTCTCAAGAGGCAGGTCAGGTGGTCTGGTATTCCAATGTCTTTCAGAATTTTCCACCATTTATTGTGATCCACACAATCAAAGCCTTTGGCATAGTCAATAAAGCAGAAATATGTGTTTTTCTGGAACTCTCTTGCTTTTTCAATGATCCAGTGAATGTGGGCAATTTGATCTCTGGTTCCTCTCCCTTTTCATGAACTCCTTATTGCCAAATTCAGACTTCAACTGAAGAAAGTGGGGAAAACCACTAGACCATTCAGGTATCACCTAAATCAAATCCCTTATGATTATACAGTGGAAGTGAGAAATAGATTTAAGGGACTAGATCTGATAGACAGAGTGCCTGATGAATTATGGAATGAGGTTCGTGACATTGTACAGGAGACAGGGATCAAGACCATCCCCATGGAAAAGAAATGCAAAAGAGCAAAATGGCTGTCTGAGGAGGCTTTACAAATAGCTGTGAAAAGAAGAGAAGCCAAAAGCAAAGGAAAAAAGGAAAGATATACCCATTTGAATGCAGAGTTCCAAAGAATAGCAAGGAGAGATAAGAAAACCTTCCTCAGCAATCAATGCAAAGAAATAGAGGGAAACAACAGAATGGGAAAGACTAGGGATCTCTTCAAGAAAATTAGAGATACCAAGGGAACATTTCATGCAAAGATGGGCTCAATAAAGGACAGAAATGGTATGGACCTAACAAAAGCAGAAGATATTAAGAAGAGATGGCAAGAATACACAGAAGAACTGTACAAAAAAATCTTCACGACCCAGATAATAATGATGGTGTGATCACTCACCTAGAGCCAGACATCCTGGAATGTGAAGTCAAGTGGGCCTTAGAAAGCATCACTACGAACAAAGCTAGTGGAGGTGATGGAATTCCAGTTGAGCTATTTCAAATCCTGAAAGATGAAGCTGTGAAAATGCTGCATTCAATATGTCAGCAAATTTGGAAAACTCAGCAGTGGCCACAGGACTGGAAAACGTCAGTTTTCATTCCAATGCCAAAGAAAGGCAATGCCAAAGAATGCTCGAACTACCGCACAATTGCACTCCTCTTACATGGTAGTAAAGTAATGCTCAAAATTCTCCAAGCCAGGCTTCAGTAATTTGTGAACTGTGAACTTTCAGATGTTCAAGCTGGTTTTAGAAAAGTGTCCAAAGACTGGAACAGAGAAAAGGTCACCAGAGTGAAGGAGCTTTAGAGGTGTTTAATCATTTGTAGAGGTCATGTGACTAGTTTTTGAGCACTAAAATACATCCCTTTATTTGGTCTTTGGGTTTCCTTTGTGCAGTCCAAGAAGAAACAAGCAAGTGGGAGAAATTGTTAGGAAGACAACCCCTGGTTTATAACCAATTTCAACAGGACATTATTTCACATATTATTTTATTTTGTTATATTTTGTTTTTAAGCTTAAACAGAGGACAGATAAATAGACAAGAGTCAGGGATTGGAAAACATTTTTTAGTTCCTTTTCTATTATTTCCATCTTGAGGAAGATTTTTGGTTTTGTAAGGTTTTTGTTTATTTTGTGTTTTTAAAAAAATCTTTGTCTAATTATTACATGTCTGAAGTACCATTCTTTGAAATAGCACCTTCCTTGTCTAACTCCAGCTGAACTTTTGAAAAAAAATTCTCACTTTTTAAAAGAGTTTAGAAACTTGCCAATTTTACCTTGGGGGCAGGGAGGTAGGGGGCTTATACCTTATATTGCTATAGATGAGATTTTTTAAAAACTATTGTTTTACTAAATCTTGGGTTCTCCTCTCTGAGTCACTAAATTGCTTTACTTCTTAGTTTAGAACCTGCTAAGCTTGATTTGTTATTGTTGTTCAGTTGCCAAGTCATGTCCAGTTCTTTGCGACCCCATGGACTGCAGCAGCCCGGGCCTCCCTGACCCTCACCGTCTCCTGGAGTTTGCCCAAGTTCATGCCCATTGAATCAGCGATGCCACCCTACCATCCTGTCCTCTGTTGCCCTCTTCTCATTCTGCCCTCAATCTTTTCCAGCAACAGGGTCTTTTGCAAAGAGTTGCCTCTTCACATCAGGTGGCCAAAGTATTGGAGCTTCAACTTCAGCTTCAGTCCTTCCACTGAACATTCAGGGTTGATGTCCTTTAAGATTGACTGGTTTGATCTCCTTGTTGCATAAGGGACTCTCAAGAGGTTTCTGCAAGACCACAGTTTAAAAGCATCAATTCTTCAGTGCTCTACTTCTGCTCAAAACATAAATTTAAAACAAAGTTCCTCGAGTCAAATTTTATCAAGTTGCCCATATTTAATTAAGCTTTGGATTCCCATGGGAGCGTGGAGTGGGCGAGAGGGAAAATACCATTTATTAAACATACAATGTGTTCTATGCACTGTACATCATATTTTTTATTCAGTCCACAAACTGCCCATTGTATTAAGTGCCATTGTCTCTACTTTACAGATGAGGGATAAAAATGAAATTCAGAGAAACTGAATAAGCCTAAGATTACTCAATGGATATGCAGCAGAAATAAAATTCAAATTCTGAACTGTTAGGTTCTTAACATTATTTTTCTCTTGCATCTCTTCAGTTGATGACTAGGTAACAAATAAACATTGCTTACGAAAATTTCTTTGCTGTTATGGTCATACTATTGTTAAATGCTTAATTCCAGTTCTATCTTAAAATGTCTTTGTAATTCTGCCATTTCACAAATAATCTTTCTTTCCTTCAGAAGTGACTCTTTCTTGGATGACTCCATTATGCCACTTCATATTCAAAGTGTAAGGGGAATATTTCATTCAGTTTCTCTAACACTATCACATCTTTGGCTAACCATCCAGCCATAAAGCTTTCTATCTGGCTGCCTCCCAAGTTTACTCAAATAGGTTTAAGGCTGCTGTCTGATTCCTTGAAATGTAAGGCCATGAGGCTAAGGATGGAATATCTCTTAAATGCTATCAAAGACCCTAAGAACAGATGATGAATGATAGAGTCACATCTGAGGTCAGGATAGAGTAGCATGTATCAAAGGGTCTTAGACAGAAATGCCAGAGGTAGGTATCAAGAGCCTAGGTGCAGAGCTAAACAGATGAAGGAGACACTAAGAAGTATTAATAGCAGTAGTTCCCAAATTTGTATGTCCTTAAGGAGATTCTGATCTGTAGGTCTGGGGTAGAAACAAGGTATCTACATCATTAACACAGGCTAGAAGTGATCCTAATTTGAGAATCCCTATGAAACCCATCTCTGAAAACAGACGGTATCTATTGATGAGTTCACCATAAAGGAGAAGGAGCGGGTAATATCTATGATTCGGATATGATCTCCTCCACTCCCAGCCCAACTTGGTGTACAAGGGGCTGATCCATATAAATAGGCAAAGCTTCAGAGAACAGGTTTAGGGAATGGAAAGTTTTGTTTATGACTAAGTTTTGTTTATGACAAAGGGCAGAATAGATTGGACAGGTTGCAGAGAAATGATACTGCATAAAATCAGTAGCTAGAGGATGCTTAGAACCATATAATTTAGAACATTTCATCTTTCACAAAATGTTTCTTGACCACACTTCCCCTTACAAAAGCTGCTTTACTTCTCAATTTCACTTTACTGCAAAACCCTTCAAAGAGTTGTCAATTATCTCTCTCTTATTTCCTAACCTCATATTCCCTCTTAAACTCACTCCAGTCTGGCATTATCTCTGTAACTTCAGCAAAGTTATCAATCTTCTTGTTTCCAGTTATTATTTTTCAGTTTCATTTACCACTCCAATTTCTTACCTGGAGAATTCCATGGACAGAGGAGCCCGGCAGGCTACGGTTCATGGGGTTGCAAAGAGTTGGACACAACTGAAGGAACTGAGTGCGCATGCATGCGTGATCTTACTGTGTTTCTATCTCCACCTTCCCACATAGTCTATTGTTAAAATAGCAGCCATAATTATCTTTCTAAGAGATAATGCAGATCATGTTACTCTTGCACAACCCCTCTCAAGTGTACTCTTGCACACTCCACCCCAACCCTTGAATTTCCGTGAGAAGATACATTTTGAGTACTTGGCATGGGGTATAATTGGATAATCCTTTGGCTAAATTTTTTAATTGAAGCATAATTATTTAAAATAATATGTTAGCTTCAGGTGTAACACATAGTGATTCAATATTTTTATAGATTAAATAGATTTTATAAATTTAAAGTTATAAGATATTGCCTATATTCTTGTGCTGTACAATATATCTTTGCAGAATACTTCTTTATACATAGTAGTTTATACCTCATAATCCTCTACTCCTAACTTGCCCTTCCCCACTTCCCTCTCCCCACTGGTAAGCATAGTTTGTTTACTGTATCTGTGAGTCTGTTTCTATTTTTTTATGTTCATTTGTTCCTTTTATTTTTTTTAGATTCTACATATGTGATAATATACAGTATTTGTCTTTCTCCATCTGACTTATTTCACTAAACATAATACCCTCCAGGTCCATTCACATTGTTGCAAATGGCAAAATTTCATTCTTTGTATGGCTAATTAATATTGTATTGCACATATACCACATCTTCTTTATCCATTCATCTGTTTATGGACACTCAGATTGCTTCTATATCTTGGCTATTATAAATAATGCTGCTATGAACATCAGGGTGAATTTGTGTGTATTAGTCACTCAGTTGTGTCCAACTCTTTGTGATCCCATGGACTGAAGCCCACCAGGCTTCTCTGCCCATGGAATTCTCCAGAAAAGAAGACCACAGTGGATAGCCATTCCACAGGAATACTGGAGTGAAAGGATCCCCTTCTCCAGGATCTGTTCTAGACACAGGGATCAAACCCAGGTCTCCAGCATTGTAGGCAGATTCTTTACCATCTGAGACACCAGGGAAGCACTGGTGCATAGATTTTTTCAAGTTAGTGTTTTCATTTTTTTCTGGATACATACCCAGGAGTGGAATTGCTGAATCTTATGGTAACTCTATTTTTAGTGTTTTGAGGAACTTCCATAATTTTTCCATAGTGGCTGCACCAATTTACATTCCTACCAACAGTGTACTGGGTTGGGAATGTAAATTTTTCCCCATATTTGTTATTTGTAAACTTTTTGATGGTAGCCATTCTGACAGGTTTTAGGTCATATCTCATTCCTTTAGCTCTAATTTAAAGTAAGAAATCTGTATTAGTTCCCTGTTTCTGCTTTCAAAACTGCCACAAATGTAGTGGCTGAAAGCAACCCAAATTTATTCTGTTATAGTTCTGGAGGTCAGAAGACTAAAATAAAGACATCAGCAGGGCTATATTCCTTCTGGAGGCTTCAGGAAAGAATATCTCTTTGCCTTTTTAGCCTCTAGAGGCTGCCTGCATTCCTTTTCTCATGGCCCATTCCTTGCCTCATGAGTCATTCCTTGTAGCACTCCAACCTCTTATTTTCACTGTCAGATATACTAGTACTACTTACTCTGATTGCCAGCCTCCTTCTTATAAGGACCCTTGTGATTACTTCAGACCCACTCGATTATACAGAATAATTTCTGCATTTCAAAACCCTTAATTATATCTTCAAAGTTCTTCTTGCCATATATGATAACATTCAGTGGTTCTTGGGGGACCATTGTTCAACCTTCCACAATCTCTTTCCCACTTTGTTCACGAAAATAAATTTTGATGAATTTCAGATGCATGTCATGTGTTTTATTAAAAATATGAATCTTTCAAAGAATAAAAGAAAATTTAAAGGAATATATTTATAATCTTAGATGTAGAATATCCTTAAATGAGTTTCAGAAGTCTAAATCAGAGTGACATCAATGAAAATTTTATTATTTTTAACTTTGTGAAATTTTGGCCATGCTGTGAAGCATGAATATTATTCAGTCTAAAAAAAGAAGGAAATCCAGTCTTATACTACTGCAAGGATGAACCTTGAAGACTGTATGCTAAGTAAAATAATCCAATCACAAAAAGACAAATACTCATGATTCCATTTATATGAGATATTTACAGTAATCAAACTCATAGAAATGAAAGAGTGGTTTCCAGGGGCTGAAGTGAGGAGGAAGTGAGAGCTGTTGTTCCACAAATAGAGAGTTTCATTATGCAAGATGAAAAAATTATAGAGAACTGTTGTACAACTATATGCACATACTTATTAATAACAATACTGTGACATAAACCTAAAAGTTGTTAAGATAGTAAATTTATGTCATGTGGGGTTTTACACACACACATACACATAGATAAAACTAACAAAAAAGGAAGAAACCAAGACTTCCCCAGATGAATAAAAACTGAGAAATTGTTTCTAGTATACCTTCCCCACAAGAAATGATAAAAGGAGCCCTTTAACCATAAATAAAAGGACACAAGACAGTAAATTCAAATCCAAATGAAGAAATATCCACTAATAAAGGTAACCATATAGCTAAATATGAAAGTTAGTCAATGTATTTTTGGTTATAAATTCTCTTTTTAGTCTATTTGGTTTAAAATATATATACATAAAACAATAATTATAAATCTATGTTGGATATACAGAGTGTAAAAATGTAATTTGAGACAATAACAGCCTAAAGGAGTGGAGGAGCTATACAGGAACAATGTTTTTATATATATTATTGAAACTAAGTTGGTGTTAACTTGAACTATCTTGTTGTAAATTAAGATGTTATTTGTAATCTCATCAAATCAGATCAGATCAGAACAGTCGCTCAGTCGTGTCTGACTCTTTGCGACCCCATGAATCGCAGCACACCAGGCCTCCCTGTCCATCACCAACTCCCGGAGTTCACTCAAACTCACGTCCATCGAGTCAGTGATGCCATCCAGCCATCTCATCCTCTGTCGTCTCCTTCTCCTCCTGCTCCCAATCCCTCCCAGCATCAGGGTCTTTTCCAATGAGTCAACTCTTCGCATGAGGTGGCCAAAGTACTGGAGTTTCAGCTTTAGCATCATTCCTTCCAAAGAAATCCCAGGGCTGATCTCCTTCAGAATGGACTGGTTGGATCTCCTTGCAGTCCAAGGGACTCTCAAGAGTCTTCTCCAACACCACAGCTCAAAAGCATCAATTCTTCAGTGCTCAACTTTCTTCACAGTCCAACTCTCACATCCATACATGACCACAGGAAAAACCATAGCCTTGACTAGACAGACCTTTGTTGGCAAAGTACTGTCTCTGCTTTTCAGTATGCTATCTAGGTTGGTCATACCTTTCCTTCCAAGGAGTAAGGGTCTTTTAATTTCATGTCTGCAGTCACCATCTGCAGTGATTTTGGAGCCCAAAAAATAAAGTCTGACACTGTTTCCACTGTTTCCCCATCTATTTCTCATAAAGTGATGGGACCGGATGCCATGATCTTCTTTTTCTGAATGTTGAGCTTTAAGCCAACTTTTCACTCTCCACTTTCACTTTCATCAAGAGGCTTTTGAGTTCCTCTTCACTTTCTGCCATAAGGGTGGTATCATCTGCATATCTGAGGTTATTGATATTTCTCCCGGCAATCTGGATTCCAGCTTGTGTTTCTTCCAGTCCAGCGTTTCTCATGATGAACTCTGCATATAAGTTAAATAAGCAAGGTGACAACATACAGCCTTGACGTACTCCTTTTCCTAATTGGGACCAGTCTGTTGTTCCATGTCCAGTTCTAACTGTTGCTTCCTGACCTGTGCCGGGAGCCGGCAAGAGACATTCCACTCGTGACAAAGGAAGGAGGCTCGGCATACGCAAAGGTGGGATCGAGCCTCGGGAGTGCCCCCGGATATTCTCGAGCATCTACCCCCAAAAAACCAGAGTCTGCCTACTTTATTGCTTTGTGCTCTCACCTCTGACTTTACTGGGGGCTGTCCCCCACCACCATCTCACTCTCTCTGTCAAAGAGTTAACTTACAGCTCCAATTAATAAAGTTCCTGGGCAATTAGGAGTGTTTAAATCCAAACCCCTCAGATGGCTCTCTAACGCGCCTGACAAGTTTACCCGGACACCTACAGCTATGCATACGATTGTTTACAGTCTCCCAGCCTCGAGAGGCACGGGAAGCCTAAGATATTCAAATAGCTTAGAGCCTCTCAGAGAGTTAGAAACTGTCAGAATAAAACTAGTAAAAGATTTCATTGATGAGCCAATGTTTGTTGCCAAGTTTCCACATCCCCTGTATTGTATCCTTGAATGTGTATTAATTAATATAGTTAGTATGTAGAAAAAATAAGTAGTGGCCTTGGTGTTAGTAACTTTAGACCCTTAAGGTAATAAATTCTTTCCTTTGTAAACCCATTACACATCTGCCCTATAGGAATGTAATTTTATCTTCGAAAGATGGCTCCAAACCTTAAAATAATTACTCTTAGAGAAAATAAGTCTTTGTTGATAAGTCCTTGTCAAGAGTCATAAAATGTTAATAGGCCTCTGGCCAGAAGATGATGTAAATCACCTAAACCATTTGTATACCATAAATTTGCAGGAAAGAAACCCTGGTTTTTGATAAGCATCAAAGACTGCTGACTTTGCATCCCCTATTATCCTCTATGTGTAACTTAGGGTATAAAAGCCCCTTTTGAAAATAAAGCTACGGGCCTTGCTCACCAACGCTTGGTCTCCCCATGTCATTCTTCCCTTTAACTTCCAGCTGAGTGTCCATCTGGAGCGCGGATATCCTCTGCGACCATTTATTTGCCTGGGCTTCTAAGATCCACTCGAGAAGGTGTCTAAGGTGGGGCACCTTCCGCTATTCGAGAGGGCGCCTGCGGCCTCCGTGGTCAGAGCTAACCTGGTGTCACGGGTTATATTGATTTTCTGCGTAAACCAAGCCACTCAGCTTCTTTTCTCCACTGAATTTTCCTACTGAGCTATCCTCTTTTTATTACTCTTTATATCTCTAATTAACATCTGAATAGGTCGCCTAGCCATCTCTCCTTCGAATACCCTGGATCAGCCGGGGCTGGACCTCGGCAGACCTGCATACAAATGGGAAACCATTTATAACTAGAAAGTGTATAGTAAGAGAATTAAAAAGGAAAAAAATGGTATCAGATCAGATCAGTTGCTCAGTCGTGTCCGACTCTTTGTGACCCCATGAATCGCAGCACACCAGGCCTCCCTGTCCATCAGCAACTCCCAGAGTTCACTAATCACTATCCACTTAACACAAAAGAAGGCTATAATAGGATAACTAAGGGACAAAAAAGATATGAGACATATGTAAAACAAATAGATAAATCACAAATGTAAATCCTTTTCTATCAGTAAATATAAATGAATTAACTCTCAAATTTAAAGCAGAGATTGACAGAATGGATTAAAAACTTGATCAAACTACATGCTGTCTACTAGAGACTCACATTAGAGCCAGGTCACAAAAAGACTGAGAATAAAGGAATGGAAAAGATATTTCACTAACCAAAAGAGAGCAAACAGTAAGCAAAAGAGAACTGGAGTGGCTATTCTAATATAAGACAAAATAGGCTTTAAGACAAAAATTGTTTTGCAAGATAAAGGGACATTACATAATGATAAAAGAGTCAATTCATCAGGAAGATATAACCATTGCAAACCTATATGCAGATATCAACAGAGACTTGAAATATGCTAAGCAAAAACTGACAGAGTTGAAGGGAGAAATTTCAACAACAATAATTGGAGACTTCAACACCTTACTTTCAATAATGAATAAGACAAGTGCTGCTGCTGCTGCTAAGTCGCTTCAGTCGTGTCCGACTCTGTGCGACCCCATAGATGGCAGCCCACCAGTCTCCCCCGTCCCTGGGATTCTCAAGGCAAGAACACTGGAGTGGGTTACCATTTCCTTCTCCAATGCATGAAAGTGAAGAGTGAAAGTGAAGTCATTCAGTCATGTCTGACTCTTAGCGACCCCATGGACTGCAGCCTACCAGGCTCGTGCATCCATGGGATTTTCCAGGCAAGAGTACTGGAGTGGGGTGCCATTGCCTTCTCCAGAATAAGACAACTAGACAAAAGATAAACAAGGAAATATAAGACTTGAATGACATTATAAATCAGCTAAACCAAAGACACACATATAGAACACTTCAGCTACAAACAGCAGGACTCACATTGTTCCCAAATGGATATAGAACATTCTTCAGCATAGAATGTGTTGGGCCATAAAACAAATTTCAATAAGGTTTAAAATATTGAAATGATATAAAGTATCTCCTCTGACAACAATAGAATGAAATTACAAATGAATAAGAGAGGAAATCAATAAAAGAAGAAAATCTAGAGATTCACAAATATGTGGAAATTAAACCACACAGTCTTAAACAACCAATGGGTCAAAGAGGAAATCAAAAGGAGAGGTCAAAGAGGAAATCAAAAGAAAATAATTTGAGATGAATGAAAACAAATCACAATATACCAAAACTTTGAGATTCAGCAAAAGCAGTCCTCAGGGGTAAATTTATAGATGTGAACATCTATAAAAAGATGTTTAAAAAATAGTTTAAACTTTAAAAAGTTTAAAAGTTTAAAAAAAGAAGGTTTGGAATCCACAACCTAACACTCCACCATAGGGATCTAGAGGAAAAAAAGAGCAAACTAACCCAAAGCAACTAGAAGAGAAGAAACATTAAAAATTGGAGCAGAGCTAAGCAAAATAGTGTGTAGATACACAACAGAAAGAACCAGTGAAACAAAAAGTTGGTCCTTTGAAGAGGGCAGCAAACTGGCAAACCTTTATCTAGATTGACCAAGCGAAAAAGAGAGAAGACTCAAATTAATAAAATCAAGAATGAAAATGGACATTACTTTAAATATTACATAAATAGAAGATTTATAAAAGAATGTTATGAAAAATATATACTAACAAATTGGATAACCTGGATAAAATAGACATATTCCTAGAAACACACAGAAAACTAAACTGACTAAGAATAAATAGAAAATTTGAATAAACCTGTAACAAGTAAAAAGATTGATTCATTTACCTAAAACCTTGCAACTAATAAGATCCCAGAACCAGATAGCTTCACTAGAAAATTTTATTTATCAAACAGTAAAGAAAAAATAACACTAGTCCTTAACTCAACATGATCAAGTAGGATTTATTTCAGGAACATAAGGGTGGGTCAACATGAAAATCAATGTTATATACCACTTTATGAAAATGAAGAGGGGAAAGTCAGACAATCACCTCAATAGATACAGAAAAAACATCTGACAAATTCCAGCACCCTTCCATGAAAAGAAAAAAAAAGGTCTTCAAGCCAGGAGGAGACAGACTCTTCCCCAACCTACTAAAGGGCATCAGTGGAAAAACTCACAGCTAACATCATACTTGAAACTTTCTCCCTAAAATCAGGACCAAGACAAGGATATCTACTTTACACTTCTATTTACTATCTAGTACTGGAAGTTCTAGTAAAGGCAATTAGGCAAGAAAAAGAATAAAAGTCATCCAAATTGAAAAGGAAAAGTAAAGCTATTTCTAGTCACTGATCACATAATTTCAAATACCAAAAACTGTAAAGAATCTATTAAAAAACTGTTAGAGCTAACAAATGAATTCAGCAAAGTTGCAAGATACAAGATCACTTATAAAAAGCAATTATATTTCTATACTCTATCAATGAACAATAGACCCTGTTGGTCCATTGGCTAAGACTCCATGTTCCCATGCAGGGGCCCTGTTTTCTCTCCCTGGTTAGGAAACTAGATCCCACATACCACAACTGAGAGTTCACACACCACAGTCAGAGATCCCAGGTGCTGCAACTAAGACCCAGTGCAGCAAAATAAATAAATAAAAATAAATATTAAAAAAAGAACAACCTGAAATGAATTTAGAAAACAACTCCATTTTCAATATCCTCAGAAATAATAAAATACTTAAGAATAAATTTAACTGAAGAGGTGCAAGATTCACATACTAGAAACTATAAAACACTGCCGAAAAAAATTAAAGAAGGATCCTCCCTGGCAGTAGAGTGGTTAAGACTCCACGCTCCCAACACAAGGGTCATGAGTTCAGTCCCTGGTTGGGAAACTAAGATCCCACATGCTGCATCAAAAACAAACAAACAAACAAATAAAGAAAAAAAGAAATTAAAGAAAACCTGAATAAATAAAAAGACATCATGTGTTCACTGACTGGAAGACAAAATTGTTAAGATGGCAATATTCCCTACATTTACAGATTAGTTGCAATCCCTATCAAATTACAATTGCCTGATTTCCAGAAACGGACAAGTCAATCCTAAAATCCAGATAGAATAGCAAGGAACCTGTAGTAGCCAAAACAATCTTGAAAAAGAATAAAGTTAGAGGACTCAGAATTCTAAATTTCAGAACTTAACTACAAAGCCACAGTAATGAAAACTGTGTGGTATTGGTATCTGCGTAGACATATAGATCAATTAAACAGAATTTTGAGTCCAGAAAGAAATCCTCACATTTATGGTCAACTGATTTTCAAAAGGGTGCCAACTCTATTCAGTGGGACAAAAATAGTCTTTTCAACAAATGGTGCTGGGACAACTGGATATGTGTAAGAATGAAGCTGGACCCTTATCTCACACCATACACAAAAATTAACTCAAAATGGACCAAGATTTAATGTAAGAGATAATATAAAATTCTTAGAGGAAAACATAGGAGCATATTTCAATTTCTTGCATTTGGCAGTGAACTCTTAGGATATTGAAAATGCAAAAATATATATAAAGATATAGAAAAGAAAAAATAGATGTTAGACTTCATTAAAATAAAAAAACTGTGCATTGAAGGACACTATAAAGAAAGTTAAAAGACAACTCAGAATGGGAGAGAATATTTGCAACTCAAACACCTGATAAGGATCCAGTGTTCATAATGGATTCATTTTTTTAAAAACCTGATACAACTCATCATCAAAAAGGCAAACAACCCAATTCAAAAATGGGCAGAGGTTTTAAATGGATATTTCGCCAAAGAAGGTATGCTGCTGCTGCGGCGGCGGCGCTTCAGTCGTGTCCGACTCTGTGCGAGCCCATAGACGGCAGCCCACCAGGCTCCCCCGTCCCTGGGATTCTCCAGGCAAGAACACTGGAGTGGGTTGCCATTTCCTTCTCCAATGCATGAAAGTGAAAATGAAAGTGAAGTCGCTCAGTCGTGTCCGACTCTTAGCAACTCCATGGACTGCAGCCCACCAGGCTCCTCTATACAAATGGCCAGTAAACATATGAAAATATGTTCAATAACGTTAATCATTAGAAAACTGCAATTTGAAACTGTAATGAGATCCCACTACACATCCACTAGAGTGGGTATAATTTAAAAACAGGCAGAACGTTCCTGGCAGTCCAGTGGTTAAGAGTCTGTGCTTCAAATGCAGTGAGCATGGGTTCATTCCTCGGTTGGAGGACTAGGATCCCACATGTTGAGTGACAAAAAAAAAAAAAAAACTAAATAGGAAAATAACATTATTGGCAGAAGCTTGTAACCTGTTCTTCAGACTACAAAATGGTGCATCTATTTTGGGAAAGAATTTAGTATTTCCTTAAAATGTTAAACATAGGGTTATCATAAGACTCAGAAATCCTATAATACTTTTAGGTATATTTACAAGAGAGTTGAAAACAGTTAGAAACTTGTACAAGAATATTCATAGCAGCATTATTCATAATAGCCAAGGAATGAAAAAAATCCCAAATTTCCATGATTGATGAATGAATAAGTAAAATGTGGTATATCCATATAATGGAATATTGTTTTCCAATAAAAAGGAATGAACTATGATACATACTACAACATGTGGTGGTGGTGGTTTAGTACTAAGTTGTGTCTGACTCTTGTGACCCCATGGACTGTAGCCCACCAGGCTCCTCTGCCCATGGGATTTTCCAGGCAAGAATACTGGAGTGGATTGCCATTTCCTTCTCCAAGGGATCTTCTTGACCCAGGAATTGAACCTGGGTCTCCTGCATTGCAGGCAGATTCTTTACTGACTGAGCTATGAGTGACCCTTGAAAATTTCTAAGTGAAAGAAACCAGACACAAAAGCCATATATTACATGATTCCATTTGTGTGAAATATCAAAGATAGGCAAATCCATAGAGACATAAAGCTGATTAGTGATTGCCACGGTCTGGTCGTGAGAGGAGAATGTGAAGCAAATGCCTAATGTTACAGGGTTTCTTTTCCAGATAATGATATTCTGAAATTAAATGATATTATGGTTGCCGAGAGGTGCTACTCTACATTCAAGGTCAGGAGGTGTGATCTCATCCAAGATAAGGACCAGAGGCTACGCTTTGCTGGAGCAGCTGTGAAGAGATACTCCACGTCCAAGGTAAGAGAAACCCAAGTAAGATGGTATGTGTGTGAGAGGGCATCAGAGGGCAGACACACTGAAACCATAATCACAGAAAACTAGCCAATCTGATCACACGGACCACAGCCTTGTCTAACTCAGTGAAACTAAGCCATGCCATGTGGGGCCACCCAAGACAGACAGGTCATGGTGGAGAAGTCTGACAGAATGTGGTCTGCTGGAGAAGGGAATGGCAAACCACTTCAGTATTCTTGCCTTGAGAACCCCATGAACAGTATGAAAAGGCAAAATGATAGAATACTGAAAGGGGAACTCCCCAGGTCGGTAAGTGCCCAATATGCTACTGGAGATCAGTGAAGAAATAACTCCAGAAAGAATGAAGGGATGGAGCCAAAGCAAAAACAATACCCAGCTGTGGATGTGACTGGTGATAGAAGCAAGGTCCGATGCTGTAAAGAGCAATATTGCATAGGAACCTGGAATGTCAGGTCCATGAATCAAGGCAAATGGGAAGTGGTCAAACAAGAGATGGCAAGAGTGAATGTCGACATTCTAGGAATCAGCGAACTGAAATGGACTGGAATGGGTGAATTTAACTCAGATGACCATTATATCTACTACTGCGGGCAGGAATCCCTCAGAAGAAATGGAGTGGCCATCATGGTCAACAAAAGAGTCCGAAATGCAGTGCTTGGATGCAATCTCAAAAATGACAGAATGATCTCTGTTTGTTTCCAAGGCAAATCATTCAATATCATGGTAATCCGGGCCTATGCCCCAACCAGTAATGCTGAAGAAGCTGAAGTTGAATGGTTCTATGAAGACCTACAAGACCTTTTAGAACTAACACCCAAAAAAGATGTCCTTTTCATTATTATAGGGGACTGGAATGCAAAAGTAGGAAGTCAAGAAACACCTGGAGTAACAGGCAAATTTGGCCTTGGAGTAAGGAAAGAAACAGGGCAAAGGCTAATAAAGTTTTGCCAAGAGAACACACTGGTCGTAGCAAACACCCTCTTCCAACAACACAAGAGAAGACTCTATACATGGACATCACCCGATGGTCAACACTGAAATCAGATTGATTATATTCTTTGAAGTCAAAGATGAAGAAGCTCTATATGGTCAGCAAAAACATGACTGGGAGCTGACTGTGGCTCAGAGCATGAACTCCTTATTGCCAAACTGAGACTAAAATTGAAGAAAGTGGGGAAAACCACTAGACCATTCAGGTATGACCTAAATCAAATGTCTTATGATTATACAGAGGAAGTGAGAAATAGATTTAAGGGACTAGATCTGATAGATAGAGTGGTTGATGAACTATGGATGGAGGTTCGTAACATTGTACAGGAGACAGGGATCAAGACCATCCCCATGGAAAAGAAATGCAAAAAAGCAAAATGGCTGTCTGGGGAGGCCTTACAAATAGCTGTGAAAAGACGAGAAGTGAAAAGCAAAGGAGAAAAGGAAAGATATAAGCATCTGAATGCAGAGTTCCAAAGAATAGCAAGGAGAGATAAGAAAGCCTTCCTCAGCGATCAGTGCAAAGAAATAGAGGAAAACAACAGAGTGGGAAAGACTAGAGATCTCTTCAAGAAACTTAGGGATACTAAGGGAACATTTCATGCAAAGATGGGCTCGATAAAGGACAGAAATGGTATGGACCTAACAGAAGCAGAAGATATTAAGAAGAGGTGGCAAGAATACACAGAAGAACTATACAAAAAAGATCTTGATGACTCAGATAATCACGATGGTGTGATCACTCACCTAGAGCCAGACATCCTGGACTGTGAAGTCAAGTGGGCCTTAGGAAGCCTCACTACGAACAAAGCTAGTGGAGGTGATGGAATTCCAGTTGAGCTATTTCAAATCCTGAAAGATGATGCTGTGAAAGTGCTGCACTCAATATGCCAGCAAATTTGGAAAACTCAGCAGTGGCCACAGGAGTGGAAAAGGTCGGTTTTCATTCCAATCCCAAAGAAAGGCAATGCCAAAGAATGCTCAAACTACCGCACAATTGCACTCCTCTTACATGGTAGTAAAGTAATGCTCAAAATTCTCAAAGCCAGGCTTCAGCAATACATGAACCGTGAACTTCCAGATGTTCAAGCTGGATTTAGAAAAGCCAGAGGAACCAGAGACCAAATTGCCAACATCCACTGGGTCATTGAAACAGCAAGAGAGTTCCAGAAAAAACATCTATTTCTGCTTTATTGACTATGCCAAAGCCTTTGACAGTGTGGATCACAATAAACTGTGGAAAATTCTGAAAGAGATTGGAATACCAGACCACCTGACCTGCCTCTTGAGAAATCTGTATGCTGTTCAGGAAGCGACAGACTGGTTCCAAATAGGAAAAGGAGTACATTAAGGCTGTATGTTGTCACCCTGCTTATTTAACTTATATGCAGAGTACATCATGAGAAACGCTGGGCTGGAAGAAGCACAAGCTGGAATCACGATTGCCGGAGAAATATCAATAACCTCAGATATGCAGATGACACCACCCTTATGGCAGAAAGTGAAGAGGAACTCAAAAGCCTCTTGATGAAAGTGAAAGAGGAGAGTGAAAAAGTTGGCTAAAGCTCAACATTCAGAAAACGAAGATCATGGCATCTGGTCCCATCACTTCATGGGAAATAGATGGGGAAACAGTAGAAACAGTGGCTGACTTTATTTTTCTGGGCTCCAAAATCACTGCAGATGGTGACTGCAGCCATGAAATTAAAAGACCCTTACTCCTTGGAAGGAAAGTTATGACCAACCTAGATAGCATATTGAAAAGCAGAGACATTAGTTTGCCAACAAAGGTCCATCTAGTCAAGGCTATGGTTTTTCCTGTGGTCATGTATGGATGTGAGAGTTGGACTGTGAAGAAAGCTGAGCACCCTAAAGAATTGATGCTTTTGAACTGTGGTGTTGGAGAAGACTCTTGAGAATCCCTTGGACTGCAAGGAGATCCAATCAGTCCATCATAAAGGAGATCAGTCCTGGGTGTTCATTAGAAGGACTGATGCTAAAGCTGAAACTCCAGTACTTTGGCCACCTCATGCGAAGAGTTGACTCATTGGAAAAGACCCTGATGCTGGGAGGGATTGGGGGCAGGAGGAGAAGGGGACGACAGAGGATGAGATGTATGGATGGCATCACCGACTCGATGGATGTGAGTCTGAGTGAACTCTGGGAGTTGGTGATGGACAGGGAGGCCTGGTGTGCTGCGATTCATGGGGTTGCAAAGAGTCAGACATGACTGAGTGACTGAACTGAACTGAACTGAATTGATGGTTGT
Source organism: Bubalus kerabau (assembly GCF_029407905.1). Lineage (NCBI taxonomy): Eukaryota > Metazoa > Chordata > Mammalia > Artiodactyla > Bovidae > Bubalus > Bubalus kerabau. The sequence continues at coordinate 39,121,194 of NC_073638.1, forward strand.
AAAACTTTGTGACTGTACTAAAATTATCGAATTGCTTTTTACTTTAAAATGGTAAATTTTCTGTTATGTGACTTTTTTTAAACCTCATTTTAAAAAATCAGAAGTCATAAATTGACTTCATCAACATGTAAAATTTATATTTATCAAAAAGACATTAGTGGTGAGAAGACCAACTATATAGAAAAAGCATAAGTGATATAAGTAGACAACTCACAATGGGAATATAGATAGCCTTAAGAGAGGAGAAGATACTGAACTTTACTAGAAAACAGAAAAATGAAAATGATATGATGAGTTTGCATTTTCACTCAGTAGATTTGCAAAACTGAAAGAGGTTGAAAATATCAAGGGTGACTATACTAGAAGAAGAGATCATCTCATATGTTGCTAATAGTAGCTTAGATTGCAATCATTTTGGATGGCAATTTGGCAATAAAGTATTAAAATACTGCTGCTGCTGCTGCTGCTGCTAAGTCGCTTCAGTCGTGTCCAACTCTGTGCGACCCCAGAGACGGCAGCCTACCAGGCTCCCCTGTCCCTGGGATTCTCAAGGCAAGAACACTGGAGTGGGTTGCCATTTCCTTCTCCAACGCATGAAAGTGAAAAGTTAAAGTGAAGTCGCTCAGTCGTGTCCAGGCAAGAGTACTGGAGTGGGATGCCATTGCCTTCTACTAAACATACACATATTGTATCTCGGCAATTCTTCATGTCTCTCAAGACTTCTCCTTGTCTTCCCCAAAGACATACTAATAGTAGTATAGGTACACAAGAAAGTGTGTACAGGGATATTCATTGCAGTATTGTTTGTAAACCCCAAAATAAGAAACAAGCCAAGGGTAGAGTAATAAATTGTTGTAAAGTCAGACCACAAAATACTATATGAAAAAATGTTAATATGGAAAGACCTAAGATACAGTGTTGAATGGGGAAAAGAAAGTTTCAGAACAGTCTTCCTTTATGTAAAACCTAAACCAAACCACAAAATATAACTTTGTTTCCTCTGGGAATGTGTGTACATATGAATATAGGCCCAAGGCAGAAAGTTTAGAAGTCAAAATTAAAGTGGTATCAGCGATTCCCTATAATGAAAAGGAATGGACCAGATTGTTGAAGGCATTTAGAGAATGTACAAGCATGTTCCAGAAAAAATTCTGTTTCTGCTTCATTGACTACGCTAAAGCCTTTGACTGTGTTGTTGTTTTTCAGTAGCTCAGTCATGTCCAACTCTTTGTTACCCCATGGACTGCAGCACGCCAACCTTTCTTGTCCTTCACCATCTCCTGGAGCTTGCTCAAACTCATGTTCATTGAGTTGGTGATGCTATCCAGTCATCTTGTCCTCTGTCATCCCCTTTTCCTCCTGCCTTCAATCTTTCCAAGCAACAGGATCTTTTCTAATGAGTTGGCTCTTCACGTCTAGGTGGCCAAAAGTATTGGAGCTTCAGCTTCAGCATCAGTCCTTTCAATGAATGTTCAGGATTGATTTCCTTTAGGATTAACTGGTTTGATCTCCTTGCAGTCCAAGGGACTCTCAACACCACAGTCCAAAAGCTTCAAATCTTTGTGGCTCAGATTTCTTTATGGTCCAACTCTCACACCCATACATGACTATTGGAAAAACCATATCTTTGATTATATGGACCTTTGTCAGCAAGATAATGTCTCTGCTTTTTAAACCACTATCTAGGTTGGTCATAGCTTTTCTTCCAAGGAGCAAGCATCTTTTAATTTCATGGATGCAGTCTCCATCTGCATGATTTTGGATCCCAAGAAAATAAAGTCTCTCACTGTTTCCATTGTTTCACCATTATTTGCCATGAAGTAATAGGACAGGTTGCCGTGATCTTAGTTTTTCGAATGTTGAGTTTTAAGCCAGCTTCTTCACTCTCTTCTTTCACCTTTATCAAGAGGCTTTTTAGTTCCTCTTTGTTTTCTGCCATAAGGGTGGTGTCACCTGCATATCTGAGGTTACTGATATTTCTGCAGCAATCTTGATTCCAGCTTGTGCTTCATCCAGTCTGGCATTTTGCATGATGTACTCTGCATATAAGTTAAATAAACAGGGTGATAATATACAGCTTTGATGTACTCCTTTCCCAATTTGGAACCAGTCCGTTGTTCTGTGTCTGGTTCTAACTGTTGCTTCTTGACCTGCATACAGGTTTCTCAGGAGACTTGTGAGGTGGTCTGGTATTCCTATATTTTCAAGAATTTTCCGCAGCTTTTTGTGATCCACACCGTCAAAGTCTTTGGCGTAGTCAATGAAACAGCAGTAGATGTTTTTCTGGAATTCTCTTGCTTTTTCTATGATCCAACTGTTGTTGGCAATTTGCTGTCTGGTTCCTCTGCCTTTTCTAAATCCGGCTTGAACATTTGGAGGTTCTCGGTTTACATACTGTTGAAGCCTTGCTTGGAAAATTTGGGCATTTCTTTGCTAGCATGTGAAATAAGTGTAATGTGAGGTAGTTTGAACATTCTTTGGCATTGCCTGTCTTTGGGATTGGAATGAAAACTGACCTTTACCAGTCCTGTGGCCACTGCTGTTTTCCAGATTTGCTGGCATGTTGAGTGCAGCACTTTAAAAACATCATCTTTTAAGATTTGAAAAAGCTCAGCTGGAATTCCATCACCTCCACTAGGTTTGTTTATAGTGATGCTTCCTTGACTTTGCACTCCAGGATGTCTGGCTCTAGGTGAGTGATTACACCATCGTGGTTATCTGGGTCATTAAGATGCTTTTTTGTATAGTTCTTCTGTGTATTCTTGCCACCTCTTCTTAATATCTTCTGCTTCTGTTAGGTCCATACTGTTTCTGTCCTTTATTGTGCCCATCTTTGCATGAAATGTTCCCTTGGTATCTCTAATTTTCTTGAAGAGACCATTTGTCTTTACCATTCTACAGTTTTTCTGTATTTCTTTGCATTGATCACTTAGGAAGGCTTTCTTATCTCTCCTTGATATTCTTTGGAACTCTGCATTCAAATGGGTATATCTTTCCTTTTCTGCTTTGCCTTTAGCTTCTCTTCTTTTCTCAGCTATTTGTAAGGCTGCTTCAGACAACCATTTTGCCTTTTGGCATTTTTTTCTGGGGGATTGTTTTGATCACTGCCTCCTGCACAATAATATGAACCTCCATCAGTAATTCTTCAGGCACTCTGTCTATTAGATCTAATCCCTTGAATCTATTTGTCACATCCACTGTATAATCGTAAGGAACTTGATTTAGGTCATACCTGAATGGTCTAGTGGTTTTCCCTACTTTCTTCAATTTAAGTCTGAATTTATCAATAAGAAGTTCATGATCTGAGCTACAGTCAGCTCACAGTCTTGTTTTTGCTGACTGTATAGAGTTTCTCCATCTTCGCCTGCAAAGAATATAATCAATCTGATTTCTGCATTGACCATCTGGTAATGCCCGTATGTAGAGTCATCTCTTGTGTTGTTGGAAGAGGGTGTTTGCTATGACCATGAATTCTCTTGGCAAAACTCTGTTAGCCTTTGCCTTACTTCATTTTGTACTCCAAGGCCAAACTTGCCTGTTTACTGTGTGGATCATGACAAACTGGAAAATTCTTAGAGATGAGAATGCCAAACCACCTCACGTGCTTCTTGAGAAACCTGTATGCAGGTCAAGAAGCAACAGTTAGAACAAGACATGGAACAACTGGTTCCAAATTGGGAAAGGATTACAACAGGGCGGTATATTGTCACCCTGTTTATTTAACTTGTATGCAGAGTTCATTATGTGAAGTGCCTGGCTGGATGAAGAAGCACAAACTGGAATCAAAATTTATGAGAGAAATATTAACAACCTCAGATATGCAGATGACACCACCCTTATGGCAGAAAACAAAATGGAACTAAAGAACCTCTTGATGAAAGTGAAAGAGGAGAGTGAAAAAGCTGGCTTAAAACTTGACATTCAAAAAACTAAGATCATGGCAACCCGTCCCATCACTGCATGGCAAATAGATGGGGAAACAATAGAAATAGTGAGAGACTTTATTTTCTTGAGCTCCAGAATCACTAGAGATGGTGACTGCAGCCATGAAATAAAAAGATGTTTCTTAGAAGAAAAACTAATGCAAACCTAGACAGTGTATTAAAAAGCAGACATTATTTTGCCAAAAAAGGTCCGTCTAGTCAAAGCTATGGTTTTTCCAGTAGTTGTGGAGGGATGTGAGAGTTGGACCATAATGAAGCCTGAGATCCAAAAAATTGATCCTTTCATACTGTGGTGTTGGAGAAGACTCGAGAGTCCCTTGGACAACAAGATCAAACCAGTCAATTCTAAAGGAAATCAATACTGAATGTTCATTGGAAGGACTGGTGCTGAAGCTGAAACTCCAATACTTTGGCCACCACATGTGAAGACTCGACTCATTGAAAAAGACGCTACTTCTGGGAAAGACTGAAGGCAGGAGGAAAAGGGCGCAACAGAGTATGAGATGGTTGGATGGCATCACTTAACGGACATGAGTTTGAGCAAACTCTGGGAGATAGTGAAGGACAGGGGAGGCTGGTGTTCTGTTAGTCCATGGGGTCAAAAAGAGTCAAACACGACTTACTGACTGAACAACAACAACAGCAAATGTCTGTTCCACATTCTGATAAATAATTTAAGATAGGTTTTCAAACAAGAAGGGTAGGCATTTCAAGAGGCCTACGTGGTAAGGAAAATGCCACTGATTTGTATCTTGAACATGTAGAACACTCCTAACTTCCTCAGAAGACAATATAGTGTAGTTGTGAAGCCACAGACTGACACTGGGCTTCCTGGGTTTGCATTCCAACTCTGCCACTGATTCCTAGAACTTCGAGCAAATTGATTACCCTCCCTGTACATCAGTATTCTCTTTCTTAGAATGGAGATAATTGTATATACCTCATAGAGTGGTGAAGATTAAATGAGCTCATCTACACAATGTGTTTAGAATGACTCTAGTTATTTCAGTTGTACTCATGGGATTTTGGGCTTCCCTAATAGCTCAGTTGGTAAAGAATCTACCTGCAATGCAAGAGACCCCAGTTTGATTCCTGGGTCAGGAATATCCACTGGAGAAGGGATAGGCTACCCACTCCAGTATTCTTCGGCTTCCCTTGTGGCTCAGCTGGTAAAGAATCTGCCTGCAATGCGGGAGACCTGGGTTCGATCCCTGGGTTGGGAAGATCCCCTGGAGAAGGGAAAGGCTACCCACTCCAGTATTCTGGTCTGGAGAATTCCATGGACTATATATGTATAGTGCATGGGGTCGCAAAGAGTCAGACATGACTGAGTGATTTTCACTTTCACTTTCATGGGATTTTAATTTATGGAGGTGATTGAGTGATGTCACGGAGAAGCTAATGCCATTGGAAAAGATTTTAATTAGTTATGTTTCCAAGAATAGGGGGCATCTCACATGATGCAGACCACATGGAGAAGCACTAGTGTTGATCAGGAAGCAAAAAATAGTGAAAGAGAAAGCCTGACCAAAGACTTTATAGTTTTCTGTAAGAAAGGCAAGACAACACAGGGAAACTGCTTCCAAATGATTAGCTTGAATGATTCTAGTTGTCTCTGGGCTATAGGGATAGTCTCTAGTTGTCTGGTAACTGGACCTGAGTGATTTAGAACAGGGAAATATTCACTTGGTGTAGAAGAATTAGATAAAAACAGTGGTTGGGACTATATACTTGGAATTGGTTGATTTGTGTATGAAAAATATGTCTTCAGGAAAATTGTTTATTTTCTCTGGGAATTAGCGAGGCTTGGGAGGAGCAGTCTCTTCTCAGCCAGCTAGAGCCTCCAAGATATGAAAACATCATAAAATATTTAAAAACATGATTAATACACTAGCTGCCAATAGAAAGTGCTATATGAGTGTTTGCTACTCTTCTACAGGAAATACTAAAACTTGTTCGATGTCAAAGACAGGAGAGTTCAGATAGGATTCATCGTGAAGGTTTGAGTTGATTTGCTTTATAAGTGGCAGAGAACTTAAGGAAACTTAGAAAAACTCCTGCCCAGAATTTTCTTTTGTGTGTGTGTGTTTTCCTGTATTTACAATCTAATTCATACACCAATCCAGTTCTGTACATTTAAGCAAGAGAACATATATTTATAATTCCATGACATTTATAATCTATATAAAAGGAGAAGACAGTTTCCCTGTTTACCTAACCTCTATGCCATATCCTGTGATACCATCTGTCTAACCTATATGCCATATCCATCATAGTTTGGATGGGGTGGCATATCTGGGAACATGCGATTTTATACAAGTATAATCTAAATTAAGTCTTGCCTTAAAAGCTTGAAATAGCTGACTTTGGAGATACTCAAATTAAAATTTTGGCTACTTCAAGTCATCTGATTATATTACTCTATACAAATGAGATTAAGAAGGTGATGCATTAAAATGTCACAGTGTAAATTACAGAATAGATTATGAATGACATTTAGAGAATAAACATTCTTGACTCCTATTTATCTTTACTTCCCATATTTAAGTGACAGTAACTGAGAGTCAACAATATAAAAATAAACTATAATTGTGCACACAAAGAAATCTATGAAATCCTTTCTAAAATATCTAGTGATATAGGATAAAATTGCCTATTTCTCTTTGGTTCCTTTTCAAAAGCATAATTACCTTTTCCAATTGTAATTTTTTTACTTGAATTTTCTTTTTTTTTAAATCTTATTTATTTGATTGATTGATTGATTTTTTGGAGGCTAGTTACTTTAAAATATTGTATTGGTTTTGCCATACATTGACATGAATCTACCATGGGTGTACATGTGTTCCCCATCCTGAACACCCCTCCCACCTCCCTCCCCATCCCATCCTTCTGGGTCATCCCAGTGCACTAGCCCCGAGCACCCTGTATCATGCATCGAACCTGGACTGGCAATTCATTTCACATATGACAATATACATGTTTCAATGCCATTTTCCCAAACCATCCCACCCTCGCCCTCTCCCACTTAGAAAACTTAGAAAAACTGCCCAGAATTTTCTTTGGTTGGAAAGCTCTACTTCAGTTCTAGTTCCTGACACTATCCTATTGACTTAGAGAACAATGTCTTGAGTTTAAGGTTATACCTCTCTGTGTTTTCTCTACCTTTTGGTTTTCATCGAAACCAACCTAGGGATGTGCTTGACCATATTATTGCATAGTACAAAGCTTTTATGACATAAGTCACTAAACTTTAAATGGGACAATACTAAGCTAGTACCACCAGCAGACTAACCAAACAAACAAAAGTATAGACGTGGTGTAAACAAAATATGTTAGTAGAATAGACTGTTCGGAAAACATGGTGGGACTTGTAGATATACAAGCCTGAAATAAAGGTCGTATCAGTCCTTCTTTTAAAAATTTTTTTGATTTATTTATTTTTTAACTGAATGATAATTGCTTTACAGAATTTTGTTGTTTTCTGTCAAATCTCAACACTAATCAGCCATATTTATCTTTCTCTTTCATATCAGTTCTTCTTGATACCATCTGAAAATGGCCTTCAACTTTGTTGTTGTTCATTGTTCAGTTGCTCAGTCATGTCTGACTCTTTGCTACACCATGGACTGTAGCACCCCAGGCCTCCTTGTCCCGCACCATTTCCCAAAGTTTGCCCAAGTTCATGTCCATTGCATCAGTGATGCCATCCAGCTATCTCATTCACTGATGCCCTCTTCTCCTTCTGCCCTCAATCTTTCCCAGCATCCAATGAGTCAGTTGTTTGCATCAGGTTACCAAAATACTGGAGCTTTGACTTCAGCATCAGTCCTTCCAATGAGTATTCAGGGTTGTTTTCCTTTAAGATTGACTGGTTTGATCTCCCTGGTGTCTCAGGACTCTCAGGAGTCTTCTCCTCCAGCACCACAGTTTGAAGGCCTCAATTCTTTGTTGCTCTGCCTACTTTATGGTCCAGCTCTCACAATCGTACATGACCACCATGATAGCCTTGACTATACAGACCTTTGTTGGCAGAGTGATGTCTCTGCTTTTCAACACACTGTCTAGGTTTGTCACAACTCTTCTGACAAGAAGCAATTGTCTTCTGATTTCATGGCTGCAATCACCATCTGCAGTGATTTTTAGAACCCAAGAAGAGGAAACCTGTTACTGCTTCCACCTTTTCCTCTTCTATATGCCATGAAGCAATGGGGCCAGATGCCATAGTCTTAGTTTTTTAAATATTTAGTTTTAAGCAGGCTTTTTCACTCTCCTCTTTCACCCTCATTAAGAGGTTCTTTAGTTCCTCTTCACTTTCTGCCATTAGAGTGGTATCATTCACATATCTGAGTTTGTTGATGTTTCTTCTGATTATCTTGATTCCAGCTTTTGATTCTTCCAGCACAGCATTTCTCATCATGTGCTCAGTGTATAGGTTAAATAAACAGGGTGACAGCAGACAGCCCTATCATACTCCTTTCTTAATTCTGAACCAATCAGTTGTTCCATACAGGGTTCCAACAGCTGCTGCTTGACCACATACAGGTTTCTCAGGAAACAGGTAAGATGGTCTGGTATTCTCATCTCTTTAAGAGCTTTCCACCATTTGTTATGATCCACAGTCAAAGGCTTTAGTGTAGCCAATGAAACAGGGATAGATGTTTTACTGGAATTCCCTTGCTTTCTCTATGATCCAGTGAATGTTGACAATTTGATCTCTAGTTCCTCTGCCTTTTCTAAACCTAGCTTGGATGTTGGGAAGTTCTTGGTTCACATAATGCTAAAGCCTAGCATGCAAGATTTTAAGCATGACCTTACTAGCATGGGAGATGAGTGCAATTGTCTGATGGTTTGAACATTCTTTAGTACTGCCCTTCTTGGGATTGGAATAGGATTGACCTTTTCCAGTCCTGTGGCCATTGCTGGGTCTTCTAGATTTGCTGACATATTGAGTGCAACACGTTGATAGCACCGTCTTTTGGGGTTTTGAATAAGAAAGCTGAGCGCTGAAGAATTGCTGTTTTGAACTGTGGTGTTGGAGAAGACTCTTGAGAGTCCCTTGGACTCAAGGAGATCCAACCAGTCCATTCTAAAGGAGATCAGTCCTGGGTGTTCTTTGGAAGGAATGATGCTAAAGCTGAAACTCCAGTACTTTGGCCACCTCATGCAAAGAGTTGAGTCATTGGAAAAGACTCTAATGCTGGGAGGGATTGGGGGCAGGAGGAGAAGGGGACGACAGAGGATGAGATGTATGGATGGCATCACCGACTCGATGGATGTGAGTCTGAGTGAACTCTGGGAGTTGGTGATGGACAGGGAGGCCTGGTGTGCTGCGATTCATGGGGTCGCAAAGAGTTAGACACGACTGAGCAACTGAACCAAACTGAACTGAACTGGAATTCCATCACATATACCAACTTTACTGAGCAGTGCTTCCTAAGGCCCACTTAACTTCACACTCCAGAATGTCTGGCTCTGGGTGACTGACCACACCATTGTGGTTATCCAGTTCATTAAGATCTTTTTTGTACAGGTCTTCCATGTGTTCTTTCCATTTCTTCTCAATCTCTTCTGCTTCTACTAGGTCTCTACCTTTTCTGTCCTTTATTATGCACATCTTTGGGCAAAACATTCCCTTGATATTTCCAATTTTCCTGAAGATATCTCTAGTCTTTCCCATTCAACTCTGATCAACAAATTATTTTATCTGGCCCAGCTCTTAGTGCCTGTTTTGCCTTCTAGTCTGGTGCATGTCTTATAGATCAAAGCTCTTGCAGTTTAAAGCTCTTAACTAGGTTGCCCTTGACTACAGGAACAAAAAAGTTTCATAAGTAATTGTACAAGTGCTGGAAGTGGAATGGAGACTAAATAGACCAGTTTGAGAATTTTTTCCAGATATACCTGCAGGACTTTATGGTAACTGATTATATATAGGGAATGAAGGCCTGGGGACTGAAATCTAGTGACCCAAGGAAATGATTGTTACCATTATGAAATGAAGTTGAAAGCAAGTTGATTGAAAAGAATAAAGGGAGTCCATATCCAGATATACCGTATTTGAGGTGATCTGATGTTCAAGTAGCTCTGCCCTCTAGACAAGACGGGGCATGAGCCTCAGTGAGAAAACATCAGGATAAGAATTGTTTTGAATTTATTAAGCAAGGACTAGGGTAGCCAAGGGCATGTTCCTTGGGTGTGGTAAGAAGAGTAGGAAGTACTAGGGGAAATGGAGACCAGGTGTTCAGAAGGAGATCCAGAATAGTATAACACCTGGACAGAGTTCAAAGGACATAGTTCACGAAGTATAGAGCAAGCCATGGTGTCTAATGAGGTATGCATGTGGGCGTGCTAGGTTGCTTCAGTCACGTTCGACTCTTTGCAACCCTATGAACCGTAGCCTCCAGGCCCCTCTGTTCTTGGGATCCTCCAGGTAAGAATACTGGAATGGGTTGCTGTGCCCTCCTCCAGGGGATCTTCCTGACCCAGGGATTGAACCCATGTCTATTATGTCTCCTGCATTGGCAGGTGGATTCTTTACCACTAGAGCCACCTGGGAAGTCCCTAATGAAGCATAGACATTACATGAAACAAAAGAAAACTGATCCCTGGATGTGGCAACACTGGAGGAAGGGCGTAAATGGTGTGGTAAAGAAGCCACATTTCAACTGTTAAAGAAACACTTTATCTGGGTCAGACGGAAGTGACCAGTATAAATTCAAGTTTCACAATGAAGAGATGGGCTTGACCTATGTGAGGTACTCAGTATATTTCTTTATGCTGTAGAAGTGTTATATTTGGTTTGATCTGATTCACAGATACTATCTTTTGGAAAAGTAATTACACTAAATTGAGAGTTCAGTTGAACTTCCAGATTAATGCCAAAATAGTTCAGAAATATAATGAGGTTATTTTAGAGAATACTTTTATTGAACAATATTATTCAGCACTCTATAATTAACTAAAAAATAAAAAACAAGAAGAATCTGTCTACCGTCTTGTTAACATTTATCCTCTACAACAAAAATATCACATGGTACATTTGAAAAGGACAAAAACATTCATGTTGTGTCACTCTTGTGTGTATATTATTATGCTTCATGAAAATAAAAAAATATATTTTCACAAAGTTAGAAATATTTTCTGTGACTTTCAACTGCCACTCTCTGAATAGCACCTTCATAGAATTTCATAATGCACATGCACAAAAATAATAAATATGTGTATGATTCTCAGTGTTCATGTTGAAAAACGTTATAATCAGCATGAGGTATGTTACAAGTAATTTATTATTAAGAAAAGTTAAATAACAATTTACAATCACAGCTGACTTCTTTGCAGAAATTGACAAGCTTTTCTTAAAATTTATATGGAAATTCAAGGGACTAAGAATAGCCAAACAATCCAAAACAGTATTGAAGAAGAACAAATTAAAAGGACTCAAGCTTCCCAATTTCAAGACAGTGCTACACTAATCCAGAGAAGGCAATGGCAACCCACCCCTGTGTTCTTGCCCGGAGAATCCCAGGGACAGGGGAGCCTGGTGGGCTGCCATCTCTGGGGTTGCACAGAGTCAGACACGACTGAAGCGACTTAGCAGCAGCTACACTAACCAAGACAGTGTGGTACTGGCATAAGAATAGAAAGACAGATCAATGGAATAAAACGGGGATCCATAAATAAACCCTTACATTTTATGAGTAGCAGATTTTTAACAAAGGTGCCAAGACAATCAATTGGAAAAGAATAATTTTTCAACAGATAGTGTGGGGACAGCAGGATATCCACATACTAAAGAGTGAATTTGGACTTATACCTCACATCATATACAAAAATTAACTTAAAATGAATAAAAGCTTAAATCCAAATAGTAAAAGTATAAAACTCTTAGAGAAAACATAGGGGTAAATTATGATATTTGATTAGGCAATTGTTTCTTAAATATGAAACCAAAAGCAGAAGCAGCTGAAGGAAATATAGATTAATTACATTTCATCTAAATTAAAAATTTTTGTGTTTCAAAGTACACCGCTGAAAAAGTGAAAGGCAATATACATAATGGGAGAAGATTTTTGCAAATCTTATCTCTTGGATAAGAGACTAGAATCCAAGAACTTCCCTGGTGGTCTAGTTGTTAAGACTCCTCGTTCTCAATGTAGAAGACCTGGATTCAATCCTTGGTCAGGGAACTAAGATCCCACATTCTACCTAGGGTAGTCCCTCCACAGGGTAGTCCAGAAACACTCTGGGGAGCAAGCCTCAATGCAGAATGAGAATCAGTAAAAACAAAACAAACAAACCATAGCTTTCCATCCTTAAAAAGGACAATCCTGAGGCCTATTTTGTGTAGCTCTTTAGAGGGTTCAGAAAGGGATTGAATTCTAATTGCCTATGCAATAACTGACTTAATAACACATCTTTTATCAGGAGTTTGTCTCTCTCTCTTTTTTTTTTAAGTACACTTGATCTTAGCCAAAAGGCCGAGAAGCAAAAAAAAAAAAGTATTTATTTTTAATTGAAGGATAATTGCTTTACAGTACTGCATTGGTTTCTACCAAACATCAACATAAATCAGCCATAATTTACCCATGTCCCCTTCTACTTGAACATCCCTACCACATCCTTCCCCATCCCACCCCTCTAGGCTATTACCAAACCCCAGTTTGAGTTCCCTGAGTCATACAGCAAATTCCCATTGGCTATCTATTTTACATTTGGCAATGTATATTTCCATGTTACTCTCTTCATACCTCCCACTATCAGCAGTTTTTCTTTGTCTCGTTCACTTTATTCTTTCCCTCCTGCTTACCTCCTAAACTTCAGTCCTTGTTTCAAACTTTCCTTTGTGAGAAATTTAAATGAATAATCATTTAAAAGTATATATATAAGATTATATACTGTATTTAATTTTATTTTGCATACATAAATATACATACATATTCCTGCTAAGAAAGAACAGATGATAACTTCAGGTGCCCAGCTAACTAAATTAACTTTCATACATGTTATGTGTGATAGAATGTAAAAATCTCTGGGAACCCTGGTACTAAGACTTGAGTTAGAAGTTTGACTATAACTTGAAACACTAATATGAGGATCATCCAGATTGCTTCACGGAAACAGATTCCTCCAGTCTTTCCCATTGTCGTGGCAGGTACCAACAGTGTGACATTTTTTGTTTTTCTCTGTCAAATAAAATCTTATCCCAAGAAGAGGGATAAGTTCAATGTCAATCATTCTTCATGGTTCTTCTTGCCTGTCTTTGGATTTTATCCAAATTCCAGAGATTACTGAGTTGCAAGGTAAATAAGACAGAGACCTCTAGCCTTCAGTCTAGTGTGATCACTACCAGAGACAGCCTCATGGCCTAGTCTCGTTTAGTCCGTGAGTTCTGCCACGAGATCATGTTTCATTAGATATCACATTAGGCAGAAGTAGACGGTTTAGTTGTGAACACTCAGCCACCGGGAACTTTGCCACAGATCACCAACCCACCAAGTATGGAGGGTTCTGCTGTGGCTTAGTGCAGCTACCTGTATTTTTCCAATACACTACATTTGGGTTGTTCTGATTTCTCTAAGGAAGCTATTATTTCCGTACTTCTACTGGCCTTTTCCCACTTTTTGTTAATCCACCTCTCCAGGGACACAGGCTTTTAATTCCTCCAATACTTGAAAAACACTCAGGCTTTCTTTTCCCACTACTTTCTTTACTGGACTTAACCATTCATTAAGAAGCTCTAGACATATTTTTTAAAATATTTATTTATTTGGCTGTGCTGGGTCTTAGTTGCGGCATGTGAACTCCTAGTCATGGCACATAGGAACTAGTTCCCTGACCAGGGATCAAACCTGGGCCCCCTGCACTAGGATCATGGAGTCTTAGCCACTGGACCACCACAGAAGTCCCAAAGCTCTAGATGAGAATAAAACCTCAACATCTTCAAAAAGTATTTTCTGGGGATATGACACTCCCAGTTTTTAGAAAAGTGATAGTGTCTCAGGGATAGGCAGCATGCTGCTTCTAAGCAACAGAAGATAAATAATACTATTGAGTGTTTATATCCAACCTCGTTCCTTTTAATTCTTAGTAACTCAGCTGATTGGACACTTGTCTTGGTTAAGGGGCATTGGTGGTGTTTCCTGGTTAATCCAGAGATTAACCGGTCTTTCTTAGTAGGAGAAAAATGTCATGAAGAGTAATAACCAAATGACATGAGCATATATGCATATTACCAAACTCTAAGAAGCTTGGTGAAATAACTGAGAACCCTGGTGAGACAATCTAAGAAATTCTCATGACATATTTGATGTTAGTGTTTTGGTGGGATAAAATGTTTCCTATTTTGTATAATGCCTAAGGAAAGATATCATGAGTCTGGGCCATACCCTCAGCTCATATAGTAAGTCAAGGACAAGCAAAAGTTGAGAACATACAGCATATAGATGATGCCAGGGGAGGTATTCTAGTCAAGCCCCAGCAGAAAAGGTTAAGGTAAAACTACAGCTCATCACAGGATCATACGTCATTAGACACAGAGATATCTCTGTCTCAATAGAGAGACAACTAGGATGTTGCTGAACCCTTTTGGAGTAAGCTTCAGGAGCATCACTTTTTTGAGGGGTGATGTTCTTTATTTTTTGCCACCCTCCAGTCCTACCAGGTAGAAGAAACAGGATTAAACCTGTCATTGGGATTTATTAATTTTGTTCAGCAGAGGAGCCAGGGATGATTGGGAAAAGGCAGAGGATAAATGACAGAACTGCCATATCAGGAAGTGGCAAGGTTGGTGCTAATGGTTCTAAGTGTGAGTGAGTCCAAGAAGGTGCACAACTGTGTCCCTCTGCCAGCAGAGCACTGGTGTGGGCACAAGTACACTTGGAAAACTGTACCCACATCTCCTGAGCAGACAGTGAAGATGCATCTTCCAAGAGAGGAATGAATAGAAAAAAATCAGAAAAAGTCAAGCCGACGGTGCTGACAATTGATGTGATCCTGCAGGGATTGGTTGTCATGGGGAAAGCAGACACGTAGTGTGGAGCCACATTCTTCTACCTTTATCCTCTGAGACACACACAGCTTTCAGGAAAACCCCTTTCATTTTCTTGACCTTATCTTGCTAAATGGTTTCATGACCCACTATTTATGTTGCAATTAAATACTTTTTTTAATTTTAAAAATTTTATAGGCTATGTTTATTGTCAAAAAAGAATAAAATTATAGATGGAAAAACAAATTTATAAATACTTATAATAGCTCCTCAGATTTAACCACCATTGGTTATATATGACATCTAAAGTTTTTTGTATACAGATACAGACATCTTTGTTGAGGTAATTTAAAAAAAAAAAATATGGGCTCAAACAGCATGTCCTATTTTGTGACTTGCTATCCTGAACAGCTCAGTAAAAAATAAATAATGGTTTACTGTGGTTATAGCAAAGGCTCCACGGCTGTTTGAAATACATCAGAGACTTCCTTGTTCTGCGTTCTTCAAAAGATCCCAAAGACTTGGGTGGATCTGAAGTTTTGTGAGGTCAGTTCTGAGACAGAGACAGCAGGAAGAGAGGCATCTCCTATCCCTTCCCCACAATCTCCCCCACCTCTTAGACTTTAAGAACTGAGACATGAAGCTAAGCTCATGGCACTATTCCAGAATGACTATGCCTCCCTCAAGGTCCCAGACCATGAGCTTAAGAGAACGACTAAAGACAGAGGAGCCATCACAAAGGCCAATTGTACTCTGGTTTTGCTTCTCAAAATCTTCCTATTCGAACACTGCTTCCATTAACCTATTTTGTTTTTTATAATGTACAGCCCGATTCTCTTGTCTCTGTCTTCCCCCATCCCCCGCAGTTTAATTCTTTGCACAATCCAGGATTAATCAATCTCTTTGAGATTTTCTTTTCTTTTTTAATATTTAATAAATAAATGTTTTTATTTATTTATTTGGCTGTGCTGGTCTTAGCTGTGGCACATGGGGTCTTTAATAGCAGCATGTGGGATCTAATTCCTTGACCAGGGATTTAACCTAGGCCTCGTGCATTGGGTGCCCAGAGTCTTAACCACTGGACCACTAGGGAAGTCCCTTAGAGATTTTCTTTGAGGGATGATGAGAAGGCTCCAGAACAGCTGCCAAGTAAAACCCATAACATGTTTAGGGATTTCCAAGGTAGTCTGGGAGAAGGCAATGGCACCCCACTCCAGTACTCTTGCCTGGAAAATCCCATGGACGGAGGAGCCTGGTAGGCTACAGTCCATGGGGTCGCTAAGAGTCAGGCACGACTGAGTGACTTCACTTTCACTTTTCACTTTCATTCATTGGAGAAGGAAATGGCAACCCACTCCAGTGTTCTTGCCTGGAGAATCCCAGGGACGGTGGAGCCTGGTGGGCTGCCGTCTACGGGGTCGCACAGAGTCGGACACGACTGAAGCAACTTAGCAGCAGCAGCAAGGTAGTATCTGGATGTAGTTTTTCTGGAAAGGGCATGGTAGGGTGGTCAAGAGCATGGCTTCTGGAGCCAGGACTGGCTGAGCCTCCATTCTGTCACAAATTGTGTGACACACCAGGGCAAGTTATCTAATATCTTTTTTCCTCAGTTTTCCTCATCTGAAAAATAAGAGTGAGTTTATTACAACTTACCTCACTAGGTTGTGAGATTTAAATGATTTTTTACACATAAAGTGCTTAGGACAGGGTCTGACCCATGGTGGACTATTAGTAATTTTCTCTCACTCAGTGAGGATTCCTCCTTCAAACATCCAATCTCCTTATCCCTTTTGCCTTTCATTCAAACTCTTTCTTAGAAGCTCCAGAGTAAAAGCTGAGAGGCATTTGCAATATCACAAACCTTACCCTGAAATGATGAAACTATAGCTGCAGATGGTGTTAACATTGGCAACATGTCTCCTACAAGATGACTCTCAAAGGTGGCTGCCCCAGGTCAGCAAGTAGAAGAGTGTTCATGTTCATAAATAGTAACTCAAACTTCTATATTATTAAAATATTAAAATCCATAAAGAATATTCCTGAGGGTCAGTTTCTGTTTCTTTGCAACCCCATGAACTGTAGCCTGCCAGACTCCTCCGTCCATGGAATTTTCCAGGCAAGAATACTGGAGTGGGTTGCCATTTACTACTCCAGGGAATCTTCCCAACCCAAGGATCGAACCCACATGTCTTGTGTCTTTGCACTGACAGGCAGATTCTTTACCACTGCGCCACCTGGGAGAAGTGTTAGTCTCTAAGTTGTGTTTGACTCTTTGCAACTCCATAGACTATAGCTTGCCAATCTCTTCTGTCTGGAATTCTCCAGGCAAGAATAGTGGAGTGGGTAGCCATTCCCTTCTCCAGGGCATCTTCCCAATCCAGAGATTGAACCCAGGTCTCCTGCACTGCAGGCAGATTCTTTACCATTCTTTCACAACCCTGTGTAGTTCTGTATATTAGGTGAGGTCAGAAGCCTCTTTTCTCTTTCTTAGTGTTGCTTTTTCACACTTACTCTTCTATCCAACGGAGAAGGCAATGGCACCCCACTCTGGTACTCTTGCCTGGAAAATCCCATGGACGGAGGAGCCTGGTGGGCTGTAGTCCATGGGGTCGCTGGGAGTCAGACACGACTGAGAGACTTCACTTTCACTTTTCACTTTCATGTATTGGAGAAGGACATGGCAACCCACTCCAGGGTTCTTGCCTGGAGAATCCCAGGGACGGGGGAGCCTGGTGGGCTGCCGTCTATGGGGTCTCACAGAGTTGGACACGACTGAAGTGACTTAGCAGCAGCAGCAGCTTCTATCCAATTGTAAAAATATCTGCTTTTTCATAGTTCTTGCCACTCAGCTTTATCACCTTCTAGTCTTCCTTGTGCCTGTCATCCTTTGACATCCTAGATTCTACCTCTCAGTCATTGTAGACTCAGGCACTCAGCTCATAAACCTTCCTCTCCACTCTTACACCTGACATCACCATAGGTGACTTCCATGTCTGGAGAGTACTAATGATCTAACATCCTGACTTTTGATCTCCTGAACATTTTATTTTCAGTAACCTCCACTCCTGTCACTTCAGCCACACAGTCCCAATAGTACATCCTGGTCATTATTTTCACCTAAAACTATTTTGCCTGTAAAATCACTAAATTAGACATCCCAT
This sequence comes from Bubalus kerabau, assembly GCF_029407905.1. Taxonomy (NCBI): domain Eukaryota; kingdom Metazoa; phylum Chordata; class Mammalia; order Artiodactyla; family Bovidae; genus Bubalus; species Bubalus kerabau. The sequence continues at coordinate 39,139,283 of NC_073638.1, forward strand.
TCTCAGCCTTCTAAACATCTCTCTTCCCATCTTTGGCCCCTTATCAAGTCTCTGCAGATGAACTAACCCACTATTTAATTGTGAAAGTAGAGCTGATAATCTGGTACTCTCAAAGCTCTACCACAAAATCCTCATATCCACCTGTACATGGACCCAATTCCCTCTGTCAATTTTGTTTTAATGTAATAAAAGAGCCTCTTGATGAGGGTGAAAGAGGAGTGAAAAAACTGGCTTAAAACTCAACATTCTAAAAACTAAGATCATGACATCTGATCCCATCACTTCATGGCAAATAGATGGGGGAAAAGTAGAAACAGTGAAAGATTTTCTTTTCTTGAGCTCCAAAATCACTGAGGATGGGGACTGCAGCCATGAAATTAAAAGACACTTGCTCCTTGGAAGAAAAGCTATGACAAATCTAGATAACATATTAAAAGCAGAGACATCACTTTGTCAACAAAGGTCCATATAGTCAAAGCTATGGTTTTTCCAAAAGTTGTAGGGGGGTGTGAGAGTTGGACCATAAAGGAGGCTGGAGCACCAAAGAATTGATGCTTTTGAACTGTGGTGCTGGAGAAGACTCTTGAGAGTCCCTAGGACTGCAAGGAAATCAAACCACTCAATCCTAAAGGAAATCAACACTGAATATGCATTGGAAGACTGATTGTTGAAGCTGAAGCTCCAATACTTTGGCCACCTGATATGAAGAGCTGACTCATTGCAAAAGACCCTGATTCTGGGAAAGACTGAGGGCAACATCATGGGGCAACAAAGGATAAGGTGGTTGGATGGCATCACTAACTCAATGGACACGGGTTGAGCAAACTCCGGGAGACTGAATAACAGAGAAGCCTGGCATGCTGCAATTAATGGGATCATGAAGAGTCAGACTCGACTTATCAGCTGAACAACAACAAAATGTATCCTATCTCTTACTTAAGGCTAATATTTGCATTTTTGCCTTTGATATTATTCCCCATCTCTTCTTACTAAACTTGCTTTATTATTCGTTTCCCACTTGTGTCATTAAAAGCTCCCTCTCCCCTAACATATCAAGAGCTCTGAGAAATTGAGAAGAAAAAGGCCAATAATCCAAAGGAAAAATAGTTAAAGATATGAGCAATAAGACTCTTTGAGAGACAAAGTTCATTATAAAAAAAATGCAAATTGCTTTTAAACATACAGAAACATGTTCAACTGCTTTCATAATAAGATAGATGCAAAATAAAAGTATATTAAAATAACAGTGACCACTCATGAGATTATAAAAAACTCAAAGGTGGGATAGCATTTTCTGTGACTGGAGCTAGGGGAAACAGGCATTTTCACATAATGCTTGAGAGAACAGAATGATAGAAACCCCATGGAAGGCAATTTGATGTTATCCATCAAAATTAAAAATGCTCCAATCTTTAATCCAGAAATCTCACTTCTGAAATATTAACCTAAAAACATACCAATACATATAAACTTTCAACTGTATGAGATTAGCCAATGTAGCATCATTTACAGTAGCAAATGGTGGGAAACAACCTGTGTCCCTGTATAGGTACTAGTCTGAAAAGATATACAGGATCTATTGTTAAGTGAAAAAAATCAAAGCTGTGCTGCTTTGGTGTAAGAAAGAGGGGAGGATTATTCATTTACATTACATTCACATTCACTACATTAGTATGTGTTTATATCTGCCTAAAGAAATAATGGAAAGATCCAAAAAAAACTAATAGATAGTGGTTACATATAAAGATCAGAGTAGAGGAAGAGGATTGTGGGGAACTAGAGTAAGACTGTAAGACTACTCAATGTATAATTAAAAAAATTTAAACCAAGTGCCATTGTACATACATATTTAGTCATTCTCTTACATAATCACTCAGGAGCAATTGGCAATTGAGTTGGCCAAAAAGTTTATTCAGATTTTCCCAAAAGATCTTATAGCGTCTTATGGAAAAATCCAAGCAAACTTTTTTGCCAACCCAATATTATTATTCTTATTCAAAAATAATTAAATTGAATTTTTAAACATTTTGCCATCCAACCCATATAGCTGCTCCAGGTGCTAACTTAATTCATTCTTCCCCTTTGCACTCAAATGTTTTTCAGAGCTGTTTCTCTTACTGGGCCTATTTGCTTACCTCCTCCTTGTGAACACAACACAGTCTGGCTTCTGTCCCCATTACATAACTAAATTGCTCTTACCTCTTATCTCCAGTGACCTCCATAATGCTATCAGGTATGCCATTGTACATACATATTTAGTCATTCTCTAACATAATCACTCAGGAGCAATTGACAAACTACCTCTTTTGTGATGCATGTTCTTCCGGTGATTTCCATGTTTCCACGAAACCTTAGTTTTCCTCCCCTCTCTCTGGATGCCCTTATCTTTCCTCTTCTCTTCCGTCTTAACATTTTTTTTCTTTTTTGGTCAAGGGCAATGTCTAGACGCAGACCTAACTGTCAAGCTTTTAGCAGCCCAAGTACCTGGCAGTTGTAGAAGGGAAATTTGGAGGGAGTATCACCGCCTCCACTGCAGATACACATATTTAATAGTTTCTCCTTGAAATATGTATAATATCATATACGAAACAAGTCACTAGTCCAGGTTTGATGCACGATACTGGATGCATGGGGCTGGTGCACTGGGACGACCCAGAGGGATGGTATGGGGAGGGAGGAGGGAGGAGGGTTCAGGATGGGGAACACATGTATACCTGTGGCAGATTCATTTTGATATATGGCAAAACCAATACAATATTGTAAAGTTAAATAAAATAAAATAAAAAAAAATAGTTTCTCCTGGTATGTGATTTGCCTTTTCATTTTCTTTTCAGTGTTTCAACGAATGACTAGTTTCAGTTCATTGAAATGAATCTTTTTTTTTCTAAATTTTAACTGTTTTTTCTGTGATGATTAAAAAAAATTATTGTGGTAAAACACATTACATAAATAGTGCTAAGTAATTCACATTGTCATCAAACAGATCTCCAGAGATTTTTCACTGTATAAATCTAAAACCCTAACCTATTAAACAACAACCCCCTCTTCTCCCTTCCTCCGGACCCTGGTAATAATCTGCAGACTGAAAACACTGCACAACCTAAAAGTTGAGAATTATGTTTCATTTGGTGACAAAACTGAGGACTTAAGACCAGGATGCAGCATCTCAGCTCAGAGAGTCTGCTCCAAGGAAGTAAGAGGGGGACCAGGATGTATAAGAATTTTCGAAACAAAGACCAGGTAGTCGAAACTTCAAAAAATTACTGTTGATTAAGAAAACCAGACACCTCAAGTTAATGAATTGTGTGCTTTTCTAAGTTTGGGAAAATGCATAGCTCTGGGCTCATTGAAATCATTCGGACCTCAGTTCAGTTCAATCGCTCAGTCGTGTCTGACTCTGAGACCCCATGGACTGCAGCACACCAGGCCTCCCTGTCCATCACCAACTCCTGGAGCTTACTCAAACTCATGTCTATCAAGTTGGCGATGCCATCCAACCATCTCATCCTCTGTCGTCCCCTTCTCCTCCTGCCTTCAATCTTTCCCAGCATCAGAGTCTTTTCCAATGAGTCAACTCTTCACATGAGGTGGCCAAAGTATTGGAGTTTCAGCTTCAGCATCAGTCCTTTCAGTGAATATTCAGGACTGCTTTCCTTTAGGATGGACTGGTTTGATTGTCTTGTGTCCGAGGGATTCTCAAGAGTTTTCTCCAACACCACAGTGCAAAAGCATCAATTCTTCAGCACTCAACCTTCTTTATGGTCCAACTCTCACATCCATACATGACTACCGGAAAAACCATAGCTTTGACTATACAGACCTTTGTCAGCAATGTCTCTGCTTTTTAATATGCTGTCTAGGCTTGTCATAGCTTTTCTCCCAAGGAGCAGGCGTCTTTTAATTTCATGGCAGTAGTCACCATCTGCAGTGATTTTGGAGCCCAAGATAATAAAGAAAATAAAGTCTGTCACTGTTTCCATCATTTCCTCATCTATTTGCCATGAAGTGATAGGACCAGATACCATGATCATTTTCTGAATGTTGAGTTTTAAGCCAGCTTCTTCACTCTCCTCTTTCACCTTCATCAACAGGTTCTTTAGTTCCTCTTTACTTTCTGCCATTAGGATGGTGTCATCTGCATATCTGAGGTTACTGATATGTCTCCCAGCAATCTTGATTCCAGCTTGTGCTTCATCCAGCCTGGCATTTTCATGATGTACTCTGTATATAAGTCAAATAAGCAAGGTGACAATATACAGCCTCGACACATTCCTTCCCCAATTTGGAACCAGTCCATTTTTCCATGTGCCATTCTAACTGTTACTTCTTGACCTGTATACAGGTTTCTCAGGAGGCAGGTAAGGTGTCCTGGTATACCCATCTCTTTAAGAATTTTCCAGTTTGTTGTGATCCACACATAGTCTTTAGCATAGTCAGTGAAGTAGAAGTAGATGTTTTATTGGAATTCTCTTGCTTTTTCTATCTTACAACCAACAGTAAGGTTCTTGAACTTATTTCCCTTGTATTCCTGAAACCTGGCCAAGGGTGTATTACATAATACAAAGTGTTCAATTTTAAAGTACTCAACATTCAGAAAACGAAGATCATGGCATCCAGTCCCATCACTTCATGGGAAATAGATGGGGAAACAGTGTCAGACTTTATTTTTCTGGGCTCCATAATCACTACAGATGGTGACTGCAGCCATGAAATTAAAAGACGCTTACTCCTTGGAAGGAAAGTTATGACCAACCTAGACAGCATATTCAAAAGCAGAGACATTACTTTGCCAACAAAGATTCATCTAGTCAAGGCTATGGTTTTTCCTGTGGTCATGTATGGATGTGAGAGTTGGACTGTGAAGAAGGCTGAGTGCCGAAGAATTGATGCTTTTGAACTGTGGTGTTGGAGAAGACTCTTGAGAGTCCCTTGGACTGCAAGGAGATCCAACCAGTCCATTCTGAAGGAGATCAGCCCTGGGATTTCTTTGGAAGGAATGATGCTAAAGCTGAAACTCCAGTACTTTGGCCACCTCATGCGAAGAGTTGACTCATTGGAAAAGACTCTGATGCTGGGAGGGATTGGGGGCAGGAGGAGAAGGGGACGACAGAGGATGAGATGGCTGGATGGCATCACTGACTCGATGGACATGAGTCTGAGTGAACTCCGGGAGTTGGTAATGAACAGGGAGGCCTGGCGTGCTGCGATTCATGGGGTTGCAAAGAGTTGGACACGACTGAGCAACTGATCTGATGAAAAAGTATTCCTGGGGACTTCCCTGGTGGTTAAGAATCCACTTTCCAATGCAGGGAACAAGGATTTGAGCCCTGGAACTAAGATCCCACATGCTGTGAGCAATTAAACCAATGAGCTGCTACTACTGAGCCCACACACCATGACTTGAGAGAAGCCGGTATGCCACAATGAAGAGCCTGCACGCTGCAACTAAGACCTGATACCACCAAAAATAAATAAATAAAGTACCACTGGAAAAATCTCTGCTTTTCTGAGCCTCAGTTTCCTTATATGTAGTAAGTTAGAATAATAGTACCTATGATATATCAAACCCAATAATTTGCATAAGAGCACTTTATAAGCCATACATTTCTGTAACATTTGACATTTGATGTCTCCAAGTGGCAACTCTCTATGCATCAATCTAACACCTAGAAAATAATAGACTCTTCATAATCTATGTTGAATTACATTCAAGTCACAGGCATTCTGCATTAGCTAGTCTAGTCACCATGACAACAAAAAGGCGCTGGAACATCTGAATGAACAAGACGTGAGACTAGCAGGTGTTTCTTCTCTCTCCACTTGATGGCGGTGTCACCCAAGTGCAGTATCAAGAAGCTACACCAGGGGGCTCCCCTGCATTTTCCCAAAGAAGTCTGTAAAAATATCCTTCACCACCCTGAGTTGTTCTGAGTTCTCCAAGTCTTGTTTGCTTTCTTTTGAAACAAGACCATAGAGAAACACGAAACAAGCCAGAAGCCTGGAAACAACACCTTTTATTTATATCAAACCACTGTCTGAGATTTCCTGTTTTTCTTAGTCCTTCAAAGAGCTGACAGGGAAAATTATTAGTCCTCTTTCTGAAAGGATTTAGAAACTTTGAATGGATGAATTTAGAATGAATGAATTTATGAATTTATTATCTAATGAATTCTAATATCTAATTAGATATTAGATTAGATTAGACATTAGATATCTAATAATATCTAATGAATTTATTATCTAATGAATTCATTAGAATGAATGAATTTAGAAAATTGAATGGACAGTCTGTCATTCAATTGAGGACTACAGTGAATTATTTATTATCAATTATTATTGATCCCAGGTTGAGCTAAATAGAAAACAAACCTACTAATGAAAACATTTAACTACCGTGTTCCAAGGAAGATCCAGAGAACAGTAGAGGTGGGAAACCAAATAAGTAAAAGTACATTTGTTGCTTTTCTTCTTAAAAAAAAAAGCTACAAGTTGTAATACAAATAGACCTAGATAAAGAATCAAGAACTGGTTTTAATGCTAGATGTACTTCCAACTTTGGCTACTTGTATCATCTTTAAATTTCAATGTTTTCACCCTTAAAGGAGGTTTTAGGGTGATGCTCTTTTTAAAAATCAATTTTGATAATATATTACTTGCATATGCAAGGTACCATTTTAGGTATAATTTGATGAGTTCTGAAAACATGCATAGTCCTGTAACCACCATCATCATCACGATGTAGAATATTTCATTTTCATCACCACAAAATCCTACCTAGATAGCATATTACAAAGCAGAGACATTGCTTTGCCAACAAAGGTCCAACTAGTCAAAGCTATGGTTTTTCCAGTGGTTATGTATGGATGTGAGAGTTGGACTAGAAAGAAAGCTGAGCACCAAAGAACTGATGCTTTAGAACTGCGTTGTTGAAGAAGACTCTTGAGAATCCCTTGGACTGCAAGGAGATCCAGCCAGTCAATCCTAAAGGAAATCAGTCCTGAATATTCATTAGAAGGACTGATGCTGAAGCTGAAACTCCAATACTCTGACTACCTGATGCGAAGAACTGACTCATTGGAAAAGACTCTGATGCTGGGAAAGATTGAAGGCAGGAGAAGAAAGGGACGACAGAGGATGAGATGGTTGGATGGCATCACCAACTCGATGGACATGAGTTTGAGTAAGCTCTGGGAGTTGATGATGGACAGGGAAGTCTGATGTGCTTCAGTCCATGGGGTCACAAAGAGTTGGTCAAGACCAAATGACTGAACTGAACTGAACTTGACAGACAATCTCCTTCCCTTCTGCCAGGACCATGGAAAACATATATCTGATTTTTATCACTACAGCTTTGCCTGTTCAAAAATTTCATGTCTGGCTTCTTCTATTTAGCATAATGTTTTTGAAATTCATCAGTGTTGTACATATCAGTAATTTGCTTATTTATGGCTGAATTGCATGCCCTTTTATGAATATATCACAGTTTTCATCTGTTTGTCAATTGAATATTTTGGGTTGTTCTCAGGTGTTTTTTTTTAACTTTTATTAATAAGTCTACTGTGAACACTCATATACAACAAGTCTTTAAGTGAACATATGTTTTCATTTCTTTTGGGTGTACACGCAGTAAGTGGGATTTCTGAGTTAGATAGTAGGTGCACATTTAAGTTTATAAGGAATTGCAAACTGTTTTCTAAAGTGACTATACCATTTCTTGTTCCCACTGGCAATTGTAAACAATCTAGTTGTTCCACATACTTTTTAACAGTTTGTATTGTCAGTCCTTTCATTTTGGCCATTCTGTTGCCCTTTCAGGGCTTGGGAGTGGGCTCTTGTCTAGCACTCAGAAATGAGTTGTCCAAGGAGACACATAAGCTGAGAAAGCAAAAGTCTTTATTGGGAGAGGTCACCTGGTTGGAGAGCAGCAGGGTAAGAGAACCCAGGAGAATGCTTTGCTATGTGGCTCTCAGTGTCAGGTTTTACTGTAATGGAGTTAGCTTCTAGGCAATCTCTGGCCAACATCTCACTTGGCCCATATATGGTGACTCAAGGTCCTTCCTGGTGGCACGTGCATCTCTCAGTCAAGATGGATTCCATCATGAGGGCTTCATGAAGGTTGGCAGGACATTTTGTCTCCTACCTCCTCAGTTGGGCCCCTCCTAAACTCTCCTGATCACCAGTCACTGTGTTCTCTATCAGGACCTCCTGTCGTGAGACAACTCAGGCAAGCAGTCATCATTGTGCCTGGCCAAGGCAGGCAGTTTCAGTCAATGGTTCCCTAACAATTCTAGTGGGTGTGTAGATGTCTCTAATAGTTACTTTAATTGGCATTTCTCTAATCAGTAATGATATTAAGCATTTTTTTTTATTTGCCCTTCATATATCCTTTTCGGTTAAAGAAAAGATCTTTAAATCTTTTGTCCAAAAATTGAGTTGTCTTTTTATTATGGAATGCCTTGCATATCCTGGATAAATGTCATTATGAGATAGATTTTTTTCCAATATTTTAACCCAGCTTGTGGCTTGTTTTTATAGCTTCGTTTGAAGAGAAGCCACCGGTATGTGTGTCAACAGTCAAATTCTTTGGATCTAAATTTCATCACGCTTGAAATGAGGTCTTTGGGTAAGTGTTCTTTTTTTTATAATAATTTGATTGAGGTATATTCCACAGACCATAAAATTTACCCTTTTACAGTGTGCAACTCAGTGGTTCTTAGTATATTTACAGAGTTGTGCAATTATTGAAACTGAATGGGATCCTGTGGAGCCCTCCTGGGCATAAAAGTCTTTTCCATCTCAGTTTCTTGTTTACAGGATAAAGGCTTCAGCCTCCTCAGTTCAGTTCAGCTCATTCACTCAGTGTGTCTGACTCTTTGAGACCCCATGGACTGCAGCACAGTCTAGTCAGCCTCCTAGACCTCCTTGAACTTCAAAGAGCTGATTCAAACTTTGTTAATCAGGGAAGTAAAGGAATGCAGAAACAAAGGAGGAACAATCAAGAAACTATACTGTAGCGATTAAAGCAGGATCCTGGTTCCTATTAAAGGAATATACAATGTCTTTGAGCCAAGAACTAAGGCTCTCATCTTAGGTGGAAGATGGTAACTTTGGGCTGAGTAGAAGATTCCTAAAACACTGCTCTGTCACCTCACCATCAATCAATCAGAAGACAGTCACATATGGGACTTTCCTGGTGGCCCAGGGGCTAAAACTCCATGCTCCCAATGCAGGGGGCCCAAGTTCAATCCCTGGTCAGGGATCTAGATCCCACATGCTGCAGCTGAATATCTTGAATGCTGCATCAAAGATGCCACTTGTCACAATTAAGATCTGGCACACCCAAATAAGTAAAATAAAAAATATTTTTTAAAAAAGACAGTTACATACCCTATAGCCCTCACCCCAAATTTTGCCTATAAAATGTTCTCCCAGAACAGATCCATCACAAGCACAGAAATTGAAACTGTAATCAGAAATCTTCCAGCAAACAAAAGCCCAGGACCAGACGGCTTCACAGCTGAATTCTACCAAAAATTTAGAGAAGAGCTAACACCTATCCTACTCAAACTCTTCCAGAAAATTGCAGAGGAAGGTAAACTTCCAAACTCATTCTATGAGGCCACCATCACCCTAATACCAAAACCTGACAAAGATGCCACAAACAAAGAAAACTACAGGCCAATATCACTGATGAACATAGATGCAAAAATCCTTAACAAAATTCTAGCAAACAGAATCCAACAACATATTAAAAAGATCATACATCATGACCAAGTGGGCTTTATCCCAGGGATGCAAGAATTCTTCAATATCTGCAAATCAATCAATGTAATACACCACATTAACAAATTGAAAAATAAAAACCATATGATTATTTCAATAGATGCAGAGAAAGCCTTTGACAAAATTCAGCATCCATTTATGAAAAAACCCTCCAGAAAGCAGGAATAGAAGGAACATACCTCAACATAATAAAAGCCATATATGATAAATCCACAGCAAACATTATCCTCAATGGTGAAAAATTGAAAGCATTTCCCCTAAAGTCAGGAACAAGATAAGGGTGCCCACTCTCGCCACTACTATTCAACATAGTTTTGGAAGTTTTGGCCCGAGCAATCAGAGCTGCTGCTGCTGCTAAGTCGCTTCAGTTGTGTCCGACTCTGTGTGACCCCAGAGATGGCAGCCAACCAGGCTCCCCCGTCCCTGGGATTCTCCAGGCAAGAACACTGGAGTGGGTTGCCATTTCCTTCTCCAATGCATGAAAGTGAAAAGTGAAAGTGAAGTCACTCAGTCGTACCCGACTCTTAGCGACCCCATGGACTATAGCCCACCAGGCTCCTCCATCCATGGGATTTTCCAGGCAAGAGTACTGGAGTGGGGTGCCATTGCCTTCTCCAGCAATCAGAGCAGAAAAAGAAATAAAAGGAATCCAAATTGGAAAGGAAGAAGTAAAACTTTCACTGTTTGGAGATGACATGATCCTCTACATAGAAAACCCTAAAGACTCCACCAGAAAAGTACTAGGGCTAATCAATAAATATATTAAAGTTGCAGGATATAAAATCAACACACAGAAATCCCTTGCATTCCTATACACTAACAATGAGAAAACAGAAAGAGAAATTAAGGAAACAATTCCATTCACCATTACAATGAAAAGAATAAAATACTTAGGAATATATCTACCTAAAGAAACTAAAGACCTATATATAGAAAAGTATAAAACACTGGTGAAAGAAATCAAAGAGGACACAAATAGATGGAGAAATATACCATGTTCATGGATCAGAAGAATCAATATAGTGAAAATGAGTACACTACCCAAAGCAATCTATAGATTCAATGCAATCCATATCAAGCTACCAACGGTATTTTTCAGAGAACTAGAACAAATAATTTCACAATTTGTATGGAAATACAAAAAAACCTCCAATAGCCAAAGCAATCTTGAGAAGAATAATGGAACTGGAGGAATAAACCTGCCTGACTTCAGGCTCTACTACAAAGCCACAGTCATCAAGACAGTATGGTACTGGCACAAAGACAGAAATACAGATCAATGGAACAAAATAGAAAGCCCAGAGATAAACCCATGCACCTATGGACACCTTATTTTTGACAAAGGAGGCAAGAATATACAATGGAGAAAAGACATTCTCTTTAACAAGTGGTGCTGGGAAAACAGGTCAACCACTTGTAAAAGAATGAAACTAGATCACTTTCTAACACCATACACAAAAATCAACTCCAAATGGATTAAAGACCTAAATGTAAGACCAGAAACTATAAAACTCCTAGAGGAAAACATAGGCAAAACACTCTCCAACATAAACCACAGCAGGATTCTCTATGACCCACCTCCCAGAATATTGGAAATAAAGGCAAAAATAAACAAATGGGACCTAATTAAAATTAAAAGCTTCTGCACAACAAAGGAAACTATAAGCAAGGTGAAAAGACAGCCTTCAGAATGGGAGAAAACAATAGCAAACGAAGCAACAGACAAAGAATTAATCTCAAAAATTTACAAGCAACTCCTATAGCTCAATTCCAGAAAAATAAATGAGCCAATCAAAATGTGGGCCAAAGAAATAAACAGACATTTCTCCAAAGAAGACATACAGGTGGCTAACAAACATATGAAAAGATGCTCAACATCACTCATTATCAGAGAAATGCAAATCAAAACCACAATGAGGTATCATTTCACCCCAGTCAGAATGGCTGCTATCCAAAAGTCTATAAGCAATAAATGCTGGAGAGGGTGTGGAGAAAAGGGAACCCTCTTACACTGTTGGTGGGAATGCAAACCAGTACAGCCACTATGGAGAACACTGTGGAGATTCCTTAAAAAACTGGAAATAGAACTGCCATATGACCCAGCATTCCCACTGCTGGGCATACACACCGAGGAAACCAGAATTGAAAGTGACACGTGTACCAGTGTTCATTGCAGCACTGTTTATAATAGCCAGGACATGGAAGCAACCTAGATGTCCATCAGCAGATGAATGGATAAGAAAGTTGTGGTACATATACACAATGGAGTATTACCCAGACATTAAAAAGAATACATTTGAATTAGTTCTAATGAGGTGGATGAAACTGGAGCCTATTATACAGAGTGAAGTAAGCCAGAAAAAAAAAACACCAATACAGTATACTAACACATATATATGAAATTTAGAAAGATGGTAACAATAACCCTGTATGTGAGACAGCAAAAGAGACACAGATGTATAGAACAGTCTTTTGGACTCTGTGGGAGAGGGCAAGGGCAGGATGATATGGGAGAATGGCATTGAAACATGTAAATTATCATATGTGAAACGAATCGCCAGTCCAGGTTCAATGCATGATACAGGGTGCTCGGGGCTGGTGCACTGGGATAACCCAGAGGGATGGGATGGGGAGAGAGGTGGGAGGGGGTTCAGGGTGGGGAACACATCTACACCCATGGAAGATTCATGTCAATGTATGGCAAAACAAATACAATATTATAAAGTAAAAAATAAATAAATAAAACTGAAAAGAAAAAAAAATGTTCTCCCAGAAAACCACCAGGGAGTTCAGGTTATTGAGCATGAGCTACCTGTTCTTGCTTGGCCCTGTGATAAACTTTTCTCTGCTTTGGACTCCAAACTTTTGGTTTACCTGCCTTGCTGTGAGTTGGGAACAAGAACTTGCATTCGGTAACACTATGAGTTCAGGTCAGTTGCTCAGTCGTGTCCGATTCTTTGCGACTCCATGGACTGCAGCACACCAGGCCTCTCTGTCCATCACCAACTTCTGGAGTTTATCCAAACTCATGTCCATTGAGTCAGTGATGTCATCCAACCATCTCAGCCTCTGTTGTCCCCTCTCCTCCCGCCTTCAATCTTTCCCAACATCAGGGTCTTTTCAAATGAGTCAGCTCTTGGCCTCAGGTGGCCGAAGTATTGGAGTCTCAGCTTCAACATCAGTCCTTCCAATGAACACCCAGGACTGATCTTCTTTAGGATCAGTCCTGAAGTGGTGAAAGTCCTAAAGTCCTAAAGTGGTAACACTATCACCACTTTGTAATTTCATAACCCTCTAAAGAAACTCTCTCCTTATTAGCAGTCATCCTCCCTTTCCCAGCACCTGATAACAATTAATCTACGTTCTTTCTCAATGAATTAACTAATTCTGGGCATTTCATATAAAAGGAGTTATATGATACTTGGTATGCTGTGTCTAGCTTGTTTCATTAGCATAATGTTTTCAAGGTTCATCTATGTTGTAGCATATACTAGTGCTTAATTTATTTTTATTGTTAATGTATAAATATACTACAGTTGATGGATATTTAGATCATTTTGACTTTTACTTTTTATGAATGACACATTTTATGAACATTTGTGTACAAGTTTTTGAGTGCACATGTTTTCAGTCCTCTTAGGTATATACCTAGGAGGAGGATTTCTGGGTCATTCAACTGTATATTTAATATTTTAAGGTTATACAATATTGTGTTCCAAAGTGCACCTTACATTTCCATCAGCAAGGTATAAGAATGCAATTTCTCCATGTTTTCACTCTTTTTTCCCCTACCAATATTTCTTTATTTAAATAACTTTCTGCATTATTTATTGAAGTCTTTTTTTTTCTTTGCTAATTCTTAGTGATCATTTTTTTTTAATATCCATTCTATGGTATACAGTGGTATCTCAATTGTGGTTTTGATTTGCATTTCCCTAATGATTTTGATTTGCATTTCATCTAGTCAAGGCTATGGTTTTTCCAGTGGTCATGTATGGATGTGAGAGTTGGACTATAAAGAAAGCTGAGCACCGAAGAATTGATGCTTTTAAACTGTGGTGTTGGAGAAGTTGAGAGTCCCTTGGACTGCAAGAAGATCCAATCAGTCCATCCTAAAGGAGATCAGTCCTGGGTGTTCATTGGAAGGACTGATGCTGAAGCTGAAACTCTAATACTTTGGCCACCTCATGTGAAGAGTTGACTCATTGGAAAAGACCCTGATGCTGGGAGGAATTGGGGGCAGGAGGAAAAGGGTACAACAGAGGATGAGATGGCTGGATGGCATCACCAACTCAATGGACATGAGTTTGGGTAAACTCCGGGAGTTGGTGATGGACAGGGAGGCCTGGCATGCTGCAATTCATGGGGTCACAAAGAGTCAGACACAACTGAGCGACTGAACTGGACTGAATGGAGAAGACTCTTGAGAGTCCCTTGGACTGCAAGGAGATCTAACCAGTCAATCCTAAAGGAAATCAGTCCGGATACTGAGCTGAAACTCCGATACTTTGGCCACCTGATGCAAAAAAACTGACTCATCGGAAAAGACCCTGATCCTCGAAAAGATTGAAGGTGGGAGAAGGGGACGACAGAGGATGAGATAGTTGGATGGCATCACCGATGCAATGGGCATGAGTTTGAGTAAACTCTTGGAGTTGGTGATGGACAGGCAAGCCTGGCATGCTGAAGTCCATGGAGTCGCAAAGAATCAGACATGACTGAGTGAGTGAACTAAACTGAATGACTAACGATGTTGAGCATATATTCATGTGCTTATTGGTCATTTGCGTATCTTCCTTGAAGAAGTGTCTATTAAATCCTTCAATTTAAAGGATTTTAGCCCACTTAAAAATTGGGTTGTCTTTCTGTTGTTGAGTTGTAAGAATTCTTTATATACTTTGAATATAACTCTGTTATTTAATATGTAATTTCTAAATATTTTCCCCTATCCTGTAGGTTTTCTTTTCACTTTCTTGAGGGTATCCTTTGGCATAACAGTTTTACTTTTGATGAAGTTCAAATTATCTTTTTTCCTTTGGTTGCTTGTGCTTTGGGTGTCATAGTTAAGAAACTATTGCCTAATTAGAAGTCACAAAGATTTATTTCTGTTTTCTTCTAAGAGCTTTGTGATTTTAGTTGTTAAATTTAGGTCTTTAGTCTGTTTGAGTTGAATATTGTATGTGATGTGAGTAGGAATCCAACCTCATTCTTTTGTATGTGGATACTCAATTGTCCCAGTATCATTTATTAAAAGTACTATTATTTCTCCATTGAACTGTCTTGGCATCCTTGTCAAAGAGCAATTGACCATACACAGTGTGGTACTTGCATAAAAACAGACACACACACACACATATATACATACACAAATGGAATAAAATAAAAAGTCAAGAAATAAACTATTTGCATATGTGGTCAAATGATTTTTGACAAGGGTGCCAAGACAGTTCAGTGGGAAAAGGACAGCTTTTTTGCAAATGATACTGGAAAACCTGGATGCTTGCATGCTACGTCACTTTAGTCATGTCTGACTCTCTGGGACCCTGTAGATTGTAGCCCACCATGCTTCTCTGTCCATAGGATTCTCCAGGCAAGAATACTGGAGTGGGTTGCCATGCCCTCCTCCAGGGGATCTTCCCAATCCAGGGATTGAACCCATGTCTCTTATTTCTGAATTGGCAAGGGGTTCTTTATTACTAGTGCCACCTGGGAAGCCCAGGAAAACTGGGTATTCACATGCAAAAGAAATGGACTTTAATCTAACATGACATACCAAAATTACCTCAAAATGGATCAAAAACTCAAATGTAAGACCTAAAAATATAGAACTCTTAGGAGGAAAAATAGGACAAAAGCTATACAATATTGGATTTAGCAATGATTTCCAAGATGCGCCACCAAAGGCACAGGTGACAAAATTAAAAATGGACATTTATGCTTTATGAAAATTTAAAAATTTAGTACATCAAAAAACACTGTCATGTTTCCCTGGTAGCTAGCTGGTAAAGAATCCGCCTGCCAATGTTAGAGTCACAGATTCCATTTCTGATCCAGGAAGATCTCACGTGCCAAGGAGCAACTAAGCCTGTGAGCCATAAGTTTTGAGCCTATACTCTAGAGCCTGGAAGCAGCAACTAATAAGCCTGTGCACCAATATTACTAAAGCCTGTGTGCCCTAGAGCCTGTGCTCCACCACAAGAGAAGCCACCGCAATGAGAAGCCCAAGCACCGCAACTGGAGAGGAGCCCCCATTCACCACAACTAGAGAAAAGCCTGTGAAGCAATGAAGATTTGCACAGCCAAAATAATAATAATAAATAGAATATTTTTTAAAAGAAATTGTCAATAAAATAAAAGGGCAACTCACAGGATAAAAGAATATATTTATAAAGCATATATATGATAAGGAATTAATTTTCAGAGTATACAGAGGACTCTTAAAACTTAATAACAACAAAACCAAACTGACTAAAAATTTGGCAAAGGACTGAAACAGACATTTCTCCAAAGAAAATATATAAATGGCCAACAAGAGGGAATTCCCTGGTGGTCCAGTGGTTAGAACTCCATGCTTTCACTGCAGGAGCAACTAAGTTGCTCTGATGGGGAACTAAGATCCTCCATAGCTGTGCAGCACAGTCAGAAAAGAAAAAAAATTAGGTTGTCTATAAATGGTCAATAAGCAAATGAAGCATGCTCAACATCACTAACCATTAGGAAAATGCAAATCAAAACTATAATGACATACATCCATTAAAATGGGTCCTACCAAAAAAGAAAAAAGAAAGACCAAAAATAATATGTTAATGGGGGTGTGGAGAAACTAGAATCCTTGTATGTTGTTGGTGGGAAAGTAAAATGGTACAGCTACTATGGAAAAGAGTATTGCAGCTCCTTAAAAATACAGTTACCATATGATCTAGCATTCCACTTCTGGGTATATGCCCAAAAGAATTGGAAGCAAGGGCTCAAATAGACCTTTGTACACCCATGTTCATAGCAGTTTTATTCACAATAGCTCAAACATGGAAACAATCTATTTGTTCATCATTGATGATTGAATGGTAAAATGTAGTATAAACATATAATAGCATACTAGTCAGCCTTTAAAAGGAAGGAAACTCTGACATAGCTACAACATGGATAAACCTTGAGGATATTATGGTGATTGAAATGAACCAGTCACAAAAAGACAAATACTGCATGTTTTCTATTTATATGAAGTAGTTATTTAGAGTAGTCAAAATCTAGACAGAGAAAGTAGAATTGTGGTTGTCAGGGATTGGGGGGAGAGGTTATTGTTCAATGGGTATAGGGTTTTAGCTTTATGAGATTAAAAGTTATGAAGATGAATGATGGTGATGGTTGTACCACATCATGAGTATATTTAATACTGCAGAAGTGAAGTTGTTCAGTCGTGTTCGACTCTTTGTGACCCCATGGACTGTAGCCTACCAGGGTCCTCTGTCCATGGGATTTTCCAGGCAATAGTCCTGGAGTGGATTGCTATTTCCTTCTCCAGGGGATCTTCCCAACCCAGGGATCAAACCCGGGTCTACCGCATTGTAGGCAGACACTTTACCATCTGAGCCACCAGGGAAGGTACACTTAAAAATGATTAAGATGGAAAATTGTCAGTCATGACACTTATCTCAACAAAACTTAAAAAAAAAAATCAACTGAATCTTAGACAAGTTCAATCCCTGGTCTGAGAGAATTCTGCATGCCATAGAGCAAGTAAGCCCATGTGCCACAAATATTGAGCCTGGGCTCTAGAGCCAGAGAGCTGCAACTCCTGAAGCATGGGTGCCTAGAGCCTCTGCTCTGCAACAAGAGAAACCATGGCAATGAGAAGACCGAGCACTGCAATGAAGAGTAGCTCCCACTAGCCATGATTAGAGAAAGCCTGTGGGCAGCAAAGAAGACCCAGCACAACCAATAACAATAGATAGTTGATTTATTATGAATAATAAATTAATAATTAATTAATTTAAAGTCAACTGATAATAAAGTTTATTTTGGGACTCTCAGTTCTATCCCATTGATCTTCATGTCTTATGCTGCTACTGCACTGCCTTGATTAGCTTTTTAGTACTTTTCGAATCATGAAGTATAAGTCCTCCAACTTTGTTCTTCAGAGTTGCTCTGACTAAGAAAGCAGCTGTTTCTTTCAACTATGTGTTTTATGAGAGAAACATTTAAAGAACATTTATAATATATGAAAAACACACAAACACATCTAATGCAATCCTTGTAAAAATCATATAAGGTAATATTATGACTTTATTAATTAAGTGATCATATTTTTATCATCTGTTCTGTATCAGACATGATAGGCAACATGATCCCTGTTCAGGTTTAGGTCACTCTCTCAAATTGGAATGCAGTTCTCTTGACTCCAAGTCCCCAAATAGTTTCACTGCAAAAAGATTAATTCCTTCTATAGTTCTCAAACATCTTCTATAGTTTCTCTCTGGCCTGAGCTGGGTAAGTGGCCACCTGAATGGCATGAGAACCAAGGTAAATCCTGGATCTTATAGCCTTCTCATTTAAGTGGGAGATCATTCAACCATTTGTTCATTTAAAGAATATTTATTCAGGGCCTACTGTATGCCAAGGATTAGTGATATAATCAAGAAGAGACAATGTCACCACCTTCATGAAGCTTACTTTTCTGCACAAGAGACATGTAACAAGAAATTTCACAAATAACAAGATAATTACAGCAAATAATTGCAGGCTTCTGTAAAGAAAGTCTGCCAAAATTAAGAATATCAGAGATAACTACCATTGATGGGGGGTTTACAGAAAACCTCACTTTAAAGACTTAAAATTTTGTCAAGGGACGAAGAATAAGAGAGAAATGGCCCTATCAAAAGCATTTCAAGCAAAGAAAGTACAACAGCAGAGTCCCTGAGGCAGGAAAAGAGCTAGGTGTAACCTGGGAACTGACAGAAAGCCAATGAGATTAGAGTATACTAAGCAAAAAACACGGTGATACTGGAGAGGTAAGCAGGCAGTGCTTACAGGGCATTGGAGGGCACCCAAGAACCGAGTTATCCAACTCGAGACTAGAGTTACATCCTGACAGCTCTTGTCCTGGTGTGCTAGAGTCCTTGGAGAAAATCTGCTGCTCTTGGTTCACTGGTGGGGGCAATGCAGGAGTGCCCAGATCAGATACATGCCCTCACTGGCTCCAAGATGGAGTGGATTGGCCAGCATATTTTTTCATATTCTTGGCCATGGTGCGTTATAAACCCTTTTCTCTGTTCTTCTAGGGTTACTACAAAGTTTCGGGGAAGGGAAAGCTCCCAAAGCAGCCTGTCATTGTGAAGGCCAAATTCTTCAGCAGAAGAGCTGAGGAGAAGATTGAGGGTGTAGGTGGGGCTTATGGCCTGGTGGCTTGAAGCCACATGCTGGGAAATTCATTAAATGTTAACAAGTGCTTTCTTAAAAAACAAACAAACAAACAAAAACTGTTAGCCAAAGTAAATTAGAAGCCATTGAAGGATTTTAAACCAAAGGATGTTGTGATCTGTTTTATATTTTTAAAAGCTTACTCCTACTATGTGTATAGAATGGATTGGGTATATAAGTAAACAAGGTTAAAATCTTGAAGTTCATGAAGTTCAGCTAGAAGGCTATTGCAGCTGTCAAAATGAAAGAAAGCTTTCTTAGACTAGGATGATACTGGTGGAGATACATGGAGAGAAGTGAAAATATTCTAGATGTGTTTTGGAAATGAAAATAACAGGTTGATGCTCAAGTTTTTGGCTTTTATAACTGTATGGTGGCATCATATGCTAAAATGGGGGAAGACTACAAGTAGAGAATATATAGGTTTTAAAAAATCATCCATAATTGCATCTTAGACATGTTGAGTTTGAAACAACTATGAGACATTCAAAAAGCTTGTAGGATAAGGATCAGGCCCTTCCTGCAAGGAAAGCAGCTGAGGAAGAAAGCTTACTGTCAAAGGAAGTCTGACTTCCAGGGGTCCTGGAGCAGGTGTCAGATGAAGGAAACCATTATCCTAAGACCAACGAGATAGAACCAAGAACTAATAGCACTATTGTAGCTCATCTTAGAAAATATTCATTGAATATCCATAGGAATCACCATGAGGTTGGTTGTTGTTGCTAAGTCATGTCCGATTCTTTGCAACTCCAGGGACTGCAGCACACCAGGCTTCTCTGTCCTCCAATATCTCCCAGAGTTTGCTTGGATTTATGCCCATTGAGTCGGTAATGCTATCCAACCATTTCATCCTCTGCTACCCCTTTCTCCTTTTGCCTTCAGTCTTTCCCAGCATCAGAGTCCAGTGAGTTGGCTCTTCACATCATATGGACAAAGTTTTGGAGCTTCAGCTTCAGCTTCAGCCCTTCCAGTGAATATTCAGGGCTGATTTCCTTTGGGATTGACTGATTTGATCTCTTTGCAGTCTGAGAGACCCTCAAGAGTTTTCCTCAGAACCACAATTCAAGAGCATCAATTTTTTGGTGCTCAACCTTTTTTATGGTCCTACTCTCAATCCATACATGACTACTGGAAAAACTGTTGCTTTGACTATAGAGACCTTTGTTGGCAAAGTGATGTCTCTGCTTTTTTAATATGCTGTCTTGGTTGGTCATAGCTTTCCTTCCAAAGAGCAAATGTTTTTTAATTTCACGACTGCAGTCACTGTCTGCAGTGCTTTTGGAGCCCCCCAAAATAAAACCTGCCACCGCTTTCACTTTTCCCCCTTCTATTTTCCATTAAGTGATGGGACCAGATACCATGACCTTAGTTTTTTGACTGTTGAGTTTTAAGCCAGCTTTTTTATTCTCCTCTTTCACTCTCATCAAGAGTCTCTTTAGTGCTTCTTCACTTTTTGCCACTAGAATGGTATCATCTGCATATCTGAGGTTGTTGATATTTTTCCTGGCGACCTTGATTCCAGCTTGTGATACATCCAGCCCAGCACTTCGCATGATGGTTTCTGCATATAAGTTAAATAAGTGCGGTGACAATATACAGCCGCTGTCATACTGCTTTCCCAATTTTGAACCAGTCAGTTGTTCCATGTCTGGTTCTAACTGTTGCTTCCTTACTCACATATGGGTTTCTCAGGAGACAGATAAGGTGGTCTGGTACTGTCTTTAAGAGATGGGAGTACTTGAATACCTTACCTGTCTCAGGTAATAGAAAGAGGCATAAACTTGAAAAGAGAAGACATAGTTTAAGGTCTAGTGACTTTGGCAAAGTTCAAACTTCTTTGGTCCTTGTTGAATAATTATGAAAATTAAGAGGAAAATTTCATGTGAAAGCATCTGGCTGTATAATTGGAGGTTTATACTGTACATTGTGAGAGCAGGTATTATTATGAGCAATCAATATGAGCTCTGTGCCTATAACATTGCTTTCTGGAAAAAACCAATAATTTTGAGATGGTTTAACAGGATCAAAATAAATATACTTTACCCTGGTACAGGCCAGCTCTAGCATCACCCAAGTGAAACAGATCAGGACAAAATGACACCAAGGAGACTGATGTGTATGCTGAGTTCCCATGTGGGTAAAGAACTCATCTCAGAATCAGTGGGTCTCAGCAGATCTTGACCTTGATTGCAATGTGACCATGACTAATAGCAACAGCTTGGTTATATTGGCTGCAATCTCTTTACCATTGCATTCCAAACTTATCAGAGTGTTGTCTGTATATCTTGTACCATCTTTTAGAGCCTACCTGTCAACATTAACCCACAGTCTTGGCAAACATGCCAGTGATCGTCTGCCTTTCTTCCCATACAATCTCTAGACTTGCTGTTTCAACAAAATAAGCGTTTTTTTTCACTCTTTTGCTCTACCCTTGCAGAACAACTCATTTTTCTCAAATACCATGTACTTTCACATTTCCAAACTTTTGTCCGTATAAAGGTTCCTTAGGCCTAGAATGTCCTCACTCCTCACCTTCCTACTGATTAACTATTTATGCTGAAGGTCAGATAAATGTAAATTGCCATCTCTCGTCAAAATACTCAGTGGAATTCATTGCATCGTTATCTATAGTTCCATTTTATGCTATTTATAGTTCAATATATTTATTCAGCAAACATTTACAGAATGTCTGCTGCATATCAGGACCTTTTAAGATGCAAATGACAGAAACCTACTCCAAGTAGCTTAAACAAGCTAGCTCACCACATTTCCATCCTCACCTATATTTCCATTTTACTCCATTTATAATTCAATATACTTAGTCAACAAACATTTACAGAATGCCCGCTAAAGGTCAGGACTCTTTTAGATGCAAATGATACAAACTCAAATCTAAATAGCTTAAACAAGCCAGCTCACCTAATGGAAAAGAACAATGAAAAACATGGTGCGATCCAGGCATTCAAACGATGTGATTTTTATTCATCTTTCTTCTGTACAAGTTGATTAGGTTGGGCCCCCTAGAAATAGAGCCTGAGATAGGATTCTTATGAAAGTGATTTATTGAGGGGATGCCTTTAGGAAAAGATGTGGAAGGGAAACAGGGGAAGAAAGTCAAGTAAGAACGCAGCCTCCATTGGAAACTAGTTTCAGCTTTTCCACATGTGGAGATTTAAAGCATAAATCACACCACACAGTTTGTCCTATCTGGAGTCAAGAGTGTTTTGCTTTAAAAAAAAAAAATTATTTCTTATTTTTTTAATTGCAACATGCCACATGTGGAATCTTAGCTCCCCGACCAGGGATCGAACTCATACCTCCTGCATTGGAAGCACAGAATCTTAAACACTGTACCGCCAGGGAAATCTTGAGAGTGTTTTGCTGTTTGTATTCCCTTGACAATGAGCCAAGAGCTGTTAGATGGGAAGGTCTGCAACTATGTGGCAGGCATGATGACTGTCAAGATTCATCTGCAGCTTGGTCAACCTCAGAGGAAAGATCTTCTTAAATCTCTGAAAAGTTCAGGGTGAACTCTGATGTGTGCAATTCTTTTGCAATACAGGTGGAATCAGAATCAAGTAAACCACAAGCTGTAGATGCTTCTCAGGAAAGGGGGGTTTTTAATTAAAGAAGGAAGAAGGCTGGTAGGCAATGTCAAGAATTCATTCTACCAGGTTCCAGGCACTGGTAGGGGCAAAGAATATAATGGTGAGCAAAAAATACACACATCTCTGTTGTCACAGAGCATATCAGCTTTGTTTAGTGCAGAGACACACAAAAAAAGCTGCAATAATGTAAAATATACGCTGTGGTAGGGGAAGGATTGATGGCTATGAATGCATTGTTAGTTTACCCAACTTTATATATCCAGTGCCTAGATGGTACTCTAAGTATTGTAAGTGGTCAGTGAAGGAGCATATGCAGCTAGTTGTGTGAACTCAGGGTTTTGGGCAGGAAGGAAGTAGATCCTCTCTGGGAGTTGTCCTTTTAGTTAGTTTATGGGCCACACAAAACACTCACTCACTACTTATTGGCCATATAGTGCCTTTAAGTGGAGTGATTCTTACATCTGACTCCTGATGACTTTTGCCTATTCCCAAATTCTGCAACTGTTTTCAAATGGTAGGTCTCCCACCTTTGAGGATATTTAATTTCTCTCAGTTTAGTTCAACATATAACTCATTGACCATGAACTTTGTGTTAATAGAGTGCTAAGTGTTGCAAAAAATAAAAAGATGAATAAACCATAGTCCCAGCAAGCTAATAATTTAGGACAGCTGCCTAGCAGGATCAATATAATGACTTGTAATGACAAGGAATGTAAATTTCACTTTGTACATTCTCTGGGTAGCTGCTAGGGGGATTGCAGTTTTTAAAATTTGCTTTTCATCATGTGCAGTGTCACTGAATCTAAGGCCAAAAGGACATAAATGCAGAAAGAGAAACCCTTACATAAGTGCCCTCAAGACAGGAGCAGCCATTTTGATATTAATTCCTCATTTAAATGCTTTCTTCTCTGCAATCACCCTGTTTTTTCCAGTCTCACTTTATTGAGGCTATCAGTGGCTAAGTTGAAGATCTGTCTTGGTAAATGTCACATTGCACTTGAAAATATGTGGGTTAGTTTCAAACATCTTTTGATACTGATTTCTAATGTAATTCCACAGTAATAGGAGAACAGTCTGTATGATTTCAATATCTTTAGGCCATGAAGTTTTTGCACCTTGTTTTATGTCCCTGGATATGTTCCAGTGTCCCCTAGATTACAGTCTATGGGAACTTGAATAGAATTTGTGTCCTATTGTTGAGTGAAAATTGTATAAACCTTAATTATGTTGAATTGGTTCACAGTGCTTTTCAGGTCTACTATATCCTTCTACTTCTCTGTATATTCATTGAAACTCCAACTAAAAATCTTAATTTATCTACTTAAAAAATAATTGTAATATAGTGTAACTATATGTAACCTTGTTCTGTATTTTCTAAATCTCCTGTAAATGTGTTATTATACTTTCATAATTAAAAAAAAAAAAAGACAGAAGCAGCAAATAGTTAGTCATCCTTGACTTTTACCTCTTTTTTACCCTCCACCTCCAGTCACACCTACAGATCAAATCTTCACGCCACCATCTTAGTCCAAGTTGCTCTCATCTGTCACCTGGACTTGCTCTCATCTCTCTCCTGCAAGAGCTTCCTAACTAGTCTCTCAGATCCTATCTATTGCATCCTTCACATCCATTTACCAACACAATTAGCAGAGTAATCTTTTGAAATTGTAAATTTAATTATATCTTCTGCTTAATCCTCATATCAGCCCTATTTAAATTCCTCTTTGGCTTTCCCATTGCACTCAGAATAAAATCCAGACCCTTTAAACAGCATCCTATTAGGCCCTACATGAACTAACATAGCTTTCTCTCTCTCCTCCCTATGATTAAACTCCACCATCACTGCCCTGTCTTCAGTTCTGCAGACTGTACAAGGGGAGAGCCTTTAGCCACATGGTCCCCAATCTGACTCCAACTCAGTTTTCAATCTTGGCTTAAATGGATTGGCTTTAAAGAGGACCTTCTTCACATCTTATTTAAAGAGAGTATCCTAGGACTTCTCTGGTGGTCCTGTGGCTAAGACTCTGCCCACCCAATGCAGGCGGCCCAAGTTCAATCCTTGGTCAGGGAACCAGATGGCATATACTTTAACAAAGATCAAAGATGCCACATGCTATAACTAAGATCCAGTGCAGCAAAATAAATAAATACATATTTTTTTAAATAAATAAAAATTTTAAAAAGAGGGTATCCCCTCCCCATAATGGTCTTTATTGTCTATCATAAAACTTAGTCTTGTTCATTCATGGTGCTTATCACAATTTGCAGTTCAGTATTCATTTTATTGCCTGTGTTTTCCACTAGTCTGAAATTGCAGAAGGGCAAGGGTCATTGTTTTATTTTATAGCAGTGTACTCATTACATGGCTCAATGCTTGCATATAATAGGTGCTCAGTAAACATTTAAGTTCATTCAATTCATCCATTCATTCATTTATTAAAAAATATTTTAAGCCTTAACATTTTTAAAAAGCTTTGAAGTGAACTTTTCTGGTGGTCCAGTGGTTAAGACTCTGCACTTTCACTGCAGGGGGCATGGGTTTGACCCCAGGAAGTTCCACATGCAGCAAGTGTGACCAAAAAAAAAACAACAAAAAACTTGATGGATGGACATCAGATACGTATAATTTTCAAACTTCAAGCTTTGCTTTTTTTTTCTTTCAGTAAAAGGAGAAGGCATGTTTTATCTTGTTTGTCTTTAAGGAAGACCTTACTTGATTTGGGGGAAACGACCTGAAAATTTCTGTTTATATGAAATAGAACATATATATGCATATGGGAAACTGAAAGTTGCTTGGTCATGTCCGACTCTTTGCAACCCCAGAGACTATACAGTCCATAGAATTCTCCAGGCCAGAAGATTGGAGTGGGTAACCTTTCCCTTCTCCAGGGCATCTTCCCAACCCAGGGATTGAACCCAGGTCTCCCACATTGCAGGTGGATTCATTACCAGCTGAGTCACAAGGGAAGCCCAAGAATACTGGAATGGGTAGCCTATCCCTTCTCCAGTGGATCTTCCTGACCCAGGAATTGAACTGGGGTCTCCTGCATTGCAGGTGGATTCTTTACCAACTGAGTTATCAGGGAAGCCCATATATGCATACATATACTGTATATATATATGTATTTGGTATGTATATTGGGTATTCGGGATACATATATACACACCCATCCATTGGTTTTCAGGAAAATGAAAACAACACAAAAGCAGATGTCTTGGATGAAGCAGCTCAGTTTTCTGTTTGATTACATAAATTTGATGTGTTTTATCAGTACTACTCTTTAGAATTTGTGCTTTTCACTTTCATGCATTGGAGAAGGAAATGGCAACCCACTCCAGTGTTCTTGCCTGGAGAATCCCAGGGACGGGGGAGCCTGGTGGGCTGCTGTCTATGGGGTCACACAGAGTCAGACACAACTGAAGTGATGCAGCAGCAGCAGCAGCAGAAGAAAAATTATTCTTTTCTTTGAATGAATTTAAATAGATTTATGGTTTATTCTATGAAAATATGAGAGTGTATTTCTACTCTAAGAGATCTGGAAATCTGAAAAATCTCCCAAAATATGAGATTGCAAACTTTATCTGGAGCTGGAGAAAAGAATAGGATGAAAGGATCTAGACTGAGCTAGACAGCATTATTGATTATTATCTATAGATCATTTGAAGGAATAACCCAGTGGTGCTGATGTTGAAATATTTTGATCTGAGATTGCATTTTTGAGAGCCATTCTACACTGCAACCCTCTTATGGATAGTAGAAGGAGGTTCTTATGGATGAGGTTGATATTTCCACTCCCACTCATCCTGTCAACTTAGAGAGACATTGATTCTGGAACAGAAAAGGAGGACTAGAGTGATAGACCTGAATATCTGTGATAATTCCACATCATACATGGAACTTCAACGTGTCAGGCAAAATGTTCAAGGGATTGTCTTTTTGGAGAAAGAAGATGGTGCCAACCAGAAGATGGTGGACCAGTGGCCAGACATCCTTCCATCATGCTGACAGGATGGGTCTGAAGACTCACAGCAACCACTTTCAGCAACAGGTGTACATTATTTTCTCTGTTCTACTTTCTGTCCATTATCAACTAAAGGAAGGTTCTATATCCTTCTCTCACTGCCCATGCCAGAAGGGTAGTGAGAGCGTATGTTTGACAATGGATGATAATCCCCAAATTGCAGCATGTGATTGGCAAGAAATGAGTGGCCATGCTTATGGACAGAAAACCAACATTCTGAGGTCAGCAGCTTAATTAGGTGGCCTACCCCACCAGGTTGGATTTGTGGACCATGTAAGCCTCTCTGATTTTAAAAACACTTGGGGAAGAGAGCCCAGGGAATGACTAAACTTTCTTCAGTCAAAAGGGATGGAGGCACAAAGCCCTCATAATTTGAATATTAAAGGAATCACTTCACAGTCTTAGTTTGGGGAGGTTTAGAACCATTAAGGCTGTGACAGGTACTACAAGGAAAATGAAAATAAATTTGCAGCAAGTTATTTTCCATCTAGAAGACACAGACTCTTTGTTAGCATCTCAGTCTGTTCAGATTGCTATAACAAACGGCTGTAGACTGGATGGCTTTATAACAAAAAGTTATTTATGTTTCAGAAGCTGGGAAGCCCAAGATCAAGGTGCCTGCAGACTCGATGCCCAGTGAACCAGCCTTCTGGACTCACAGACAGCTGTCTTCTCTCTGCCTCCTAACATGTAGAAAAAGGGTCAGGGAGCTCTCTGGGGTCTCTTTTATGAGGGCAATAATCCCACTCCTGAGGACTCCACCCTCCTGACCTCAGTTCAGTTCAGTTCAGCTGCTCAGTTGTGTCTGACTCTTTACGACCCCAAGAACCGCAGCATGCCAGGCCTCCCTGTCCATCACCAACTCCCAGAGTCCACTCAAACCCATGTCCAATGAGTCGATGATGCCATCCAACCATCTCATCCTCTGTTGTCCCCTTCTCCTCCTGCCCTCAATCTTTCCCAGCATCAGGGTCTTTTCCAATGAGTCAACTCTTCGCATGAGGTGGCCAAAGGATTGGAGTTTCAGCTTTAGCATCAGTCCTTCCAAAGAACACCCAGGACTGATCTCCTTTAGAAGGGACTTGTTGAATCTCCTTGCAGTCCAAGGGACACTCAAGAGTCTTCTCCAACACCACGGTTCAAAAACATCAGTTCTTCAGTGCTCAGCTTTCTTCACAGTCCAACTCTCACATCCATACATGACCACTGGAAAAACCATAGCCTTGACTAGACGGACCTTTGTTGGCAAAGTAATGTCTCTGTTTTTCAATATGCTATCTAGATTGGTCATAACTTTCCTTCCAAGGAGTAAGTGTCTTTTAATTTCATGGCTGCAATCACCATCTGCAGTGATTTTGGAGCCCCCCAAAATAAAGTCTGACATTGTTTCTACTGTTTCCCCATCTATTTGCCATGAAGTGATGGGACCAGATGCCATGATCTTAGTTTTCTGGTTGTTGAGCTTTAAGCCAACTTTTTCACTTTCCTCTTTCACTTTCATCAAGAGGCTTTTTAGTTCCTCTTCACTTTCTGCCATAAGGGTGGTGTCATCTGCATATCTGAGGTTATTGATATTTCTCCTGGCAATCTTGATTCCAGCTTGTGCTTCTTCCAGCCCAGCGTTTCTCATGATATACTACTCTGCATTTAAGTTAAATAAGTAGGGTGACAATATACAGCCTTGATGTACTTGTTTTCCTATTTGAATGGACTGTATATGTATGTGTAAAACAGGAGGTTAAAGTGGAAGAGATTTAGAAAGCTTTGCATTGGTCCTAAAAATTAATGGTTTGGAGATTAATGGGAACTGGGGGCAACTGGAAGATGAGTGGAATTTGCCATGGAGGGGCCAAGAGAAATTTGCATAGATTTCTGACTCAGAGACACATATAATTGCTTACTGTTGTGCTCCGTAGCTACTAAACACATGTACACTTGATCTCTCTTTAATTTCAGATGATTTAAAAACTGATTGAGGGGGTTTGTGGCAAAAAAAAAAAAAAGTTCAAGTATGAAAAGAAATGACCACAGTACTCAAATCACTGTCACACAACTGTTGTTTTCCTGAAAAGACAAACTCCAAATTTTCACTAGTCTTCTGTTTTGAGATTCATTGGTCAGTCTGCAAATGTCACAGCTTAGAAGTTAATGTCAGAGGTGGTGGGGGTAATCAAAATAGCTTGACTTGGGTTCCAGCCCTGGCTGCCATTTTCAGTGCTTTGATAGAGATGATTACAAAGTGCCTTGGCATTATCTCGGTGGTCAGTGTTCATGCAGGCATCACAGATGAGGTTATAACTGCTCTGGATCTTAGGGATGGGCAGGTATTTGTCAAGTGGCCAAGGGAAAAACCAGAGCCTCAGAACACAGATTTGGTTCATGTAAAATTGCATAAGGGTAGAAGCAGACTTTGAATAGGTGATTTGAAATTGTTCACATTGTCTGTTGAGTAGAGGGATTCTGAGGATATTCTGCTGTAGGCTTTTTTTTTTTTTTAATAGAAAAGGACATGGGGAGAGTGAAAACAGGTGAGGTAGAGAGAGGTCACGTCATGTCAAGCCTGACCATGGTTATGAGTTTGGATTTTATTCTAAAATAGGAAAACACTGGAAGTTTGTAGGTTGAGTGTATGATGTGATCTGTTTCTGTTTTGAGGTGACAATTCTCGCAACTGTGTGGAGAATGGATTTTCTGGACATTAGTGCCGTTATCCAGATGCAGGGTGTTTACAAGGAGCTGGGCGGTAGAGTTGCCATAGACACTTTGAAGCAATGACACAAATGTAAGAGAGATAATATTTTTTGAAAACATATTTATATATCTCTTTTTTTTGTATTTTTGAAACTATGATTCTTTGTCTAGTAGAACATAAGCATCATCTCCTTGAGAGAGGTTGGAATTTGTTGCAGAAGGACTACAAAAGTAAAAGCAGTAAGTAATACCCAGAAACGTTAATGTTTAAAATAGGATATTACAGCAAGAAAATGGGCTTTGTGAAGGAATTTTCTAAATTCCTTAGCTTGTATTTGAAGTATCAGAAGTTAGATCTGAATCAGCACAGTGTTCCTTCCATAAAGTAGTCAAGATAATCCCTCCATTTACTATGACTAACAGGAAACATGCTGCTTGGTAGCAGGAGGGTATGACACAGGGAAATTAAAATAAAATCTCACCACTTGTCAAAAGGGGTGGAAGGGAGACTGGTTGGAAGAGGAGGAAGACTAAGAAGAGGAGAGGAGAGGTAAGAAGTTATACTTACGAACTCATGGATTCTCTTCACCTCTTCAGGATTTACTCTAAGATGGAGAGGCACTGGATAATTTAAAATAAACTCCAAGAACAGCTTCCCAGGTGGTGCCAGTGGTAAAGAACCCACCTGCCAACACAGGAGACTTAAGAGATGCAGGTTTGATTCCTGGGTGGAGAAGATCCCCTGGAGGAGGGAATGGCAACCCACTCCAGTATTCTTGCCTGGAGATCTCATAGACAGAGGAGCCTGTTGGGCTACATTCCACAGGGGTGGCAAAGAGTTGAACACAACTGAAGCGACTTAGTACACACCCACTCTCCAAGAACAGAAGAGTTCTTGCACTGATCCCCATTTGAGACTTTGGAAGGAAATCACTATCCTGCATGGTTCCATAAAAGAAGGAAAGGTGCAGCATAGCTAAATAAGTTGAGTGGCCTTGTCAGTAAAGAGAGCTTTCAACTTGCTCCCTCATGTTCCCTTGGTTCCCTTGTGGTGGGTACTCTGAGTTAAGGGCCAGTGTCTGGCACTGTCTCACAGCTCCCAAGTAAGATGTTGTTCTTATTGTTTAGTTGCTAAGTCGTGTCTGTATCTTTTGTGACCCCATGGACTGTAGCCCAGGAGACTCCTCTGTCCATGGGATTTACCTGGCAAGAATACTGGAGTGGGTTGCCATTTCCTCCTCCAGGGGATCTTCCCAACCCAGGGATCAAACCCAGGTCTCCTGCATTGGCAGGCAGATTCTTTATTGCTGAGCCACCAGGGAAGCCCAAGGTAAGATGATATAGTAGCAAAGGCATTATCAGGGGGCAGCCCAGGCCAAGGCCTGGTTGGAGAATACAACAGAGTCTGGGAGTGGAAACTGTTAATACCTAGAGACAAGAAAAATTAAATCAGCAAGGAAATGCCACTGGAAATGAAGTGAGAAAGAAATAGACTATAATTTCATGCCAAAGGTCAGGAATGAACCAACTGTATCTGAATCGATGGCCAACTGTGCACATGCATGGACCAACTTAGGGGTAGAGTCTTTTACTCACCAATGTCACAAGATCATGTAGGCCAGACCCTTCCAACTATGCCCCTGGATACCATCTTGGAGGGAAAAAAGAGGAAAGGCTAATTTAGAAAGGCTAAATTAAATTTAGAAACCCCTTTAAATGAGTGACTTGACCTAATTTTTTTATTTTATTTTTTATTGTGGAAAAATATACATAAAACTTACCACAATAATTTTTATGTTCTCAGTTCAGTGGTATTAAGTATATTCACATAGTTTTACAGCATTATCATAACCCATCTCCAGAAATTCATCCTCCCAGACTAAAACTCTGCATCTATTAAAGAACTCCTCACCCACTCCACCCTCCCAACCTCTGGCAACCATTATTCTACTTTCCATTTCTATTGTTTTTGACTATTCTGCCTGCTAAGTCACTTAAGTCGTGTCCAACTCTGTGATACTATAGACTTGTAGCTCACCAGGTTCCTCTATCCATGGGATTCTCCAGGCAAGAATACTGGAGTGGATTGCTGTGCTCTCCTCCAGGGGATCTTCCAAACCTGCACATCTTACATCTCCTGCATTGGCAGGTGGGTTCTTTATCACTAGCACCCCCTGGGAAGCCCAGGAACCATACAATATTTGTCCTTTTGTGTCTGGTTTATTTCACATAGAATAAAGTCTTCAAGGTTCATCCATGTTGTATCGTGTGTCAGAATTTCATTCTTTTTTAAGGTTGGATACTTTTCCATATTATGTATTTATATGCCTCATTTTGCTTATCCATTTATCTGTTGACGGACATTTGGGCTGTTTCCATCTTTTGGATAGTGTGAATAATACTGTCAAGAATCTGAGTACACACTTATCTGTTCTAGTCTCTGCTTTCAATGCTTTTGGGGGTACACCTAGAAGCAGAATTTCAGAATTGTATAGTAAGTCTGTGCTTAGTATTTTGAGGAAGCACCGTGCTGTTTTCCTCAGCAGCTGCACCATTCTATATTTCTCTAATAGTACCCAAGGGTTCCAATTTCTCCACATCCTCACCAACACTTAGTATTTTCTGTTTTTCATTTGGTTTTAAATAGCTATCATGATTGGTATGAAGTAGTATGTCATTATGGTTTTAATTTGGATCTACCTAATGACTATCAATTTAGATCATCTCATGTGCTTATTGATCAATTGTGTATCTTCTTTGGAACATTTATTCAAGTCCTTTGTCCATTTTAAAATCAGGTTGTTTTGTTGTTGTTGAGCTGTTGGAGTTCTTTATCTAATCTAGATATTAATCCCTTATCAAATATAGTATTCATAAATACTTCCTCCCATTCACAGAGTACCTTTTCATTCTGTTGTCTTTTGATGTACAAAATTTTAAAATTTTTGTGAAGTCCAATTTGTCTAATTTTAATTTTGTCACCTGGGCCTGGGGTGTCATATCCAGGAAGTCACTGCCAAATTCGATGTTGTGCAGCTTTTGGCCTGTATTTCCTTCTAGGAGTTTTATACTTTTAGGTCTTACTTATAAGTCTTCAATCCATTTTGAGGGTGTTTTTTTTTTTGTTTGTTTGTTTTTTTTTGCCACTCTGTGCAGAGATCTTAGTTCCCTGACCAGGGATTGAACCCAGACCCTCTGTATTAGAAGCACAGTTTTCTTGAGATTCTATATGAATCTTAGGTAATTTTTCTATTTCTGCAAAAACACCACTTGAGATTCTTTTTGGAGATTGCACTGAATCTGTAGATTCCTTTGAGTAATATTGACACTTTAGGAATATTAAGTTTTCTTGGGAATTCCCTGGTGGTCCAGTGGTTAGTCCCTCAGACTACAAGGAGACCAAATCAATCAATCCTAGAGGAAATCAACCCTGAATATTCATTGGAAGGACTGATGCTGAAGCTGAAGCTCCAATACTTTGGCCACCTGATGAGAAGAGGCAACTCATTGGAAAAGACCCTGATGCTGGGAAAGATTGAAGGCAAAAGGAGAAAGAGAAAGTGGAGGATAAGATGGTTAGATAGCATGAACGACTCAATGAACATGAATTTGAGCAAACTCCAGGAGATAGTGAAGGACAGGGAAGCCTGGCGTGCTGAAGTCCATGGGTTGCAGAGTCAAACATAACTTAGCGACTCAACACACACACCAGTGGTTAGGACAATGTGCTTCTGCTGCTGAGGGCTTGGGTTTGATTTCTGATCCAGGAAGCAATATCCTGCAAGCTGAGCACTATGGCCAAAAAACAATTGTCTCCCCAACCATGAAATTGTGTTGTCTTTTTTTTTTTAATTAATTAATTAATTTGGCTGCAGTAGATCTTGACTGAGACACATGGGATCTTCATTGTGTCATGTGGCACACAGACTCTAGTTGTGACTCATGGGCTCTGGCTTGCATAGGCTCAGTAGTTGCACATGGGCTGAGTTGCTCCATGGCATGTGAGATCTTAGTTCCCTGATTAGGGATAGAACCCACCTCCTCTGCATTGCAAGTTGGATTCTTAACCCCTAGGTCACCAGGAAACTCCCTGGGTTGCCTTTCTGTTCATTGCTGTCTTTAATTTCTTTCAACAGTGTTTTGTAGTTTTTACAAGTATACAAGTCTCTCACCTCCATGGTTATGTTTATTCTTAAGTATTTTATTCTTTTTATGCTATGATAAATAGAATTGTCTTCTTAATTAGGGGGGTGTTATTAGTATAAATTAATGCAACTGATGTTGTTGATTTTGTATCCTACAACATTCCTGAGTTTATTTATTAGCTCTTCACAGGTTATATGTGCATGTGTATGTTTGTGTTAAAAATTTTAAGAGTTTCTATGTACATGTTATCCTTGAACAGAGATAATTTTACTTCCTTTTCAATTTGGATGCCTTTTATCTCCTTTTCTTGCCTAATTGCTCTGGCTAGGAGTTCCAGTACTATGTTGAATAAAAGTGTCAAAAGCCAGCTTTTTTTTCCTATTCTTAGAAAAAATGCTTTCTGTCTTTCATCTTTGAGTATGATGTAAGTTGTGGATTTTTAATATGTAATGTTCATTATGTTGAGGTAATTTCCTTCTCTGCCTAGTCTGTTGAATGCTTTTTATCATGGAAGGGTGTCGAATTTTGTTAAATGCTTTTTCTGTATCAATTGAGATGATCATGTGATATTTCCCCCCTTCATTCTGTTAATGTGATATAGTACATTAATTTTTGCATGTCAAACCATCTTTGCATTACCAAAATAAATCCCACTTAATAATGATGTGTAATTGCACTTTTATTTTTGGCTCTACTGGGTCTTCATTGTGGCATAAGGGTTTTCTCTATTTGTAGCTTAGTTGCCCCCAGGCGTGTGGGATCTTAGTTCCCTGACCAGGGATAGAACCTGTGTTCCCTACACTGCAAGGCATATTCTTAACCACTGGACCACCAAGGAAGTCCTTGAACTCATTTTTAAACTAAATCAAATTAAGAATTTTTATGCCCCTGCTAACTATCTCTTGAGGAGCTCAAGAAGATCACAATAATTTTAGAGATTAGAGAAACTGATTTATAAGTAAACACGCTTTAATATACTATTCATTGTGTGTGTCTCTGTGTATTAGCGAGGGTAAGTGGACAGTATGTTACAGAACTCAGGTTCAGCTGCTGGCCACTTGGAAGGTGTTGTTTAGAAAGGAAAGTTCACTTTATTTAGGTGGCTGGCAACCTGGGGAGAAGGAGGACTCATGCTCAAGAACCAACTCCAAAGATTCTGCTTGACCAAGAAAAATTTTAAAGGGAGAAAGGGGAAGTTAATCGCAGGGGAGGAGATCAGAGTCTTTCACTTCCACTGTAGGCAGACTTTCTTCTGATAGGTTGGTGGGGAGGTAATGGAACAGTGTTGAGCCTGCAGTTACTGTCCTCCACTGGGGTGGGGCCCTTAGTTCCTACAGAAGGAGTCAAAGATATTGTTATGTATTTCCCTTGAGGAGGAACTAGAACCCTGCTTTATCACTGCACTATTATTTCTTGCAAAGAAATAGAGGAAAACAATAGAATGGGAAAGACTAGAGATCTCTTCAAGAAAATTAGAGATACCAAGGGAACATTTCATAGATGGGCTCAATAAGGACAGAAACAGTATGTACCTAACAGAAGCAGAAGATACTAAGAAGAGGTGGCAAGAATACACAGAAGAACTATACACAAGAGATCTTAATGACTCAGATAACCATGATGGTGTGATCCCTCACCTTGAACCAGACATCCTGGAGTGCGAAGTCAAGTAGGCCTTAGGACGCATCACTATAAGCAAACCTGGTGGAAGTGATGGAATTACAGTTGAGCTTTTTCAAATCCTAAAAGATGATGCTGTGAAAGTGCTGCACTCAATATGCCAGCAAATTTGGAAAACTCAGCAGTGGCCACAGGACTGGAAAAGGTCTGTTTTCATTCCAATCCCAAAGAGAAGTAGTGCCAAAGAATGCTCAAACCACTGCACAATTGCACTTATTTCACATGCTAAAATGCTCAAAATTCTCCAAGAGAGGCTGCAACAGTATGTGAACCAAGAAATTCCAAATGCTCAAGCTAGATTTAGAAAAGGCAAAGGAACCAGTGATCAAATTGCCAACATCTGTTGGATCATAGAAAAAGCAAGAGAATTCCAGAAAAACATCTACTTCTGGCTCACTGACTACACTAAAATCTTTGACTATGTGGATCACAAGAAACTGTGGGAAATTCTTAAAGAGATGGGAAAACCAGACCACCTTACATGCCTCCTGAGAAACCTGTATGCTGATCAAGAATCAACAGTTAGAGCCTGACATGGAACAACAGGACTTGCTCCAAATTGGGAAAGGAGTACATCAAGGCTGTATATTGTTACCCTGTTTATTTAACTTATATGCAGAATACATCATGAAAAATGCCAGCCTGGATGAAGCACAAGCTGGAATCAAGATTTCCAGGAGAAATATCAATAACTTCAGATATGTAGATGACACCACCCTTATGGTAGAAAGTGAAGAGGAACTAAAGAGCTTCTTGATGAAGGTGAAAGAAGAGAGTGAACAAGCTGGCTTAAAACTTCAACATTCAAAAAACTAAGATCATGGCATCCAGTCCCATCACTTGATGGCAAATAGATGGGGAAACAATGGAAACAGTGAGAGACTTTATTTTCTTGGGCTCCAAAATCACTGCAGATGGTGACCTCAGCCATGAAATTAAAAGATGCTTGCTCCTTGGAAGAAAAGCTATGACCAACCTAGACAGCATATTAAAAAGCAGAGATATTACTTTGCAGACAAAGGTCTGTCTAGTCAAAGCTATGGTTTTTCCAGCTGTCATGTACGGATGTGAGAATTGGACCATAAAGAAGGCTGAGCCCCAAAGAATTGATCCTTTTGACCTGTGGCATTGGAGAAGATTCTTGAGAATCCCTTGGACAGCAAGGCAATTAAACCAGTCAATCCTAAAGGAAATCAATCCTGAATATTCATTGAATGCTGAATCTCCAATACTTTGGCCACCTTATGGCAGAATGTAAAAAGATGTGAAGAGCCAACTCATTAGAAAAGATCCTGATTCTGGGAAAGATTGAAGGCAGGAAGGGAAGGGAATGATAGAGGATGAGATTGTTGGATGGTACTCAACTATCAGTGGACATGAGTTTGAGCAAGCTCTGGGAGATGGTGATGGAAGGGAAGTGCTGCTGTCCATGGGGTTGCAAGGTCAGACCAAGACTCAGCAACTGAACAGCAGCAATATTATTACTTGACTGCTCCTCCTTTGTTTCTACATTTCCTCCCTTCCTTGATTTATTGTTCAGTTGCTCAGTCTTGTCTTACACTTTGAGACCCCATGGACTGCAACATGCCAGGCTTCCCTGTCCTTCACCATCTCCCACAGTTTGCTAATAATCTTCCTTGATTGGCAACTGTTTAAATCTTCCCTTTGGAACTCAGAGAAGGTCAAGGAGGCTAAATAGAAGCCTGTTTTCTACAAACAAGAAATAGAAGCCACAGAAAGGATTTGTACTGGAAAGGGCCCCACAGATTCTCAGATATAATCAGTCCTCAGTTCAAATCCTGTCCACTATAGTTTGGTGACCCCAGACAAGTTTTAAACTTATTTATGTTTCAGATTTCCTCAGTTGTAAAATGGGTTAAAATAGTCCTATTTTAGGACTGTTGTAAAGACTAAAGATACAATGTTTATAAAGCACTTAGAATAGTTCCTGGAGTGCTAGTAACTGCTCTATGAACACTGAGTGAAAGTTGCTCAGTTATGTTTGATTTTTTGGGACCCCATAGACTATGTAGTCCATGGAATTCTCCAAGCCAGAATACTGGAGTGGGTAGCCTTTCCCTTCTCCAGGGGAAATTTCCAACCTAGGGATCAAGCCTAGGTCTCCTGCATTGCCCGCGGATTCTTTACCAGCTAAGCCACGAGGGTAGCCCAAGAATACTGGAGTGGGTGGCCTATCCCTTCTCCTAGTGCAGTGTAACTATTATTATATTGTTGCATTCTGACTAATGAGACATGGGAGTATTTTGCTGAATTCAAATTTAAAGTCAAATTGCCAGCTAAACAATTTGGTAGAAAGGAAAGCACTTACAGCCAAAAAAACTATAGGCAGCAATCTTTACACTAGATAAAAGCTTTATCATTTGTGTGTGTCATCTTATTTATATCTGAAAAGAAACCAAGATGCCTATCCTTCAGTGTTCCTTCAGGTGAAAAAAAATAATCTTCCAATCTGCAGAGATTGCATATAAGTGGAGGAGTCTGACCTTGAAATTTTTTACCACCAGAAGGAATGAGATTGTGGGCACATTCAAGAGCTACCTCTGCCTCCCCTTCCCATTCCAAATGGACCTGCTATTATTGTAAATTATAGTTGTCCGTCAGCCACCAACCCCCCTAACCCTGCCCCCCGCCAGCACATACATAAGGTCAAGGTTCATGCCTGGCCTTCTCTATAATACCATCCCTTCCAACATCTTAGCAGGTATGTTCTGGATTTAACTCCCTTCTTCCATTCTATTCACCTTTTATTCTCTGTAATCTGACAATGAGGAAAAAGCCATGGATATAAGAGATGTAGATTTAAATTCAAGGCCTTGTTCCTTCACTAGCTGAGTAAACTTGAACCAGTAATAAGTTCAAGCTTCAACTTCTCATATAAAAGCTAGAAGTAATATTTACCTCAAAGATAATGTGAGAACCAAATAAGACAATGCATAATATAAAGTGCTATGAAAAGTGATAATGGATGAAAAAAATAATCTTATTTGGCTGAATTTTGTGGTATCAAGTCACCTATCTAGTTCTCAATTTACTTTCTAAACTTTTTTTGCTTAAATTACCACTCATTTATTTATCTTGGCCTGCCATATCTCCATGAGCTTTTTAAAAATTAATAGACGTTGAGAACTTCCTTGGTGGTCCAGTGGCTAAGATTCTACCCTCCCAATGCAGGGGGCTGGAATTCGATTCTGAGTCAGGGAACTAGGTCCCACATGCCACAACTGAGAGTTAACTATAAGAGTTCGCCTGCCACAACCACGACAAAAGATTGATCCTGCATGCCACAGTGAAGATCTCTCATGCTGCAAATAAGAGCCAACACAGCCAAACAAATAAATAAAAGAATTTAGGACTTTCCTGGTGGTCCAGTGATTAAGAATCTGCCTGCCAATGCAGGGGACATGGTATCAGTCCCTGATCCTGGAAGATAACACATGTCGGGGGCAGCTAAGCCACTGCACCACAACTACTAAAGCCCAAGTGCTGCAACTACTGAAGACTGAGTGCCCTAGAGCATGTGCTCCGCGACAAGAGAGTAGCCCCTGCCCTCCGCAACTAGAGAAAGCTTGCACACGTTAACAAAGGCCCAGTGCAGCCATAAATAAATAAATAGAATTTAAAGAGATTGTATTAAAAATTAGTGGACTTCACTTTTTTAGAAGAGTTCTAGATTTACAGAAAATTTAACCAAGTAGCAAAGGAGCATTCCCATAAATCCACCTCTATGCACAGCTTCCTCTATCATTAGAATATTATATTAATATAATACATTTGTAATAATCATGAGCCAGTATTTATGTTTTTATTAATTAAAAGACATAGTTCAAAATTTATCTTGTTCAAACTGAATGATTATATGATTTTTGTAATTTTGTTGGCATTTAGTAGTAGTATCCAATTCTCTCACATTAAAAAACCCATTGATTTCTCTTTAATAAATAGTTAAAGAATCCTCAGTTTACTTGATGCATTAAAATACTTTCAAAGAAAATGTTCCCAAAATTCTTATTGACTTTTTAAATATTCCATTGAATGAGGCTTATTTATTTTTATACAGGTTTTCAATATTTCTTTAGCAGTCAGATTATGCAAATTAAAAGAAGAGCAGCAGTGTTATTAAAGTGCTCCATTGCTTATAGGAACTTGTTAAATATGTTCAATAAGAATTGATAAAAAAAATGTTTCCCTTTAAGAGCTTGTTCTTAAAAGGGATAACATTACTTATGAATAGGAAAAATAATTTTGACTTGAAGTGGACAATAATTATGGTACTTGCCATAGCTATCTTTTCCAGTGGATTTCATCCCTTAAAGAATTTGATTGTTTAAATGAGTAGTCTAAATACTTATCCAGTATGGGAACAAGTGAAATCATCATGTGTAGTGTTGAAGAAGAGGGGAATCAACACTGATGACAATATTCTTTTTTGTCAGTGGATAAAAATTTTAAAAGTCATTGATCAAGAGATGAAATATAATTCTGAAGAAAGGGAAAAGTAGTTCATGCGATGAAAGATGATACCAAGAAAAGTAGTTCACACCATGAGCAAATCAAATTGGAAGAGAAGTTCTTGGAGGTGGTTTTATTCCTGTATAGATTCAGGATCCCCCCTTATATGATAATCTTGAGCATTTTTTCTCATTAATATGTGTTCAATCCAGAAAAGAATAAAATAATTTGGATGTAAGTCACTATAGAAGCTATGTAACAATGTAACTGGAACATAGACTGGAACTGCAAGAAATTGTACAAGCAAATTCTACAAAATAGGAACTATTAAGAAAAGCCAAATCATAAGGGAAATATAATTAAAGAAGGAAGTGTGGAACTCGGATATTTATTTCAGATAAACGGAAATAATTTTTACTACACACATGCCCCATGCAATATCTTTTTAAATTTCAGCACGTATTTGCATAGGTACTTAGAAGTAATTCAAATTTAATTGGTTGTCCTGTGGATTTTTAAATTCCTGTGTTTTTTTTGTTGTTGTTGTTAATTTTTTGGCCATGCTACGCAGCTTGTGGGATCTTAGCTCCCCAACCAAGGACTGAACCTGGGCCCTTGGCAATGAAAGTTCGGACTCCTAACCACTGAACTGCCAGGGAATTCCCTAATTTTTTTTTTTTAATTGTGGAAAAACCATTTAACAGGAGATTTAGCCTCTTAATAAAACTTTAAGTATAGCATACATTATTGTTGAGTGGTGTTCTGTGTTTTTATTTTTGAATCTAGTGATCCCACTGATGTCAGGATCTGAATTCAAGTCTTCTGGCTCCAAATTTAGTGCTTTTTCTACTATGACCTTCCTTATAATTGATTACATAAAATAACCAGCCACATGAGTATATTTGGAATTGTTTCACAGTGACTTTTTCATACTTTACTGGTGCCCTGGACATCTGAAGAATGTCCCTGGCAGGGAAATATAGAATCTCATTTTCATGCCTCTCTTTGTACCCATTAGATTATTCTTCTGGACAGTTTGTTGAGTTAAGCCATGCTGAAGATTCTCTTCATTGTTGAAAGATGAAGTCAATAGCATTCTAGGTTAAGCCTTTAGATCAGTTCTGTGATGTTTGAAACGTCAGGCAATCAGCTTGAAAGGGGGACACCAAAGCTGCAAACTGGAATTACACGACCTTAACAGGATTTATAAAAACAATTATTGTTATTTATAGTTGTGATTTTAATCAATACCAGGTATGCAGTTGACAAAATGCATTCATATATATTATTCTATGTGATCCTCACAATAACATGACTTATCCTGGGTTGTACAACTAATAATTGCCAAACCCTTGCCCTCATCTTCCATCTTCAAGTCCTGAGTGTTTTCACTGCATAGTGCTGCTAGATGGATGGATATGAGAGGGTCATAGTTTCTAGGGCTGCCTGTCAGTTTAACTTGTGTTGGAATCCACTCTTCAACATTTTGTTGTACATTTTGTTACCAACAGTATGAAGATATGCTTAGTTTTTAGTTTAAATTTTACAATTCCTTGTGCAATTAGCAAATTCAAAATGGAATTTATGAACACCACAACTATCTACTGCCTCAGAATTCTCTGCGCTTCAGGGGGCTGGGCTAGTGGATCTTGGTGGAGGAGAGCAGATTGACTTCAGGAACTCAACACTCTCCACATTTACTACTGGGGACTCCTGAAATGAGGCTGGATCTATGTGAGAGAATGGGGAAGGGACACTTTCCTTTCAGATTCAGATTCACTATGCATTTTTTTGAATGCCAGTTACCTGCAAAATCCTTTCACATAAGATAGCTCATCTCTGAAAGAGAAGGCAGTATTCCACTTTAAGATGTTGTTGAATTTGAGATCTGAGAAAGTTAAGATGCTCCAACTTTAAAAAATCATGAGAAGACAAAGTTCAGGGAAAAGATTGTGAGCAGGGAAATTGCTACTGTTGCTTAACTAGTTGATTTTAGGTGCTCAACAAATCTTTATTATGTTGGATTGAAATGGTAATTTAGATTGACATGTTGGCATTCCTAACTCAGACTCTGAGCACCCAGATCCTTCGACTTAAAGATTCGCTAATGGGAAATAAATACCCACTATCCTGCTGTATTTCCCCCACACTATCGTAAAACATAAAGAAGGAATCAAGATAGACAGCCTATTGGCTCCAGTTGACTATCAGGAAGGGATGTGAAAGACACTGTATTTTTTTTTTCCCTGATATCGTAAATTGTGTACGATATTTTACCAAGGATAAAGGGAAAGTGGAGTGAAACTAAGAATCTATTTCAAGGGAAAATTCACATTTACTGAGGAAAACATATTGTCTATACTCCAAATAAGAACCCTTGATCTGAAAAGTGTGAGTAAATTTATGAGATAATACAAAAAGAATAGTTAGAATTAACAGTGACATCAGTGGTCTTGTCAGCTCACTGAAGAGAGTCATTAAAAATGTGAGACTTTACTTCTCCATTAAATTGTTATGGTTATCCAACTTCCTTATGGTTCCTAAATAAAAGCTCTCAATTGAGCCTACATTCCCCCTACCTCCATTTCTTTAAGAAACAGAGATTAGAAATAAATTAAATCTCAGGGGGCTTTTGAATGAGGAACACTCAAGGACTTGTTCTAATCTTTTACAAAAACATTACAGAGGTATCTGCACAACTAGAAATCTTTTCAATCAATAAAGATTCAAAGACTTCCTCAAGTGACACCCTGGTTTACACTGTGACAAGACAGAGACATTCCTCGTTGTATTTAGAAAGGCTGTCTCATCCCTGGCATCCAGAATCTTAGTATTTATGTACCCTCAACCCCCACCTGTAGAGATGCCTCTTTCTGACTATGAAAACAGTGCATACCATCTTAACACTCCTGCATTCCACACAAACATGGCAAAGGCTGTAAACACATGCAGGGATGCACACTCAGTAATAGAATGAACAAAAAGCAACAGCAGTATTTTATAACATTTGTGAAGGTAGCTGTACATTTCATCTTTGAATGGCTACTCAGGTATAATGGATCCCAGGGTTTATAACAGCTCATACATATAAAGGGATCAATGGCTTATTAAGTGCTACCTATCAGAGAACCACACTCACAATATCCATCAATACAAGGTTATGGAAAAAGAAAAATGAAAAACTATTACCAAAAAACACATGGAAAATTCAACAGCTGCTATATGCTGTCATTTAAAACATTTTTACTCATCTCTAACAGCAGAAAGTCTGGGGGTTGGTGAGTAGGAGGGAAGAAAGTTGTTTCTGAAAGATCAAGAGCTCAGTAGCTCAATATCCCACAGGAAAGCTTGAAGCAAAAGAGTAGGTCAACTGTTAAGATAGTCATCATCTGATCTGTCAAAAACACAGAATTAGGAGAACTATAACTGTATTTTCTAGCCCTGGAAATTTCTTCCTGATGTTAAGTCCCCCCATAGTAATTCCTACTGAACAAACAGAAGGAAAAAGTATCAGTCTCAGATTAAACCTCTAACAATGCAAGAGGAAATAACACATGGCCCTTTGTCCTTCCCAAATATGAGGAATACAGTAGGTTGTCTGACCCAGGCTTCAGAGAATTTGAGAGCATTAAGAAAGGCTGAGCTTTTCAAAAGAAAAAGCTGTGCTCAGCTTTTCCCTGTCACTGTGACATCAGCTTCTTGTGCCCACATAGCCCTTAGCCCTCTTATTTCTAAATGGTTTCCTTCTATCTAATGTCTGCAGTCCCAAAGGTTGATGGTTCAGATAAACTATGAACCAAATCGTGGCAGCTATATCTCTTCTTTGTGGGAAGGTCAAAGTTGTACTTTACATGCAGTAATTGTATGCCAGACCCACTCCAGTATTCTTGCTTGGGAAATCCCATGGACAGAGGAGCCTGGCGGGCTACAGTCCTTGGGTGGCGAACAGCTGGACACATGAGTTTAGAAAGGACTACAAAATAAACCCCCTAGGCACATCACACAGAAGCCTTCCACAATTGGCACCACACTTACTATTTTAGGGTCATTACCGTGTCCTCTCTCCTACCATTAGAACATATTCAGTCCTCATGGCCTCCATGCCTTTGCACATGCTATTCCTTTTTCCTTTTCTAACCTTCTGTGATGGAAAACTCATATTCCTCCTTGAAAATGCTTTAGCTTTTCAGTCAAACAGTTTCC
This sequence comes from Bubalus kerabau, assembly GCF_029407905.1. NCBI lineage: Eukaryota > Metazoa > Chordata > Mammalia > Artiodactyla > Bovidae > Bubalus > Bubalus kerabau. Next base: position 39,183,303 of record NC_073638.1, read on the forward strand.
AACAGCACCAGGAAATTAGTCACTTCTTCCTCTGTGCTTTTTATAAGCCTCTGTTAATATGACTACTATAACGCCTATTATATTATATTCTAATTTATGTGTCAAATTTCAGGGCAGGGATCGTGTCTCAATCATGTAATGACTAACACAGTCTGTGGCAGATATCTAGCAGATACTCAATGCATTTTTTAAATGAGTAAACCTTGTTTGTTTTATTTTTCTGTAAAACTAGTTTAATAATGTGATTGTCTTCAATATAGCAATTTATCCTTAAACAATTGTAATAAGAGGAAGACAGTGAAAACACTGTTTTCAATATTCCTGAAAGGTTGTCAATTATATCAAATTCACCCAAAGAAGCAGAAAAAAATCTCCAAATTACAATGTTAAACATGGCTTTATAATAATAATGAAAAAAATGTGCTTATGAAATCATTTGTTTTCCCAATTCTTCTTCTCAACAGAGTATAAAAAATGATACACAAACATCAGGTTTAGACTTTACTTCAGAAGACTTTTAAAGGATCAAAACAATAGTTTTTTTTTTTTGTCAGTCAAAAAGGACCTCTTGGTTATCTAGTTCAACTTTCTGCTCTGTATGAATCTCTATGGTATCTCTGATAAATGCTTACTGAGCTTCTATTTGAATACTTTCAGTGATTGGGAACTCACCATTAGGAAGGTATTGATTCTTTATTTTAACAATCGTAATAGCCACATTGAGCCCAAATTTGCCTTCCTGTAGTCTTTAGCCGTTGGACTCAATCCTTCCTTCTTAAACCACAGAAAATATTCCTTCTTCCTTATGGAAACCGTATAAAGAACTAAAAACAGCTATATCATCATTCCAAGTCTTTCCCAGTTTTATTCAATTCCTTCTGAGATGTCACGTTTATCAACATTTTCACCAACCTGGTTCATATTCTGCAGACATGTCACAGTAAGTCTCTAAAACTTCTGAAATGAAGCCTGGAGCAACTTCAAGTGAGATTTGCCCAGTGTAGAGGATTTCTCAGAGCAGCACTAACATGTACCTTTCACTGTAGACTTTGTACAGGTATTTTAAATTTGGATTGGCTCTTACTTGATGTAGAGTCAAACCTTGGCAAGAGTCAGCAGGAAAGAGGATAAACGAAGTAGGCTCAGAGCTAAGAGAACTGATCCAATTCTGAGCCTTTTGTTGGGAGGCAAGCTGCCTAAATGAATCTTAGACATACCAAGGGGATTCAAGGGGTTTTGGTCAATAGATGGGGACCAGGCTGTAGCAGTATTTGAAATTAGATAGGTGGCAGCATCTTGCCTCCATAGGTCCTCCATCACCAGGTGGGGAACATGAGAAACAAGACCCAATTCCTGTGCAAAGAGGCTGCAAAGGGTTGGGCAAATCAGAGTGACGAGGACTGGGGTTCAAAGAAGGGCTATATACTTTTTTTATGTTTTATTTTTAATTGGAGGGTAATTACTTTACAATGTTGTGTTAGTTTCTGCTGTACAACAATGTGAATCAGCTATAAGTATATGTATATCTCCTCCCTCCTGAGCCACCTGCTCCATCCCACCCCTCTAGATTATCCCAGAGCTTAGCTGAACTCCCTGTGCCACATAGCAGCTTCCCCCTAGCTAGCTGTTCTACACACGGCAGTATATATACGTCAGTGCTACTCTCTCAGTTTGGGCTACATTTCTAAGGGGAAACTGAGGTAGTAACAATCAAAATAGCTCTGGAGTCATAAAGACTTTGTTGAATTCCATCTTCTCCACTCTCCAACCCCAGTAGTTTCCTCAAGTGAAAATGGTGCTAATAATAGTATTTACTTTAAAGGGCTGGTATAAAGACTTAGTTGGATAATATATGGAAGGTCTTGCATATGGTTATTGTTGCTTATTTCACAGTCATGTCCAATTGTTTGCCACTCCATGGACTGTATCCTGCCAGCCTCCTCTGTCCATTGGATTTCCCAAGCAAGAATACTGCAGTGGGTCTGGGATACAGTTACTGCTTTTCAAGTGTTTTTATTGAAAACTAAAATTAAAAAGGATAAAAATATAAGGTAAATGAATTTTAAAATAGTTTTACTTTTGAAGCCTTTAAAATTATGTACTGAGAGCATATTCTCAAAATATTTTTAACACTTCCTTTAAGAAAAGCACTATATATATATTTTTGAAACAAGATCAGGAATGATACAGACTGGTCCAATATGGCTTGTAAAGTAAGCATAATGTAATATGATTCATTATAATCCTCATAATAATTGTGCCAATGTTATGGCTGTAAGAAATAAACTTATTTTCAATTTCATTTTCAAATACAATAAGATGATGTGGTGGTGGTTTAGTTGCTAAGTCATGTCCAACTCTTGTGACCCATTGGACTGTAGCTTGCCAGGCTCCTCTGTTCATGGGATTCTTCAGGCAAGAATACTGGAGTGGGTTGCCATTTCCTTCTCTGGGGATCTTCCCGATCCAGGAATCAAACCCAGGTCTCCTGCATTGCAGGCAGATTCTTTACCAACTGAGTTACGAGAGAAGCCTGCGATAAGATGATGACTTAGTCATAAATTTTTGAAATCTGACTTTTTAAAAAAATTTTGTTGCTGTTGCTTAGTTGCTAATTCATGTCCAACTCTTTACAACCCCATGGACTGCAGCACACTAGGCTCCCCCGTCTTTCACTGTCTCCCAGAGTTTCCTCAGATTCATGTCCATTGAGTCTGTGATGCTATCTAACCATCTTATTCTCTGCCACTTCCTTCTCCTTTTGCTATCTTTCCCAGCATCAGGGTCCTTTCCAATGAGTCGGCTTTTCGAATCAGGCAGCAAAAGTATTGGAGATTCAGCATCAGCATCAGTCCTTCCAATGAATATTCAAGGTTGATTTCTTTTAGAATTACTAAAGGAATATATTATATATTTATAAATATATAATACATATATATTTAATATATATAATAAATATATAATATATATTTTATAAATATTTTATATTTTATATAAAATATAAATTTCATAAATATATTATATATTTATAAATATATAATTATAAACATATAATATATTCCTTTTTGGAATATAGAGTCATTAATCCAGTCAGAATTACAATTCACTATTTGTTAGAAATCTTTGCATAAACACTTTTCCCAGCCCACGCTGTTTTGCTTTTAATATCCAATTATCTAAAATTTAAGAAGAATGAGCACCGCCCCATGGGAGTGTGTGTGCTGCTCTATGATCCTATGGTTAAAATTCAGAGAATTAGGAGTGACGTCATCTGTAACAATAAAAAAGCTTCTCAGTGTGTGGAAGACTTATATATATAAAAGTCACATTGAAGGGTCTACAGCTCAATTTATCAGCCTTCTCAGGTTTACTCAACTTTGAGAAAGCATCAGCTGCTAATACGTTTGAAAGAAGATCGTATCCTAAGACGTGTGGTGAGTAATCTTTATTTTCTCTTTTAAGTTTCCATGAGTTCTTTTCTTACAATCAAGTAGTCATTTAATGTGTACCATTTCCTACTAATATCATGCTGTTTGTTAAAAGTAAAATGTTAAGGGAGGGTTTGGATTATATTTAATATTAAAATGCCACAATAAAAAATAAATTTATGCTACTAAAATATTGTTGAAACACTTATTTTTGTGATTAAAGTATTTTGAGAGACCTTGCTTTTTTTTTTTTAACTCATCTGCAATTACATGGAAATAATTAAAATTTGGCATGATGTGCTTTAATGATATCTTGTTAAAATTTTGAAATAAAGCAGCCTAGTGAGAAATGAATAATTCTGATTTAAATAATCAATGTAAATTTATGTCTCTGAGTTAAAATTCCATTTTCCCCACATAATATCCTCACAGAGAGCTCAATCTGTGTACTATAGTTGGAGAAACTGTTTTACTGCTGAATATTTGGTCCCTTTACATAAAACCTTTTCTAGTTTTCTATCTGAAAACTATACATGAATTTTAAGGAAGTTTTACACGTTTCTAATGACCTTCTTGTAAGAAGCTCACCTCTCAGTTAAGAATAGGAAAGAAAGGCAGAAGCACTAGGTGAGTGTGGCAGAGCTGGGACAAACTCCTGTCCTCTGGCTACAGTGATTTTTTCTCATATAAACCCAAAATGAAGAATATCCATTTGGTGCTCCTTCAATAGCTTATATTGCACAGTGAAAATAAATACAGTAGGTTATAATGGCCCTTATGCTACTTCTAAATGATGCAGTTTGCCACAGCCACCCTATGTGTATGTTAAACGGAGAACATTAAGTATTAAGAAAAGGCACTTCTATCATGAAAGCTTTTGCAGTTATTGAAATGCAGACTAAGGTAAGACTTTTCTATTTTGAGATAAAAAGCTTAAAAGCAAAACAGCAAAATTCTAAACATTATACTCAAACAAAATTGTTAATAAAATGAGCTGAAAAGATAAGATACAGACAAGCATTTTATATGGAATCAAAGCTCTAAATTTGTATAACAAGTAATTAATTAGATGATGCTTAAATGCTTTGACACATTCTTTTTAATGCTAGGAGAACTCTGTGTTAAGTTAGTAAAAATCTCTAAATCAGAACCTATTAATTTGGCATTTATAGTTATCATGACATTGAAAGGAAGTCTACTTATGATAAACAAATTTGCTAAGTAAACAGACGCTGTTGACAATTTACCTAATTAAGAGAAGTAGCTATTTTCAAGCAAATTAGAAGCATTTAGTCATAATTAACACAAAATGTGGGAGGAAATTCTAAACAGTGAACTTTTTGATTCTTCACATAGCTTAAAATTCATATAACTTGCACAAGAACTCTCAAAAAGATACCTAAGAAAGTAAAACTCATCTGTCTCATTTCTAAGCCAATTGGGTTATACTTACTATATACTAATTATGTGTATATATATAATATACAGTAATTATGTGTGTGTGTATATATATATATATATAAACTGTAAAATAAAGAGACTGATTCCAAAAGTCTCTCACAAAAAACATCCAATTAGTCACTGTCACACTCTGTGCAAACTTGTATGGTTATAAATATAAACTACTATAAATTTAATTGTACAGTTTGGAATATTAAAAGTATTTTTAAATACCTCCATTTTTCTTTTTCTTTTTTAGTTAATATGATGTCTGCAAAAGACATGGTTAAGGTAATGATTGTCATGTTTGCCATCTGTTTTCTTGCAAGATCAGATGGGAAGTCTGTTAAGTAAGTACCATAGCCTATTCTGCATGGTGAGGTCAGGGGAATTGGATTTTTAAGGTTGGCTTTATGATTTGGAAGAGGGGAACTAATGGAGTGATCCTCTCTGATTCTGTTCCCTCCAGGAAGAGAGCTGTGAGTGAAATACAGTTTATGCATAACCTGGGCAAACACCTGAGCTCCATGGAAAGAGTGGAATGGCTGCGGAAAAAGCTACAGGATGTGCACAACTTTGTTGCCCTTGGAGCTTCTATAGCTTACAGAGATGGTAGTTCCCAGAGACCTCGAAAAAAGGAAGACAATGTCCTGGTTGAGAGCCATCAAAAAAGTCTTGGAGAAGCAGACAAAGCTGATGTGGATGTATTAATTAAAGCTAAACCCCAGTGAAAACAGATATGATCAGGTCACTGTTCTAGACAGCATAGGGCAACAATATTACATGCTGCTAATGTGTTCACCTTCTATTAAGTGCCAATATTTCTATGACCAACCTTTATTGCTAGCTATGATGCCTACAATTTTAATTGAGTATTTTGATTCTACTTTATTCATCTAAGAGCTCTTTTAATCATTCTATTTCTATTGATTCCAAATAAATGAAGTTAAGTATTTCTCACTTGTTATAAAAATATCTTTTGGTTATGAGTAACACCAATATGTTAAAATTGATCATGACTAAGAACAACAACACAAAATGTTTTTTTAACCATAGGTTTAATGTTCTGATATTTTGAAATTATCCTTTTAATCTTATCAAAGTACCAGCTCCCTGAATCATTACTAGCTTGATACTATTATCCTATTCACTTCAGGAAAGAAATTGAAATGCTTGGCAAGGAGAGGCAGAAAGTGGTCAGAAACATGGCAAAAGCATTTGCCTATACACAAAGCCACAGAGCATATCCCTAGACTGGAGGTCAAATTGCAATAGTGTAGAATTTTTGTATTTAAAAGAATATAGCTGTTCATTTGTCCTTCCTCACATGCATTTTTAATAAAGTGAACTGACTTAACCAAAGACAATTTAGAATATCAATGGTCGTTATGGGGAACTTTTGAAATCCCCAAACTCAATCTTCTTGAAACCAATTTGGATTACCATAGCTCTAAGATTTCCAAAACTGAATGAAATGTCTATTTTGATTGGTATTTTGAGGCCTGTAAATATCACCAGCACCCTAAAATTGCCTCTTTACAAAGTAGGATTTTAAGATTAACTGAAGCAAACAAGTAACTAAGGAAAGATAAGGTGACTTCAGAAGCCTCATGCTCCTCCTTTTGGCTCCTTAGGATCAGGCTTCACCTTCCCTTCTGTACTACCCACTCCTTCTCTACACCCTCAGCTCCCCCATATTAATTCTCTCACTGAACAGTCTTATTTCTTTAAAACACTCCCCACTCCCTTTTCCTCTGAACTTATCAGAACCTGTCCCCTTAAAATTAAGCCTTCTGAGGACCCAAAGGCTAAACCCTGAATTTCTTATATTCCCTGGACTAAAGGTGAATTGCAAGCCATAGTCAAAGATTTTCCCAAAGTAACTGAAGATCTTCACAGATTTGCTGAGGAATTTAATATAGTTTTTCAAACTTGTCAATCATGTTTCTCTGACTTAGCTCATATGCTTGCTGGTAAAGGCCAGGCCCACCCAGCACTGCATGAAAATTGCTAATTGGAAAAGGAGAAGGAAGAGGAGGAGGAGCGGATGAGAAAGAGGAATAAGAATCCAGATTAGCAACCTTGGGAAGTCAAGGCTGTGGTGGGTAGAAGAGTACATGTAAGGCTATTTCGGGTTGTCTGCCCTTGGAATTGAGCCCCAAGAAACAGGGCATGTAAAGCAGAAGACTACTCAGATTCCTGAAGAAGAAAGGTTTTTGTTTAAAAAAAAGAAAGAAAGAAAGAAAATTCCTAATTGGAAATATCCTGAAAGGTCTCGAGAATTGCAACTGGAAGACCAGCTGCTAATTTATTATAAGATCAGGCTTGGACAGTTGCTGAGTAACTTCATGGAGCAATTCCTAGGGCTTTTCCAAATCCTGTTGATTGCAGCAAACTTTAGGTTTGCACAAAATATCTGATGAATCTGTTCATGACTGTTACAATTGACTTCAGATTACTTAAAAAAAATTCTGGTCTTCCTTCAGATGTTTATTCCATATTCCACCTGGGTAGCCTTAACTTTATGTTTATTAAGGAGTTGAACTAGAATCTTTCCTATCTAGCAAAAAAGATCAGGATGGAATGGGACACTATGTCCACTCCAGACTTACTTAATCTGATAAACTTGCTCTCATGCCCTCTAGATGATTCACCTAAAAGAAATACCACTAGGGAGGGAATTCCCTGATAGTCCAGTGTTTAAGACTCGGTGCTTTCAGTGCTATGGCCTGGGTTAGATCCCTAGCGAGGGAACTAAAATACTACAAGCCATGTGGAATGACCAAAAAAACCCAAAACAAACAAAGCAAAATTAAGATTAATTTTTAATCTTCAAATCCAGCAAACAAAGACCCTGTAAACAAAACCCTTCTAGTTTCTATTATTGCAAAGAACTAGGACACTGGGAAAAGGCTTTCCAGGTGGTTCAGTGATAAAGAATCTACCTGCAATGCAGGAGATACAGGAGATGTGGTTTTGATCCCAGATTAGGGAAGATTCCTTGGAGAAGGAAAAGGTAGCCTGCTCCAGTATTCTTGCCTGATGGGCTAACACAGCAACTAAAAGACAGCACCATACATTCAAGTGTTTTAGGCACCTTCGGCCTTCTGACAAGTCTTTCCAACATCCTCCCAATCCTTGATGGTGGGGCTCTGAGAAACTACAGGAGCTTTTCCCAGATATCCATCTTAATCTGCTTGGAGAAATGTTTCTCCAGATTGGGTATAAATTTCTTACACTCTCTGCTGCTCAACTTCACTAGTATAAAACAGCACCTGCCTCAAAGTACTAAATCAGTTCAAATAGGGGGGATCACTATTCAGCCTCAAGAGATGCCTGTCTCCTAAACTGTTTCCTTTTGTTTGGCCCTTTGGGAGGTATACTCCCTTTTCTTCTTATTACCTCAACCCCATTTACATATCAGGCTTAGATTTCTTAGAAAAGTATCATGCTGGAATTTCTTTTTTCCAGAAGGATAAAGGATAAATAATTCTAGAACTTGACAGTTGTCATTAAAGTAACCAACCAGGTGAATTAAATAACCCCTTGATAGCACAGTTGGTATAGAATCGCCTTCAATGCAGGAGACCCTGGTTCAATTCCTGGGTTGGGATGATCCACTGGATAAGGGATAGGCTACCCACTCCAGTATTCTTGGACTTTCCTTGTGTCTCAGCTGGTAAAAAATCCACCTGCAATGCAGGAGACCTGGGTTCGATCTCTGGGTTGGGAAGATACCCTAGAGAAGGGAAAGGCTACCCACTCCAAGTATTCTGGCCTGGAGAATTCCATGGACTATATAGTCCATGGGGTAGCAAAGAGTTGGACACGACTGAGTGACTTTCACTTCATTTTGATGTCTTTTACGGGATGGGTGCTTATCCAGGACCTTTGACTAATAAAAAATTTTGTTGTCCCAACACCCTTCTGTTCCTAAACCTCATACACTACTAATATCCATTCCCAATGGAAGTGGTTTCTTTACTGTAATTGATTTCTTCAGTGCATTCTTTAGTAGTTCAGCCAATAAAACTAGTCAATACCTTCTTTACTTCACTTGAAAAGAAAAACAATTCACGTGGACAATAATGCCTTAGGACTTACTTATTGCTCACAAGTCTTGAAGACTTATCCAGGTGATAAAAAGTTCCCTAGAAGTTCTATTTTGTTGTAACATATGAATGAAATCTCTTTGCTCTCCTTCTCAAGCCTCTTCACAGGAAGAGGCTAAAGCTTTTAGCTTTAAAGGGACATACAGTTGCCAAGGAAAGAATGCAGTTTGTCCAAACCCAGTTTTGATATTTAGTTGGGCTTCCCAGGTGGTGTAGTGGTCAAGAATTCACCTGCCAGAAGACCTGAACAGACATTTCTCCAAAGGAGACATACAGATGGTAATAAACACATGAAAAGATGCTCAACATCGCTCATTATTAGAGAAATGCAAATCAAAACTACAATGAGACATCACCTCACACTGGTCAGAATGGTCATCATCAAAAAATCTCTCCATTCATCCCACCCTCTCCTTCCCCTTTGTGTCCACAAGTCTGTTTTCTATGTCTGCATTTCCATTGTTGCCCTGAAAAAAGGTTCATCAGTACCATCTTTCTAGATTCCATATATATGCATTAATATACAATATTTGTTTTTCTCTTTCTGACTTACTTTACTCTGTATAATGGGCTCTAGTTTCATCTACCTCATCAGAATTGACTAAAATGTGTTCCTTTTTATGGTTGAGTAATATTCCATTATATATGGAATATGTATATCTTTATCTACAACTTCTTTATCCATTCATCTGTTGATGGACATCTAGGTTGCTTACATGTCCTAGTTCCTTTTTTTCCACACTATCTCCAGCATTTATTGTTTATAGAATCCGCCTGCCAATGCAGGAGAAACAAGAGGCGCAAGTTTGATGCCTGAGTCAGGAAGATTCCCTTGAGTAGGAAATGGCAACCCACTCCAGTATTCTTGCCTGGAAAATTCCATGGATAGAGAAGTCTGGCAGGCTACAGTCAATGGGGTCACAAAGAGTGGAACATGACTTAGCAACTGAACAACAACCACCTTTGATCCTGGTACTCTTCTCTCCACCACCAATGACATCCCTCATGACTGCTTAACACTGATGGGGCACCTCCTGACTCCTGGTGACAATCTATAGGCAATTCCTCTATGTAACACTGGTTTCTCATGGTTCACTGATGGTTCTCATTCAAAAGATGACAGTGGCAAATATTGTGCTGCGTAGTCTATTGCAACTATTTTTGATACTGATGAGGCAACATCTAGATCTATGACTACTTTGGCCCAACAGCCTGAATTGTACACTGTTACACAGGCTTGTGCTTTAGTCAAGGGCAAAACTTCTAATATTTATACTGTTAACAGATATACCCTCAGAATAGCTCATAGCTTTGGAATGTTTTGGAAGCAACATGGCTTCCGTACTTCTGCTACTGCTACTGCTAAGTCGTTTCAGTTGTGTCCGACTCTGTGCAACCTCATAGACAGCAGCCCACCAGGCTCCCCCGTCCCTGGGATTCTCCAGGCAAGAATACTGGGGTGGGTTGCCATTTCCTTCTCCAATGCATGAAAGTGAAAAGTGAAAGTGAAGTCGCTCAGTTGTGTCCGACTCTTAGCGACTCCACGGACTGCAGCCCACCAGGCTCCTCCGTCCATGGGATTTTCCAGGCAAGAGTACTGGAGTGGGGTGCCATCACCTTCTCCATTCCGTACTTCTAGTAGATATCAAATGTTAAATGGTCCCTTTGTTCAGGAATCGTTGGATGTAATACTTTTACCTGCCACCTTAGCTACTATTAAGGTTCCAGGGCATTCTAAACTTGACTCTCTGGAAGCTAAGGAAAATCACTTTGCTGACATTTCCATAAGAAATGCTGCCCTTAAAGGAACCAAGAGCAATCAAATCTCTGTCATGATCCAGAGGGATATTTCCCCAAATATTGTCAGATTAGGCAACTGACTAGAGAAGCCCAATAGTTGGCCTCAGAAAAGAAAAAACAAGATTGAAAATACACAGCTTTTAGTTTGAAAAAAAGAGAAATCTCTGATTCAAACCAAATAACATCCTAGTCCTGCCAGACACTCTAAAACTCCCACTGCTAACCACTATACATGCATTAAACGATTGGTCTATTCACAACATGATAGCATTCATGAATCAGTGTTGGTGAAGAAACATTAACAAAGCTACGAAAAAGTCCCTACCCTACTTGTCCCACTTGCTCTAAATACAACCCAGGAAAGTCTGTTTGTAGCTCCTAGACATTTTAAACTGCCTAATGGACCATTTGAGTTCTGGCCAATGGATTTAATACAGCTTCCTCCATCTCATGGATATACATGTCTTAGTAATGGTCTACATGTTTTTCACACTGGACTGATGGACTACTGCCTGTTCTGTGGCTAAAGTCCTTTTGGATAGGATTATTCCTACCTAGGGAACTGCTCTTGAACTTCATAGTAATCAAGGAACCCATTTTATTGGTCAGGTACTTCTTCCAGTCTGCTCTGTTTGGCTGGTTTTGTAACAGTTTCATTGTGCTCAATCCTCTCATTTGGTTTAATGTACACAGTGTTATTAAGATTCAATTGACAGGGACTTCTCTGGTAGTCCAGTGGTTAAGACTCCAGGCTTCCACCGCAGTGGGGGATGAGTTTAATCCCTGGTTGGGGAACTAAGATTCCACATGCCACCCTCACTCCCAATTCAACTGACAAAATTTGTAGGGGTCCTCCAAATACCTTGGCCAAAAGCATTGCTGGTGGTCCTTCTAAATCTCAGATCCACCCTTTTTGGAACACATCAAATCTCACCCTTTGGGACAGTCACAGGATGCCCGATGCATTTGGCTCCTGCCTCTTTTGACCCACCACTGTTGAAAGGAAAGATACTCCAATATTGCAAAGATCTAGTTGCTTCTATTACAAATCATAGAGCATTCTTTTCACCACGCATTCCTGGAAAAGGAAGAAAGACCTTAAGCATCATACTTTGCCACCTGGAGATTTTGTCTATTGGAAAAGGCACCTCCAGGAAGACTCTCTTTAACCTTGCTGGAAAGGCCCCTATCAGATACTGCAAAACCAATCTTTGTGCTACCAAACTCCAGGGAAAAGACTTGGAGATTCATGTGACACATCTAAAGAAAGCACTGACTGGACCTGCACATTATCTAGTGATCTGAAAGTAAGATTCCTGGAACTGAAGCAGACAACTTTTGATGAGATAGTTTTCCAAAGCTATCTGGACCATGCCTGTTGGAAGTCTGTCTGCCCAACTTGATGATGACATAATGCTTCAGGTGATCTCCAATGCCTAATATCTTGATAATATATAAACTTCAGAGAAAAAGTGCCTGAAAGTTCTCTCACTTACATTCCTTATTACTCAAATGTGACTTCAATAGGTTTCCAATTTGTGTACTTTTTCTGAGGTGAGACACTACGCTCAGGAAAAGTCTTTCCTGACATTGAGGGATAGGGAGCTGATAAAATCAGAAAACCTGACCCTTGATCAGTGATTCTTTCAAAGAGAGATCACGATTAAAAGAGGAAAATGTAAAAAAAATTACTAAACAGAAACGTCAAATCATCAGGAGACCAGAAGGGGGAGCTCTAATGCCCTTCTTCCAAAGCAGGGCCCAACTGGCAGACCTTTTCTCTCCTGCCAACAACTTGGCCAGTGAAAAGTCCTGGACTGTTTATTATAGCTCTCCCAACTTCCGTTTCCCTTCTGTGAAAGGGTTCTCCTTCCCTGGCTGTGTGAAGACTTACATGTTGCTCACCATGGTTGCAGATCCTGAACTGTAATTCTTTTTTTTTTTTTGCTGGAGAAATGACTAACATTTATTTTAGGTCAACACCTTAAACTATGAGCCTCTTGGGTTTAGTTCAACTTCATCCCAGACAAAGCCCAGTATTTAGAATGAAGTTAGGTTTTAAAATCAATTATTTTGTTTTAGCAATTCTTATCCTAAGGCTTCATTTTCTGTTTAAAAAAAAAAAGATAATTTTCTCAATCATGTAAACTCACAGTAATATCAAAAGAGCTTGGGGGCATATGATCCATTAGTTTCACGCTATACACTTTTCTTTTGGGATAAGAGATCACATATCTCTTTGAAAGGACTATGGCCAAATTTTAACATTTGTAGCTTTCTTGGCACAAATCTTCACAGGTTACATATTTTCTCCCTCTCTTGGGATCCCAGGGGAAAAGGGTGGGCACAGGAGGCTCCAAGATAAGACATATTTGTGAAGATGTATAAATGAGAACCATCAGAGGCATTTAAGAATAAAATGGCTTTCAGGTTCCAGTCCAGAAAAATCCTCATCTTTAAGTTTGAGCTCACATGGAAAATAGTCCTGGTTTCTGTACTGGCAGTGACTTAATGTCTCTGCCTGAGGCTCACAACTCAGAATCCCATACCTGATAAGGTCATTCATGATATGCAGATTCCCTGCAAACAACCACAGCCAATTTCAGCATTTATTCAACTTTCACCTTCTAATAATGACAGCCGGAAGTGAAGCAGAACAACCCAGGACACAAGCAGCAGAGATATATGTTTTGGCATCCGCTGGTGGTCTTGTCTGAAACTACCTCTTTCAATGCTCTGCAAGTCATTAAGAGAATAAGAGGAAGTTACTGTTTATAGCCAGATTTAGTCATTTTCACATAGAATCTCAGCACAGGCATCACCGCTTTGATCTCAGTCATCAGTTTCCTCAAGGCCATATTGGTCTGGATTCTCTGGATCCTGGAGATGTCCAGACACTGGAGTCAAGAGAACAGGCTGTCCTGATTCCCCCTCTCCAAGTGCCTAAGGCAGGTGAGGCGTAAGTTCTGTTTGCGGAATGTCAAACAGGGATCTTGTCTTTTTCAAGTTTTTTTCTGCCATGGCCACATTTCAATACAGCTGTTATTGATTTTGTGCTTCTCTTGGGTACTGAGGGATTCCTTGGTGGCTCAACTGGAAAAGAATCTGCCTGCAATGCGGGAGACCTGGGTTTGATCCCTGAGTTGGGAAGATACCCTGGAGGAAGGTATGGCAACCCACACCAGTATTCTTGTCTGGAGAATCCCTTTGGACAGAGAAGCCTGGCAGGCTGCAGTCCATAGGGTAGTAAAGAGTTGGACACAACTGAGCAACTAAGCCAGGGTACTGCAACTTCTTAACTGGATCCTAGACTTCTCATAAAGATACTGTGCTCCATATACTACTGCTAAATCTGTGTTTCTGTGAGGAACCAAGGGCTAGGACTTTCTATTCCACCGCATTGTTGACTTTGCTAACAGAGGTTTATTTACTTATTTATTAAAGATATGTGTATTTATTTATTTATAGCTGCACTGGGTCTTTGTTGCTGCACGTGGGCTTTCTTTAGTTGCATGGGCTTCTTGTGTTGTGGCTTCTCTTGTTGTGGAACATGAGCTCTAGCACATGCGGGCTCAGTAGTTATGGCGCACAGGCTCAGCTGCCCAGTGGCATGTGGAATCTTCCTGGACCAGTGTTCGAATCCATGTTCCCTGCATTGGCAGGTGCATTCTTAACAAATGGACCACCAGGAAAGTCCAACATAGGTTTGCTTTTGAATTCTATGTATTTATTGTTATATTGATGTATTTGCCTGTTCCTGCATACTTTATGTACACACACACACATATCCTTCTTTATAAACCTCTATTTTACTATTCAATATTTACACTGAGTTTGAGTTCTTTTCTAAAAAATCCAGCTGCAGTTTTATCTGGATTGTATTAAAATTAAATGTTAAGAACTGTCACTTATTATATTGTCCTATTCATCAACATAGTAAACCTTTTCACTCATTCTAATCTACTTTGGTGGTGGTGGTGGTTTAGTTGCTAAGTCGTGTCCAACTCTTGTAACTCCATGGACTGTAGCCCCCCCAGGCTCCTCTGTCCATGGGATTTCCCAGGCAAGAATTTCAGTTCAGTTCAGTTCAGTTCAGTCACTCAGTCGTGTCCTCCTCTTTGCCACCCCATGAATCGCAGCACTCCAGGCCTCCCTGTCCATCACCAGCTCCTGGAGTTCACTCAAACTCACGTCCATCAGTGATGCCATCCAGCCATCTCATCCTCTGTCGTCCCCTTTTCCTCCTGCCCCCAATCCCTCCCAGCATCAGAGTCTTTTCCAATAAGTCAACTCTTCACATGAGGTGGCCAAAGTACTGGAGTTTCAGCTTTAGCATCATTCCTTCCAAAGAACACCCAGGGCTGATCTCCTTTAGAATGGACTGGTTGGATCTCCTTGCAGTCCAAGGGACTCTCAAGAGTCTTCTCCAACACCACAGTTCAAAAGCATCAATTCTTCGGCACTCAGCTTTCTTCACAGTCCAACTCTCACATCCATACATGACCACTGGAAAAACCATAGCTTTGACGAGACAGACCTTTGTTGACAAAGTAATGTCTTTGCTTTTGAATATGCTATCTAGGTTGGTCATAACTTTCCTTCCAAGGAGTAAGCGTCTACACCACAATTCAAAAGCATCAGTTCTTCGGTGCTCAGCTTTCTTCACAGTCCAACTCTCACATCAATACATGACCACTGGAAAAACCATAGCCTTGACTAGATGGACCTTTGTTGGCAAAGTAATGTCTCTGCTTTTGAATATGCTATCTAGGTTGGTCATAACTTTCCTTCCAAGGAGTAAGCATCTTAATTTCATGGCTGCAATCACCATCTGCAGTGATTTTGGAGCCCCCCAAAATAAAGTCTGACACTGTTTCCACTGTTTCCCTATCTATTTGCCATGAAGTGATGGGACCAGATGCCATGATCTTCGTTTTATGAATGTTGAGCTTTAAGCCAACTTTTTCACTCTCCTCTTTCACTTTCATCAAGAGGCTTTTTAGTTCCTCTTCACTTTCTGCCATAAGGATTTAATGCCTAACCCCATGGACGGAGAAGCCTGGTAGGCTGCAGTCCATGGGGTCGCACAGAGTCGGACACGACTGAAGCGACTTAGCAGCAGCAGCAAATAGAGTTTAAACACTTTTTGTAGAAAAATTTTATGAATCCTTTGTTAATTGCTAAATTCTAAATGGTTAATGTGAAAGGTATCTAAATGTTTATTATATTTTCTAACTGGTTAATTTTGGTATAGAGAAGCATTGTTCATTTTTTAAATTTTATTACCAAGAAACTTGCTGAACTGTCTTATAAATTCTAATATCTTATTTACATTTGCTATTCTATGTAGATGATCACATAATCTGAAAAAATGACATTTTCTCTCTTTTCTCCCTGTGATTACACCTCTTTTTCTTTTTTAAATAGTATTATCTAGTACTTCAATACCATGTTAATCAATGAATGTGCTTCCTTATCATATTCTGGACCTTAATAGGAGTATACATATAATTTCTCAACAAGACGATGGCCTTTAAATATTGATGACATTCCCTTATGTAACTAGTTTTCTAAAGGTTCTTTTGAAATTATAAAAGAACCTTATAAAATGCTGTTTCTCAAAAAATATGTAACTTTTCACCTTTAGTTCATTAATGTAATAAATTAAATATTTTTGCATGACTGGAATAAAATCTACTTTATCTTGATGTGTTTTTACTTTTTAAAATAGTAAAGTTTATTGTACATACAAAATTTATTGTACATATATATATAGATTTTTAAGGAAAAAAACATTTACTCACTATTTAGATAGTGAAAGAGAATATTGTTACTACCTCAGAAATTCCTTGTAAGCCTTTCCTTGATCACATTCCCTTCA
Organism: Bubalus kerabau; assembly: GCF_029407905.1. Classification (NCBI taxonomy): domain Eukaryota; kingdom Metazoa; phylum Chordata; class Mammalia; order Artiodactyla; family Bovidae; genus Bubalus; species Bubalus kerabau. Next base: position 39,199,964 of record NC_073638.1, read on the forward strand.
TCCTCACTTTATCATTATTCCTTTGCTCTTCTTTATAGAAAATCAATATCCTTTGATTAGATTGGATGGTTTAATAAATATTTTCCATATTTATGCTCTGCATAGCAAAGGTTCTATTTTTCTAGTCTGTAGTGTCTATTTTCTCACTATCCATTATGGCTAAGCCCTTGCTCCATATTGTTAGGTTTTTACCAGTCACCTTTTTATCCATTTAAAGGTACTCATCTCTGAATTGGTTAGAGTGAGCAAATTGCTCTAATAGATCCCAAATATACACCCACCTAAATTAAATAGAATTTTATTTCTTATTCACATATTATTACTGGAATATTATACTACTAGGCAGGTGAACAATTCAATAGGATAGCCAGGAACTCAACTTCTACCATGGTAGCCCTAACGGTCACCTATCCAGATAAGTAGAAGTGAAAAAGGAATGCCACGTGGGAAGTTTTTACTGGTCAAGCCTGGGAAGGTGACATCATCTCTTCATATTTCACTAATTATAATATAGTCATGGAACCATACCTAATATGGTAAAGAAGGGTGGGACAGCTGAAAAATTAAGTCTCTGACTGGGTAGATGCTTCCCAGTAACAACTCTTTTGGAGAAGGCAATGGCACCCCACTCCAGTACTCTTGCCTGGAAAGTCCCATGGATAGAGGAGCCTGGTAGGCTGCAGTCCATGGGGTCGCTAGGACTTGGGCATGACTGAGCAACTTCAGTTTCACTTTTCACTTTCATGCATTGGAGAAAGAAATGGCAACCCACTCCAGTGTTCTTGCCTGGAGAATCCCAGGGACAGGAGAGCCTGGTAGGCTGTCATCTATAGGGTCGCACAGAGTCAGACACGACTGAAGTGACTTAGCAGCAGCAGCAACAACTCTTTATTTTCTGTATAGTATGGTAAGTCTGTATTTAACTTAAAAATCTACCGAAATTTTTGCAAAGTGGCTGTAATATAATTATGTTCATGCTAGCACTGTATAAGGACTCTTCTCCCTATTTTCATCTACGCTTGTATCTGATGTTATTATATGCATTTCAGTGTGGATGTAGTATATTTCATTGTGGTTTTAACTTACATTTACTTAATGACTAATGACATTTAGCACCCTTTCCTGTGCTAATTAGCTATTTGTATGTCTGCATATAAATGTCTTTGCAAGTCTTTGCCATTTTTAAATTGGGTTGTCTTATTTATTAGTGAGTTGTAAGAGTTCTTTATATATTATGAGTGCACATCCTTTGTATGATTTGCAAACATTTTCTCTCAGTCTATGGTTTGTCTTTTCATCCTCTTAATACTATCTTTTGAAGCATAAACTAAAACAAATTCTATTTTAATGAAGCCCAATTTCAATTTTTTCTTTTATGCTTTGTGATTTTGGTATCATATCTAGGAATTCTTTGCCTAAACCCAAATTGATCAAGATTTTCCCTCTAATTTCTTTTAACAAATTTATAGTTTTAGTTTTTATATTTAGGTCTGTGTTCCATTTAAAGTTAATCTCTTTTTGAAATAAGGATTTAAGTTTTCGTTTGTTTTAGCTTTTTTAAATACAGATATCTAACTGTCCTGGTATCAAACACCATGATTTTAAAAAGGCTATCTTTTCCTCATTGAAGTGAATGGTCTTGGTGCATTTGCTGAAAATCAATCAACCATAAATGTAAGGGTTCATTTCTGGACTCTCAGTTCTATTCCACTGATGTATTTGGTTAGCTCATTGCCAATACCACATCTTAAAAAAAATTTTTTTTTAATTGTAGTACAGTTGATTTACAATGTTGAATATCACGCTGTCTTGATTCCTATAGTATTGTAGTAAGTTTTGAAATCTTGAAGTGTTAAGTTCTTCAGCTTTGTACTTTTTCATAATTCTTTTGGCTATTCTAGAACTTTTACATTTATACATATATTTTTGGATCAGCTTGTCAATTTCCACAAAGAAAGCCTGAAAGCATTTGTCAAAAACTGTGAAAGATCTGAGATTTCACTCTATCACCAGCTAATAAGTTACAGAAAAAGTTAACAAACTCTTTTAATCTAACATTCCAAGGTCTTTTTGTCCCAATTTCAATCTTCTTATTCCTTTTAATTGCTACTGTTCTCCCTACATAAGGGCTTCCCCGATGGCTCGATTGCTTGGCAGTAAAGAATCTGCCTGCAATGCAGGAGATGAGGGTTCGATCCCCGAGTGGGGAAGATCCCCTGGAGGAGGGCGTGGCAATCCACTTCAGTATTCTTGCCTGGGAAATCCCATGGACATAAGAGCCTGGTGGGCTGTGATCCATGGATCACAAAGAGTCAGACATGGCTAAAGCATGCATGAGACTGAGCACCCTACAAAATATTGAGTTTAGCTATTTATATGCCTTTGTTGATCTTTCCATAGGAATACCCTTTCCTACCATAGCTTCAAGCCAGACTCCTATCTATTCTTTACAACCTCTAAGAGAAACATTCTTCTTTTCCTCCCCTTTTCTGCACCTTCTTCATATTTTCAGTTGGAAGTCATCTTTCCTATTTCTGACCTCCCATAGTGCAATTTCTCTATCTCTGTATGACCCAAGTTGTTTTCCTTTTGTTATATAATTACACATCTTTTTTTTTTTTTTCAGTAGAACCTGTATATTGATAATGTCTGTTATCTCCCCTTAAGTTCTTATACATGGTCTTGATCAATAAATATATTTGCTGAATAGAGATACAGATTTTTTGTGTGTATGATTTTCTTGTTCCTGATGTTAGGTGACAGTGCTTAAATAGTACAAAGAAATCTGAGGCTTTAAAGTTAAATAGGATTCTAGGTATGTGGCTTATCATTCGTTCTCTGAACAAATATTCAACCAGAGGTCTACCTTATCTGCCTTGGAAACAACCTTGTGTTAGTGTGCTATGAGGTACGATAATATAGACAACTGAAAAAACTTGTCTGTTCATTGTTTGTCCATGAAACTTCTCTATTTCTGTTTTGACCTCTTTGATATATAGATTGATATTGAGGAAAGAAGACTTGTATTAAGGGTCTGAACCTTAGCTCATTCAGTCAGCTAGCATTTATAAATTATTGTACAAAAGTTTTTGATCAATAGCATTATCTACTAGGTGTAAAGCTGCTACTATGCACCCAAATTAATATATGAAAAGTTGCTTTTTTAAAAAAAAAAATGACAATGATAGCTTTATTAGATTTTCTTTTCTTTAAAAAAAATAACAGAATAAAATGAACTGTAGGTCCTTCAAAGCAAGGTAAAATGACTTGACCTGATTCTAAAATGGAATAAAAGTTCCATGCTGCTGCTGCTGCTAAGTCACCTCAGTTGTGTCTGACTCTGTGCGACCCCATAGACGGCAGCCCACTAGGCTCCCCTGTCCCTGGGATTCTCTAGGCAAGAACACTGGAGTGGGTTGCCATTTCCTTCTCCAATGCATGAAAGTGAAAAGTCAAAGTGAAGTTGCTCAGTTGTGTCCGACTCTTAGCGACCCCACGGACTGAAGCCCACCAGGCTCCTCCGTCCATGGGATTTTCCAGGCAAGAGTACTGGAGTGGGGTGCCACTGCCTTCTCCAAAAGTTCCATACTTCATCTGAAATCTTTCACTAATTCTTCCAATGTTCCCTGGAAAATTCCTAGAACTTGGAATTGTTACTGTTTCAGTCATCAAGTTGTGTCTGACTCTGTGACCCCGTGGAAGCCAGGCCTCCCAGTCCCTCATCATCTCCCGGAGTTTGCCCAAGTTCATGTTCACAGAAGTGGTGATGCCATCCAACCATGCCATGTCACCCTCTTTTCCTTCTGCTTTCAATCTTTCCTAGCATCAGGGTCTTTTCCAATGAGTTGGCTCTTTGCATCAGGTGGCCAAAGTACTGGAGCTTCAGCTTCAGCATCAGTCCTTCCCACAAGTATTCAGAGTTGATATCCTTTAGGATTGACTGGTTTGATCTCCTTGCTATCAAAGGGACTCTCAACAACTGTGTGAATTATGCTAAGCAGAGCACCTGACTGGCACACAAAAGAGTTTGAAGGACTTTTTCTAAAATTTTTAATTAAAAAAAAAAGAGGTATAATTTTTATTATTTTCAGGTGTATAACAATAATTCAGCATTTGTTTATGAGTTTTTATTTTCCTATTGTTAGGCTTATTTGTACGGAGCGTAGGGTGAGCCAAATGTATGTATAGTATACATATACGTGTGTGTGCTCAGTCGCTCGGTTGTGTCTGACTCTTTGTGACTCCATGGACTATAGTCCACCAGGCCCTCTGTCCATAGAATTTTCCAGGCAAGAATAACTGGAGTGGGTTGCCATTTCCTTCTCCAGGGTATCTTCCCCACCCAAGGATCCAACTCTTGTCTCCTGCATTGCAGGCAAATTCTTTTAACCTGCTGCGCCACCTGGGAAGGTTGGATAGTATGAAAATAATATCTAAAGGGAGATTGGCAGAAATACTACAGTAGAATATCAGGATCTCTCTTTAGGAAATAAAAAGTGAAAACTGTTCAGTCATGTCTGACTCTTTGTGACCCCATAAACTGTAAGCCTGTCGGGCTCCTCTGTCCATGAAATTCTCCAGGTAAGAATACTGGAGTGGGCAGCCATTTTGTTCTTCAGGGTATCTTCCTGACCCAGGGATCAGACCCAAAGATCTAACCCAGGTCTCCTGCACTGCAGGCAGATTGATTACCATCTGAGCCACCAAAGAAGCCCCTCTTTAGGCAATGATAGCTTTTATTTTGATACAGGGAAATAATTCCTGTTTGACAGATCTCACGAACCTTAACTTGGACTTAGAATTTCTTCTCTTGATCTTGTCTTTCAAAAGAAAGCCATGGTAATAGATAAAGGTCAATGGGGTGTTTGTTGTTGTTTTGTTGCCTGAGGGTTTTCTTGACGTTTCTCCATGAGATATACCTGTATTACAAAACTATCAGATTTTCTTTCTTAGAAATCTTTGAAGATTTCCACATTAGCAGAATGTGGCAATGATAATTTGGTGTACTATGACAATAACCTGTTTCCCTGGTGGCTCAGATGGTAAAGAATCTGCCTGCAATGCAGGAGACCAGGGTTCCATCCCTGGGTTGGGAAGATCCCCTGGAGTAGGGAATGGCTACCCACTCCAGTATTCTTTCCTGGAGAATTCCATGGACAGAGGAGCCTGGAGGGCTATACAGTTCATGGGGTCCAAAGAGTGGGACACGACTGGGAGAGTAACACAACTATGACAATAACCTGTTTCCCTTAGGTCTCTCATATGTAGGTGGCCAGAGATGTGGACAAGGATGTGCACTATCCTCTACTGTACAGGTCAACTGCTCATCTCCATAAACACTCGTTTGAAGAAACATTTTTGTTATCACATGTAGGAGTCACGGAGTTTTCTCTTCCTAACTAAACAGTGATTAACAGGTTTTCAACAAAGTTCTTTCCGCAAAATCTGTTTTCATAGCAAATTACTCAAACCCGGTCCTCTCCCTCCTCGCTTCCTCTGGGGAACGAATGCTCCTCCCACTCTTCTCAGAACTGGGGAACTCTTACCCATCCTTCAAGATTCCGCTCAAATGTCATTCCCTGGTGGAGATTTCCTCAACATGGCAGGCCAAGTCGGTTCCTTCCTCTCACAACTTATAACTTGGCCTTTACCACAGTTTAACAGGATTATCTGTTTCAGGGTGGGTCTCGCTCCCAGGGCGTGAGCTTTGAGATCGGAGACCTTCTTTCATTTTTTCCATTTGTGTAGTCCAGCATGTGACAGACAGTAAAGATGAGTGACAGAAACCCTATGACTGGCAACCTTCTGCCGCAAGGAGCAATATCCCATCCACGTTGCTATCGATGTTCCACAGAGGCCCAGCTGCACAAGTTCCAACTGGTACACGGATTCCCGCTTACCCAGTGTTTAAAAACAAACAGCTGCGGACGGTAGGAAATAGAGAATGGCTCTGACGAAAACCGCTTTTCCTGAACTCAGACCGGTTAATAACCGCCAGCTGAGCCGGCAAAGGCGTTCGGAGTTCACCCAGCTGAGGAAAACGCTTTCCTTGAGTAAACTCAGAGTCCTTAGGTATTTCTCCAACTCTGGGATGTCCGCTTTTTTCTAACGGTAACAAGAAATCAAGGGAAAATGTGGTATTCAAAGATTTGGAGGTGACAGCTCGCAGCCACTCAGGCTCGAGGATCGCAGTAGATTACGAGCTGACGTCTGTGGACACAAGCGCTTCCCATTTTGTGGCACCAGCCCCCAGGCTGAGCGCCCACCCACCCCAGGCTGCCACTCCCTCAACCGCGGGCACCCTCTGCGCCCCGCCCAACTACTGGGCGGTGAGGCTCCATTCTCGCGACGACTCAGCTAATCTCGCCTATTCGATCTGAGGGATCTCGCGAGAAGCAGCCTGGAGCCGGCCTGTAACCTGCTGGGGCGGCTTTAGTAGCCGCAGCCGCTCGAGCGGCCGCAGCCACAGACACCTCTCTGGAGGGATCTGGTTGGGGAGGAAGCGGAGGTGTCGCTGGCCCTGGCCTGTGCCTGGACACTCAAAGGGGACTACAGGTTCGAGGGTGACTGGACTCAGTTGGGGAACTCAGTAGGGGCGGCGCCGGAGCCTGGGCTTGGTGGGGGCGAAGGAGGAAGGGGGCGGAGGACGAATCTGGGCTTGAGAGCTCAACTGCTGTGGCGGTGGTCTGGGCGTCCCAGATCCTGCTGGGGGACCGTGGGTGGGGTTCTGGGCTCCGGCCGCTGGCTCCCAGTTCGGAGAGGCAGCGAAGGGACTTGGGTTTCGGGGGTGCTGTTTTTGGGTTGGAAGTTCTGAGGCCTTTCCCCAGAGATGAAGGCGATACCCTCAACCCTCTTTCCCGGGGCAGGGGAACCCTGTGCCCCGCCCCTTTTCTGTCATTCTGGGTTAACGCCGCGACATCCTGAGGAGGGCGCATCACAATAGGGGCTAAGTTGGCCCCAGTCTCGCTTTGGGTGAAGAGGAATGAGACCCCAATAAGGTGTTGCGTGGTTTTATGCTGTAACGATATGACGTGCGGTAAAGCTTTGTTTTCCCAAAATTCGCACAGAAAAGCTGCTTATTTTTTTCTTCTTCAGATACAAATCCTTTATCCTCTTGAAGGTGTGCAGGAAGGTTAGACATCACGTAGTAACTTGTTAGTATGGGGACAGTGTGACCATTATTGGGCCGCACAGATTTCCTGCTAATTTTTCTCTTTACTACTTTGAGCCCGTGATGAGAAGTCACTAGTCCAGACATGCTAGAACATCAGTCTCTTGTCACATTATGCATTTAACATATACAGTTTATTTAAACTTTTTTTTACTCTTTAAGAATCTTCATGCTTTTTATTTAAATTAATATCAGAGAAAACTAACAGTATATTGATTTTCTTTGTACAACTGGTATCCCCATCCCCCTTACACAAATTTGATCAAGACTTTTTAGAGAGGGGGTTATAGATAAATTTTAAATGAAATAGACTGTAGAAATTAGAATAAGAGATGTAATAAGGAGTGCAACTGTAAGGGCCAAAAAAGTTTCTATACTGGAGAACCCATCTAGGACTGAAGCCCAGGCTTTGAAAGTGAGGACTATAGTCATTAGAATACAAAGCAGAATGCCGTAGAAATAACTCGGGAGAGGATTTGATGGTGGATAAAGACTATTAAAAAAGTGTGTGAGGAGAATTGTTTTTGAAGATGTATATGTGTTTTCATAAATTTCTCTGACATTTCTCAGAGTTTATGGGCTAACTGCTATTGTTATACATAAAGACAAAGTGGGAAGGGAGGTTCTGAAGCTTGGAGTGTGACTAGGAACTGGAGTAACATAGGTTCAATTAGGAAAGCTTTCAGTGTCAACAAATGTTTTTGAATTTTTACCTTTTTTTTTTCTCCTAGAAAAACTTTCAGGTGGGCTTTTTACATTCTGTATGTTACCATTCCACCAGTCTGAATTTTTTTCTTTCTCAACCTTTCTTCTAAGTCTTGTAAAAAGTTTTTTTATTATTAACTATGAAGTTGCAAACCAATATGTCCTGCTTTGTGGCTTTATACATTAGGTGACTTGTTGAAGTGATCTGGAAAATATGCACCTTTCAGCAAACTTACATGCTTCAGATACTAGAAAATAAAAATGAGTGAAATACACTAGAGAGTTTATGCCTCATGTAAAGAGGAATATCCAGTTCTCAGGTTCACTTAATTAGTGCAGTAATTTGGCCCCAGTCTTCAACCTTCTCAAGAGAACACAGGAAATCTAGACTTTTGCTTGCCATTCTCCTGACTTTTAAAAATATTGACAACTATTTGAAACAGTTAAAAATAACTTCATGTGGCTCAACCAGGCCAAACCTGTCAGTTATTTTATCTTCCTCTCTAGGTTTGGAGCTCTGTTATAAGTAAAAATTAATAATTGTACAACTAAAAAAGATTTTAAAGCAAGTATGCCAATTAGTTTGCAGCTTCAAAACTAGGAGTACTTGGGAAAATACCAGTTCTAACTGAAAGCAGTTAAGTTTAATAGCCTTTAAATGTAGTTGGGTAAATTGAACTGATGCTTAGTAATATTTTAAATAATTTAAATTTTTAAATATTTAAAAAGATATTTCCTTGTATGAAATAAGAGAAGGGAAAAACTCTCAGTATATATGGTTTAATAACTCAGAGTTCTGAGCAAAGCTGATTTGTAGGTTTCTTGAATTGATACATTGAGAAGCTTTTTATTGTACTTGTGATTAATACATAAAATCTAGGAGACCCTCTACTCATCTGTGGTTTTGAATGTTTTTTGTTTCTACCATCACTTGTTGTCTTCCCAGTCACTGACTTTTATTGGAAGCAATATTGATTCCTGGAGGATGGGGTAGGGAGAAGGGGCATGAAGATGTGAAGAAATGGGAAGAGAAGAGTGTGAGGTGAAGCAGGCACTCACATGCTTCTCTTTTACACTGTCCATTACAAGATTGATTTAACTAGTTTTCTTGTCAGAAGAATAGGTACTTTGATTAAACACGTGGTGCCTTGTATGTAGTAGAGCTTAATGATATTTGTGGAATTGAACCCTGTGGATTAAACCACATTTACCCATTAGAGGGAAATACTTTAATCACATAATCTGATTCATACTTAGTTGGACTGTGGGGAATGGGAGTTTAGAGGTCAGTTCTAAGAAAGAAGTGAGCCTTAGAAATATAGAGGGCAAGGTGAAGGTCTTCTGAGGGAGTAAGGTTGAGAAAGGCTAGGTGAGGGAAAGTTTTTAAAAGGAAGATAAAATGGTTAAGTACTACTTTATCTTCTGTGCAGCTTTACAAAGAGCTCTGCCTTTTACAAGACAGAGTTATTTATCATAACTTATGCAAAGACTGCATAGAATATTGGTTTTCAATCAGGTCTACTTTGGGAATTGGCAGACTTAGTTTTCTTTCTTTAGCCCAGTCTTTTTAGGTCAAGTTAGTTTAATACCTCTTCACCCAATCCCTGCCTCTCTGGTGTGGGAAGTGAAACAGGAGAAGATGGTATGTTTTCTATGAGGTCTTCCTCTTTGAGAGTTTAAAAAACATCCTGAAGAACCTGTTAGGTATTTTTGGAGATTATGTTTGTTAAAGGAGGAACCATCATTTTCCTCTCCCCATGTATCTACATGACTTGTAAAGTAAGGAAGTTCTCTCTTGGAAGTATTTTTCTCCTGTCTTTCAATTCCTTGAGTGAGATGCCTTCCCAAGGGAAGATTAGATGAGGCCTGTGAAGCAACTGAATATGCTTTTGCTCAGTGCCTTCTGGTTCTATTTTTAGAGCCTTCAATTCTTAGGACATAACATTCTCTACTCTTCTGTATGGTAGATGCATCTGAGCAGGCTGGACCCTATGAGGGAGAAGGAAATGAAATATCTACAGTTCTGAGTTTAATTTACAATGAAGTAATAGGAAGCTTTTTTAGCCACTCATTTCATCTGTATTTTTGACTCTCTTTTTTGTTTGTTTTTTGTTGGTTATGAACCTACAATAAGGGAGAAAGATGCTCATTAATGGAGGAAGAACTACTTTGAAATGTTTTCTCCTCTTGGATAGAATGTTTATTAGGGCTTAAGCTAATGTTGTGTTTCCCTACTATGGCTTGCTCTTTTTACTTTGTCATAAACTGAGTCTTGGCTTGTTAAGGAAGCAGAAATCTAGAGCTCAGCTATGGAAGGTAAGCAATCAGAATTCAAAGAGATGCTCTTTGGGAGAGGATTAAGAAGTTAGTAAATGTTCCATGTAGAAATAATAGAAACTTGACATTAAAGGGGAAAGATTTTATGTGGAATATGTGACCTTATGTCACAGATTTTTGAAGATTTGTAAAATGCTAAAAGTATGCCAATAAAAGCATCTTTATTTATCCTAATAGTTTAATTATATATTTCTGTTAAAAAATGTAAGATATCTGATTACATGGTACTTGTTTTTATTTTTTTGTAGTTAAAATGAATGACCTATTAGTACTTTTGATCATGAACTGAAATTAACATTTTTGATACTTGGTTGAGGTTGATAGTCTGTCATAGTGAAATCACTAACTGAAATACTTGATTAGAAACTATTAATAACACTTTTCTAAGCTCATTTAACATTGTAATCATACTTTTCTACTTGGAATACCTTATTTGGGATCATTTAGATCTGTGTTTAAAGCTAACTGTTAGGTCTATGACATAAAAGTTACTTAACTACTCTGAGACTTTGTTAGCTCACATGAAAAATGGAGGTTGAACATAATTGTCAGGAGTTTAATAATGAAATAAATTATGTAAAAGTGCTATGTTAATAGTAAAGGGAATATAACTTGTTAACACTTTATACTGTGTTTATGCTCAGAAAATAACATACCTTCTGGTAATCTTAAGACACATCAGGGAAATTTACATTTACATCTAGCTGTCTCATTTGTAGGGATAATATGGCAGTTCTGTTTTTAATTTTTTGAGAAGCTTCTATACTGTTGTCCATAGTGGTTGCACCAGTTTACATTCCTACCAACAATGTAACTTTACTGAAATTATTTGTTTAGTGGGTTTTAGTAGTGTATTTAGGATTTTCTGTACTTAGTATCATATCATCTGTAAACTGGCACAGTTTTACTTCTTCGTTTCTAATTTGGATTTCTTTTTTTTCTTTTTTTGTCTGGTTACTAGGGCTAGGACTGCCCAACACTATGTTGAATAAAAGTGCAAGAGTGGGCATCCTTGTCTTCTGATTTTAGAGGAAATGCTTTCAGATTTTCACTGTTGAGTATGGTGTTGGTTGTGGTTTTATAATATGTGGCCTTATTTTTCTTCAGCTTGCCAATGTGGTATATCACTTTGATTTGCAGATTCTAAAAAATCCTTGCATACCTGGGATAAATCCCTCTTGATAACAGTGTGTGATCCTTTTTATGTGTTGTTGAATTTGGTTTGCTCATGTTTTGTTGAAGATTTTGAATCTCTGTTCATCAGTGATATTGGCCTGTAATTTTCTCTTTTTGTGGTATCTGTCTGGTTTTGGTATCAAGGTGATGCAGGCCTTGTAGAATGAGTTGAGGCATGCCTGTCTCTTCAGTATTTTGTAATAGTTTAAGAAGGATGAGTGTTAGCTCTTCTTTAAATGTTTTGAAGAATCTACCTGTAAATTCTGTAAAGTCTAAAATCTTCCTGTAAAATCTGGTCCTGGACTTTAGTTTGTTGGTAATTCTTTTTTTAGTTGATTCAATTTCAATATTGGTAATTGGTCTACTCAGATTTTTTTACTTCTTCCTGATTCAGTTTTTGAAGATTGCATGTTTCTAGGAATTTATCCATTTCTTCTAGGTTGTCCATTTTATTGGAATATATTTGTTCTTAGTAATAGGATCCTTTGTGTTTCTGTGGTGTCGTTTCTATTTTATTTCCTTTCATTTCTGATTTTATTTATTTGGGCTCTCTTTTTTTCTTGATGAGTCTGATTAAAGGTTTATTAATTTTGTTTATCTTTTCAAAGAATTACTAATTTTATTGGTCTTTATTATTTTTTTAAGTCTCTTTCATTTACTTCTGCTCTAATCTTTACTATTTCTTTCCTTCTACTAATTTTGGGTTTGTTTTTTCTTTTTCTAGTTCCTTTCGGTATAAGGTTAGGTTGTTTGAGATTTTCCTTGTTTCCTGAGGTAGGCCTGTATCACTGTAAACTTCCCTCATTGGGAGAGAACTGCTTTTGATGTGCCCCATTAGATTTGGATTGTTGTATTTCCATTTTCATTTGTTTTCAGGTATTTTTTGATTTCCTCTCTGATTTCTCCAATAAACCATTGATTGTTTAGTAGCATTTTTTTAATCCTTCACATTTTTGTCTTTTATAGCTTTTTTCCTTGTAGTTCATTTCTAGTCTCATGCTGTTTTCAGAAAAGATATGTATATACTTTTACTAAGAAAAGATACTTATAATTTCAGTATTCTTAAATTTATTGAGAATTGTTCTGTGCCTGAGGGGCTTCGCTGGTAGCTCAGATGGCAAAGCGTCTGCCTGCAATGCAGTAGACCTGGGTTCGATCCCTGGGTTGGGAAGATCCCCTGGAGAAGGAAATGGCAACCCACTCCAGTATTCTTGCCTGGAGAATTCCATGGACAGAGGAGCCTGGTAGGCTACAGTCCATGGGATCGCAAAGAGTCGGACATGACTGAGTCACTTCACTTCACTTCACTTCACTTCTGTGGCTGAACTTTTGATCTACCGATTTGCACTGAAAAGGATGTGTATATTCTGCTGGTTTTGGGTGAAGTGTTCTGTATATATCTATTAAATCATCTGCTCTAATGTATTATATAAGGCCAGTGTTTTGTTATTGATTTTCCATCTGGATGATCTGTCCATTGACATAAGTTAGGTTTTAAAGTTTGCTGCAGTTACTGTATTACTATCAGTTTCTCCCTTTATGTTTGTTAATATGTCTTATATATTTAGGTGCTCCTACATTGAGTGCATGTATATTTATAATTGTTTATATCTTCTTATTGGATTGATTCCTTTATCATTATGTAATGGCCTTCTTTTGTTACAGTCTTTGTTCTAAAGTCTGTTTTGTCTGATATAAGTATTGGTATACCAGCTTTCTTTTCATTTCCACTTACATGGAATACCTTTTTCTACCCCCTCATTTCATTTTGTGTATATCTTTAAATCTGAAGTGACTTTCTTATGTGAGCTTATAAAGTGAAAGTGTTAGTCTCTCAGTTGTGTCCTAATCTTTGCAACCCCATGGACTGTAGCCTGCCAGGCTCCTCCATCCATGGGGATTCTCCAGGTAAGAGTACTCGAATGGGTCGCTATTTCCTTCTTCATGGGATCTTTCTGATTCAGGGATCTAACCCAGGTCTCCTGCATTGCAGGCAGACTCTTTACAGTCTGAGCCACCAGGAAAGAGCATAGGAGCATATATATGGGTCTTTTTTTTTTTTTAATCTATTCAGCCACTCTCTTTACATTGGAGCATTTAGTCCATTTACATTAATTATTGATAGGTTTATACTTTGCCATTTAAATTATTTGCTGATTGCTTTTGTAGTTATTTGTAGTTCTTTTGTTATCTTCCCTTGTGATATGATGACTGTCTTTAGTGTTATACTTGAATTTCTTTCTTTTTTTGTGTGTATGTATCTATTACAGAGTTTTGATTTGTGGTTACGATGAGGTTAAAATATATGTATACACACATATATGGTTGTTTTAAATTGATAGATCTCTTAATTTTGAACAAATTCTAGCCACCCTGCATTTTTATCCCATACATATTTATTATTTTTGACATCATATTTAAAATCTCTTTGTATTTATTATGGCCATACATTATTTTATTGCCTTTGTCTTTAGCCTTCCTGCTACTTTATAATGGTTGCTGCTGCTGCTGCTAAGTCACTTCAGTTGTGTCTGACTCTGTGCGACCCCAGAGACGGCAGCCTACCAGGCTCCTCTGTCCCTGGGATTCTCCAGGCAAGAACAGTGGAGTGGGTTGCCATTTCCTTCTCCAGTGCATGAAAGTGAAAAGTGAAAGTGAAGTCACTCAGTCATGTCTGACTCTTAGTGACTCCATGGACTGCAGCCTACCAGGCTCCTCCGTCCATGGGATTTTCCAGGCAAGAGTACTGGAGTGGGTTATAATGGTTGATCTATTACCTTTACTGTATGTTTACCTTTACAAGTTGTTTTTTTCTTTCATAATTTTCATATTTCTAGCAGTGGACCTTTCTTTTAATCTATTCAGCCACTCTCTTCACATTGGAGCATTTAGTCCATTTACAAGTCTTTCAGCATTCTTGTAAAGCTGATTTAGTGAGTGATGCTGACCTCTTTTAAGTTTTGCTGAAAGTCTGTTTCCCCTTCAAATCTGAACAATAACCTTGTTGGGTAGAGTATTCTTAGTTGTAGGTTTTTTTCTTTCTTCACGTTGAATATGTCATGCCACTCCCTTCTGGTCTGCAGCTTCTTCAGAAAAGTCAGCTGGTGGTCTTTCGGGAGTTCCTTGTGTGTGACTAGTTAGCTTTTCTTTCACTGCTTTTAAGATTCTCTTATCTTTAACTTTTGCCATTTTAATTATAATTTGTTTTGGTGTGATTAAAAAAAAAAAAGACCCATATATATGCTCCTGTGCTCTTCCTGGTGGCTCGGACCATAAAGACTCTGCCTGCAATGTGGGAGACCTGGGTTTGATCTTTGGGTCAGGAAGATCCCATGGAGAAGGAAATGGCAACCCACTCCAGTGTTCTTACCTGGAGTGGACGTTCCATGCTTCCTGAACCTGAATGTTTTTTGTTTTCCTGGGTTAGGGAAGTTTTCAGCTATGATGTCTTCAAGTAAGTCCTCTGCCCCCTTTCTCACTCTGTCTTCTCCTTCTGGGACCCCTATAATGTTAGTATGCTTGATGTTGTCCCAGAGGTTTCTTAAACTATATCCTCATTTGAAAATTTTCCATTCTTTTTTTCTGTTCAGCTCAGGTGATTTACAGTACTCTGTCTTCCAGATTGCTGATTGGTTTCACTGTATTTTTTATTTCACTTATTCCATATCCTTTGTTGTTCTTTGTATTTCTAGCTGTTAAACTTTTCACCATGTTTATTCATTCTTCTGAGTTTGTTGAGTATCTTTATCATCACTACCTCGAACTTTTTTTGCAGATAGATTACATTTCTTCATTTAGTTATTTTTCTCAGATTATGTCTCATTCATTCATTTGGAATATAGTCCTCTATCGCCTTATTTGGCCAAATCTTTGTATTTCTTTCAATATCTTAGGTGGGTTATTTATGTTTCCTTATCTTGAAGTGGCCTCATGTAGGAGATGTCCTTTGGGGTCCAGCAGCACACTCCACTCTGGTTACCAGAGCTGAGTGCTCTAAAGGTGCCTTTTATGTGAGTTGTGTGAACCGTTATATTGTTCTGGGGCTGAGTACCGTGAGTGTGCTCCTAGGCAGTACTGTCCTATGTCCAGTTAGCTGTGCCTTATGTGGTGACTGCAAGCTTCCTGGAGGGCAGGATAGGCTTCTTGTATGGCTCTTTGCAGGGCCTGGTGGGCACAGGGCTGCTGCTGGCTCATTGGAGGGTTGTATTGGGTCCCTGGCACTAATAGACTAGAGGGAACATTCCAGAATGTAGATTGCCCATATTAGCATTAGCATAATAGGACAAGCTCCCCCAAATGGCTATTGCCATCATTTTCTCCCCCACGGAGTGTCCCATTTCCTTCCTGTCTCTCTGGGAAGCTCTCTAAGATCAAGCAAATGGGTCTTGCCCAGGCTCCTTTAAAACTGTTGCCTCTGCTTGGGACTAGGAGCATGTTGAGATTTTGTGTGCTCCCTTGAAGAGCAGAATCTCAGTTTCCTAACGCCCCCTCCCCGCCTCTCAGGCTCCCAAACATAAGCTTTCCTGTTTTCAAAGCTAGACGTTCTGGGGACTTGTTTCCTGGTGCACGACCCCATGGACTGGGAAACCTGATGTGGGGCTTAAACCCTTTTCCTTGGGGATGACCAGTTGTGACATTTTTCCTATTTGTGGGTTGCTAAGCAAGTAATGAGGGTCCTGACAATACGGTGTCTCCACCCTTCCTACCTTTCTCATGTGGTTCCTTTATGTCTTTAGCTGAGGAAAATCTTTTCTGCAGCAAGTATCCTGCAGCAATCTAATCTTCAAGTTGTTCCTTTAGATAGTTGCTCTGTAAATAGTAATTTTGATGTGTCTGTGGATGGAGATGAGTTCAAGGTCTTCTTACTCCATCATCTTGGCCATCTCCTCTATTTTCTGTAATGTGAATGCCAGGTGGAAGAGTAGAGAAAAGGGAAAAGAGAATATTCTATAGAGAAAAACGGCATGACATTTTAAAAATCATCTCTTTGTTGACTACATTAAAAGTAAATTTTAAAGCTCAGATATCTAAGGAAGTATTTGAGGTGCATAACTGTGATCATATTATTCAGTAACCCATTCTGGTACTTACTGGTCATTGCTTATTATTCTAGCATAGATGGTAGTTACAGCCACATTAGTTTAGTTCAGTTGCTCAGTCATGTCCAACTGTTTGTGACCCCATGGACTGCAGCATGCCAGGCTTCCCTGTCCATCACCAACTCCTGGAGCTTATTCAAACTCATGTCCATTGAGTCGGTGATGCCATCCAACCATCTCATCCTCTGTCTTCCCCTTCTCCTCTTGCCTTCAGTCTTTCCCAGCATCAGTCTTCCAGTGAGTCAGTTCTTTGCACCAAGTGGCCAAAGTATTGGAGTTGCAGCTTCAGCATCAGTCCTTCCAATGAATATTCAGGACTGATTCCTTTAGGATTGAGTGGTTGGATCTCCTTGCAGTCCAAGAGACTCTCAAGAGTCTTCTCCAACACCACAGTTCAAAAGCATTAATTCTTCGGTTCTCAGCTCAGCCACATATTGCTATTCAAATTTAAATGAATTAAAATGGAAAATTAAAAGTTCATTTCATTGGTTGTACATTTCAAGTGTTTTATAGCCACATGTGGCTAGTGGCTACTTTTTGGACAGTGCAGACAGAACATTTTCATTATCACACAAAGTTCTGTTGGGCAACACTGCAGTCGAGAGCTTGAATCATGCTTAAGGCCTTTTCTGTCTTATTCAATTGAGGGCAGTTAAATAAGCAAACATCTGAAAGGAATGGAAGGTAATGGGATAATGAATGGGTCAAAATGCAACAGCATAGTAAAAGTTATATGAAAAATATCATGTAACTTATTTTTAAAACCTCTCAGAGGGGAAAAAGAAGACATTGTTTAAAAGTTTGACTTTGTTTAAAGGATCATGGAGGAAAAAATAGAACATTGCTGGAGTCTGCCTTTGTTTAAAGGATTCTTAAGGAGTTGAATATAATCTCCTTTGATTTAGGCACTTCATCAGCTTATTGGAGATTTGCCTATATTAAATTTTATGTCAAGGTGATTTGCTTCAACTGAGATGTTTCTGGTTTTGAAGGCAATGCTATTTAGTCATAGAAGAAAAGGAAAATTAGGGACATACACATAGAAAATAAAACATTGATACTTTTTTTAGAAAATTTAAAAAAATCATATATGCCTTTCAGTGAGTTTTAAGAATTTAGCACTGTAAACAGCATCTAGTTCATTATAATGTTAATTATGTAACGTAGGCATTTAGAAAATGCCTAAGAGAAGGATTTTTCAAACATCGATTGTGCTGTTAAAGATGGGAAAATAAATGATTCTTGAAGTGTTAATGTCTTAAACAAGAAGTTAGCAAAATTTCAATAGAAATTCTATAAAAGTGATAAAATCAATTAACTCAGATTTTATCTGCAGGTCACCTCTGGAAATTCAAGGAGTGAATATGAGCTGACTTTGAAAGTCTTACATTTTGGTGGATTTGATAAAGAAGTCTTTCAAATAGACAAAGTACCTTACTTTTAATGGAAAATTCATGCAATTTTATTAAATCTGTTTGTTAGGATATCCCTAGCAGTTAGCAAATGCCAGGAAAGATACTGAGTACTCAATGAATAGATTTTGAATGAAAACATAAGTCAATTGAATTTGATGTCCTGAAACTATTTACATAAAATTTAGTCAGATATAATCTAGTATAAAAGTACCCGAATAAAATTCCCAGTTTTATTTACTTGCTTTATTTTAATTGTATCAAATTAAAAAAGAATGCAAGTCTTGACAATTGAAAGTGCTTCTGTGAGATTTAGACGGCAGCTTTGAGGAATCATTTGGGGAATATTAGGGGTCATTTGATAATATCTTTAAAAATGTTTACAGGAATGTTTGTTATGTTCCATCCTCTAACACCACTTTCTTAGTGTATAGTTCCTAAAAGTGAGTATTGGCATCAGGTAGTTTTTGCTCATTTGAGGGTAAAATTGGCAAGAGTGGTGGGTATGATTCGCATGATTGGTGGGTATGATTGTACAATACAGTTCTTTTCAAAGATAAGCAACTAAGTTAAACTAAGTTAAAGTGAAAGTTACTCAGTCATGTCTGACTCTTTGCGACCCCATGGACTATACAGTCCATGGAATTCTCCAGGCCAGAATACTGGAGTGGGTAGCCTTCCCCTTCTCCAGGGGATCTTCCCAACCCAGGGATTGAACCCAGGTCTCCCACATTGCAGGCGGATTCTTTACCAGCTGAGCCACAAGGGAAGCCCAAGAATAAGTAAGTAAGTGTTAGTCACTCAGTTGTGCCCGACTCTTTGTGTCCCAGTGGACTGCAGCCCACCAGGCTCCTCCATCCTCAGTCCATGAGATTTTCCAGGCAAGGATACTGGAGTGGGTTGCCATTTCCTTCTCCAGAGCCCAAGAATACTGTAGCCTATTCCTTCCCCAGCAGATCTTCCCAACCCAGGAATCAGACCGGGGTCTCCTGCATTGCAGGCAGATTCTTTACCAACTGAGCTCTCAGGGAAGCCCAAACTAAGTTAAAGACTCCCTGTAAATCTTCATAGTAGTGGATTGTGTTAAATGAAAAGCCCTTTAGCTTCCTTTTATCTCAATTTTATTCATTAAAATATTTTGTAAAAGCTTACATACAACATGTATTAAGCTGTGGGAACACAAATATGAGTCATACTTTGTTCTTGCCTTCAAGGAGTCTTACAGTTTAAGGGAAGACGTGGCGGAAATATATTCTACCAATGCATAATGATGGGGTTTAGAACATGCTACCCCAAAGTATGGAACCTTCATATATGGAATATTTTAAGCAGAAGGAATTACAGCAACAGCATATGCTGGAGGAGCTTTCCGACCTGTCTCTAAAGCAGGTTATAAAGTCCTTACGAGAAGTTTCTTTCTTATACCCAGAGGAAAGGAGCATCTTTAGCTCTACAGGTGAAGGAGCATAGAAATCTGAACAACAGCTAATACTAGTAAGTTCACTGTACCCAGCTCATCCTCTTTGTCCTGTTGTATCTTTCCACGATTTTCTGCTTTTCATCAAACTTCGCATGAGAACACTCAGGTTTAATTGTTTCTCCAGGTGTTCATTTCCTTACGAAGGCTCCAGTGTCAAGTATTGGGTTAGCCAAAAAGTTTGTTAGGGTTTTTTGTAAGATCTTACAGAAAAAAAACAGATGAACCTTCTGGCCAACCCAGTAAAACTTATATTAAATAAATTTGTATGCTTTTCTCTTGTTAATTTGTCTTGTTACAGGGCTCCCAGTTGAAAACTTAGGAAGGGTAGGGGAAAAAGATTTTTCCTCCCCTGCAATATGTATTGACCATATTTAAGCAGTCAGAAACAAAAACAGAATAATAGGTAAACAGTAAAATTAAACAAGAAAATTTCTGTAACAAAGCCATCTCCAAATACTTAATCCCCCCTTCCCCAGTTTTGAAAACAATGTGTGATATTGTCAAATAGTGTTAAGAAGTACAATGAAAAGCAAAGTGTTAGTTGCTCAGTTGTGTCTGACTCTGTGACCCCATGAAGCGTAGCCTGTCAGGCCCCTCTGTCCATGGAATTCTCCAGGAATACTGGAATGGGTAGCCATTTCCTTTTCCAGGGAACATCCGGACCCAGGGATTAAACCTGGGTCTCCTGCATTGCAGACAGATCTCTACCATGCGAGTCACTAAGTCTCACTTCAGCCCTTCCTCAGAGGCAACTGATCATAAGTTTTATGTGATACTGCTAGACATTTTAAAAATATAAAAACATGAGTGAGTGTTTGTATACATATTTTAAGGCTATATTGGAGTACACAATATGTAGCTGTACCATGCTTTTTATTTTATTTATTTTTAAAAGGACTTTTTTTAAGATTTATTTTATTTATGGCTACGTTGGGTCTTCATTGTTGCACATGGGCTTTCTCTAGTTGTGCTGCATGGACTTCTTATTCCAGTGGTTTCTCTTGTTGCAGAACATGGGCTCTAGGATGCTTGAGCTCAGTAATTATGACTCATGGACTCTATAGAGTACAGGCTCAATAGTCGTGGCACACTGGCTTAGTTGTCCCGTGGCATGTGGAATCTTCCTGGACCACGGGGTCCACGGATTGAACCTGTGTCCTTTATAATTGCAGATGGATTCTTTACCACTGAGCCACCAGGGAAGCACTGTTCTGTGCCTTTTAGTATACCATTATATCTTGGAGTATTTTTCTTATCAGAACCTATCTCATTTTTACTGGCTTCATGATATTGTGCAGATTTTTAACTAGTTCATTTCTGACGGACATTTAGATCAATTCTAGGTTTTTGTTATGATAAATAATGCTGTGAAGTCAAGGAGATAAAAAAATGTGTTTTGTGTTAGTATAGTGATATTATAGTTCAGTCAGTTCAGTTGCTCAGTTGTGTCCAACTCTTTGTGACCCCATGGACTGCAGCACGCCAGGCCTCCCTGTCCATCACCCACTCCTGGAGCTTGCTCAAACTCATGTCCATCAAGTTGGTGATGCCATCCAACCATCTCATCCTCTGTTGTCACCTTCTCCTCCTGCCTTCAATCAGTCCCAGCATCATGGTCTTTTCCAGTGAGTCAGTTCTTTGCATCAGGTGGCCAGAGTATTGGAGCTTCAGCTTCAGCATTAGTTCTTCCAATGAATATTCAGGACTGAAAAGTATTATAGTTAGAATTATACTAACACACGTACACACAAAGCACATACATTTCTTTTATCTCCTTGACTTCACAGCACTATTTGTCACAGCCAAAAGTGGTAGGTATGTATAATTAGAGGGCTTCCCAGGTGGCTCAGTGGTAAAGAATCTGCTTGCCAATGCAGGAGGCTCCAGAGACATGGGTTCAATCCCTGGGTTTGGAAGATCCCTTGGCATGGGCATTGGCAAGCCACTCCAGTATTCTTGCCTGGAAAATTCCCTGGAGGTCACAAAGAGTTGGATACAACTTTGCACACACACATGTGTAATTAGAACAAGGGCTGAGCACACTTTTAGTGTTATACTAAGGTAGAATGTGTTGGACAATATGGTGACAGACCCTAAGGTAGTTCCATGAGCCCTGTCTCCTGGTGTTTGTGCCTTTGTATAATCCCCTTCCCTAAAGAGAGAGCAGAATAGATGGGGAAACAGTGGAAACAGTGTCAGACTTTATTTTTTGGGGCTCCAAAATCACTGCAGATGGTGACTGCAGCCATGAAATTAAAAGATGCTTACTACTTGAAAGGAAAGTTATGACCAACCTAGATAGCATATTAAAAAGCAGATACATTACTTTGCCAACAAAGGTCCGTCTAGTCAAGGCTATGGTTTTTCCAGTGGTCATGTATGGATGTGAGAGTTGGACTGTGAAGAAAGCTGAGCGCCGAAGAATTGATGCATTTGAACTGTGCTGTTGGAGAAGACTCTTCAGAGTCCCTTGGACTGCAAGGAGACCCAACCAGTCCATTCATTCTAAAGGAGATCAGTCCTGGGTGTTCTCTGGAAGGAATGATGCTAAAGCTGAAACTCCAGTACTTTGGCCACCTCATGCGAAGAGTTTGACTCATTAGAAAAGACTCTGATGCTGGGAGGGACTGGGGGCAGGAGGAGAAGGGGACGACAGAGGATGAGATGGCTGGATGGCATCACCGACTCAATGGACGTGAGTTTGGGTGAACTCCGGGAGTTGGTCATGGACAGGGAGGCCTGGCGTGCTGCAGCTCATGGGGTCGCAGAGAGTCGTGCACGACTGAGCAACTGAACTGAACTGAACCGAACCAAAAGAATATGCTAAAGGTAATGTAATCACTGACTCAATGGACATGAGTTTGAGTAAGCCCTGGGAGTTGGTGATGGACAGGGAAGCCTGGTGTGCTGCAGTCCCTGGGTTTGCAAAGAGTTGGACATGACTGAGAGACTGAACTGAATGTAAAGTTACTTCCCTACATAAGACTCCATTTTACTAGCAGATTTCCTATCTCTACATCACTGGCTTTGAATCCTCATGCCATAAGGAAATCAATTTGTTACAATCTCAGTAACCTTGGAAGTGGATCATTCCCCAGGTGAAGCTCCTAATGAAAATTTAGTTATAGTTGGCACCTTGGGTTGTAGCCTTGTAGGAGACCCCGCTAAACTATACTGGATTCCTAATCCACAGAAGCTAAAATGGTGTAAGCCACTGGATTTGTGATAATTTGTTATGTAGCAAGGAGGCTGTTACATCCCATTGAGAGAAAAAATTTAAAATTTTAAGCTTCTTGGATACAGCAAGAATATTCTGATTAAAAATAACTGAAGGAGTTTTCACAGAGGTTAGAAACTAGGATAATTGGTCTATTCTTCCAGAGATTGCAATGTGCTTTTTTAAGCTAAGAGTGAAATATTTGTTTTACATCATAGTTACTATAGGAACAATGTAAGGTTTTGATTTAGCTCCTAAACTGTTACCAACTATGATATCATATTCCTCTTTTTATTCCAACCATCTAGCACATTACAGATGCTCAATAAATGCTTAGCAGCTGTCTGGGAATTCTCGTTTCCAGTGATCTCAAAAGGCAAATAGAAAGTCATGAATGAACTAATGAAATATTATGCAAAATTTGTAATAGGTAGTCTACAAGAGAAATTCAGCAAGGTACCCAGCACTGTGTTACTATATAAGGTGTCCTGTCTCATTTATTCTTTATAATAATTTGATTGGCAGTTATGTTAATAATAGATAAAATGATGGTAATGAGAATTGTATTTTCATCATTTCACATTTAAAGAAGTTGAGGTCTTAGAGGTTAATAAGCTTGTACCAAGTCATATAACTTAGTTTTATCTGATTCTAAAACCTTTTCTGTAAGTCATTTATTATTGTGGCAGAAGTAGAAAAATTCTCACCAGTGTTTATGATTGAAAATTTGTATGTGTCTTCTGTGGCAGTGGTAGGATGGTAAGAGAGGCAGTATGATGTGGGGGTTTTGATCAAAAAGCAGCTTAATTATGTGATGCTAATATATTTGATACTTGCATTAGTTAAACGTCTCTGCTGCTGTTTTTTTCTTTTTAAATTTACATACAATAAAATTCTGGTGTGCAGTTCTTAGGAGTTCTGACAAAGGCATACAGTTGTGTAAGTGCCACCACCACAACTCAGATACAGAATAGCTCCATCACCCCAGAATTACTTTGTGCTATCCCTGTGTAGTTCCCTCAGCTCTAACCTCTGGCTGTTTTATCTGTAATCCCTACAGTTTTGTCCTTCTGTGTTATATAAATGAAATCATATGGTATAGAAGCTTTAAGTCTTGCTTTTTTCACTTACCATAGTGCTTTTGAGATTCCATTTTGTTGAGTATCTTAGTAGAGACTCCAGTTACTTCTATGCTGTATCATTAGATGCTGTCTCATCTGTGTTTGCAGAGCTGTTTTTCTTTAATCTTTCTATTCTGTGGGTGGAGTGACTTCTGATGCTCTGTTTTCAGGTTACCTGAATTTTTTGTAGTTCCATCTGCTGTTGTGCCCATCTATTAGATTTTTTCATTTTAGTTCTTTTCAGCTAGAGCTGAATTTTTTTTTTTTTCTTTTTTGTTTTCACTTTTCTATTAAGCTTACCTTTCTGCCACTCAAGGCCATTTTCTTATTCTGTACTTTGAATATACTTTCCTTAAATTGTTTAAATTTATTTATAATATATGCTTTGAAAACTCTTTATTTGCTAAATCCTACATCTAGACCTGATCTTGGAGAGGCAGCAGTGAGCAGTGGCATGAAGTAAGATCTTAATTTCCTGGCCAGAAATTGAACCTGGGTAGCCTGGATGAAAACCAGGAGTCCTAGCCACCACACCCGCAAGGGCTAGAGGCTAGAAACTACTTTTCCCTGGCTCTTGCTCCCGGTGAAAAATACATTTCTCACAGAGGCCAAAACCACGATTGCAGGTACAAAGTGTATTATTAGAAACACAGCATAACAACAAATGGCAGAGCACACAGAAACTGTTAAGATAGAAACAAGGCAGAGAGGCACATCCGGAAAGAAAAAGTGTGCACGGCTTTCCTAATGAGTGCAGTACAGAGGAGGTTACATTATTTATATAGGGCAATTCTTCTGGGTCTTTGCTTTTGGCCAATTATCTGGTTTCTTTTTTCACACCTGCCTTTGCCCTAGGACCCTCCCCAATGCACGCGTGCAACTTTTTTCCAAATGAATTCTAGCCCAGAGGCCTATGGGACAGTCTTAGCATCACATATTACGGATTTTATGGGGTGGTGCCCCCTCCCCGCTTTATGACCCCCAAGGAGCCTTTCTGCATGTGCAGTGTCTCCCTTACCCAAGAGTGTTCCAGAAGTATATGGCATCTTGATCCTTTACTCAAACAAGGTTTAGGCCCTCTGTATTCCCGCCATGACTGTTATCTTACGTTATCCACAGGAGACAAAGCCTGGCTATTTACCCTGTTTCTGTTGTTGCTTTCATTTCGGAGGGCAAACAGGAGGCTGATTATAAATGCCTAACTTGGAGCCCACCTGTCTCCTGTCTCAGAAAATGTAAACAGGAGGCTAGTTGTATGTGTCCAGCCTGAAGCCCTTCTTTCTCTTGCCCTTAGAAATGTAAACAAGAGGTCAGTTGTAAATGCCTAGTCTGGGGCCCAACTATCTCCTGCCTCAGACACACTTGGAGTCAGTTTCTATTGACTGCCTTTTTACTGTCTTGTTTCTTTGAATCTCATAATTTTGGGTTGAAATTTTTGGTGTTTTGTGAAGATTGTTGGGTTTTTTGGTTCTAGCGGACCATTAACTTGCCTGGACTCAATCTGCAAACTTTGTTTCCTACGCAGTGTGAAAAGGAAAGTGTTAGTGGCTCAGTCGTGTCCGGACTGTTTGTGACCCCATGGACTGTAGCCCACCAGGCTCCTCTGTCCATTGGATTCTCCAGGCAAGAATACTGGAGTGTGGGTTTCCCTTTGCTTTTCCAGGGGATCTTCCTAACCCAGGGACTGAACCCATGTCTCCTGCGCTGCAGGCAGACTCTTTACGGATGAACCATCGGGGAAGCTCACATTGTGTGAGGCAGCTGATACCTGTGCTCAGTTCTTTTCTTTCAACTACTTGTTTTTTCAGTTTGGTCTCCTGGGGAGTAGGGTGAGGTAGGGTTCTCTGTATCTGTGTAATTTGGTGGTCAGCCAAAAATTTGGGCAGAGTTTATAGTCAAATTTTGGAGCTCACCTGCCCTGTGGTTCCCTACTTCTGGGGAATTCCTCCTAATACCTATTTTGTCTGCCAGTAGTAATCTCTGTCCTCTGACACCTCCAAGCCAGTAAGGGCTTCAGCTTTCTGCTGCTTGGGCTGTGTATGGTTGGGGAATGCATTTGGTTAAAAAGCATCAAACTTATATAGATCTTAAGCCATGCAGCTTTCAATTCTTCTATGGTCTACCGTAGAGACTACCTGGGGTCTCCTCCCCACCCTCCCATTCATGTGTAATTTAACTGAGCAGAGTTTATGCTCAGATTTTTATGCTCTTGTGGTTCTTCCATTCCTGGTAAGTCTACCTTAAATTTCTAGCTGCACTTCGAGCCCTGAACTATTTTGTTTACCACTTTGAGCTTTGTGACTGCCTTCACCTTATCGGAGAAGGCGATGGCACCCCACTCCAGTACTCTTGCCTGGAAAATCCCATGGACGGAGGAGCCTGGTAGGCTGCAGTCCATGGGGTCACGAAGAGTTGGACATGACTGAGCGACTTCCCTTTCCCTTTCACCTTATCTGTCGGCGAATAGAAAGGGCCCTCAATAGAAAAACTAAAAGTTGATCTCATGATTCTGTTCCCTTCCAGTTGGAGTTTTTCAAGAGTAAACTCTTCTTTTTCTACTGTGTATTTTGGGACACTTTCCAAAAAATGCTTTAAAACAATTAAAAAAATTTTTATCCAGGTTTAAATAATTATTTGCAGGAGACTTACATGATCATTTCTCTCAACTGTGTTTGCAGGAAGTTCCTTTTCATCCCTCTGTTTCCTTTTCTTTTAAAAGTTTTTCCACCTGTTCTTTTTCTTTCACAGTTACATCTATATTATGTATGTATTTTGTGCCTTTAAGATGGTACAGTCTCTCTTTTATGCCTATAAGAGGGAATCTCATCAAATGATCCCTCAGGTTTCTGGCCCTTCAGAAATTGTTCCTACTTCTAGACCCCTCTGAATATGTCAGTGTTTAGGAGTTTGCTCGTTCAGTCTGCCAATCTCAAATGACTCATTTGCCCTGTGGGCTATCACTCCTTTTGATCTTTTCCACCAAAGGAAAGGTTACCTTAGGACATTTTACTAGCTCAGGTGCCTTCTTGACTGCCTTTTGGTCAGTCTTTCCCACCATACCTCTGGATATTTGGCTTTCTGTGCAGCTGAGGACAGTCCTTGGTGACTGCTCCTGGTATCACTGTGTGATTCTGTTCTCTTCACTCGTTTCTTTCTCTTTAAGGTCTTCCTCTCTAATAAACACCTCACTTGAATTACTTTGTTTGCAAAATTTGAGAGATAAAAACAATTTCACTTAACAAAAAAGCTCTTGCGTAGTGACCCTATTTAGAGTGAGATCTCAGTAGTTTGGGAAAAGCCACAAGATGGCTGCCGTTAAAAAGCTACATCTGTTAGCAATAAGGAGCAAATACATGAACTTCTGTGTACTTCGCTTATTAGGTTGGAAAGAACATGGGCTTTCAGTTAGGCTGGGATTCACATCTTAGCCCTAACGTTTCCTCACCTATGAAACAGGGTAGTAATATTGGGTTGTTTTGAGCTTTAAATAGGAGAAAGTATATAAACTTCCTAGCACATTGGTAATAGTAAGGACAGAATACATTGTATCCATATACTGTCATGATTTTTTTTTTTTAAACTCTTCTCTGGGTCATTGCCCTCAAGTAATGCCTGGAAGTGGTGTCCTAGGGAGTACTTATGATACTGTAGTTGTAAAGATTCTGGTTCCCTGCACAACCTTTTTTTTTAAAGACAGTAATATCCAAGAGGAGAAGCAATTGAATCACTTTTTTCCACAATTGACTTTTGGCAGTGTCCTGAATGCATGTCTTTAACCAATAGGCCCAGTTGATCCATCCTCTTTACAGTTTATTTCTAGATTATTTAGAGTTTACATTATTTCTGTCATACCTAAACATAGTAATGAATTGTTACATTTTGTCTATTTGTTTCCAATAACCTAGTAATTATTTTTTGATGATTACAAGATCCCACCAAGATCTTTATTTTGCCTAATATGAAGTAGACATTGGGGATGCAAATGTCAGATTTTAAAGAACTTTTTATGGTAAAGAATTTAGATCAGGAAATAAAGAGCCATTTAAAGTTTTTAGAAAGATAATTGTGATTACAGCAGAGCAAATGTGGAATTGAATGAGATAAAGAAGTCAACTGAGAGGTTTATTGATAGATGTTAAAGATTTAAATGAAGGCAACAGCCTTATGATTCATAAGAGAAAGAAGGAGTCAAAAGAAGAATTTAAAGTTAGATTTGATGGTAGGAAAGGAGAGGTCAAGGATGACTTCCGGATTTTTGATTCAGTATATGTTGTGTGTAAAACATGGTGTTTTCAAGGGTTTGATTCTTATTTCTTTGTCTGCTGTCTTCCTGGACCTAGCAGATGAAGATGGAATCCCAAAGAACATCCAAGATTTAATGAGGTTGAAGAATTGGGGTGATGGCACAAGACTACTCAGGTAGGAGAGATACAGGAGTAAGTGGTATAGAGCTGTTAGTGGAGTCTTTTTTTCCCATACTACAGTGAACTTTTTGAGCACAAGAACAACGTCCAAGGGACTTCCCTGGTGGTCCAGTGGTTGGGAGTGTTCCTGCCAATGCAGGGACCTTGGGTTCAATCCCTGGTCTGGGAAGATCCCATATGTGGCGAAGCAGATGGGCCTGTGCGCCACAACTACTGAGCCAAAAGTAAATAAAATTTAAAAAAGAAAACAACAACAACAATATCCAACTTTCTTTAGCATCTGTAAATTTCTTAGCATATTATATTAGGTGTTCAGTAAGTGCATGAATGAATAAATGAAATAAGATAAATATAAATTCACTGAGTATGGCACAGAGATTGGTTAAAATATAAAAGATTAGCATTTGAAAATATTAATGTGTCATTTGCTTTTTTATCTATTTCTAGTTAAATCTGTAGTATTTAAAAATATGCTAACATGTGTAGGCAAACACAGGTATATTTTTTTCCAACTTCATTTATATGCTTGTACCCTTACTATTGGGAATGAGAAGTGGGGGTGAAATCCTTCACCATGGTGTGATACTCAAGTTTTATTAACAAATGAAATGTAAATATGATTTTTCAATTGACTTTTTCAGTAGTCTTCATCTGAACATTCTTTACTTTCTTGTGGCTGGCTGCAATATACATGTTGTTAATTTCAGTAGGCTTGATTAGGAATACATACTGATATTTTCTTGCTACTAGATATGTGCTAACCACTATAAAATAGTGGAAAATATGAGTCAAAATTTACCTT
The DNA here is from genome assembly GCF_029407905.1 of Bubalus kerabau. Classification (NCBI taxonomy): domain Eukaryota; kingdom Metazoa; phylum Chordata; class Mammalia; order Artiodactyla; family Bovidae; genus Bubalus; species Bubalus kerabau. Next base: position 39,228,908 of record NC_073638.1, read on the forward strand.
ATTCATTCCTTGGGGTTGTATTTTTTAATCAGTGTCTCCCATGGCTTCAGTTCAGTTCAGTCGCTCAGTCGTGTCCGTCTCTTTGCGACCCAATGAATTGCAGCATGCCAGGCCTCCCTGTCCATCACCAACTCCCGGAGTTCACTCAGACTCACGTCCATCGAGTAAGTGATGCCATCCAGCCATCTCATCTGTCATCCCCTTCTCCTCCTGCCCCCAGTCCCTCCCAGCATCAGAGTCTTTTCCAGTCAATCAACTCTTCGCATGCAGTGGCCAAAGTACTGGAGTTTCAGCTTTAGCATCATTCCTTCCAAAGAAATCCCAGGGCTGGTCTCCTTCAGAATGGACTGGTTGGATCTCCTTGCAGTGCAAGGGACTCTCAAGGGTCTTCTCCAACACCACAGTTCAAAAGCATCAATTCTTCAGCGCTCAGCCTTCCTCACAGTCCAACTCTCACATCCATACATGACCACAGGAAAAACCATAGCCTCGACTAGCTGCTTAGGATTGTTCTTTTTGTTTGTTTGTTTGCTCTGCCATGTGGGATGTAGGATCTTAGTTTCCCCCTGCACTGGGAGCATGCAGTCTTAACCACTGGCCCCCCAGAGACATCCAGGCTTATTATTACTTTACTCAGTGGCCTTCTATGGGTTTCCAGAAGGGTGTGTCTTAGATAGTTAAGGGTTAGAAGCTAATGTGCCCCTTGAAGGAAATGCTAATAGCTGAGATAGCTTCCGGGAAAACCTATCCGTCCAGTAAGGAGAAAAAACTCTAAATCTCATTCTACAGATCGTGCTAAGCCTCTATGTTTTTCTTTTCCCCCTTTATCAGTTTTCCCTACTATTCTTTTCTACCTTTTGGGTCTCTTTTGATCTGTGGCCATTGTTTCCTATCTGAATTTCTCTTTTATCTGATTTGTTCTTTTTTACATTTCTCTTTTGCTTCATCTTTTCAGTACAGATACCTAACTATAATACCAAATTGAAGTTTAAAAAAGTTTATTTAGTGAATACATTTTAATTTTTCTGATTAAAAAATCAAATGAGTTTTTTTGTTTTCATAAAAATTTTGTGGTTTTTATATTCATATAATGTATGACTGATTTTTAATCATTCAGCAATCTTTCAGGAAACATTTTCTTTTCCAGAAGTATTAAGCAAATTGTGTGTCATTTGCTGAGGAATTTGAATTAGCTGTTGTATAATTTTCTTCCTTCCCCCTTTACTATTTTTATTTCACTGTTTGAGCTTTTTATTTACATATTTATTATATTAATATGTTCATGTATTATTAGGTTTTTTCAATTGTTTTAGAAAGAAGGTACTAGGTAACTATGCAGAAGAAAATTAAAACATAGCAAAATAGTTAATTTAGCTCTGAGATAGACTTTTCACTTTCATGCTTTGGAGAAGGAAATGGCAACCCACTCCAGTGTTCTTGCCTGGAGAATCCCAGGGACGGGGGAGCCTGGTGGGCTGTCGTCTCTGGGGTCGCACAGAGTCGGACACAACTGAAGTGACGCAGCAGCAGCAGCAGCAGCAATAGACTTAACACTTTTCATGAGTTTATATTTGGCATTTTTGGTGAAATTGTTCTGGAATAACCTGTACAATTCAGTGAGGTACAGTATTTCCTCAATTCTGGATTCCCTTTGCCTTTGTTTGATGGAGAATGTGGGCATCCATCCCACTACCTCTCATCCCTTTGTCTTTTATGCATAACTCCCTCCTCACTTCCCTGTCAAATCCGACTTAGAAAAGTATATACAAAGCATACAGGAGTGGGTGTCTGGAAACCTGGATTCTAATCCAGTTTATATGATTTTTTTCAAATTATTTAACCTTATTTGTTTTTTCTTTTGGTATTTGTGCAGTCTTTGAGTCAAATCTGACCTACTATTTTTAAACAAAATACTCCAGTCTGAGCGTTTTTCCATCTTTCAGTATCAAGACTTCATTCTCTGTAGTAATACATTCTCATTGTTCTTTAGAATCCTGCCGTTTACCAGCATTGTGACCTTTGGCAAAGTTACTAAACTCTTTTCTCTTCTGTTTTGGGGAGTATAATGCCACCTTTGTAAGTTGATTGTGAAGATTAAATTGGATAGTGAATATACTTTAAAGTGCTTAGTTCAGGTATTTTGTAAAGCTATTGTTAAATGAGTTTTCTTACAATTTCAGATGACTGTAGTAGCACTAACAGTCATAAGCCTTACCTATGAAAAGGCATAAAATACATGAATCACTGAGAAAATGGTTTTTGATAATTGCACTGTAAGGAAACATTAGGATGTTTACATACTTTTAGTTTTGAACAAATATTAAATTTTTATTCATGGTCTTTAACTTGGTTTAAGAAATAACAACATTGTCAGCTTACTAGGTGTTTTGTTAAGCATCGTAAACTTTAAGTAATTAAGAAGTGTATTCCAAATGAAATTTTGTCTAAAAGAATCATTCTTTTGTGGAATTGTTTTTGTCTTTTTGGTTCTATATTAATGTTTGGAAACATGAGGCAAAAGGTACTAAAATTGCAGTTAAGTATATTTGCTAAATACAAATGGCATGTTATTAAAATTGTGTACAGGAATAACACATTTAATCAGATAATCAAATGAAAAGTACCTAAAGAGATGTCAGGTTTATTTGAATCTGATTTGTGACATTTTGTGTGTCTGATGTTTAATAATCCTGTTAATCACTTAAAAAAAAATCACAATAATATCAGAAAATATATGCAATTCTGTGACTATTTGATTCTGCATGGAATAGATTTAAAGGCCAACACTACTCTCTTATGTAGGTTGTGGGTCTACATGTGTGCTTTCAGAGCAGTAGTGTGAGGAAGCTTGCAGTGGGATGGCAGGACGGCCTCATCCCTATGACAGTAACTCCAGTGATCCAGAGAACTGGGATCGGAAATTGCATAGTAGACCTCGTAAACTTTATAAACATTCAAGGTAGGTAGAAAATATGTATTTCACATATCAGAACTCTGCTAAAATTGATTTTTGTGAAGAACCAAGCTGTGTTTGGTTGTGGCAAAGCCTGTCAGAGGATGGGGGCCAGTTTACAAAATACTATGAATATTTGCATTTCTCTTTAAATAGCTTTTAGGGAAACATCTTCCTTTTAATTTTCTTATTTGTGTTTATTTAATTCTCATTTGTATTTTTATGAATTTTTGTTTCTGTTTCTAAATAATGTTAAAATATCCTTAGTTGACCCCATGAATCAATGCTATAGTTAATTTAATTGGGAACTCTGGCAAGACAGATTAATTCTTTGTATTTAAAACTCTCTAATAGGAATTTATTTTATGCTCTAAGTATATTGTGTATGATAATTTATGGGCTTTTGTCAGTCTTTGCCTCTGTACATATTTAACTGTGTGTATTTGGGTTATCATCCTGATCCTAGTGGTAAAATCAGTCTATCTGCTGCGACTCACCTGGTTCAATTAAAGTTTGATGCATTAAGTGAAACTCAGTTCAAAAGTTTCAGCCCTTTTATATATTATTTTTAAAGCTTTCTTTTTGTGCTGTGTGACTTAATGAGAAACAGTTCATTTAGAACACTTGATGATCTGATATTTTAAGGTGTTAACGGATCATAAACCTCACATAATGCAGGTATGTAAACATTGTTTTCATAGAGAGTTGTGCTTTATGAATATTTACTTGAGGGATATTATTAAGCGTTTAACTTACTTGAATGTAAAATTCTCCTGATTAGGGTAACTAATACCACCTTTCTTAAAGAATAAAACATGCAGTGATATTGAAATCCTTTTTGTAATTTTAAAGAAATGATTCAGCTACTTTTAAACCATATACATGGCTAGAAAATATGAGTGATGAGTACTATTCAAGTTTCCTGACAAGATGTATTTTTTATTGTGGGCTTTTAATGTGGTGAGGTCTAAAATGAAGATGTTGAAGATGTTGAGTTGATTTTAATTATAAAGTTCACACCAATGGTGTGAGTGTTTTTTGGTTTGTTTTTTTCGTGTGTGTGTCCTTCAGTTGGTTCTCTAGTTTTCTTTCTGCAGCCTGTTTACGTGGATATTTATTTTGTCTTTGAGGTAAAGAGATACTTGTTTTATCTCATTAAATGTGGGGCTGTATTTATAGCTGATATATTGTATACAGTTTTTCAGGTGATTTTCAACTTATCCTTGCTAGTTCTTAATGTTTTTCTGATGTACAAGACTGTATTGTATATTAAGTGGTGACAAGGTAAAAATAAGCTATTGTTTGCTTTATAAAAAACAAATGTGAAAACAGTGGGAAAGATTTATTAAAAACAGTAGTTTTAAAATTGCTGTAATTTAACTTCAGTAACAGATATAGCTCTTCCTGATTTCTATAACATCAGTACCTTTCTAGTGCTCTTAAATATGATTGCAATAATATTGGTTGCTTATGTGAATACAAATTTATTGATTTTGTTTTTTAATGGAAAGATGAGGAAATCCTTGATCTTATTTTAACTTCATTCATGGAAAATCTGCCCATGGGAAAACAGTTTACTTTTTGGGAGCTTTTGTTCCTATGTACTTATAAACATATAACTTAGGATGCTTTAAAAAATAATTCAGTTTGACTTTTTTAAAGTGGTAGTTTTTTAATTAATTGTAAATTCATTAAGCAGCATTAAAAACTAATAGTACAAGTATTGTTGAGAACCTGTGCTCAGTTCTGGAAAGATTCAGCAGTTTATCACAGTACCATCGTGGAAGACTTTAATATCCAGTTATGGAACAATTAGAGAACAAGAGGGCAATAAATTGTGGTAATGAGTTGTAGTAAAATAAGAGTTCAGAGAAGAAATCAGTACCAGCCTGAGCAGGTAAAAATGAGACTTGAACTAATCCTTGGATAATTGGATAGATAGAGGGCATTGCTGCCAAGGACCTTCTGGAAACTACCTTGACTAAATCTGAAGGTTGAACTCTATGAATAGTATTATTGTCTCCAATTAACAGATAGAAAAAATGAGGTTAATAAACTTGTCTAAGACTACCGAACTTGTAGATTACAAAGCTGGAATTTATGAACAAGCTGCTTATTCTTTTTATTTTTAAAAATTTTCAGTAACTTATTTTGGTGCATTTAAAATACATATAAGAGAAAACAGTTATAATGAACCCCTATGTACTCATTCCCCAGCTTCAAGTTATCATTACATGGCTAATTTTTTTTCATCTGTCCTTCTACATATTTTTGCATCCTTTTTTTTTGAATCTTGTGTATTTTATTTAGGGATATTTGAGTAAAAGCCAGAGTAAACACTGGCTTAAGTTAGGGTGTTATTTTTTTTTTGTACACAGAAGTCCACAGGGAGGCATCACCTGATGTAGTCTTAGTGACTTAGTATCCTTAAGGATATTAAGGTCAAAGATCTTTGATTTTTCTCTTGTTGTTTCCTCATGATCACAAAATGGCTTACTGTACAGTTCCAGCCATCATGTCCACCCTCCAGACAAGGAGGAATGGAGACAGGGATAATGGGAAAGAGGTTTCATTTATATCAGGAAATTAAATTTCTCAAAAATTTCTAGCAGGCATCTGCTTATAAATTATTGGCTAGAACTATGTCATATGGTCATCTCTAGATCATGGAGACTGAGAAATATAAGTGCTCACATTGCCACCGCAAACAGAATTGGGGATTTAAATCTACAAAAACTAAATGGCTCAGTGTGTTAGGGCTGCTATAACAGAATACCATAAACTGGGTGACTATATTATAAACAGCAGAAATTTGTTTCACATAGTTCTGGAGGCTAGGACGTCCAAAATCAAAATGCTGGCACATTTGGTGTCTGGTAAGGGCTTGCCTGCTGCTTCAGACAGACTTTTTTTTTTTCCCCTGTGTTCTCACATGGTGTAGAAGGGACTAGGGATCTTTCTGGGATCTCTTTTGTAAAGGTATTAGTCCCATTCATGAGTGCTCTTCCCTCATGAGCTAATTACCTCACCTACAAATATCATATCAGTATGTGAATTTTGGAACTAAAAACACTTAGACTTTAACAATAAAGAAATAAGCATATTTATTGATTCAGTTTTTGCAGTTTTTCTAGAAAGTTATCTTTTCACATATTGGAATAGCCTGCTTTCTGAAATCCTTTTCCTTTGATTTTTTTTTTCCCCTCTACTTTTCCTAACTGGCAAGGATAAAAATACATTTCTTGAATTATAGAAGTAGCAATAGTAATTACTATATTCATATGCTTATGTTGGAGGTTTGAGGGTTTGGTGAATATCGAATTATGATTTCTCTTTTACCTAATACAATTAATAATACCTAATAATACTCCAGTACTTTGGCCACCTCATACAAAGAGTTGACTCATTGGAAAGGACTCTGATGCTGGGAGAGATTGGGGACAGGAGGAGAAGGGGATGACAGAGGGTGAGATGGCTGGATGGCATCACTGACTCGATGGACGTGAGTCTGAGTGAACTCCGGGAGTTGGTGATGGACAGGGAGGCCTGGTGTGCTGCAATTCATGGGGTCACAGAGTCGGACATGACTGAGCGACTGAACTAACTAACTAAATAATACTTTTCTTTTGTGAAGTTTCTTTGAATGTAGATTTCATAGGTATAACACTGATATAAAAGACAAGACAGGGAAGCTGATCTGGACATGGATGAAATTCAGGGTCCCTATGATTCCTCTGCAGGTGCATACAAATAAATTAGTTGAAAAATTACTCAACTTTTCTTTCTCACTAGTAGTTGTATAGTTATTACTTATATTGAGGAGTTTGGTAGCTTGCTGAGAAGTTAAAGATTATTTCAGTTGAAGTGTATTTGGCCTGAATTGTGACACCTTTCTTTAAATTATAAATTAGAGGAGTTTTTGCTATTTAAAAATGAAAAAGAAAGAGCACCTTTTCTATATAACTAATGTTAAAATGCTCTAGAGTGACAACATGCTAAAAGCTCTTGCATATTTGAATTGGGTCGAATACAGCTATTTAAAGCTCAGATCTGCAGTCTGCTCAGGTTACTAAAGATAAATGCATCATACATTCAATATCAGACTTTGCCGCAAGGGTTCATTCCCACATAGAAGTACGCATGCTCCTTTCTTCTGCATGAAGATTGAGCTTTCCAGTTTCCTTTTTAAGTTGCTCTTTAGTCCTAGCAGCAGTTTAGAAATGGAAAAGTTGGGTTGCTTTAAAGAGTAGTTCTTTTAGTGAGTCCTTAAAGTACAGATAATATTTTCTCTTTGGTTTTAAAGAGAAGCTTTATTGCCCAGAAAAGGTACACAATAAAATATTGAAAGGAAAAAAGAAAGTTAGCTGCATCCTAGTTTTTTAAAACCTGGCAAGCTGGCAGAGCTAGAATTAGCTTTACAGATGGTATTTGGCAACATATCTACATATCACTAACCCTCATCTCCTGAGTTTTCTTCATCCTGTCTATCAATTACAATATCCAATCACTGCACAGAGATGGAGAAATGGGATGATCACAGCTCACACGATGCTGTTTGGTTAGAAACGTCAGTGCTGCACAACCCACGGCTGAGTCAGGGTCTGTGAGAAAATGAACTGAATTAATACAAAGCGGGGGTTGTATCTCTGAATATTTAAGGCCAAAATAACTGCAATAGCATTATTACACAATAGAGGGAGGAAAGCTAAAGGAAGTCTGTAGACAGGTGAGGTAGGGGACTGGGAAATTTTTTCATTGTTCAGAGGAATTCTGAAGATGATGGAAATATCAGATGTGCTAAAGTTTCCTAGTAATGCCCAAGGATGCTGACCTGGCTTTCAGTGCTGCATTGTTTGAAAAAGCAGAGTCCCTTTATACTCTGATTTCAAAATTTTTTTCTTGTTTTTGTGTGTCTGCCTTGGCATATACTAAAGTAAGGTGTGTATTCATTTATTACATGATAATATGCTGGGTTATAATTCTATAGACTTATAAATATGAGAGAGGTGGAGAGAGATAGGTTTGGCTTTTGTTTCATTATGATCATTTATGTTTTTGAATGTTAAAGATCATATGTCTTGATTGTCAGTTTAATGGCATGTTATTTAAAATAGTATGTGTTTTTATTATTTTCATGGATTTGAGGCTTTGTTTCCTATTTCATTTAAAGTCTTAGTAGAATCATCATTTAACTTGAGAATGCATTATGTTTAATCTTGTTTCTTATGAATGTCATACAAAATTTTATTTAAGGAAAAGCTAATTTTGAAATAATATTTTTTATATATTTGAAAATGAAATTCAAGATAAATGAAATAATTGAAATAATTTCCTAAAGAAGAAGATGAATGTAGTTTTACTTTTGGGTGAATTAAGGATTAGTTGATCCATTTTATATGTATTTTACAGAACTGAATGTATTTGAATGATAAAGTTTTAACTGGTGAAGATGACTTTTTTCTCTAGTCTTTTAGAACACGGACTCTGAGTAGATGATCTAGATACTGCCATTGAAAGAGTAAATCAGATAAGTTTTCGGAATAATGCAATTTGATTTTCAATGAGAAAAACATTCCTAAATAAAGACAGTTATTCTTCCTATAAGATTTTAAGTCTTTACAGGTGACAGTGCTTACTTTATTAGGAAATTTTGGTACAATTTAAAATAACTTGATTAATGGTATTTTTCCTTTTGTCTTCATTATCCCTATCCTACTGAGTCTTCATTTTTTAGGGATTTGGGGGGATATACAACATTTTAAAATTATTTTAAATGTTATTAAGTAGTTTGTAACATTCTTTTACTTGAAATGTGAGGACGTTCTTGTGACTTTCCCCATTTAATTTCTAAAAGTGTGAACGATTGTTACAACTTGTTTGTTTAGTTAGACTAACTGGAGGTATCTTGTTTCGGCCTTTTTTTTTTTCTTCTCTGGTTTGGTGTCCAGAAATGTTTTTCTAAGCTTGCTTAAGTATAAAGTTATAAAGGCAGAAGTCTCATGTTAGACTTTTTTGTCATACACTTTATAGAATATTTTTTTCTCTAGTTTGGCTGATTTTTAAAAAGATAATGCCTGTGTTATTATAAGAGTAATACATATTTATTACATAAATTTGATGGATAAAGAAAAGCACATAGAATAAAATACAAATGTTATCAAAAGAAAAACTATAAATATTTTTGTATATAACCTTTTTTTTCCTGTGTATATATAAAAATGTAAATTCACATGTATACACTTAAAAATGATTTAGGGATATTACTACATGTACTGTTATATAACCCCCCCCCTTTTTTTTTTAATGAAAAGCAAACTTAATCAGGAACATTCTCTGTGTCACGGGGTAGTCTTCTATAGCATAATTCTTAAGAATTGCATAGTGTTTTCTGTATATATGTTTTGTAATTTTATTGAATTTGAGTTTTTCTGGTTCTTGATAAAAGATCAGTTTGATTTCACAGCATAAATTTATCTAAAAAAGAAGAATATCTTAAGGAGTTCAGTAAAAATACAATTTTGATACTTTTCAGAAGGAAAAAGATCCTTAATGTGATTATACAATGAATTCTTTAAAGATATGCACATTACTTTTAAAACAGAGCAAATAAGATTGCCATAATAAAGTATAGAAAATATTTTTTAAACATCAAGGAAACAAGAGCTCAGATGAGCTGAGACTTTTAAAAAATGCTACGGCCAGCCAAAAGAGTTATGTTACACTTTCAAAAGGTTATCAATGAAAGTGTAATAATAGTGAATGGGAATGAGAGAAGAAAAAAAAAATCCATCAACTCTTATTTAGGAGCTTCTTTGGCAGAAAGGAAGAGCAAACTACCACCATCATCAATAATAATAGCAAAGACATTTCTAGTAAAGAATGAAACCACCATTAATATAGAGATAGGTAATGCATCTGGCTAAATGAATTGTCTTTTGGAACATCTTATAGTTAAAAAAGAACCTGACTGTAAAATCTTAAAATTATTGATATTATTTGTAGTCTTTAAAGGGTTTCAGGAGAATACAAGAAGTACTAAAAGGTGGGAGATCCTAGGCCTGATTTTGAAAAAGATAAGAGATTTTAGAGCAAAAAACAAAAGATAGTTTATGACTAACTTGAAGGAAAGAACAGGTTAAAAATTATCCAGAATGGGTTTGCTAAAAATAGATTGTCAGAACAACTTTAATTTTTCTCTGATGCAGTTGGTAGTTTAGTAGCAATATGTATTTGTACTTCAACTTCGTTTTAACTTAGTTTTTGGTGAAGTCTTTATATATATATATCTCCCCTTGGGTGAAGAAAAATGAGTTAACCATTAGTGGATTGTGTTAATCAACACAGTTTTCATTTTGAAGGATCCTGTTCAGAGGTTATTGATCTTAGAAGGTGGCTGTGTTCATTGGTTTGTCTTATTGCTTATGGAGAAGGAAAAATCTTAAATTTATAGGTAACAGTGAAGAAAGGATAGTAAATAAAAAGCTAATGATCCAATGACAGTTCTTCACATATTTGAAGACAGCTTCACATATTGAAGACAAATCTGATTTGTTGAACTAAATTAAAATGAACTTTTGAAGAATCTAAGTAAGAACTGAAAAGCAAATATATATTGTTAGCAGGACTTCATAGCATCACATTTGGAAAAGACTTGAGGGGTAGTTGTTGGCAATAAACTTGATATAAAACAAAAGTACAGTATGGCTGCCATCATCCCATCTTTTCCCCTACCACCACCCCCCTTAGGAACCATCGTAATGAATGGGAAAGAAGGTTAGAGCCACTTCATTACACCAAAGTATTGTTTTTAGTTCTGTGTAAATTCAGAAGGAAGGATGTGAGTAAATTGGATGCCTTATCAGCTTAGGAAACTGAAAATTCAGAGGTCTTGGGGGCAACTGTGATAGATGTTAAGGAATCTCACAATAAGAGTTGTGTCTTCAATATGTGAAGTTGTCTTCAAATATGTGAAGAACTGTCATTTGGAAAAGAAACTATACTCACGTTTGAGTCAGACTTGGTTAAGGTTAAAAGCATGAACCCTAAAGTTGTGCTTCTTAGGTCACATCTCAAACCTGCCACTTACTTAGCTACATGATTTTAGGTAAGTTGTTTAGCCTCTAAACCATCATTTTCTCAACTGTGAAAAGGGGATGGTTTTGTGGATTAAATGAAAATATGTGTAAAGTGCTCACTGTTGTGCCTGACATATTCTAAATGCTCAAATGTTAGCATTGTTGTTGTTATTTGGTCCTAGAATATAGAATAAAGACAGTGGTTCTCAACCAGAGGGTTAATGGTTTGCCCCTCATTGAGCATTTGGTTTAGTCTTTAATTTTATCAGTCTAATTGCAGTGTAGTTCAGATTTTAAATTTTAATTCTTTTAATACTTAAAATTTTAGTATGAAGCATAGGAGGAGGGAATTTAATGGAACAAGTTAGTTTGTGTTTTCAAAAGGCTATTTGGGGGACTTCCCTGGTGATCCAGTGGTTAAGACTCCATGCTTCTAGTGCAGGGGGTGCGAGTTTGATCCCTGGTCAAGGAACTAAGATCTCACATGTTGTACAGCCGCCATCCCCCTAAAAAAAGGCCATTTGAAAATGAGTGAGTGTGGGATTGCTTTGATTTCTCTCTAGAATCTTGGTTTGTGAAAGTAAGCTTTGTTAAAATATTCATGGTCATATGATAAATATTTCTAAAACTAAGTATTGTATTTGTACTTCATATATTTTTTCTATTGGTTTTACTTTTTAGTAGAAAAAGATGCTCCAAAGGTCTTAAAAAAGGAACTCTTCCCCTCCTCTTTTCTGCAACTGAAAGACATGCAGGATCTTAGTTCCACCATCAGAGATCTGACCTGTGTCCCCTTTTATTTGCCATGAAGTGATGGGACCAGATGCCATGATGTTAGTATTTTGAATGTTGAGTTTCAAGCCAGCTTTTCACTCTCCTCTTTTACCCTCATCAAGAGGCTCTTTAGTTCCTCTTCATTTTCAGTCATTAGAGTGGTATCATCTGCATATCTGAGGTTGTTGATATTTCTCCCTGCAGTCTTGACTCCAGCTTGTGGTTCATCCAGCCCGGCATTTCAAATGATGTACTCTGCATAGAAGTTAAATAAATTGGGTGACAATACACAGCCTTGTTGTACTCCTTTCCCAATTTTGAACCAGTTCAGTTCCATATCCAGTTTTAACTGTTGCTTCTTGACTTGCATACAGGCTTCTCAGGAGATAGGTAAGGTGGTCTGGTATTCCCATCTCTTGAAGAATTTTCCAGTTTGTTGTGATCCACAACAGTCAAAGGCTTTAGCACAGTCAATAAAGCAGACTTTTTTTTTTCTGGAATTCCCTTGCTTTCTCTACAGTCTAACGAATGTTGGTAATTTGATCTCTGGTACCTGTGCATTTTCTGAATTCAGCTTGTACATCTAGAAGTTCTTGGTTAACAAACTACTGAAGCCTGCCTTGAAGGATTTTGAGCATATCCTTACTTGCATGTGAAATGAGCACAGTTGTATAATAGTTTGAACATTTTTGGGCATAACCCTTCTTTGGGATCGAAATGAAAACTGACCATTTCTATTTCTGTGGCCACTGCTGAGTTTTCCAAATTTGCTGGCATATTGAATGCAGCACTTTAACAGCATCATCTTTTAGGATTTTAAATAGTTTAGTTGGAATTCCATCACCTCAACTAGCTTTGACTTCACACTCCAGAATGTCTGGCTCTAGGTGAGTGACCACACCATCATGGTTATATGGGTCATTAAGACCTTTTTTTGTACAGTTCTTCTGTGTATTCTTGCCATCTCTTCTTTATCTTTTCTGCTTGGTCCTTGCTGTTTCTGTCCTTTACCGTGCCCATTCTTACATGAAATGTTCCCTTGATATCTCCAGTTTTCTTGAAGAGATCTCTAGTCTTTTCCTTTCTATTGTTTTCTTCTATTTCTTTGCATTGTTCATTTAAGAAGGCCTTCTTATCTCTCCTTGCTATTCTCTAGAATTCTGCATTCAGTTGAGTATCTTTTCCTTTCTCCTTTACGTTTTGCTTCTCTTCTTTTCTCATCTATTTGTAAAGGCTCCTCAAACAACCACTTTGCCTTGTTGCATTTCTTTTATCTTTGGGATGGTTTTGGTCACTGCCTCCTGTACAATATTGGGAACCTCCTTCCATAGTTTTTCAGGCACTCTGTCTACCAGATCTAATCCCTTGAATCTATTGTTTCTTCACCTCCACTGTATAATCATAGGGATTTGATTTAGGTCATACCTCAATAGCCTAGTGGTTTTTGCTACTTTTTCCAATTTAAGCCTGAATTTTTCAAAAAGGAACTCATGATCTGAACCAGTCAGCTCCAGGTCTTGTTTTTGTTGACTGTATTGGGCTTCTCCATCTTCAGCTGCAAAGAATATAATCAATCTGATTTCAGTATTGATCATCTGGTGATGTCCATGTGTAGAGTCATCTCTTGTGTTGTTGGAAAAGAATGTTTGTTATGACCAGCATGTTCTCTTGACAAAACTCTTGTTAGCCTTTGCCCTACTTCATTTTTACTCCAAGGCCAGACTTTCACCACCAGACATATCCACAGCTGAGTGTCGTTTCCACTTTGGCCCAGCCTCTTCCATCTTTCTGGAGCTGTTAGTAATTGCCCTCTGCTCTTCCCCAGTAGCATATTGGATACCTTCCAACCTGGGGGGCTCATCTTCTGGTGTCATGTCTTTTGCTTTTTCATACTGTTCATGGGGTTCTCACGGCAAGAATACTGAAATGGTTTGCCATTCCCTCCTCCAGTGGACCGTATTTTGTCAGAATCCTTCAGTATGACGTGTCCGTCTTGGGTGGCCCTGCATGGCATGGCTCATAGCTTCATAGAGTTATGCAAGCCTGTTTGCATGACAAGTTTGTGATCATGATCTATGTGTGATCTGTGATCATAGTGATTATCAATTTTTCAGAAATATTTTATAATTTTCTGTGGTAGGGCTTGAGAATGCAAAGTATATAATGGTTTTTAATTCCCCAATTTTTATCTCTAACCTGGACTTTTCCCTGTACTTTAGACTTGTGTATCTAACTCCATATTTGGATGTATTAGACATCCACTTGGATGTCTAACAAACATTTCAGTGTTAATGTGTGTAAAAAGCATTTATACTTTTCAAACCTAATCCTCCCACTGTTATTCTAATGTGGGAGAATGGTAACTCAAAATCTGAAATGTTTCAGTTTTTCAGGCCAAAATCAGAGTTATCCTTGATTCCTCTGTCTCACCTCTTACTTTTAATCTATCAAATTCCAAAGTCTTGTTCTTTAGAATATATAGTCTAGTCCAGTGTTTGCCATGTACACTGCTACAGCCCTGGTCCAAGTCACTTTGGCTGTCGCCTGGATTGTTTGTAGTAGCCTCCAAAATGGCCACTGACCCTACTGTTACCTTCTTTCTTTCACTGTCTGCTTCATCTAACATAAGTTAGATCATGTAATTCAAATTTTATTGGTACCTATTTCACTCAGATCAAAAACAAAAAAGCTTTGAACATTCTTTGAAGGTCTTTCATAATCTGGTCCTAGTCTTATCTCTGAGCTCATCTTTTAACACTGTCCTTCTTGCTATCTGTGTGTGCTCCAGCTGTCGTAGCCTTCTTGAATGCCTTTAAAAAGCCAAGGAGTGCTTTTGGCACAGGATCTTTTTCATCTACCCTTCCCTCAGTCTCATAGTTTTATGTTTTACTTCGTCTTTGCTCAGACATCTTCTCCTCTGAGAGTCCTGCTTTGGCCACTGTGTGAAATAGAACCTCTCACCTGAAAATGATGACTCTGTCCTGTTAACTCGGCTTTATTTTTCCTCATAGCACTTACCAGCATATGATATTTAATATATTTATTATATATGTTCTTTGTTTTTGTACACTTGAATGTATAAATTTTAAGGGCAGAGACTTTGATTTATATCCACCATGGCTAGAATAATAAGTAGCATATAATGATATTCAGTGAATATTTGGTAGAATGACTGCATGATAAAACTTAAAAACATTGCTAGAGGAGAGAGTAAGAATAATTTTAGTTATTATGGCGTATAATTATTGTGTGTTGCAAGTACCTAATGCTTTATTGATGAATTAAAACCATGATTATTTTTTAGAAGTAAAAAAATTAGCAATATAACAATTAGATAACTTCTTTTCAGAGACTCATCATTTTGGAGAGGTTCTTTCCTAGCAACATCTTCCTTTATTAAAAAAAGTTCAAAATCTGAGAAACCTCTGTCAAAAGAAACCTTTATTTTAAAGTCAAAAGAAACCTCTGTCACTGTCTGCATGAAAATAATTTTTGTCAGTTAGGAAAGCCAACAGTCACCTTGATAGTAAAGTGTTAAATGTTTGACCAGTGAGAGTTCCTTTTCCAGTGACAGTGCTTTAAAAAAATCAGTTAATACATTCTGGACAGAGAGATCTATAGAATCTAGAAAAAGCTGGGGGGTGGGGGAAATGAGTATCTGGAACTTTTCAAGCTATAAATTTGGCTTGAAATAGCAATAAATATCTTTTCATATGGAAAAAAAAAAGAGTTCCTTTTCTGTCAGAATTCTTAGGATCTAGGTCTTCATTTCACTTCAAAGAAAACATACTCTTAGAGTGGTCATACAACAGTATATAAGGCTCCCTTGCTATTGCTGCTGCTTCTGTCTCACTAGAGTTGCTGACGTGTCTGACAGTGAGATTTTAAGACGAGAAAGACTAGTATTAAAACTATTCTTGAGCTATATTTCTTGTCTTTTGGCGGCAGGGGAGGAGGGGAGAATCTGGGACTTAAGTATGGTTTAAAATATTTATGGACAGTATGCATCAAACAACATACTAACAGATAGCCTTTTAGAGCATAGCCCCTTCTTCAGTTGAGAACTGCCTTTTCAGTGATTAGTTTTTGTTTCTTGGGAAACTGACCATAAATTAAGAAGAACAAAAAGCTTATAGAAAAGGCAAACGGAAAAAAAAGGGAAAAGAAGGGAGAGAAATTTGCATTAAACTTGTTGAAAATAGGTTTAAAAGTTTAATTACATTTCTTATGTCATCACAGTTGCTGACACTTAATGTGAGGATCAGCAAAGAGTTTTCTGTAAAAGGCTGGATAGTGAATGTTTTTGGCCATGTGGGCTACAGAGTCTGTCAAAATCACTCAGTTTTGCCATTATGGAATGAGAGCAGCCATAAGCAATATGTAAATTAATGCGCATGGTTGTGTTCTAATAAAACTTTATTTATAAAATGAGATAATGGGTTGAATTTGGCTTTGCAAACTCTTCACCTAGCATTAAAAATGCTTGTAAAAATCATATGCAAATTGTTGCTTAAAATATATTAATATAAGATCATTTAAATGGTTTAGTTAATAAATCTAAAACATAATATAGAACATAGTAATAGAAACACCTTTTTTTCCCTCAAAATAATATTGCTTCTTTAATATGGACAAACTAATTAAAAATTGGATGGGAACATCTAATATGAAATTTACAAAGATGCTTACCTTGTTTTTAAGAAAAATGATGCATTTTTAAAAGATGTTTAAAACACCTTATAAACTGTAAAGCTTCGTATCTGTATCTCTACAGACACAAATACATACACATGGAAGTATTTGACAAGGAAAAAACAGTTGACATGGGAAATGCTTAGATGTTATATATCCTGAAATTTCAGCTAAATTCAGCAACATTAATAAGATGCACCAGGATATGATGTTGCTGGAAGTATTTAAAGATAATTCCTCAAAACAGGAAAGTGATATCGTGTAAGGTTGTATATCCCATGTGTATACTACATAAGGGGTTCATACATAAGTGAGTACCACTCACTTTGTAGATATTTTAGTTTTGTGTATTTGTTACAATAATTTTCTAGCGCCAGTGCTGATAATATTTATTTTTGGAAATTTTTCATGTATTATTTCTTTGATAACCCCCCTCTTTTCTCTGTTCTGTGTGGAACATATATTATTTAAATATTGAGTGCCTTCCTCTAGTCTCATCCTTTCACTTTCATTTTTTATTTCTTTTATTACCAGTTTTTTCTTTCAGCCTTCTTCTAACTTTTAAAAATAGCTAAGAACTCTTTTTCGTTCTCTTAATTAAATAATTCCTGTCCTTGTTTTATGGATACATTTGTTAATAGCACTGAGTTTATTGATTATAGGGTTTTTTTTCCTGTCTCTACATTGTGTTTTGCCTTTTTGTTTATGTTTATTAAACTTATTGTGAAAATTTTTTATTTTTAAGAAGTTAAAAAAAATTGTACTGTGAGTTCCTGGGTAGTCTTCATCCAGCTTCCCTCTATGATAACATCTCACTTAAGTGTATCAAACTAGGAAAATGACATTGATACAATTCTGTAACTGACTACAGACATCGGTTTTTATATGTACTCTTTTTCTGGTATATATTCTGTGTGATGTTTTTATCACATACAGATTTGTGTAACTACCACCACAATCAGGATGCAGAACTTTTGTATCACCATGAAGAAACTTACATGCTGCCCCTTTAGAGTCTTACCCTCTCCCCGTCCCTAACTTCTGGCAACCTCTGATTTGTTTTCCATCACTGTAATTTTGCTATTTTGAGAATAATATGTAAATGAAATAAGATAGTATGTAAACTCTAGGGTTTGGGTTTTTTCATTCAGCATAATGCCTTTGAGATACTACCACTTTGTTGAATGTGTCAGTAGTTCATTTTTTTTTTTTAATTTTTGAGTAGTATTCCATTGTATGTATGTGCCACACATTATCCATTCTGAGAGTGGCATGGGTTTTGTTATAAACTTTGCAATATTGTTGTATTTAAAAATTTCTCTATATATATTACTTTAGTTTTATTACCCCCAACCCCTGTAGGAATCCATCATTTCACTGTACAAAATGATAGAGACCCTAAAATTTCTCTTTGTTAGGAATCTGCCTATCACTGGAAGTTGTATATATAGAGAGAATTTTTTAACAAATTAGGTGGCAAAGTCACATGTGGAAATTCATATGAAATTAATATTCCAAAGTTTGATATAAATAGATACTTGCTTCTGAGGGTGACTATTTTAGTAAGATTTAAAAACTTTTGGAGAGACTTACTGCCTGTTGATTTTGATGTTAAGTGAAAGTTGGTATAAGATGAAGTCAGAAGCTCATAAAGTTGTAAATTTTAAAAATGAAACTTTTTTTGCAAAAAAATATTAGGGTTTGTATTTAAGATGGGTTTGTTTACATATCTAGAGGTGCTGGAAGCATTCTTTTTTTAAAAAATGTTCTTTATTTTTATGGGTGCACTGGGTCTTTGCTGCTGCACGTAGGCTATCTCTAGTTGTGATGAGGGGGTTAGTGTCTAGTTGTGCATGGTCTTCTCATTGCCGTGACGTCTCTTGTGGAGCATGGGCTCTCGGCTGGAAGCATTATTTCTTAGTTAATAAAAATTGTGATCTTAGAGGATTCATGGTTAAGGATTCTTATTTGAGTTCTGTATTAACATTATTGGATAATAAATTTGATCTGTGAGATTTTCAAGTGGTGATCAGTTGGAGATGGTAGTTGTTTTTTAGTCTGATGGTAGAAAAACTTCTGGTTTCATGAGAACATGAACCATTTTAAGCGAGGGATGCAAGAATCGATGTAGTTTAGTGAAAGATAATTTATAATTTAATAGGAGAAGAAAGGCATGACTTTTTTTTACTTGTGTGTAATTGAAATTGATTAAGTAGCAGTTTCCTGAAAGAGTAGTCTTAATTGGGCTGTGTTTGGACAAGAGGCCAGTTTTGGTGTATAGTTTGGTAAGTTTTGATGTATGTATGCACTTATGAAACCTCATCACAATCAGGGTAGTGAACAAATCATTCACATGCAAGTTTCCTTGGGGTCCTTTGTAAGCTTTTTTTTCCTCTTCCTTCTTGGAACTCCCACACTCCATGGAGTGGGACAAACCACCAATCTGTTTTTTGACACAAGACATTAGTTTGTATCACCTAGAATTTGATACAAATGTACCATATTTGGGGAAGGAATGGTATTTCTCTTCTTTCACTGAGCTTAATAATTTTGTACTTGATCCATGTTATAACTTGCATCAGTAGTTCATACTTACAGTTGTTAAGTAGTAATCCGTTGTATGGTATACCACAAATTGTTTATCCAGTCACCTGTTCATAAACATTTAGGTCATTTCAGGTTTTGCTTTTTTAAATGATACTGTTTTTAAAATTTAGATTTCTGACTGTTTGTTGTTGCTAGTATATAGGAATATTGTTTACTTTTGAATATTGATCTTCTGTGACCATAGTAAACTCACTCTTTAGTTCTAGTAACTTTTTTGTACTAGAGTCTATAAAAGATGATTATCTTCTCTGTAGATTAGGACAGTTTTGCTTCTTTTTATAATCTGGACGCCTTCTGTATCTTTTTCTTGCCATATTGCTCTGGCTAGACTCTTCAGTACGCAGGTGAAGAGAAATGGTACAAGTGGACATCCTTGTCTTGTTCCTGGTCTTAGGTGGAGAGCATTTGGTCTTTGACCGCTGAGTGTAATGCTGGTTGTAGGTTTTCCATGGATATCCTTTATCCAGCTGATGAAATTCCATTGTATTCCTATTTTATTGAGGGTTTTTGTTGTTGTTTGTTTTTTTAAATCAGGAATGGATTTTGGATTTTGTTAAATGTATTTTCTTTGTATATTGAGATACAAGTTTTTCATTAATGTATTAATATGGTGAATTATATTGATTGATGTTTGAATATTTAACCAATCTTGCATTTTTGATACAAAAATCTATAGATCATGATGTATTGACAGTTTTGTATATTGTTGTATTCAAATTACTAAAATTTTGTTGAACATATTTGAATATGTTCTGAAGGTTGTAGGTTTGTAGTTTTATCTTACAGATATTATCTGTAATATCTTTCTCTGGTTTTGGTATCTGGGTAATGCTGGCCTCATAAAATGAGTTAAGAAATATTATCTTTTCTTTAGTTTCTAGGGGATTTTGTGTAAGATTGCTATTATTTCTATCTTAAATGCTTGGTAGAATTATCAATGAAGCCATTTCAGCCTAGAGTTTTCTTAGAAGGAAAGTTCTTAACTACAAATTCAAATTCTTTAATAGACATTGAATTGTTCATTCCATCTGTTTCTTCTGGAGTGCAACCCTATGAACTGTAGCCCACCAGCTTCTCTGTCCATGGAATTCTCCAGGCCAAGAGTACTGGAGTAGGTAGCCATTCCCTTCTCCAGGGAATCTTCCTGCCTCAGGGATCGAACCCAGGTTTCCTGCATTGCAGACAGATTCTTTACCCTCTGAGCCACCAGGGAAGCCCAGTTTGGCTAGATATTTTATCAATTTTATTGACCTTTTCAAAGAACTAGCCTTTGTTTTCATTGATTTTTTTTTCCCAATTCTTTTTCTATTTTCTATTATTTTGATTTCCACTCTGTTCTTTAATAATTTTTTCTACTTTCTTTAGGTTTATTTTGTTCTTTGTGTAGTTTCTTTTTTAAAAAAACTATTTATTCAGCTGCCTTGGGTCTGGGTCTTAGCTGTGGCTTGTCTAGCTGTGGCTTGCAGGCTCGGTAGTTGCTGCAGGTTGCCTTTCTAATTGTGGCTCGAGGGCCTAGTTGCTCTGCAGCATGTGGGATCTTAGTTCCCTGACCAGGGATCAAACCTGTGTCCCCTGCACTGCAAGGTGAATTCTCAACCACTGGACCACCAGGGAAATCCCTGTCTAGTTCCTTAAGGTAGAAACTGAGGTAATTTTTCTTAGACCTTTCTTCTTTTCTATTATAGGCATTTAAAGATATAATTTGCTTTCTAACTACTGCTATAATATCATGCCATTCCACAAATTTTGATTCACTGGGCTTTTTCCCTTCAAAATTTTCTCTTTTCCTTTCTGATTTCTTTTTTGCTCCATGGGTTGTTTACAAAGATGTTATCTAATTGCCAATATTTGGGAATTTTCCAGGTATCTTTCTGTTACTAAATTTTAATTCACTTGTAATCAGAGAACACATTTTGTATGAATTTTTTTGAAATATATTAAGACTTGTTTTATTGCCCAGAATATGTTCTGTCTTGATAAATGTTCTATGTGCATATCAAAAGAATGAGTTTTCTGCTCTTGTTGGATTAAATGTTCAATAAATGTCAGTTAGGTTAAGCCAGTTGATAGTGCTGTTCAAATCTTACTCCTCTTTACTGATTTTCTGTCTGCTTTTTCTATTAAATATTCTAAGAGGGATGTTGAAATCCATGACAATAATTGTGGAGTTCTCCTTATAATTTTAGTCCTTTTTTGCTTCATGTGTTTCGAAGCTCTGTTACAAGGCAGAAGAACTTTGGGGATTGTTAAGTGCTCTTAGGGGCTTCCCTGGTGGCTCAGCTGGTAAGGAATCTGCCTACAGTGCAGGAGACCCCAGTGAATTTACCCCTTTATTCTTATAAACTGCCTTGGTAATATTCTTTGTATTGAGGTCTACTTGGTCTGATATTAATATACCACTCTTGTTTTCTTTTAACTAGTGTTAGCATAATTTGTCTTTCCTTATCCTTTTATATTGAACCTCTTTGTACCTTTATATTTAAAGTGTGCTTCTTGTAGATGGGGCATACTGTTTGTTGGGTCTGGTTTTTATATCCAGTGTGATAATCTCTACCTTTTATGGCTTATGTACATTTAATGTGATTATAGATGTGGTTAAGGTTAAGTCTGTCATCTTGCTGTTTATTTTCTGTTTGTCCCATTTGTTCCTGTTTCCCTATCTTTCCCTCACCTTTTGCCATCTTTTGGATTGTGTCTCTTTTTATGATTTCATTTTATCCCCTTTATTGGCTTATTGACTATAATTCTTTGTTTCTGTACTTCAGTGGTTGCTTTAAAGCTTTTAATATGCATCTTTAATTATCACTATTTACCTTCATTATATTAAATAATTCTCGTGTCATATGAGAGCCTTATAATGTTGTACTTCTGTTTCTCTCCTCCCAAACTTTGTGCTATTTCCAGTATTCTTAATTCCTTTGTGTAGGCTCAGATGGTAAAGAATCGGCTAGCAATCCCTGGGTTGGGAAGATCCCCTGGAGGTTCAATCCCTGGGTTGGGAAGATCCCCTGGAGGTTCAATCCCTGGGTTGGAAAGATCCCCTGGAGGAGGGCACAGCAACCCACTCCAGTATTCTTGCCTGGAGAATCCCATGAACAGAGAAGCCTGTCCGTCCATGGGCTGCCGTCCATGGGGTTGCAAAGAGTTGGGCATGACTGAACGATTAACACTTCCATATTTTCACCTGGTGTTACTTTTTCTTTAAATTTGTTCTTTAAATTTTCTTAAAGTGCAGATTTGTTCATTATTAATTCATTCATCTTTTTCTGTGTGTTTGTATAAAAATACATTTCCCTTTTATTTTTGAGAGATATTTTTACAGGATATAACAATCTTAGGTTGCCAGCAGTTATCATTTTGAGTTTTATTTTTTATTAAAATGTGTTTGGGATTTGTTGTACATGTTGCATCTGTGGGTTTGTAGTTTTAATTACATTTCAAGACATTTCTTCAAATGTTTTTCTTTTCCTCACCTTTCTTCCTTTATGGACTCCATTTATACCTATATTAGGGCTCTTAAAGTTGACCCATAGCTCACTTATGCTTAATTTATCCTTCTATAATGAATAGTGTATTCATTTGGGTATTTCTTACTGCAGTCTTCAAATTCATGAATCTTCTGTAATGTATAATCTTCCATTAATTCCAGATGAATGTATTTTTCATCTCAGATACCATTTTTGTCTCTAGAAGTCTGATTTGTATCTTTTTAATATTCTATATTTCTACATAACTTTTTGAAGGAATATGGTTATAATGACTCTTAGTGTTTTTGTTTCTAATTTTAAGATGTGTATCTAATTTTAAAGTTTTCTTATTTTAAGATGTTTGGGGTTGGTTTTAGTTGAGGTTTTTTCCTGCCTTTTTGCTTGCCTGGTAATTTTTAACTGGATGCCATATATTGTGAATTTACCTTGTTTGGCTGATGGATATTTTTATACTCCTATAAATTTTCCTGAGCTTTGTTTTAGGATTTAGTTTACTTACTTGGAAACGATTTGATTCTTTTACATCTTACTATTAGCATTCGTTGGATGTGACTAGGACAGTACTCAGTTTAGGTTTAATTATTTCCCACTTGATAGCCAAGACCCTTTAGATTCCCCCCCTAGTGCCCTTTTATGAGGTTCCTCAGCCTCACTGTGGGGAGAGAGAGACAGGCTCTTTTCCTGGCTCTGTACGAGTCCTGGGCAGTGTTTTCTCTAGCTCTCTGAGTCAGTTGTTTCTCCAGCTTCATTAATGAGGTTTCCTCACGTGTTTGTTGATTGGTACTAGACTGCAGATTGCTGAGGTTTTCTCTGTGCTGCTCTTCCCTCTTTGGTATACTCTTTCCTTAGGACTCTGCCACCTATTGTCCCCAACCTCTCAGCTCCTCATCCTTAACTCAGAGTCCATCAGCTTCTGCCTGGGTTTTGCCTCTCTGTGTTTTACTCGAGAACTCTTCTCAAGGTAGTCATTTGGGGCAGTGGTTGGCCTTTGTTGTTGTTGTTCAGTCACTAAGTCGTGTCCGACTCTTTGCCACCCGATAGACTGTAGCCCTCCAGACGCCTCTGTCCGTGGGATTTCCCAGGCTAGAATACTGGAGTGAGTTGCCATTTCCTTCTCCAGTGGATCTTCCCAACCCAGGGATTGAACCCATGTCTGCTGCATTGGCAGGCAGATTCTTTACCACTGAGCCACCAAAGAAGCCCATGGTTAGCCTTATCTGATTTGTTTTTTCATCTTCCAGGGATTACTCTCTTTTCCAAATGTCCTATGTCTTGTCATTGTTTCATATATTTTGCTTTTGGGTAGTTTCAGACAGGAAGGTAAATTTAGTCCTTGTTTCTCTGTCTTGGCTAGAAGCAGGTGTTGGGGCTGATACACTTTTCATCTCCTTTCCTGTTCTCAATTCATGTGTCCCAAACTCTTAGATGCAACATGAAACAGAGTTATCCTCTATGAACTTGCTTGTCCTCATTTTCATTTGCACTTGTTAATTATGTTTGCCCTTAGAGTGCTTTCCTGATCTAAAATTATTTAATTAAATAGAGTAGGACATAATTAGTCTTCCATGACATCTGATTTTGAAGGTCTCATTCAGAGTGCATTCCATTTGAGAATGAAAAAAAGGAACAGGAATATATTATGACACCTTTTGCATTTGTTTAATGTCTAAACAGTTTAGAAATGAAGCCAGTATTTAAGCAAAATACTTAGTGATATTTAATCTTTCGGCTATGAAGATGTCTAGTTGAAATCCTTTTTCAGTTAATCAGTTGGTTTGGCCCTTACTGAACATTTATCCTTCATTTGCCTTAGTTGTAATTGTGTGTGTATCTTATCTGTTATCAATTAGATTCATATTTAGAAAATGTGTTTATTAGTACATTTAAAACTTAGCTAGAATAATTTGAGGGTTTTTTCCAGTATATAATGCTTATTCTATTATTGTGGATTCCTTTCTTTTTCCTACTTTAGGAGATGAGTCAGAAATTCCATTGTTCCTATTGTAAGGTTTTTAGCTTAAAAGTATGATCTTTTGATTTGTTCTATTTAAAGAAAAAAATTATGTTCCAATGATGTGATCCTACTCTGATCTTTTTCACTGGAAGGAAGGTGGGAATAGAGGGTTGTTTTGTTCTTTTTTTCTTTCTGTAGATTTATAAGAGACAGATGACTGATAAAAACTGGTCAGTTGCCTTTATTTCCTTAGAAGTCACTCTTAGGGTAGATACAGAGTCAGCCTTATTTATTGTCTTTTTAGTCTGTTATAGTGAGATGATATGGAGAAGGCAATGGCACCCCACTCCAGTACTCTTGCCTGGAAAATCCCATGGATGGAGGAGCCTGCTAGGCGGCAGTCCATGGGGTCACTAAGAGTCTTATATGACTGAGCAACTTCACTTTCACTTTTCCCTTTCATGCATTGGAGAAGGAAATGGCAACCCACTCCAGTGTTCTTGCCTGGAGAATCCCAGGGACGGGGGAGCCTGGTGGGCTGCCGTCTATGGGGTCGCACAGAGTCGGACACAACTGAAGTGACTTAGCAGCAGTGAGATGATAACAATCTTCATAATGAAAGAAACCACTAAAATAACAGTGTTACAGCTAATAAATCAGAGGAGATGATCCCTGAGCATTGTTGGATTTAAAACTGACTCATCAAGATTAAATTTTTAAATAATGTGGTTTTGGTGAAGGACAATAGGGTAACATCATGGAAGAGGCTACTGGAATAAATTGAAAGGATTAGCTTACAGTGTTACGAGCATATCTACTAAAATTCCATGCGACTCTGAGCAAAATCTTGTGATTTTGAACTTTAATGTCATCACCTGTTAAAACTAAATAAAGTAACATTTAGTGGGTGATTCTGTTGTGCCAGGCACATTATTGGTCAGTTTACTGATTATTCTTCATTTAATCCTCATATTAAATTTAGAAAGTCAATAGAATCTGCAGTTTACAGATGAGGAAACTAAGGTTCCAAAATGTTAAGTTAGCATTCAACATGTTGAGCAATTAAGTATTAAAAGACAATTTGATTTTAAGTCTTTATGACTCTGAAGCCATGAAGTTCCTTTGATTCCTATCTTTTTCCTGTTTCTGAAAAGCACTTTAATATTTTTAAATGATGAACTACGTTGTTTGCTAATAAGATGGTAAATTTTCACCTGCCTTAGGTTAGGCTCTTTCATTTTTGTTCCTATCAGTTTTCTTACTTGCAGTGTACTTGATTATTAAAATCTTAGCTATTTGTTTGTGCCAGGTTCACCAGCGATTTACAGTAACATCTTCTTCTTGTGAGATCTTAGAGCATTTATTATCTGTCATTCATTTATTAATTTTATTTGAGATACATTTAATTATTTCATATTTTAAATTTGGGATAACATTTGAATTGTTTACATTGTTTAAATGGAATATTCATGTATAACTGCTGCACTTAAATCATAAGCATTCTAAGGAAGCTGCTTCCATCCTGGCATCTAGTAGCATTGTGCACATAGTACATATAACTTAATAAATAATTGTGTGAATGAATGCTGTCAACTAGAATATCTTAATCATCCTCAGTTACTCACTTCCCATGGGCAAATTTGTTCTATGTAAGATGTTTAAAAATTTTTAATTCTGTAACTTTATTTAGTCAGTGCTATTAGCTTTTTTGAAAAATGCTTTTCAAAATTTTTCAAGAGAGTTCAATCGAAATGAATTGATTGGAGTTAGCATGTATTCTTTTTTTTTTTAATTACTTTTGGACAGTGTTTCATTGGCATGTAGAATCTTAGTCCCATGCCCCCTGCATTGGACTTGGGGGGAGTCTTAACCACTGGACTACCAGGGAAGTCCCTAGCATGTATTCTTATTTTATTTGGCAGCAAGACCAATTACTTTGTCCCATACCTCAGTGTTTAAGAGTTCCAGAAGCTGATGCTCACCCTCTCCTTTTCCCTTACAATCAGAAAAACCAGGAGAACACTTGAGTTATATTTGAGAGATTTGGTCGGTCTCGACTGCTGGTACTACTACTGCTACCTCTTCTACTATGCTGCTAACTCAACAGTCAGTTAACCTTTCTGGGCTTTAGTTTTCTCATCCTTAAAAAAACTGAATTGGAGTATGTGATCTTTAAAGACATAGTGTTCCAGAATTTATAAAACCTGAAAGCTTAAAATAAATTAGGTTTCAGAATTGTTAAGTATAATAGCATTTGACTGTTGCACTTCAGAATATTAGTAGTTTTATATTAATTGGGAGTTTTTTTAGAAAGCGTTTGCAATTTCATGTTCTACTTTTATGGTTAATTTTCTTTTCTAATTTATCAGCACTCCCTCACGTGTTGCTAAAGGAGCTGTCGACCACACCAAAATGAGTCTACATGGTGCTAGTGGGGGACATGAGAGATCAAGAGATAGACGAAGGTCAAGTGACAGATCACGAGACTCATCCCATGAAAGAACAGAATCACAGCTCACTCCTTGTATTAGAAATGTTACTTCTCCAACACGGCAGCACCATATTGGTATGTAAAATCAACTAAACTTCCCAACAGGTTTCAAAAGCATGCATCTACCTTTTTTCTTTTTTTTAATTTGGCTATGCTGCACGACTTGTGGGATCTTAGTTTCCTGACCATGGATCAAACCTGGGCCCTGGCACTGAAAGCGCTGAGACCTAACCACTGGACTGCCAGGAAATTCCCAATGCATTTACCTTTTTAAAGTAGTAATAACAGTGAATTATGCCTAATACTTTACAGTAAAATAAACATCTTACTTCTTTTCAGTTGCTTCTGTTTTAACTTAGCTTGATTCTTACTGTTAAAAAAAAAAAACTTATTAAATGAAACTTTAAAGTGAATTTTTTTCAGAGTTTGGGACAGTCTTAGAAATAATTTGAACAGCCTTTACAACTGTAATATGTAGATTTAAAATTTTTTTCAAGTAATTTTTATCTTGTGAGATATATAGCAGTGGTTTATTTAAAATAATCTGTAGTAAATTATTGATAAGAATCCTTGTTAATCATACTAAAAAAGGAGGTGAAAGAGTAACCATCATGGAGTTATTTACCTTGATTTTTGACAATATTTTAAATTTAATTAAAAAACAGAGAAGGAAAAGGAGGGTGGAAGTAGGTTTTTTTTCCCCCTTGACAGCTCAGATCTTTATTCCTTCCTACTCTTTATTATAAATGAATGCTATTCCTCTAGGTAAATACATTGTGTGACTATAAAGCACCACTCTCAAGTAGATGTACATAAACAATGTGAGCTTGCTGATTTTAATTTTTCCCTCAGAAGTGGCAAGTTAAATATTTTGACTTACTATTTGAGGCAGTTTCTGATTACCTCATATAAATAAAAATCATGTATATTAGGTCTTATTATGTAGAGAGGTTGTCAGTATCTAAGTAGGTCTTTAAAATCAGAATAATACTAATAAGCTAAAAACCAACAAAAGTATAAATAAGAGCTGACAGTTTGTTATATGCAAAGTTTAGTATCTGGGAAGAGAACAGGAAATATAATAAGTTATTTTATTGCTTTAGCAAATTTTACTTTTAGGGTGCTACCAACATTGTAGAAATAGGCACTACAAGGGAGGTGTCGGTATCTCTGGAGATACAGCAGGCCTAATTATATAACCAGTAAAGCTGTACAGAGTGTTCTCAGTAGCCTGAGTCATGAAGGAATTTGGCAAAAGCTGATGAAACTGATGAGATGGAGGTACATTTTTAGGTCACCTTTAAAGTTTAGTAATCTAATCTCTAAAGGAAACATCACAAAATCTTAGTTTTAATTTCTCTTTTGTAAACTGTTGGAACAGCTGAAGAAAATTTTCTGAATTTTAACAGTGTTTCTTTATATTAAAATTGTAGATAATAATAATATGATCCTATACAATTTTTAGCAGTGCTTTTTTCAAAAATGCGAGTGAGAAGAAAGCAGTATATCATCAGCTATTAAACTAATTTGGTAAAACATTAAAAGTCATTTGAAAACATAAATACTTCTTAGTGTCTGTGGTAAAAATATTTTCTTCCTTTGGTACCTTCCTTTTGTGAGATAAATCTCTGGTTTGGGGGTTTCCTTATTAATGTAGTTAAGAGTCCAAAGTTTGTACTATGTGTTTTCAGAATAGTATTAATACTTTCAGTATTTAGGACAGTTAAAATTGTTATTAATCTTTTACTGACTTTCAATGCTTGCTTATTTGACTTAGAATATTGTACTCCTTTTGTTTCTGTATATTTTTAAGTAGAGCAGTAATATAATTCAGTTTAATTTTAATCTTAGTCTGGGTCAACATTGGTTAGGTAAACATCTTTATTAAAAAGTCTACAAAATTAATTGTTTTAGAAAACAATGTAATGTTTTAGGTTTTATTTCTAGAAAATAAATGAACGTTGATGATGTTTTGTGAAAATGTTATTTGAAATAAAAAAAGCAGAATTGCTGTGATATAAAACTACTTTTCTAAATCACTATTTTCAAAAGATATATATGTATCTCTTGTATTTTTTAAAAGAAAATTTGCATAAATTTGTTTAACCTCTTTATTTCAGAACGTGAGAAAGATCACAGTTCCTCTCGTCCAAGCAGTCCTCGTCCCCAGAAAGCGTCTCCAGATGGATCCAGTAGCAGTGCTGGGAACAGCAGCAGAAACAGTAGTCAATCAAGTTCAGATAGTAGCTGTAAGACGTCTGGGGAAATGGTATTTGTGTATGAAAATGCAAAAGAAGGAGCTCGGAATGTAAGAACGTCAGAACGAGTGACACTTATAGTGGATAACACTAGATTTGTTGTAGACCCATCCATTTTTACTGCACAGCCAAATACAATGTTGGGCAGGTTTGTATTATTGTGATTCTTTGTATTATTAATAATAAGCACTTTTCCATTGCCTTTTTTTTTTTAATTTAAAGTTTTATAGTAATTCTGTAGTGGAATACAGTGTTGCTGTTGAGCTATGAAATTTAAATAACTTGTTTAAGTTAATCCAGCTAGAAATTGTAGAGCCAGATCTTGAGCTTGATTTGATTTTGAATAATGTTTGCTGTACCTAGAAATAGCAAATGCAGTATTTAAATGAAGACAGGATACTTAAAGATCTGAAAACATAGATTGTATTTGACAAGATGAATTTAACAGTGATAATGTTTCCTTCACTTGTGGCTTCCAAATTAAATCTTCAGATACAGCAGGTATCAGCATTTGGTTAGCTGAAAAGTCAGCATGAGTTATCAGTTTGATGTATTTACTTTAAAGAAATAATGCTAACAATTAGTCAGTAGAATGAAGGAGAAATAATTGTCTCTTAATCTGTACTGGTCTGGAGTAATAAATTAATATAAAATTTGTAGTTAAGGGAACCACATTCTAGAATTGGTAGAGACAATATGGGCTGTAGTTATGGGAACTTCAGTATAGAATTGATTTTTCAAAGTGTTCAAAAGTAGGATCAAACACCTATTAATTATAAAGTTAGTGCCTTTTTTCTATTCATTCTAATGTAAAATGAAGGAAACACATAAGTGAAATGGAAGTTTGCCTGAGGTTAAAAAGGAAAACTTGAATTTTTTGCTTGGTTGCATATGAGTAACTGTTTGGGGTACCTGTGTATGTGTGTGTGTATGATTTGTAAGTGTCTCAGAATCCAGAACAAAATGCCAGCATGTAACACTGTTTACATTTTGGGTAGACAAATATTTCCTTTTAACATTAGCTCTAGACTTTACATCTGTAAGGAAAAAAATACATGTACTCTATAGGCATTATTAGAAGCATAGGAAAGACTCTTTTTTAAAAATCAAAGCATGTTTATTTATTTCTAAGACATTACAACCAACAGTAAAACTTGAAGGAAAGATTGTTCATGGGAGATTTTTAGGAGGATAACTCAACACTGATCATATTTTATATTTTTACCTAAACTTAAACAGTTGAAAGGCAGAAGTAGGTATTTGAAATTTTTCAACTGATAGGCTACATTTTCTTTTAAAAATAAATCCAGAAGATTTTTTGTGTGTTTGTGATCCATATTGATCTGAAAAGTAACTTTCCTTTTTTGTAAAAAGTTCAAGTATTTGAGAAAATTGCATGACATTTGATTCCTGAAAGACTCACTTCTTTTTTTCCAAATCAGTGAAGGCTTCTTTTCATGTCAGTTGACGAAAGCATGTTTTTGGGATGAAAATTAATATTCATGGGAACTGTAAAAAGCAGTTGGCATTCTTTTGGAAACTTTGAAAAAAGAAAGCTTTGTTCTTTATAGGTTCTGTGTTACAAGAAAAGAGGGAACTATTTAAATTGGGAAATTGTTGAATAGGAAACTTAGTTCAGCTATATTGACTTTAGGAATGATGTTGTCATTGAATTTAGAGGTTCAGATTCTTTTAATCACACTTTAAAAATTTGCTTGGAAGTTAGGCATTCAACTTTTTGTTTTGAAGGACATATTTAGCAGATTGCCTCTTTTCTAAATATTTACTGTTAAAGGGCCAACAACATGACTTGAAAAAATAGAAATTCATCTGCATCTTCTTTTTGTAAAAATTAATATTATGAGCTCGTTACTTATTTAGAATTTTCGTTCTTTTCTTCATTCCTCTCTACCCCAGTATTTGATTGCTTATTTTTCAGTTCTAGGATGCCAGTGTAAAAGTTTTGTGCAGGATTTGTTACGTTTATAGTTTTGTGAAAAGTAAAATAACCTGATCTGCCTATACTTATTTTACTTTTTTCTAGTTTAGATTACCATACATGCTACTTAATAGACTAACTTTGCATTGAAGATAGCAGTTTCCCCTTCCTCTCTCTCTCCCTCTTCTCTCTCTTTCATTTTTGTCTTTCTCTGGACAAAACTAGTGTAAGAATCTCTCCTAGATTGATTTTTTTTTTTTTTTTCCACCCCTGAAGAAAAGGGACTGGAAAGTTTTTTAGCTTTTGAATCTTATTAATTGATTTTATTTTCTTATGGGGAATCTTTACTACTGTTTCCTCCCACAAAAAAATTTTTTTATAATCCTTCATTTATCACATTTGCCAGAATAAATGTCTGATAAATATTCGTGGGCTAATTTAATGGGATAATTTAATGCTAAAATTATAATTCCTTTTTACTTTTGTACATGAAAACATGGGTAGCCTATTGATTTACTTCTCAATTACTTGCTACCATAGGATGTTTGGATCTGGCAGAGAACATAACTTTACACGTCCTAATGAGAAGGGAGAGTATGAGGTGGCAGAAGGAATTGGCTCTACAGTATTTCGAGCAATTCTGGTAAGTGCTGTTTCTTGTGTGTATTGATTGAGTCAGTTGACCCTTTCTCGATAGGTACGTGGACTGAAAGCAGAATTGCATTTGGATATCGCTATGGAAGTATCCAGTGTATTTTTTAATATCATTTAATTCATTTTCTTTTGGTATGTAAATATAGCATGATAAAAATAAAGGAATTTTATAACCTTTGCAAAAATAAGATAGGGGATAATTCATCTCTTAGGTCTGCATAGGCAGCTCTTTCAAGGGTTTAGTGGTAACATTTCTATAGTCAGACTACTCCACTTTCCCTAATTCTATTAAGTACAAGAAGTTGATAATTTTTTGCTGTCATAATAAATGTGGCTACTGGAATTCTAATATTTTGTTGCATATAACTAGTGGTGGACACTTAGGAACATTTGAAAGTCATCTCTAAAATGTATTTCCTATCATTTTTGTATTAAAACTTAATTTTTTTTAACCTATTGAGAAATATTTGAATTAGTACTACAGTCATTACTTGTAATTTTAATCAGTGATAAAAGTTTGATTTATAGCATGACAGTTTATTCCACAGTTTGAAAATATGGTTTCCTTAAATAGTTTTGTGGGAAGAGGAGAGGGATGATCCTGAGGTACAAGACAGGAAAAGTAGTTGATCGTGATCAGTACTAACAAGTACTTGGAAAAGTACCAGAAGATGTCTTGCTTGATTCATGTAGCAACTTCAGAAATGGTGTTAACTGTGGCTCTGAACATCAAGAAGGTTGAGGCAGATCTTAATTTTTTGGGAAGTGCTTTTTCAGTTGCCCATACTTCCATTTGTCCCCTAATGGTATTGACCAGTTAACTCCATGACTCAGCTATGGAGTAACTTATCTGTAGCTCTGGGCCAGCCCCTAACAGCGTTTCAAGTAGATTTTGGAAATAATAGCTATTATTGTTTCTACTTATGTGGGAAACACCAAAGAAAAGTATTTGGAAGAAGAATAATTGTGTGTTCTGTTTCCATATATTTGAATACTTAGAAATGATTTTGAAGTTCTTTACTAAAAACCTTAAGTTTTGCTCAATTCTCCAGGTAATATTTAAGGTAATGTAAAGTATATCATTTAACTTCCTTAAAATTTCTTTAAGAAATATATGGTAGGTATGTAGACAAATAACTTGTAAGGGGGGAATACATGTGAATTAGCATGGTACAGTAGAGAGAAGAGATGCATAAATAATAAGGAGACATGGGTTCTAACTTCATCTCTCTTGTTAAATAATTTCATAACTGGATGAGTCAGGGAATCCATTTGGACATAAATTTTTCCTGTCAGTAAAGTGAAAAAGTGGTTAGGTGAACTGAGGTCCTACCTAACTTTAAAATTCCACAATTCAGAAATCTCAAGAGTATCACAATTTTAAAAAATTGTATCAGCCCAATCTTAAAAATACATTTTGTCTACCTTGTGCATTCGTTTATGCATTCTTTTTTTTTTTTTCAGGATTATTATAAAACAGGAATAATCCGTTGTCCTGATGGCATATCTATTCCTGAATTGAGAGAAGCTTGTGACTATCTTTGTATCTCTTTCGAATATAGTACTATTAAATGTCGAGATCTCAGTAAGTACGATGTTTTGTATGTGAGTGGTTTGTAGAGTTACAATGTATTGGAATGAAATACCTGAAATAGTGCTATTTACCTAGACTTCAAGTATTTGTTTAATTGAATTCTAAAACACAAATACTGTGAAGATTATTTATGAAAGTCCACAGAGATCATTGTTTGGTGCAATTTTCCAAAACTTACTTTCAACTTAATTTCTTTGTTTGTAGAGTCTCCCATATTTATGCTTCTATTTGTTCTTCCTCTGTCATTTTTTGCCAGTATGTATCTTCCAGCTTGGTAGCCCTGACTTTGTCCAAGTGTGGTATTTGGCTTCACTCCTCAGGTCACATCAACCAAGAATTTATCATTTCTTTTTGCATTTGCCATGTAATATAACATCCTAAGCAACTATGGAAGACACAAATCATTCTCAAAAAGAGTGTTTGTCATTAAAGATCTTAGATTGAATACCAAATACCAGCCCTCATTTATACAAAGAATTAAATGGCTTTATTCAGGAACTTCAAATATAGTCTCAGAGCAAGTCTAGAACTTCGGAAATCCTAACTCTTTGATTGTTATTTTCCTGTCATGCTACCCCCCTGCCCCCATGCCCATCCCCTTTACTGTTATATTATGCCTAAGAAAAAAGGTGATTATACACAGAAAATTCAAAATGTATATGAAAATTATCAAATGTTGACTTGGTTATTAAGTGGTTGGAAAAGCCCAGAAGAAGGAGATGTCATTGTGGGCTAGTAGGATTAGAGAAGAGTTCGAGGAGACAGGTTGTAAAGGGTGAACAGGAATGATTTAGCAAGAGTAGAGTAGGAAGGTTAGGGGATTACAGACATGAGTGGTATACTTTGGAAATAACCTATATAAGAAACTATATTGGGACCAGAAGGAGATGAGAATAAATATGGGGGCCAGATTGTGAAGGTCTTAAAATTAATGTTCTTACATTTATGCTGTATAATGTGGGAAGCCATTGCAGAACTTTGCTACCTGTGGTTATAGATGTATGTTAGTCCCAAGTATATGGTTATGTTTACTTCATTACCTAAATGTAACACTAGCTTAGCCAAGTGGAGCCATACTTTCTGAAACATTGGTGTGTTAGAAATTGGGAATGGGAAACTTGTAGGGCATCTATTATATATTTAAATATAGCTATCCTTCATGCTTAATTATGGTCTAACTTCTTGGAAATGAGTGGTCCTTATTAGGTCTGTCAAGTACCAGTTTTTCTTTGTCTTTATTTGTTTGGCCAAATATTCTTTTAAAGTCTCCCTAAAAATATCAGTAGGTGAGACAAAGAAGATTAGGTGGTCCACCTCTGAGTCCATTTCTATATAAATGATACTTAAAAGTTTAAAACCAAATAGTTGGAGAGCTGAAGCATACAGCTGTAAAGCTGAACAAATTTGCTGTCTTTTCACATCTTAAAAAATGTTTTTTGTTGAAATCATGAGCATTATTCTAATTTACAAATTCTTGATTTCATAAAACCTTCTGTAAAGGTTTTGTGTTTTTTAATTGATGGAAATATTTTAATTTAATTGCATATGACTAAATGTTGAATTTTGGTGACTGTCAGATTAAAAACACACTGCTGCTGCTACTGCTGCTAAGGCGCTTCAGTCGTGTCTGACTCTGTGCGACCCCATAGACGGCAGCCCACCAGGCTCCCCTGCCCCTGGGATTCTCCAGGCAAGAACACTGGAGTGGGTTGCCATTTCCTTCTCCAGTGCATGAAGGTGAAAAGTGAAAGCGAAGTCGCTCAGTCTTATCCGACTCGTAGCGACCCCACGGACTGCAGCCTACCAAGCTCCTCCGTCCATGGGATTTTCCAGGCAAAAGTACACTAGAATTCCTTAAAGATAAATGGATTTTAGTTCTGTAATCCTTTGAACATTGTTTACCTTGTCATCACAATTAAATATCATTTATTTGTTACAAAATTAGCAATTCTCATAGACTTTATTAAAAGAAAACTATATAGAATCTGAAGAGATAGAAACGGTCTTGTAAAATATGAAAGTGTACTGTAGGTGTAGACTTGAGTCCAAAAATGATTTTTATCCTGCAAATATGTGCTTTTACTGAATATTGTAATGGTACTTTACACTAAAATGTCTGTTTATCTCTTACTTAAAATTATAAAAGTACTCAGTGTATTGAATATATTGAATACAGCATCCTGGATTTCTTAGGCAAGTTACTTAAAACCTTATTTCTTAGTTGCCTTATCTTTAAAATGGGAGACTAATATTACTTACCTCACAGGGTTGTTGTGAAGATTAAATGGATAGTGCTTGACACATAGGAGCTTTCCAGGTGGTTCAGTGGTAAAAAAAAAAAAATTTGCCTGCCATTGCAGGAGGAGGAGGAGATGCGGGTTTAATCCCTGGGTCAGGAAGATCTCCTAGAGGAGGAAATGGCAACCCACTCTAGTATTCTTGCCTGGTAAATCCTAGGGACAGAGGAGCCTGGTGGGCTACAGTCCATGGGATTGCAGAGTCGGACATGACTTAGCGACTAAGTGTGCATTCACGCTTGACCCATAGTGTTAAATAAGTGTTTGCTTTAAAAAAAAAAAAAAGCAAAATTAGGGAATAAGGTAAAGTAAAATAAAAATAATAAAGGATCATGTTATACATTCTGTTTTATATTTCCACATGAAAATATATTGTGAATAACTATATTAGAAGATATCCTTTAGTAACAACTTGTTCAATGGTTTACATAGTTATTGCTCATTTTCTACATTTTTATTGAATGCTCATTTTATACCAAATACTAGGTATGTAAAAGGCAACAACAAAAGACAAGATCCCTTCTCTTGTGATGCTTGCAATGTAGTGGAAAAAGCAGATGAGTAAATTATATTGTGTTAGAGGAAGAATGGGGTACTAGATGAGCATGTGTGAGCTGTATCTAACTTGGGTGTTGGGGCTTGAGGAAGCTTTCTGGAGGAGAGGGAAGAGGAAGTGTGTTTGAGGCAGAAGGAATGCTATGTTTTGGAGAAGGCAATGGCACCCCACTCCAGTACTCTTGCCTGGAAAATCCCATGGACAGAGGAGCCTGGTGGGCTGCAGTCCATGGGGTCGCTAAGAGTCGGACACGACTGAGCGACTTCACTTTGACTTTTCACTTTCATGCATTGGAGAAGGAAATGGCAACCCACTCCAGTGTTCTTGCCTGGAGAATCCCAGGGACGGGGAGCCTGGTGGGCTGCCGTCTATGGGGTCGCACAGAGTCGGACACGACTGAAGTGATTTAGCAGCAGCAGCAGGCTTTAATTTCTTCATTGTCCTCATTATCTTCCCAGGCAAGCACTGTAATCCAGAAGAGGTTTTGAGAACCAGGGCTGAACTCAGGAATGAAGGCCCTGGGGCTAAGAGAAATGAAAATACAATGTCCCAGGTGAAACTGGTATTTGTTCAGTCTCTAAGTTGTATCCTACTCTTTGTGACCTCGTGGACTGCAACATGCCAGGCTTCCCTGTCCTCCACTATCTCCTGGATTTTGCTCAAATTCTTATCTATTTCGTTGATGATGCCATCCAACTATCTCATTCTCTGTCACCCCCTTCTCCTACTGCCCTCAGTCCTTCTTAGTGTCAGGGAATTTTCCAATGAGTTGTCTCATCACATCAGGTGGCCAAAGTGTTGGAGCTTCAGCATAAGTCCTTCCAGTGAATATTCAGGGTTGATTTACTTTAGGATTTACTAGTTTGATCTCCTTGCTGTCCAAGGGACTCTCAAGAGTCTTCTCCAG
This sequence comes from Bubalus kerabau, assembly GCF_029407905.1. Lineage (NCBI taxonomy): Eukaryota > Metazoa > Chordata > Mammalia > Artiodactyla > Bovidae > Bubalus > Bubalus kerabau. The sequence goes on from NC_073638.1 coordinate 39,266,147, forward strand.
CACCACAATTCCAAAGCATCAATTCTTGGTGCTTAGCCTTCTTTATGATCAATTGTCACATCCAAACACAGCTACTGGAAAACCTTAGCTTTGACTAATCGGACATTTGTTGGCACGATGATGTCTCTGCTTTTTAATACCCTGTCTAGGTTTGTAATAGTTTTCCTTCCAAGGAGCAAGCATCTTTTAATTTCATGGCTGCAGTCACCATCCACAGTGATTTTTGGTCCCCAAGAAAACCTGTCACTGTTTCTACTTTTTCCCCACCTATTTGCCATAAAGTGATGGGACTGGATGCCATGATCTTAGCTTTTTGAAAGTCGTGTGGAAAATGAAATTTAAAGTTTGCAAAAGGACAAGTTCAGAAGGCCTAGGAAGAAAGGCACCACCCTTATGGGAGACAGTGGGATTACAAATGAAGATCAAAAACTGAAGTTACATTTAATTTAGTTTAAGAAAGGATATTAAGAGGCGGAGACTACTTTTGGAGTCACAGAAATAGACACACTGAAACAACAGACACTTGTATGTTTTCTCTTTGTCTTTCTCTGTCTTGCCCTTTTTTTCAGTTTATAGCATTAAATCAGTTGAATTTGAGGATGGGGACTGTACCTTTTCACTCTGTGTCTAGTGTCAGGCACATAGTGAGGACTCAATAAACATTTGTTGAATGAATAAACTCTTTTATAGCCTTATGCATTTATAAGATACTTTTCCACTTATTGTCTTCTCTAGTATCATTAGTCTTTCCCTCTTTATAGAGTAATCCTCAGGCTTAAACATATTCCAGTCTAACCTGTGTCTGTTGTTGGCATTCAAAAATACATCATTTGAAAATTTTTGAGCTTTTCAGTGATTCTTTGAAGTTATTTTTTTGTAAGAATTAGCAGAACTTTATTAGCCTTTGCCCTACTTCATTTTGGTCACAAAGGCCAAACTTGCCTGTTACTCCAGATATGTCTTGACTTTCTACTTTTGCATTCCAGTCCTCTAAGATGAAAAGGACATCTTGTTTTGGTGTTAGTTCTAGAAGGTCTTATAGGTCTTCATAGAACTGTTCAACTTCAGCTTCTTTGGCATTAGTGACTGGGGCATAGACTTGGATTACTGTGATATTGAATGGTTTGCCTTGGAAACAAACTGAGATCATTCTGTTATTTTTGAGACTGCACCCAAGTGCTGCATTTCATACTCTTTTGTACTGTATCTTGCTCTTTGGAAGAAAAACCATGACAAACCTAGATACCATATTAAAAAGCAGAGACATCACTTTGCCAACAAAGGTCCATATAGTCAAAGCTATAGTCAAAGCTATGGTTTTTCCAGTAGTCACGTACAAATGTGAGAGCTGGGCCGTAAAGAAGGCTGAGTGCCAAAAAAATGTTGCTTTTGAACTGTGTTGTTGGAGAAGACTCTTGAGAGTCCCTTGGGCTGCAAGGAGATCAATCAGTCCTAAAGGAAATCAACCCTGAATATTCATTGGGAGGATTGATGCTGAAGCTGAAGCTCCGATACTTTACCCACCTGATGGGAAGAACCAACTCATTGGAAAATACACTAATGCTGGAAAAGATTGAGGGTAGGGGGAGTAGGGGGCAACAGAGGATGAGATGGTTGGATGGCATCACTGGCTCAGTAGACATGAATTTGAGCAAGCTCAGGGAGATGGTGAAGGACAGAGAGGCCTGGTGTGCTGCAGTCCATGGGGTTGTAAAGAGTCAGATGCTACTGAGTGACTGAACAATGACAACAAGAATTAATACATTTATTATACTGCCTCCTATTCCAACTACTGTGTCTTTCCATTTATTCAGTTTTCTTTTGTGTCTTCTGCAATGGTCTAAGTTTATTCTTTGATAATTTGTATTTTTGTTACTGTTGTGTGTAGAATATGTTCAGATTTTCTAACAGCTAGCATAAAAGAAAATTACTGAATTTTCTATATTTGTGTTTAGCTACCTAACTGAGAAGGAAATGGCAACCCACTCCAGTACTCTTGCCTGGAAAATTCCATGGACTGAGGAGGCTGGTAGGCTACAGTCCATGGGGTCGCAAAGAGTCAGCCATGACTGAGCGACTTCACTTTCACTTTCACCTAACTGAACTCTGCTTATTTCTAGTAGTTTTTCAGTTGTTTCTTACATATTCTTGGTAGATAATTGACCCTTTTGTAAGTAAAACTTTTTATATCTTTTTGTCTTGCTGAATTGACTATAACAATGTTAAATTTAGTGGTAAATCTGGTATCTATCTTTAAAGGCATTTCCTTTAGGTTTCACTGTTTTGTTTTGTTTTTTTCCTTGACTCTTTCTTCAATACTCTGACTCTTTGACATCCTTCTTTAGATCTTCTGCTAATTTTTTTTCTCACCTGCCTCCTGATCATTGATACCTTGAATGTGTTCCTTGCCAACAGTTTTGTCTTCAGCTACCTTCGCTCTTACAGAATCTATACACTTAATCTAAGTAATGCCATTCATCACTGGGACTTCAAATATTACTTATACACCATAGGTTTCCAGCTCTTTATCTCTAATTCCTATGTACCAGTTTTATGTTTCTAGTGTACTATATAACTTGTATAACTTTTTTCCCTTCTTAATCAGGCTTTCAATAAGTTCCATGCATATAGTACATATAGTGATGAACAAGAAAGACTTTGTCCCTGTATTTATGGAGTTTACAGTCTAGCGGGGAAGACAGGCATTCAAGAAGTAATGAAAAGCTGTGAAAATAGAGTGAAGAAATGAGATACTATGACAGAATTACCACAGAATACTATACTAAAGGGGCTGTGGAAGATCATTATCTGAATCAGTGACATTAAAGCTGAGACGTAAGGGAATGGAAAAGAGAGTGAGAAAGTCTCCAGGCAGCAGAAATGGTATTTGCAGAGGCTTTCAGGTTTGAAGGAATATGACATGCTTAAGGTCCTGGAAGAAGGGAAGTATGGCTATATTGGAAGAGATAGTGTTTGAGTGATGAGACATAAGGCCAGAGGATAGGGAGAAAACAAAACTGGTTAAGTGTTTTATTAACTGTTCATTCTGTACCAAGTCCTGTGCTAAGTTTGGGGGATGCAGCAGGAACAAACCAGGCAAAATTTCCTGTTCTAATGGAACTTTCACTCTTTCGGGGGACACAGACAACAGACGAGGTAAGCAAGTAACATGAACAAATAACATATGGTATGTTAGATAGTGGTATGTGCTGAGGAGGGAGAAGAAAGGTAAAGGTATAAAGAGTAGTTTGAGAGGCCTTCATTGCAGAGGAAAACTGAAGTAAATTTCAAGCAGAGGTTAACAATGAGAGCAAGTGTTGAAGCAGTTTGCCTGGTAAGTTCGAGAGCAGCAAAGAGGAGTTGGAGTAGAGTGAGTGAGGGTGTCAGTAGTGGGAAATGAGGTGGTGTGGGGCCTTTATCTTCTGACTTTACTGAGTGAAATAGGAAGCCATCAGAGGGCTTTAACAGAGAAGTGATATGATCTGTAAGGATGCCATGTTTTGCCATTTAATGGGCACACTGTTCACACAGAATTCACTTTAGAGTCATGCAGTGGTGTATTCCTGATCTGATGTGTATTTTAAAAGAATCACTCTTGGCTGTTGGGTTGGAGATGGACTGCAGGGGGAACTAAGGTAGATACAAAGAGGTAATTAGGAAACTTATCATAATTTAGGTAAGAGATGATGGTGGCTTAAATTAAGGTGGAAGCAATGTAAAATGATCAAATTCTGAATATATTGGATGGTAGAGGTGTAAGGATTTACTTGTTGATTTGAATATGAGGCTGAAAAGAGAGAATAGTACTTAAACTATCTAGAAGTGTGGAGTTAACCATTGATTGAAATGAGGGAAGACTTCATGGGGGGCAAATACTTAAAAGCTTGGCTTTGGACATAAGTTTGAAATACCTGTTAGACATTCAAGTGGAAATGCAGAGCAGGACATTGGGTATACGTGTCTAAAGAGAGAAATGTGGACTAGATAGTTATATGTGGGAATCATCAGAATCTAAAGTATTTTTCTTTAAATACTATCGATAGTATTTAAAGAAAAAACTTTTTTAAAAGTACTGTGGACACTGATCTATAACCTCCTTTTTCACATAACAGGCTTAAGGACCAGGTTGAGGATTTGGGACTTTTATTCTGAGATAGCACAAGCCATGAAAAGTTTAAACTAGAGATGTCTATTTGTATTTTGGGGGCTACTGTGGAGAAAATGAAGGCAAAAGCAGCTGGTGAGTTTTACAATGGGACAACTGTAAGGCTGGGTTCAGTGAGGATTGTCAAACAGAGTATCTACACGTGACCTCTTCATGAGGGTTGGGCTTCCTCAAGCCTGGAGACTGAATCAGAGAGGAAGCATCTGAAGAGCAAGCATTCCCAAGACCAAGGCAGAACCACAAGTCATGTACCCATTGCCTCTGCTGTGCTCCCCTTGTTACAAGCAAGTCAGTATAACCAGCCTAAATTGAAGGGGAGAGGAAATGGACTTCTCCTACTGGGAGGAAATATCAAACTCCCATTGTAGAAAAGTATATGGTGTGAGAAACTTTTTAGCTATCTTTGGAAAATGGCATCTTTCAGGGAAAGAAATAGCACAGCTCAAGATGTATTTAAGAGGTGGACTTAATAGGGCTTGAGGAATGGTTAAGAGATGAAAGAGGAATCAAATATTCATTTATTTTACAAATATTTAAGAGACTGTCATATGACTAATACTCTTCTGAGATGGTTCTGAGAACTTGAGTGCATGGTGATGCCATTTACTCATTTGAAAAACTGCAGAGAGAGAGACTGAAATGATTAAGTTCAATTGGAATATATTGAGTTTGAGATGCCTGTGAAAGGGCATCCTAGTGGAGATTTCAGGAGGCAGTTGAATATAATGCATCTGGAATATAGCGGGCAGAATTAGTAGAATAAATTTGAGAATTGTAAGCTTAAGGTGAGAGAAAATAAAGAACTTAGAACGTCCCTGCGAAATATCAATATATAATGGCCAGCTAAATATTTAGGAAATATTTAACCTAAATATTTAGAAAATATTTAGATAATTTCCTAAAGGAAATCAGTCCTGATTATTCATTGGAAGGACTGATGCTGAAGCTCCAATACTTTGGCCACCTGATGCGAAGAACTGACTCACTGGAAAAGACCCTGATGCTGGGAAAGATCGAAGGCAAGAGGTGAAGGGGATGACAGAGAAGGAGATGGTTGGATGGCATCACCGACTCGATGGACATGGGTTTGAGCAAGGTCTGGGAGTTGGTGATGGACAGGGAAGCCTGGTGTGCTGCAGTCCATGGGGTCACAAAGAGTTGGACAAGACTAAGCAACTGAACTGAATGGCCAGCTAGAGGAGAAAAAATTGAAAAAGGTGACCGAAGAACAGCAGCCAGAAAGGAGAAAGAAAACCAGGGATAATGATACCAAATCTTAGTGATGAGAGTGTTTATTAGAGAAATGCAAATCAAGCTATAATGACTTCACACTGGTCAGAATGGCCATCTTTAAAGTTTATAAATAATAAATGCTGGAGAGGCTATAGAGAAAAGGGGACCGACCCTCTTAACACTGTTGGTGGGAATGTAAATTGGTGTAAGTTAGTACGGAGAGCAGTATGGAGGTTCCTCAAAAAACTGAAAGTAGAGTTGCCATATGATCCAGCAATCCCACTCCAGGGCATATATCCAGACAAAACTGTAATTTGAAAAGATCCAGGTACCCCATGTTCATAGCAGCACTGTTTATGATAGCCAAGACATGGAAACAACCTAAATGTCTGTCAATAGACAAACAACGGATAAAGAAGATATGGTCTGTGTGTTCTTGTGTGTATATAAACACATAATGGAATATTAGCCATAAAAAGAATGAAATAATGCCATTTACAGCAACAAGGATGAACCTACAGATTATCATACTAAGTGAAGTAAGTAAGATAAAGACAAATACCATATTATATCACTTATTTGTAGAATCTAAAATAGGACAAAAACATACCTATGAAACAGAAGCAGAGTCAAGACAGAGAGAACAGACTTGTGGTTGTCACAGGGGAAGGGGATAGGGAAGGAAGGATTGGGAATTTGGGATTAAGCAGATACAAACTAATACACACACACACACATACATACATACATACATACATACATACATACATACATACATACAGGATAGATAAATAAAAAAGAACTACTGTATAGCACGGGCTTTCCCGGTGGCTCAGAGGTTAAAGCGTCTGCCTCCAATGCGGGAGACCCGGATTCGATCCCTGGGTCGGGAAGATCCCCTAGAGAAGGAAATGGTAACCCACTCCAGTATTCTTGCCTGGAGAATCCCATGGACGAAGAAGCCTGGTAGGCTACAGTCCACGGGGTCGTAAAGAGTCGGACACGACTGAGCAACTTCACTCACTCACTGTATAGCACAGGCAACTATGTTCAATATTCTGTGACATAATGGAAAAGAATATGAAAAACATTGTATGCATAACTAAATCATTTTGCTGTACAGCAGAAATTAGCATTGTAAGTCAGTAAAAATTTTTTTACTTCAGTAAAATTTTTTTTAAAAGATGTTCATTTTCTTTAACAATCCAGAGGTCATTTGGAGACTATATAAGAGAATGTATTTTTATGTATAAGAATTTACCTATAAAAGGAATTAAAAAAAAATCATAATGGAAATATGCAGCCTAGAGAGAGACATGGCTAAATAATAATAACATAGTTGATTATTTAATTGTTTATTATATTAACAGTTAGTAACATGTTGTAGAGAGGGGAAAAGCTCTGATTTGGGAAACTATAGATTTGAGTTTTAGTGTCTTCTCTCACTCTCCTGGTAGTTCCTGAGGTAATAGATCCTTAGATAAGAAATTGGACGTTGCCAATGAAATAGGAATAAAATAAAAATGATTAGGTTGGTGCAGGTGAGTTTGTGACTGTGTATTTGGGAAGTTAAAGTTGTTTGTTATGTCAGAAGAAGGGTCAGGTGAAGTGTATCTTTCATTCCTCTCAGTTCTAGGGTCACATAAGCTATGTGATTCCTGTGTGCTCAGTCATGTCTGACTCTTTGCGACCCCATGAACTGTAGCCCACCAGACTCCTCTGTCCATGGGATTTTCCAGGCAAGAATACTGGAGTGGGTTGCCATTTCCTTCTCCAGTGGGGACTATTTTATTTCATATGGATAATCTGCAAAAATATCCTTAGAATATACTTTAAAATATAACCGCATACATTGATTGAAGACAAAATGATGTAGTGAAAAATAACCTGGACTGCGAATAGAGTCACAGAGGGTGGATTTAATTCTGATTTTGAAAATTAGTTTTGTAACCTTAGGCAGATTGCTTCATGATGTGTAAAGTGAAGAGGTTTTTGTTGGATGACTTTAATTGGCCCTTCTTGCTATAACATTCCGCATTTCCATAAGAACTCTCTCTGAGAAAAGTTTTAGTGACTAAAGAATAACCCTTGTATTATCTACAGGGTCCTGAAGTAGATGCTGAACTAATGTGGTGTTTTGTTTATGTGTTTGTTATTTCTGCTCTTTTACTTATCAGTCACCCCTAAAGTGAAGTTACTTTTGTGGGTTTTATTTCAGGTGCCCTAATGCATGAGTTGTCAAATGATGGTGCCCGCAGACAGTTCGAATTTTACTTGGAAGAAATGATCCTGCCTCTCATGGTAGCCAGTGCCCAGAGCGGGGAGCGCGAGTGCCACATAGTGGTGCTCACGGACGACGATGTTGTTGATTGGGATGAAGAGTATCCACCGCAGATGGGAGAAGAGTATTCACAAAGTATGTGCTGTGGCGTATTTTCTCTCTCTTAAATCACCACAGATTTCCTCTTTATTGTTTATAATATTGATTAAAGGACAGTTTTTATAAAGAAAGTTTTCTGAACTCTTTCTTATACCAGGAGTGGACAAACTACAGCCTGTGGGCCAAATCCAGCCTTTTGCCTGTTTTTATAAATTAAGTTTCATGTATTGTCTATGGCTGCTTTCGCGCTACAATAGCTGAGATGAGTAGTTGGAATGAAGACCGCATGGCTAGCAAAGCCCAAAGTATTTACTGTATGGCCCTTTACAGAAAAAATGTATTCACCCATATCATGCATAGAAATGGTTTGCTCTTTGTTGCATATCCAGACCTTAGTTGGTTTTTTTTTTTTGGCATTTAGAAGCATCCAAGAGAAATAGATCCTGGAATAGTAGATAATGGAAAATAAAACTGTTTCTTATAGAGATGAATTTTTATTTGTATATAAAATGAGAAGCTTCAACTCACTGATTACAAAGATGACTTTAAGTTCTAAGACATTCCTTTTTTAATGTCACATGCGTTCTTGGAGAATACATGACCCTTCTGAAAGCTTTGTGGAACTTTAGGTATTTTTGGTCAAAACAGCACATCTTGAGCAGCAGTGACTTTTTTCTTACTGTACTTCTAAACTTCTAATTAAAACCTTTGTTTTTTTTTTTTTTTTCTGTTAGAAAGTGTATCTCATATTGATTTTGTTTGTTTGAATGTTTGTTTTTGGTGAGCCCAATATAGTATTTTTGAACAGTTCCATAGATTGAGAAAAAATTACTGGTAAAAGAATGATTCGAGAACAGGATTTATATGGAGTATTAGAATCCTTTAAGCTCTGGTTTTTCCATTTTATTTACCCTTTCCTAAAAATAAACCAGACTTCCAAGTGGTATGCTTCTTTAATTTTAATTCTAAAGATTTTCAGATGATTATTTCAACACAGAGTATGGTAGTAGTTTTCAGAATTTACATTTGAGACGTTTCCTTTGCATGATAACACTTGAATGAGTACTGTGATTCTTTTGTGGACAGTTGCAGTAATAAAATGTTGCTGTTTCCTCATTCCTAGGCTTTTTGCTGACCATGGTTTTCTATAATATGTGGAATAAAAAGTTGAGCTTTAGTTTTCAGAAAGTTTGACTTCAAGAGAGGAGGGTCAACCATAGAGCACAGAAATGACACTATAGTGATAGAGGAATAATATTAGACCTGGCTTTTCCTTTTTAGTTATTGAGCTTTTCATTTCAGTGTTTTTTGTTTTTTTTTTGTTGTTGTTGTTGTTTCTTTTCTTGAACTTTGAAGTTTAAAAGGACTGGAAACATTTTTATTTAATTTGTCTAAATACATTTCATTTTATGCCAAGATGTTCCAACCTAAAGAAGATAACATTTGAGGAGACAAGAGATAGCCTATCTCTTCAGGCTGATTTTCCTAAGAGTGACATACACCACCCATTCTGAAATGTCAAAAAATCTTTATCTTAAAATATCAGTAATCTTAAGGATGTAGTAATAATCACAACTTTTACCCCATGAATAGCTTCTGTATACGTTTTTTCCTTTTATTGGCTCTTAAACCAGCATGTTTGGTTTGTGAGTTTGTTTTTCTTTTTTTGAAAAAACCTTTGCAGTTCACCTTTTAAGGGAGATAACTCCACCTGAAAGAGAGAAGGCGAGGAAGGTCCATCAGTCTAACTCCCTGAAGTGCCCAGCACATTTGGAAGACTCAACATGTTGTCAGTGGAGTGTCTGTCCTTTGCAAAACCAGTTTGCTCTAAACAGACTAACCTAGGCAGAACATGCTCGAATCTGCCATTTTTAACATCAGTATTAAATGGGGCTGTTCGCCTGAATGGAAAACAATTTGTGGGGAGGGTCTTTGCCTTTTGGGGGAATTATTAATAGTTGCTCAATCCATGAAATGTAAGATGTATCCATTTTGTACTTTCTGACAAGGCAGTTTTTTCCCCTCCAGATGAGGCCTTGTAGGTATCCTAGCAAAGTCTTTTACTTTGCCTGCTTGATAATGATGTGATACTGATACCTTTTTTTGATTCTCTTTATTTGAAGAAATTGGGGCAGACCCCATTCCAGTGTCTGTGTATGATATATCTTTCAGAAGGAGAGTCTTCCTATGGATTGGGTTACCTGATTGGTTATTAAAGCTTTTCTTGTTTCATCTTATGTAGACATTTGCTTCTATATTAACTGTACTGAATTGTCCTGTCATGTTGGCTAGTCATCTTTGGCATCACTGCATCCATTATTTGGGCTTTTAGGGTTGTCAGGCCCCTTTGATGATCAAGATAAATAACCTTGAGTCATCTCTAAGTACTTTGATTTTAATAAAATATTTTTGTCTCTTTGTTTCCAGTTATTTATAGCACAAAATTATATAGATTTTTCAAGTACATTGAAAACAGAGATGTTGCCAAATCAGTTTTGAAGGAGAGGGGTCTTAAGAAGATTAGACTGGGAATAGAAGGTAAGACATTTTCACTTTTTTTATTTATTAATTATCTTTTGGAACCAGCAAGGTTTAAAAGCTGGATCCCATTGAGATTATATTTTGAATATTTTGAGAAAATTTCAGACAAATGATTACAGAATGCTCATGCAGTAAACACATAAATAACAAAAGTCAGCTTTCTTTATCTGAGAAGAGAAATAGAAGGCCCTTAAAAATTAGTATTTATTCTATAAGATTCTCTAGCAATATAGAGATATGAATTTGTCTTTTCTGCCATCACTCTACTTAATGCATTTTTTACCAAGCCCATGTAGTGTGTTTGGCACACGTGTGTATACTCCCGTAAGAGATGACAGGACTCTTTGCCTGATAGTAATTGTGATCATAGCCCAACAGAACTAAAATCTAGTACTTTTTTGAAAATTCATGTAAAAACTGGTGGTGGTGGTTTAGCCACTAATTTTCCAAGATTTTATCTGGAAAATCCTATGGTCAGAGGAGCCCGGCGGGCTACAGTCCATGGGTTGCAAGGGTTGGACACGACTTAGCAACTAAACAACCAGCACCACTCTTTTTACATGAATTTTCAGAAAGTATTAGATTTTAGTTCTGTTGGGCTGTGATCACAATTACTATATGTCTTAAGGTGTCTTAAGGTATGATAATAGCTTATTTTCAAATTGAATTGAATGTCCATGTACTTCATCTTACTTAAATGCAAACTTTTTAGACTGCTTTTTACCTTGTGATTTAAATGAACTTTTACAGATGCTACTCTCAGATCCTTCTTTTATTTTAAAGTGCCCTTACTAAAAACAAAATATCTTCCTTGGCCTAGAGTAATGAGTAAAGGTTCTGGAGCCAGATTGCTTGAGTTCAAAGCCTATGATTTAATAGCTGTATGACCTTGGACAAGGCACTTTACTTCTTTTTGCCTTTGTTTTCTCATCTAAAATGAGAGTATTAATACATACATTATAGGGTCACTGTGAGTGTAGAATGAGTTAATCCATGAAGAACACTTTAAATAGGGCCTAGCACATAGTACTTTCTGTGTCTGTGATGGTGATTACAAAGATTACGGTATTCAGATCAGTGATCAGATGAGCTGTTGGAGATGAAGATGAGGGACTCCTGAGACATACAGGGAAGAATTACCAGAAATGAGGTCTTTGCAGGAAGGGGAGGGGTGGAAATTTGGGGTTTAAAAAGAGGGCACATTAGCTTCACCAGTCTATGTCCTCTTCTGTCATTTTGCAAACAGTGAGTTTTAGCTGCTTGGTTTCAAAGTTAAAGAGACTGTAACTGGAGGGGGAATTACTTTAGCAGGCCCCTAGCAGGTATTTGAACTGATAACAAGTGGGTTGGAACTGTGTTTAAAAAAGCCTGATACACTGTGCTAAGGAGTATGGACCTTCCCCTTTAAGCATGAGGAAACCATTGGTAGTTCTAAAGCAAAGATGTAATATTATTATTATACTTGTGTTAAGAAAAAAAAAAAAAGATTCAGTGTGGAGAAGAGATTGGAATACAATGAGATGGGAATTTAAGGACGTTCTAATAGTCCTGGAGCAATCAGGGACAAGGGAATAGAGAAAGGGAAACCTTTCTGACCTCTAGAGCTGCCCTTCAGATGGTAATTGGAAGTATGAAACGAAGAAGACATTCTATAGGTCTTTAGAAGATGTTTAGTCCTGCTTGCCCCTGTGCCTCCCTCACCTCAACCACACACCCACACCCACACCCACACACACACACCCACACCCACACACACACACACACACTCTCCACACATGGCTAAATATACTAGCTGCCAGTGATGCCTGCATAACAAACTCCTATGCAGGAATCCTTAATTGAACCCTGACTGTGTGAGGCCTATGTGGATTTTTTTTCTGATTTTAACAGTGGCCCATAGGCCAAATCCAACCCACTACATATTTTTTATAAATCAAGTTTTCTTGTAACATAGACATACTCATTAATTTATGCATTGTCTGTGGCTGATTTCATTTTATTATGGCATAGTTGAATAGGTGTGATAAAGACCATATGGCCCACACACCTGTCTAGCCCTTTACAGACCATGTTTTCCAGTACTTGGTCTAAACTAGCAATTCATGCTAGTAGGAAAGAGAAGGAACTTGTGATAGCATCTAAGGAAAGTATATCTTTAGACAAACTGCCGTATTGGTAAATGACTGAAATGTTCCTAAGACTGGGATGGTTGTTACCAGTTGTTACTCTTCAGTGACTATGATCTAAGAGAAGGAAGATGTATAATTACTGGGAAAGCTGTGTCTACTGAAAAAAAAGTGTTGCACAACTTGGAAGTTCAGAATTATGTTTTATTTAGTGGCCTTACTTTCAATTGTAGCCTTGGATATAGCCTCTCAGATAGCCCTGAGAAACTGTTCCAAGGAGGTAAGGGAGGAGCTGGCATATGTAGGAGTTTTAACTGGGAGAAGAGAAAACAATGATCAAAAGATTACTGCTAATCACAAAAAGCAGACATCTCAAGTATTGATTTTAGTGCCTCTCTACCTTTGGGGAAATGCAGAAGTCTGGGCTTGTTGAAATTATTCCTTTGATACACATCTTAACTATCTAGGGCTATTTTTCCACCCTGAATTCCCCTCAGGGGCACCCTTGGGTCGGGGGTGGGCTGCAGGGGCAGATGACTTGATGGCCACCACATTTCTATTTACTGAAATGGCAGGCAACTTTTTTTTCTGGTCCATGCTACTTTGGAATTGCCAGTCTGAATGAACTTGATTGTTCATAGTAGTAACATTTAAATGATATAGAGGTTAAAATATTGGCTTTGTTGACCTAGACACAGAAATACCTGGAATCAGTGAAGCTGGAGATCGCTACAGCTTCTTGCCACTTAAACAGTAAAAAGGAAAGAAAAAACCCAAAATGATGTAAAGATGAGATTTAGGTTTAAAGAAAGTAGAAGGCTTATATGGCAGTAAATTGCAGGCCCTGAGGCCAAATAATTGTGGGGGAAGGGATCAGGGATATCAAGGGTGCACAACCAGAGCCCATGATACACTGGATTACTTCCCATTGTGTTAGGGACCCAGCCCCACCATGCTCTCTGAAAGTTTTTCTGGTGGTTGGTGGGAGGTTTTGTGAATTATATCAGTAGGATTTCAATTTCTTGCTGTTGAACTAATGACCAAAGAGAATATTGGTTTCCTTCTTTATTTTAATCTATGTTTTGTTCAAGAACTAGAGTAACCCTCTTTAGGTTAAATTGAATGAGGAATGTGGGGACCTGTGTGTGTGTGTGTGTGTGTGCGCGCGCGCGCGCATGCACGTGCGCATAGGTGTGTGTATGCACATCCTGTTTTTAAAAACTTCTCTCCTTCAGGTTATCCTACCTACAAAGAAAAAGTAAAGAAAAGGCCTGGGGGCCGCCCCGAAGTGATTTACAACTATGTCCAAAGACCCTTTATTCGAATGTCTTGGGAGAAGGAAGAAGGAAAGAGCCGGCACGTAGACTTTCAGTGTGTTAAGAGTAAATCTATCACCAACCTTGCCGCCGCTGCCGCAGACATTCCCCAGGACCAGCTGGTAGTCATGCATCCGACTCCGCAAGTGGATGAGCTGGATATTCTACCCATCCATCCCCCTTCTGGCAACAATGACCTCGATCCTGACGCACAGAATCCAATGCTGTGACGGTGATGTTTCTTGAAACCATAGCATGCTACTCTTCACAGTGACGCTGTACTCTCCTCATCCTGCACTGCAAGGCCACGCTCTTCATTGCGAGATGCACAGAACGATGTTTAGGATATTGCAGTGTAGGCTTTTTTTAAAGACCAAAGGTAGCTGAATGGTTTTTTAAATGAGTACAACTCTAGCATCTTGAGGTTCCAGTTATATAAATGTATTTGTTTACCAGTAGGTTTGTGAAATGGGTTCTTTGTATGGGGGACAGTCCTTTTTCACACATCTAGATCTTTCCAGAAGTGGTGGAAATTGGCAGCTGGGGTACTTTGTCTAGATTGATATTCATCACACCCCAGATAAAATGTAGAACATTATATAGTTGCACTTTATAAATGGTGGTTAAGTGGAACTGTTCAAGCCATTTTTATAGTTGTGATGCACAATATAATTTAAGTAAGTGCTTCTATCAAAGTATTCCTTCAGTAAAATGTATATAGTTTGCTGCCCATGATGAGCAAAAAATGAGTATCACTGGGCTTATTTGAATGATGAGGATGAGATTCAACCATATCTTATCAGTTATCTCAGTGCCGTTTTCATCCTTTTCAAGTGTCACATGCAGGGAGTGTGAACATCAGAGGTGGGTTATTATCCGGTCTGCCTTACCCTTAATCTGTTCACAGATATTTATTTACTAATGATTTTTTTGAAAGTTATGGGATAGGAAAATGAAGTGTTGCTCTTCATTTACTAAATGATTGTAAACTCGTTTTTCATCAAAATAAAATTCCATTGTTTTAATGTTTCTGATCTTTATAACCATCTTGACCAGATTTTCAGTCTTGTATTTTGCAGATTTCCTGTTTTATTGGTGTCAGTATAATTAGAAACCAGGAAGTAGCTCAAGGAACTCCCGTTTGATATATGTGTGATGAGGCACTTATATTCTCCACTAACTATAAAATATACTATAAATCCAAAACATCATTAGAGCTGAAAAGGGAATATTTTCTAGTACAACCGGATACGAAGATAAAGTACTTTTACTAGGTTCTATAGTAACCTTAAGTTTCAGAGCCAAATTCTGATACTAGTTCAGTGCTTTCTTCATTATACTATGCTGTTCTGCCAAGCAAATTGTTCATGCATGTTTTTGTTTTGTTTCTTAATATTTTGTGACTCAGTTCAAGAAGAAATCAGAAGTATTTAGATGCTTTCAGTCTGGGTTCACTTAATGTCTGAAGCCATACAACTGGTAATAGAGAGGAGTTGTATTAGAGGAGCCAGTTTGTTCTGTCTAATCTTGAGTTTGTAATTTCAGAGGACTTGAAGTTTGTGTTTAAGCAGTAATATCGTTGTTCTCACAGAAACTAAAATTACAGTACAGCTAAACAAGTGACACAGGAAAATTATGTATGTCCTAGAATTTTTATGAAAACCAGAAAGGCACTGTAAATGTTTTTGGTGTGGATTGTCCATAAACACCCACCATGGAAAATCAATGATCTAGCCCTATAGCATTTTTTCCTTAATTATTTGAAATGTGAACAATATTTATAGAACAAGGGAAACATTTATTAAAAATATTTAACTAATACATTATACTTTAACCCATATTTATAGTAAAGGATTCTTACAAGGAAGAATAAACGGTTTTATGATACAATTAGTATAAGAAATATCCACATGGGGAACTTCTTTGTAGTGTAAAAACACCATACATCTGAAATGACCATTTGCATATAAAAGCTACCAATGATGCTTCTGTGCACAATGATTAAAAAATTCAACACAAACAGAATCCAAAATATACAATTAATGCAAGCTATCCACAGCTAGCCCAATAATCAATGATGAGGAAACACTGGAGCAGGCTTTAGTTCCACTTTTTCTGAAGTTACACATAGTTAATATTGACTTGTATCAATGGCTCTGAGATGGCTTTTATGAAGACAGTACATAAAAGCTGTTCTCTCCTTATCCAGTAAGCTTCACAGACTGTATAACTCCATCAGTAATGCACTTTGATACTGTAGCTGTCGCCAAAGCAACATATAGTGTTTACAGCGGCCATGGCAAGTCGCTAAAGTCAACAGGGCCACCAAGCCCAGCATCTGCTTCCAAGAGGCTCATTATGACAGCCATTGCTGCTTCATCATTACTGGGACTACTTGAGCCTTGATCGTTGTCTATCATGTCTATGCCTATGTGAGGGTTTTCACCTGTGGGAGGAGATAAAGACTGGTGAGTGATTCTTTTAGTAAGCGGGTAACTTTAGTAAGCAGTTCCTAAGTACATTTTTTTTTTTTTTTTAATATGGAACGCTTCACGAATTTGCGTGTCATCCTTGCGCAGGGGCCATGCTAATCTTCTCTGTATCGTTCCAATTTTTTTTTTTTTTTTTTTTTTTTTAGTATATGTGCTGCCGAAGCAAGCACCTAAGTACATTTTTAATAAGAAAGTTAAACTTAACAGTAGGGCAAGAAGGTTGCTTTGCCTTTTTTTTTTTTTTTTTTTTTTTAATATTTGTGTTTTTCAGCTGGAAGACCCAACTTTTTAAGAAGGAACTACTTAAATTCAATAAAGATTAAAAGTATGAGTTGACCTCATTTTACTATTCTGATATAACTAGTTATAAGGAGGGAATTATAGAAAGAAACCATGCAGGAGACCCCGGTTCGATTCCTGGGTCAGGAAGATCCGCTGCAGAAGGGATAGGCTGCCCACTCCAGTATTCCTGGGCTTCCCTTGTGACTGAGCGGGTAAAGAATCCCTGCCTGCAATGCAGGAGACCTGAGTTCGATCCCTGGGTTGGGAAGATCCCCTGGAGAAGAAAAAGGCTACCCACTCCAGTATTCTGGCCTAGAGAATTCCATGGACTGTATAGTCCATGGGGCAGCAAAGAGTCGGACACAACTGAGCGACTTTCAGAGATTAGAGGAAAAAGATCTAGAAAGAGAAGTAGAGAAAAAGATGGGTAGTGTGGGAGAAGCAAATTCTTCATTGCTTAGTGACTTTCAATACCCTCTGAAATGCTTTTTGATCACCCTTTTAGGTTCTGTCTGAACCTCCATGAGCTCTCCCTCTGAAGAGATTATGTTCCACACATTGGGAGAAAGCCTGTGTCCAGGCTGCCAGAAACCCCTCTTGAATTCCAGAGACACCCCCACCAGCACCCAACCATTAAACTTAACTTTGAAGTAAAGATTTAAATAAATTTTAAACCTTTACTTTGTTCTTAACAAGTTTACCTAGAACTGATTTGTACATTCAGTTCTTAAAACTGACATCATGCCAGATGTTTTTTGCAAGCTCACTGCAATAGAAATAATAATGCTACTTACCAAGAATAGAAGAGCTATCAGAATATGGATAACCTGGGTTCTCCTGAGCCTGCCCTGGTAGTAGGCCACTGGAAGGAATGTCTGGAGTCCCTCCATTTAAAATCTACAAACAAAAGTGAAGTTTTCATGTCATCAACAGTTTCAATCGGTATTTTATGCAGTGTCACCAAGAAAATGAATTGTGTTGAAAAGAGGAAGGTGAGGAGAAAAAGTTTCAGGTGGCTTCGGTTTCTTATTGGATGATTTCATACCAGAGACTATTAGGAATGGTCACAGTAAGGAGAAAACCTCTCCCCCAAACTAGTATTCTCTTTACTCGAGTCAGCCCACACAAGCAATTTAAAGGCTGAATAAAATCCCTAGAGCACTCATTACCTTGGATCATGCTGTTGACATGTTTCTCTAAGGCCAAGGACTAAATCTCAATGAACTCAGGTGGGCAGGGCCCCTCCCCTGTTAGGGAGTAAGATTCCTTACAGCAACAGATGCTGCTGAAGAATCGGTAGGAAAGGGTTGTTACACGGGGAAGAGACACAGCTTGAGGAGTCACAAATGAACAACAACACACGAGAAGTAGATCATCATTAGTTGCCCCACAGGGGCCAACATTAGTAACCAGTGATTTAAGCTCTGAGAGAGGCTACTGAGAAATACTGAATATTATTACCACTCCTCAGTAGAAGAACTCTGTCTTCCCTCAACTGTCTACCCTCTTCACCCTCCCATGACCGAATCTCACAGAAAAGCACCTCTGAGAGGTATCTGGATGTGGGTGAGGAAACTGGTAGCAGCTAGATTTCAGGAGAAGCAGTGATTTCAGGCCTTGCCAGTAGATGGCATTACAACTTATCTCCACAGTTCAACTTTCTGAAAAAGTGCTGAAGAACTTTACACTCTAAAAATGATTAAGGACTCCAAAGAACTTTTGTTTATATAGGCTATATTTATCAGTATTACTATATCTGAAGGTAAAACCACTAAAAGTATAATAAACTTATTACACATGAACATGAATAGCATTTTAATGAAAAAACGATTTTCCAAAATAAAAGTTGCAAGTATCATTTCATATATATATACACACACACACACACATATTTTGCAAGTTGAATGTCTAGCTTAACAGAATTTAATTGGATTCTCACTTGCTTCTCCATTCAATCTGTTTAGATATGCTGTCTGAAGTACATATCTGAAGAAAATCTGACCTCTCATAAACAGGCAGTTGGAAAAGGGAGGTACTTTAATGGCCTTTTCAAATAACCATGGTATTCTTCTTTGATATTACATCAGAACTCAGCAGGTGGAGGTTTCTTAAAAGATAAGGCACAATGTGGAATCTGAAACCATATCAATGAAATTTTGGTACTCTGTAAAAATCCATTGGTGTATATTGGTATTTAGGATGGATCTTTTTTACCTTCACACGATTCTGAAATATCTTATATTGGTCATTTGGAAAATACTGGTTTACTGAGTTATGCAGATCTTCCAAATGTTGACACACTTCATTGTATAACGTTAAAACATCACCACTGTTAATATTATCTGTGATCAGAAATATCTTAAGTTTTGGCAAGCAGTCGAGCTCAATGCAGTAGATACAAGTTTTCCCCCAAATTCTAACTTTTGCTTGAAAACTAAAATGTTATCACTTGTCAGTTGTTTTTCCTGGAAGTTGCAGGTTCACTCATTTTCAAGAAAATGTATGCTAAATACCCAAGTCTGAAAAACCATAGTTTGCAATAGTAAAAATGGTGTCCTATGAAAAAAGTGATTGGTTCAGTTTAAAACTTAAACCGTCGCACAAGTACTTTTTCTTGAGACAACCATCATACTTGGTGTGCAGCATAAGTGCTTTAAGCACACGTCTCATTCTGTAACTATTAAAAAGATTTACTCAAGGATTTTATAAAATTATTTTACTGCTTTATTAAGGACATTCTTAAATGAAACTGGCTTTTAAATTTATTGTTTTTTTATTGTGGGTATATGGTGGTGAAATACAGTGACTGTCCATACAGTTTGGTGCCACAGGCCTGATTTTTTGCAAAAGCACCAGCAGTTTTATCCAACATTGCTTTTGCACTGTCAGTTCACATAACAGCACAATCAGAAAAAACTTTTAGCATTGTTATGAAAATTCTTTTGACCACACAGATCCCTGAAAAGATTCCCCCCTCCCTTAACCCCCACCAGAAGACCACAAATGATGTTTAGGGAACTTTGGCCTTATCTGACCCTGCCTTGGTGCCTCTGGATGTCCAGAATCTCCTGGAATCTGAGGCTTGCTAACCTTACCCCTTTTAACTTGACCCTAATTAAGCCAACTGGCAGACCAAATGTCTCATTTTTGGACCTGCCCAGTTTGAAAGTGACTGGGAAATGTTGGAAGCCCGGGGCCACCTTTAGTCTCGTGGCTTTGGTACATAGTTAACGCTGTCTTTTAAAACTCTGTCTTGTTTAGATGCCCTTCTTATAAGTTCTGCTGCTGCTGACTCAGAATATATTCAGAATTTCTTCTCAGATCCATTTTTGTAAGTCCAAAGAAAAAGAAACATTTTCCGTAAATGCCTCAAAAATACTTGCGCTCTGTGATGTACATACAGTATACTTTCAGATCTCTGGCAGTTGTTGGTATGAAAAGAATCAGAAGTCAAGAGACCTGAATTTGGTTTGGGGCCATACTTATTAAATTCTGGGCTAGTCATATACCATTTGGTAGCCTGGATTTTTCCACCTATGAGGTTGTGAGGATAAAATAAGAGATTGTATATGAAAGTTCTCTGAGTAATATTTAAGCACTGAAGTGATGACCTTCCAAAATAGAATAGTGGGATTCTTGGTAATACCAGAAAGTCAAGTGCCTAAAAGTTGAATTAAGACCCAGAGAAAAGGATACCTCACTAAGATGGTAGATCCAGTATGGAAGAAGGACCTAGCAATGTAACAAAACACGGCTAAGAGCTCACCTATGAGCAGTGGCGGGGGCTGTGCCCAGCCCAGACTTCATCTGTGGATGCAATACTCAAGTCATTACCAACCAGGCACTTCCACGTATATTCTCTCATAACAGGACTTAATGTGCAAAAATGCTGGCTGCCCTAGCCTATTATTAGCCTCATTATAGAGAAATCAAGGGCTTAAAAAATTATATAAGGGCACACACCAGTGCATGGCAAAGGTAGGCTTCAAACCCAGGTCTCTCTTCCAAATGTGCTCTTCCCCATTAATGGCTTTCAAACCTTCTTCCAAATAAAAATTTTTATGGAAGACTCACACATCATAAAACAGAAATAAAGCTACCCTGGTAGAAGCAGGAGTCCTGACCTTATCTTTCTCATCAGCTGGCCCCCTTCCAAGCCCCACCCTACCTGGCAGCACCACAGCTCCTGGTAACCTGAGCCTCTGAGAAGCCAAGTTTTGAAAACCCATGCCCTGCTTTTGATACAATTTGTGCCTTAGGAGTCCAATCTGGGTAAATTCTTTGTGTCTATGTTTTGGGAGATAGGGGAAGGAAGACTTTGTGTCTCAAGATGCTGGCCTCTGGGTTATCCTAACCTATGTTAACATCAGACACTATAAATAGATTTATGATTTACAATTAACATTGGCCTAGGCTCACAAACTCTCAGCTCCAAAAATGAAAACAGATTGTTGGTTTCTAAGACTATTTATAATGTAGTCTTCTGGTCAGTTCTTCCTTAGGGCTGGCAACAGATGAACTACTTGTACTTAATGCTGTCCCATCAGAGAAAACCAGGCAGATCCCTAAGTATCCTGCAGCTGCACAGGCATGACTTGCCCTCCAAAGCACCACTGGCAGCACTGTTTCCAGGGCCTGCACTAGACACTTTCTCCCTTGAAGACTCCTGGCAGAGAACTAGGTAGTTTGACATACCCGCGAATCCTTCCTTCATGGGAGCTCTTGAATTCTTCCTTCCATGCAATGGACTAGCAGCTCTCCAATCCTTACAACGATCTCTTTCTGCCTGCCTCTGCTCACATGTGATAAACCCTCTAAGGATGTACGCAAGCCTCCCTGGTCCACTGGTGGGTTTTGTGCCTCACCTAACACAGATGCATTTACTTCAAGAAGGAAAAAAGGGTCCTACTTGTTTTAGCAACCACTATTACATACTCCCATTTCCAGTATTTCACAACTTGGGCAAGAGCTCTCTACATGAAGAAGGGCCTTAGTCTAAGAGTCGTCAGCCCTACCTTCTTGCCTCCTGGAGAAGAGGCATCAGGGGGAGGTGTACTTGTGATGTTCAATGGGCTGGAGCCACAGCTGGAAGGCGATGACCCTCTTATCCTGTCAGAGAAAAGAGGAGTTAGTTACATTGCCTTTCCTTTTTTTTCAGTGCAGTGTGTGTGTGTGTTGTTGAGGGATGGAGGTGAGAAGATCTAGAATAGGGATTGGCAAGCCTTCAGTAAAGGATAGGAGAGTAATTATTTTAGGCTCTGTAGGCTATATGGCCTCTGTCACAACTACTGAACTCTGCCACTATAGCTGGGGAAAAAAAACCAAGACCATATGCAAATGAATGGGTGTAGCTGTGTTCCAATAAAACTTTATTTATGGGTGATAAGCTGGATTTATCCCATCAGCACCTGATCTAGAAAATCCTGGAGGCAAGCTTCTCACTGACAAAGCCCTTGGATTAAGGTCTGGATTTCAGGTTTGTGGATTTCAAGTAGGTGGCCAATTTCCTCACAGCCAGATCTCAGAGTGGATTGGCAGAACTTTAGAAGTCCAACCTCTATCTCTGATAGATGAACTAGACTCCACAGCAAATGATTTATCCTCTAACCCACAAATACTGCTTAGCTAGTGAAGACTCAGGAGGTGGAGGGTGCTGGGGCAGCTCAGCCACGCCTAGAAACTAGTCTTACACTCACAGTCGTCATGGTCTAAGGAACAGGTGATGAAAAACAGGTTCAAGCCCTTCTCAGCTAGCTTATTTCTCAGCATAGTAGGTTTACAGAGGGAAAGCCTTAGAACTATAAATCCACATAAACTCGTGTCAAGCTGAAGAACCTCAGGAAGGGAGACCAGGACCTGGCACCACAGCTAGAGTCTAAGGGAGACCTGAAAGCAGCTGTGTGACTACCAGGCTCTTGGCACCTGCATGGATGGATGAATGCAGATGCTGGGTGACCCTGGGATCCCTCCACTGCCCAGGAGACTCTGGGCTCTTGGTTGTACTGCCTAGTTCTGTAATTGCTGAGTAAACAAGATCTCTCTCTCTCTCTCTCCCCTGGACCATAAGCTCCTCAAAGGCAGGATACAACTATATACCAGGTATTCTTCACTCACACAGATGACTACTAATTGCGTATTGAAAAAATTATTGAATGTTTCCTACTTTTCCCTACCTACATCTGTGGAACCACTATTGCCCCAGTTTCCTTATCTTGGAATTGCCTTTTCATCATTACTTATTTCATCTTCAATATCTAGTCCTTAAATTACTGACTTCTCTTTTGGGCACAATTATCACTCTAGAGTGGGCCTCATTTTGAGTCATTAAGCATGCTCACCTTCATCTCTTCCTATTCCAATCCAACTTTGAGGCTTACTAACACACATTGCTCATCACTCTACAATGCTCAGGGTCTTCACATTTTCTTCCAGTTTCAACTTCTCAGCATCATTTCTTGGAATTCTTAGCAATCTCCCATCACAACTCTGTGGTTCTTTCCTACAAAGAAGCTGCCCAGGCATGTGGCCTGCCTTTTTTTTTTTTTTCATCCTGAATATGCCACTCACATGCCCACTCGAGTACATGGCTGTCTTTTCTAGAAGGAACGCACACCTTCATCACAAAACTCAGCTAAAGCCAAGTTCAAACCCTTCCTCGTTTGCTTCTACCCAAGGAATCTTCGTTTTTGCTTTTATCATGAAGAAAATAGGCTTCGCAAAGATTCAAGGGCTGTTTTATACTATTCTTGGGTGGTTTCAAGCAAAGCACTGGGTATGCACACAGTGGATGATCAGCACCACATTATCACTGCACACCACCCCACCCACCTCTCCTTCCTGAAACAGACTGAAGCAGCCACATCTGTCCTTCCTGAAGGGCTGGAACAGAACTGTGCTACCCACTAGATAAGAGCCCCTCTGCGGCCAATTAGAAAACAAGGCCAGCTTCCAGTTCTCCTCAGAGAATCAATCCAGTGGCAGCAGGGATCCTCTGATTATGTCCCATTAAGTTTGCATTCCCAAGGACCTGGTTTCCACCCTCTCCATTCTCTAAATTCAAATGGACTTATAATTACTGCTTCCCACTCAATGACTGCTCTTAAAGACTTAGATTTAATTAACAATTTTTGAGCACTCACCACATGTCAGTTTCTGTCGCTACATGACACCACATGTCAGTTCTAGGAACTTTCCTGAGTTCTCTCACAGTCCTAGAGCAATCTGGGGGAGACAGATAATTGCCTTCCTTTTATGGTTTAAGTCAACAGAGTCCAAGAATTTGAGTGACTCTCCTAAACAGAGGCCCAGGACTCAAACTCAGGTAAACTACTTGAGGGTCTCCTCTTTCATATGGAAAAGGAGGCCCACCCACACAAATTTCTATTACCAGCTGATTAGCTTGGCCTCTATTACTAATCCTAGGCAGCTTTTTGACTGGAAGTGTCAGGCCCAGATCACGGCAGTTCACGGCTCTGCTTCTGCAGCTCTGTGATGTTAGTGCTCATCTATCTGCTGGGAAGCTCCTTGGGGCGTACACAAAGTAATAAAGTTGAGCTTCCCAGAGTTCCCTTTAGCTCTGACCTGTTTGGGTTTAGCTTCTTTATTTAAAGGCACTACTTCGTAATCCTGACACTACTGACATTTTGGACTGAAAATTCTCTCAGGGGTCAGAGGCTGGGAGGGCTGTCCTGCGTCCTGTAGAATGTTTAGCAAGCAGCATCCCTGTCCTCTCTCCCCTGGATGTTTAGCAGCAACCTCCCACTCAGGTGTGACAACCAAAAACCGTCTCCGGACATCAACAAATCATCCCCGGTGGGGGGCAAAATGCTGCAGCATGGAGGACACTGGTTTAAGGGAACAGCTAGGTGTTACTTGCCTGTGGATTTCCATGATTTCCTCAGCAATCATTCGACCTATTTTTCCTGCCCCAGCCCTGGTTCCCCCTGGAATCCCTGGAACAGTGGGGTGGGTCCTCTTCGGGCCACCTACAACAGAGGAATCTGAGAGTGGGAAAGGGGCAAACCGAGGGAGAAGACCCTATTGCGTGTTGAATTAAAACCAGTTCTTCCCATGATCCACTTGAAGTTCAACCTTAGGGTTATGCCCGAAGGACATTAGAGCCATGGCTTTTCAGGAAAGGGCATTCCAGCAGGAAAAAGCTCACGTTTCCTTCCAGGATCAGACATGTTGATATATAGCCTCTACTTACTCATGCACGCCACATACATTTACTGAACACCACTGTGCTGCAGGCCAGGGGCACAGAGATTAAGTCGGCATCCCTGCCCTCAAGGAGCTCACAGTCTAAGGGGGAGACATGTAAGACAGACAAGGGCTGGAGCACACTGTGATACGTTTGACAGGGGGGCACCAGGCATTCGGGGGGGCCAGGTGCAATTCCCTGGAAGAGATTAACTGAGCTGAGTCTTGTGAGAGGAGCACGAATCAGGGTGGCAGAGAGGAAAGGAAGCGAAAGCATTCCAGGCACAGCCACCAGTGTGCACAAGAGCCCTGAAGAGGGCACAGCTTGGGAGGCGACGCCAAGAAACTCAGTACGATGATGATGGAGTGAGCGAGCGATGAAACGGAGAAGCAGGTACCAGTCAGACCAGGAAGGGTCCTGGACGCCACCCTAACAGATCTGAGCCGTACCCACGGGGGATAACCAAAGGACTGACTCAGATGGGGGTTACTGAGAAGTTCACTGCTGCACAGGAGCGAACTGTAGTGGAGGACGGGGGCGCAGAGTGGGGAGCATGAGACTAGGGCTGGGAAATTACCTGCAATAATCCAGGCAACAGATGGGGGAGGCAGTGATGGGGAGGTTTAAAGATAGAAGGGGCAGGATTTCGTGTTTCCATATAATGGGAGAGAGGCAGGAGTCATGGTTTCTGGCTTAACCAACCAGGTTGGGGGTAGGGGGCTGCTGTTGTGCTGAAAACCAACGTGGACATGCTGAGTTATAGGTGCCTCCTGTGGGACTCCAGGAGGCAGCTGGAGGAACAGACCTGGAGGGACCGGATGTAGGATTCATCGATGAAGAGAGGGGGACTGAAGCCATGCAAGCAGGCCCAGGAAGGAGTCAGGTGCACGGGGCGGCGGCCAAGGCCGGGCTGGGGGAGGGGGCCCGGCACAGCTCACACCGCGGTGCTGGCAGACACCCTCCTCCCACCTCAGGAGCCAGTGGCTGTGACCGAAGAGCCCTTCACATCACAGCTGCTGGGCAACACAGTGGAGGAAAGCACACGCAGCAAGGAGCTGGCCGTTTCATGGGCTTCCAGCGTTCAGGCAGCCTCAGTAAAGGCAAAACCAAGTTCCCAGCATTTCAAGCTCAACAGAGAAAGTGAGATGACAGCGTCCTTAGTGATCACTCCCGCGAGGCCCCCCCCTTGTTCCACAGAACATGGTGGCCAGGGACCCCAAACACTGGGGGCAAGGGGTGGTAGCCACAAGCAGCTCCTCCAGGCAAGCCCCAGCGCCCCGGTGGCACATAGTTACCTTCTCCAGAGGGCAGCATGCTGTCCATGCTGTGGGGGGACGCTGTGAGCTGCGGGAAGCTGGGGTCCCCGCCTTCCAGGACGTTGGCTCTGTGAACATCCCAGCAACAAGGAAACGTGAGTCAGGCCCGCCCAGAACTGTGCACCTTTCACCTTGGCCAAGGTGTCCGGTGTCCACTCTGGACCTGGACAGGCCAGAAAACGAAGTGTCTGAATGGCTCAGTGGGTCTCCTCACTGTCAGAGGACACGGCAGACAGCGTCCGGGGCTCTGGCCTTCCTAGCACATGCAGGGTGCGGTCCAGCGGGGGTGGTGATGCAGCAGCCACCGCCGCTGCCACGAGGCTCCTCTCCAGGCGGCCGGCAGGGCACCGACCCCAGCCCCTCAGTCAGCTCTACCTACGGGTGGGGGTTGCACATCACCAGGAAGGAGATGTGGGGAGCAGGCGGCAGAGGGGGGCCTTCCCTTCCCTGCTCGCCCAGCAGGTGGCAGCCTTTGAGGCAGCATTCCGCAGCGCTGAGTGCTCAGGCCACCAGCCTGGGGGCACAGATCCCCATCCCTCCTCCGCCAAGGCCCGTATGGGCTGGTGAGCCTTTGAACTCAAAGGCTGGCTGCTTTGTCGGGAAGGAAAGGCTGCTGTCTCCAAGAGCCTTCCTGGCAGCCGGGGGCTTGAGAGTTCTGAGTACTGAAGCGTGTCCTTTGTTAGCCACCTTCTGGCTTCTGCCAGTCCTGAGGCTTCACAGGGTATTAGCAGGATGACAGTAAAGGATGGGATACTGGCTGTTGCCTGTACCCCCTTTCCCAGGTAAGGGCCCCAAGGCATTCCTCCTTGAAGCAAGGGAGCTTCTGAAATAGGAAAGACACTTACAAAACAACGGTGTTCGTGGAGACAATGTATTCCACTTCCTTGGTCCAAGGGTTCATGAAACTGAACCACCGACTCCGTAGTGTGATGAAAGAACCATCTTTGATTTTAAACTTGTAGCAATTAGTGGTAATCTTTTCTCTTGTCTGTAAAACTGAAAATATAAAGAAACCATGAACATTATTGTTTCCTCAGAACAATGTATTAAACTAACCAAATCCTAAATGCGCTCAGGCTTCAAGGCCATCCCCTCTTTAATAAGCCATGGGAGGTGGCACCTCAGAGAAGAGGGTGTTTCTGAGAACCTGATTTCTGAGCCTTTCAATTTGGTTGTGAACCTGTCACTATTCTTCAGAGAGTATGAAATGAAGGAAATAACAGTGCATTCTAGACATCTAAGTGGATTCATCTATGAAGTGAATGCCACACAAGAAGGCTCAGTCCACAGGGACCACGTAATCTCCCCATCACAAAGCCTGAGGACATCCGGATTCAGGCAGCATCTCACCCACAGAAACCTCATTCTTTCATGTAACAAACATGTAGCAAGTATGCTTCATGTGCCAAGTACTGGAGATAAAAGAGGAGACAGGATATGACTTGCACCCTCAGGAGAGGAATGAGGGACAGCTACGCAGAGGCGATCAGAGCCTTCAGGGGTGAACACAAGTTTGCCAAAAGGAAGGAGAGAAGAACCCAGTGCTTACCCGAGGAGTGGCAGGGCCTGGGGTGGGGGTGGGAACAGTGAGATGTCAATGTGTCTGGAAGACAAGGCCTCTGCAGACAGGGATCGGGTCGGGAGGTGAAGCTGGGGAGGTGGCTCAGGGCCGGGACATGGAGGGTCTTGAGCATCTGTCAAAGGTGACTGGGCAGGGGGTTTTGAGCACAGATGTGATTGGCAGGCTCAGTCTGTCAGAGCATAAGCAGGACAGCAATGGAAGATGGATTGGCGGGTCAGAGGCAAGTCCATCACAATTATCAGGTGGGTACCAGGGCTGCATCAGGGGCTTGGCAGAAAGGGGCCTCTTTGGAGATGCAAGGCTGAGATGAATGAACAGTTCTGATGGAGGAAAGAGTAAAGAAGGGAGTCAATGTTGGCTACTGTCTCAGGAAGCTATGTATGTGGCTGCGCCATTAACCAAGAGGAAAATGCAGGAGGCAGTGCAGGGATTTGTAGAAAATTAGATCCGCTTGGGCCACACTACATCTTTACATAGTCCAGGGAAACCCTCTGAACCAGAGATTGCCGGGGTCCAGCCCCAGCTGATCTAGGGTATTTGAAGGAGAGACGGCTAGGCGACTTATTCAAATGTTAATTAGATATAATAAAGAGGAATAGAATGAGGATAGCTCAGTAGGAAAATTTAGTGGAGAAAAGAAGCTGAGTGGCTTGGTTTACGCGGAAAATCAATATAACCCGTGACACCAGGTTAGCTCTGACCATGGAGGCCGCAGGCGCCCTCTCGAATAGCGGAAGGTGCCCCACCTTAGACACCTTTTCGAGTGGGTCTTAGAAGCCCAGGCAAATAAATGGTCGCAGAGGACATCCACGCTCCAGATGGACACTCAGCTAGAAGTTAAAGGGAAGAATGACATGGGGAGACCAAGCGTTGGTGAGCAAGGCCCCTAGCTTTATTTTCAACAGGGGCTTTTATACCCTAAGTTACACATAGAGGACAATAGGGGATGCAAAATCAGCAGTCTTTGATGTTTATCAAAAACCAGGGTTTCTTTCCTGCAGATTTATCGTATACAAATGGTTTAGGTGATTTACATCATCTTTTGGCCAGAGGCCTATTAACATTTTATGACTCTTGACAAGGACTTATCAACAAAGACTTATTTTCTCTAAGAGTAATTATTCTAAGGTTTGGCGCCATCTTCCGAAGATAAGATTACGTTCCTATAGGGTGGATGTGTAATGGGTTTACAAAGGAAAGAATTTACTACCTTAAGGGTCTAAAGTTACTAACACCAGGCCACTACTTATTTTTTCTACATACCAACTATATTAATTAATGTACATTCAAGGATACAATTCAGGGGATGTGAAAACTTGGCAACAAACATTGGCTCATCAATGAAATCTTTTACTAGTTTTATTCTGACAGTTTCTAATTCTCTGAGAGGCTCTAAGCTATTTGAATATCTTAAGCTTCCCGTGCCTCTGGAGGCTGGGAGACTGTAAACAATCGTATGCATAGCTGTAGGTGTCCGGGTAAACTTGTCAGGCGAGTTAGAGAGCCATCTGAGGGGTTTGGATTTAAACACTCTTAATTGCCCAGGAACTTTATTAATTGGAGCTGTAAGTTAATTCTTTGACAGAGAGAGTGAGATGGTGGTGGGGGACAGCCCCCAGTAAAGTCAGAGGTGAGAGCACAAAGCAATAAAGTAGGCAGACTCTGGTTTTTTGGGGGGTAGATGCTCGAGAATATCCGGGGGCACTCCCGAGGCTCGATCCCGCCTTTGCGTATGTCGAGCCCCCTTCCTCATGACCTTTGTCACGAGTGGAATGTCTCTCGCCGGCTCCCGGCAAGAGATGCCTTCCAGAAATTTCCCTGGCCAGCATAGAGATCTGCTAGGCAGTCGGGGTGGGGGGTTATCTGGAAGGGGGTAGATGGGGCTGGGGGAAGGAGCAGCATCCCCTCCTCCCAGACACTCTGGCCTGTAGGTCCCTGGGCTGGCTGACTCCCACCTCACGGGGGCAGATTTCTCTGCAAGGGTCCATGGACATGTCTAGAAGGAGAGGGACACTTGAAACTTCAGACCTGGCATACAGCCCAGCAGCTTACCTTGCCTATGACATTCTGCGAGATGTCCTATGTCGTCTTGGTGGAAATACTCATAACACGACGTGCCTAGAAGTTCTTGTGGTAAATATGCCAAAATAGCTGTTGCCCTAAAAGGGAAAAAAAAAATTTTTTTTTTTTTAAAGAAAATAACATTCAGATAATTAACAGATCTCTGCAGTGGATGACTCCCGCTACAGCCAATGAAAACAAGGTCAAAGCTGGGTGGGTTCAGAGGGCTTATTACATGGGTTTTGTTCTTTCTCATGAAGCTGACTTTAATCGGGGTTATAAAAACAGAGAGAGAAAAAGACTTTCAAAGGGGCTGTTAGCTCAAGACATCAAATTTTAGGTTTAAAAGTAGTAACTGTTTTAGATTACAAAAAAAGTGGTAGGACTCTAAACTCCAGGTCAAAGCTTCTCCAATTTACTGCCTGTTTTTTTATCAGGGTGACCAGAAGCCCATCATGGGGCCCACAGGGACCTTGAGAAGTGGCTGCCTCCTTTTCTAGTATTTAGTGGCTGGCTATTTCCAGTAGCCAGAAAAATTGCTAGCCTGTGGATACTTGTAAGGAAGCAGCAGAGAGAAGTGGAAATTTGGGTTCTTAGCCCAGGTCTACTGCCAACGAGTTACGAATCTGGGAGAGGGCTGGTCTTCAGGCTGAGCCTCAGTTCATCAACCATAAAGAATGAGACTGGACTAGATTAGTGTTATCCAGCAGAACTTCTGTGGAGACAGAAATGTTCCATTTAGGTACCATTAACCACTGTTGCTGCTGTTTAGTCGCTAAGTTGTATCCAATCCTTTGTGACCCCATGGCCTGCAGCCTACCAGGCTCCTCTGTCCATGGGATTTCTCAGGCAAGAATATTGGAGTGGGTTGCCATTTCCCTCTCCAGGGGATTTTCCTGACCCACGGATTGAACCTGCATCTCCTGCATTGGCAGGCAGATTCTTTATAGCTGAGCCACCAGGGAAGCCACATGTGACTACTGATACTTGAAATGTGGTTAGTGAGCTGGGGGAATTTAATTTCACATTTTATTTAACTTTAATTGATTAAATTAAATTGCCATATGGGATTACTATAGCCAATGACTACTGTATTGATAGCTCAAGACTAGATAATCTTTTCGAAGTCCCACATCCCAGAATTCACATTACAGTAATTAATGGAACACTCCATAGATTCAGATAGCATGCTATGCCTATTATTTCTCTTTTAGCCACGGACATCAAGCCACCCCACTTCACTGTCTCTACCTGCCAAAGAATGACATGGAGAAAATTTCTGTATTTATGATGATAACCCACTGCTACTGCTAAGTCACTTCAGTCATGTCCAACTCCATGCGACCCCATAGACGGCAGCCCACCAGTCTCCCCTGTCCCTGGGATTCTCCAGGCAAGAACACTGGAGTGGGTTGCCATGTCCTTCTCCAATGCATGAAAGTGAAAAGTGAAAGTGAAGTCGCTCAGTTGTGTCTGACCCTCAGCAACTCCATGGACTGCAGCCTTCTGGGCTCCTCCGTCCATGGGATTTTCCAGGCAAGAGTACTGGAGTGGGGTGCCATTGCCTTCTCCAGATAACCCACTAGGTCTCATTTTTCAGCAGATCCACCCATCACTTCCTCCTCTCTATCCTTAAGAAAGGCAGCCAATGGCCCAGTCTGCTCTGCTTTACTCAAGGTTGAAAATCCGCTGCCAAGACTGTCCAAGGGTAACGTCCAGACTCTTACCTCTGGTCTACAAAAACAAACTTCCCATCTATCGCGTGCCGGGAGACATATTCCATTGACTTCACCCTGATTTCCCCGTTTGCCGGTTGTGGAACCATGTGAGAGTGCAGCCGTCCAATGGCGACAAGGCAGCTAAGATTACACCCCTCGTTGTCTGGTTCATTGTCTTCATCCAGCCCCATCTTTGTGGGTGGCCAGCTTTTCAAATAGCCTGTGCTGTGGATTGTGCAGAAACTTTTTCGATCTGCTGGAAAGCAAAGTCCGATGTCAGTGGGGCCTGGAAGCACAGGCAGCCTATCATGCGCTGGGATGTAGGGAAGGACTGAAAACATAAAAATCAAAGCCTACTGTCCAGAAGTTGGCATCAAGTGAAAGAGAAAGACAGAAAGATCAGGCATGATCCAGCGTCATGTGTGTTTCGTAGCAATGGTGACACCAAATGGGCATCACGTACACCAAGGAAGGAGCAGCACGATCTCCCTGGCAAGGAAGGCTGCCCAGAAGAACTGTGCAGGAGGAGGGCTGGGAGGGATGGGCACTGGCTGAAGGACCAGAATGTGTAAAGGCTGAGAAGGTACAAAGACCCAGAGGGGCATCCTGTACAGCAAACAGCAGAGCGCTCCATGCAGGGGCAGTGAAAAGGGCGGTGCTGGGGTAAGTGCTGGGAAGGCATGTTGGCAGCACACTGTGGCGGCCTTGGATCATTTGCTCACAAAGGTGTTAACCTTTTCCAGATTGGAAATGGAGAGTTTCCAAGGGCACTTACGGTGGGGAAGCAGCAAAATCACATCGCGATTTGGATGCTTTAGTGATGCGGGTCACTGGAAGACAGTAAAAGCCAGGAGGAGGATAACACAGCGAGAGATGCCGGGGACTCACGACGGCAGTGTTGTGGAGATGAGGAGGAGGCAGAAAGGACGCGGGGGAATTTCTGAGCTGAACTTTTGGGATCTGGTCTGAGTATCAAATATTTGGTATGAAAAAAGAAAACACAGAGGAGTCCAACTTTTTCGGATTGAGTGGTTACAGGTACCATTTGTTGACTCAGGGGAGAGAATACAGAGTGTGTTTTAGAGGAGAGGGAGAAAAGATTTCAGTGTGGGACACGTTAAGTGTGAAGCATCATGAATTTCAACAGTACACATTTTGTGTGTGTGTGGGGGGGGTGCCTTGTGTTGTAGCACACAGGATCTTAGTTCCCCAACCAGGGCTCAAACCTGTGCCCCCCTGCCGCCGAGGACCACCAGGAAAGTCCCAGTAGACACATTCTTATGGAATGTTTACCAAGCATCGGGTCTGTGCTAGTTACTGGGGAAGAGTGGAAAACAAGTCAGGCATGCCTCTGTGGAATGTACAGCCTAACGGGGGAGAGGTACTTTAAACAAATAATCACACAAATGACTACATAACTGCAATGAGAAGCAAGTGTTACAAAGAAAACCTGCAGGGTGTGGCATGCAGACAGAAGGCAGTCTGAGGGACTGAGTGACAGACATCGAGGGCCACTCTGAAGGAGGGTCTGCAGAGAGCCAGGGAGGGGAGCTGGTGGCGAGGGAGGCACTTCCTTCAGAGGTGATAACACGTGCGCAGATACTGAGTGAAAAGGGGTTGGAGGCATCAAAGGGAGGTCTGCACGGCTCAAACCTATGAAGGAGTGTCAGGGAAGGGCGCTGCAGGGTCACATTAAAGATTTTAAACTCTTCTTCAAGAGCAATGGGAACCAATGAAGGGTTTGAAACAGGGGACTGATACAAAGATTTGCTTTTAGAAAGGTCACTCTGGCCATGTGAAGGGCTGGAGAGCGTGAGGAAGGTACTTCAACAGACTTATGAGACCCAGGGCAGCCTCGATGGAGTGACAGCAGTAACAAACACACTTCTGCAGGGGTGATTCACAGCAGCAAGAACCCCAGGTCGGGGGGAGGGCAACGGGGAGAAGGTGTCTCCCAGGCTCTTAGCACACACAGCCAGACGCAAGGGGCTGCCATTAACATTCCAGAGGAAGCCTGGGTAGTTATTTCTATGCCTATCACCTATGAGATGCCCTTGAGATGTCCAAGCAGGTAGATTAAATAAGCAGTTAATTTACAAATCTGGAGTTCAAAAGAGCAGTGTGGGCTAGAAATATGAACCTGGAAATTACTGGCATATAAATGTCATTGAAAGCTACGTGGGTGGGTGACATTACCTATGGACTGTGTACATATCTACTCCTCTTAAGAGAAGAGGGCTGGAAAGGAACCAACAGAAAGAACTCAGAGGAGAGTTCAGAGTGGAGGGGGCAGGAAGGTGAGAGGAAACACTTCACCGTGGAAGAGAAATGGCATGTCCGCTGCTCCTAGCCACCTGTAGGCACTGGTGAACCTAGGGTAACTCTGGCGGGCGCTGGGGACGCAGGGAACTGTGACTGAGAATACTCTTTCCCAACCACACAAAAACAAACAGAATTGTAACAGAGGAAGCCTCTCCACGAATCTGTCAGGGCTTCCTACCTCCCCACTGCTCCCCAAATGCCCTCACAGAAGCAGGGCCACAGAGGTCCTGGCTGCAAACCTGCAATCTGCCTGCTCTGAGCCCACACCCTACTGAGCGCCCCTCTGTGGAAAAGCCAGCCTCACCTGTGAAAGGATTTAATGAACTCTTAAGTGGTTACCTTTTTTCTTGGAGCAGGTAGAGGGGAAATCCTTGTCTTCCACTTTTACTGAAGGCCTGTTACACTTCATCCTACAGAAGAAAGAACGCCGTGCTCCAGAACATAATCGAGATGGCCCAGGGGTTATATCTGTTTTAACTGGAAGTCCAGCTGCAAATCAATACACAAAACGTGATAAACTGAGGGTCGTGTTGCCTGTCAGGCAGGGGAGCATGCCCTTGAAGAAAGCCTTTTCTTTCTTGCCTCTCTGTTCTGTAACAGGGGCCTCCTCACAGGCCTGCATTCTACGCTGTGAGCCTGCAGTGCTTCTAGACCACGCAGAATGCAGCTACTGACGAACGGACTAGGCGCTCCGGGGAACAAAGAAATATACACGGGACCCTCTTCTCAGCGGGGGAAATGGAAGTTCACCGGAAGGACTGTGCTCATGCCACACATGGTGTATGACTGAAAAGTGCCAAATACAGGGCAGAAACAGCCGGTGTTTCCCAGAGGAGGCAGAAAGTGGGCTGGGACCTGGAGAGTGGGCAGGATCTGGACACTGGGATGGAACAGAGGCAGCAGGGTTGGCTAGTGTTCTCAAGCCCGGTTGGACACCAGAACCCCCAGACTCTGTATAGACCTGAAGATGCTTGAGCCCAATTCTAGATCTGTGCTGCCCAGTGTGGGAGCCACTAGCTACATGCAGCCGCTGGGATCTTCAAATTGGAGGCGTGCAGAACATACCCCAGATTTCAAAGACTTAGTGGAAAAAAAAAAAAATCGGAAAGACTTCCTTTTGGATTTAGTGTTAAATAAAAGATAGTATAGTTTTGCATTTATTTTTACTTTTTAAAATGTAGCTATCAGGAAATTTAAAATCATATATGTGGTTCATATTTGTGGTTTGATTTCTAGTTTTGGACCAACTGAATTACAATCTCTGGAGAAAAGCCTGACTGTTATCCTGATAGAAGCATGGGCTACTTGTCAGCACAGAAGCCGGGGATCTGAGCCTGCCCCCCCACCTCTCCACCCCGCAGTCCTGCACTGCATCCTCACAGGGATCTGAGCCTGCCCCCCCGCCCCTCCACCCCGCAGTCCTGCACTGCATCCTCACAGGGATCTGAGCCTGCCCCCCCCACCCCCCTCCACCCTGCAGTCCTGCACTGCATCCTCACGGATGAGAAGGTCTGTACCGTCCAGCCCTCCCCCTCCCCTGAATGTTTTTCTCCAGCAGCACCAGCGAACCCCAGCACCACCCTTCTGCCTCCATCCACCAATCATTTCTTCTGCTACTTTCCTCCCTTCATCACCTGCAAATATTAATTCATCTTTTCAAACCCACCTGGAGCTGTCACCTACTCCATGATGCGTGTGCCCACACCCACATGAGGATGAATCATCGCTCTCTGTGGCTGGTACTACGTCTATGGCTGCACTTATTATACACGGTGCTGTCTCCTCGTCGCCCTGACTACGTGGGTAACAGCCTTAGGGGCAAGGACCAAACAGCATTCACCTCTTCCTCCTGAGGTCACTAAGACAACTGCAGGACCAGACTATAAAGGGCAACGGGTGGCAGGGACTACATTGTACTTATAGGAAGATGAGGGGTGCCTTGGTGAAAAGGATGACTTAAAGGGGATTCCACTGGCGGTTATTTCCTTCCAGAGACTATAATGGAGAGCCTGGGAGCAGGAAGCTAGTTAGGCTATGACGGCACTGGGCCAAGGTAAATACATTGTGCTTGCTATGTGCTGGAAACAACGTGCTGTATGTTTTTAGAATATTAAATCCTCACAGCAACCTGATGAAGTCGGTGATACTGTGCAGGTAGGGAGGCTGAGGCACAGACAGGTTAAGTAACTTGCTCAAGGTCACGCAGCTAGTAAATGGTGGAGCCACGATTCGAGCCCTGCCTCTGACTGTAGAGTCCACGCTCTTAACTGCTGGAGTGCAGAGCTCCCCATGGGACTGAAGCGGGAGAGAGCTCCTGGCAGGCAGGGGGGCAGGTGTAGGAGCAGGAAGCCGGGGAGGACGTGAGTGGTGCTCCACCGCTGCCACGAGGAAGCAGGGAGGCAGGTGGGCGGAGGGACCTCAAGATAAACCACTCTGGTCAGAGAGATGTCATATTTATACTTTTTCATCTTACGAGGCTGCATGAGTACAACTCAGACACACAGAAGTGATTTTTTCGGGGGTTACAAATCAAACTGATGTGAACCCTTTTAACTCAGGAACATACAACTGGGGATTCTAGATCCTGAAAAAAAAAATTGACTAAAAATCAGAAAGAATCAAATTAAAATGGTTGTTTTTCCCCTCACGAATTTGGACATTGAAGTTTTTTCTTCTTTATGTAAACCAGAAGAGAAACAAACATGAAGTAATATAATAATTCCATTTAGCCAAAGAGCACTTGTGACCCAGATAAAGGGCAGAGAGGTAGGAACCCAGCCGCTGAGGCCGGCAGAGCACACACCATGCAGCCCGGCGCTCGGCGGCTCCCGAACTCACTTTTTGCATCTATGAGCCGCTCCCGGGGTGCCGTGTCGGAGGACGAGAGCTGCTCCTTGACTTTGGCGATATCTTTAGGATGCAGGTAGTCAAATAAACTCTGACCAATCAGATCATTCTGTGGGAATGCATCACCAAGAAGGACAAGTCAACGGCATGCGGAATATAAATTAACCAACAAGGGCTTTGCTTTTACTCTGCACGTTTAAGAGTGAGAATCTCAAGTATTTCACGTGTTAACATGGACACACGTCCAGGCACTTGGCCTAGATAAGGACACCATGAATGAGGCACTGAGAAGGCAAGAAGGGACAAGGGCTCAACCACATCAACAGCTCCCGCTCCTCTAAGGCCAAAGTCTTTCGAGGCATGTATCCCTTTATCATTTACTTCCCATGCCCACAGATTCCCTTCTAAGACCTCAGTGCGAGGAATGCAGGGCGTGGGCTCTGACTCTAGCTCCATTAGACCTCTGTTCTTAAACAAGTTGTGTCATACTATATGCCTCACTAGCCTAATTGTTAGCAGAGTTATAAATAACTTCCTCCACAGCTTTGCTCTAAGACTGAAAAGAGCAAAACACTTTGGAAACATGAAATTTACATTAATTTATATAAATGTTATTTTGATACTGCAATTCTTCTGCTTTACCAAATTTCCATGCAAATACCAGTATGAGCGTGAGTGAATGAATGAAAAAAATGAGTAAAAACTCTAGGGACAAAACAGGTGATAAGCTCTTTTCTAGAAGCTTTTATATAAATAGTTATATGATTCTACAAACAGTCATAGAATGTATGGATTGTTACAATAATTTTACAGAGGATGCTGAGGTTCAATAGAGCTAATAAGTGATACATCACTGTAGATACAGTATGGGTGGATTCCCATTTTTCTTATTCCCTGGCTTTGTACTGTCTGCCTGTCTTCCCTGTCAAATAGCCCCTTGCCCCTCTACCCCTACACTTGCAGAAGTGAGCAAGTTACAAGGCTGATAAGGTCAAACTTCCCAATGGAAGCATATTAAAGGAAGTTTTCTAAGTTTATATTCATTTCTGTGTTAAGAATTTTCTGGAAGAAGGATGGGGTTGGGGAACAATAGAAGCATTTCACATATCACTTGTCAATTAATTATTCTGAGAAGTGGGGTAACCTTTTTGGCCGCTGTAAGGCTGCCCACCACCAGTGGGAACAGGGGCAGTACCTGGCTGTAGTTGAGGATCTTGAAGACAGACTCTGACACAAAGAGGATCTTCCCTCGGTCACATCCTACGACAAACAAAAATCCATCTGCTGCCTAATCAGGAGAAATGGATAATCAATTTATCACACTTCAGGAAACATGATTTATAATCACTCTGATAGC
Organism: Bubalus kerabau; assembly: GCF_029407905.1. Taxonomy (NCBI): domain Eukaryota; kingdom Metazoa; phylum Chordata; class Mammalia; order Artiodactyla; family Bovidae; genus Bubalus; species Bubalus kerabau. The sequence continues at coordinate 39,304,088 of NC_073638.1, forward strand.
AAATAAGGATTTATTTTCTAAGCGTCCAAAGCACGGGACTGCAGTCACTGACAATTTCACAGGTGTCCTGAGAACAGGATGCTTAGAACAAATACCTTCTGAGAATGATAAGATTCTCTCCAAGGCAGACATATACACATGTATCACTAGTGATTACCGGAGAAAGTCCAATTACGGAGAGTTTTGTTTCAAAGGAGAACTCAGTTTAAGATTTTTCCTTTGACTGCATGAAGGTCCAGAGAAATCCATTTCATTGCTCTAAGTATAACAACACTATAATATCATAGAATCTGAGACTGGAAGGAAACTTTAGGGTCAAAATTCCCTCTCAAATATTGAAGCCAGCATCTATCTGTCCAAGACTTGAACACCTCCATTTCCAGAGAGCTCTCTGGAACAGTGGGTGCAGCATCTGAAGTGTGGTCTGCTTTTGTTTTTTTATGCTGATGGTACGAAGTGGGGCTGGATCACTGGTATGATTTTTGCCCCCTCCCCAAAGCGATTCTAATGTTCACAGGTTAAGAACAACTACTCTCAAGTTTTATTCCCTGATGCAGAGATGAGCTGTTTGTATCCTAAATGAGACAAGAAAAGCCAAGCAAAAATTTCTCCTGACATTCTTTCACCTCTTCTTCACTTTAAATACAGGCAAAAATCCAAAGTGTCAACAAAGATAGGTGTGGAGACAGGACAGTATTTGTTGGACAGACTAAGGCAGATATATACTGAAGCTATGGAACATGAGAGCTTAGGATGTTTTGTGCAAATGTGACTGAATCCCACCCAGGACTCTCCAGATGGGCAACCCCTAAAAACCCCTGCTGGGGTCTTTCAGGCACTGGAGGGTGCTCCCTGCTCTCCCATGCACTTGCTCCATACTCAGGTTGCTGTTGTTCAGTCGCTCACTCATGTCTGACTCTTTGCGACCCCACGAACAGCAGCATGCCAGGCTTCCCCGTCCTTCACTATCTCCCGGAGTTTGCGCAAACTCATGTTCATTGAGTATACTCAGCTACCACAGACTAAATCACATGCATCATTATCTTTGTTATTCGCTGGTCCTTGGTCTGTTCTTTGGAATAGACTACTAAAGAACCTGGGGCTTTCCCAATGGCTCAGATCTGCCTGCTCATGCAGGAGACTCAGAGAGACATGGGTTCGATCCCTGGGTTGGGAAGATCCCCTGGAGAAGGAAATGACAACCCACTCCAGTATTTATGCCTGGGAAATCCCATGGACAGAGGAGCCTGGCGGGCTACAGTCCATGGGGTTGCAAAAGTCGGATGCGACTGAGCACACATACACACGCTAATAAAGAACCTACTCCCTTTTCCACAGAAGGGCCTTTGGGATGCAGTTAAACTCAAAGAACTAAGGAAATGAATTCATGCGCCAGAAGGTAACAGAATGGTATGTGCGCTTGTGCTGGGATAAAAGACGTGAGTGAGAGGGGAACAGACTCACTACTGCTGTGAGAAGGCCTGGCAGGCCACCTGCCAGAAGGAAGCTGGGGCTGATCCCTTCCTAAGTTAGGCCTCTGCGCTGGCCTGGGGGCAAAGGATGACAGTGAGGGGGAAGCCACTTCCCAAGCACCATCTGCTAGAAGCCTCATTCTGTCAAGAAAAAGAGGGTATTAATAACTTCCTCATTTGCCTTGCAGACAACCTTATATCTCAACTAGAGACAAGAGTATTTTGAGGCTTTTCATTAATGAAGTGATGTGGCTCCAAAGGTGCTTGGGAAGAAGGTGCCTGGGACATTCTGGAAGAGATGCTGAGCAGACTCAGGCCCAAGCTGATAGCAAGCGGAGTGGATTTCAACACATTCAGGGGAGGGAGAGAAGGTTCCAGAGGCTGGTGAATATGGTCAATGAAGGGGAGGCACAAAACATTCCGACTCTGCTTCGCTCGGGCAGATGAGCACCAGCAGGTGAAGGAGCCAGGCTGAGGGCCAGCCAGAGAGCAGAGGGATGAGAACACGAGCCCCACGGGGCCGGGAAAACGAAGGCAGGCTCGCCCTCAGGGAAAACGGCGTTGAGTTAATAAGCGATACGGCGCCCGACGGGCTGCCTCACTTTCAAAGCTCGGCAGGTACAGGTTCTAGACGCTATAAACCAGTCAGGCTCACTGCTCCTTGACATTCCAGTCATTAAAGGTAGTTTTGAAAGCACTTGTTAAGGAAAGCAATTAGTCAGATTTGCACTGGTAAGGGAGACTGAAAGTCCAGTTCCTGCTGCCAAACTGTTCAGACATCATCTGAGTGGACCCTGCTGTCTGCTGAAGCAAATTCCCAGGGACTCAGCATCCAGAAGTGGCGAGGAATTAGACAGTGCTTCCCAGCCCCTGAGATGGGGCAGAGAAATGAGAAAAGTTCCATGAGAGAAGACAGATCACCACTGACGTTGTAGGAGAGAGAGAAGCAGAAAAGGCAGGCCCAAGATGAAGTCCTTCACTTGAACAGCATTAAAACCCTTATTCCAGACCCTGGTAAGTATGAGCATCTAACAGAGAATCATTCAGAAAAGCAGCAACAATTACTAAACACTTGTTGTTGTAAAAGGAAATTGTTTTATATGTGTACATACATACATGTATTTCTTTAAAAAACACCAAATTACCAGTATGGTGATCAGGACCAGCTACATAATTAGTAGGGTCCAGGACAGAACGAAAATGCAGGGACCCTTGTTTTCAAATTACAGTCTTCAGGGTGGCGACAGCAGAGCATAAAACCAAGCACCGGGTCCTGTGTAGCTGCAAGGGTTGCACACCTGTGAAGCCAGCCCTGATGGTTTCTCTGGAGATGCTGCAGGTACAGTTTATATCTTAATCCTAGTGTGTTCTCCCTGAGAACAAGGACATTTTTATGAAAAGGATGGAAAGGTGAGGGCAGCGCTGAGTCCTCCGAGTCTGCCTTGACAGGTAACCAAATGACCATCATTGACTTGCTGAGAAGCCTCGCCCCCACCCTAAGGTGTTAATCAGTGATTGGATGTTTGTAGGACAGTGCCATGCAAAACCCATTAAGTACTAAAATGTCTGTTGAATTAGTGAACAAATGAAAATGGAAGACAGAGGCTATGCCTATCCAATCTACAAGTCACACAAAGCTTTGAAGGATCGCTAGTGATAAGCTGGAATGTGGGACTATCCAATAAACAGATTGACAGAGAAGTTCAAAAAGACCAACTGTACCTACACAAGATGTAAAAACCCTTGCCTAACAATAATTCATGTACAAGAGAGCCGGGAGGGTGCTGTGACAGCTGTCCCAGATGCGGCACTAATGAGATGGCTTCTCCTGCAAGGAGGCACCAGCCCCACTCCACCCCAGGCCAACCAGACCACAGCTGCAGTCCCACACCGGGTCATGACTTGAAATCAGCCACCACTGGAAGGAAATCCAGCAGACGGATGTGGCTCTGGAAAGAACGTGTGCCATCTGCTGTTCCCCACCCTTCTTGTGCCTGCTTCTCCTCTGGAGGCGGGAAGATCTAGATACCTGTGCTGCAACCTGCTTTGCACCTCTGGAGGACCAGGTGACATTTTCAAGATAAGCTGAAGTCTACTCCTGTGCTTCCAGGAAGGCACGCCTTTTCCTGATACAAAGGACAGCTGGCCTGGAGTCTCCCCTGCCCTCTTTCTGGCTGGTGAGCTACTGAAACCTGGCATAGCCATCCCCCTCCAAGGTGAAAATCTGGCTCAGCAGGGTGGTGCAAGAAGACAGAGAGGGCCTGGCTCCTGCTGACCTTCCTGAACCTCCACAGCAGCCCCTCACTGCCTAACCAGGACTGGCTATGCTTGAGAAACAAAGCCCTGTTGACTCATAACGTCTTGTTCCTTGCATTTAATATAGCATGTCACAAGGGGATGGGCAGACACTACTGCAATGAGCAGGCAGGCCAGGCTAACAGGGGGCCTGAAGCCAGGATGAGCTGAAAATGGGTAGTGAAGATGGAGAAAACCAGAGGGACCACCCTCTATGCTGGGCCCTTGCAAACTTTTTGCTCAGAGACGCAAGGGCAGCCCTGGCTGAGGGGAGATGGGGCAGGTATTCCTCCCTTAAGTTAGGTTTCTCTGGTTTTCTTTCTACTATTTGCAAGAGGACATGTCTCTGAATATAGTATCTCTCTCTTCAGTATCCAAACGAAATCTTGCTCGGCCCAGAGCAGACCTGATTCTGCATAGAAGCCAGGTTCCCGCGGTGCCAGCCCAGCGGCCTTCCTGCAGAGACCAGCCGGAGAAGCGAGTGCTACGGTCAGGCAGGCGGAAGCACCTGCCTCCTCCACTCATCTTCCTACCCAGGGCTGCGACATCTTCGGAAGCTTTGTTGTTTTGATGGAATTTTAGTAGAAAGGTGTAGGTGGCTATTTCTGTGTTAGTGGTCAAGTGAGGATGAGAGAAATTCTCAATGGTTATTAGTTTCAGTCCCTTTCTAAAACCTTCACATGCAGGAAGGGGATTCTTGATTACCTCCTATTTTTAATAAAATCCTGCTCTTTTGATTTAAAGTCCCTAGACCTTCCATTTTTCTTTGAGTGAGGGTAGAAGAGGAGGGTCCCAGGGAAGAGATGTGAGGCCTGTTCAAATAGTAAGAACAAGGTGGAGACCCTGACACAGGAAGTGAGCCTAAACAAGTTGAGTGTTGAGACATTAAATTCCCACACACTGGCACTTAACGCTGAGATTTGTGAAAATAAATGTTGTGTAAAAACAATCCCGTAATTGCAACATACCCTGAGAATAAGGTGTTTCAATTCATCATCTGACAGAAAAGTTGGCTTGTAGTTTGCCTCTGTATATGGATTGGTGGCACCTTCCAGGGGAGAAAAAGAGAAAGAGTTGAACACTTTATTTTCAGATAATGTCTTGTTCCACTCGACTGCCTCAAGCCTTCCAGATGCAACCTCGTCCCTACCCACCGGGAGCTACATTTTATCTTCTCTCTCCTTGGTGGAGATAAGGCGAGCTCTGGCTTTGGACAGAAGCCAAAGAGAATGTCATCGAAAAGTGAACACTGTTGACCACAGGAGACTTAGCAAGCTTGTTTTTGTCACCACAGGGAAAATTCAGGAGCTAACAGAAGTTTAGAAACTGCTTCTAATAGAGAGGAAGCTCTAGAAGCAAACTGGTCAAGACTCCTGGGATGCTCTCTCCCCGCAACATCTATATTAAATGGGTTGTCTAGCGGGTGCTCAAATCACCACTCTAAATGTTCTTGGGAAGTCATCCAGTCTGCCAGGCCCTGAGTAAATACCCTGTGAAAGGCGTTTGCTGTGAGTTCCTCTTCATCAGGGTTGAGTTAAATGAGCTTGGCAACCCAGAGAAATGCATTACTTCAGTAAATGCAACTCGAGCTCTCAGGACTGAAAGGGCATAAGACATGTTTAAAAGTCAATCTGGCATCTTTCGGGAGAATAACTTAGAGAAGAATGCCAGCAGTAAATGACTTGGAATCTGCAAAATGGTTAGTAGCACAGTGAAGAAATAAACTAAAACAGCTTATGACAATTCCAAAGACCACCAGGAAGGAGGGAAACAGAACCTGTCTGTGACTTTCAAATCAACTAACAAGGTGCATATCACTGATCCACACCCCTGCTTTTTAGGATCACTTAAGTTCTGCCACTCTTTTCTTTCCAACGTAACAGAAATTAGTTGTAATGATTTAATCTCTATCTTCGCTAACATGAATTTTAAAATGCCATTCTCCAAGCCCAGGATACAACATTTATATTTTTGAATCAAGGTCAAAAGACAAAACCAGCTACTTCTTATTTCTGGTGGCTTTGTAGAAATATAAAAGACGTAATTCTTTTTACCACGCAGGTCAGAGATCTGAGTGAGCGCCTACTTTCCGATTTCCTCAAATAGTCCAAGTCTAGCTGTGGAAAATTCCAGGGACGGCCTTCCCTACAATGCCTGCCACAGTTCAGATTTCTCCTGTGGTTTGGATAAGTCACTTCCACGTTTCTGCCTCTGTTTTCTCACCCTCCCCACACTCGGAAAAGAAGGAAAACACTGCCTCCCTTATAAAGAGTTGATCTGGTTTGGGAAAATTCCAGGAAGATGAAAATATCATCAGTGTTCACTCAACAATAAAATGTAGCAAGTGCCGTCAACCAGTGACTCACTCTTCAAAAGAAACCAGGATGAATTTTTCCTCTTAAAAACTGGAACAGAGTTTCCTGTGTCATAAAGGGCAGCTACATTTCTGATGTTTATCATTGTATGGGCAAGGTCCAGGCACCACATATATGCAAGATGGGATGTGTGCCTCTCATATGTATGTAGCCTGGGTTCGTACACACACACATGCATAGCACACAGCCTCTACCCTCTGGGGATGCAGGACAGCAAAACTGCATCTTGATACCCACAGAAGCTTGCTAATGCCGATTTCATTTGGCATAATGTCTGCTGCTGAAAATGACTGGTATACTCCTCAAGGCTACACATTTGCAAGTAATAAACATTGGCCTTAGGGAGTCAGGAATATTCTAAGGGTGGTAACATTTGTGAGCAAGGGCAAAAAAGACAATAAAGCCGGGATCTTACCTCGTAACGTTTTCATGTGCTGAACAGCCATCCTCAGCACAGTAAGTTTATCTAATTTCCTAGACATCGCGTTGCACGTTGGTACCAAAGAAGCCAGTTCATCAATAAAACTGTTCATTTTATCCCGACGCCTCTTTTCAATCTGACTGTGAGCTTCCCTGAACAACAATATGAAAAATGATTTCTGTAAAATGTAACAGAGCATCAAAGAAACAATGATGAAAATAACTGTTTTCAATATTCTTCTGACAAGGCAAATTTAGAATCTGAAGAATGTTTCAAACTGGGCTTTTCTACTAAAGTCACCCAAAAAAGTGGGGCTCACTGCCAAGTCGGTATTAGTATTTTTTTTTAATGCTTACCTTATCCTTAGAATTGAGAAATGTTACAAAAGTTGTCTTTTCACAGTCAACTGCGCTTTTAATTTCTCCTCATTTCTATTCTTCTCAGCCCCAATAAAGTTGGATTTTAAGATGGGGGAGAAAGAAAGAAGGGAGGTGGAGGACTTGAAGGGCAAAGCACCCAGGAACAGACATCAGTGAGGGCCCCAGGCTGAGCTGTCTCTGAGGTCTGAGGGCAGTCTGCCATGTGGTCTGTGGGAGACTGACTGAGACACCAGGTAACTAATGCTGCTGTCCTTGGATCAGCCGTGACCCCACCCAGACGCAGCAGATGCTACATCTGTCCCCAAGAGTTGCTGCCCGCCGAGCAGCATGACACGTCCCACGGCACACACTCTTTTCCTGACTGGTGTGCACCTGCTGTTTGTGACTGTCCCCCAAAGAGGCGTGTCAACAGTGCCACTGCCATAGCAACAGAACCGTGTGATCTCTCGCCAAAGCTAGTCCATCAGGGAAAAGCCAGCAGTTTCAGGTCCTTTGAATTCTACAGCTCTAGTTCTGTGGCAGGACACAGCGTCAGATAGCCCTGGGGTTAATGGCAGGAGAGTGGAGGACCCCCATGGAGGGGAGTCAGCAAGTGTGGCTGGAGGCAGGAAGGAGGGAGTCCCAGAATCCACTTGAGGGAGCAGGGCCTCCCCAGGCCTGGCCTTCAGCCACACCTTGCAGAGCAATAAGGGCCCTTTTCTGAGGCCAGGCAAAGCCGGGGAACTGACTCCCTGAGCCAGGTCTCCCCAGAGGGCCCTGAGGCAGGAAGGAGGAACCTGCTGAAGACAGGGAAAACCTTTAGCCTTGATTTATCTTTGGCTCCCTCCAGAGTTCCCTTCAGATTAAACATGCTGAGACAGCCAAGAGTGAAGGCAACTCAGCCTGGAGGCAGTGAGGGACAGAGGCCACATCAAGCCAGGGCTCCCCTCCCTCTCATTCCCTAAGGACACGACAGCATCAAAGACTGTTCGACAGACAGGGAACAGATATTCAGAGCCTCCTTGACTGCACACTAAGCAACCAAACCAGGATGGCTTATATACAGAGAGAAGGTCCAAGCTCACCTTGCATTTTTTATTCTTCCTTGGTGCTCTGTGTATTCTAACCTGGAAAACAAATAAAAAGAAACATAATCCCCTGGAGATTAACAGTAGAGTTACACATCCATTTTCTTTCCCTACCTGATCCCGTCCTCTCTATGTGACACACGAGGGCTCTGCTTGTTAGCTACACAGGGTGGGGCGTGTGTGTGTGTGAGCTGCTCAGTTGTGTCTGACTTTTTGCGACCCCATGAGCTGGAGCCCACCAGGTTTCTCTGTCCACGAAATTCTCCAGGCAAGAATACTGGAGTGGATTGCCATTCCCTTCTCCAGAGGATCTTTCTGACTCAGGGATCGAACCCTGGTCTCCTGCATCACAGGCAGATTCTCTACGGTTTGGGCTACAGGGTGGGGCATAGAGGGGAGACAGTTCTGAGCCCACAAGCTCACAGCCTCCTTGCTTATCCCTAATCAAGGAGATGGGTGGAACCTGCACGTTTAATTACGTAAGGAAAATGGCTCTAAGGATGCTGAAGTTCAAATGACTAATTCACGGTACCTTCCATGAGGGTCATCTTTGTCTGTGTCCATGCTTTCTCTGAGAAAACAAAAGAGAATATAACTGTTAAGACATACAAAATCGCTTCTCACCATAATACAGAAGGCCATCATTTATCCAGAAACCAAGCAATTAGAAAGCTCAAAGAGCCACAGCATTGACTCCTGATGTATAAAAGTAAAACCAACTTGAACCTAATATAACACCAGACTCACTTTCCAGTTTATCAAATGTTATATACACCACTTCAATAAAGTTTGTGTGTTCATGCATTTTACTATATTGATTGCTTGAGAAAATTGGGAATACAGGCATTCATGCAAACTCTGAGTTAATCAGAGTATCCAAGTAACCATAATATCTCATTCTCCCAACCCCCCCAACCCACATCACTCTGGATAAATGGAGTTTATTCATTTGTAAAATGTATCAAGCATCAAACATACGTGGGCATATATACTGAATATCTGTCTGGTGGTGGGTAAGGTGGGGAGGGAGCATCAAAGTGCGCACGAAGGAGCACTGAGCGGAACCCAAGCCAGCTCCCACCACTGCTGCCAGCGCTCTACTTCTCAGCTTGGGGGAAACCCTGAGCCCCAGGGAGCTGGGACAGATGGAGGCATGGGTTGGGGACCGCAGAGTCCTGGGGTCACAGAAGGATCTGCCTTCCCTTCATGGACTCTGGAATCCAGTTTTAACAGCACGTTATGGGTTCAGTAGAAAACAGACTGAAATCCTCTGAGGAAGGCGTTCTAAATCCCCCAGGTGAGCTCATACCTTCCTCCAATCCCTAAATCACTCAGGAGGACAGACTACCCTCTGGGCCTCTCTCCCTTCTCCAATCATGGCCCTACAAACATCATCATCATTAAGAGAAAAAGCAACTTTCTCAGGAGCACTGAGGTATGCTGCAGGCACTCAGAACAGTGGTTCCCAACCTGGAGCCCTCCATCTCCTCATAGGCAGAGACTTTCTCCACCTGATCTGAAGTTCAGAAGAAATTCTACAGGCCACAGGGGAAAATGAAAAGTCCTTCTCCCCTTCTGTCTAGACTCGTGTCTGCTCACTGAGGCAGGTGATCATCTCAGGTGAAAAGAAGCTCTGCCCTAAGGTAGGAGTTTGGTACATTAAGCTGTTAAGGGATGACAGGTGCTTAATTCATAGGGTGTCCATGAATTACAGAAGACTTGCAGACTGGGGTCCATATGGGAAACCTGGAAGTCCAGAGTGGTGACAAGGGTGGAAACCACAGATCTAGACAGCGGAGGTCTCAGAACATGTCAAGGGCTCCATCAGACAAAAGCTCCACAGAAAACGTCTGGTTTCCCTGTTGTGGAGTTAGTGCCATGGAAAAACACCCTCTTGGTCCTCACATCCATTCTCCATTCCCTGGGTGGCTGCTCTCTTAATCATCTGGGATCACTTACATATTACTCATAGCATCCCCTAGTGGGCATCTGACCTCCAGCCACTATGCTCCCCAAATCTGACCTGTGAACTTCAGCAGAAAGGACTTCTGCTGTAAGGGGGCACACCTCTCCTTGGAGATTTTCTCTCATTTAGCAGAAGAAAACTCTTCAATGGACATTTGGGCAAGATTCCATGCAGTTGCCTCTACAAAACAAAATGTGCCTTTTGAATGTTCTATGCTGACATATTCCCTAGATGTCTATATAGATACAGAAGAGTTGACTGTAAGCGTGAAAATTTACTTACTCCAAAGAAAAGCCATCAAGTCTTAAAAAAAAAAAAAAAAAAGGTGCTATTTAATGTAAGAGGAACACTAATTCAAATAATGTGTTAAGGACAATGTCACTGCTCCTATACCATTTCCAGAGATGACCTCTACTTTCCATTCTACAAACATTAAGTAAGCCATTGATGTCTTCCTCTAGACAGGTCCTTAGGCAAAGCTCTCTTTGAAACCACTGAGGTTATATCCATGGACTTAGCCATGTTGCTCACAGGAGCAAAGGAAAATGAAGAAAGTGGTAAGAGGTGGAACTTGGCTTTAAGGCTATTCGTTTTCCCTCGAAAATCTGGGGACCTGAGCAGGGTGCACAAAAGGAGAGTAAATGGCTCAGCTGCACTGGAGGCTCCCTCCTGCTTGCAATCTAAGGGAAGATAAAGGGAAAAGTCAAGTCAGATCTTTCATCCCCATCCCTTTTCATAGACAGGATCCCTTCTTCCAGAAGGAACAGTAGGGCCCCTGGACGTTCATGCCCGTAAGCTGACACCAAGTTTAGAGAGAGGAAGACAAGCCCAAAGGCCTTACTGGTAGTCTGTGGAGCTGCCCTTGCGTTTCCGGTTGCAATCCACACCACCGGGGCCCAGAGGGCTGGAGAGGAGGTCGGTGGCACCTGGGGACATGAAGTCACTGATTGTTGAAGAAATGTCCATTCTCTGGTCGGCCATTGGAGGTCTGAAATAGGTACAAGGGGACAGAGGTGCAATTATTTCCACAAGCTTTTCTAAGGTGGTGGAGGACTAGGGTGGCACTGTGGGAGGACAGGGACTTCATGACAGTGCCAACATCTCCCCCAGCCAGCTGGGACGAGGACAGGCACTGCCAGAAGGAGCATTATATTCACTCTAGGAATTATTATAGGTAATTTAGGCTCATCTGCTTGTTTTTTCTGACAAAGATACAAAGCTCAGAGAAACTAGGTGGCTTCTCTTAGGTCCCTGCGCCAGGGCATGAAGAACTAAACCAGAACCCAAGGCTCTAGTAGGTACAGCCCCATGTTCCAGCCATGGAGGTAACCTAGTGTCCCAGATGTTCTCACAATCCTAACTTAATTTTCTTTCAATCAAATCTAATCGATGAAATAAATATGATCTGCTTGTTATCTCTGTATTATTATTATAGCTTTTATCAAAGTTGTAGGAAAGCATAAAATATCCTTTCTCAGCCTGTAAGTCCCACTTGGGAGTCAAAAAAGCAGTCCCTCCCCATCACTGGTCCAGGCAAAGTCTGTCTAGTCTTCTCTGCCTGTCCTTTTGCACTTGGGATTCCATTGCAAGGAAAACCTTGCATAATGAAGTGAAAGCACTGCAAACCTTTGCAAAGTATTTTGAGAATTCATATCTTAAAAGTGCAAAGCAAGTCAGCTCAAAAGAGAGACTGGCAAGTACCTTGCAAGAGGCTCCAACTCCAAACCCAGGTGAAGGGGGCCGTGCACTGCCAACCGTTGGGGTCTGAGCTCCAGGCAACGTGACGGGGGCTGTCACTCCCTCTCTCTGGGCCTGAGTTTCCTCATCTGCAAAGTGAAAGGCGAGGGTGAGCTTTTGTTTCCACTGTGTCCACAGATTAGTGACCGGAGCCCTCCTGGTCACTCTCACTGTTGTTGCTAGAGTGAACACTGACTGTGCACATAGCTCTGTTCATTTGAGCTGTTATCTCTTAGTATAAACTTCTAGAAGGAGGGCTGACAGGTCTAAAGGGGACATACATTGTATGTTTTGCTACAGAAACACTGTGCTCCAGAAGAGCACAGTAACTTTCATCCCCAATAAAAGCTCTTGTCAATCTGAAGGAAAATACAAAATCTCACTATTTTTACTTGTATCTTAAAATTATTATGGATGGTGTTTCTGTTTATAGGCATGTCTTTCTTTCTTTGATGTGGACCTTTTTTTTTTAAGTCTTTGTTGAGTTTGTTACAATACTGCTTCTGCTGTTTATGTTCTGGTATTTTGGCCATGAGGCATGTATGATCTTAGCCCCCCAACCAGGGATTGAACCTGCATCGGAAAGCAAAGACAACCACTGGACCACCAGGGAAGTCCCTATAGGTATTTCTTGGTTACTCCTGGTGCCCACTTGTGTCCTGTTTTATTACCATACTGCCTTTAGCATCAATGGGCTTCCTAACTCATGCTCACCTGGGCACCTGAGCCTGGTGGAGAAAAGCACACAGCAATCCCTGACGCCCCTGCTCTGCGACCACATTTGCGCTTTCCTCCTCCAACACCTTGATTTTCACCCTTAGCCGATAAGTCAGCTTTCTACGCCACTGAGAAAAGAAGCCAGTGACCACTTCTACCAGCAACCTAGACACTACTGGCTAGGACCCCACCCCAAAGCATGCTGCACCCTCCTCTCTCATGAGTGTGGACCATCCACCCCAACCCTGCATCATCCACATTCCGCATTATCTTGCATCGCTTCTACAAGGACAAGAACACATTGCAACAACACTCATCCTGGGGGGGCTGGGCAGGGAATAAACTCTTTTGAACTCGATTTCCTTCCAGTTACTGCCCCATTTCTTTGTTTTCAATTGCTTTTCTCTTCCTCAAGACAAATCAACTCAAATCAGGCTTTTGTCCCCATCATTCCAATATATCAGCCCCTGCTGGGTTCATTAATGACCTCCTCATTGCTAAATCCAACGGCCAGTTCTCCATCCCCTCCCTGCTTGGCCCATCAACATATCTGATAGAGCTGATCTCTCCCTCCCGGCTCTCAGCTTCACGGTTCTCCTACTTCAGTGGTCACTCTTCTTTTGTCTCTATAGCTGTTTCCTCTCGTCTCCCTCACCTCTAGGTGAGCGATCCATGGATGTTCCTGGCCCCCCTCTCTGCCTACACTCCCTCCCTGGGAGATCTGCCTAGTTTCACTGTTTTAAATAACTACCTATACTATGACAACTCTCATATTTACATCTCCAGCCCAGACCCCTTCCTGAGTTCCGAAGCATCACCTTGACATCTCCCCTTGAACATACAATAGAAACATGAAACATCCATAACCAATCCCTGGTTGCCCGCAAGCCCAGCCTCTTGGTCATGCCCAGGTCAGTAAGTGGTACTTCAATCCTGCTTGCTGCTTCTAGGCCCCAAACCTAGAAGTCATCCCTGACTCCTTTTCTTCCATGGCCTGTATCTAATCCATCAACAAATCCTATTAGCTAAACAGTCAAAAAAAAAATCCAAAATTCAACCACTTCTCCCCTTTTTCCTTCATATTTCTGTTCAAATGTCCCTTTATCGGTGAAGTTTGCCAGGATAACCATATAATACACACCCCCACAACTCTTTCTAACCACCTCTGCTGCTGCTGCTGCTAAGTCGCTTCAGTCGTGTCAGACTCTGCGACCCCATAGACGGCAGCCCAGCAGGCTCCGCCGTCCCTGGGATTCTCCAGGCAAGAACACTGGAGTGGGTTGCCATTTCCATCAGTCCTGCTTAATTTTTTTTCCATTGCCCTTATCCACATCTGGCCAGCAATAACCTACTTAATTTACTGGCTGTCCTCTCCATTAGATCATAAGCATCAGAAGAGTACAGACTTTGGTTTACTATCTGTGCCCTTAGTGCCCAGATCACGTTTCAGCACATAGTAAGCACTCAATAAATACATATTGAAAAATAAACAAATTTGTATGTTAGGAATATTAATCTTTGCTGATCATAGATGCTGTAAATAATTTTCTCCCCTTTTTGTCTTTTATCTTTGCTTATGGTGTTTGCACGTGATACTAAAAGTGGCAGGTTTTAAAAACTTCTCATCCCTAAAATAAAATAAAATAATTTTATAAAAGAATAAAAATTAAAATATCCTCTTCTTTGCTAGCAATTTTGTAACTTTAAAAATTCAGTTTTAATCCACTTGGAAATTATTTTTGGTGCAGTACTTAAGGTTGGGAATTTCTAATTTCCCTCCAAAAAATACAGTTATTCCAACACTACTTACTAGGTCTATATATCCTGTTACCAGTCACTAGAAATGCCACTTTTCTTGACTCATTTTTTAGTCTGAACTTTCTATTCTGTTCCCTTGACCGGCTTATTTCCATTCTGGCACCACACTGTTGATGACTATGGCTGTAAAATACATTTTTATATCTGATAGAACAATTCCTTTCCCTCTTTGTACTTTCTGTTTTCAGAAATTTCCTGGCTAGTCTGATGTATTCTTCAAAGAGTACTTTATAATCATTTAATCACACTAAAGGCCCTGCTGTGGCTGCCGCTGCTGTTATTATTACCAGTACTACTGACATTAAGAGAAGCAGGTCAGCTGTGAGCAGAGCCCTACACCTAGGGTCCCGGTGACCATCTGGGCCACATGTCAGACCTGGGATGCCACCTCTGCCCCCACCGCTCTTTCGGAACAGCCAGACATTTGCACGAGGTGGAGTATTCCAGGTTTCAGGGATTTGGGGAGAAACCACACTTCCTAAACGAAGAACGACCGTCGGGGCTGCAATGATAGTGTATCTAGGTGGGGGTGGGTAGGACAGGATTGTTACCTGAAGTTACGGTTCTTAAACCTCAGATCCACCTTGGGAGAAGCAAGGGGCCGCTGGACTTGTTGGTCACCTCAAAGCGATTATCATGTTTTGTCGCTTCCTTTCAAGCCGTCAAGTTCTTCCAGAAACCTGCAGTGGGGCCCACAGGAAAAAAAAAAAACCCAGACAGGTCACTTTGAAGTAGGTACAGTTGAAAGTCTCACAGCGGCTGAGGGAAATGAGGAGCTCAATCATGACTCCCAATGACAGGGAGCAATGCTGAGCTCACCATCCCATCCTTCAGCTGCCTGTTCAACTCAACTGCAAACACATGAGGAAATATGCCGGGAGATATTTTCTGTGAAAAACAATGCCTTTAAAATTACTAAACGTAGATTCTTGGACACGGCCTTAAGAGGAAGAAGATAATTATATTTTTCATTTCTCCCACTGGGTCAAGCAATAACAACAGTGAACGCTGACTGAGCGTGTACTTGGCATCGGGCGCTGTTCTTACTGCACCATGTAGATTAACTCACTTAGACCCGACGATAACTCTGAGGTAAGTATTAATACTACTGTTTCCACATTTGACCAAAGAGAAGATTGAGGCAGAGAGAGGTGAAGAAACCAGCCAAGGTCACTCAGCGGGGGAGAGCAATGGGGCTCCGGGAGCTACACCTGCCCCTGAGGACACCACTCAACTTGCTCCAGCCAAGTGAGTTATCTAAACGCACACAACGCGGAACAATAGAAAGCAAGTCTTCAGGAAACATTAAGCCAAGACGAAATGCCAGCAGGGCCAATGCCTGAAATGGCTGGGAATGAGCTAAGATGTTTAAACAAAATGTCCCTGAATTTAAGTACGTCTGGTAGAGAAATCAGTTCTGAAAAGCTGCTGACGTCAAAGGGGGGGCGGGTGGTGCTGCCCTGCCCACCTCCGGCTGACAAGATACAGGGTCTCCTCCCTGTCCCTGTGAACCCTGAAAGGGAAACAGGTTCTAAAGAAGCCCCCTTACTCCTTCCCTGCTCCGCCTTGAGATGAAAAGACAGGGGCTTTAAATGGGGTTTTTCTGATCTTTCTGAAGCACAAATTCTGGCGCTTCATATTCCGCGGGCTAATTCTGGCCTCTTGGATAACCTACCTTGCCTAGATCATTACAAAGGTCTTCAAATGAGTATCCAGGGAATAGAAAAGACCGTGTCCTTCCCATTTACTCTTCTTTGCAGTCTGGTTCAGAACCGCTTCCTGTCAGACGCTGGTAACCCCGTCCCAGCCCCTGCAAAGATGTGTGCAGGAGTTCCGGGCTTCAGTCTCCGAGCCTTATGGGTACAGTAGCGGCACAAGGATGCAAAGCCCCCAGCGTAAGGCTTCCGGGGGCGGAGGGGTGCTTACCACACAGGGCCCCACATCTGAATCAGACCAGCATCCAGCTCCCATACTATCCTCCCACCCCAAACGGCAACTCAGGATCCACCCTGGGCATAAGCCCCTCTCCTTCCAACATCCCAGAGCCGCGGCCTGGCCCTTGGATAGGAGGGTCCAGCCACTTCCCTCCGAGCCTTGCCCTCTCCTCACTGTGCTCAGAGGCAGGACGCCCCCTTGCTTAAAACATTTCAACGGCTTCGCTGCTCGCCTAGGCCCTCCAGATAATACCCCAAACACCTAGCAGGAAACACCAGGCCTCCACAGTGGGCTTGCTCATTCCCCAGCCCAGGCGTGTGCATCCGCTGCCAGAGGCGCCAGGCCACTGAAGTACTTCAGTTCCCAAGAGCACGAGGCCTCAGCTGCGTCCACTTCGTTTTGCAGGGAGTAGGCGTGGCTCCCTTTGCCCACTCGGTCACCTGGTGAACTCCTGCGTGCCTTTCAACTGCCCTCAGGTGTCTCCTCAGGGAAGCCTTCGGCTCTCCCCGGCTGCCGACCCTTCCCCCTACCCACTGCGGCCCCGCCCCCGCCGTCCCGCCAGCCCCGCCCCGCCCCGCCCCGCCCCACCCCCGCCGTCCGCCCCGCCCCCTGCACCTGAATCTCAGGGTTCCGCATCTCCCAATACCATGCCTCTCGTTTTCTCTTTTCCCCACATCCCTGAAATTTAGATAGAGGTCCTCAGGACCAAACACCCCACAAATTCTCATTTTGATCATTTTTTTCCAATGTTCAGATTTCCTTTATAGAAATCATAAATGCTAACAAAACATTTTAGCACTCTATTTTGCAAAATCTAAACTGTATTTCTTGTATGCTTGGACAAGAAAGCTGAATCAGTTGTGACAAATATTTTTTGGAAAACTGTTTTCTCTCCAGGAAGGTGTTCTTAGATACAAGACAATAAATGAAACAACAAAAGAGACAAAAACCTTTTCTGTGCTGCTGCTGCTAAGTCACTTCAGTCATGTCTGACTCTGTGCGACCCCATAGACGGCAGCCCACCAGGCTCCCCCGTCCCTGGGATTCTCCAGGCAAGAACACTGGAGTGGGTTGCCATTTCCTTCTCCAATGCATGAAAGTGCTAATTACCTCTTAATAGAGGTTTGAGCCAAGGAAGGGGGCCCCAAGAGACCAAAGGTACCTGGGAGGGGGGACCCCAGCTGAGCGGGGGTTGGGCCAGCCCTGGTTCTGCCATCCAAGTGACACATAGTGAGGATGCTCTGGGGAGAGCCTGGCCCTGGTCCTAGAGTGGGTGTCACATGTGAGCCCACTTCTGAGCTGGAGATTTCTGAGGGTGGGAGGGAGGCTCTCTGGGTGGCCAGAGAAAGTCAGGCACGAAGGGACCTGGGAATTATGCCTTGGAAGAGCTTGGGGGCCCCCCGTCCCACCCAGTCCCTCCTCGGAGCCCAGGAAGAAGATTCTCTGTGGCTCCACACAAAGGAACAAGGGGGCTGGAAGAGGTGGGCATGTCATCCACTGTTAGACACCCAAAGGAGACCACCACTCCTTCGAGCACAGCAGGGTGAGGCTAACTGCCCCTTAAGAAGCCCACACACACACCGTCCACAGGAAGATGGCCACAGGGAGCCCTCCAATCACAGACCAGGCATCTCTCAGCTTTCCCTCTCCTTGCCCCAGCACCCTAGAATGACAAGAAGAGAAAGTGAAGTGTGCGGATTATACTAAGGTTCAAACCTATAGATGCTCCTCTGTGTGGGGAGTCCGCAGGCTGCCCCATGTCAGGCCCAGCCAAGTGACTCTCCCAGACGGATGAACATGAGTGAAGGGGACAGCAGCAGCCTTTGAACTGGCCCTGACCAACTACCCCCTTACCAAGAGACCAGCAACTGCCAGATAGAGACTACCCCTTTAGCCAAGGTCTCAGATGGATGGTAGTACCAGCAAGAAGCAAACCTAGGCCACTGTAAGCTCCTGAGATGCTGAGGTTTCTACTAGGGTGATCAGCTCTTCTCTTTGCCTCCGACCTTCCTGTTTGAGCACTGGAAATCTTGCATGCCAGGAAACCCCTTTGTCCCAGACAAACCAGGAGGCTAGGTCCCCTGCTTTTCTCTGCTGTATCACTCATCCTAAGCCAACTGACAGAGGCAGGAAGAAGGAAAAACCAACTCCAATCCTGGAGCCACAGGCCAAGCCTGACCTGGGAGGAGGGAGAGGGAACAGTGCAGGTCACACTGGAAGAGTCTCATCTTCACAGTAACCTATCTGTTCCTCGTGGTCATTACCCCAGTTTTCGAGGTAAGGAACTCAGCATTGAAGAATTAAAGACATCTTGCTTAAGATGACATGGTTAACAGGTGGGGACTGAAATCCATGTGTGTCTGGCTCACTGGTGGTTCTTCTTTCTTCTGCCACATAACTGCCCATCCAGCCCCCAAAGCCATCCCCACAGTGGAAAAGACAAACAGCCCAAAACAAGCACTCCTGGAGAAGGAATCAGGGAAGCGATAAGGAGCAATCCTGGTTCAGGAAAGCTACAGAAACTGTCTCTGGCTTCCTGGCAGCCAGGGCAGAGAAGGAAAGGATCAGCCCTTTTCCTTCATTAAGGTTACCAAAGAGGGGTACCTGTCTGGGAGACTGTGGGACATGAACAACGCTATGCCAGATGGCTCTAGGAAAATAAGGACCCTAGTAAAAGCATGTCCCCCTTCCTGCCCCCACCTGCAAGTGTAACAGCTAGATGGAGCTCTATTGAGACCACTTTATGAAGTCCCAGATGTCACTGGGGTACTGGTTTTTGGTGATGTGGCTTAATAAAAGGGCATGGCTTAGGAAAATATGGATGATAGTGAATCAACATCCTTGCTTACCCTGTCTAGTCAGCTGCGTGCTCACTGATGGACTTCCCACAAAACCCCCAGCTCCCTGCAAGGACCCCTGTGTGGCCACCTCTGCCTCCCCACAACATACAAGGAGCTGGCCCTGGACACAGCACCTGCTCCAATTCTCCATCATATTCTCAACTTGAGGTTTACTGTGGGGAGGAATGTGGAGTTGCTCTGGTCTTCCTATGGTGGTGGCCTTTGAGCAGAGATAACAGACTGAAGGGTCTCTGGCCCCACTGAAAATCCCCCTGAGACTCTCTGGTTATTCTGACAGCTTGTGGGGAGTTTGGTTGCCTTCCTTTAAAACAGATGGATTTAGCGATCATTCACCCACAAAACCAGGTGCCTCAAGTCTAAGGTAACAGGGGCTTGCCCCAGTATCATTAAGCAAGCATTTCTTCAGCCCAAGTGGAAGCCAGGGCACCCGGGACACAGAGGGGAATGTTTAAATCCCCTCAATCGTGATCACTGCAAAAGGTAGCGCCCTGCCTGCAGTCATGTGAGCAGCACCCTACCCAATGCCAGTGTGCACCTTCACTTCTGTAAGTGGCAGAGATTTGTAGAGCATTTACCCTAAATTTCCAGCAGGTGGTGGTCAAGTGTCTTGAGGAAGGAGGGCCTTTTTTTCTAGCTGTGGGCCGCAAGGTAGCTGAAGTAAGTATAGGAGCAGAACAGAGGAGAAAATGATTAGCTTATTTGATATGTGTGTGCAGGGAAATGGAAGGAGGAGGGACCAGGGAGGAGGTGAGTCTTGAACCAGGTGTTGTAGATGCTTGCCTGGCAGGTTGGATAGTTGGAATGATGTTCTGAGCAGAGGACAGTGTATGTGCAGTGGCTGTCAGGGGCCTGGGGAGAATCCCGTTTGTGGCACTTGTGTACCCAGTCCTGCTGGAAGCTTTAGATGCTTGGGAATCCTGAAATCAAACAAAAATCAAGGAGCTTGCACTTGGAACTACAGGACTTGAAGGGCCTGTTGAGAGGGTCTCACAAGGGGCAGAGGCTGTGAATTCTGGATTAGATTGTGAACAATGCTGGTCGATGCAGAAAAGATCCCCAACACCATGGACAGAGGAGAGTCTACAGCATTCCAGTCCTGGAGGCCTATTGAGGGCTGTGAGATTCTGCGATCTAATTAAGAGGCACAATACAGGGCATACTCCTAGCCTAGCAATGGTGCTAAGTACATGTTTGCTGAATGAGTGATAAAAGGGATGCCTTCTTAGACCTTTGCCAAGTCTATCACTGAAGTATAGGAAGGAGAAAAGCCAGAGGAACAAGCTACAGATCCACAGTGCTTTCTGGAAGGACCCTTGGTCCTGGATGGGGATGCACAGACCACTGGCGGGACCAGTTTGGAGACTGGCCCAATACGGGTAGACAGTCGAGCCGCTGCCCAAACTGAGGTGGATCAGCGTATGAAGGCAAAGCACAGAGGTCATAAGAGAAGGGTCATAACTTTTTTGGACACTGGTTGAAGGAGAATTTTTATGTGCAGAAAACAATGAGTAGACAGGCAGATCCAGATTACTCCTTTAACAGGTTAAATAAGAAAGACTGCAGAGTGACTTGGAGTCCAGGAATGACCAATCTCCTGGTAAATACCCATGAATCTCCTGAAAAGGGAATGGATATTCCTTAGTGCCTTCAGTGCACCAGGCCCTTTATGACATGGTGGTTTGGAGCATGCGCTCTGCTGGGGGGTGACGGTGAGGCTCCAAAGCCTGACCCCACCAGGCATTAGTGCCTGGGGTGCAAATCTCAGTTCCAACATACGCACAACCCTTAACTTGGTGTGTAAGAGCCTCCTGACCTGGGAGATGTGGATGACAATATATCCTGCCTCAGAGCTGTGGCGAAGATGAAAAGAGAGGCAAAACATGCTTAGTCAGATGTGCGGACCCAGAACAAGCCTTGCCTCCCCAGACATCGAGCATCTCCCCCAGGCCCTACCCTGGGCACCTGGGTGCAGAGGAGAACGAGGCCTGGATCTTTCTGGGGGAGGCAGCTCATGTGAGCCCCCCGGTGGCTTCAGATTCTATTGTATCTGACACATGACAAGCCCTCCACGTGGAAAACTATCATTATTTTCTCATTTAACCATCACAGCAGCCCTTTTAGGTGGCTAATGTTCTCCTATTTTAAAAATGAGGAAGCTAAGTTTCAGAGAGGTGGTTAGGTAACCTGAGCAAAGTCAGATTTCACAGGAAGGTAGATGTAAACTCAGGTCAGTCCTATCTAAAGCCCATAGTCTTTCCTCTATGTAGCATGGCCTCCATGCAAAATAAGAAGTGGGCACATTCCAGAGTATGCAGGGATTGAAAATTTCTCCACAGCAGCACTTCCCAAAGAGCTGTCACAGAACACCGACTCTATGAGACTTAAATGCAAAGACATGGGAGGGGGGGAACCCATGGTCAAAGAAGCGTGGGGAGTTCTGGTTAAAGGCTGTGTTTCTCCTCTGCAGGGCTTCTAGGAACCTTAAACAGGGCCCTGCAGAGGGCAACGGTCGGGGAGCAGCAGGGTCTCCATCTGCTCACAGGCACTGGTCCCCAGGCTTTCCTGCATCCAACATCTAGTGGACGGAACTTGGGTGGGGCACGCTAAGGGGACGCTTGCTCTGCAGGATCACTCAGGATGCAGCAATACTGCTTTTCTCTCCTTCCATGCCCATTCCATGCCAGAAGGTGCTTGGCATGGCTTTGTCAGCTTCTCGGCTCCTCTAAGAAAAGCCTGATGTCTGAGGTCTCTGTCGCACCTGTGCCTGGCCACCTCCTCCGCTCAGGGCACACCCTCTGCTCCGTTGTGTCCTCTGCCTCTTGCACCCACGTGCATTCAGCCCACCCGCCGGCTGAGACCCAGGATTTCTCTGCACTCCCTGGAGGATGGCGATGGAATCTGAAGTTGCTGGGGGCAGGGGAAGGGGGGCTGCCTGCCTCAGAAAGATCCAGGCCTTGTTCTCCTCTGCACCCAGGTGCCCAGTGTAGGGCCTGGAGGAGATGCTCGATGTCTGGGGAGGCAGGGCATGCTCTGGGTCTGTACATCCTGGCAGCTCTGTCCTGTCAGCTCTGGGAGGCAGCCTCCTGAGGGCAAAGCTCTCCTCCTGATCTTTAACCCTGACACACCCCTGCATTTAACGATGGCACAGGGATGACCCCTTCTGCCCCCCACCAAGAAGGATCATTAACCAAAGACACATCAGCCTGGCTTCATGTTGTTGCTGTTTCTTTTCTTTCTATTTTCCCCCACCTTTTTTTTTTTTTAAAATGCTACAGACTAAGAGAATAGAGCTTGGCCCTAAAGACTCAGGGAATGAACATTCTTTCCACCAAAGAGCCTGCTGCCTGATGTTGAAAAAAAATTATGGAAAACATCTGCATCTTGTTCTAAAGGAAACAAAAGGATGTACTGCTGTTATTCGGTGATAACGAGGAGGGGTTTCCCAGGGGGCGCTAGTGGTAAAGAACTCCCCTCCCAATGCAGGAGGTGGGGGTTTGATCCCTGGGTTGGGAAGATCTCCTGGAGGAGGTCATGGCAATCCACTCCAGTATTCTTGCTGGAGAATCCCATGGACAGAGGAGCCTGGTGGGCTACAGTCTGTGGGGTCACAAACAGTTGGACATGACTGAAGTGACTTAGCACACACACAAAGAGAAGGATGCTGGTGTTGAGGGGAAGCAGAAGCAAAGATGGGGCATTGAGTGATATATGGAACAGCCTTCACCTTTGTGCCTTGGCAGAGAGCAAGGCCAACTGCAAAGTGGGGAAGGACCTGAGGAGCAGCAGAGCCCCCTGGTGGGCAAGGCTATGCGGTGCGCATTTATCCAGAGATGGTCAACCAGGCCTGTGACCTCCTACCCTGACTCCCCAAGCTGGAACCGAGGAAGAGCCAGGGTTCCCCTCCTGCCAAGTGTCAGGCAGGGGGGTGGACAAACGGGGGAAGGCATGATGGGGACAGGAAGAGAGGACGGGGCAGTGGTCAGTCCTCTGAAGCCAGACAGCCTGGGTTCAAATCCCAGTCCTGCTGCTGACTAGCTGTGTCCTGGGCCAGTTACATGACCTCTGGGAGCTGCGGTCTCCTCACCTATGATAGGAGGATTCCTCTTCCCAGATTGAATGAGGCCAATGCACAAAAAGCACTTAGGATGCCTGTTGGGTTAACTGTGGTTACCGAAGTGCTGAGCTGTGAGGTGAGACCAGGAGCAGAAGGCCGGGGGCTGGGTATAAGTATGGAGGTCACAGAAGGCAAGCTTGGGCTACAAATCTGGGGTGAAGGGGTGCAGAAACAGTGGGAGGAGAAGCCACTGGGGGAGAGGGGAGGGCCTGGCCAGTGGATAAGCTCTGGGAGTAGGAGGGAGAGGATGAGGGTGATGGGGAAAGGCCTGAAGAGGGACCTGAGAGTGGGGCTGGAGAACACTCCAGAGGCCTGTGTGCTGCAGTGGGCAGCGTGGAGAGTGCCTTTGAATCTGAAACCGAGGATGCTGCTTTGAGAGTCCACCCCTTTTGTCCTACAGCCAGTTAAACTAAAATCAGAGAAATAACTGCCATGGGAAGCTGGGAAGACGATAACGAGAAAGCCAGATCAACAGGTAATAATAACAAAACTGTAGAGTTACCAGAGAAGGCAACGGCACTCCACTCCAGTACTCTTGCCTGGAAAATCCCATGGACAGAGGAGCCTGGTAGGCTGCAGTCCATGGGGTTGCTAAGAGTCGGACACAACTGAGCGACTTCACTTTCACTTTTCACTTTCATGCATTGGAGAAGGAAATGGCAACCCACTCCAGTGTTCTTGCCTGGAGAATCCCAGGGACAGGGGAGCCTGGTGGGCTGCCATCTATGGGGTCGCACAGAGTCCGACACGACTGAAGCGACTTAGCAGCAGCAGCAGCAGAGTTCCCAGGAAGATGAGACGGTGAAAGCAAAGGACGATGACCTCCCTGCAGAGATGGGGATACAGGGGAAGGGGGGCCAGCGGCTGACAGTGCTGCCAGAACCAGGATGCACGGTGGGGAAGTGGGGAGACACCTGGCTCAGAGGGGTCCGGGGACACCGTCCCGCCCGCTGCAGGGTTGGGCTGATAGGGAAGGAGGCCTCAGATGGCTACCACGGCCCCAAAGCCCCAAAGTAATGCATCCAACAGAACTTACTAGACACCCCTGTAGGCCAGGTAATTTCTACAGTGAAAGAACTGGTAGCCGGAGTGAATTTCCACCACAGATTGCCCGTGGCAGTCAAATTTCAATTCGGGCCAGTTTTGTAATGATGAAGACACTATGCGTGTGCGGTCCCACAATCCTCCATGAATCTTTCAACAGATATTCACTGAAAGCATCCAGGTGCCAGGCACTGCTCTCCACGGCAGGGCTGGGGCAGGGGACAGAGACCCTTGTCCTCCTCTCATATACATTCTGGTGACCGAGGCCAGCAGAGGGATAAAGAAGTAAACAATGCTGGGAGGTGGGAAGTGCTGGGGAGGAAAGTCAGCCACGGGGCAGGAGGAGCACTGGGGAGGAAGGTGGAGACGTGGGGAGCCGGAGGAGAAGCGAGGAGTGTTCCAGGCGAGAGAGGAACCGGTGCAGAGGGCTGTGGTGGAGGCCACAGGGTGCTGGGCAGACCCCTGTAAGGACCTTGGCTTTGACTCTGAGTGAAATGGGATGGCATGACCCACTTGGGATTTAAGTCTGGCTGCGGTGCTGAGAAGCGAGGTGGGGGACCCTGTGGGGGAGGTGCTGTGCATACAGCCATGCACAGTGATGGAGGAGCTGTGTGTGTGTGTGTGTGTGTGTGTGCGCGCGTGCGTCTGTGAGTGTATATGGCAGGTGGTGTGTGTGTGTGATAAAGGTAGCAGCATCACCAGTGAAGGCCAGTGAGGAAACATCTAGACCAGTGAACAGTCGGGAAAAGATGACACAACTCAGGCCCAGTCTGAGGAATGACTGAAAGAACTCGAGGTATATTTTCAGGCAGGCTGTGCGAATGAATGGGATGTGAGGTCTAAGAGGAGCTGGGGCTGGGTGGCCATGGTGGGGTGGTGAGAAGC
Organism: Bubalus kerabau; assembly: GCF_029407905.1. Taxonomy (NCBI): domain Eukaryota; kingdom Metazoa; phylum Chordata; class Mammalia; order Artiodactyla; family Bovidae; genus Bubalus; species Bubalus kerabau. Next base: position 39,329,175 of record NC_073638.1, read on the forward strand.
TGCTGAGTGTTGAATATACTGTGAGGGAACAGCCGGTGGGATTCCACATGTTTTCTGGCGTGAGGGCTGTAGCCCTTCCCGTGAACAGAACAAAGGCCCCCAGCCCAGGGGGCCAGTGGGAGAGAAGATCCCCCCTGAACTCCCCCTGCTGGGCAGCATGCCCCGTGTGACGGCTGGAGGAAGAGCAGCCTTCCTGTGGTCCACCTAGCAGGGCAGGAGCAGACGGTCAGGGACATGTTGAGTGGGAGGTCTGCACCACAGACTACACTGTGATCCGTGTACCTGCCGCCTGCCTTCCTGGAGCAGCTGCTGCCTGCCTTCCTGGAGCAGCGCCCACCTCCTATTGACTGAGCATCACATATGCTGAGGATGGTGCTAGCCCTTACCCAGCTCATTTGGTCCTCACCACGACCTTTTAGGGAAGGTATTATGATCACTATCATGTAAAAAGATGGCACTGAGGCCCAGAGAAGTGTAGCAACTTGTCCAAAATCACACAGCCAGAATGGGGGATCAAAGACAGAACCCCGACGTGCCCAACTCCCAGAGCTGGAACTCTGCATACGCTTCGTTGCTGCAGAGACTCAGCAAAGAAAAGCAAAAGCGATGTCCCACGTAGGAGGAAGAGGGCAGGGCTGGCTCTCACCCACCCGCCTCCCGCCTCCGGTTCAAGGATGCCCAAACGGGTCACAAGGCTGTGAATCGACCACAGTGCTGGAGGGGCATGGCTCGTGAGTTTAACTGGTTAAACAGTAAATCAGATGGTTCTCCCTGTTCCAGTATGGAATGCCTGGGAACCTTTCTGAAATGTACTTGTCCACTTAACTGCCCTGGCAAACACGGTTTGAGGGCGACAATTTAATTGTATGATGAGTGCCAAGGCCTCCTGCCAGTGCCCCAGATCTCAGATGTTCATCTGAGTGTTTCCTGACCCCAGGAATAACCCTGCAAGTTCCACCTTTAACTAAAATGGAATCTGCTTGTTTTCTTTCATTGGTCTCTTTCCTACACAAGGAATAAGCAAAATTTCAGCGATTTCAGTTTCATTTTTCTGAGCCTTAGTAACAGCAAGTGAGAGTTACATGTCTAGGAATCTCAAACAACGTGAGTTGTAGAGCTCAAGATACTTTTTCTGAGAAAAATATTCAGTGCAAGAATCACAACAAAAATGACACAAAAACTAGCAGCAGAAACCACGCACTGGGCTTTTATTCTGTGCCATGCAGTGTTTTTTCATCTAGTTCTCAATTAGAAGTAACGAATTCTCAAAGAGGTCAAGTAAACTGCCTGTCAATGCTTAGCACACGAGCGGGAAAGCCGGGATTCAAACTCGGGTCATCTGACTCCAGAGCTCTGTGGCAGGTAAAGAAATATTACCCTTTCTGAATTAAGTGAAACAAAACAAAAATAAAACCTGCTGTAAATCCATGAAAAGGCAGTGGAAAAATAAAGCACGTGAATAGGTAATTTGCAAAATTTGTACAGTCCATTTGTTCAGGCAGAGGTCACAAAAACAAACTTGGTAAAAAGCAAGGAGGCCTGCCTGGTTTTCCTTTCTGAAAAATCTACACATAGATGGTAATACACACACACACACACACACACACACACACACACACACACACACAGATGGGAGGGATGAAAAAAACAGAGATGGCCAAGTTGAAAAAAGATGATGATAAAAACTGTGTTTTAGACTCTTAAGATTATATATTTTCTAAAAGGGCCAGGGGAGACATCAAAACACTTTATTTCTCTGACAAGGGATGCAGTTAAATTCTGACTTCTACTACATACCCTCACGTAAAAGGACATTTCTAAGTGAAACCATTTCTTTTTATTTCAAGTCTATCCTAAGGTTTCTCCAGCTGATTTATAAGCTAACACACACAAACTCTCCCTCCCCCTCTCTCTCATACTTTCAAAGACTCAATACAGATATTTTTAATATTCTTTTAATTCACTTGAAATAAAATTTGTAAATCATATAACCTGCCAACACTTACAATTTCAAGACAATCAACATGGCTGTAATACAAAGAAGAAAGAAAATAAAGTTAGTTAAAATGAAATAATACATCCATCAATATGCAGAGGTTGGGCACAGCTACTCTCCAGACATAGTGAAAGATTTAATGAGATGCCTGTAGCTATTTGTAACAAATAGGTAAACCTCATATACTTCGGTGCTTGTGTTCCTGGAAAATTCAGTATATATTAAAAACATGCAAAATTTATTTTTGTTTATATGTAAAATGAAGTCAGATTCCAGGCCCGGGTCATTACATACACAGTTTCACCTACATGAGTGCCCTCTGAACTTTAGGAAACTGGGTAGGATGCTGGACAGTTCTTTGTTCTCCATGTGTTAATCCAGAATCTCTGCTGCCCTGCCCCACCCGGCAAAAGCCCTGACCCCCACAGTGACAGCCCAACCACCCCACACATTCCCAAGATGTCCTATAGGGGGCACTACGCACCCATTCAGAACCAGTATGTTTCAACTCTTTTCTCCAAAGAGAAGGGTCAAAGAAGGGGGGGTAAGATAGTTACTCAAAGCCATATAAGAAATCAACAGCAGAGTAGATGGCAGAGAAGAAAGGGGATTGTTATAATGTTACCCCATCGAGGATCTCATCTGATCCTTCTCCCACCCTGTGGGGTCAGTTCTATTATTGCCCCCAGTTTTCTGACAGAGACACTATGTTTCAGGGAGGCTAGGCCACTGGTCAGGGCCCCGTTTTTGGTAATTACAGAACCAGATTTTGTCAAGTCCTATTTATATTGCTTCAAGCTGCTCTCCTTCCAGATTTCTGGGTCCAGACCTCAGAAATCAGGTCCCTCATTTGGCTGCTTACCTCTAAAACACAGTAACCAGGAGGCAGGCAATCTAAAAAAACAACTGATGAAGAGAAAGATGGTTCAAACCCCGTTTCCCAGCACTTCTGGCTCAGCCTGTGTGTGACCACCGCCTGGAGCAGGAAAGCCCAGGGACGCGTGAGCACAGGAAGCAGACTCTTGATGAATCACCTTTTCCTGGACTCTTGGGGCAACCTGGCCTGAGCGTTGGGGTCAGGGCAGGGTGACTGATGTGGCTGCAGGCTGGGTCTTGGGGATGGTTACTGCCCCTGAAGACCCCACACCCCCACAATCCCACTCCATGCCTCACAAGTCAGTAGGCAGCTGAAGGGCTGGGCCCATGCTACCCAAGTAGGAAGGGCCAGACAGTGAACGAGGGCTTGGTCACCAAACCTTGAGCTACCAGGTATGGGAAACGGTCTGAAACAACCACTGCAGCTTCATGCACATCTGCCTTTGCTCATTTAACCCTAAAAGAAGCATCCTTAGGAAAGACACTGTTACTTCTATCTTACAGAAGAGGAAACAGAGACCACAAGTGACCTGTACCTAGTCGCACAGCTCGGGGACACAGCACCCAAGTCCAGTTCGGACTGGCCTTGACACGCCCTTTCTCATCTCTCTCACCTGTGCTTCCAAAACCCTTCATTTCAGGAAAATGTATATTTGGCACCTGCCATCCCAGCTTTGGAGGGTAGGTGGTATTGCATCTCTCCCTTCCACAACTGCTGGGGCTGTTCTGGGAGACTGAATGCTGAATTAGGAACTTGAAGCTATGGTCCAGTCTTAGAAGTCTTAGGCACTTTTCTCTCTCTGCTTTATGGCCACCAAAATCATGATGAAGCATTCTGAACACGAAACCTACTGCACTGGACTTCATGTGCAGGAAAAGAAAATACTAAGAGCCCAAGTTTGTCACCCTGATCAAAACCCACTGCACCATGAACCCTGCAGGGCCTGGCAAAGTTTGGATGAACCCATTTGTTGGTGACAAGGCAAAGGCCTCTGGACTGCAGTTGTTCTGTCAAAACAAATTCTGAGGATGTTTCATAGGAAATGGTTCAACTCAGGCTCCCTCCAAATGATTCCTTGCAAAATCAGTCAAAGTAGGGGCCAGTCCCAATCTAATGCACCATGGGCTTACTTCCAGTGCTAGGGCTATAAGATAGTACAGCGCTATGGCTGTAAGATAGTATGGCCCACAGCTAAGGGCATGGGCACTAGAGCCAGACCACCCAGCTCCAGTCTTCACCCCACCACTTCCTTGTGTGATTCTGGACAACATTTGACCTCTGCTCCTCAGGTCCTCATTGGCAAAATGCAGCTATTGACAGTACCCACCTCACAGGTGATTGTGAGCAGTAAGAAAATTCACGTATGGAGCTTAGGACAGCCCCTGGCCTGTGAAAAGCACTCAGTGAATGTCGCCAATCATTACTATTAATATGGACTGCCATGTTGCACAAGGGCAGCGGAAGGCGCTGGAGAACACAGACACTGGGGAGGGAGATGAGAGGCTGGGAGGAGAAAGGAAGGGGGCCTGTGAGCACGAATTCCAAACTCTACCACGGCCCGCCTATGGACCTTTGTTCTGTGTTGGTACAAAGGGCAGAACTAGGTCAACGAGGAAAACAGTGCCAAGAGGCAGATCTGGATTAGAATAAAGAAGGATTTCCTAACAGGCGAATATACCCATAACGGGGGGAGCAGGAGGCTGGGCGTGCGCGCCCCCGAGGGGACCAGGGCCTGACTGTCCTGATCAGCACAGATGGGGTCTTCCTACACAGGAGGGTGGCCATAGGAAGTGACCCCTGGACGCCCTTCCCTTGGACCATTCTGTCACTCTGATAAGGAGCAAGTAAGTGCTGATAGCCAGGGTGTGGCTTATCCAGCCTGAAGGATGGAGGCTGGACTTTGGACAGGTCTGAACATTTACAACCCTCAGGACTTTCACTTGAAGCTCTCAGTACTCCAGGTGGTGGTGGCCGAGGCAGCAGGGGCTCTGACCAGCAGTGGCTCAATGAACCAAAATGTTTCTTGAATGCCAGCTGGGTGGCTGGCACAGTGATTCAGAGAAAGTGAAATGACAGAGCTGTGGCCATGAACCATGAACACTGCCTTACTTTGGAGAATTTAAAGCTGGCATCAATTATGAATGCCATTGCTACATAGGGACACATAATATGAAGCAACCAGGCCTGCTAGTAAGTCCATGGGCTGGGACTGGGACAGGAAGGCCACAGGCAACTTCCCAACCTCTTCTCAGGCGAAGGTTTCAGGGTTCTTTATCCCGGAACCTTTTACTGACACAGCCCTTGACCCGGGTTTCCTTGGTCTCCTGGGCTGAGCTGCACACAGAGAAAGATGCTGGGACACAGTTAAATGCCAGGAGCAGGACGCAAGACAGAAAGGGGAGAATTTGCTCCTTGAACATTGGTTCAGAGGTAGGACAAACAGGAGGAATCTACCACCCTGAAATCGTGTTACTTTATAAACTATAAAAATGAAAATTTTTACTTTATCAACCAAAATACTGCTAGGTTGTATTAAAACTACAACACGCATTTGAGAAAAAGTATGAACTTCTCAAACTAAAATGCTTGCCCCTTGGAAGAAAAACCTAGACAGCATATTAAAAAGCAGAGACATCACAAAGGTCCATACCATCAAAACTATGGTTTTTCCAGGAGCCAGTCATGTACTGATGTGAGAGTTGGACCATAAAGAAGGCTAAGTTTCGAAGAATTGATGCTTTCGAACAGTGGTGATGGAGAAGACTCTTGAGAGTTCCTTGGACAGCAAGGAGATCAAAACAGTCAATCCTAAAGGAAATCAATCCCGAATGTCCATTGGAAGGACTAACGCTGAAGCAGAAGCTTCAATACTTTGGCCACCTGATGCAAAGAACCGAGTCATTGGAAAAGACTCTGATACTGGGAAAGATTGAGGGCTGGAGGAGAACGGGGTGACAGAGGATGAGACAGTTGGATGGCATCATCGACACAATGGATATGAGTTTCAGCAAACTTAGGGAGGTAGTGAAGGACAGGGGAGAGTGGCGTGCTGCAGTCCATGGTGTCACAAAGAGTCGGACATGACTTAGCAACTAAACAACAACAACAAAAGCTTATCAGCTATTTTCCAGGTAGTGGAAACTGCTAATTTATACATTCTTAACTCAAAAGCAGGTGAGTGGCTGTAGGTATCAAAAGAATAACAAAAAAACCCAACAAATTATGGAGGTGACACCGAGGATATTCCATGTACTGACTTTATTCTTTGCCACATGGAAACACCTGGCAACATGTTTGAGAACCACTGTCCAGAGTGGCAAGGCGCTCACTGGGCAGGAAGACAGACTCTCTGCTTAGAGAAGAGTGTGCTCAGTAACCCGAAGGCCCAGCCTGAGTAACTTGGGGCCCGGCCTGCTGTGGCCCCATCTCCTCCCTTCCCACCATGGACTCCTCAGTCCCAGCACATCACTGTACTTCCCTCTTCATTTGGCTTTTTGTCTGTCTGTAAGTAACTCCCACTGCTTCTTCTGGCCTGTGATCTCTTCCCTCCCACTCACTCCTCTCTGTGCTGCCCGCTACAACCTCAATTGAAAATCACTGCCCTCCAGCGCTGCAAGAGGAGTCTACCCCAGAAGCTTCCACAGCCCCTCCTTCCTCAGAAAGCCTTCCTCTTTCCCCTCCCAGCCTCAGAAAGAACTAACACCCAGAGCCCACTCAGCCCAGGCATGCCCTGGGCATTGGTCCAGGGCAAGAAAGAGACACATGTTCCAGCTCCCATGCCAGCCGTCCATAGATACTGGCCGCCCAGAGGGCTACACAAAGAAGGATCCTGAGGGTCAGAGAAAAAGACCACCATGATCTGCTATCACCCTTCAACCTAGAGGTTGGAGGGCTGAGAACAGCAGCACTCACACCCCTTCCCTCCACTGTCCCAGGATGGGGCAGGGCATCCCACAGAACTCAGACCATTCCCTTTGGAGTTCCCTTGAAATCTCCCCGGTGATCCACTCCCAGGCTCTCCAAAACTGCAATATTTATATCCCCTCACTAGCACCCACGGATGCACCAAACTTCCCCTCCTGCAACACACAGCAAGTGTGCTGCACCTTTTTGCATCAGAAACTTCACAGCATCTATAAAACTCTGCCCAAGTAGGTCAGAGAGCAACTGATTTTACCTTCGCCTTGGTATCCAAACACACAGATTCCAAAACTACCCCATTCTTAACCATCATCTCCTCCACTCACTAGCTGGTTTATTGTACATATAACTTGGTTCACTCATGCATATGATGATTATTCGACCAACTGTCTGTCTGTCTGAGACTGTGAACCCTGACGGGCAGAAATCAGATCTGTTTAACTCATTAGCTTCAAGCTCAGTAGAGCAGAGACCGTCAGAGAAAATGGTAGAGACTGGGGCCTCAGGGCAGCTCTGCTGCGACTCGCCATGGGGCCCAAGTCACTCTGCTCTCTGAGCCTCAGCTTCCCCAACTACAATAAGATGTACTTGAACTAGAGGGTCTCTGAAGTCTCATCCAGTTCTGATGCTCCAGGAGGCCAAAAAGCACTGGAGTCACATCGTTTCATGACATACGTGGGTAATAATTACTCAGGGTTGGGCTCAGCGAGATACCACGATACAGCTCCTCTGAGAAGCATGGATCCACCATCACAATGAGTGAACAGCCCTACCGTAGATATTTAGTGAGGTGGAGTACAGGCTTGGATGGCTAAGTATGATGGACAATGAAGACTGATTTCTATTTCCCTTTGAGAACATAAGTACACTATCCTATATTTATATCCTCCATCTCCTAATTTAGACAGCGTAGAACTTCTGATCAGCACTCACTTGCCAATAACTTCCCTCTACATCTAAATGAAGAATAGGAGTCATATAAGTTCACAGATTGAATGGATGGTTGATTTACAAAGCCCTTAAAACGCGGCTGCAGGCCGACGCTGGCAACCCCATAATTAGATATGGCATACTCTGCGATGATGTATTTTTTTACTGTTTTTTAATAACTCAGTTCTCCTTCTGGGATGAGGGGAAAAATGGAATTTGTTAAAAATAAATTGAGATTTAGTGGCTTTTGAGCCTTCTGCTGCTTGTTGCTCACAATACTCTATAAATAAATGAAGCCCTGCCCTATAGTGCACTGTAAACACCCACAGACACTCGGAGCCAAATTCTTCCAATTATGACCCTGTGCCAGTTGCCAAGCTACTGCAAGGACCCACTTGAAAGGCGGCCATCTAGGCCATTTCCTGATTAAGCTGCCCAGGAGCAAGGAATCAAGGCCTGCTGCCTTGGCATCATATCTGGTCGCAAAGAATTGCTCAGTGTTCTTGAAATTAAACCTTTTCCTTGTGATCGAATTACCATTCAGAGGTAAGCAAAAAACTAACTAACCATCCGTCCATCCATCTGCCTGGGTCATGCGTGTGGTTAAGATCCTGGGCTGTCACATGTTAGACGTAAATCATCAGCAGAAGTGTGTTTACAACGGTGTCTTTAATTGTACTGAGCAAATCAAGGTCAAACAAAAGTAGGTTAGCAATGAGTGTGACAGGTGAGTCAGAGGCAGCCTGCCCTTCTGCTCAACAGCTTCCCTCGCCAGTCGGTTTGGGTCACTGTTGCCCAAGATAGAGGCTGAACAGTCATTTAAAAATGCATACTACGGCACTTCCCTGGTGGTCCAGAGGCTGGGACTCTGTGCTTCCACCACAGGGGGAGTGGGTTCAGCCCCTGGTCAGGGAACTAAGATTCCACAAACCATGCAGTGAAGCCAAAAAGTAAATTAAATATATTTTTAAAAATCAGTAATATTTTTTAAAAAGGCATACTACACACGAGAGGGGCGATGCGGTGGGCATAGGAGGTTGGGCTGATGGCCCTGTGGTCCAACATAAAAGTTGGGGTGGCCCAGCTTTCACATGGCCTCCACAAGCCATTTAAAAACTGCATGCAGAGAATCGGGAGACTGCAGCATGAGAGCCTCCCAGAGAGAGAATCTGCAACCAGCAGCACTGGAACAAAGTGGGCTCTGGCTAGAAACAGATCACCCTCCCTCCCGACACAGCAGAGGCTCTTCATTCAGCATCAGCTCTGCTGGGTGAGTGGGGAGCAGCACTTCTCAAGCTTGCCAGAAGGCCTTCTAAAGGCCCTGCAACAGAGCCCCAAGCTCAGGAATGGGGAGCCAAGGAAAGGAGAACCTACATGTGCTCACTGGTCAGATCTTCCAAACTTAAAATCGGGACCTACCCCTAGAGGGCAGAACTGTTCACACTGGGTGTCCTGGAAAACTTGGGGCCCGTGGGTCACAAAGCACTGAGCCTCTCCTCCAGAGATGGCCCCAGGCATCCTTCCTAGGGCTCGCAAACCACCCGGGGTGGGGGGTCTAGTTTCTTAATTTCTGAAATGGCCTTGAGTCTTTGTGTTGCCTCTGATTAGAATGTGTGCTTCACTGGAGCTGAGGCCCCCTCTATCTCGTTATTGAGTGTTTCCAGAGCAACTAGAATGCTGACTGGTTCGGAGTGGGTGCTGAATAAAACAGTCACTGAGTCAAAGAATCCACGCCAAACCTCTGCAAAGCATCCTATGGACCGATCTCCCTGAATTCTTGCCGCAGTGTTAGGAGGTAGAACTCTTCTTTCTCCGGCACCAGGAGAAAAGCAAGGCTGCAGAGAGCGTGTGCATTTTCCCAGGCCTGCGCATCTAATGAGCGGATGGAGCTGGAATTCCAAGCCAGGCGTGAAGAGTTCTAATCCTGGCTTTGAAGTGAGCATCTGTTGCTTTTATAATTTAGAAGAAGCAAAGAAGAAATACTTTAAAGAAAAAAACTACGCATCAGAAAAAGCTTTCTGGCAAATGATCTAATATATGATGAATTCAGTTCCTGCGCCCGAAATCCAAGTCCCACTTCTAACTGCAGAGGGCACTGGTGCTGTGGCCTGAGCAGGAGGAAAGATTCTGGGGCTTCCATTAAGGAAGGTTTATTCCTGTTTTTCCGGAGGACCCGAAGGATGAGCAGGGAGGGGAGCAGCCACCAGGAGCCACGCCTACAGTCCCCGCTACTGCTAGAAACGGCAGGCCTGTTCCGCGCTTCTCTGGAAAGGCTCCAAGGACAGACCGACAAGCAAGTCAGAAGACTGAAGATTTAAGGTGCTTGGTAAGGTAAATCAGACCCCCACCTTGAAAACTGGAATGAAGAAAGGGGAAGAAGCATACTTTTTAAGAATGAAATTTTAAAAATGAAGTTTAAAAGTAGAGATTTACATTTACCTGAATCTAGACCACTAAACCCTACTGAAGCTAGGCTTATGCACCATTATCATCTATATATCATGATAAATGGAGAAGGAAACGGCAACCTGCTTCAGTATTCTTGCCTGGGAAATCCCATGGACAGAGGTGGGCTACAGACCACGGGGTCGCAAAAGAGTTGGACATGACTTAGCAACTAAACAACAACAAAATTACGATTAAATTCCTATTAGTCTGATGTGTGCATGTGCTAAGTCCCTTCGGTCGTGTCGGACTCTGCGACCCCACAGATTGTAGCTCACAGGCTCCTCTGTCCATGGAATTCTTCAGGCAAGAATACTGGAATGGGTTGCCATTCTCTTCTCCAGGTAATCTTGCCAACCCAGGGATTGAACCCATGTCTCCTGCATTGGCAAGCAGGTTCTTTACCACTAGCACCACCTGGGAAGCCCATTAGTCTGATTTTTGGAGCCAAAAAAACACCTTTCCAGTTGGTCTGCTAGGTGCAGGTTATGGCTTGAATTTATGTGCAAACCTGCAGGTCTGTTTCACCAAAATGACTAGGTCAGTTCTAAGGCGTGGATACATTTCTCAAATATGGGAAAGAAATGAAAATGGCAAACCATATCAGTAAAACAGGTATTTCCAAGTGCTACCAGGATGGCCCAACAGCCTTCGAGTACAAACAGCCTATAGACACAGAACAGCCTACAAGTATGTGAATTAACCTTCTGAGTCTGAATTTCTCAGCCCGGATCCCTGGGTGGTCTGTGGGGAAAATGTTGGCCTTATCATGGCATTTTTTCTGGAGAGAGGCTTCATAAATTTCACCAGATTCACAAAGTAATCAGTGACCCCAAAAGATAAGAACACCCACCAGCCCTTTCTGCTGCCACACCTGTTTTCTCTGGATAGTCCTACTGATATAAACAACCATACAAGAACCCCCCTCAACTTCCCAGCTTTCACAGCAGACAACATGACACTGACAGTCAAGGAAAACCATCCAAGCTCTTTGCTGAACAGCAGCCACTGGGGATGCCCAGTCAATGACTGAAAAGAGGTCACTGGCTGGAAGAGACTGAGGGTCTGCTGAGCCCTGGCTTGAGCCTACTGTCCTGCTGCTGCTGCTGCTAAGTCGCTTCAGTCGTGTCCGACTCTTCGCGACCCCATGGACTGCTCCTCCGTCCATGGGATTTTCCAGGCAAGAGTACTGGAGTGGGTTGCCATTGCCTTCTCCAGAGCCTACTGTCCAGATGGGAACAAATGGGACAATCAAGAAGACCAAGAGAGCAAACTTACAGACCTGAGAGTCTCAGGCAAAATGAACTTGAGAGTGTGTGACATGGGGAAGAACGTGGGCTCTAGAGCCAGGCAGGGTTAGGTTCAAGTCCTGGCTCCATCTACATACTAGTCCTGTAGCCTTGGGATGGGGATGAAGGCAATGATGGTACTGATGCTGAAAGCAGTATCTACAATGAGCTGTTACTTACTGACAGCACGAAGTCCAGCATTTAGTAAGCAAGTACTTATATCTTCTGAAATAATATATGTAATCTTAGCAAGACTGTGAACAATTTCCATATTACCTTCACTTCACAGGGACAGCAAACAGGATTAGGAACTTTGGACCAAGGCTTAAGAGCCTGGGATGATTTACTCCCCCTTAAGGGACAGACTAGGGACACCCCAGCAAGATGGCTAAGAATGTGTTTCTAGATTTGGGAAAAAGAAGGTTAAAAAGATTAAGTAGCATTCTGAAGGTCCACAGCTAAGTGGGATTCAAACCCGGGTCTATTTGACTCTCAGCCCAGACCCTTAACAACTAAACTTCACTGCACTGCCAAGCCTCAGCTTCCACATCTGTGAAAAGGACAATAATACTCACCCCTGCAAGGTAAGATTCTGCCTGCAATGCAGGAGACCCAGGTTTGATCCCTGGGTTGGGAAGATCCCTTGGAGAAGGGAATGGCTACCCACTCCAGTATTCTTGTCTGGAGAATTCCATGGACAGAGGAGCCTGGCGGGCTATAGTCCATGAGGTCACAAAGAGTTGGACACGACTGAGCAACTAACACTTCACTGCAGGATAAAGATTAGACAGAATGCACGTGAAAGGCTTAACACAGTACCTGGCATGCAGGAAGCTCTATAGTGCAGCTATTAAAGTCATTCCTGGACCTTTGGAAGAGAGGAGAAGACGTGGGAGGTGGCATCTGGCCACACAGATGGGACAGCATTTCACTTCACAGGATTGGGAACTCTGGACCAAAGCTTAAGAGCCTTGGATGACCTACTCCCCCTTAGGGACAGAGAGGGGACACCTCAGCAAGATGGGTAAGGATCTGTGCAGAGATGAAAGGCTTTGCATTGAAACTTGCAGTGGACTGGGGATTTGGGGAGAAAGAAATAATTCAAGCTCAAGAAGACAGTCTCAACAGACAGTGCCAGAGAGGACGGCTCTGCCTGGTCTAGGAATGTGGGCCCACTGTTTATCTGACTCCCTGATACCCTGGACACCCAAGAGAGGACAAGAGTTCCTGGGCGTGTTTGTCATAAGGGAGATGCTGAGCCCCTAAGTTATCAGTAACCCCCACCTGGAACTTGAGCAGAGCCTAGGCATTCTTAATGAAAAAGAGAATTTGTTAGCGTGAGCCTCCTTTGGAGTTAAATATAAAGAAATGTACCCATTGCAAGAAAGAATCAACCACTTATTGTGGCTCATAATGTGTAACATCAACCCCTCAGCAGAAAGAAGTATTAGACTTACTGACACCATCACTGACTTACTGACAACTTTCTTAGTGAAAGACTCAACAGGGAGTTTGGAGCAGCAGAGTCTCTCCTCTGAGAGATAACTGCATGGCAGGGGACGTGCACCCGGGGGCTGACATCTACCTAGGGAGGAAAACTTTATGGAGTGTCACCAGCCTCCCGCCCAGGCCAGCTCGTGCCCTCCTGTTTGTCTTTTAAAAGGATTGCTATACCAAGTTATTCTGGTAAGAACCAAAGATACTCAAAGGTCTTCACCACCTGTCATCGGTCCCCTCTTTTCCTCTCCAGAGCGCTACGTAGGCCTCAGCATCAATTTCCTGGACCATTTTAACTGCCTCTAACTAGTTCTGCTGCCTCCTCCTCCAGTCCAGCCTCCACACTGCCACCAGCTGGCTTTCTAAATAAAAGCGCTGACCACGTCACTCACCTCCTGAAAGATGTCTACTAGATTCACACTGCCCACGGAATAAACACCAAAGTCTTAACTTGCATTTGTTCATTCATTCATTTTTTTGGATTACCGACCTAACGTGTGATGATCACCTACTGTGTGCCAGGCTCTGTTTTAGGGCCTGGAGATAGGGTGGTGAATGAGAGAAATAAGACAAGGGCTCATCCTCATGGATTTACATTTCGTATGTGTGTGTGTGTGTGTGTGTGTGTGCGCGTGCGTGCGCACATGCTCAGTCAGGTTCAACTCTTTGCGACCCCATGGACTGTAACCTGTCAGGCTCCTCTGTCCATGGAATTCTCCAGGCAAGAATACTGGAGTGGGTTGCCATTTCCTACTCCAAGGGGTCTTCCCAACCTAGGGATCGAATCTGCATCTCCTACATTGGCAGGTGGATTTTTTTTTAATCACTGTGCCACCTGGGAAGCCCAAAGGTATAAGACAAATGATAAAGAAGACAGATAAATATATAATGTAAAGCCAGTACTACTGAAGAAAAAGAAAGCAGAGTAAGAGGAAAAAAATGATGGTGTAAAGGGTAGGACAGGACAGGGCCTTTTAAACAGAGGAAAGACCATGCAACGCTGGGGGTAATCCAGGCAGAGGAGAGCTGTGCAAGGGCCTTGAGGCAAGAAAGGACGACAGAAATAAGGAGATAGGGGCTGGAATGGCGTGAGCAAGGCTGAGAGTGCTAAGAGATGAAACCAGGGAAGTAGGAGGGGCAGGCAGGACAGGGCAGGGAGTTCAGATTCTATTTCAAGATGCTAAGAAGCCACAGAGTGTTTTGAGTAAGGAAGTGATACAATATTATTTACTTTTTAAAAGGTCATTCTGCCTGATTGTGTGGAAGGCTGGTGGCAGTGGGGACAGAGTAGAAGCTGGGAGACCAGCTGGGAGACCAGCTGGGAGATGGGAGCCCTCTGGACTCGGATAGGGAGGTGTGGTGGTTTTCAAGATATACTGTGATGGAACAGCTGGCAAGACTGCAGACAAAGTGAGGGGTGAGGGAAGGAGCACAGTCAAAAATGACACCCACGTGTGGGGCCTAAGTAACCAGGTAAATGGTGGGGCCACATAACATGGGGGAGACTGGGGAGGAGCTGGGTTAGGTTTCTGCATAAGACTTCTGTTTAGTTCTATTGCTTCTGGGGTGCCCATCACACGTCAAAGGGTGGATGCTGCGTGGGCAGTGAGTGTGTGGGTTTTGGGCTTGGGGGAAAGGTCCCTAAAGGTTGTCAGCGTGCAGATGACTCGCAGGACGTGGCCACTCAGGTCCTGCACCCCTTGGCCCTGGCTCCAGACAGACACCCAGTGTCACCTCCCCCAGGGCTTTGTCTGGACTTGTGCAGCGTGGACTCCTCCTCACTTCTAAAGATCTGCTCTTGTCCGCTGGGTACCCAGGAGAGGCCACTGGGTCCTCTTCTCCCAGAGCACCCTAGGACATGCCTAGGTGACAGCACGGCTCGTGTGTCATACTCTCTTCACCTTTCCCCTGGGAGCTCCAGGGCAGCATCTGTGAGTCGGTCCCTCTCCATGTCCCACCCCTCACCCGAAGCCTGGGCACAGCGAACACTGGCTAAATGAATGGCATCCTCCTCTCTGCAGAGAGATGCAAAAGAAATGATAATACATACAGGCAACTGACTCATGCTGCAGCTGCTGTCTGCAGGGCAGACGGGAAAGGAAGGCGCCGCCACGGAAACAGCAGCAGAGCTCAATGGGCTCTTCCCTTCCTTTGAGGAGTTTCTCAGCCACACAAATGAGCTTCAAGAAATCCGGGAGGTGAGAATCTCAGGGTGCTGGAGGTGTGATAAGCACGGCACCTAGGGAAGGTGTTTTGGGTTTCCGCTGCAGAAACACTGCCAAGTCCCCAATCAAAGCACTTGGGGGGCGGAGCCAGAGGGAAGGAAACTGCCCCCTTTCCCATGGACTCCCATCATCCAGACAGTGAGCCTGGAAGTGGGTTCTACTTGCATTCCTTTACAGATGCAGACAACTGAGAGTCAGAGGGGTTAGTGGGTGGGCCCAAGGTCACACAGCTGGGCAGATTCACACTCCCTTCCTGAAACCAAGACCTGGGTCCCTTCTGGCACATTACGCAGGCCTACTGCATCACAGGAGCTCCTATGGCAGCGGGCAGGATAGCTGGGGAGCACCTGAGCCCTGGATCACGCTGGGGAAATACAGCTGTAGAGAGAGGATGAGGGTTACCCACGGTTACCAGGGAGTCCCCAGCAGGACGAAGCTGGAGCCTCATCCTCAGACATGCAGGCCGGGCCCTGGGAGCACTGTGCATGCACCCTGTTATCATCCCTTAAGCGGAAGAGACAGAGCAAGAAAGAAAGTTTAAGTCAAACCTAGCTTCTTATAAGCAGCTCAGAAATAAAAGCGAGAGAAGTGGGAAATTGTGGTTTTCGTCAATTACTGCTGTTGCATGATTCTGAGAGTCCGGTAGTAGGTAGGAAGCTGTGTGAGGAGACTTGGCACCACATCAAGTGGGTTACAAAACCAGCAGCACAAAATCAGGGCAAGACCCTGGGCCAGGCAGCAGAGAACGATGGGAAAGACTCCAGAGCAGAAATATGGCTTCATACTTGCGAGATGTCAGTATATTAACCTCTCTAAGCCTCGGTTTCCTCATCTATGAAAAAGATCCAACAGTCCTTGTTTCACTACGTTGTTCTGGCTACTAGATGGGATGGCACGAGCCCCTGTGTACAGGTGTGATGCAGAACATATCGAATAACTGGTAGTTTGTTCACTGCTGAGAAAGCAAAAGAATCTGCTTATAGTATAGAAAAAATGGGAAAAAAAACTATACCAAAGCTCTTATAAAAACTTAACAGGGAAAAAAAACTTAGCAGAGTGAAATAGCATCTACTAAATGGCATCTCTGAGGATCTACTAAAGCATACAAAAACTTGTTAAGAAATTGTTAGCAGCTGAGGACCTTAATTGTCCGGAGCTGTGGTGTTGGAGAAGACTCTTGAGAGTCCCTTGGACTGCAAGGAGATCCAACTAATCCATCCTAAAGGAGATCAGTCCTGGGTGTTCTTTGGAAGGAATGATGCTAAAGCTGAAACTCCAGTACTTTGGCCACCTCATGCGAAGAGTTGACTCACTGGAAAAGACTCTGATGCTGGGAGGGATTGAGGGCTGGAGGAGAAGGGGACGACAGAGGATGAGATGGCTGGATGGCATCACTGTCTCTATGGACATGAGTTTGAGTGAACTCTGGGAGTTGGTGATGGACATGGAGGCCTGGCGTGCTGCGATTCATGGGGTTGCAAAGAGCCGGACACGACCGAGGGACTGAACTGAGCTGAGGAACTTAACATATGGTAGGAAGAAGAGGCAGAATGTGAGGAGAAAGAAAAGAAATGGAAAAGAGAGTGGATGAATTTGAATATTTCAGTGTATTAGTAAGAGTCAAAAGAAGTTAACATACATACATTTAAAAATGCAACTTTATTACTAATGAATAAAACTGCCTATTAATTTTGTATGTTCTTTCAAACTCCTATAAAACCTTCAGTACCCCAGTTGCTTGATGACTTCTTTGACCCCCTTCCACCCCCTTCTACCTGGAGTTTAATTACTCTTTCCTCTGTTAATTGATTCTTATCACTGCACAAATTACACTGTCTCTGCTCACTGGGCTCCCCTACCAAATAGTGAGCTTCTGAGGGTATACACTCTTCATGATTCATCTTGGGGCTCATGTGGTGGCCTTGTCCTGGCCCCAGGATCCCCAGCTAGCAGCTACCAGTATGGAGCATCTCCTGAGAAGAACCTTCTTTCTATAGCAGGAAAATTTGATAGAGGACTCACATTTATAAAGTGTTGAACATCTTAGAGGTACATTTCAAATCTTAATTCATGTATTTCTCAAAATGTCCTTATGAGAATCATTTTCCGTATCTTGTAGAAGAGGATACTGAGGCTCAGAGAGGTAAGATCAGCAGTCAAAGGTTCTCACTGCTAGTAATAAAAGTAATGGGGCCAGGATTTGAACCAACTCCAGATCCCTGTTTCCACTAGACCAGATGATCTGGCATGGATTTCATGCGGCTGACAGCATCCTGGAAGGATATGCAGGGTGGGGTCTTCCCTGGTGGTTCAGACGGTAAAGAATCTGGAGGGTTTGATCCCTAAGTTAGGAAGATACCCTGTAGGAGGAAATGGCAACCCACACCAGTATTCTTGCCTGGAGAATTCCATGGACAGATAAACCTGGCGTGCTACAGTCCACAGGGTCACTACAGTTCACGGGGTCACAAAGGGTTGGACATGACTAAGCAACTTTCATCAAATACTTTTCATCAAGTACTTTCATCAAATTTACCTTCAGGTTCACAACTGAGGTTAGGGCTAAGGAACTTTGGCCAATACAGGGTAACCTGTTAGCAAGAGCCAGACAACAGGTCAGACAGGCAGAGAGGAGGCCTCCGGAGAAGATGGAATTTAAAATTTCACATACCCAAAAGTGACCACAGGAAGTTGGGGAATGTTACTTCCCTTTCTTGTCTCCACCCCCAGCTCAGTAAAGGAAACTTCCATGGTGTCCTACAGGCAAAAAGCTGCCTATCAGCCTCACAGGCTCCAACCATAGTTGGAGTCAGAAGACCTGGTCCAAGGTATTGACCCTCGGTGGCTGTGTGACACTAAGTCAAACCTTTGAGGCTAAGTGTCTCCAGATGTAAATGAGGGGTGAGGGGAGTGTCTGCCTCGCAGGGAGGTCATGTGGACACCATGAGCAAATACAGGCGGGAAGGACCTGTCCATGTGAAATGGCATTATATTTCAGGAAAGGGTGCTGGAACACCTTGGATACCTCAAGACATCACCTGCCATCTCCCCATGCCAAGGCCTGGCACTCCTGTTTAAATGCTGACCTGACCTTTGCCCTGAGGGCTCAGACCCTAATAGAAAAGACAAGGCAGGCCTAGTGGAGCAGCAGAAAAGGAAGCCGCGACTTATTCTCCCAAAGGCTCCCTGGGACAACTAAAATCCTCACGCCAGTATTTAGTAAATAAACTGATAACAACAGTTGGGGGACATTTTTGTCATCTTGTAGGATGATGTCACCAAAATCAAGGTATGTAAATCATTTAATTAAATCTATAGATGTATATTTTGAATGCTTTTCTAAGACAAATGTGTAATTTTGATGGCATATTTGTGAGTTTTTAAAGTTTACTTTGCTCATGCATGGTGAAGCAAAAACTGGATTACTGGAGCCATAACTGGATACTCCTGAAAGGACTGTGACTTAGTACAGCTTTTTTGGAGGGCAATTAGACACTACTGATTCAGTTTGTAAATGGCAAACTACTTAAGCCAAATGTCCTACTTTCAGGTGTCTATGTGCAGGAGAATCTCACGCAGAAGTTCACAGGTGGGCATAACAATTTCCACATCAGCAGCGATTGTAATGGTAAAACATCAGCAACAAACCAAGTGTCTACCCATACAAGGATGATTGAAAAAGTTTCAAAGGTACCCATACCATGGATTACAACTGTTATACACAATAAGGTACATTTATCTGTACACGTCAACTTGAAAAGAAAACCATAATAACTGACAGTTGGCTAAAAAAAAAAAAAAAAAAAGGAAAACTGTAGGCATAGAGAGAGTCCATTTCTACAAAAGTAAAAACATGTATGTTGGGCATGAGGGCAAAGGGAATATAAGGGGATACAAAGGGGTTAAGGGGATACAAAAAGGTTAAGGGGATACAAGCAAATGAAGAAGTCCAGGACTATATCCAACAAAGCCTCAACAGTGCCAATCCTGGGGGAAGGTGGGGAGGGCAGGTGTCACTGAAGACTTTCTACCTGTATGTTATACACTTCAGGGTTGTTCAAATTTCTTATAAGTGTATGCTTTCTCATGATAACAAAAACCAAAAGATGTTGATGCTCATAGAATAATAATAATTTTAAAATTGCTTGCAAGGACTCCCATTAAGTAAACACTGTGGGGTCCAGCACCCCGCTCCTGCATGTGGCCCCCAGATCTGTGCGCGCTCACTAGCTGGAAGAGGGTGAGGGCCTGCCTGAGAAAAACTGACGGATAAGGATGATCTCCACAACTAAGAATCCCCAGCTTCTCACATCTTTCAATAAGGATTCTGCTAAATTACAACTATTTCAAAGAGATGAACTCAACATTCAAAAAACAAAGACCATGGCATCTGGTCCCATCACTTCATCGCAAATAGATGAGGAAGCGATGGAAATAGTGACAGACTTTATTTTCTTGGGCTCCAAAATCACTGCAGACAGTGACTGCAGCCATGAAATTAAAAAATGCTTGCTCCTTGGGAGAAAAGTTATGACAAACCTAGGCCACATATTAAAAAGCAGAGACATCACTTTGCCAACAAAGGTCCATATAAGCAAAGCTATGGTTTTTCCAGTAGTTGTGTACAGATGTAAGAACTGGACCATAAAGAAGGCTGAGTGACGAAGAATTGATGCCTTCAAACTGTGGTGTTGGAGAAGACTCTTGAGAGTCCCTTGAAGTGCAAGGAGATCAAACCAGTCAATCCTAAGAGAAATCAACCCTGAATATTCATTGGAAAGGCTGAAGCTGAAGATCCAATACTTTGGCCACTTGAGGCAAAGAGCTGACTCATTGGAAAAGACCCTGATGCTGGGAAAGACTGAAGGCAGGAGAAGGGGATGACAGAGGATGAGATTTGGATGGCATCACTGACTCAATGGACATGAGTTTGAGAAAACTCCAGGAAGTGGTGAAGGACAGAGAAACCTGGCATGCTGCAGTCCATGGGAGTGCAAAGAGTTGGACATGACTGAGCAAATGAACAACAACAACAAGATGACCAATAAAAAGGACTAAGTATCTTTAATTGTTCAAATTTGCAACATCATAAGTTACTGAATTAAAGCAGGTAACTTGTGTTCAACCTCCCTTAAATAGAAGCAATCAAAATTTATATCCGGCCTTAGCCAACATTTTACATTGACTTATAAGTCTTGCTAAAGACTTCTTAAAAATTATTAAGGACGGAAATCCACAGGAGGAGAGAGGTGACTGTACTAAACCCAAAAGAGTCTAAATAAAACACTGAAGCTACTTGGCTTATCACAAAAATGACAACTTAGCAAGTGAAACAATCTTCCTCTCTATGGTCAAAGTTGCTGGTGAAAATAATTCTCAGTCGATGCACCATGTCTAAGGTGTTGGTTACATGTAGCGCAGACTACAGATTCAGTTACCTACAGGCCACATACAGGAGCAGGGGCTTGGCAGCTGGAGAAACAGGTCCTTGTAAGAGGGACGGGCTTCTTCATCAATGCCATGAGGGTAGATGGACCCAGTGCTGCTAGATCTTCAGATTTTCACGAAGATCTAGAAATCTAGATTTCTAGATAACACCTCTCAATTTTTAAATGTTATTCACTAATATAAAGGTTTTAAAACATTGTGAGCACTTAACAAAATACATCTGCAGGCCAAAAGCAGCCAGTGAGTAGAAAATTTTCAACCTCTGTCTACATGTTTAATTTTTGATCAATTTTATTTTTGGAAGGATGGGTGGAGGCAGTGAAATGGTATGGGACGGAGATAAACACCAGAGAGGCAAACCTGTTAAGAAAATATTCCTAACACACTTGAGAAAACAATGGTAGCTGCCTACACCTAATGCTGAATAAATTGCTTCCATTTCTTCAGCTATATTAGGTACAAAGCTCAAAGAGTGCGTATTTCTCAAGCAACTTCTCAGGAATTTGTCCTAAGCAAATGCCCACAATTTACTGTCAATGAACTTTACCAAAACTTAACTATACCACTACGTATTAAACGCTTATCATAAAGATTTAAAATAAGATGAGCAACCACAGAATCGCTCCTCTGTGCCAGGTGCTATTCAGACATTTGGCACCTGACATCACCAATGTAGGTCACACAGCCTCTGGGCAAGATTCCAGTGAAAGCCTGTCTGACAAATCTCCCTCCAAAACAAACAAAACAAAAACAAAAACAACAAAGAACTTAGAGTCAACATCATAAAGTTGTGCTCAGCCATTTTTTTCCAAAGTCAAAACCGATAAAAGAGATATTTGTGTTAATAATAACATCCAGTAATAATAATAACATGCTAATAATAATATCTGCACACAGTTTGCAATTCACAAAGTGCTTTTCCTACACTACCACCTCATTTACTCCTCACAACCTTTAATGGTGCATTTTAGACTTCGTATGTTGTCCAAAGTTATTGACAACACTACTTTTTAAAAAACAACAGTAAAATGATAACAGATATTCAGCATTTTCTACATAGCGTGTACCGTGCTAAGCATGTTTTCATCTCATCCTCACAAGAACCTCACAGAGGTGATTAGTATGGTCATTGTCCCATTTTACAGGTGGGAAAACTGAGGTTTAAAGAGCACAGGTCCCCAGCACTAACAGGCACAGAGTCAACACTGTGAGGCACGTCTGCCTCACACCAGCATGCTGAGTGCCCCAGAGGCCATTTCCCTGTGAGCTGACTTCTGTTTGTTGCCAGCACATCTGGAAGCCGCAGCCAAGTCCTCCTGCTCCCCATCCCCACCCTACCCATGCCCACTTTCCCAACTTGGTCAGAAGCCATTTTTAATTTTTATGTTTCCCACTCAAAACCATCATGAGACACCTGGAGCTCAGCCAGCCTGCTCCTGGAGGGCCCTGGAGGCCTGGTGAGGTGCCCTGGGAGACCAGCCTTCCCTGCTGCCAGCCAATGCCTGGTGCCTTGCTAGCCTGCTGGGGTCTAGGTGGGGCTTTCACATCCCTGTCGCCTGAGTGGGGTCTGGGAAGGGGGTCCTGATAGTCATAACAACCCCATGAGGGAAAGGGGAGGTGACTTTGGCTAGAGGGAGGAGGAGAAAATCTATTTAGCCGACAGCTCTGTCGTATCTGTTATTCAGAGCCCCACATCAGACCCCTGAGACAGTGAGGCATGGTCTCTAATGTGCACAAAGGTAAATTATACAAGCAAAAGCATCAAGCAAGACACACACACACACACACACACACACACACAGAGTCACCAGCATAGGCACCCACACACACTTGGAATCACGGAGCAGCTGCTTGTAGGGCAGTAACTCCTGTCCTCTTATCCCCTCTGTGGCCCCCTCCATCCTGACTGTACAAGATGCTACCTGCCACAGAGGCCGCACCAGGGATTATCCCAAGTGGCTGCAGAAGGGCGAGGAGGCAGGCGCACAGGTCAGGATGGCCCATGGCGGTCAGCGCCATCCCAAGTGTGTGCAGGTAGGTCCAGAGGAGCAAAGGAAGGGCGAGGGCTCTGTCCTAGGGGAAGAAGGGGGTTCACTTTCTTATACAAGGATGAGGGTGTGTTCACAAGGTGGAACAAAGATGAAGGGACAGACCCTGCCAGGAACAGATGCCTCCTTAGCACCACTGACTAGGACATGGAAACAGGAGGGACAGTGCAGGCTAAACTGTAGGACCCCAGGGAGTTCATGCTCACAGCCCAGACTCCTGGGATGCAAGGGGCAAGGAGATCCAGCAGGTTAGTGGCTACCTGGGCAGGCAGGCTGTTGGTCAACTCTGTGCTGAGCTCCTGCCTGGAAGTCGGGGCTTAACAGGCTGCCCAGTGAGTGAACACAACTTTTATTCATCTATAACCAAACACATACATGTGAAATGGTCTCTGGGATGAGGGCTGAGAATGAGTAGGAGGATGGGCTGCCGAACGCTTGGAGAAGAACGGGCGGGGGCGAAGACCCAGTCAGGCTCCTGGGTACAAACCCTGCTCTCATGCCTCCAACTGATCTGGACCTCTGGTCCTCTGAAAGGTATCTGCAATAATAATGCTAACCCTGACCTCAGCACACACTACTGAGGCTCTAATATTAAGTGGTTACCCTCTTGGCACTTTGACAGTACCTGCCCTGTGGTGAGCAATCAACGAGCAGCATAAAGGGATCACAGTAATGGTGATGATAAGACCCAGGTTCCTTATCGAGGATGGCAGGGAAGGTTTCCTAAGAAGAAATGAATCAGCTGATATAAGACGGGTGGACGGGCATGAACCAGGCAAGGTAGAAGGAAAACACATTCCATGCTGAGGGAACAGCTTCTGGGAAGTCCCTGAAAGGGAAAGCAGCAGCAGCATCAGTGTTTCCAGGAGAGGAAAGCAGCCCAAGCGCCAGCTGGAGCACTCTGGTCAGCAGGACACCTCTGGGTGGAGGAAGACTGCTTCTTCAAGGAAGCCTTCCCAGATTACTTTAAGTTCCCAAAGAGAAACTACATTCTCGGCATAATTTCCTGGTTCTGCAGCAGAACTAGAAGTGAAGGAGAGGCAAGAGCATGAAGTTGAAAGCCCCACAGGAGAACACGAGAAGGTAGCAGCTAGCACTGAGGTGTACTGCAGGAGCTCCCAGGGTGGAGGAACACAGATGTGGACCTGGCATCCCTGGGTTCATAGCTGCTTCCTTTGCTACTCCTCAGTATTCACTGGGAAAGGTCCCTGGTGGCTCAGTGGTAAAGAATTCACCTGCAATGCAGGAGATGCAGCAGGAGCCGCGAGTTCAATCCCCGGGTTGGCAAGATCCCCTGGAAAAGGAAATGGCAACCCCCTCCAGTGTTCTTGCCTGGGAAATCCAATGGACAGAGGAGCCTAGTGGGCTACAGTCCATGGGGTTGCAAAGAGTTGGACACAGCTAAGTGACTGAGTGTGCACGTGCACACACACACACACAGTATTCACTGAGGACTTTACAAGGTTCCAAATGAAGATAAAGACGCCATTGGGCCCCTCTAGAAAGGACCACTGGCTTTCCTCATCCCCCAGCCAGAAAAGCACTCTCCGCTGGACTGCACAAGGGAAAAGCTGTCAGTGGTTAGCAAGAGTCATTACTTTGGCTAATTTAGGAAATTTGGGATCTGTCCAGAAAGCTGGGTGGACCTCATTCTTCAGCATTCCGTGATGGACTATTTTTCATTTTGAATTGCTTTCCTAGCCCATCAACAACAGGAGTTAAAAATACAAAAGTCAGGGGCAAAAAATATAGAGAAGTTATGTTCCCAAAGCCTCCACAGGTAGGGGGATGCAATAGGCAACCACAAACCCCAGCCCACACCAACCTATCCTGCCATCAAAACTGAGAAGCAGAGGGGCCCACCCAACTCAATAACCAATGGAACTCCAATTTCAAATACATTTGATCATGTTATAAATGTGCTGTTTGGCTGCACAGACAGACTCTGCTATCCTCACTCTTTCAACAAAGACTTCCTGAGCCAGGTGTTCTGTGCTGGCACCAAGAACCCAGAGATTTTGTGGGTGTGTGCGTGTGCGTGCGCGTGTGTGTGTGTTTGTGTGTGTGGTCTCCACCCTTAAGGAGCTCAGTTTTCTGAGCTTAACAGATAGTAAATCAACAGTTACATCAATAAGTACTTTGGGAGAGAGAGCAATGCAGGGTGTTCTGGGAGCCAGGAGGAAGGTCATGTCCAGGGCATAGCGAAGTGCAGGGTGGGGAGAAGGTGTCCAGAAGAGCAGAAACCTGAGCTGAGTTACTGAAATGCGGAGCAGGGGAAGGGTCATTCCAAGGAAAGAGCCCAGCTCTGGCCAAGGCACCAAGGGGTGACGGCCATTGAGAAGCTAGGCTGAGGTTAGAAATATGGGCTATGGAAAAAGTGAAATGGGGAAGGTGGCTGAAGGCCAGTTATGAAAAGACTGCAGGCCTGCAGAGGGGGCTGGGGTTCTATTCTACAAGCAATGAGGAGCCCCTGGAGAGTTTGGGGGTTTTTTGGCCATGCGGTGAGGCATGTGGGATCTTAGTTCCCTAATCAGGGGTTTGAACCCTTTGCACTGGAAGCCTGGAGCCTTAACCACCGAACAACCAGGGAGGTCTTGCCCCTAAAGAGAGCTTTCAGCAGAAGAAAGCCTCGATAGAAGTGTGAGTTAGAAACTTCATGCTGCGAGGAGATGGGGGTGCAATTAGGAAGACAAAAGTGGCCCCAGGAAGGCCAATGAAGAGGCTATTAAAACAACCCAAAGGAGGAGTCCTAAGTGAAGAGGTGGGGAGGGAGAAGGAAGGCGGGAGGGATGAAGGAGCAGATGGGCTTTTCCAGATGAGGTAACGGGTGGACGATGACAGTGGAGGGAAAGGACACAGCCAAGGATGACTCCTGCAGCTGACACGCCTGAGGGGGTTTAAGTTCCACCCAAGGCAGGCACCACAGGAAGACAGACGCACTGGGTACCAGGAGAGGGCTGACCGGAAGTCCCCGCGGGACCATAGCTCGGAGCGGGGGTGGGGGTGGGGTGGGGGTTGGGAGAGGCTCTGGGCATTTTCCGGCGACTTCAGGATACCGGTGAGCAGTGATGAGCTCGGCGGGGAGGAATACTGGGGCTGACCCGAACGGGATCAAGCAAAACCTTATTAAGCTAAAGTCTGAGAAAAAGAGAACCTGCACACCAGGCTGCGGAGGCCAGGTCTACAGAACTGCAGAGAACCAGGGGGTGGCAGGGCAGACAGTAAGCAGAGGAGGGGCGCGAGACGGGAGCGCTCAGCCCCGCTAGAGGCAGGAGGCCCCTCTGACACCCAGGGGGCGCTCTCGCGGCGGGGAGCAGGTAGCTGGTATCAGCAACCGCACCAAGCCTAGCAGAGAACAGTGTGGAGGTATTCGCAGCCATCCCAAAGAGCATTATTATGGCTTTCTAAAGAGGCTAATCCTGCCTCTCTGACCTTAGATCTCACCCCCTCTACTCTGTCTGTCCTGCTTATGCATCTGCCTCATGAGGACAGAACTTGTCTGGTGTCTCCTCTATGATCACAGTGCCGAGCCCAGTGCCTGACACACCGAGGCTACGCACCTTGTCCCAGGCTGCCTGGTTCACTAAAAACAACAAAATCCAGTGGGCACATGCCACACACCCAATACCAGGCTGGATGCTGGTATCCAGGGGAGCAAGACAAAACAGGACCCTGCCCTTGGAACCTGAAGTTGGAGGTGAGCAGAGAGAAACTCAAGTATTTCAACAAAAAGCAGATTATCACTGCCGCAGAGCTAGGACTGGAATCTGACTGTCATGCTTTCTAGTGAGATTTCCTTTCCAAGCCCAAGGGTGCTGCCTTCTCCAACAAAAGGGACATTTCAGCTGGGGAAACAGTCAAGTGTTTAAAGTTTGGCCTTAGTCTCTTCCAGGGGTCCCACACTCCTGCCGCCCTTTTAATAGACTCCTAAGAAGCAGGAACACCCGTTGTAGGCTCTTAGTATTTAACCTTAAGAGCTCATGCTGGCTCCAATCCTTCTACGTAAGACAGAGGAGCAATTCCGGATTCAGGTGGGAATTAGGTGGGAAACATTCAGAAAGCAGTGCAAACCAGGGGTCAGATACTCTGGGTTCAAATCCCTTCTAACCTCGGGCAGGTTACTCAGTCTCTTGTGATTTGATTTCCTGTTGCTGAAGTTGAAACACTAATGCCTCTGTCGTAGGTTGTTGCAAAGATGAAATTAAAATAATACCTACAGAGCACTCAGCACTGTGCCCAGAACTCAGTGAGATTTCACGAAACGGAGGCTGCAAACCTGCTCCACCTGTTGCTTTAATGACTCCATCTCGAACTGATATATTTGTGAAAAGTGAGCCCAAAACTACTCAGAATTCAAACCCAAGGACATACACTGAAAGTGTTTGAAACATAAATTGCTATCTAGTTGAGTGACTTGAGGAATTGTCTCAGATTCCCATACTTGGGCAGACTGCAGTACGGAGTTTCATTTCCATTTCTTGCTCTATCCTATTTTCTCCTCCAATTCAGGCAAATGCAACTATTTCCCCAACAGATCGCATCTTGTCTCATGGCAGGGGTCCAGACACGGACTGGATTCCACTGGTGCAAGTTGTAGCAGAGCTCGGAACACCACACCTCAAACAAAGTGTAAGAACACAATCGCAAGCCCAAGGTACACACAAACTCCCAAACACACTTGGCTCCAGAGAAGGACAGGAGACCGGTCACAGCATGCTTTGCTTGCCTCTAAGCTAAAAAGCTTATTTTGGCATTCAGATGCTGAAATCTTTGTATCTCCTTTCTTTTACCACTCAAACTCTCCATAACTGGTCTCTTTTTACTAACGTCTCTGATTCTTAATCCCTCTTTTATGATGGACCCTGTGCAACCTCGCTGCCTTCCCCCTTCTGCCTCCCTGCAGCATGTTCTCAAGGCCAGCTGTAACCACCTTATCACTAATACAGCAGCCTTCCCTCAGGTCCCTTTCTCCCTGGTCTCTGCTGCCCCATCCTCTCTGCTTCCTGAGACTCTCTCCCCTTTGGCTTCTGGTTCTCTTCCAGCTTCTGTTTTTCCCATCCCAGAGTTATGCACATTCACTAAGGCTCAGCCCTCAGCTCATCATGGAGAGAACTTATTAATCCTATGCTTCTGTTCTACATCTCCAGGCCTACCCTTCCCAGCCCAGGTGCTGGCCATGCATTTCCAATGATCTATTAGACATGTCCTGTGCATGAACCACTGCCACCTCGAATTCAGTATATCTAAAACTGGATGCACCAGCTATCCTTCTTCACCCCAAACTGCCACATTTTGGTCAATGGTTACGAACTATTAAGTTTAAAGATTCATCTTCTTTGGCTCCTGTCTTTAAAGTCTAAGAATACCATAAACCCTACGTTTCTCCCTTTGCACTATCTCTTCTTTTGGTCCTTTGCTCCATCTTAACTGCCGCTAGCCACGTGACTTCATGCCTGGACTGCTGCTGCTGCCTTGGAACACAGTCTATGCTTCTTGTCCAGAATGCCCCTAACATGTTACTTCAGCCATTTTACTTCTTTGCTCCAAATAACTTCAATGGCTTCTTGCTGTCTCCAAGTGCCTCAGCCTAGCATTCAGGGTCTAAAAAGGGGTGGGCAAACTATAGCCCCCAGGCCAAATTCGGTCCACTATCTGTTTCTGTAAATAAAGTATAATTGGAACACAGCCACACCATTACATATTATCTATGGCTGCTTTCCCGCTACAATGGCAGAGTTGAGGAGCCATGATAGAGACCATATGGCCTAGGAAGCCGAAAATATTTACCATCTGATCCTTTACAGAAAGTTTGCTGACCCTGGTTTAGAATAATCAGCCACCAGCAGATCCTGCCAAACTTCTTACTCACCACTCCTTTGGATGAAATTTTTGTTCTCGTGGGTCTTTTGCTGAGTCCACTTTCTTTCCATCTTATACCCACCTTCTCAAGCCAGAAAAGCATATTTCATCCCCCAACTGGACTTGTCGATCCTTCAGAACACAGTCAAGCTCTGCCTCTCTGTGAGGCCAGCTTTATCCATCCCCTGTACCTGGGGGAACTTCCCCTCTGGCCTCTCTCTGAATCTACCACAGAAACATAAATTGAGATCCCCTTCTCCTGCAGATCTTTTCCACCTACGCTGTGGGCTTCTCCAGAGTACAGGTGCAGTACCCTTCACAGAGCAGTACCAGTGATAACAACCTTGCCCTTCATTCCAAATACCAATCCTTGATAGCATAATTCAGTAAGAAGGCATCAAACAAACTTACCAATGAAGGCCTAGCATTCCACATTTGAAAAGTTAAGCTTGGGTCCAAAAACATGCACGTTAGACAGCACCACCTAAAAGCCAATGAAATAAGAGTTTAGCTTGAAAAGAGAACATGTCTACATTTTCTTTAAATTTACAACTCCCAGTGAGTTTTGATTCACTGTCCTCCCAGGCTGGCCTTCTCTGCCTAGAAAATACTGCTCATCCTTCAAATCCACTGGACACTGTCTCCCTGGAAGCCACCCCAGTGTCCAAGACAGGCCAAGTACCCCTCTTGTCAGCTCCCGCGGAACTCTGGTGAGACATTTATGGTAACACGGGGTACAATGTAGCATAACTTCTTATTTGGGAATAGGGGTCTCCTTAGACTGTATGCTTGTCAAGAGGAGAGATCTGATAAATTCACCCCATCCCTTATCCCCACTGCCTAGAATACTATGGGCATTTAGATAGTTCTCAATAAATATTTGTAAAATGGGTGGAAAAGTTAACCCACTCAATTCATAAAGACATGCCCAGGTATCTACAATTCTGCTGGGCCACAGATGTCATCCTAGAAATGCATGCTTCAATCCCACTGCTTTTAATAGGCAATGGTTTAACAGGCAGGATTAATGAGATTAATCTTCTAAATGCACACCTTTGGAATGCCACTTCCCTGAGCAGAAACCTTCAGAGGTTCCCAGAACCTAAGAAGGCAAGCCAGACTCCACAGGCAGGCTGCCAGGCCTACAACAACTGGCCCAGCCTGAGTCTGCAGCCTCAGCTCGTGTGGTCTCCCCCAGTGGACCCCTCACTCCAGACAGGAAGGACTGGTGGCCAGTCCCTTCTCTCAGCATTCTTCCTCCCCTTCTTGCCACATTATCTCCTTCTATACTACAGTGACCTCCATTTCAACATCTTGTTCCAGACCAAGGTCATGGTGGGGCCCAAGAAGGCTTTTTTTTTTCCTTTAGAAGTGTGTGTGTGTGTGTGTGTGTGTGTGTGTGGTGGTGGTGGTAAAAAACACATAACAAAATTTACAAGCTTAACCATTATTAAGTGTGCAGCTCGGTGGCATTACATACATTCACACTGTTATGCAAACACTACCATCCAGCTGCAGACTCTTTATTGGCCACAAAACTGAAATAACAGCTCTATTTTCTCCTTTCCTCCCTGTCCATGGCACCCAAAACGTTTCTGTGGAATGAATGAATGAAGACTTGAATAAATCTGACCTCAATCCTCCCTACAAAAGCCAGAAGTACTGTCTCTTTCTGCTGGACTCCCATGGTATATCTTCACATCTTTCTCAGACCTATTTCCCCCAATCTTAAATGACCCTTTTAGCACACTTGTATTCTCCTTCAAGGCGGGAACTACAACTTATTGGCAAGGCTGCGCTTGGGTCCAGAAGCATGAATTTAGCTTGTCCTCCGTGTTATTAGATCTGACGGGCAAGTCTATGTCTTCCCCATATAGCTCTTGCAGTCAGTGAATCACTCCCTCTTGTTGACATCTCTCTTCACTTGGCTTCCAGGCTAGCGTTCTAGGCTTTCCACCCACTTCACTCGCTGGCTGCTCGTTCCCTTTGCTGATTCTTCCTCATCTCCCCACATCCTAATGTCAGAAAGCCCCAGGGCTCGAATTATAGTTCTCCTTTCTGTATTCCTTCAATCGCCCCCTGGGTGATCTCACCTAGTCTCCTATCACCTATACATCAAGGATGCCCAGATTTCTCTCCAAGCGCAGGTCTCTTGTTTGGACTCCTGGCTAGTATATTCTACTGCCTGCTTTAGGGAAGATGTCAAGTGGAGAGGAGGTCTCTGTGAGATGTTTGATGTATCAAATTTGACACGTCTCACATAGTCCCCTGACCTTCCCCCAGACCTGCTCTTCCCAGAATCTTACCAATCTCAGTGTAAGGGCATGGTCTCCTGATCTTCTAGTTGCCAGGGCCAGAGGTTTGGAGTCATTCTCATCTCTCTTTCTCTCTCCAATCCTCACCAAAACTGGTTTTTATCTTCAAAATAATGGGTTGGTCAAAAACTTCGCTCGGGTTTTTCCATAACATCTTAGTTAAAACCCAAATGAACTTTTTTGCCAACTCAATATATTCAGAATGTGGCCATTCCTCACCTCCTCCACCATCACCACCCTAGGTTATTGCCAGAGCCTCTAACTGGTACTCCTGCTCTCTGCTTCTGCGTTTGATGTCACTGCCACCTCCACCCATAGCCTAGTCTCAATACAGGAGAGTCTGTTATGATGCAAGACAGATTATGTCACTTCTTTGGTTAAAAGTCTTCTAAGCTTTCCCAGCAAGGACAATGCCCAAGGGACAAGTGTTTCCAAAGTAGACTGCCAGGCCCCGGGGTAGGCTGATGGGCAAGGGGGGTCTTCCAGCCAGTGTCCCCTCCCGACCATCTATTTCGTGACTGGCAGTCCTGATATATCTCCTATTATCTGACTCCTTAAAGAAAAGATACTTCTTAAAAGGAGAAAAATATAATTAATCAACTTACTTTCCCAGTTAGGATACCACAAGAAGCCATTAACATTCACATTTCTTAAGAATTCATAAGAAAGACATGTTGAGTCTGTCACCAATTCATAACTCGTTTCCAAAGAGAAAGTTAGCCTTCTGGAGAACAGCTGTTACCCGCTCGGTGCTGGTGGCGAGTCCTCCTGAAGCCCCCTTCACTCACCATGCCCTGTCTGCCTGATTGTCTCCTCCAGACTCTCTCTCTCTCCTTGGCGTACCTGATGCTGTGGCTGGAGGTGAAGTCCAAATGAAATAAGAATTGAAGGACTGGAAGTAGCTCAGGTCCTGTCCGTTCTCCTCAGAACAGCAGCAGCAGCCTCTCAACCAGTCTCCCCAGATCTACCCATTGATGGTTTAGCCGCAAGTCGGGTCCAGCTCTTTGGGGACCCCGCTGACTGATTTTCAACCACAACCTCATATAGTGATAAATTTAAGAAAACCTAAATTTGATCAAGTCCCCTGCTTTATAACTTTCCAAAGAGCTCCTGGGCTTCCCAGGTAACACAAGTGGTAAAGAATTCACTTGCCAATGCAGGAGACATAGGAGCCACGGGTTCGATCCCTGGGTTGGAAAGGACCCCTGGAGGAGGAAATGGCAACCCACTCCAGTATTCTTGCTAAAAGAAGCCCATGGACAGAGGAGTTACAGTCCACGGGGTCACCAAGAGTAGGACATGACTGAACGTCTAAGCACACACAGAGTTCCTACATTGCCATATGACAAATTCTTCAAAATATATTACAACAAACCACAGTAAATACTCTTTTTTTTTATCTTCCCTAGATACTTTTATTCTGCTTTCTTCTTAAAGAGGCCTTGCTTGACCCGATGGGGGCGGTGGGCGGGTGGGGTGATCTCTCCAGCTCAGATTAGAGCAGTCTTCGCCCCCACGACAGCCAGTTGTGCTGTAGCGCTCCCAAAGGCCAAGCACGTCACCCAAGCTGGGCCACCCAGAGCCGTTCTCTAGAACTGATATACGGATGCAGAGAAAGGAGTTCTCCCTTCACTGGAATTGCTACACTGGGACTATCAGCAGGGGTGCCTCCCCAGGGAGGGAGGCCTGTCTGCAGTAGGAAAGGCTGATGCTAACGCACAATGAACCCGAGGTGCCAGATGGATCACCAACAGGGTCAGCTCCTTTTCCGGAACCTCCTGCTTTTGTGAACTCCTACAGCATCCCGCATCCTTCCCAGTTATGGAACCAGTAACTACCCACTCATGCCTCCACGAGCTGGAGTCCCAGTAGGGGACTCCTGGGATGTTTTCTCTATCTGTGCCTTTCTCCACATTGGTTCCTCTGCCCAGAATGTGAGCTCCCTGGGTTTTTACACAGCAGCCAGGCTTCCTCTGTGAAGTCAGCCCTGAAGGCAAGCACAGCAAGTCCAGTCTTACTGACATGCTCTAAAAAGCCTAGCATATACCCACTGGGTTATACTCACACCCCTCCCCTGCCTTCCCAATCTCCTAGCTAGTTGCCCAAGCTAGAAATCTCAGACTCACCTGGTCTTTTCAGACTTCCTCAAGGCCCACGTGGACTCCCCCTTCTTCTTTCTGCCCCACGTCTGCTGTCACAGTCCAGAACCTCATCCTCTCCTCCCTGAGCTCAGGTACCAGCCTCCTGGTCTCTCTGCCCCTCCCCTTCCCCATCCCTCCACACTGTGGCAGAGATGAACTTCCAAGAGCCCTTCTACCACCTACAGAGTCAAAACCCTGATGTGAAGGCCCTTCACATACTGGCTTCCACCCAGTCCTCTAGTTTCTCCAACCACTTCCACTTCAGGAGGATGAAGAAGACACACTTTCCCCATCCTTCTGTGTACAACAAAAACCCCTGAACGGGACACACAAAGCGAATGCGAGAAGACTCTGAAGGCAGAGTGAAGAAGGCAGTCCAGCGAGGGGCCTCAGACCCGGAGGAAGGACACTGTGGCAGTGGCAGTTGGAATGGAAGAGCCTGGAGATGCCAACAAGCACAGACCAAAAAGGCTCCAACGAAAGCTTGCTGCCTGCAGCAAGACAGACAACTTTTAGATAATAACTGCACTATATCAGCCAACACCACAGAATAGCCCATGGTCCCACCCATACCCATACAACGAAGGGCAAATGACATCTGTAAAAAACATTTACAGCTAACCACGCGCTTACTGGTGAAAAGACTGAATGCTGCCCCCAATATCAGGAACAGACGATGCTGTCCACTCTTTGCACTCTCACTCAACCAAGTGCTCCAAGTCCCAGCCAGCACCAGAGGCCACAAAAGCAAATAAAACAGACTGGAAAGGAAGAAATAAAACCGTCATCTCTATTTGTAGATGATATGACTGTCCAGATAGAAAATCCTGAGGAATATAACCAAAAAAGAAAAAAAAAAAAAAATGCCTACGACCAATGAGTGAGTTTAGCAACGATGAAGGATATAAAATAAAAACAAAAATTCAACTGTTTTCCTGTATACTAGCAATGAACGTGTGCACACTGAAATTAAAAATATAGTATCATTTACAATCACTAAAAAAAAAAAGAAAGGAATACTTGGGTGTAAATATAATTTCTTGCAGCAAATCATTCTAGTCTACTCTGCCGGGAGGGCAGGAACAGTATATATTTGTTTCCCTCTCCAATGAAACCAAAATACTGAGCCAGTGCCCAGCACCTAGAAGACAGGCAATATTTGTTGCCACAGCTCATACTCTGCTCTGTTTAAGATAGACTTTCTTTCCCTTTATGCTCCTAGTGGGAGCATCGTCCACTAAAAAATTCCCTCTCTCATTTCTGCCTTGGCAGGTCATGATTGCCAAGAAGAACCAGGGAAGCTGTTTCTGCTCCCACTCCAAAACACAGTTATATTCTTACATTACACACAGCATGGACTGGAAATGGCCTCTGCAGGCTCCTCTCTATCACGCAGAGGGAAACTGGGCGCCTTCCACATCAGCCTGAGGGAGGGGCCCTGAGGCTCAGCCCGAAGACCCCCGGTAATGACATGAGACCCCTGACAGTGCTGTGCCCTCCGGACTCTGTGCTGAGAGGAGTCACAGATGTCCCCCCAGTCCCGCTGTCTAAAAGCTCATTGTGAAAAAGAACTGCCTATCTGTGCTGAAGGAACTACTGTGGAGGAGAAGAGGCTATGAGAGATAGGTCAGGCCCAGAGGGTGTCTGGATAACTTTTTCCAAAAACTCTTCCCCTCTTTTTACTTCTAAGGGTTGAAAGTTGAGTCTAATAGTCATTAAGCAAAAGCCACAATCCACAATCTCAGAACCATCCTGAGTCCTCTCTTTCAGTCCCACCCCACCACCCATTCCACAGCAAAACCTGTTCTACCTTCAGAACAGAGCTCAAATCCAACCACTTCCCAGCATCTCCACCACCACCTCCTCCACTCAGGACCTAGCTGCTCTCATCACTCACTGGATAATGCCAACAGACTCAACTTCTCTCCCTGAGTCCTCCTTCAACACAGCACAGTGAGCCTTTCAAGATATGACTCAGATCATGCCATTCCTCTTTCAAAACGCTGAAGTCCCTGTCACTCACAAAGCAACCAAGTCCTGACAATGACCTTAGTGGCCTGGCCCCCTTACTTCTCTGCCCTCACTTTCTGCCACGTCTTCACCTTCTCCTCACTCCATCCCAGCCACTCTGTCCACCTTTACCCGCTGTTCCCAAGCCTGACTGTCTTCCCCAGTTAAACCCATGACTAACTTCTTCACCTCATTCACTATACACTATACTAGGAGTTTATCCATCTTTGCGAGCCTGTCAGACTCCTCTGTTCACAAGATTTTTCAGCCCTCTAGGCTTCTCTGTTCATGGGATTTTTCAGGAAAGAATATTGGAGTGGGTTGCCATTTTCCCCCTCCGGGGATGTTCCCAAGCCAGGGATCGAACCCACATCTTCTGTGTCTCCTGCATTACAGGTGGATTCTTTACCTGCTGAGCCATCAGGGAAGACCGCATTCTATAAGTTCACCAAAATCCATTTCCTTTTACTTGTAAGCACATGGCTGGACTACATTTCCCAGCTTCCCTTGCAGTCAGGAGTACACATGTGACTGAGTTCTGAGTATGAGGGATGCAAGGCGTCTTCCACACTGGCCTGTAAAAACATCCCCAAAGTCCTCTCTCTTTTTCAGCTGAATGGAAAGGAATCTGAGGGCCTTGACAGAGACACAAGATAGAGGGAGTATGGGTCCCTCAACAACCCTCAGGAAGGATGCCTGCTAACCAGGAGCAGCCCCACTGGAACTTTTCTCTATGAGAAATAAAAGTTTTCTTGAGTTGACACACTGAGATTCGGGATGTCTGTTTGCTATCTGACCTAACTCTGTCTCCTTCTCAATGAGGCCTTCGATTACTCTATTTAAAATCCTCCCAATGCTTCTTAGCTGACCACCTTACTTTGTTTTTCCCCAGAGTCCTTATTACCATACAACATACTGTGTATTTTGGGTTTTGTTCCTCTATCTCTCTGAATAGGAATGTAAGCTAAAGGCAGGAATTTTTGCTTTTCTTTTCCCCTTGTTGTATCCCCTGGGCCTAGAATAGTGCTTGGCAAGTTGTAACAACAATCCTGTGTGGTTGAATGAATGAATAAATGAATGAATGGGACTACATGGGCTCCAAGGTCAGCAAGGCCTGGGTGGAGGCCTGCTCTGCCATTTACTGTGTGACCTGGGGCAAGTTACTCTCCCTCTGCAAGACTCATTTTCTTCATCTGTAAAATGGGAGGAAGTAACAGTACTTTCTTTATAGAGACTGGAAATAATTAAGATCATGAATATAAATCTTTTACTGCAGTGCCTA
Organism: Bubalus kerabau; assembly: GCF_029407905.1. NCBI lineage: Eukaryota > Metazoa > Chordata > Mammalia > Artiodactyla > Bovidae > Bubalus > Bubalus kerabau. The sequence continues at coordinate 39,365,458 of NC_073638.1, forward strand.
GAAATAGCTCAGGCTCCATAAATGCTAATTACCAACATTGTCAACTCAAGGCCAGAGGACAAGACTGGGTGTCAGGCCCTGAGAGGAAGGAACTGAACAGATATTTACATGCACAAAGTCTTCTAGAAGAAATTGTGGCAAACACCTAGGTAGTGAGATTCAAGAGCTGCCTGAAAGTTCTCAGTAAACTGCAAACAATCAGAAAAACATGACAACTGGTGTCAGGGGTGATGAAAAATGTGTGTCGAGTCTGCAGAAAAGCATTGCTCTGGAGAGAGCACTACCCCAGTGATGAGAGATCACTCTGTGCCTTTTAAGAAACAATTTTCACAGCAAAGCTTGAGAAGAGAGAGGCCTCTTGCATCATGAGGACAAGGTAATAAGGCTATAAAAATGGAACTCAAATAAACCACACACAGAGCCCACATGGGCCCAATTTTCCAGGAAAAACAGCGATTGCTGCAGCATTCAGATGAGGCAGTCACACTTATGCGTGAGCATAGCAAATAGCTTTCAGAAATCATTAGGCTGCAGAAAAGCCACTGGGTTTGCCAAATTAGCCGTGCCAGCTCTCACCTGCCCTCTCTGTCACGACTGCCTCTCTCTACCAATAAGAAGATACAGGCAATGATACCCAGTGCCTGCACTTGCTTCACCATCTTCAGAATACAGAGCCTCCTGGAGCGAACAGCACTGTGTCAGGAGAGCCCGGGCTGACACTCCTGTGTCTGCAGCCTGGCCGACCCCTCCACACAGGCCCTCTAGGCTTTCTGGTTGGCTCAGACATGCCCTCAGATCTCACCTCCTGGAACTCTCTGCCTTGTTGACAAACCCCTCCTTGAAGGTCCTTCTTCCTGAGGCTCCGTCCACAGCTCTCACCAAACTCCCCCAAACCCACCACCATGATCCCTTTTATGTCCATCTCTGGCCCCTCTCCCACGTCTGCATCTCTAAACGTTGGTACCCCAAGCCTCTAAAATGTGGTGTCTACCCACCTTTCTAATTCATGTATGTTCTTCCTCTATATGGGAGGCAGGACAGCTTTCGGTTAGAAGAAGATATTCTGGAGCCAGACCAACTGGGTCTGGTCTCAGTTGTATAACACTATGGTCTTAGGCAGTTAATAAACTGTTTTATGTCTATCCATTCATCTGTAAAATGGAGATGATTATAAAAGACCTCATTTGGGTCACTGCAGGGATTAAATGAGCTAATAAAGAGATAAAGTTCTTAGAACCATGCCTCACACCTGATACACTCCATAATGTACTGGCAATGACTGCTATTACACGAGCCATTGTTTAAGCCAAACCCCAAACATATACCCTGTCCTTCTGCCTCAGTTTCCTCTACTCAGGCCTTTTATCTTCGCTGGAGATGTCCAGGCACTATCTCAGCCAGTCCTTAGGGTGCTGGCAGGAGTAACCACTCTTAAACACCTTTCTGTAATCCCCCACCCCAGCTGTCCAATGAGATGGAATTCCTCCTTTCTCTAACAGGGTCGGGCTGACTTCTCCCAGAGCCCTCTTCTTAATCTCTCTTGAGTAATCATTAATTTTATTTTAGTTTTTTAAAATTTTTATTTATTTATTTCTGGCTGAGATGGGTCTCTGTTGCTGGCACGTGGGTTTTCTCTAGCTGTGGCAACCGGGGGCTACTACTCTCTAGTTGCGGTGAGCAGGCTTCTCATTGCAGTGGCTTTTCCTGTCGCAAAGCATGGGGCCCTAGAGCACAGGCTGGGTAGTTGTGGCGCATGGGCTTAGTTGCCCTGAGGCATGTGGGATCTTCCCCAGCCAGGGATCGAACCTGTGTCCCCTGCATTAGCAGGTGGATTCTTAACAACTGAACCACCAGGGAAGTCTGAGCAGTCATTAATTTTAGACTTGTCTTACCATCCCACTCCCAGTTCATAAGCTCCTCAGAAACAGGGGTGCATTGGGTTTTTTCCTTCCCAAGTTTTTATCCCCTGTAACCTTATTCACTGTAAAGACTCAGTCAACATTTGCTGGATTATGTTGAAATGCAAAGTCTGGAGCGTGGGTCTATATAACAATCAACAGAGACCAAATCAACAACAGATCAGCAGGACGGAGGAAGCCTTCCCCATCACCCCAATACAGATGTCTAGTTACAAAGAATATGAGGGACCAAGTGAGTGACATCTGTTTCTCTGTTTCATTCTAGCCATTTACTGCTGCTGCTGCTAAGTTGCTTCAGTCGTGTCCGACTCTGTGCGACCCCACAGATGGAAGCCCACCAGGCTCCACCATCCCTGGGATTCTCCAGGCAGGAACACTGGAGTGGGTTGCCATTTCCTTCTCCAATGCATGAAAGTGAAAAGTGAAAAGGAAGTTGCTCAGCCATGTCCAACTCTTAGTGACTGCATGGACTACAGCCTACCAGGCTCCTCCATCCATGGGATTTTCCAGGCAAGAGTGGCCAACAAAAAGCCAAAACCTTTTCAGGAAGTTGGCAATCTGCTTCCACTGCGAAGAAGACAGGCTCACTCTGTCTTAGGCAGACATGGTTTCTCCCTCAAAAATCCTATTCACTTTTTCTTGTTTTAGGCTATTTCTCTAAAACATCCTCAAGAAGACATCATTGTTTATTTTGTTATTGTTTTAAACAAAATGCCAAAGATACACGGACACATAATTCCTCAATTTTCTACAGGCAGATTACTCCTTAAGAGGATGTATGGGGCTCACCTCCATAAAAACAAACAAGCCATGTATTACTTGTAAATACACAGCCTTTTCCTTATGTCCAATCTCACATTACCGTTACCCTGCCTCTTCAATCATGGAAAATATGACAAAGACCTTCCTAGCATTTAAAGTAAAATTTGAATATATTCTCAGGATATTCTTCTTGGAAAAAAAAAAATCTGATTCTTTATCTAATCTTGGGCCATCGCCATTAGCTAGATAAATGTCAACCTAATGAAACGATTCTGTAATATACAAAGATGGCTTAATGCAGCATTAGCGGAAAGAGCAAAAATTAGAAGTAATCAAAATGCCCCATAACAAGCTCATGGCTTAATGAAGGCATTCCCTTGATAGAATATTACACAGCCATCTTAAAGAAGCATGTTGGAATGAGGGAGCCATGTGGAAAAAGGCTGAAAGTATTGTCTTAAGAGGAAATGGGATGCTAAGTGTAGGATGTGTGTTCTTGCCACTAAGGTTGCCCCAGCTGGGCAGACAAGGCCCAGAGTTTGAAGTCAGAAGCAAGGAAAGTTAAGGGAAGGCTAAGAGAAAATCTCAGTTAACAGGGCCAGTGGGGCTGGTGGTAGGAAGATGAGAAGCTTGTGCATGGGGCGGGATCCCTGCTAAGGAGTAGAGAACAGACAAAGGGAAAGGTGCCCCAAAGCCAAAGTTATTTCAGGATTCCATCCCAAAGCACACAAGGGGAATGGGAACGGGAACCCTTCCATTGCAGAATGAATCAATCCCTGGGTGAGAGAACAAGTTTCAAAGCCCTAAGATGCTTAAAGTCAAGCCTTGGCCTTTCCACGGGGCTCCCACCAGAAGGCTCAGCCCTTTCCAATCCTCTGAGGCTAATCCTGCCCCAAGGCAGGAGGGATTTAAGGGGCTCTAGCCTAGAACCCAGGGATTTAGCTTGTTTGCTGATAGCCTGGCAGATAAAGAAATTGAGCCCCCTGAGAACAAGTATCTTAGCCAAGGCCACACAGAGAGTTAGGGGCTGAGCTGACACTTGAACCTAAGCCTGCCTGTCTCTGGGTTTATAGCTCTTCCGCAGAGCAACTTGGTGCCAGACAACTGACAAGTCAGACCAACTGGGCCTGCACGATGACAAAGAAGCAATGGACTATGACCAGGTGAGCCAACAAGATCAGGGCAGGAAGACCCCAGGACACCAACAACAGCCCCCGAAGAGGGACATGAAGAGGCCCCCAGGGGCCACACTGTGGAAAGGCCAAGGCTTCAGGGGTTTCAAAGTTGTTCTCTCAGGCAGGGATTGATTCATTCTGCAATGGAAGGGTTCGATTCCCCTTGCCCACCCTGGGATGGAATTCCTGAAGTGACACCTTGGCTTTGGGGTGCCTTTCCCATCTTCCATTCTCTACTTCTCAGCAGGCCCCTGCCCCGTGCCCAGGCTTCTCATCTTCCTACCACCAGCCCCTCTGGCCCTGTTAATTGAGATTTTCTTAGTTTGCCCCCTGCTGTACCCCAGCCCATGCCAATCCCTGCCTCTAACCCCTCAGCCTCCTGCACTTTGTTGGTTCAGCTGAAGCTCACTGCCCTGTGGGTAATCACTGCTGGTCCCTGAAGCCATGACCTCCAGCACTGCTGTGCCACCTTTTGGGTCCCACAGGACCATCTCTGGACACAAGAAAGACTCCAGAGCTCCTCCCCACAGCTCCCATCCCCCTTGACTCCTACCCCTACCTCCACTAGAATCCCCAATCTGAACATCTCCTGCCAATACAAGAGACCAAACTCCCTGCCTAGCATGTAAGGTCTCCCTCGTGGAGCCCAAACCACCTACCTGACCAGGGCTCCTAAGGCACCCACCCCCTTCCCCAGGTTAAGCAGGGGCTCGTTCCTTATGCCACCTTCAGAAGGCATGCTCCCCTCGCCACCCAAATGCCCCTAAGCACCAGCTCAAGCTTTCTCTCATTTTTTTCTTCCAAATACACTGATCTCCACTGAAAGAATCCAACCCTTTGGGGTCTAAGTAGCCAAAGAGCCAGGATCTCAAATATGGAACAAGCAGCTCATCCTGACACTGTTATCCAAAGGGCTATGCACAGGAGGGCCTTCTCTCCCCAAATCTACTTGAAACACACCATCAGAGAGTCTGTCATTTAAGCAATTGTCAAATTCTCCCTTGACCTCTCTCCTTGGGAACAGATCGTTAGGCAGTGATGCTGGAGCCAGGACAGCTGGTAAGGATCCTGGCATATTCAAGAGCATCCCACTTGCAGTAAGCACTTCCTGAGCTCCTATTCTGTGCCAAATGGCAGGCAAAGGGCACAAAGACACAAATTCAGACACACCAGTCGTTGCAGGAATTCAAAGTCAAACAAGGAAAGGAGTGAGATAAGCCTCACTAATGCAGCATGACAAATGCCACCCAGAGAGAGAAGGCACAGAGGGAAGAAAAGCAAGGAAGAGAGGCAGAAAGATTCAGTTCAGCCGAGAAAGGGGTGGGGAAGGGCTCATAGAGAGCCGAACGTGAGCTGGTCCCCGAGGGGTAATCAACATGAAACACAACAGCCGTCCCCATGTACTGGGTGCTGACTGTAAGCTGAGCGCTGCGCCAGACACTTCACTTACTCTGTCGCAAACTCACTCATTCATTTTGGACCGGACTACCTGTCAGGCTCTAATTTAGGCACTCTAGATAAATACAAAATAAACACAATTTGCGGCCCTCAGAACCTAGATCCTGTTGAAAAAAGACAGACAATAAACCAGATAAGTAAAATGTATTATATGTTAGATGGTGATAAGAGCTAAGAGGAAAAATACAGCAAAAAAGGGAAAAGGGAAACGGGGGTGGGGCAGTGCGCTGGGTGATACAACTTTACACAGGGTGTCATTAGAGAAAAGACCTGGAGAAGCTGAATGAACAGCCAAAGGGGTATCTAGGGAAGAGCATTTGGGGCACAGGGGTGCTCACTGGCAAGAGCTTGGACAGGAAGCATGTTTGGTGTGTCTGAAGAACAGCAAGGGCTCCAGAGTAGCTGGAGAGAAGCGAGAGAGGGGCAGGCAGGATCGGGGTGGACAGTGTTGTGCACTGCATGACTCAAGAAGGCGCAACTCACATGCACCACGGTGCGCCATGCAGAACCCAGTCTGCTCAAATCCTCCAGGCCCTGGGGTGGGAGATGAGGTGAGAGAAGTACTAGGAAGCCCTGTGGGCCAGGAGAAGGCTTTTCCTCTGAGTGAGATAGGAAGCCGCTGTCAAGAGGGTTCTGAGCCTGAAGCATGACCTGAGCTGATCTCCTCTTCTTGGGATTGTGGGCCAAGAGTACAGCCAGGACACAGGCTGGAAGCAGGAGACCGCTCGGGAGGCTACTTGTAATAAACACACTCAACTATGTATCTCACATCCTCACAATCCCGTGAGGCTGGTGCAATGCTCACTCTTTCACAGATGAAGAGATTAGGCTCCAGAGAGATCTGGTCACTAGCCCAAGGTTCTGGCCTGGGCAGTGGCAGACTGGCCAGGAGTGGGAAGTGGGGGATGAGAACATTCCAGGGGGAGTGAATAGCATCAGCCATGGAACAGGAGACTGGCAGGGCTGGCATACTTGGGGAAGGACAGGCTCATGGTCTGGGGAAGGTTGAGGCAGGGCTGGCACATGGGGGCAAATAGCCAGGGCAGCTAGTGAGGCCTGTCTGTGCCCTGGCCACTCCCACATGGCTGCCTACCAGCAGTGTCCAAGCCAGCACCGTTGCCCAAACCAGAACCACCACCTCCCAACCCATCTCCCTCTCCATGCCTGTCATCCCTACCTCAGTCTACAGACAATCAGAAGAGTCCTTGAACAAAAGAGATTAGATACTAGTTTCTTGCTCTCAGCACTCCAGCGGCTTCCCATTGTGCCAGGCGACCAGTAGACCCTCAGTTGATGTCGAATGAAGGGATGACTCCCTCATCCCTGCAGCGTCATCCAGGCCTGGCCCTGGAAGGTGGAGGACCCCTTCCTCCTCCCTCTTCAGCAGGTGTGGCCAGTGAGACCCTATTAATCCATCAAAATGCAAGAGGAGATGGCAGCCATTCGGACCACCTGGGGGCAGCTTTGAGATTCAACTTTTTAAAATAATATTGCTTACTTCAGAGCAAACTCGAGGCACTTTACCACACTGTGGCCAAGGAGAAAGAGGTCTGCAGATATGCCCGGGCTGGAAAGACTGTAAGAGGTGCCTTGTCCCTGAGTCCCCAGCGCTCTGGACAACATTCTCCGTGTGGATGATGCCTAAGAGCTGTGTGAGCATGACAGAACCGCAGGCACTAGGCAGGTAGTGAAAGGCTTTCCTCCCCGAGACTGTGAACTCAAGGGGTGGAGCCAATGACTGTATTCTTTCCCGGAGGCCTAATACAGTGGATCCAGCGCTATCTCAGAAACTAGGGAAAACTATGAAGCTAAGGCTTAAACAAAACTTTACAAAATGTGAGCCAGCCAGGCCGCCTGAGGCTCAACTCACTGCAAAGCCCTTTGTGATGAGTAGAAGGAGATACATAAACATACACACATGCATGTATGTGGATCTATTTTTAAAGGAATGGTAACAACACCAAAAGAATGAGAATAGTAACAAGCTCTCCCCCTCCCACCCACCCACCCAGGAAAACTGAATTTAGCAACAGAGAGCCTCCCAAGGAGGCCCTGGTAGGAGTGTTAGCTGAGCACTGCATGAATGACTTGTTTCTCTGGTTAAACGGCATCACTGTGGGTGGGAGAGGGTGGGGGGTGCACTGGAAGCCAAGTGAGTCCCCAGACCCCTTCAGAAGGCAGATAACCTCCTGGTTTTCTGTACTGCATCAAACAGGCACGAGAAAAGCTTCAAAGGCTTTGTTCTTTGTGCAGGAAGATGGGAGAAGTAGGGTCAGAAAAGCAGTCCTGACGTCTGTGGAGGAACGAGGCTGAGTCTCCACGGGGGTGAGGGACCTGTGTGCCCCAGTTTTCAAAAGGAGGGGACACAGAGAGCAGGACGAATGGCTGAGTCCTGCCCTGACAGAGAAATCAAATACAAAAGACGACTCAACGAGGATGTTCAGGAAAACTGCTTTCACTTGCCCACCTCCAAGCATTTCTGGGCAGCCTAAGACCAAGCGTGTAGTGAGGCGGAAAGATCCTGCGAGAGTTGGTCATCAAGAGTTTCAGAAAGGGCAACAACAGCTCAGTGAATTTTTCCAAATATATGCAAAGGTCAGACTTGGCCATTAGCAAAAGGACTGGGGGTGGCTGGATGATGGGGAAGCCCAGTGAAGTTAATTGAAACCAGTTTCCTGAAGGTAATAGCCCAATGTCCCACTGAAGGGACAATGAGAAGCTGGTCCTCATTCAAAGCTGAGAATTATGGAGAAAATGTAAGCTTGTCTTTAGACAAAAGTTTGGGCATGCATAAATCAGGACTCCTGTGTGCAAACTGGCTCATCAGAAAGGATGGACATGCACTTGGGTAATCCAGACATAGGAAAGGGGAGGGGCAAAAGAGCCAGCCCCTAGTTCATGCCTTCAACTTTTGCTTCCTCCACCTGTGGACGCTGGCTGGCCCAGGCTGACAGAATGGGAGAAGCAGCTCAGAGGTCTCTGTCATCTCCTCCTTCTGCACCAGTAAGAACTGAGGATGCTGAAAGAGGCAGGCCTTGGAAGCATCCCAACACCAGACCTTCCTGGTTTACTACAAATGGGGGCACCTCTGGGGCTGTTCTTACAATCTGTAATTATCTTTATCACTTATTTCTCTGTGAACTGTTTCTCCCACCCGAATGAAAGCTTCAGGGACCAGAGGCCAGGTATGCCTTGCTCATCACTGTGGCCCCAGCCAGCATCTAGAGCAGTGGCTACCACACTGCAGGACCATAGCCGAATGCACAGCTTGGGGACTGCCTGGCTTCAAACACCAAGCATTCATCTTGAAGAGCTGCGGCTGAACCTGTCCTGCCAGGAGTGAGCTAAGTGCTGGATGGATCACTTAGTGCCTCCCCCAAAGCTCTCAGCTGGCTCAGGGCCCCTACTCCGCCCTGGCCGTCCGGACTCGTCCTCCCCACTGCATTCCAGGAGCACGGCTCAGACCATGCACCTGAGCCACAAGGGGAAAGAAGAAGCTGCTACAGGGAAGAGGATAACAATCACTCTTTAAAAATGTGGAAAGAAGCCACAACCAAATCTACAAAGTCACGAGCAGATGGAGGGGACACTAAAAATGGAAGGGTCCTGAGAGAACACAGGACAGGGCTGCTCAATCACAGAGTAATAGCCTCAGAGGTACCTGAGGCACACAGGAGTATAGGACAGAAAAAAAAAAAAAAAAAAACACACAGCAAGTGGGAAACCTGCAAAATTCATCTCCTTTGATGACCATAATAAAGGCCAGCTAATTCAAGGCACATCATGAAAAATGCCGGGCTAGATGAGTTATAAGCTGGAATCATGACCACTTTACTCAGGACATCTTGCCTAACACATTATAAACATTTAGCTTTGTATGTTAATTTCCAGAAGGAAAACATCCTCTTTATAACAAGTTCCTAAATGCCTCAGTCAGAAAATAAGCTGGATAGGTCTGCATTAATTTGATTTGGCTGGAGAGTATTAATTTATGGGACTAGTTTTTAACTGGCCCTTTATGACTATAAAAGTAATACATGCTCATTGTTGAAAAATAGGAAACTGCAGAGAAGATGATGAGAATAAAAATTACCTATAATTCCACAAGATGAGAGCCACTGTTAACACTCTGGTGTATTTCCCTCCTTCTATGAATGAAATTTTAACACATTTGAGGGCATACTGTGAATACAATTTCAATTCCTGACTTTTGCCAGTAAAGTTCATTAAAAATACTTCATTGGGTTCCAAGAAAGAAGTCCACCCTTAGTGAATATACAAATTAAATAACACAATGAATAAAAGTTATTCATTTGTGAAGTTAAAAAAAAAAAAAGCAAAACTGATTATTTCATTGAGTCCCCATTTCCTTACTAGCAAAGGAAAAAAAAAAATCACGATTGTTAAGATCGTGATTTGAACAATGGCCCATAAGACAGAAACATTAAATTCATCTTTATATCCTCTTACCTATACCATATTTTCAAGAAATATTTTTTTAAAGCCACACATTTTTTCAAATCAACATAAGAATTTTATAACAGGATCTTATTATTATGAAGCAAAAAATCAAGTTTTAGTGGTGTTGGTAAAGTTTTATCTTCCAATCTGCAGGTGAACTAAACCATTTAAAAATGATCAGTTCACATTCATGGACCGTGACATCAAATGAAAGTCTCATCTCCAGTTTTGCCGTATTCTGTGACCTAAACTGTGGAGTAAACAAATCACCCTGCAAAGGACATATTATGTGTCATACACTTCCCGGTTGGGAGCTGTCCTACTGTCTGCCTGCATCCTGGTGAGGTACCTGGTTTTACATGTAGGTCCAAGGTCTTGGCCAGTGGAGAGTAGAAGAACTGTTCCACCTAGCAGAGAAGACCATCCAAGCTCAGGAGCTCTGTAGCACAACGCATTTTTTTCCATCTCTCATACTAGTTCACACCTCATTGAACAAATGTGTCCATGCCAGGCACTGGGCTGGATGCTAGGGACACAAAGGTGAATAACACAGATGCTGTGCCCACTGCCATGGAGCTGCAGTTTGCAGAGCACTTCCACATCCATCATTCTCACACTAAGCCTGGGAGATAGAAAGTTCACCACCACTGTTCCCATATTCTAGACAGACAAACTGAACATTCACTGGATTATTTTATCCCAGGTTATGACACGGAAGAGCTAGACTCAAATCCAGGGTTTCTGACTCCTCATCCAGGGCTCTTTCTGCTGGTGAATTTCTTTACTGTCAACTGAAATCTTCTAAATTACTCATATTCCCTGCAGCACCTGGGTGCTACCTGGCTGCCCAGTTTCTGAGCAATGCGTTCCCCTGATCACTAAATGGCTGTGTGTATCCTGGTTTCTGGGAGTCTTCTTAGATTCTGACTCTGGACTCGGGTACCTTTCCAGCTTTCCTGGTACGAGCTGCAGACCCCATTCACTCCTTCCCACCCTGTAGCACACTGCTAGCCTCCTCCGTTGTTCAGTCTCCTTTCCACCCGAAAAGTAGATTTTGCTGTACTCCTGAGAGCTTCCTCAGCTTCCTTTGCAGGTAAATGTAGCCATATGACTAAGTTCTGGCCACTGAGATAAAAGAATGTGCGACTTCCAGGTCTTGCCCTTAAGATGACTGCATGTATGACTCCTTGATCCTCTTCCCCTGGGAGATGGTACAAAGCAAGGCTTCCACCATCAGCGACCAAGTGGAAGGCACGCACTGAAGGCAGTGGGACTGGATCACTATCTACTCTAAACTGGCGTATGTGAAAGAAGCCAGCTTCCACCCAAATTCAGCCAACGTGCCTGTGGATCTCCCTAAGACAGGAATGTGCTCTGTGTCCCAATCAATACAAAAAGCTTGAGTGAAATCAGTTCTGCATTCTCTTGGCAAAGCCCTTTGTCTCTGATGAAATACCTTAAAGGGGATGTTCAAAACTGTGTGGGTAAGTATTGCATTCAGGTTTATTTCATGGAAAACCTTTCAAAAAGGAAATTACTTCAAATGAAATTATCTCAAAGATGACTTATGTTCAGGTCACAGGAAAATCGAGAGGGTCCAGAAAAACAAACCTGCCTCCACAGGAGGGGAGAGATCGCTAAGTGATAACACAACCAGTCCTCTCTCCTAAAGCAGTTCACTCCATTCCTAGAAAAGGCACAGAGAGCTGAAATCACGTGAATCAAGACTCATTTCTCCATGGAAACAATGTGATAATGAGAGCGTGTGTTCCCAACCAAGAACTCACTGGTCAACTTTGTAAAGAAACACCAATACAGTATACTAACGCATATATATGGAATTTAGAAAGATGGTAACAGTAACCCTGTATACGAGACAGCAAAAGAGACACTGATGTATAGAACAGTCTTATGGACTCTGTGGGAGAGGGAGAGGGTGGGAAGATTTGGGAGAATGGCATTGAAACATGTAAAATATCATGTATGAAATGAGTTGGCAGTCCAGGTTCGATGCACGATACTGGATGCTTGGGGCTGGTGCACTGGGACGACCCAGAGGGATGGTATGGGGAGGGAGGAGGCTTCAGGATGGGGAACACATGTATACCTGTGGCGGATTCATTCTGATATTTGGCAAAACTAATACAAATATGTAAAGTTTAAAAATAAAATAAAATTTAAAAAAAATTAAAAAAAAAAAAAAGAAATTATGTAAACTTCATGTTTTATCATCTCTTAAAGCCTTGGGACTTCTAAAGCTAGAAGAGCTGATGGTCCAATAATACACCACAGAAAATCTATGTGTGTTCTGTACCACTGAAAGTAGGTGCAAATCAATTAAACCAAACACAACAACCAATCACATGACTATCTACTTATTTGGATTCAGTAACAGCATAGTGTGCAACACAACATGCTATGCTATGCTAAGTCACTTCAGTCGTGTCTGACTCTGTGCAACCCCATAGACAGCAGCCCACCAGGCTCCCCCATCCCTGGGATTCTCCAGGCAAGAACACTGGAGTGGGTTGCCATTTCCTTCTCCAATGCATGAAAGTAAAAAGTGAAAGTGAAGTCGCTCAGTCATGTCCGACCCTCAGCAACCCTATGGACTGCAGCCTTCCAGGCTCCTCCATCCATGGGATTTTCCAGGCAAGAGTACTGGAGTGGGGTGCCATTGCCTTCTCCGCAACACAACATACTTCACCCTAATAATTCCTGCTGGCCTCTGAATACAGTAAATCAGAACACTTAAGAATGTCTCCAACAGAGTAAGTGAAGAGGAACTTGGGAAGAGAGTAGAAGTTGTCAGAAAAGTGGTGTTTAAGTCTGATTCTGCCATTGACTAACTTCGGGACCCTGGACAGTAGTTTAAGTTCTTTATATATTTCTAGTGTGCAAAACGAGACTTTGTAACACCTCTCCTTGTAAGGTTGTGGTAAAGACTAGACAAGACGACAGAGGTAAAAACTGCTTTGTAAATCACACATGAGAGGTGCATGGCATTGTTATCAGGACCATGACTTCAAGATAGGCTTTCATAAGGAGATCTTGACGAGCATCAACATGAAAATGCAGCAGGCTACCAACCACCCTGTCACTTTCTGAGAAACTGACCCAGAGCAATTGTTTCATCATTCTTCTCTTCCCCCAACCCCCCCGCCCCCACCACCACCACTTGCACTAGCCAGCAATAGTTAGTCAATCCGGTGCATTCATCTTTGGCATCCTTTGCTCACGAGCCACAGGGCAGTCGGCAAGAGTTGCCAGATGCCAGCCATGGACTGTGAAGGAGGGACAGCCGTGGTGAGCCAGAGTCACTATCAACCAAAAATGCCTTCCAAAGACCCACTGTGCTGTCAGAAACCTCAAAACCAGATTTAGGAAGCATTTTAGGGTCCCAGGAAAAGGGAGGAAGAAGATTGCAGCAGGTAAGAGGGAGATTGTTCTGAGTTTGAATCTTGGCTTTTCCACTCACTGGACCATCAGAGGCACTGGATCTCGGTCTCCCTAACTAGAAAGTGGGAATCCACCTGACAGGGCTACTGTGAGTATTAAATGAGAAAAGTCATGTGAGCCCTTAGCGTAGTTCTCGGCAGATGGTAAATACTCAGAGGTTAAGTATGCTATAATTATTATTATGAATAATAAATACATCATGCAATACTAACAAAAATTAAGATTCAGCAAATCTCCAATCATTCATGTCAAGACTCTGCCACAAGCTTTGTAAACAAGGATTATCAGGGCAGCATGCTGGCTCACTCATTAATTTTCAAGGTAATCAAGGTTCCTCTGGATTTCTGCCTATTGATCCAGGACAGGTGAAATATCTAAGAATGCCCAACTGGCCAGCTGGCTGGATCCTGACACTGGTTTTTCCAGTTCACAGCAGCCCATCACTAACCTGAGTGGTGTGCACAGAGGAGTATAGATTAACTAGCATGTATGGCCTAACTTTTCTATCCATGCCCAGGCTAGTTCCCGTATTTCTGAGGGTGAAATATACCATTATCTTTAAAATATGGCCCTACCCAGCAAAGTGAGGCTAGTCAGCACCCATCTGGTGGACAGCGCCACACCCCTAAACACACCCTGGAGGCAGGAGAACTTCTGTGCCCTTCAGGCTCTGCCTGAAAGGCTAGTACACCTTCACTGTTAAAACCACAACTTCTGCTCCCTACAACCAGGGAGCAAGTTTACAGCTCTTATCTTACTCCAGCATTAGACCCACACTGTAAGGGGCTGGATATGAATTTATACCTGTTCCACAGATAAGGAATTAGCCACAGCTAGAGACATTAAGTTTCTGGCTTAGGCTATCCGGTGCTTCCCTGGTGACTCAAGGGTAAAGAACCCACCTGGCAATGCAGGAGATGCAGGTTTGATACCTGGGTCAGAAAGATCCCCTGGAGAAGGAAATGACAACTCTCTGCAGTATTCTTGCCTGGGAAATCCCATAGACAGAGAAGCCTGGAGAGATATAGTCCAAGGGGTCGCAAAAGAGTCGGACACGACTTAGTGACTAAATAACAACTATCTGATGCTTAGGTGTTGGAAGCAGCCTAGAATGCAGGTTATCCCATTTCTAATCAGGGAACCTTCCTGGCAAATGTGGGTATTTGTTTTTAAACATCTGACTTCCATAATGGTGCTTTGCTTCTCGAGAAGTCATTAACCAAGGTGTCACGGTCACAATACACTGCAGATTCACATACTTGAAAGCCACTCACACAGGCAGATGTTCCCCACACTCTAAATTCTAAAGGGCGGCTGAAAACAGCCATGCTGATTAACATAATTGACAATTAATTCCCAGTTCTGGCTCCACTCAGCTGAATCTCTGTCTGGATTCAGCTAGTAGCCTCCTATCCTGTCTCTGCTGCAGTCAGTCCCTCTGCTCCAATCCAACTGGAACACTCACACTGGACTAATGTTTATGTGTACGTTGCTTCAGTCGTGTCCGATGCTTTGTGACCCTATGGACTGTAGCCCACCAGGTGCTTCTGTCCGTGGTATTCTCCAGGCAAGAATACTGGAGTGGGTTGCCATCTCCTCCTCCAGGGGATCTTCCCGACCCAGGGATCGAACCCACATCTCTTACATCTCCTGCATTGGCAGGTGGGCTTTTTACCATAGCGCCACCTGAGAAGAATGATTTCACATCACTAAAAACCCTAATCATAATGAAACCACCTCACTAGGTAAACGGTGACCTGCCATTTAAGGTTGCTGAGTTTTTTCTACAAAATGAAGGAGTAGACTAGAGTCTTGTCCATTTACAGCTCATGACTCTAAAACTCCCAACCAAACCCAAATCCTGCATCTGGAGGACAGTGGGAGACAGAGGCTTCCACTGGTCACACAGCTCCATGGCCTAGTTTTTAATCCTGGATCCGCTGCTTCTTAGCTATGTGACCTTAGGACGGTTACTAGATCACTCTGTGCCTCACTTACCTCATCTCTGAAATGATGCTAATAATAGTATCTCCTTCATGGGCTCTTGTAGGCATTAGATCAGATAATATATATGAAGTATGAAGGACATCATAAGAACTCTCGATGTGTTAGTAATTATTGTCGTCTGAAATGAAAAACCCTCCATTCCACGCAAGTCTGTGTCCCTGAATACAAACTGGTCATCCCTACCTCGGTGCTTTTGATATGCTATGTTCCCACCTACCTAGTCCCTGGAAACACCTGTGCTACGCTTTTCTGTGAATCTCAATTCTACACATCCTTAAAAGTCTGGACTTGATCACTTCCACGAAGCTTCCTCCCTACCACAGCAACTCGAAAAGAGCCTTCTAGTCTCTGAAATCCTGTAGCAATTACAGATCATCTAGGACACTTTACTGGCATTGTATATGGCCTTGGATTATCCTCTATATGCAGATAAAACTGCAGGCTCCTTGGCCATAACTATTTCTGTTCTTCCTCTGGGTCTAGCATTGTGCCTGGTATATGGCCCTTCAGATATCTCTCAGTTGAATAAAGAAATGTATAGTACTACACCCAAAGAAATACACAGGAAGTTTTCTTTAGTTGATGTGGCTCAGCTATTGATTTGCTGTACTTTGGAGCCAATTAAAGATAACATAAAGATGAACATCAGCAGGGCAGGGACAACCACGGCCAGGTAAGTCCTGATCATCAATAAAAGATACTGATATCTGGCCACCCTGAAGAATAAGAAAAATACAGATGGCAAAAGGAAAGGGAACTCTAAAATCCAAAGTACCTCGCAAGACCAAGCACATAAGCCTATACTATCAGACAAGGTGGGAAAGTTGAGGTTTTCCCAAGCTGAACTCACTCAATCAGCAGCTATTTATCGAGTGGTTACTCTATGCAGACACTTTCTTAAAGGCTTGGGGATACAGCAGAGAACAAAACAGACAAAATTCCTGCCAGTATTCCAGGATTCAAGGAGGAAGGCTGGGTATAACACTACCCTCTAGCTCCTAAGTGAAATCCACACAGAGCCATAACTTCTTGCACCAACTCCTCTTGCTATGCCTTCAAGCAAGGGAAAAAGAAAAAAATGGAACATACCATTCACAAGTAACCAAGCAGACGCAGTGCTCAAAGTGCACTGTCACTGCCAACGAGGCTCCCCTCATTCCAGAATCTACTGGGGAAGCTCATCATATAGCACTCTGCACCCTAAGATAGCTGAACTCTAAGCCTCTAATACCCTAGGTCCCAGATGAGCCCTCAGACTAGCATTTGCTTAAATATCAAACCTCTCAAATAGCAAATAACGCTCTTGAGGCCAAAAACAAGACTTAAAGGTGGGAGAGGAGGAAGGAAGGGGTGGCAGGTAAAGAACTGGGTAGTTTTCACCATGGTAAAACCTGAGGCTCTTCTCCTTCAGAGCAGAAACCTCTTCTATCATCTGAAGCCTTGAAAAAAATTTTTTTTTCTTCCAGCAAGATACTGAAAATAGCTTTGCATTTAACATTTAAAATTGTTTTTGATCCCACACTCCTTCAGCTCTGCTCTCTCCTGCAAACTCGTTCCATTCCCTAAGGGCACTTGTAAGTCTATTTCAAAAGCAACAAACCAGAGTCACCATTTTTATCCCTAAGAGTTAAAAAGAAAAAACGATTTACATAATTATAGGGAAGATAAGTTGACCAGGAACACAGGAATCTTATCTGGACTGAAAGTTCTAGGACAGAATTTCTTTCAACTGGTCAGGAGAGAGAGCAGATCAAAGTCAAAGTTCATACTGAAGGCATTAACTGTTGAGCACTACGCATGGGAATGTATTGAGTTCCTCATTATTTTGTATTCCACCTGATTCTTCAATAAGAAACTGGAGGTCGCTATTGGAGGGCAGGTGTGAACAATGCAGTGTATATATGTTTTCCTGTTACATTGAGAAAACAGAATTTTATAGCCAAGACCTGAGAAATCAAAGTTCACTGAGAGCAACTTCACTCAGGAAGCCAGTTGTTGGGTCGAGACTGGAGCCCAGGTCTCTCCCAACTTCCAGCCCACAGTTTCCCATTTTTCACACCACTGTCTCATTTATAACACAAGAAATGAAATCCTAAAGGCACAAAAGTAAAAAAACAAAAAAATCCCTTTTATAAAGCTTTTCAGACTAGAAAAATTGTAGAAGTGACTGAGTTCAATGAGTCACATGAATGCTAAGAGTAAATGACCTTTAATGCTATAAAAATGGGGGTCTGGCTTTGGAAGGCTTAATTAATGCTGATAATGCCTTAGCACTAAATAGTATGGTTTCAGTTATTATAGAATCAGCATTAAAAGGCTTTTATGGGCTTGCTTGGGAACTAAACCACCATTTAGTTCACTTCTTTCCACAGAAAAATTTATCCCAAGTTTCCATCAACTGCCTTATAAATGAACTTTTGGAACAAAACCTGTTTTTAAGATGGCTGTGCATGTAAAACAGAGTTCTGAAGTCTGAAGCTCTGCACTAGATGTAATTAAAACAGTTAACAGTGATAAATGCTAAGAGTATATTTATGAGAAAATTCATCAAACCCTTAATTTGTTTACATGCATGCAATATAATGTTTTATTAAAAGCCTCTGCACAGAATACAGTCAACTGCTATTGATACAATGTATAACCAAGGGCAAATGCTCCCATTGTGAACGCAAGTATTTACAGGGCCTTTTAGCACTGGGCTAAGGACTGCTGTGGTGGTTGTTGAGTTGACAAGTCGTGTCCAGCTCTTTGCTACCCCATGGGTTGCAGCCCACCAGGCTCTTCTGTCGATGGAATTCTCCAGGCAAAAATACTGGAGCGGGCTGCCATTTTCTTCTCCAGGGGATCTTTCCAATGCAGGGATCAAACCTGAGCCTCCTGCATTGGCAGGCGGATTCTTCACCACTGAACCACCAGGGAATCCTGGGCTGAGGATTAGAGGGAGGACAAAACATCTATCCTCAAGGAATTCATCATCCAGTTTCACTGGCCTGTACTTTCCTCAAAAACAATCAAGCTGCTTCTAATCTCAGGGCCTTGGTACTGATTGTTCCCTCTTCTTGAGATACTTTACCCATATCTTCCTTCAGCTGAGCTCTAACGTCACCTCTTCACCCAAGGACCCAGCTACAGCAACCTTCTTCATCATCACTGCTGTTTTTCCCTCTGTGGTTGCTTACCCAGCATCTATCACTACAAGGAGGTAACAGGCTTAGGTATTTTCGATCTGTCTCCTCCACCTAGGATTCTGTTTTGTTCACTGCTTTATCTTCTATGCCTGAAACATTGCTATGCACATGGTAGGCATCCAAGAAACTTTACTGAATGAGTGAGTATAGATGCAGGGTGGGGAAGTAAGGACAAGATAATTATTCATGAAACAACTAAAAAATGAGAGCACTGGCCATCCTGATTGAAATTGATATGATCAATATGCTAATTATGTAGTACTAATGCTTCCGAATGAATGGCTGGCAATCAAAAGTAAAAAAGAAAGAAAGAGCAAAAGCGACAAATGTCATCAGAGGAGGCTTCACAAAGGAGAGAGAGTCAAGGCAAGCTGGGGTAGAGAAGAGAGGCCTTTCTAGTCAAGGGAGAATCCAAGAGAAGACAGACAGCAGGAGAGAGTAGGGCACAGGGTGGCCTGGGCAGGGACAAGCAGAACTGAACTGGCAACCTGCTCGGTGCGGGAGTGGAGGTGGAGGTGGGGGGGCAGGGCTGGTGAGGGGGAGCACGGGCAGACTCTGCAGAGCCTGGAGAACCCGACACAGGGGTGTCTACCACGGGCCACTGGCAGCAGGGCTGCTCTTGGGAGGCAAAGTTGGATACATCATGTGGGAGGAACTGAAGGAAGCAGAGGGTAGAGCAGAAAATTGGTTAGAGGATGACCTTGATGGTCTGAACAGGAGGGGGACAAAAAGAGCCCCTCCCCTCTGCTTAGACATCAGAGAGATGCAAGTGAGCAAGGAGCACTCCCCCAGTTAAAAAAAAAAACAGACAACTTCCAGAGTATTTCCCAGTAGCATTCCATGGCAGATTTGGGTCAAGTTCCCAAATGTCCTGTCTATACTTGGAGCATTCAAGAAGGGGAACAGAGGTTCAAAATGATAACTCTGAGGGCAGGGCATGTCTTTCCATGCCTTTCACATCTGAGATTAATTACCTTCAGTAAGCCTGTGTTTACTGTCTTTTTATTCTTTGGGGAAAAAAGTAGTATTTAACTTCACTGTGCAGTATATATTTGAACATTATATAACACATTTTTATGTAACAGGTTCTTGACATAAAACAACATTTTCCTTACTATCTAAATGTATTCGGGGAACAACTGGCATTAAAGAAATCTATCTATATATATGTACACATTAAGGCTGTGGACATCTGTCTTTGGGGTAAAGCGCTGGGAAGAGGAGGGGAAGGTGAGAGACTTTACAAAAGTTCTCCTCCCAGTGATGGCCACGTCAGGGGGCAGTGGGTAATGAGTTCTGTTCATCTCTCACAAGCTGCCTGAGGAGGGGCTGACTGAACCATGTAAGGCCCATGTCAGGGCAATGCCACAGAGAGGCAGGGGGGGAAGCAGGAGACACAGAAATGCACAACAGAACATAAGGAGCATGCCCACAAGCCCCTGTAAGTGCCCCTCGGGTAATATCCAAATGTGCACCCCTTGTGCCCCACCTCGGAGGACTTCAGTCCTGTTTAAGAGGAGGCACACGCCGTGTTTGTCAACAAGAAGTGAAAGTGAAAAGTGAAAGTGTTAGTTGCTCTGTCATGTTTGACTCTTTACAGTCCCACAGACTGTAGCCTGCTGGGCTCTTCTGTCCATGGGATTTCCCAGGCAAGAATACTGGAGTGGGTTGCCATACTCTCCTCTAGGGGATCTTCCCGACCCAGGGATCAAACCCAGGTCTCCTACCTTGCCAGCAGATTCTTTACCATCTGAGCCACCAAGAAAGCCCATCAACAATAAGACCGGTTACCAATCACCGAGGGCCTGCTTGGCTTGACACTGATCAAATCCTAAGGTAAGTCCCAGCAGGCATCCACCACCGCGTTTAGAGAGCAGACTGTCCCTCCCCCACCCCCTGCCACAAATCCAGCCCGGCCCCATCCCAGCTGGGCAGTTCACAAAACCACCTCACTTGTAAAATAAGGATAATCGCTCTACCTACCTCGTGGGGTTATTACGAGGATTGAACAAGTTAATAAACATAAGGTGACTAACATATCTGCTGGCACTCAGAGAATGTTCAATAAATATTAGCTGCCGTTATCATCATTATTATTACTTCTATTTTGCAAATGAAGTAAAGCAGACTCAAAGAAGCTAACTAATTTGCCCAGGTCACACATTTCAAACAGCAGTTGAACACATAAACACTTGTAAATGTTTTACTTAGCATATGTACAAAATCTAATGGGTAGAGTATTAACCAGAATATTAAATTAGACATACCATCCATCCCCTTCTTTAACCAGGCTGGCTAAACATGAGTTTATCCTATTTAAAAGGACAGCATGTACTAATGTAAAAATCATTTCCCATCATATGCCAGCACTGCACGTTCTCCTGAAGCAAAGATGACTAAAGCTTATTCAATTTCATCTCCACAACTGTAGGTCCCCAACTCAATCCTTCCTTCCACTTGGACTTAATTACTCATGGCCACGTCCACTCGTGCCCCTGTTTCACTCCCTCATCTCACAGCCCACCTCTCCACAGGTGGACCTCCTTCCCTCCTGTGCGTAGTCCCTGAGTGCCTACCCCACCCCATCGCCTCCTCCTCCTCAAGATCATTCACTGGGATTGGACAAACATGTCCTGAAGCTCCCTGTGCCTCTAATTTGGAGAAACCAAGATTAATGCCCCAAAAGTGATTGGCCTGGAACCTGCAGGTAAGATATTCCCAGAGGCAGCCCAACACGATATGGGATGCAGCAGTACCTAAAATAATTAGCGCTAGCTAGGTCAAGGGCTGGGGAGACACTGCTGCCCAGCAAGAGAGGAGGAAAAACAAAATGAAGCATAGCTCCAGGAGGACTAAGCATCTGAGCTAGAGCTTAAAAAAGAGTAGGATTTGGATGAGGGAAGGTTGAGGCATAGAACAGGACGAAGGCTGGTCCAGGGAGTGGATAGTCCCGTGCTCACGGCCAGGCGGGCTGGGTATGGAAAGGGAAGAAGGAGCAGCAAAACTGATAGCTAATATCCATGAATGCTCACTATGATTCACTAAGCGCTTTATGTATTTTTCATTCTTTAACTCATTGAATCCATACTGCACTCTGAGGTAAGGACTAGAAAGTGAAAGTGAAGTCTCAGTCGTGTCCGACTCTGCAACCCCATGGACTGCCAGGCTCCTCTGTCCATGGGATTTTCCAAGCAGGAATACTGGAGTGGGTGACCATTTCCTTCTCCAGGGGATCTTCCTGACCCAGGGATTGGACCTGGGTCTCCAGCACTGCAGGCAGACTCTCTACCAGCTGAGCCACCAGGGAAGCCCAAGGACTACAGCAATTCCCATCTTACTGATGAGGACACCAAAACAGAGAGCAAAGCAACTTGACCACAAGTCATAAAACCAGTAAGGATATAAAATCTGGCTCCAAAGTCTGCACTTTTAGCCACCCAACCAAAGTCCCTTTCAGGACAGCCTGATGGTGAAGGGGTACAGCTATCCTGAGGATGAATGAGACCATGTTTGCAAGTTGTTTGCAACCTGTTACACCAAGGCCACCGATGCTGGCAACAGGCTGCAGTTAATATCCACGATGGACCTGCTAGCAGCTGAAGCAGGAGAGACACATCAGGACAAGAAACGGGACCCAAGCCAACAAAGACAGTGTGAAGAGCAGAGACCTGGACAGACACCTACTTTTAGGGTGTATAGGAAGAAAACCCAGAGGCTGAGAAGGGGATTTCAGGAAGGAAGAAAAGACATGTGGGTAAAAGCTGCAAAAGGGCTAAGATCAACAACTGAGGACTAAGAATGGGCGCCTGGAATTCCAGACTTAAAAGTTTTTGGAGATATTTGAGAATAAATAAGAAGGATAGTAGAGAAAGAAGCCAGAGGGCAGGAACTGAGGATGGAGCAGATGAGACAGTTGAGGGGGTCAATGTTCACAACCCTGGGAGCGGCTGCTGGGCAGGGAGGGGAGAGAGAGACAGAGGGACCCAGGAGCACAAATGCACACACGTGAAAGCTGCCTGCTGCACAGCGGCCCACAGTAGGCCTGTTTCTTCCTCTTCCATCCTTCCCTCATCAGTCAAGACAAGGGCTTTTCTGGGGTTGGTGAGGAGGCTGAGAGAAAGAAGCACGAAGGAAATTCTAGTGACAGCACCCTGGCAGTGCTGGGAAGGGAGTGCAGCAGGCACTGAGGGAGGGCTTCCTGTGTCCCTGGCATCTTACACATTATCATCTCCCCTGATCTAGGGACCCCAACGGGCAGGCACCTTCACTACACCACCTAGGCGGAGCCTGCAGTCAGAGGAGTCCAGCACTTGTCCAAGGACACACCACCCAACCCAAGTCCTAGATCCTGCTACCAGAGACCAGGCTCCTGCCCAGAGGCTCCAAGAGGGAACAGGAAAGAAATTCACTTGCTTTTTCCAAACTAAGAGGTGAGG
Organism: Bubalus kerabau; assembly: GCF_029407905.1. Taxonomy (NCBI): domain Eukaryota; kingdom Metazoa; phylum Chordata; class Mammalia; order Artiodactyla; family Bovidae; genus Bubalus; species Bubalus kerabau. The sequence continues at coordinate 39,388,323 of NC_073638.1, forward strand.
AGGAAAGATGAGGGAAAGAGACACGACATTTTGAGCAGAAAGGAAGAGAAGCTGAGGGAGCTTAAGTCAGAGCAGGTCTTGTTTAGAGAGAGGAGGAGGAAAGCCAGGGTGGATGTTAGGAGTAAATCTGAGTGTTATGATGAAGCGGCAATGAGGAGAGAAAAGACTGTGGAGAAGGGTGACATGCCTGCATTTCCAGGCTTTCGATTAAACCTCAAGGTTTAAAACGGAAGTAAACAATTGCTTCCCTTCATTTGCTACCATGATGTTAATTCAAATCACTGCCTGTGATTGTAATATCATTTGGGACAGAAAATGTTCCTTTAATATTTGACTTTCTCCAACCACCATGAGAGTCAACGATAGAATCACAAATAGAAGAAAGCCCACAAAAGGAAGGCAGCCCTTATACCAAAGAGAGATACTGAATATTTAGCTTTTACATATTCATATGCATTTTGTTAACGAGTCTTTCTACAGTGCCTGTCCCTTGTTTAGTATATATAAATGGCACATAGATCATTGGTATGAAGTGATAAATCTGAAAGTAGGGCCACTTCCTTTTCCTCTCTTTGGTAGGCAAACCTCTTCTGCAAATAGCTGACAAACTCCTGAATAGTCATCATTTTATAAATCATTTGAAATGGATTCTTTAAAACACCATCTGTTGATCTGTTTAAGTTTCCTATGAAAATAGGACGTCAGCTCAGATATTCTGGAGGTTCCAGCAGGTAAATACCAACCCGAATTCAGCCATATTAAATATTTAGAGAGGCACAGAACTTTAGAGCAGAAGGAACTGTTGAGATCACCTCGTTCTCCTGCCTTACTTTCCATCTGAGGCAAGTAGAACCCAGAAGAGTTCTGTGACTTGCCCCAAGTGGCACAGCCATGAAAACCCAAGTCTGGGCTGGAACCAGGCGATTCTAACTCTCAGGCTAGCACACTTCCACCACCCCTGCTCTTTTCTCTCTCCCTCTTTCTAAACCTTAGGGGTTGGAATATGGTATACATTTAACTATAGTTTTAACCTATTTATATTATTCACCAGCTACATCTACAATCAAAACAAAAAAATACGTCTACAGATTCAGCTTTAGATATACAGGCAATTTCAAATCCTGCCCGGGAAATTTTAAAGCCTTCCAGGTATGTTCAACAAAGTGTTCAGCAATAAAGTGAACTCAGTAATAGATCATGGAGTGAAAGACTGAACTTTGTATTAAGAAAACATTTTGGAGTTTCATTGATATGGAAATCGAAATTAACGGCAGTGATTTTTTTTTTCTTTTTTTAAGTCTTGCAAGCACGGAGAGCATGAGATTATTCAAAACTGCTCTGGAGCAGCAAAGATTATTTTAAGCTCATGATTCAACCAGCACATTAATTAAAAACTCTACCAACCCAAATCGACAGATCCTGATATCAATGGGACAAGAAGAATTAAAATAATAGTTGTCACATAAAAATAGATTAAAAGAGGGAACAGCGGCGGATATCACAAGGACAAATGACAAGCAAGCGTTGTAGGAAACTAGATGCAGCTAATGGGCAGCTTTTATGGATTTTTTTTTTTTTTAATAAAACGAAGATCCTGGAAATACACGTACAGTCAAGAAATGCTTCTTTGAATCTTGTTTCTGGAAGCTAAGTGATAAAACTTGGCTAATAATTCCTTGCCGAGGAGTAGCTATGCAAGCAGGGAGAGGAGACCACAATCGCGAAAAGAGACAAAACAGAGCTAGGTGATCGGAAGGGGCCAAAGCAGGGGAGGGAACAGGGGATTGAGAAACGTGAGGTGAGGGGCACAGCCTGGTACTCCACCGGCCAGCACCAACTTGACAACAGACGCCTATGGCCAGTAGAGCCTTCCCTTTCCCCGCGTCTGCCCTCGGCTCTGCAGCCGGGTCTCACGACCCCTCGGGGTGACTGACTCGAGCCCCACAAGATCGGCATTAATTTCTATTCTTCCACTTATTCCTCCGAGCAAACGAGAGCTCTCTAGGCTTTCAACGCCCGACAATCTCGAGCGGGAAGCTTTTCTTTGACATCTGTCAAATCCGGTGCTAAAGCCAGCCTCGCTGGGCCCTCCGCGGGTCTCCAGGACTCCAGGGCGGCCGGCGGGCCCACACCTGGGCGCCGGGTGACATTCCCCCTGTAGTGGAGCCCCTGCTCGCAGACCCAAGGGGATCCTCCCCGGGCTGCCCAGGACCCAGACGGCGCAGGCCGGACCGAAGTTAGCATGCTGGGGTCGGCCGCATCCCCGGGCCGGGAATACCCAGGTGCAGCCCCAGCACCCGCGAAAGGCCAAAGGGGTAGGGGGTGGCTCGGACTCCCCAAGCCCGGCGGAGACGCCCTCCCCGCCCCCACCCAGCCCTGCAGGCTCCCGAAAGGAAAGTAGAGGGGAGAGGGAGGAAGGGCAGAAGCCGCATCTCTAACCCAACGCCCTTGGAGTGCAGCCGTCAAGGATGGTCCCCTCGGGGGTCCCTGAACCTTCCGGGGATACATCCTAGGACTAGCCCTTAGCCGGGTCACTGATCCCAAAGGGTGGAGCTGTCCCTTTAAGAGGCAGCTGGCTGCTCTTGCCACCACCACCACCACCGCCCCCCCACCCCGACTTCAGGTAGCTATGCCCGCGGAGGGGAGATGGGTATTTCCGCGGACTCTTTCCCGGTCCCTTTAAGGGTGCCTGCGGCACCTCTGTCCGTTCTAGTCCGCAGCGCCAGCCCCCGCGAGGGAGGATGGGGGCGGACGAGTGCGGCGCCTTTAAGGGGCGCAGCCTCCCCGCGGCCCGGGTGGGGGCAGGGAGCGGGCACGGGCCCTTTAAGGCCGGCAGCGGGCACGTCGGGCAGGGCTCCCCGGCGGCCGGGCTGCGCCCCGGGCGGCGGCGGGGGCTTTGAGCCTGCCAGGGTGCTAACGGCCCCGACGGGGTGCCCGCGGCCGCACCGCTGGCTGCGGCCAGCCCGACACTCACCGTGGCTCGCCGGGAGCGCCCGCGCCCGCGCCCCCACTCGGATCCCGCGGCGGCGGCGGCGGTGAGTCCGGCGCGGGTAAACAGGCACCTCCGTCCCTGACCTACTTTCTGCCTTCCCTAAATGTCGCACCACTAACCTACTTTCCGACCAATCCGCTCCCCGCCGGCCCAGGCCCGGCCCCCCGCCCACCAATCGCTGTGCCCAACCCCCCTTCCCCGCCCACCAATGGAGGAGTCGCGGAGCCCGGATACCTGCCTCTTCCCTCCAGCCAATCCTAGAGCCCGAAGAGAGCCAGTCTCGGCGGCCGCCCCCGGCCAATCCGCGCGCGGCTCGGCGGCCTGATAGCCAGTTGTGTGGCAGCAAGAGAGGCCGCTGACCAATGGCGAGGCGGCGAGGGCCGGTTTACCTGCTACTTTCCCGCCACCAATCGCTTGGCGCACAGAAGCACACGCCCCAAGGAGAGGACCAATCGACGCGTTTTCCCTGGATTTCCTCTCGCCTGTCCTCTCTCTTTCCCCTGGTCTCCCGTTAGCCTTGGCCACTGCGGGTCCAGACGCCGCACTCTTTGCAGTCGCTTGAGATGTCCTTCTCTAGGTTCCTGACTTGCTTCTGGGTCACGGCTCTCACTCCTCCTCCTTGCCCTTTTTTCACTCGGGGCATCCTGACTAAAGCAACATTTCCTCGTTCCCCTACCTCCAACTCCATCTAGGAAACCAGTTTTAGGAACACAGAGTGCCAGATCCTTCCCAAAACATCCTGGTTTGCCAAAGTCCAAACGAGAGAAGAAATACTTGGTATTTCTAGAAGGTTTTTCAATTCAAGTGTTCTTACGTTCTTTTCGTTCGTCCTGACCTCCGAGCATCCGATTGGAGCTGTCTTTCATGTTCAAAAGAGAACTCGAGCCTGGAGCGATTCCAGTGCTTTTCCTTTCAGTGGCCGCGCTACTGTGTGGCAGACAACTTCTACCGTAGAAAAGCTGTCCAAGGAGTGAGACGGAAGGAAACAAATAGTTGCAGAAAATAAACGTTTCATAACAAGATACAACTTGAGTACTGAGAGGAGGAAGAATCTTATTTTTGCATCTCAAGCACTTAACAGAGGGCCTTTAACACAAAGAGCTCCCTACCCTTTTAGATGTTAAACTCCCTAAATGAAAGCACCTCGTCTTTTTTGTTGTTATGCTCACCCCCTCACCTTTAGCACCTAGCTGGGAGTGAGATGGAGGGATGGGCGCAGTGCCTGATTCCTAGCATGTTTGTTGACTAGATATGGGAACAAATTGATTTAAATCACTTAGCTCAATCTTGTGACCCAGACTACTCTCCAAGACACTAGATTTCTAGCCTTGTTCATTGAACACAGAAACTGCATTTTAAATATTGTAAAACGGTAGCCTGTCCTCAGTTCACTACCAGGTACATAGTGGTTGTCCAGTACATGCTTTTGGCCTGAATGGTGACCATTTGCAAGGTTAACCAACTTCATCACTAGCTTACTACTTTTCTGAAGTTTACCTGCAGGTGGAATTTGATTGCTGTTTACTTTGTCTCTGCTCTGATTTCATGAGGTGACCACACTATGTAAGTGGGATTTTAGCAACGTACTTAACAAGATATTGTGGACAAGATGAGGAACTATAAATCTAGATTCTAATGTAATTAGTTGGATAAGAAACTTGTTAAGTAACCATTACCTAAAGATGCTGATTAATGAGCCCCTGTCTGCCTGAAGGAATAGCGGAGGTATAGACATTTGTGCAGCATCTACTGTATGCTAAACGCTTTCCCTGTATCCTCCCTCTTAATCCGGACAATCCCACTTTACTAATGAGGAAACTGAAACTCAGAGTTTAACCAGCTGACCCAAGGTCATACAGTAGGTGGATCTATAGAAGCCTGACATTTAAAGCAAGATGGGGTTACAGTGCTGCCCAGGGGTGGTCATTATACATGTGGAGTATCATCTCCAACGAAGGCCTGGCAAAGAAAAACCCTCTACATGCCCAGGAGAGGGACCAGGATGTAACAAGGCTGGGAACTCTGTCATAGGAGGAAGGATTAAAGGAAGAAGAAGCTTTTGCCCCAGGGATACAAGATAACTGTCTTCACACATTTGAAGAGCTGTCAAATGGAAGAGAAATTGGACTTAATTTTAAGAACCCCACAAGGTCAAAGGGGGACCTATGGGTAGAAATTCTAGAATGACTCAATTTTCTAACAACTAGAGCCTCTTCTGCCCCAATAAGTTGAGTTTCTTGTCACAGAAAGTGTCCAAGTAAGAACTGGATCCGCACATTATTTAATATAATCTTCACATCACATTGGCCCCAGCAATTAATATGCTGGCTCTCCACACTTGCTAGGTAGACAACTTCTATCCAGTAACTTAAACCTCTTTTGTATCCCATATAGGGATAGTAGAAATATTAGTCACTCAGTTGTGTCTGACTCTTTGTGATCCCATGGACTACAGCCCACCAGACTCCTCTGTCCATGGAATTCTCCCTAATAATACTGGAATGGGTAGCCATTCCCTTCTCCAGTGGATCTTCCCAACCCAGGGATTAAACCCAGGTCTCCCACATAGCAGGTATTCTTTATCATCTAAACCAGCAGGGAAGCCCCATATCTACTTCACAAGATTGTTGTGAGAGATAAGTGAGATAATGGACAGAAAGTCCCTGGCTCAATGCCTGGAATGCAGTAAAGAGTCAATGTGTATTAAATTAAAATTCTATGAAATAGATATTTACTGCATCCATTTTATAGATAGTGAAAACAAAGTAGCACAATCCAAAGTAATCCCCCAAACTCTGATTCAATGATCAGATCCACTAGAATTAACTGAAGTTGTTTTTTTTAATACAAAATCTCAAGCCCCAATCTAGAAGATTCTGTTAAATATCTTTGGGATTGGAGATGTAGTCAAATTTGGGAATGACTGATTTAATGGAATATGCACAGGCTCTGAAGTCAAATAGACCTGAGGTCAAATTCCAGGACTGTTGGATTGAATGGAGAAGCTAATGACAGGACCAGGAGGTTATGCAGTCTGCTATCTTTGGAAAGAAGTTGAGAAATCCTGAGATGGACATGTTAAAATTCTTGTGGAAAGCCCAGCAGAAATGTGTTGCTATAAATGGTAGCATGACAACAATATTTACTGCAGGTTTGCAGTGAGTCCAATACTCTTCTAAGAGCCTTATTGCATTACCTCAATTTTCACGAATTCCTATAAGGCAGTTACTTCTATTATTCCCATTTTACAGATGGGGAAACTGAAGATATCAGGCTATTTAGACAGTCTGACCCCAGAGCTCACACTCTTAAGTACTTCAGTAAATTACCTCTTCCTTTTGATGATTCCTTTGGAAAACAAAGAAACTTCATACTTTAGAGACATAAGTTCAAGAGTCATCAATTCAAAGGCGGTGAGCATTTTTTTTTTTAAATTCCAAATGATTAGGGTTTCATGTAGAAGAAAGGAGAATGCACAGGAGTATGCCTTAGAGATGGGGATGTCATCTCAGACTTAGGGAATGCAAGAAACAGAAGCCTCTCAACTAACTGAGTCCAAAGAGGGGGATTTCTCTGGAGGAGAAAATGGTAGCTCATAGAATTCTAGAGTAGGAAGCACAGCATATCCTTATAGAGGATTAGAACTAGGATGTAGCAGTTAGGCATGAAGCAGTTCCCATTTTCTCCTCTGGGGTCATGTGGCCCCTGGACTGGTCTTTTTCTCTATCTGCCTGATGATTCTCTTTTTCTGTAGCTCTTTACTCCACCCCATTTGTACATGGTCCTTCATGGATGCTCTCAACCCCTGAGAGAGAGAGAGAAAGAAATAGGAGAGATTGTCAAAGTGGGGCATGGGCTGAGCAACAGTCCCCAAAGATGCCTACTGAAGTGAGAGTAGAATCAGAACAGGAGAAAATACAGAGTAATAAGAGAAAAAGAAGGAGAAGCAAGAAAGTGAAAAGCTGGATTTGAAAAACTGGAAAAAAATCTCAACAGGTGTAGAAACAAGATAAGGGGAACTTATACTTGAGCAAAAGGTTTTGTTACAACAACAAAGAAATTTGACTGTAAAAAAAGCTGTTTTCCTGAAACTGCTTCTAGAGCCAGATCAATGTAGGATATTGGGAAAATCGAGCATAGAAAAAATCAGTGAAGACAACATGTCACCAGTGAGTACAGATCACTTTTTGAAGACATTTGGCATTTAAGGGGAAATTAGGAAAAGAATCATCTATCACAGCAGCTGATCCAGTTGAGAGTGGTTTATGATGATACGTGTAGGTGCACTTTGATTTTTTTAAACCAAGGTGGACATATCTGGGTGTTCAAAAATGGGAACTTGAAACAATCAGGCATTGATGAGTTAAGCAGTGTTTATAATAATTTCAGCTAATTTTCTTTAATGACGTTCCTTGACTCTTTTTTGAATAAGATAGCCCTAGCAGCTCAGAATGGGAAAGCAGTAATCCCTTATTTGGAATGTGTCCTAGACCGTGTAATTAGGCTTTAGATTAGATCTTGTTTGCAGACATGGCCAAGATTTCAGAGATGTTGGTGATCAGATGTCAAGGGGCTTTTCCATTTAGCTGAGGGGTGTTTGCTAGAGGGAGCTAAAGCACCAGTAACCACATTGCTTCTCCAACAGAAGCCCTGAAGAACAAATAGACACTGTCTTTATAAAACTGGCATAGGTTTCGCCCTGCTTTGCTAAAGTGAGCATCACTAAAATTCATGCTTCAAATTAAAAAAAAGAAAAAGAAAGTTTCTAGTTAGTAAAGCAAAGTGAAGTGTTAAGTCAAGCCTTTTAAGTAGTACATTAACTTAAATTAGATTACAATATGCTTTTGAGAAAGAAAAGAGGGGATAGATTGGGAGGAATTTGACTTAACACATTATCAAAGCACACTGCAAAGTGTGCCAATTAGAGTAACCTGGTTTCTAATTGGTTTAGAAACAAACCAATAAGTGAATGAAAAGGCATCCAGAAATAGACCCAATGGATGTGAAAACTGAGTATAATTTAAAGGTGACTTTTAAATTATCAGGGAAAAAAGATGGATTTTTCAATAAATGCTATTAAAACAACTAGCTAGCCATGTTGAAACACATAAAGCTTGTTCTCTACCCTAATCTTTACAACAAAATATAACCAACCATTATTTAGGATTTGAATGTAAGAAGTGCAATCTATTAAAAAACATTAGAAGAAAATGTGAGTATAATTTTTAAACTTGAAAGGCCTTTCTAAGCTTTACACAAAATTCAGAGACCATAAAAATAAAGGCTGATTATATAAATGTATGTGCACACCTATAGACCCCCCCACACACCCACACACATCATGGGCAAAAGAAATGGGACAACCAGCAAACAAGCCAAGAACACGCTATTAAGAATACATCAGGATTTCCCTGGTGGCATAGTGGATTAGAATCTGTCTGCCAATGCAAGCGACATGGGTTCGATCCCTGGCCTGGGAAGCTTCCACAGGCTGAGGAGCAACTAAGCCCATGCACCACAACTACTGAGCCTACATTTTAGAGCCCACGGGTTACATCTGAGTCTGTGTGCCGAAATCACTGAAGCCCAAGTGCCTGGAGCCTGTGTTCCACAACAAGAGCAGCCTCGGCGATGAGAAGCCCATGCACCGCAACTAGACAGTGGCCCCTGATTGCTGGAAACTACAGAGAGCCCGCACACAAGCAACAAGACTCAGCGCAGCCAACAGCAAATAAATAAATAATGCACCGTACATATTCCAGTTAAAAGGTCAGAAGTTAGGACAGTGAGTCGTAAGTGATACTTCTGGGGGTATTATTTAAACCTGTCATTTGTAATAGAAAAAATACTCTTTTTAAAGCATTATTGCTTATAAAGCTGTCATTTTTTTGGCTCACCCTCTCTTTTTGTTTCTTTAAAAGTCAGTAATCTCCTTAGAATGTATGTATGTATATAAGTGAATCACTTTGCTATACAGTGGAGATTGGCACAGCATTGTAAATCAACTATACTTCAATTAAAAAAATGTGGGAAAAAAAATAATCACCAAGCACTATCCCAGGCAACAAAGCCTATTTGGATTCTCTGCAGTAACTCTGGGTCCTTTACTCCATTCATAGGAAAGCTACTGATTCTAAACCTGCCTAAGGAAAACTTTTATTTTGTATACAGATGTGTGTGCATTAAATGAATGATTGCTACTCAAATCTTTCCTTTCTCTTTACAATTAAAAAACAAAGAAAGGAACAAGAGCAAAGAAAAAGAATATCCATTGCTTTTCTCCCCCTGATTATAAAACTAATACGTTTTTGTGACAAAAAAATTAATAAACATAAAGAAGAAAAAAATGTATAATCTCACTAAGCATATATAACCCCCATTAAAATATTGATGTATTTTCCTTGTCGAGTTTTCTTTATAACTATGTTATATTATAATCTAACTTTTATCACACTGAAATTTTGTTTGGTATCCTTCTTTTTAAAATTAACCTGTTGTGGGACTTCCCTGGCGGTCCAGTGGTTAAGACTCGCACTTCCAATGTAGGGGGCGCTGGTTCCATCCCTGGTCAGGGAACTAAGATCCCACAAGCCATTAAAAAATAAAAGGAATCTATTGTGAACATTCAGCCATGTCATTAAGCCTTATTCTACAACATGACCCCTAATGGCTACAGGCTGTTTCATTGTATGGAGTCACCATACACCAACAGGCAAAACCATCACATTGTCTCCAATTTCTTCTATTATTAATAGTTTTTGTAGAGTATAGGTTTATGGAATGGGCCCACAGCTTCCCTACCCTACATCATTACCCCATGGGGTTCAAAGAATCAGTTGGTATAGACAATGAGCACCACATATATTTTCTTGTCAGGTTTTGGGGTTTTTTTTTTCCCCTCCTGTGACTATTTCTCTCTCTGTCATAAATCTTATGTTAAAGATACAAGAAAATTTATATACAGTCCAATTAAAACAAAACAGGAAATGATTATAGCTTGATAAGTGGTCTTTGGAAAATTTATTACCCCAATCCTATGTTTCAAAGGGCACTCCAGCTATCAAAAGGATTGATTGACAATAAAACATACTGTAAATAAAGATATTCAAATCTTGAATATCAATAGAGTCATTTAGTTTCAGTTGTATTATTATTTTTGCCCCCATGCTGAGTCTTTTTCTTTATCTGCTGCCAAATCGTTTCTTTGTGCATTTGTACATCTGCCAGAGAGAGGCAAGGAAATATGGCCAAATGATGTTATTTCTTAGACTTTGAGAGATTGGATAGGAGACAAAAGTTGAAAGTTATCAGCAAAACAAGGTTGTACACCGACTTCTCTGCTTGTAAATTTCCCTCACTCTCAGTGCCTCTGTTCATGCTAAGCTGGCTCACACCTGCTGCTCCAGTTTGAAGGTCACTTCCTCGGGAAAGCCTTCTCTGACCTCCAAGGAATAAAAAGCACCCCCTGTGCTTCCTCTCTCAAAACATTAGTGCACTTGTGATGTCTTGTCTTCCCATTAACTCTGTGAGGCAGATACCACACCTCTGTGGTTCTCTCCTATCTCCCACAGTTATCAAAATAGTACCTTCACAAAATCAAATATTGTTTGGATGAGTAAATAAAAAACAATGAAGAGACGTGAAAGAGTACTGCTCTTCCTCCACGGGTATACAACACCTCCTTCCACAGAAACACGTGGAATTCAATTGTTCCCTTCAATTCCTCCCTCATCCAAAAACTCCCCAAACCACCGTCCTCATTTCTCCCAATCTCATCACTTTCCAGGCCTCTTCCCTTCTTGGCTTTTCTTCAAATAGTTTTTACTATCTGACGTTTTGTTATGTATTCATTTATATATTGCATGCTACCTCAGTGATATGTGAGAGAAGGGGTATTTTTACTGCTATGGCTCCCACACTTAAAAGAAACTCTAGCGTATAGTAGGTGTATAAATATCAGTTGAATGAGTGAATGAATGAATGAGATTCCAGAACGCAGAGCAATTGGGCCGTTTTGCTTTTAGCGTGGTTATATCAGACTTCAGCAAAATCCACTGCATTATAAACAAATAAATTATCTTTAATTTTCCCTTTAATTATTTGCATTGTTCCTATTATTTTTCATTTTCAGATGTGCCACTATCAAATTTTTATGGTTTATTACCTAAGAGTGAGTTGACAATATGTTCTTATAAAGTATTTCATTGGGTATAAACAGAAACAAACAACAAGCTTTTCCAAAAGCTATACTAGAAACCGGTTTTTGGGGGGGGCGGTTTACTTTGGAGTTTTTATGGTCAGAGAGTCTGACAATAAGGAGTAAGAAGTTTGATTCACCTTTGAGAAAAATAATTTGTTTTATCAACTGGTTATGATATTATGTCATCCTTTAACATGTTAAATAAAATATTAGAGCAGAACTATACAGAAAAAGTCAAAGAAAAATATAAAATAATGCCACATCCAAAATAAAACCCCATCATATAAGAGTGAATAAAAGTTAGTAAAGATATGTATACATATGGACAAAGTTGTAAATATTCATAGAGATAAATCTAATTTTATTGCAGAGGCTATGGGTAAATTTTCTGCAAAGTTGTTTATAATAATCAAAATAATTTTAATATGAAACTAGGAGAGCCAAGTGCCCCAGAACACTTTATGTGTTCTCTGGCACCACTTCATGTTATTCTGGTTTTGTCTCCTTAGTTAAAGTCACCAGTTATCCACCTTCAAATTGGACAGCCTTTGAGATAACTTGCCGTACTGGGCTGGGATCCCTGGAAAATTCCAAGGTGCTCTGCTCCTTGGCCTTGAAACCCCTTTTTGTCTCAACATAAATTAGCTGAGAAATACCAAGAGCTGCATTGTGAATTTCCAGTTCCAAGATGAATTCAAAACAACTTAAAACAGTATACTAATAGTGCTTAGTGCTATTTTCAATGTTCTCCAACTTAAAGCCCTGCTTCTGGGGAAGACACTTTGCTGCCCAAGAACATTCGGAGCTAAGGAACCACCACATGTAATACCAGAACCCCGTATCCCACACCATGTCATTGCCTTAACTGGGGGTCCCAGTATGGACCCGAATGAGGGAAGTATATTTTTTTCTCACTGACTTCCTGCTTCTTGGAAACAGCAGGTTTGAGAAAATGAAGGTGACTAGGTGACTAGATTGCTAGGTGTTCTCATATGATCCCTGCCTCTTTTACTCCTCTATCCTCTTCTCCCGTCACAGGATGCCATATTGGCACCTTGGATGGTTGGCCTCAAATCCTGGTTCATTACAGTGTTTATGAGTTAACCTTTCCAAGTAGGTGAGGCTTAAATAGTTGGCAACCTCCCCCTTTTTTTTCTTTCCACCTACCAAATGGAAATTCAGTATTAAAATAAAAACTTCAAAGTCTTCCTCCCATACAGCTTTAATGTAAGAAAAAGTAGACTTTCATTTTATTTTAGACAGGAAAGTAGTATTTATTGGTGGGTGGGAGTAAGCAGGGGATGGCATCAAGGCTTTTATGAATGCAGGGCACAACTGGGGATGTATTTGACCCTACAGCTCTCCATCCGGCATAAGCTACTTTTCTGCCCCCAAGTTTTCAAATTCATCCACGTTAAACTTAGTAAAACCGCACTTCTTGGAAATGTGGATTTCTGGCAGCCAGGGAAGTTGAACTTGGCCTGCATAGGGCCTCAGTCACCTGCTCCTTGTTCTGCAACTTGGTGCCAATGGACATTATGACTCTGCCAATGTGGACCCTGGCCACTGTGCCCTGGGGCTTTCCAAATGTATTGTGCATATCTGTCTGGAGCCTAGACTAGGGAGAGCATGCCAGACATGAATGTCCACTGGAAAGGGCTGTCTCCAAGGTTCCTTAGGGCAACTCATACAAGCAATAGGCTGCTTGCATTACACTATTGCATACACACTACATACTGTCTGCAGCCATTGCACACCAGGCCCCCATGGGGTAAAGAGGTAACCTACCTTTTAAAATCACATCCCCACCACCATCCCTGCCTAGTCTTAAGAACTAAGGATGTATCTAATAAACAACAATTTTGCTATACTAGAAAAAAAGAATATGTTAAGACTTTCAGTCTACTTAATACTTCAGACCAGGTTTTGGGCATCCAGCTGTCTTCATTTGCAAGGCATGACATATTTTCATATTCCACAAATGGGGCTATTGAACAATAATGAATGAATGAAATACAATGCAACTATTTTTAGTATAATAATTGTAATTAAAAGGCAGTGGAATGATAATCTTGCCCAAGCATGTCTGAGATCTCCTTTCCATTTTCTCAAAACAATACTTTCCAGGTCTGACTGCAGAGACTTGTTGCTTGTTTCCCTTCTGGTGAAGAATAGGTAACGCGACATTCTTTCTAAACCAAGCGAAATTGTGGTTTTTGGCTAGACACAATCCTTTTTTCTCTGTTTCTCCATTTGCACATTCTGGGGGATTAAATCTTCTTTCCATACATAGTGATAAATTACCATAAGCCAAATTAGTTTCTTAGGAAAGTAACCCTATTATCTACCTATAGCTTTTTTTCCTTAGCTTGAGATGATTTGTTTTGATTATTTAAGAAGCAGAAAGCACACATAATAATAATAACACTTCCATAGTGGGTATCATATGCTAAGTGTTATTCTAAACACTTTCTGTATAGTGACTCAACTCAACACATTCCACAAAACAACTCTAGGGGTGATATTTTAAAAATTTTTATTTATTTGGCTGTGTCAGATCTTCATTGCCTCATGCAGGATTTTTCCTTGTGGTGCAGGGATTCTCTATTTGCTGCACATGGGCTCTCTAGTTGTGGCACCCGGGTCCAGTAGTTGCAGCATGTAGGCATGTGGAATTTTACTTCCCAACCAGGGATAGGAACCCACATCCCTTGCATTGCAAATTCCTAACCACTGGGCCACCAGGGAAGTCCCTTTTTCTCATTTTATAAAATCAGGAAATTGATGCATGGAGAGTTAAGTCCTAGGTTTCTAGCAGGTCAATGGTGGAACCAGAACACAAAACTGGTATTTGGCTTGAGAATCTCTGCTCCCTATGCATGTGCTGTCCTCACAGCAGCAACCCAGGAATCCGAGCATTATCCTCATTTTATGGGTGAGGCCACTGAGGCCAGGAAAGGTGAAGTTACTTGCCCAACATTGCAAAACTGGTAAGCAGCTGACCTAGGATTCAATCTGGGCTCAAGCCTCTTTGGTTCCAATGTCTGTGTTCTTTCCATCCCTTGAATTGCACTACCTAGGCTGCAGTCCACGGGGTCACGAAGAGTCAGACACGACTGAGTAACTTCATTTTCACTTTTCACTTTCATGCATTGGAGAAGGAACTGGCAACCCACTCCAGTGTTCTTGCCTGGGGAATCCCAGGGACGGGGGAGCCTGGTGGGCTGCCGTCTATGGGGTCGCACAGAGTTGGACACGACTGAAGCAGCTTAGCAGCAGCAGTACCTTTTGGGCTTCCCTGGTGGCTCAGACACTAAAGAGTCTGCCTACAATGTAGGAGACATGGGTTTGATCCCTGGGTCAGGAAAGATCTCCTGGAGAAGGGCACGGCAGCCCACTCCAGTATTCTTGCCTGGAGAATTCTGTGGACAGAGGAGCCTGGTGGGCTATAGTCCATAGGGTCACAAAGAGTTGGACACAACTGAGTGACTAACACTTCACTTTCACAGTGCTTTTTATTCCTACTGTCCTTTTAAGTATATCTGGCTTAACTAGATTTGTGTGGACTAGGGTGAAAATCTAGCCGTTGTAAAGAACTTTTTCCCCATTAGAAAGTAATTTCAGACTTCCAAAAGCTCACCTTATAATTGACTGCCTGCAATTCATTACATCTGAAAATTATGGATTGAGATTAGGAAATAAAATTCTAAAACATTAGGTGCCCCACACAGTCTTTTGAAAAGGTAGACAAGCATTCCATTTTGTTTCTTAATCTACAAAGGGTCCATCAAGTTGGTTGCACTAGAAAAATACATTTTCTCTAAAACGAAACAATGAATAGAAAAACAAAAAATATATAAGTAGTACTTTTTCTTGATTAGTTACTATTATGCTTCTAGATTGCTTATTCTTTGCAAAGCAAGCAATAAGAGGCCATTAACTGCAAAGCAAAAAGTTCTCTCTTTTTAAGCTTCCTCCTCCAAGTTTCTATTTGCAAAAAAGTCCTTGGTGCACATTCAAACACACTGAGGGGAGTACAGTAGATGAGCTTGCCTGAATCTTAAGATAAAAACTCCCTGGAAAAAAGGAGTCAAAACTGACTGTCATAGAACCCCATCATTTATATTTTCTTGTAAACATGAAGACCCAAAGGGCCTAATGTATGTTTTTATTTCTATTTCAGCAAATTTTAAGCTGAAGTGTGACTTCCATGTTCAGCATTTATTAGGCTTTTGCTGTGCTTTGAAATTTGCTGTCATCTGTTTCCTGTGTATTATTGTTTTTGAGACCGGCTCAGCCAATCAGAGTCCTGCTGCTTGCTCTCTCCTGCCTTGGTATGCAGAACCTGATTTATTGAACAGTGTTCTTCTTCTCACAAGGTGCAGCCTATTTTTAAGTATTTATCCTTTAAAGCAGCAACAACTTGTTTGAAAGAATAGGCTTGGGAATCCATTGGTAAAGGAAATGTCCTTGGAAGGAAGTACTAAAATGCGTTATGTGTATATTTGAACATTTGCTTCACGGAATGTAGAGGAAAAAATTGTAGGACTTTAGATTTAAGAATTCCTGGTAGTTTGTGTTAAAATCATTTTGAATCTGGTAGATATATCATGTGTGCGTGCTTAGCCATGTCCGACTCTTTGTCGACCCTATGCACGCTATAGCCTGCCAGGCTCCTCTGTCCATGGAATTTTCCAGGCAAGAATACTGGAGTGGGTAGCCATTTTCTTCTCTAGGGGATTTTCCCCACCCAGGGATCGACGCTGCATCTCCTAACTGGACTTGTCAAATGGTTTTTCCTTAGTCTTCAGTCTCCTGGACTTGAGAGTAACACAAATGGACAGAGTTTAATGTTAGAAAAATAATTATCACAGTTAATTTGACATATATTAAGTGATAAGTAAAACAGTATTTTGCTGCTTAGTAATTAGAAATAAATAGAGATTTTAAGCAAATATTGTAAATGACTTTAATTGACAGTGGTAGTTTTACCCAGATCAATCAAGTTTCATTTTTCAATTGTTCTTTTTGCTTTATCAAATACTGAATTTTATTTTATTTAATATTTTCTATGTGCAAACACCATGCTAAACATTTTATGCATATTATTTCACTTAATCCTCACATGCTAACATTATTGCCTTTATTTTACCAGTGTTAAAACAAGAGGCTTAGAATGATCAGTTTATCCCAGATGATGTGGCTAATGATGGAGCAAAGATCTGAGCCCATCTTTGTGAGACATGAGAGTACCTGCTCCCAGTTCTTAGTATCTACACACAATATTAATTGTGATAGTTTTTTTCCTGGCACCACATTCATTTTAATAACTCTTTTAAACACATCCATTTATCCAGTTGGTCCGGCAGACAATAAATATTTAAGTGTTAAGCGAGATACCAAAACAAGACACAGTCCCACCTATCTAGGAATTTATGGTCTTGTAGGGAATATGGGTCAATAAAAAATTCATAATCCTATAAGACAGTTATCATAATAGAGAGATGGATTAAGTGCTATAAGAGTGAGGAATGGCCAAAATCTTCCTGGGGAAATGAGAAAGCTGTCAGAAAACAGCCTTGATTTGAAGATCGACTTGAAGGACACGGAGAGGTTTGTGGGCAGAGAAGAGGTGGACTGGGATCCAAGGCAGCTTGGCTCCAACAGCTGGGAGCTGTGTTTTCCATGCTTTCAGATTCTTCTGGAATGTGTGCACTTACCTGGAATACTAGCCAGCTTGTTCATCAAGGAGAACAACATATCCTAGGGATAAGAGGTATCCAGTTCTTCTGGCTTAATGCTCTATTAATCCTCTGTTTTCCTTCCTCTCTAATATTTTATTCCAATGGTTCTCAAAGAGGCTTGTTACGCCACCAGCAGAAGCAGCATCACCTGGGAACTTGATTGAAATGTAAATTCCTAGACTCCACTCCAGGTTTATGGAATCAGAACCTCTGCAAATGGAGTCCAACAGGGCTTTTCTTTTTTTAACTTTTTATTTTATATTGGAGTATAGCCGATTATCAATGTTTATAGTGATATAGTGAAGTTGCTCAGTCATGTCCGACTCTGCGACCCCATGGACTGTAGCCTACCAGGCTCCTCTGTCTATGGGATTTTTCCAGGCAATAGTCCTGGAGTGGATTGCCATTTCCTTCTCCAGGGGATCTTCCCAACCCAGAGATCGAACCCAGGTCTGCTGCATTGTAGACAGACGCTTTACCGTCTGAGCCACCAGGGAAGTCTTAACAATGTTTAGATCGTTTCAAATGCACAGCAGTGACTCAGCCATCCATATCCATATATCCATCTCCTGCCATCAGTGGTTTAATGAGCCCTCCAGGTGATTCTCATAGGTGCTGCAGCTTTATGTCTTCTCCTCTGTGTGTACTTTAGCACAGTAAAGCTGATTTCCCTAACAAACTCTGAAGTGTGGTGCCTCTGTTTTGTTCACCCCTGTACATCCATCACCCAGGCCAGCGCTGGAAACATAGTAGATATTCAATAAATGTTTGTGGAAAGAACGGATGAATAATTTAAAAACGAATCCCACAACTCCCAATATCCTTAGAAGAGCTAACTTAATTGTACCACAATCTCAATGTCTGATGAGAATGAGCAAGGGCAGAAAGTGAGAGGCCTTGGGAAGGAAAGAGAATTCACATCTGCCCAGGGAGGGACTTTTTCAGCTGCTCTCTAATATCCTCACAACAACCCTGGGAGGCAGGTGTCGTCCTCGCCCAAAAGATGAGAAAGCTGGGGCTCAGAGAGGAACTGTCCCCAGAGTCACAGATGCTGGTGGTGACACAAACCCAGGGTCCTCTTGTTCCAGAGACCTCACCCTTGTGTTCTCTCTGTGGCACCTCTAACGACCACTAGCAACCCGTGAGGGGACAAATGGAAACAGAAAGCCCCGAAGGGAAAGACAAACTTAATTAACCACAATATTGCTGGTCATCATCACCGTCACCTCCACATTGTTCAAGCCACAGAGCTAAGCAGAGTCTTTCCCTATCAGCAGTGTGTTCTTAGGCATGTTATACTGTAGTTGGTCTCTTTTTCAGAAGCCTCCTTCTCACCCTTGGCCCTGATGTCACACCCTGGAGACATCAATTTGCTGATCTGTCCACATCTGGGCTGGCTGAGATTTCCCAGGCTGGGTCAAATTAGGCTTCTGGCGCCACTCCTGATGCTGCTTTTCATGAATTCCTTTACATTTCGGTTTTGCAATCACATTACCCCTGGAACCCAAAGATTTGGGTTCCCAGAAGTGGCGTCTCTTTTTTCCTTCTTTCTCTACCCTTCAAAGGTTTCTTCCATTCTGTGAGGTTTGCTGATATTTTCATGACTCTCCAACTGGCAACTCCAGCTGGGGCTCTGAGTCTCACTATAGCATCCATCTACTTGCTGGATGTTTCACTTAGGTATCCTGCCTTCAGTTTAAATGCACCATATTTGACCCAACCCTGAACTTGTCAATTTATCCTCCAACTTTAATCTCTCTCCCAAATTATTACTGTTTTTGCCATAGGCACCACCTTCTCCCAGTCATCAGGCTTTTAAAACCTACCCATTCGAGTACTTAGCCTTTCCCTTCCGTTATGGTTTCTTCTCCATCTCTCTTCCTTCCTTCTTCTCCCTTTCCTCCCTCCTTCCCTTTCTCTCCTATACCTCTTTCCACAAATATCTATCAAGTACTTACAATGTGCTAACCCAAGCATTGTCTTTGCCTTTCTGGAGTCTACATTCCAGAAAAGAGAAAAAACCAACAAGCAAGAAAATAAACACTGTAGTTTGTGATATGTACAATGAAATAAATACACAGGAGGCTAGGTAGAGAATAGGGGGAAGGGTGTCCAGGAAGAGTCTCTTTCGTTTAAGCTGAGACCTTGAGGAACAGTGAACATGGGAGGCTGGGTAAGGCCACTGCTGATGCAAGGCCCTGTTGCGAGCCAGAGCTTAATGAACTGGCGGGAGAGTGGAGGAGCCAGGACAGTGGGTGGGGGCAGGTCATGGGGGAACAAGAGAATAAGAAGGAGTATGACTTCATTCAAAGGGAGCCTTCAGAGGGATTCACAAGCCAAGTGGCCTAATCTAACTTACACTTAGAGGAAGTGTGGAATGGGCTGCAGTCTTTTGAGCTGCTCTCTGGAGGAAAGAGTTGGAGAAATACAGAAACCTGGGAACTGACTTATCTTTCAGTGTCTTCAGAATAGAATGCCATTCTAATTAGGACTGATACTCTCCCTTGCATCAAAAGGATGAGAGTTACATTCTGCACCACTCAATAGTTATGTTTCAGAGAGAGAGGTTCTTGGGCATTGATAATAGGCCACATCAGCAACAATAATAGAAAAGCTTACTAAATGTTACCATGTGCCTGTGATATGAATATTTACACACATGTTTTAATGTTTAATGCTATAAGGAGTATATGATTATCTTCATTTCACAGATAAGGACAGAGAGGTTAATTAATTTTCCCAAAGTCACACAGCTGCCAAGGCAAAAAAGAATAAAGAGACCATTTTCAAATAAACATGGTCAGTCTTTGTTTCTTGCTGTTTTCCACACTCACCATATAAAATTCGAATTGTACAAAACTATACAAAATACAAAGTTGCTGCTGCTGCTAAGTCGCTTCAGTTGTGTCCGACTCTGTGTGACCCCATGGATGGCAGCCCATCAGGCTCCCCCATCCCTGGGATTCTCCAGGCAAGAACAGTGGAGTGGGTTGCCAGTTCCTTCTCCAATGCATGAAAGTGAAAAGTGAAGGTGAAGTCACTCAGACATGTCCGACTCTTCGCGACCCCATGGACTGCAGCCCACCAGGCTCCTCCGTCCATGGGATTTTCCAGGCAAGAGTACTGGAGTGGGGTGCCATTGCCTTCTCCGAATACAAAGTTAGGGCTCCCTATAATCCAGCCCCTAAGGTATGAGGTGGGTCTATCACCAAGGTTTTGCCCAGCAGTGCTAATCCTTTATGCTGGCAATGCTGAGAAGCTCTCCAATATAATCCCCAGGTCCTCAGAAGTGGCGCTTTCTCTTCAAGCTGGTTTAGAAACCAAGGGACATAGAGCCACTTTCTTACCATCTCTGCTGCAGGAAGTGGACGCCAAACTGTTCTGGTTCCAGAAGGAACCACACCCATTTGGGGTGAAAGAACTTCAGCGAGTTTACACCACTGCTTAGAAGGACAGGCCAAAAACAGCAGAGGAGGACAATGAGCGATTCCCTACACCAAAACCCAACAAGAAGAATTCAGAGGTGAAGTCACGTTGTTTACTTCTCCACATTTTCACGTCTCATTAAGAGAGATCATTTAGGTTTCCTTTGTAACAACAACTATAACTTCAGCAGGAAAATTAATCACAACAAAATGATATTCTGGTGTCATTTATAATTCCAGTAAAAGCCTGGAGGTGTTCACATTTCTAAACCCTACGGAATAAAAGGCGGTTTTCCAAGCAGGGGTAGGCCACACTAATTGTTGAAGAGGAAAAGTAATTAGCATCCTATGTGAATTATCTTGTCTTTTTTTAGGACCGGAAATCAAATGGGAAGGGTTCCCTCCTGTTCCAAGTGAGTTCCAGAAGAATTACTCATGCTCCTTAACCTATGAGTCACACAGGAGTCTAGGAGAGCGTTTCCAAAACAGGCCGACAATAAGATAAACAGAGCAATTGATATGTGACAGTCTGGAGGGGCAGGACTACAACTGACCAAAGCAAGTGAGAGTCCAGAGCAAGAGGACAGTCAGCCTAGGATATCTGAGCTTCCCTGGAGAATCTGTGGACAACCAGATCTCGGCGAACCAACTCAGAGCATTTCCTGAAAATGAACATCACCCGGAGGTTGTTTTTGGATCCTTTTTTCAATTTCATTGACTCAGTATCATGGAATTATAGCATCTTTCCCCCTACATGACTCCAGGGGCTGACTGCCACCACGCTGCTCTGCTGGCTCTCCGAAGGCTTTGGCTATCAGTGTTTTGACATCTCACAGCACTAGATATTAATCATTTTGGGACTCTGGGCCTGTTCCCAGTGTCCGTATTTGCCATTGTTGATCTGCAGCCAGAAAAATAACTCCTACATGACAAAGGCTTTCCCAAATTGAAATATAGAGTCATCGCGAAAGCTCCGCTTAGGAAATAACCAGCATCATGCTGGACTGTCTCTTGGGCACATAAAGGATGAGCTTCCTCTCCGCTCCCTCTAGGAAGCAGTCCGAAGCCAGGCCTCAGCTCTGTCTGAGCCTGTCAAGGGCCTGCAGGCATCTCCTCTGCAGGGGTGCAGCGGTGTGCTCCGAGCCTCCCGAGGATGCTGCCCCACCTGCTTGTTTCCTGCCATCCCCAGGGAAAATGGCTGGGTGGGGCTACATGGTCCGCCCGACCAGGGAGGAAGAGCTAGGACTGGCCGATGCTTTTCTCCATCCCCCGTTAAAACCATGGGGGTACAGAGGTCAGGCTGGGGTGAGGGTGGGGTGTCTGTCCTCCACACAGTCAGAGTGATATCTAAACACTGCTCTGATCACTTCTCTCCTCCTAAAAACCGTTGAGGTCTTCCACCCTCTCCCCTCCACCTACAGGAGAAATTCTAAAGCTCTTCGTAGGCTATTCAAGGCCCATCATTCCTTGATTCTCTGCCTAACTTTCAGCTTCATCACCAGCCACTCCCTGACCTTCTCACCACAACTGCCTGCTAGTTATTTCCTGAAAATACTGTGTACTCTCAGCTCTGCTTTCTTTATTCACTCTGCTCCTTCTATGTGGAATGAGATTCCCCTACTTCTGCCCAGCTCCCAACATCACCTCTTATTGCTGGAGGCTTCTAGTCCTACCCTTCACTGAGTGCTTTGCCCCCTGATGTGTGTTTTCATTGCACCACAGGCAGGCTCTCTCCTAACAGTTACTATCTGCGTGAGACTGTCCTGTGGGTCAGTCTTTCCCACTTGTCTGTGAGCTCCCTGAGGACAGGCACTGTGTTTGCTCTGAGACTCTTAAAAATCAGCAATGTTTAATTGAATGAAAGAGAGTTTTGCATATCAATTATTGTACTCTTTGCTGTTCAGATAATAGCCAGAAGTTTAAAAATGCTATACCCCAGCTCCATGCTCTCCTTCCTTGAAGCTTTTTGCAATTTCAATCTGACTTTCAGTAACAATTGGCTTGCATAATGAAACTTACGGTAATCAATTTCAAAGAGTAATGGTTTCAGAGAGCACTGATTTCTGTGTTTAATTGTTTAAAATAGAGACAGCATACTTATATTCCAAACTTCTCTCTCTCTCTCTCTCTCTCTCTCAGTCTGTCTTTGTCTCACACACATACCACAAATACAGAAATTCCTATTGATATGTGAATAAAGGTTACAGGTACTTTCCTGGTGGTCCAGTGGTTAAGAATCTGCCTGCCAATGCAAGGGACATGGTGTCGATTCCTGGTCTGGGAAGATCCCACATGTCAAGGGGTAACTAAGCCCGTGTGCCACAACTACTGTGCCTGAAGGCCTAGAACCCGTACTCTGCAACAAGAGAAGCCATTCCAATGAGAAGCCCGAGCACCACAAGGAGCAGTCGCCCTTGCTCACCACAATTCGAGAAAACCTGAGTGCAGCAATGAAGACCCAGTGCAGCCAAAAATAAATTAATTACTTTAATTAAGTGGGGGGGGAAGCTTATAGTACAAAACTCAGCATTAATAAGAATTTTAAGTGCCACTTAATACAAAAAGTTAATAAGTTCACAGATATTTCCAGGTGTTCAGTGAGCTCAGTTCACAGCGTTATTTTGAAAAAATAGTCACACTGACTTATCTTCCATTTTCAAATAAGCCTTTTCTCTGCTTAGTGTTGTACATGCTGTTCTCTGCCTAAAAGGCCTCAGCCCCTCCCCCCCAGCCCCTTTATTAAGTGAGTGCTCTCCTCCTTCAGGATTCAGATTAAATGCACCTGCCTCGGAAGGGTCTGCCTAGACCCAGCCTCCTCATGGTCACCATTTTAGTACTGTTGACATTTTCTTCAAAGCCCTTGCAAACTATTTTTATTTTATCATTTTATTTAAATGTGTTTGATGTCTTCTCCCATTAGACTGAGAGCAGCTTGAAAGAGAGAGTTCATATGGGTTTTATTTATTATTGTATCCAGAACACATAGTAGGCGCTCGATAAATACTTTTGGGTGAATTAAGGTACAGTCAACCCTCAGCATCTGTGGGGAATACCACTCTGGATACCCAAAGCCGCAGATGCTCAAGTCCTGTAGTCGCCTTGTGCATCCCTGGTTCTGCATCTGAGATTCAACCGAACAAGGGAAATAAACACAGCACACAATCCGTGGTCGGCTGAATCTGAGGATGCGGAACTCTCAGATACAAAGGGCCAACTGTAGTCTTTTAAGTCAACATTCCACTTGTAATTTAGGACAGTTGCTTTAATCAATCCAGTGCCTTTTCTTGCCTGGCCAGCTCCCTGGCCCACTCCCCCTAGTCTCCCAGGGGTTCACTCCCTCATCCTGGGACTGTCTTTCTTCACCTTCTCCTTTTAACATGGTCCTGTTCACCTCACAGCACCTTGTCAGCCACCATCTCCGTTGTGACACTTTCCCCAAGCTGTTAGTCACTCCTGTGTCTGGGCTCCTAAAATACTTTGATTTCTTCCACATTTTCCCATATTTGTTTCTTTCACCGCAAAATTAGAAAATGCTCCTAGAAAACTGAAGCATTCATCCCAGAGGTGTATGAAGTCCAAAGCAAAATCCTCCCTTCCCATTCCCAGACTGCTATTGGTACCACTGAGTTCTTTTCTCTTCATTTACAACAATACATCAACATCTTTTCATTTAAATAAAGAAAGGAAAGTAAAAAATGGATCATACAATACTACTAGGGAGTGACACTTTTCAATTACGCTCATTTTTCTTTTCATGTTGGAAGAGAACAACCTTGATCTTTCTATGGCTTGTTATTGGTCCATTATATGCTTGTACCATCATTTAAAACATCAGTTTCTTGATGGCTCTTTAGGAAGCTCCTGCTGCTGCTGCTGCTAAGTCACTTCAGTCGTGTCTGATTCTGTGCGACCCCATAGAAGGCAGCCCACCAGGCTCCCTCATCCCTGGGATTCTCCAGGCAAGAACACTGGAGTGGGTTGCCATTTCCTTCTCCAATGCATGAAAGTGAAGAGTGAAAGTGAAGTCGCTCAGTTGTGTCCAACTCTTAGCGACCCCATGGACTGCAGCCCACCAGGCTCCTCCATCCATGGGATTTTCCAGGCAAGAGTACTGGAGTGGGGTGCCATTGTCTTCTCCTTAGGAAGCTCCTAGTTTTTCTAAATTACAAGCAATACTGAGATAAATCCCTTTATACATTTGAGTGGCTCTTTCTCTGTTATTGTACCAAATGGCATCCCAGTTTGTACTTTGATAGACTGTCTGATTGTCTTCTTAAAAAGCAATGCCCAGTTACCCTCCCACCATGGCTGGTAAGAATGTCTGAATCTTCACAGCCATGACTGGATATTATCAGTGTTTCATCTTTGTTATCTAATTGGTCAAAACTTTCCTGCCTTTGATTGTTGTTGAAATTGAATAGGTTTTCATACTTAATGACCATTCATGTCCTTTGTCTGTAAGTGATTATTTACATCCATTATTCATTTTCCCATTGAAGTGTTCAATTTCACTTTTTACTCATTTGTAATGGCTTTTTAAAAAACTGTGGTAAAATACACATAGCATAAAATTTGCCATCTTAACCATTTTCAACATAATTTATGTCTTTCTTTTTAAAATTTATTTATTTTTAATTGGAGAATAATGGATTTACAATATTGTGTTGGTTTCTGCCATACATCAACATGAATCAGCAATAGGTATACATATGTCCCCTCCTTCTTGAACCTCCCTCTCACCTCTAACCCTATCCTACTCCTCTAGTTTGTCACAGAGCACTAGGTTTGAGTTCCCTGTGTCATATAGAAAATTCCCACTAGCTATCTATTTTACATATGGTAATGTATATTTCAATGCTACTCTCTCAATTTGTCCCACCCTCTCCAACCCCCACTGTGTCCACAAGTCTGTTTTCTCTGTCTGCATCTTCATTGCTGCTGCTGCTGCTGCTGCTACTGTTAAGTTTCGTCAGTTGTGTCCAACTCTGTGCAACCCCATAGACGGCAGCCCACTAGGCTCCTCTGTCCCTGGGATTCTCCAGGCAAGAACACTGGAGTGGGTTGCCATTGCCTTCTCCAATGCATGAAAGTGAAAAGTGAAAGGGAAGCCGCTCAGTCGTGCCCGACTCTTCACGACCTCATTGCCTTCTCCATGCCGACTTCTAGGCCTGGACAAACACTTCCCATTGCGTCTACTTCTCCTCGTTGCTGAGGAAGTTCAGGAAAGTAGGCTGTTTGGATCCACTCCAAATTCCTTTGGTGCAACTTCAGAAGGACCCTCTCTGCTGTTTGGCCAGCCTCTCATCACCTGCAACTCGCTTCCTCCTTCCCTTGCTAGCAAATCTTCTAAACCTTTCCAACTCCTAGAGCTGAGCTCCACTTTCCAAATTTGCCTTTGTCTCCTCCTTGACTGTGGAGGACAGGCCCTCTTGCTGGAGCTCTGTCCACTCCCCTTTCCTCCTCCATGTTCCCTTCTTCATCTTAGAGGGGAAAATCTTTTTCTTCCCCTTCACCCTTTGGGGTGCTTATGAAGAAAAATGGGAAAATATGGGCATTGAAAACTGAACACCTTGGACTTGAATTCTAGCTCAGGTATCAAGTAGTTTTGTGTCCTGGAATAGTTTATTTAATGAATTCTTTCTTTCCTCACCCCAGGTGAGCCTAATAGTATCTGCTTCAAAGGGACTTATAGAAAGCCCTGAATGGATGGGAGCACGTGCAGCATGTGACACCTGCCTAGATTTTCTGAGTCTTCTCCCCCAACTCCCACCTTCAGCTTTTCCACCTGAGTCCCCAGTCCTGTTCCTTTTCTCTTTGGGTGCTTTGTCCCTTCAGTTATCTCCTACTTGTTTTCTGATATTTTATCTTTCCCTTTGACTATTTTCTACTGAGACAAAAACATGAAGTTGCTTTACCCCCAGATTCCTTCTTGTGACTCTGCTAAGAATTCCAGCCTCCATTGTCTCCCCGGAGAGTAGTCTACACTAGCTGATTCTGTTTCTCTCCTCCCCATGCTCTCCTTCACCCCTTGCTGTCAGGCCTCACCACCTTGTCTCTCTCCCTCATCACTGTACTTGAATTGGATTCCTAAAGCCATGACAATCTAGACCCTTGGATTCTTGGTTTTCCTTTATCTTCAGTCTGCCATGCTCAGCTGCAGCACTGGACAGTGCCAGCACCCTGTTCTGCTGGAGAAATCTGCCCTGACTGCACTGTACAATTTTGGTTCTCCTCCTATCTTCCTTGCTCCTCTTTCAGTTCATTCATTCAGTGTGTTTCAATTGAGGATTTATTATGAACCACAACTGTGCTAGGTGATGGGGACAAGGTGGTGACAGGCATCATCACTAGCCCGCTGGCCCCTGAAAATGTATGGTCTAAGAGGACAGACATCAGACAAACAATCATCTATTTTCTTTGTATCAGTTACCTGTTGCGTCTCTGTGTGTGTGTGTAAGACTACTTGCCAGAGTCTTACAAAAGAATAACAGGGAGGAAGACAGAGAAGGGAAGCCAAGGAAGGACAATTTGAGGAAGTGATATTTAAGCTGAGATCTGCAGGATGAATAAGTGTTAGCTGGGTGAGGAGTGGAGAATTTGGGGGGGTAGCTTCCAGGAAAAAGACGGAAAGCTGTAAAGGTTTGGTGAGAAGGTGCTTGGCAAATTCAAGAAACTGAAAGCAGGCCAGTGTGGCTGAAGGTGGTAGGGAGATGAGGTAGGAGCTGTAAAGAGAGGGACATATTGGGCAAGGTCTTGCAGGTCATGAAGAGGGTTTGGGATTTACTCCCAAGAACAAGGGACAGCTAATGAAAACCTCTCTTCCCCTGCCTGTTTCCTCATTTTGGGTGTGCCTCACAGATGTGTCTTTGGTGCTCTGTTCTTGGCACATTCAGACTCATGGCTGAGTAATCACTTCTCTGTGGTTAATTCCTGAATCCTAATATCCTCCTGAATCCCAGTCCTTTTCCCATATAATCTTAGATTATATACCGGGGTCTCTTTCTGATACTGCAGGTTAAATGGTGGAAACTGAATTCATTTTTCTTTTCAGACTCCTTCCTTCTCCTGTATTTCCTATCTCGGTCAGTGATGCTCCTACTATTAACCCAGACTGGAAATACTGGTGTCTCCTTGACTTCCCCCTTTATTTACTTGTACGCTGATGCTGAGGATATAGCAGGGACTCAAACTGAAGGAACTAGCATCCTAGTGGGATGCCCAATGGTAAACACATCAACATGTGTTATAATGTCAGTTAGTAAATGATAAGTGCTATCAATAAACATAAAGCAGATAAGAAGTGAGGGGTGGAGATGCTGCTTGTTTTCATTACAGAAGGAGTCTTTGAGGAAGTAGCTTTGAGCAAAGGCCAGAACGAGGTGAAGGATCGAACCATGCGGGTATTGGGGAAAGAATGTATCGGGCAGAGGGAACAGCCCTTGAAATGGTCCAGAGTTGGAGCATATTCCAGGTCAGAGGCTGGAAAGCATCAAGTGACAGGCTGAAAGTAGAGAGACGAGGTCAGAGAAGCGGTACATAGACTGTGCTGGAACGGGGGCTGGGTTTAGTTCTAAGTGTGATGAGAGCCTTTAGAAGGTTTTGATCAGGAAAGTGATATGTTCTGGTATACAAACACCATAGGGTCCCTCTGGCTGTCGTGAGAAGAATCAATTACGGGGGTAAAGTGAAGACCACAGAGGAATCCATGTCCTCGCCACATCACAGGGTCTTGTCCACATCTATCCCTCTCTCCCATCTTCATAGCCACTGACCTAACTTAACCCCCTCCATCTCAATGTGAATTGCTGTTGTGGTCTCATACATGATCTTCCCATCCTTCCAAGAGCATGCCTTTCCCTGATTTTCAGGCCTTCAGTGTTCCCCGCCCCACATATATGAAGTACAACTTCTTTAATCTCATATTCAAGACCCCTCTTGTCTCCCAAACTTATCTCCCATTGCCGCCTTTCACAGATCCCATGCTAAAGTCACATAGAACTACTCAGCTTTCCATGTAAGCTTCTTGCCTTTCCACCTCCAAGTTTTTGCCTAACCCATCCCATCTTCCTATGAAGTATTCTTTCACCATCCTCCATCTCTGTAAGTTCCAGATTTCCTGATCCTGATTCCAGATTCTCTCCCGATCCTCCCAGGCAACAGGGATTCTTCCTGCCTTTGGACTCTTACATCTTTCCAATGACCCTAGTCATTCTCTACGTTGTTATGACTCTTTATTGTACACATCTTATCTTCCTCAATAAATCGTAAATTTCTAGAGGTCAGGGTCCAAACTTGATATATCTGTGCACATACCATCTACAAGGCCTAGCCCAGTGGTCATAGTGAGTACACTACAGATATTTGTCCAGGGAATGAGTTCCTGGCACCAGGGTATTTAAACAGTCTATTTGGAGAGACACAACCAAGCCTTAAATCCATACAAGTGAATAATAAAAGACAGTATATAAAGGAGGGATAAAACAACAGACTGGTTCCAAATTGGGAAAGGCTGTATATTGTCACCTTGCTTATTTAACTTATATGCAGAGTACATTATGTGAAATGCCAGGCTGGATGAAGCACAAGCTGGAATCAAGATTGCCAGGTGAAATATCAATAACCTCAGATATGCAGGTGACACCACCCTTATGGTAGAAAGCAAAGAGGAACTAAAGAGCCTCTTGATGAAGGTGAAAGAGGAGAGTGAAAATGCTGGCCTGAAACTTAGCATTCAGAAATCTAAGATTATGGCATCCAGTCCCATTGCTTCATGTTGTATAGATGGGGAAACGATGGAAACAGTGACAGACTTTATTTTCTTGGGCTCCAAAATCACTGCAGATGGTGACTACAGCTACGAAATTAAAAGACGTTTGCTCCTCAGAAGAAAAGCTTTGGCAAACCTAGAGAGCATATTAAAAAGCAGAGATATCAGTTTGCTGACAAAGGTCCATATACTCAAAGCTATGATTTTTTCCAGTAGTTAGGTATGGATGTGAGAGTTGGACCATAAAGAAGGCTGAACACCAAAGAATTGATGCTTTTGAACTGTGGTGCTAGAGAAGGCTCTTGAGAGTTCCTTGGACTGCAAGGAGATCAAACCAGTCAATCCTAAAGGAAATCAAGCCTGAATATTCATTGGAAGGACTGATGCTGAAGCTGAAATTCTAATACTTTGGCCACCTGATGCAAAGAGTTGATGCATTGGAAAAGACCCTGATGCTGGGAAAGATTGAAGGCAGGAGAAGGGGACGACAGAGGATGAGATGATTGGATGGCCTTACCTACTCAATGGACATGAGTTTGAGCAAGCTCCAGGAGACGGTGAAGGACAGGGAAGCCTGGTGTGCTGCAGTCCATGGGGTCACAAAAAGTCACACACGACTGAGGAACTGAACAACAACAATATCAGGTGGCATATAGTCTATGGCCCATAGGAATTCAGAAGGAAGATGAGTAAGAAGTGGACTGCTCAGGGAAGACCTGATACCAGCTGATGGTTCTGAAGCACTTAGTCTATGCTGGGCTCCGGGTTGAATGCTTTACATGCATTACGTTACTGTTCTTATCTACCCTGTCCTATAGGCACCAACATATAAGTAAATGCCTCATCTACAAATAAGGAAACTGAGGTAGGGAGGTGAAGTAATTTCCTTGCAGTCACAGTGTTATAAAATCTACAGACTTGTAATTTGAACCCATGCCTCTCTGATTGGCCAGCCTACAGCAATCACCCCACCATCCTGCCTTAGAGAACAAAGGAGAGACTTCGCTGTGAAAATAGGGTTTGCATTTTATTTCCTGTCTCATTCCAAAATGAATCTATAGCTGCTAAATATGAGCTAAGCTATGCCTGAGAAGATGACTAGGATTTAAGGATGAGGTAGGTGTTTCAGGTTAGGAAAGCAGCTATTTGTGGACTGTAAGGCAGACTTGTTCCTGGGCAGAAGCAGTGAGCTGACTAAATTGGTGGATGGATCTGGAGATGGGTTAGATGGGTAAGTGGATACAATGTGTGGAGGGCGTTCAGTGCCAGGGAGAATTGTTGAGTATCGATGTGCTAGAACACAAGGAGAGGTTGAAGGGTTTATGAACTGGTCAGGACATAACTTGATTAAAAGAACATTCGTGGGGACAGATTTAGCACTAAGCAGATGAATGGAACTGTAGGATTTCTCCCTGCCTGCCCTGGTACCTCTCAAACAGCTGACAATCCTCTGGGACAAACGGTCCATCGGATGCAAACAAAACACAGTGGAGACCAAGTTTGAAAAGAAGAGTTTATTGTTGTTGTTTTTAATGTTTATTTATTTATTTGGCTGCATCAGGTCTCAGTTTCGGCATGCAGGATCTTTTGTTGTGATGCATGGACTCTAATTGTGGTACATGGGCTCAGTAGTTCAGGCTCACGGGCTCAGGGGTTGAGGCACGTGGGCTGTCTAGTTGTAGCGCATGGGTTCCAGAATGGGTGTACCGAGTAATTGAGGTGCACAGGCTTAATTGCTCTATGACATGTGGGATCTTAATTCCCCAACCAGGGATTGAACTGGCGTCTCCTGCATTGAAAGGCAGATTCTTAATCACTGGACCATGAGGGAAGTCTCTCAGAAGAGTTTTAATGAAAGATCCAGGGTAATTTCTAGGGCCATGGTGTTTGGAACAAGGCTTATAGACTACTGGGGAAAGAAGAAAAGAAGAGTGTGGCCACTCCCGGGACTGGGGGAAGGTGGTTTTGAAAGAGCATTACATACAGGCTGGACCATTAAGCAGTCCCTAACACATTTCAGAGGAAGAGAAGCACTGTAGGTCAAAAATCCATCTGCACAGGGAGCAGCACCGTGAAAAAGACTTGGGGGTCTTAGCCATCATCAAGTTCAATGACAGAACAGAGCTGCTTCACAGTCTAAGAAGCTAAGGTAAGTGCATTAAAAGACGCAGTAACTTAGAAGTGTTGCAGATCCAGCTCCATACTCTAGCCTGAGAATTTGTCTGTTTGGAGGCCAAGCTCTACACCTAGCACTTCACAACTGGGAGTGATTTTGACCTGCATTTGGTCAAAAAGGGGACATTTGGCAAAGTCTGGGGAGATTTTTGGCTGTCACCCTGGGAGGGAATGCTACTGACATCTAGCGGGTAGAATCCAGGGTTGTTAAACATCCCACTCAGCACAGGACTGCCCCTGCCTCTGCCCCTGCCTCTGCCCCTGCCTCTCACAACAAATTCCAGATTATCAACAAATTATCAATACTGCCAAGCCTGAGAAACCCTGCTCTAGAGGGTGAGGCCACCGGGGCATGGAGTGGTGGCGACAGTCTCTACAAGTGTCGTTAGGAGCAGTTGAAGAAAGTAGGAATGTTTATCCTGGAGACGATTTAGAGATCTGGGAAATAACTTAGACAAGTGGGAAGCGCTGAACTGTCCAGACCAACTGTCTGAATTTCCACCATCACTGACCCTAACTATTGTAATGAGAGTCCAACCAGACCCAATGCTGGGAAATTAGGAAAATCAGAAAAAATATTGTAATCACAAACACTTACATACTGTTTACTGTATCTCAGGCACTCTTCTAAGAGTTGTACATATACCAACACATTTATTTGTTGCAACAAACCCATTGTGCCTATTTTATAAACGGAGAGACTGAGGCACAGAGAAAAGGGTAAATGACTTGCTTAAGATCACCAAGCTTAGCAAGCAGCAGGTCTTAAACACTGTATACTATTGCTATGCTGCATTGGAAAGAGAGAGATCTGGGCTCAATCCCAACTTTACCGGAAATGGCACCCCATTCCAGTACTCTTGCCTGGAGAATCCCACCAGCAGAGGAGCCTGGTGGGCTGCAGTCCATGGGGTCACTAAGAGTCAGACATGACTGAGCGACTTCACTTTCACTTTTCACTTTCATGCATCGGAGAAGGAAATGGCAACCTACTCCAGTGTTCTTGCCTGGAGAATCCCAGGGACGGGGGAGTCTGATGGGCTGCCGTCTATGGGGTCACACAGAGTCGGACACGACTGAAGCGACTTAGCAGCAGCAGCTGTGTAACAGTTGGCCTGCTACTTCACCTCTCTGAGCCAGTTTCTTCATCCTGCAGAACAGGGATAGTAAGATGACAAATACTTACTGGTTCTTTCAAAGAGTGATGAATGTAGTTCTCACTGCAGCTCAAGGACAGATACATTTATTACTCTTATTTTATACACACGAGGATTTTGTGGCTTAGAGAGCTTGAGTGACATGCCCAGGGCCACACAGCCAGGAAGTGGAGTGTCAGGATTTAAATCGACATTTGTCTGACATCAGAACCTGTTTTTAACCACAAAGCCATGACATTTGCAAGTTTGTTGTGAAGGGAGCATGGCGAAACATACAAAATTTCCTGGAACATATTAAGCAATCAACGATAGCTATTTATGATTATATTAGAAATCATAGTTATTATCCTTGTGACCTGCTCAACCAGGTGTGCAGAAGGCAGCACAGTATTCTAGACAAAAGAACGGGATCAGCAGAAAATGAATGATGTAGTGGCTTGTGTGCGGATCACAAACCCTCCGCCAGCTATTCCATAATCCTGAGCTTCAGCCTCCGCGGTAAAGCGGTGTCACGATTGATTCATTTGTCCTGCTCTCAGCACAGTCTACTATTCATAGCACAGGAGTGGGAGGAGTGGGGACAGCGTGAGGCTAATTTAATGTCAAGGTTTCATAGCCCATACATTTCACAGTCATAATAAAAAAAAAAAAAACAGGAATGCAGCGCCTTATGCAAAATGGGAAAAGTCACCACATACTCACATACTGCACTGAGAATAAAACTACAGCTCACCTGATGGTTAATTCCACCGGGAAAGGATTTTGTTTTAAAACAATTGCCTGATTTCATTGTAGGGAATGCTGTGTGAGTGTTTCCCACAGAGCGAGGGTGGCATCTGCCTAGCTGGAGGGCTGGCAGCACACCGAATCTGCCTGCAGTGGATTCTGAAACATGGAATTGTGGCTAGTGGGATGTCAAACAGGATGAGACTGAGAGCTGCTTGCCGTGATGGAGGTAGGTACCAAGGGCAATGGGAGCCCTGGGCAGGAGACCATCAACTGCCTAGGTAGGGGAGAATGATCAGAGTGATCCCTCACAGGGAGGGGCTATTTGAGTTGGGTCTTGAGGGATAAATAGGAGTTTGTCAGGTGGAGAAAGGGGGAAGGTACACAGAGCAGAGAAGGACAGCACCGCCAAAGGTCTGTGACCTGGGAACTCATGGCCACTCCTAAAATATTCCATGGCTGCTTGTGGCAGGAGCTCAGGGAGAGAAGGCTGTGGAGTGAGGCAGATAAGGTTGGAAATGTGGGCTGAAAGCGCCTCATAAAGGGCCGCAGTAGGCTTCTGGGCAGCGTGGTACAGTGGAAAGGATTTCTGGCAGTGTGAGTAGAAACGTCCTGGGGTTTGGCGTGAACTGACTCTGAGCTCCATTACCTGTTGTCTCTATGACTAAGGACAAGTTAGTCTACCTCCCTGAGTATCAGCATCCATGTTTATAAGATGAGAAAATAACGCCCACCTCAGAGGGCTATTGATAGGATGAAACAAGATGCAGTATAAATTCATGGCAGAGTCACAGCATATTGTAGGCTCTCATCAATATTAATCCCCCTTTTTTGGATAGGTGGCAGGGGGTAGTTGTTTCCCACCACAGAGATTTCATCTGATTTCTCTCTTAGAACAGTAACTCCAATAGATTGTTGTAGAGATAGACTAGAGGCAGAAAGAAGACTCCATTCAGGAGGTTGCTTTGCTGGTCTTGAGCTATTCATGTTGGATTTTAATAGCTTCAGTTTCAGGGCTTTACATTCTCATTACCAGGAACCAGATCCTGGGCTATCGCCTGTGGTTCCACCATTTGGACCCCTCTGAGAAGATTGGATAATGAACTGTCTGAGCTTCTTTAGTTTTTCTAAGGTTGAAGGTATACAGTTTAAACAAGTTCAGATTTATTTGGCCACGTGCAAATTGTCTCACTCCTGCTCTCCATTTCATTCATTCAATTCACTTGTTCATTCACCAATTTATTTGTTTGCTCATTCATTCATCAGGCAAGCACTTATTGCATGTCAGCCAATACCTGGGTTGTGAATGTTTGGAGACACAATTGCCCACTCTCCGATCTGGTTTCATAGATCAGAATTTGAAAAAACAGTAATGGCATCCCCTCCCAGGGCCCACACATCACTGAGGCTACCCTTGGGTCAGGTGGACTCATTCCTGGCCTTTTTGGAAGATAATTAGCTGGACAGAGAACATGGCCCAGTGAAAACAGCCCTAGCTGGAAAATTACTGCTCTGTGCCACACTCTTTCAAACTCCCAATTTTCTAAAATCTCAGCAAGAAATTGTAAATCTGAGATGAGATATCCTGAACTCTTTCTGAGAAAGAGATTAAAAAAAGATAGATGAAAACAAATAGCTGGTGGGCAACACAGGCTTCTTACTCCTAACTAGACTTGAGTGAATATACCCAGAGAATAAAGTGGATTTCTCAATTTGATAAATCAGGGAATCTTATCTCAAGTCATGAAAATTTAGAGAATTACCCAAGAAAAACTATATGGATGTAGTTAAACAATCATGCTATCACCAAATTTAAAGAGTGAAACCTACAATATTAAAGCTTCCACATCTCATTAAGAACTCCTCAAACACTTTCATTTCCTCCCAAATCCAGACCATCGTCTCCTCCTCTTGTGGGCCATTCCACAAGCCTCCTCACAGGTCTGCAGCTTTGGTGCAGACACCTTGCCATCCCTTCTCCATGGTGTCCTCAGAGTGCTCTCTGAAGACAGAGAGAACCCTGGCCCATCTCTGTTCAGGCGCCTCTCTGACTCCCAGTCTCCCTCCTGGGGTTCAGGCTGCTCCAAGCTGGCCTCCCCTGAACTCCTCCTCTGACTGCTCTGCTTCCTCCTTCCCATCTTTATTACACAGCGGGATGAAACTGGGACACAGTGCTGGGACTCTCTAGCTGAGAGTTATTTTCTTTTCCATCCCCATTTCCTTAAAGTCCAGCCCAGTTACCAGTTCTTCCTAGCACCTTTCTCTGCTTCTCCCGCCAGAGGGAGTGCCCTCACCTGCAGGGTCACCTCTGTACTCTAACGCCTCTCGCGTGGCATTTTCAATGTTGTGTTCTACTTTACTGGATACTGTGTCTTTCTTACCTGCAGCGACCTTCACACATAAGGACGCGGACTCTGCCTTCTAGTTCCTTGTTTCTCCACTGCCAGGCACAGTGCCCAGCACATGATAGACAACTCCATATGTGACGTGTGTTTTTTTTTTTTTTTTGAGTTGAATTAAATGATGAAACAGGTGTTCTAAAATAGAAGACAGGAAATAAGACCAACCAAATCTGACTCCTCAGCAAACAGTCAATACCCCTTTATTATGGGGGCTTCTCTGTACAAGGGGGTAGGAACTGGGCCCTGATAACCACCCAGTCTTTGCCCTTGTCGCCTATTGCTTTAGCCTGCGGGCTTTGGAGCCAAACAGGCGGTAATGCCAGGCCTGAGACTTTCTGCGTGATTGGAGGCAAGCGACTTAATTTTCCATACCTTGGGGTTTTATCTGTAAAACTAGGGCAGCGATGATCCCTAAATATAAAGGTTTGTCATGAGAATGAATGAAAAAGTCCTTGTGGAGCACTTGGCCTAGTGGCTGGCATGATGAGCATGTGACAAAGTTCAGCTATTATTACAGAGCTCACTATCAAGCAAACTTGGTCACGGGACAATCAAGAGCATCATTATTGAAATAATACTATGTTCTTGGTGGAATGTGCACAGACATCCACAGGAAGACTTTAGATTTGTTGTGTAAAATTTTGATGAGATGCTCAAGGATGTGGCTTTGATACCAGAGGCATGATTGGGCAATAGGTGTGGTGGTGGAAATGTTCTAGGATTAGCTAGCTCTCAAGTCTTTGTAGGATATTCAAGGTTATGGCTAGATCCGCATTACTGGAAACACAAAAAGGGATGGGTCTGTGGGAAACAGAGGAGGTCAGACTATCAGTATCCGGGTGGAGGGCTTTGGCAAGGAAAGTGAGTTTTCAAAGCTGAACTTCTGATCTACTTTTCTGTATAGTGTGTGATACAGCCCTCTCTTTGACCTTCCTAAGAGGTCCTCAGTGGAGTTCCCTTCACTCTCATTGCTGTTGGAACTTATGTGCAGAGTCCATCACGTGAAATGCCACGCTGGATGAAGCACAAGCTGGAATCAAGATTGCCCTGAGTAATATCAATAACCTCAGATATGCAGAAGATATCACCCTAATGGCAGAAAGCAAAGAGGAACTAAAGAGCCTCTTGATGAAGATGAAAGGGGAGAGTGGAAAAGTTGGCTTAAAACTCAGCATTCAAAAAATGAAGATCATGGCACCCGGTCCCATCACTGCATGACAAATAGATAGGGAAACAATGGAAGCAGTGATAAATTTTATTTTCTTGGATTCCAAAATCACTGTGGATGGTGACAACAGCCATGAAATTAAAAGATGCTTACTCCTTGGAAGAAAAGCTATGACAAACCTAGATAGGTATTAAAAAGCAGAGACATTACTTTGCTGACAAAGGTCCATGTAGCCAAAGCTATGATTTTTCCAGTCAGGTATGGACATGAGACCTGGCGAATAAAAAAGCTGAGCACTGAAGAATTGATGCCTTCAAACTGTGGTGCTGAAGAAGACTCCTGAGAGTCCCTTGGACTGCACGGAGATCAAACCAGTCAATCCTAAAGGAAATTAACCCTGGATATTCATTAGAAGGACTGATGCTAAAGCTAAAGCTCCAATACTTTGGCCACCAGATGTGAAGAGCTGACTCATTTGAAAAGACCCTGATGCTGAGAAAGATTGAGGGCAAGAAAAGAATGGGATGACAGAGAACGAGACGGTTGGATGGCATCACCGACTCAATGGACGTGAGTTTGCATAAACTCAGGGAAATAGGGAAGGACAGGTAAGCCTGGTGTGCTGCAGTCCATGGGGTCACAAAGAGTAGGACATGACTGAGCGACAACAAGGGGGAGGAATGTGAAATCTGGGCTCCAGGTGGTTGGTGAGAGTAGTGATGTCCCCAGGAGGCTAGCCACATCTGGGCTACAGATAATGTCAACCCCACATGAGAGGTTCAATGAGAAAGGCACATTGGGTTCACAGAGGCCAGAGAGGCAAAGGCAGCCTTGGTTGCAGCTGCAGAGGATGAAGATCTTGCCATTGCTAAATGTAGAGTGAAACAGTACAATAGGGTCAAGTTCGAGTATCTTGAGAATGTCCTTCAGGAGTGCTGGCAGTAGAGAAACTAACATGAATCACTGGGCATCTCTGGGAACATCCGTCACGTTGTATCTGATCAGGCCCTTTCCAGCTGGGGCAGGTAAGGAACATGGCACCCGCCCAAAGACTTGATGTGATGGCTCTGTGTGCCTGAAACGCCAGATGGGACCAAAAGACACAGCACTGGAAAACCTCCAGAAGCCTCCGTGATAGTGTAGACTAGTTAATGGGTCAAGCACTTGGATGCCCTAACTCAAATTTAAGTTCAGACCCAACTATTCCTAGACATGGTTTAGTTTTTTCACTTCCAGATATCTAACTTTAGGTACTTCCTACCTGCCAGATGCTGTGCTAAGTGCTTTACTTGCATCCTTTCTTTTCATCCTCCCTGAAACTTAAGTTTGGTAAAATTATTAGCTCTCTGCTACAGATTAGAGCTTCCCTGATGGCTCAGCAGTAAAGAATCTGCCTGCAAGGCAGGAGATGTGGGTTTGATCCCTAGGTCAGGAAGACCCTGTGGAGGAGGAAATGACAACCCACTCCAGTATTCTTGCCTGGAAAATTCCATGGACAGAAGAGCTTGGAGGGCTACAGTCCATAGCATCATAAAGAGTTGGACGTGACTGAGCACGCATGCATGCAGTAGTACTCAGAAAATTGAGGTTGAGAAAGCCCAATTGACCCATACAGGGTCACACAGCTTGAAAGTAGTAGAGCTAAAGTCTGCACTCTACCAGGTCTCTTGGAATCCAGAGCCAGAAAACTTAATAACTATGATAACTGGTTTGGGAGGGATCAGAAATTATCCAGTTCAATCGACTGTAAACCTAGAGGGAGAAACTCATAGTTGGAAAGTACATAGGACCAGGAGATCATTTTTGTTCTGTTGGAGGCACTTCTGTGTGACACTGGGCAAGTCACAGAACATTCCTCAGCTCCAGTTTTCTTCTCCAAAAGTAAGGAAGAGAAGAATCCACGTTCTGTTTACCTCGTAGGCTTAAGGCCTTGCCTGGAAAATCCCATGGATGGAGGAGCCTGGTGGGCTACAGTCCATGGGGTCGCTAAGAGTCAGACACGACTGAGCGACTTCACTTTCACTTTTCACTTTCATGCATTGGAGAAAGAAATGGCAACCCACTCCAGTGTTCTTGCCTGGAGAATCCCAGGGATGGCGGAGCCTGGTGGGCTGCCGTCTATGGGGTCGCACAGAGTCGGACACAACTGAAGCGACTTAGCAGCAGCACCAGCATACGGAGTGGAACAGGATGAAAGTTACCACTTTGTCTTAAACAGACAGCAAGCATATTCTAGTCATCTTTGGTGGAGTAGCTACTTTCTGGTACATCTAGCCAAATGTGATTAACAAGGAAAAATTTAATATAGAACCACTCCCTTTTCTGACTCACTAAGAAAATGAGATAATCTTGAATATTGCATTAAAATAAATAATTTAAAAGTTGGGTTTAATTTTTGGCTGTTATACACTAAGTCTTTTCATATGCATTTAATCTCCAGTAAAACAAAATGAGGCTCCCAGATGGTGAAGTGTTTGTCTTCAACCACATAGCTAATAAGTAGTGAGGATTTGAACCCAGTACTACCTGGTTTTACCTCTAGGAGCTTTTGCATTTAGCAAGGACTTAGACCAGATTCATTCAATTCGCTTATAGAAGTGAACAAGTCTGTCTTCATAGAGCCCCACTGTTTCAAATGAAGTCACTGTAACATGCCTGGGAAGGCACCTAATTTCTCCAGGCGCCCAAATGGAAGAGTTTCTGTTTTATCCTCTGCATGTCAAGGTCTAAATGTTTGGCAAAATCCAGCCTCTGCTAAATAAATTAACCAGCTCTAAATCATAGAGGATCCAACAGAAACAGAAGACACAGGTATCATTTGCTGAGGGATAACTTTCATCCAAGAGATGGAGAGGGACAGGGAGGCTTGGCCAGCTGCAGTCCATGGGATCATAGAGTCAGACATGACTTGGCAATTGAACAACAAAAACAGCTTTCATAGCTTTGAGGTCAAGGAAGAATTACATTTAAAAAGATGATAAACTATATTGAGTGTGAAGCATTCAAAACAAAACAATGACATGAAATGAGCATGTAAACAACAAACTGAGAAAATAATTCAACCAAAAATGGCTGAACCTTCAACTGCATGATACATGCACGTTGTTGTTGCTGCTTGGTCCTTAAGTCATGTCTGACTCATTTGTGATCCTGGGACTATAGCCCACCAGGCTCCTCTGTCCATGGGGTTTTCCAGGCAAGAATAGTTGAGTAGGATGCCATTTCCTTCTCCAGGGGATCTTCCCAATCCAGGGATTGAACCCATGTCTCCTGCACTGGGGAGTCTCACTGAGCCACCAGGAAAGCCTCATACATGCATATGAAGGAGCAATTCAAATTTGAAAAGAAAAATAAAACCCAAGGTCTCAATAGGTCAGTGACCTAAAGACATGAAGAAAAAGTTTACAGAGAACAAAATACAAATGTTAAACACTTATCCTGAGAAACAATTTTTCCTGAATAATAATCAAAGAATTACAGATTAAATAATTTTGATCATCATCATAACATATATTTTATAATTCTTAACATTTACTAAGTGCTTAATATATATAAATTTTCTTAATCTCAAAAATCTTCTTAGGAGATAGTGCTATTTCCATTTCATAGATGCAGAAACTGAGGCCAAGTGATGTTCAGTAACTTGCTCCAATCAGATAACTAGTTAGGGTATAACTGAGGTTTAAACCCAGACACTTTGGTTCTTACATCCAGGTTACACTTAGGAAATTAACAAAAATAAAAATACTTAAAAGTATTTTTACTTTTTAAAATATTCAGTGCCAGTAAAGTTCTTGAGAGAATCAGGGCTGGTCTCTTTATAAACTGGTACAACCCTTTTGAAAAGCAACATAGCAATAGGTAGCAGTAGCGATAAAAACACATGTTTTATCATGGAAACAACCTAAATGTCCATCAACAGTTGAATGGATAAAGAAGATGTGGTACATCTATACAATGGAATACTCCTCAGCCATGAAAAAGAATGGAATGCTGTCATTGGCCACATCATGGACACAGCCAGATTATCACACTAAGTGAAGTCAGAAAGAAAGACACATGTTATATGATATCACGTACATATAGAATTAAAATATGGCACAGATAAATCTACCTACAAAACAGAAACAGTCTTACAGACATAGAGAACAGATTTGTGGTTGCCAAGGGTTGGGGGAGGGAGAAGGATGGACTGGGAATTTGGGGTTGGCAGGTGTAAGCTGATCAGATGTAAATGGACCGTGATACCAAATAGTGAGGAGAATGGTTTAGAAAATTAATGCATATTAGCCTCTGGAGTTATATAAAGTCATTACCAATAGTAACTAAAATTCATAAAAATATACTAAATGTTTATTCTTTCTTAAATAAAAAATTTAATAATCTAATACAGTTATGTAAAGTTTAAAAATAAAATAAAATTAAAAAAAAATATAAACTATTAGTTTAGTAGATATTTAAAATGTGTCTATTGCAAACCATGGATGAACAAGAATGTGCAAACATTCAAATAGTTGCATTAGCAAACTGGGATTTAAAATTGATTTCTTTGTCAAAAATTTTTTTTTCATTTAGACATTCAACATTTATTTCTATTAATAGAATTTTCTAAAAAGAAAAAGGACAAAGAAGGAATATTTCGTATAATACACAAGTATTTGGAGATTCAATTTTCCATGTTTTAAAAGCTGTATACCCTAATAAATTTGCCATACTACTTATCATATGGGTTTACCCACACTTTGGTATTCTCCTGATAGAGAATTTTGAATTTGAGATAACTTGATCTTTTTTGTTTGCTTTTGTTAATGTTGTTAAAGAGTTGACTTACTTAAAAAATCATTCATTCATATATTGAATAATATATTTTTTGGACAATGTGATGTTAGGACCGTGGGTCATATGTTGTAATATATTTAATATACATTTAACAAACTGTATTTCTTTTCTTTGGCCTATGAGCTATACTGAAAGCTGACCCAAAGATGCCCAGTTTTCCTGTGGATTTCTAGAATTAGAAACTAATGAATAAAATTCTATTTCAGAAAAAAATGTAGTATATTTGCTTTCAGTTTTCATTAATATATCTAGTTCAGAAATAAAAAGATAAATGGATGAGTCTGAAAAAGAAGAATGGCTGAAATCATAAAAGTGATTCTAGAATGGAAACCATATTCCATCCATAATTCAAATTGATTCTAGAAATGGATGGCTTAGGTAAAATTAATGACTGGATCCTGAACTTGGAGAAGCAGCCACTTCAGAGGAAAGGTCATGAGTGTGGGGTCAGAGAAAACAGTTCTTTACCTTCTACTACTTTGGGGAATTGCATCTTTGTGTCCATATCTGTAGAACTGAAAGGCATAATCTCAAACTCATAGGTAAAGAGGATTAAGTAAGAGCACCCACTTCATCATTCATTGCACCCTCTTATTTTACAGATGAGGAATGTTAAGTCCAGCATGGTGAAAATGGACTTGGAACCCACATGTCTTGCTTGAGTCACTATTCTTCAAGCACAAAAGCTGGGAACCCAGGTTCTGGAGTTGGAGGGCTGTTACAGTTTTGGTTCTGCCAGCCTCTGACACCATGACCTTGAGCAAATGGCATACATTCTCTGTCTCATTTTCCATACCTGTAGAGTGGGGACGGTAACTGTCTAATTCAAGATCAAGTATGGTAATTAAAAAGTCAAACTAAGGGTGGTATCTGGCACATTGCAAGCTCTCAGTAATTGTTCTCTATTATAAGCAGTGGTCCCCAAACCAATTCTTATGATTGTCTTTATTTGACACTCAGTAAATTTTTACACTTGGACCATCACTAGAGGGAGGATTAGAAAATTATATCTCAGACATTTTGGAGCAGGGAATTTCTGCAGCGGGGGAGGGCTTAAAAGGAAGAGAAAGAGGAGATGGGGGTTCCGGAAAAAGCTGGGCATGGAGGTGCGGTTCTGACGGAGGAGACTGGCAAAAAGTGAGCACAAAGGCAGTGCAACACCCTGGTAACAGCGTCATTTGTTGAGCACTTCTTGTATGCTAGGCTCTGTGCCTCATCATTATTAGATTCTGCCTCTGAAAAATGGGAGCAATAATTATACTTCTTTTATAAGAGTTGTTGTGAGTACTTTGTGTGATGCTATGTGTCAAAGTACTGCCAGTTCTAGATTTGGGAGACAAGGGCCTAAAGAACTCTGGATGGAGGTTTGTAACATTGTACAGGAGGCAGTTTCCAAAACCATCCCAAAGAAAAAGAAATGCATGAAGGCAAAGTGGTTGTCTGAGATGGCTTTGCAAATAGCTGAGGAAAGAAGGGAAGCAAAAACAAGGGAGAAAGGGAAATATATACCCAACTGAATGCAGAGTTCCAGAGAATAGCAAGGAGAGATAAGAAGGCCTTCTTAAATGAACAGTGCAAAGAAACATAGGAAAATAATAGAATGGAAAAAACTAGAGATCTCTTCAAGAAAATTAGAGATATCAAGGAAACATTTCATGCAAGGATAGGCATGATAAAGGAAAGAAATGGTAAGGACCTAACAGACGCAGAAGAGATTAAGAAGAGGTGGAAAGAATGCACAGAAGAACTATACAAGAAAACTCTCAACTACACAGATACTAAGCTATTTAAAATCCTAAAAGATGATGCTGTTAAAGTGCTGCACACAACATGTCAGCAAATTTGGAAAACTCAGCAGTGGCCACAGGACTGGAAAAGGTTAGTTTTCATTTCAATCCTAAAGAAGGGCAATGCCAAAGAATTTTCAAACTACTGCACAATTGCACTCATTTCACATGCTAGCAAGGTTATGCTCTTTCAAGCTTTAGCAGTACATAAACTGAGAACTTCCAGATGTACAAGGTAGGTTTCAAAAAGGCAGAGGAGCTAGAGATCAAGTTGCCAACCTCCATTGGATCATAGAGAAAGCAAGGGAGTTCCAGAGAAATATCTACTTCTGCTTCACTTTCTACGCTAAAACCTTTGATTGTGTGGATCACAACAAACTGGATAATTCTTAAAGAGCTAGGAGTGCCAGAACACCTTACCTGTCTTCCGAGAAACTTGTATGCAGGTCAAGAAGCAACAGTTAGAATCTTACATAGAACAACAAACTGGTTCAAAATTGGGAAAATAGTACAACAAGGCTATATATTGTCACCCTACTTATTTAACGTCTGGAGAAGGAAATGGCAACCCACTCCAGTATTCCTGCCTGGAGTATCCCATAGACAGAGGAGTCTGGCAAGCTACAGTCCATGGGGTTGCATAGAGTCGGACACAACTGAGCAACTAATACACACACACTTATTTAACTACTATGCAGAGTACATCATGCAAAATACTGGGCTGGATGAATCACAAGCTGAAATCAAGATTGCTAGGAAAAATATCAGCAATCTCAGACAAGCAGATGATACCACTCTAATGGCAGAAAGTGAAGAAGAACTAAAAAGCCTCTTGATGAGGGTGAAAAAGGACAGTGAAAAAGCTGGCTTAAAACTGAACATTCAAAAAACTAAGATCATGGCATTTGGTCCCATCACTTCGTGGCAGATAGAAGGGAAAAAGTGGAAACAGTGGCAGATTTTATTTTCTTGGGCTCCAAAATCACTGTGGACGGTGACTGCAACCATGCAATTAAAAGAGGCTCGCTCCTTGGAAGAAAAGATATAACAAACCTGTCTAGCAGAGACATCAGTTTGCCAACAAAGGTCTGTATAGTCAAAGAATGCTTTCTCCAGAAGTCATGTATGGATGTGAGGTCCAACTGAGGCTGAGCACCAAAGAACTGATGGTTTTGGTGCTGGAGAAGACTATTGAGAGCCCCTTGGACTGTGAGATCAAACTGGTCAACCCTAAAGGAAATCAACCCGGAATATTCATTGGAAGGATTGTTGATGAAACTGAAGCTCCAATACTTTGGCCACCTGATGTGAAGAGCCAACTCATTGGAAAAGAATCTGATGTTGGA
Organism: Bubalus kerabau; assembly: GCF_029407905.1. Classification (NCBI taxonomy): domain Eukaryota; kingdom Metazoa; phylum Chordata; class Mammalia; order Artiodactyla; family Bovidae; genus Bubalus; species Bubalus kerabau. The sequence continues at coordinate 39,433,051 of NC_073638.1, forward strand.
AAAGATTGAAAGCAAAAGGAGAAAGAGGTGGTAGAGGATAAGATGGTTAGATAACATCACTGACACAATGGACATGAGTCTGAGCAAACTCTGGGAGACACTGGAGGACAGAAGAGTCTGGTGTGCTACAGTCCATGAGGTTGCGAAGAGTCAGACTTGTCTTAGTAACTGAACAACAACAGCAACAACCTGTGTCAAATATTTGAACAGTGAGTGCCTGACATACAATATAAAGTCAGTTGTTACTATTACTATTATTAAATCCCTCATGTTTCAGATGAGGAATGCTTAGTAACACAAAGCATGGAGCTACTAGGTGGCAGAAACCACTTGTTTTCTGACTGTGAGGCTCTAAACTATATAGAGTACCCAAGGCAAGTAGAGTCTTCCATCCTCCTCCTTGCACTCAGCCCTGCCTCTCCACCTTCCAATGATGCCAAGATGGGCTCTGCCATCACTTGGACCTGGAAGGGAGTCTTGGCTGTGTAATCTAGGCAATTCACTTCCCCCACAACTCCTTTTGCTCATCTTTGAAGTGGAGGATGGTATATTTCATAGGAATTTCATGGGAATTCAATAAAATGTTCTGAGTACAGTTGTTTAGCCCAATTGGCAGATGAAAAGTACTGAGTGGGTATTACATTGTTATTATAAAGTGGGCTCTTGGGTTCTTCTCGGCTAAAGTTCCCAGCCGCTGACATTTCCATACTTAACCTTTATACTGGAACAGTCTGTGACAAAAGGAAACTCTCAGAAACCTAGGCTTTGACAGCTCTCTCGCTGTCTTTGTAATATGCCATTTTTTAATTCAACACCGTGGGAAGCAATGTGGCTATCTCTTCCAGCTTCTAAATTCATTGATGGTATCAGTCGGTGATGAAATGTCAGAGCGCTTGGATCCAACTGTCCCACTGCTGGTCTTCTGGCTTTCCCTGGGTGAATGGTAACATTTTCAAATGGATAAAAATCTCCAGGCAACGTCGCTCTCCTCCTCCAGAGCAGATTTATTACGGAGTGGTTGGCATTTCCACATGCTCTGCATTTGTCAGTGTCAGATTCGTATGCGTTCTTAGGTCTCTATACATATACAGGCATAATTTAAATGGCAGGCGAACAAAGGCTATTTTTCTAGCTTGGAGATATTCCAAAAGATCTTTGCATTTCATCTATTTTTAAATGTTTGTGTAATTTAAAAGTATGGTAATATCAAATGGTAGAGGGGAATACTGAATATTCAGCTTCCAGCAACTGATCACATGCCACGTGCCAGGCACTTTTTATGCAATATTGTATTTAACTGTGGGATGCATATGCATTATTTTTGGTCTATATAAGGGGAAACTGAGGCTCAATGAGACGAGCTACTTGTTAAAGTCACACATACACACACATGAAAATCATACTAGTTGAGGGTGATGAGTGTGGGACAAACCACTTTATTTTATATTTTCTCTTTCTGCCATTTTATCACAGCTTCTTCAGCAGAATAAACTATTTACAGAGCACCTTACCAGATGCCAAGCACCCTGCAAGTATCTGGTGACGCAGCAGTGGAAAAAAACAAGCAGCAATTCCTGCCTTCAAGGAACTTACACTCTAGTGGACAAACAATACATTCTGGGATGTGGTGAAAAGTTCACATTCTCTGGATAGGATGAGATGGAAGAACAGGCAGCATACGAGGATGGCTGAGAGCGTGGTTTCTGTTCATTCCCAGATCGCACCAGAATGAGACATGTTCAGGGTAGGCCTTTGACAAAAGTTTGAAAAGAGTGATGGTGTTAAGCTGTGACAGTTCCAGCCAACTCTCTATTCTCTCCCCTGCCACGTTTAGATTGCTCAGGGTTCAGATGGTAAAGAATCTGCCTGCAATGCAGGAGACCTGGGTTTGATTCCTGCGTTGGGAAGATCTGGAGAAGGGTGGCAACCCACTCCAGTATTCTTGCCTGGGAAATCCCAAGGACAGAGGAGAGTGGTGGGCTACTGTCCATGGGGTCACAAAGAGTCGGACACTACTGAGCGACTAACACACACTATTGTTCCTCTAGGGCAAGTAGAGATAAAGTGGGCTATTGGCATCCCTGGTGGCTCAGACAATAAAGAATCTGCCTGCAATGCAGGAAACCCGGGTTCCATCCCTGGGTCAGGAAGATCCCCTGGAGAAGGGAATGGCTACCCACTCCAGTATTCTTGCCTGGAGAATCCCATGGACAGAGGAGCCTGGCGGGCTGCAGTCCATGGAGTTGCAAAAAGTCAGACATGACTAAGTGACTAAGCATGCGCATACACACACACACACATACACACACACACTGAGCAGCAAGCCATGGGGCGAGGCATTGTCAGGGTAGTGACGTTGGAGGAGTGGGAGTTTCAGGATGCATCGAGGAGGTGCTCAGTAAACAACAGAGGCACACTGTGGCCACAAGCACTCCTTTCCTCAAAATTCTGCAGTGGAGTAAATGGGGAAAGAACAACTTATCTTCCTGTTATTTTCAAAAGTAGGACTACTAACTATCATTGATGCAGCCATGTCTCTGTGTCAGGCAGTGTGTTACATACTGTGTGTGCACTGTCTCATTTAATTCCAAAAGAAAAAAAATGAAATCGAGACTCAGAGAAGCTAGTGAATGGAGAAATTGAGATTCAACCCTGAAACTCTGCCACCTTACACTGAGCTGCCTTAGTCCCCCAGAAAGCTTTAAGGAGAATTAGAATTAATTCATGATTTGCTCTGTCTTCTTATTCTTGCATCTCAAAGTGTGGTCTGTGGACCAGCAGCATTGAGATCTTGTCAGAAATGCAGGGTCTCAGGCCCCAACCCAGACCTGCTGCTGCTGCTAAGTCGCTTCAGTCATGTCCGACTCTGTGCGACCCCATAGACGGCAGCTCACGAGGCTCCCCTGTCCTTGGGATTCTCCAGGCAAGAACACTGGAGTGGGTTGCCATTTCCTTCTCCAATGCATGAAAGTGAAAAGTGAAAGTGAAGTCGCTCAGTCGTGTCCGACTCTTAGTGACCCCATGGACTGTAGCCTACCAGGCTCCTCCGTCCATGGGATTTTCCAGGCAAGAGTATTGGAGTGGGGCGCCATTGCCTTCTCCGCAAACCAGACCTATGAATTGGAATTTGCTTTCTGCTGAGACTCCTGGGCAGACTGCGGTTTCAGATGCACTGCTCTGTATCTCTGCCCAAAGATATGACATAAACACTTCAGAAGATGGTGGGCACATATTTCTCTCTGCCTCCAAAAATGATCATTTCTAGAATTGAATTGATGGCTATTGTTAAATTTAATCAAGAAGTGGACGTTTTAAAAACTTATCTGGGCATCTGTTAAGTAAAATGGAAATGGAGGAACCACTGAGTGATCTAAGAAGTTAGCTGAAATATAGAGGGAAATTTTCTGTTTAAAGTTTGTTTTTCTAGGCTTTCTAGGAAAGGGGTGCTCATCGTTAATGACTTTCTTTACGAGAATTAAGATCATATAGTGGGAATTTCAGATCATATGACAGCAGTTTGGAGAATGAATAGGGTGTGGGGTGCAGCCCATTAACCTGGATATAGGATAAAATGTGGTAGGTTTGAGCTTTTATCTCAAATTTGTCCACAAATTCACTTTATAGTCTTGGGCAAGTCATCAAAAGCTCTCTACCTGGTGGTCTTGGCCTGGGAACTTCAGCACAACGTGGGAGTGTTTTTATGCTATTATAAGGATAAAAAGGGAAACCAGTTTTAAAGGCAGGAACATTAAGTAGGTTAGTATTCTGGAACCTCAAAAATTCATACGAGCAGTCTAAATTGTTAGTCCCTTTCATCAAGCAATAACCCAATCAATCAAGCCATTAAAAAGAATTTATTGGAAAGTTGCCGTGTGCTTGGAGTACAAAAGGAGGAATACTCCTGGGGGCAGACAGCAGTAATTATGAATCACTTTCAGTCTGCTCACGGCTCCAAAAGCACTAAGCAGAGCGATGAGCGTAAAGATGCTGTGACGACAGGACCTGGGCACAGGGGATTAGGTGGGTGGCTGGGAGAGGACTGCGTTTCTTTTCCTGTTGGCTCCCGGCCTCACCCTTCTTGCCTAACATCTAGAGCAGAGTATTCCAAGGCCTGTTGAGCATCCGCCCTGGAACTCAGATGGAGGTCAGGCGCCACACTATGAAGGCAGAGAGAGTAAGGGCTTGGAGTCCCTTAGCCCTTCTCTCCCTTCTCCACTCAGTCCCACTGGTCCTAACCAATGACCTGAGTGATTTCTTGTCTCCCTGCCCTCCACATTACATTCATTAGCTTGAGCCCTCTGTCTTTAGGCCTTCCTGATCCAGGATAGATCAGGTCCCTTGCGTCCTCAGCAACATTTAATGCCTCTTCATCAGCTTTGCAAGTCCCACTGCCTTAGCCTGGCATTCGGGGTTCTCTGTGACTTGGCCTCACAGTCTTTCTAGTTTTACTCTGTCTGTCTCTTCCCAATCTCCAGCCATGTAGGTATGATCATCATGTCCATATATACCATGTGTATATCCACCTCCACACCTTTGTACTAACTGTTTCATTCTCCTTAGACTGCATCTTCAGATCCACTCCTCAACTCTCAGAATCTTCCTTCCACCTTGCATAGGTTTACACTTGAAGTCATGGAGACTTGGTCTCCATGAAGACCTAGGAATACTTTCCTTATTTTCAACTTACAGCCTTTCTGAGTCTGTCCCACATTATGATTGATCAAAATCTGTTTTTCCTTTGTCAGGCTGTGGGATCCCAGAGCATAGTAGCCTTAACTTTGTGTCCTTGGAGGCTAACCCAGTCCATGCTTTTAATTGAAGAACAATCCAGAGCAAGGGCCACTGCTCTTGGCAGGCTATAGGAATCTACACACTTAGTATAAAGAAGTACTGGAGGGTCTCTTCATACTAAGACAGACACTAGTTGTGTGATAAAGGAAAGATGAATTAACCTCTCTGAGCCTGTATTATCCATGGTAAAATGGAGGTAGTGATGACGTCTGCTTTACAGGGTTATTGCAAGGATGACTGTAACTGCAGGAACAGGCAGTTCTTGCTGTCTGAACGTTTACAGTTCAGTGACCTTTACACTTTCTCCTCCCCAGGCCCCTTCCCTCCCACCAGACTTCTCCTACACACTCTTCAGGTCCCAACTCTGAGGTCACCTTTTCACCAAGTGCTCCCACCCTCCCCCACATCTGTGGGAAGTGCCCCTGGTGTGTCTTCTCAACAAGACCCTGGCTTTCCCCTGTCACTCGCCCATCTCACTGTGAGGTCATTCCTTATAGATACACCAATAACTAGGGCAAGAACAATAATTTTTGTTGAACTCTTACCGTGTGCCAGGGTCCATACTGGGTGTTTTTCATGGTATCTTATTCAGTCTCCATTATGACCCTATGAAGTAAGGTTTTCCATTTTACAGGGGAAGAAACAGGATAGACTAGATTCAATAAATTGTTCAAGATCACCCAGTTAGTGTCAGGACTGGGATTCAAATCCACCTTGGTCTAACTGGGGGCCCATGTTCTCAATGCCAAGCTCAACGCTCCCTGAACCAAGTTCCTGAATATGCTAAAGCAAACAAATCCCGAAAAGCAAAACCACAAAACAGAGCAATGTTTAAAATCAGTGTTCATTAAATGGATAGGCACTGTAAGAATCTCCACCTTTCCTTCTTTTTTTTGCCCAGGAGGGTTTAGGGGAGATAAGGGAAGAGCCTGCTTCTCCGGTTTGCAGCATGGTTGGGACTGAGCTCATTAGAAACCCACGGAAGTGAATTAAAGAAACATGGCTTGTGCCAGCCTACCTAGCCACATTTTAGGTTCCTGGGGCATATGGGCACCAGCTCATTTAAAAAGCATTTTTAACAAAAGCACACAACAGAAATGTTCAACATATGTTAGAGTAGGTAGGGATTCATGGAATCCTAAATCAACTTGCTTTTTATAGCCCTCTGGAAAGGGGCAAATGAGTGCAAGCCCTTTTCTCCTTCAGGGTACGGAAGGAGAGGCCAGGCTGAGGAGCTGGGCTGGAGTGGCCAGTATCAGTGCTGTGGGTTGGAGGGTCCCAAGCCCCCAGCCCCTACCCTCTGACAGGTTCCCAGCCCCCATGTCTCTCCCACCCACCTGCCACATCGTTTGAAATATGCCCTTGCATGCTCATTCTCTCCAAGACAGTGCCAACTCTAAGCAACCATTCCCAGAAAAGGTTTTTAAAAGGATGACATAAGTAATACATGCTAATTAGAAAATAGGTTTAAAGGGGAAAAATCATCCTTATTCTCACTTTTTAAAGTAAAACATTTTGATGTCTATCCTTCTAGTTATTTTTGTTATTAATTAGATGTATACTGATATAATATGTATACAATGTTACATATATGATATAATATATATACACATAGATATACGTGTGTATATATATATTTGTATTTATTTCCTTTACCAATTGTGATTATATTAAATGTTTTATAATTTGCCCCCCCATTTAATACTACCATTTCAAGTCAATAGTATACATTTACATCATCATTTTTAATAGCTCTGTGGTCTTCAGATGAATGGCTTATCACAATTTATTTAACAATCCAGTGTGGCTGGACATTTAGGTTGTCTAACCAGCTGCTGTTGTCATTAACACCTCCAGGAACATCCTCGTTTACTCCACTCTGAGCACCTGTCTTATTACTTCTTGAAACAAATTCCCCAGGTACCCTATCTTAAAAACGAATGACAAATTACCACTGGGTGTTGTAATCACTATTTAATAGGTTGCTGTGAACTTGTTCAGAGGCTCCTTTTTTAAAAAAAAAAAGTAACAGTTATGAGCTCTGACCAAAAAAAAAGGAGGCTTGGTTGGGTGTTTGGGAGAAGAGGGGACAGAAGGAAGAATACCTTAGGGGTGTAAAAACATCACTAGAGGAAGGTAGGACTTGGTGCCATTCCACTAACTCAGAGTTGTAGGATCAGACTGAGGATATTGGATCAAATAAAAGAAAAACAACAACACCTCTTCCTCAAAACACACACACACACAACAGACAGCAGAGATGTGAAGCCTTCACCCTTTTCCTCCCTAAATTGCAGTTTTGCCACTTTTCGACCTTTGGCCTGAAATCTTAGCGTGACCATCATTGTTGACCTTTTGGAAAATATCTTAGCAGTTAAAGAGCCACAAAAATATTTCCACTATTTGATTCAGTAATAGTACTTCTGGAAATACATCCTAAGGAACTAACTTCAAGGAAAGATAAAGCTATGTGCATAAAGATGTTCCTTACAGGGACTTCCCTGGTGGTCCAGTGGCTAAGACTCCATGCTCGCAACGCAGGGAGCCTGGGTTCAATCCCTGGTTGGGGAACTAGAAACTGCATGCTGCAACTAACACCCAGTGCAGTCGAATAAATAAAAAATATTTTGAAAAGATAAAAAAGACATTCTTTACAGACTTACTAAAAGTAAAAAACTTTTACTCAATGAAAATAGTCACAGTTAAGTAGATTATGATACAGCTACCTGCCAGAGTAGCATATAGCCATCTGATACTCACTAGCTATGTGACCTTGGGCAAATTATTTAACCTTTCTTTTCTGTTAAATGGAAAAGACCCTGATGCTGGGAAAGATTGAGGGCAGGAGGAGAAGGGGGCAACAGAGGATGAGATGGTTGGATAGCATCACTGATTCTAATGAACTTGAGTTTGAACTAACTCTGGGAGATAATGAAGGTCAGGGAAGTCTTGTGTACTGCAGTCCATGGGGTTGCAAAGAGTTGGACACGACTTGGTGACTGAACAACAACAGCAATCTATTAAATGGGGGTAATAATATTTGTTATTGTAGGCTTGTTGTCAGAATTGAGATAATATTTGAAGAGTACCCAGCATGATGTCTGATACATTATAAGATCTGAATAAATAGCAGGTGTGTATGGCACCCCACTCCAGTACTCTTGCCTGGAAAATCCCATGGACGGAGGAGCCTGGTGGGCTGCAGTCCATGGGGTCGTGAAGAGTCGGGCACAACTGAGCGACTTCACTTTCACTTTTCACTTTCATGCATTGGAGAAGAAATGGCGACCCACTCCAGTATTCTTGCCTGGAGAATCCCAGAGACAGAGGAGCCTAGTGGGCTGCCATCTATGGGGTCGCACAGAGTCGGACACGACTGAAGCGACTTAGCAGCAGCAGCAGCAGCAGCATACAAAGTATATGTTGCATTTATGGAAATTAGTGTGAGCTAATAAAAAATTGCCTCCAAAAGCATATACCTACCTGTTAGTCTTGGAGAATTCCTGCATCTGGAACCGAATATCTTTTTTGTCTCAGGAAGACTCTGTGGCTTCCCAGTTTCAAGACCACGAGACTCAGTTATGTCAATGCCCAGAGGTGTCAAAACTTAGAGTCTGTCTTCACTTTAAATGAAATTAATGAAAACCTGGGGTAGATACTAAAGTGATAATTACTGAGAGAAATAGAAATATTTGTAGAACAGAGACATCTGTCCCAGACTATGATGCTTTCTCTGCCCAGAGGCAAGGAGCAGAGGAAGTCAAAGCAGAAGGCGAAGCTGCACTGTGGGATGAAATTACAGGGAGCAACAAGCCATAATGAGAGAAGTAACCCAAATGTCCATCGATGGAAAAATAGCTCGACAAAATGTGGTATATACATGAGATAGACTACTACCCAGTGTTAAAAAGGAATAGAATTCTGATGAATGCCCCAACATGGATGAACCTTTTATGCAAAGTGAAGCAAAACAGACACAAAGAACAAATACTGTAGGATTCCAATTATATGAGGTGTCTGGAAGAGGCAAATTCTTAGAGACAGAAAGTAGACTGGAAGTTACCAGGGGCTGGGTGGGGGAGGGGGTGGGAAAGGACTTGCTGTTTTACAGATATGGACTTTCTGTCTGGGATGCTGGTAAACTTCTGGAAACAGACGGTAGAGATGGCGGCACAACACTGTGAGTGTACTTAATGCCACTGAATCGTACACTTACAAGGGGTTAAAACTTAAAGTTCTATACTATGTATATTTTATCATGAAAAAAATCCCCCGGATTTAATGGGAGATAATGTAGCATGGTTTTTAATAGCATGGGTTCTGATGCCAGGCTGTCCAGATTCATGGTCCGGTTCTACCTTTTTACTAGCTATGTGTCATTGAACAAATTACTTACATTTTTCATTATTCATTTGCCAAATGGGGACCATAATAATATCCACCTCCCAGAGTTGTCATGAGGATTAAAGTGAGTAGGTCTATATAAAGTGTGTGCACGCTTAGTTGCTCAGTCACATCCGACTCTTTGCGACCCCATGGACTGTAGCCGCCACTCTCCTCTGTCCATGGGATTCCCCAGGCAAGAATACTGGGAGTGGGTTGCCATTTCCTCCTCCAGGGGATCTTCCCAACCCAGGGATTGAACGTGAGTCTGCTGCATCTCCTGCATTGCAGGTGGATTCTTTACCACTGAACCATCAGGGACGGAGAAGGCAATGGCATCCCACTCCAGTACTCTTGCTTGGAAAATCCCATGGACTGAGGAGCCTGGTAGGCTGCAGACCATGGTCGCTAAGAGTCAGAAAAGACTGGAAGACTTCACTTTCACTTTCCACTTTCATGCATTGGAGAAGGAAATGGCAACCCACTCCAGTGTTCTTGCCTGGAGAATCCCAGGGATGGAGGAGCCTGGTGGGCTGCCGTCTATGGGGTGGCACAGAGTTGGACACGACTGAAGCGACTTAGCAGCAGCAGCAACAGAACCATCAGGGAAGCTCTCTACATAAACACTTAGTGCTGGAACAATCCTGGGCACACAGTGTGTCCTACACAATTGCTAGCCAAAAAAAAGTAACTTTCTTAGTTTTTCGTGTGAGATCAATACAATGAGGATCAGAAATACAAAGTCAGTGGGACTGGAGTACTATCTTTGTGCAGCAGATCTACAGGGAGTCATAAGGTTACTTGATAAACAAGGAACCAGAAGAAAGGAGATAGAGAAATTGTGTATCTAAATAGTTTCCAGCTAAGACAGCCTGATTTTATCATAGGGATTGATCTGCCAGCAACACTGAAAACACTCAAAACCCATTGACTAAAGCTCTGCATTTCCCAAGAGGGTGTGGGGCAGAGTGTCTGGGGCTTGCTTTGGTCACTGTCCTTTGTCAGCACTTCCAAGATTGACTGGCTCCTTTCCAAGCACGTGAACATGACAATTCCTTGGGGTGACCTGCCTCTTTCTGCTCCATTCTAACATGCATTATCTCTACAGTTTAGTTCCTTGAGAGACTTGCATTTCTCTGGAAGGATACATGAGAAAAGAGAAAAAACAGCAGACTGATCTACTGGTAGTTACAGAACTGTGAGTAAAATATTTGGAGCTCTGTTGCTGGAGCTATGTGAAAGTGAAAGGCATTCAGTCGTGTCTGATTCTTTGAGATCCCATGGACTGTACAGTCCACGGAATTCTCCAGGCCAGAATACTGGACTGGGTAGCTGTTCCCTTCTCCAGGGGATCTTCCCAGCCCAGGGATCGAACCCAGGTCTCCGGCATTGCAGGCAGATCTTTACCAACTGAGCTATGAAGGAAACCCGTGTTCTAGTGGCTGTAAAATTTTAAAAACAGATTTAAAATAAATCATTGTTGCCTGGTATTTTCCTATTTGTAAGCGATTTTCAGCTGGATATGTCTGACTGTTCAGAGCACTGCATGCGGCATGAATAATGAGATATGAAGATGAGACTGGAGCAGGCCACTGGGTCCCATGTTCATTCCAGCCTGTAACCCATCTCTGAGTTGTAATGAGGGACTTGCAGTGTCTGAATGTGTGATGAGCCCCATTCACTTGCTTTTACACTCTGATACACAGCTGATGAACTTCTCCCTCTGAGTGGTTCAAAGAAAGTGAAAGTGAAAGTGAAGTCGCTCAGTCGTGTCCGACTCTTTGCGACCTCATGGGCTGTAGCCTACCAGGCTCCTCCCTCCATGGGATTCTCCAGGCAAGAGTACTGGAGTGGGTTGCCATTTCCTTCTCCAGGGGATCTTCCCGACCCAGGGACCAAACTCGGGTCTCCCGCATTCTAAGCATACACTTTAACCTCTCAGCCACCAAGGCTTTTATGGATTGAAGTATCTTCAAAACCAGCAACGCTGTGTATGCGTGTGTCTGCATGGCCACACCCCTCAGATTAAGAGCTGCTGCCGATGCTTTTAGGCTGTGATTCCCAGGTGTGGCTCCACCTGGATGAGTGGGGAGCCTTAAACCTTACCTCGTCCTGAGCAGGGGCTGGATTTCCTAGGCTGGTTTTGGAGTCTGAGGTGGTCTCTACTTCTTGCGCATGGCTGGTGAGGACAGGGCGGCAGCAGCGGAGCTCAGGCTTCCTTAAAGCCAAACTGTCAGCATAGTCTTCACGTCCCTTGAGCCTGACTGGGCTGGGGTGCACGGGTCAACCTTGTTTCTGTGTCTCCATGCCCAAGGACTTTTCCCCCAGAACTTCAGCAGGCTGGAAGTGCTGGGGAATTAACACTCTTAGGAGAAGCCCTCAAGCAAGGATTCTTGGTAACTGGGGAATAAATATCCCAGCTTCTTCATCCCTGGGTTGTGACCATTACGAGGCATGTGTTTTGTATTTTCCCTGCGGGATTCAACCCCAATAGCTCACTGTGGTAACTGGCTCAATATGCACTTTCAACTTGCCCACGCCCCACTAGAGGTCCCAGAACCTCCCCAATACACTTGAGTTCCTGTCTCGAGTTCTGCTTCTGGGAGAACCCACAGTAAGATACAAGACCTTCAGAAAAAAAGAGCACATGACTTAAAGTAGAAGACCTGGGCTTAGTCCTGACTCTGTCACATGACTTCAGGTAACTGACTTCAGCCTCTCTGAGTTACAATTCCCATATTTACAAAAACCGGAGCTTAACATATTGGGTCGTTTGTAAAACCCGAGTGAGAATACGTAAGAGAAGGAGCTGAAGAAGACAAAGGTCTTTAGAGATGTCCATCATATTGTTCTATGTGGCTCTGCCCCTTCCCCTATTGTCTGCAGGAAGCCCCCCTAAGTATCCTCTATACTCTTCTCATCCTTATTCACATGAATATCCCATGTATAACTCAGGTGAATCAGGATGGTCATGAAAAACTTCAGCTTTTTAGTATTTTTGTGTCTAATTCTTACTTTATAATTCTCTCCATCCCTATTTTTATTATGAGAAACTTCAAACATAAATAAAAGTTGAAAGAGGACTTCCCTGGTGGTGCGGTGGATAAGAATCTGCCTGCCAATGCAGGGGACATGAGTTTGATCCCTGGTCCAGGAATATTCTACTTGCTGCAGAGCAACTAAGCCCGTGCGCTACAACTACTAAGTCTGTGGCCTGCGACTCCTGAGGCCTGAGTGTCCAGAGCCCATGCTCTGCAACAAGAGAGGCCACCGCAGTGAGAAGCCAGCAATGAAGAGTAGCCCCACTCACCGCAACTAGAGAAAACCCACACAAAAGCAATGAAGACCCAATATAGCCATAAATCAGATCAGATCAGATCAGATCAGTCGCTCAGTCGTGTCTGACTCTTTGCGACTCCATGAATCGCAGCACGCCAGGCCTCCCTGTCCATCACCAACTCCCGGAGTTCACTGAGACTCACGTCCAAATAAATAAATACATAATTTTTTTTTTAAAGTTGAAATAATAACCCAATAAGCCCTTGACTTGGATTCAACAACTGTAAACATTTTGCCATACTTGTATTATCTCTTGGCCTATTTATATCTCTATTTTGCCCATGGACAGAGGAGCCTGGTAGGCTACAGTCCATGGGGTCACAAAGAGTCGGACATGACTGAGCGCCTTCACTTTCACTTTCTTTCTTTCTTTGCTATACTATTTGAAATTATTTTCTAGACACCATGACACTTTGCCCCTAAGAGTTCGGCATGCGAACTCTTAATTGTGGCATGTGAGATCTATTTCCCTGACCAGGAATTGAAACCAGGCCCCCTGCATTGGGAGCATGGAGTCTTAGCCACTGGACCATCAGGGAAGTCTCTACCCCTAAGTCCTTCAATACACATTTCCCAAACAGGCCAATCTCCCCCATGCACAACACCCTTCTCACACTTAAGTAAACTAGCCTTAATTTATAACATCATCTAACATTCTACCTAGACTCAAATTTCCAATAGTGCCTGGAATGTCTTTTATAGCTTATTTATTTTTTAGCCAGGATCCGCTGTAGGTTCATTACAGAATGACTTGGCTTAGAAACACCATCCTGGCTCTGATTCTGTGTGTATATGTGTGTGTGCAAACCTGCAGAATATCCTACGTTGCCCTGAACATTCTTTCTCACTGGAGTCAGACTCTCTTCTGGGCTTTGGATGACAATGGGACAAACCTGAGACTTGTCTGGATGTGTGCTCTCATCTGGCCACCTCTGTCAGCGCAGCAGAGGGTTCCAAGCAGGTGGTGCCTGCCAGACCTGCCTGGCCATTCACAGGGCCACAGTAACCACCCCTGTGGCCACTGTCAGTGGTCACCTGCCAGACGTTCACACAGAAGTGCCGCCAGGAACATCAGCTGCCGCTTGAGGAAGAAGGCATTCTGCCCACTGATTTAATGAGAAAGAGATTTTATCCTTTGGGTTGGGGGTGGGGGCGCGCAGTGGGAATCCGAACTATTTGGCAGGTAAAATGCCTATTTAGACAAATCAGTAAAAGCTCTTATTCTACATTGGCTAATGTTCCTCTGTCTCTTCCTGTCTTCAGGGATGTTGAAATAATGGAAACAAAAGATGACGGAGCTCAGAGGGCAAGCATGTGGACCAGAATAATAGCAATAAGTATTTATTAAATGAAAAATCAAAGCATGTATTGCTGCAGGAGGGCTCCTGTGTGCCACGACCTCAGCAACATTTTGAGATCAGTAATAATATTTCCATTTTATAAATTAGAAACTGGGTCTTGCTAATTGGTTCAAAATGACATAGCCAGTAAGTGGCAGAGCTGTGATCTGAACTCTTATTTGCCAGACTGCAACACCCATGCTCTTAAGCAGAGCAGGAAGCCCAGTGCTCAGCCAGTATTTAGTCATCTCCAGCCACGGATGTGGCTGCTGCCTCTTGTTAACACCTGGCACAGTGCATAGCACAATGTAGGTTCATTGTGTTCACTACAATATTTGTTGAATCAATGTCTCACCCAAGATAGCCATACAAAAGGTGAACAGCAGCTAGAGTCTGAGTTCAGTTCAGTTCAGTCGCTCAGTCGTGTCCAACTCTTTGCAACCCCATGGACTGCAGCACGCCAGGCTTCCCTGTCCATCACCAACTCCCAGAACATACTCAAACTCATGTCCATTGAGTCAGTGATGCCATCCAACCATCTCATCCTCTGTCATCCCCTTCTCCTCCTGCCTTCAATCTTTCTCAGCATCAGGGTCTTTTCCAGTTAGTCAATTCTTCTCATCAGGTGGCCAAAGCATTGGAGTTTCAGCTTCAGCATCAGTCCTTCCAATGAATATTCAGGACTGATTTCCTTTAGGATTGACTGGTTGGCTCTCCTTGCAGTCCAAGGGACTCTCAAGAGTCTGAAGACCCCTTTTAATTACAGTGACTCCTAAGCCCCCAGCTAGTTCCTCTTTGTTTTCTGTGTCATCGTCCCTATGTACCCTTCTACTCACCCAAGATAATCTCCCCAGCCCAAAACAGCATCCTCTTCTGTGGCTATTTTCTACAAAAATGAGTGCCCGATACACTGGGTGCTGGTGTCCCTAGGTCCCCTATGGTCTCCCCACCCCCCCAACAAGCCTTTCTTAGAGAAAGGCCTCCTACAGGAATTAGAGAAGAATGTTCTTTGTAGATTCTAGAAACTGTGTTCTTAGTTGTCTATCCTCTCAATAGGCACCCTTAGGCATACACTTGGGAAGAATACAATGGAAGATGCTATCAACTCAGGTCTGGAAAGGCCAGCTTTAGGAAATACATGTCACCCAAGGAACCAACTGGAATCCAAACTCGGCTTCATACTTTAGACTCTCTGAAATCTGCTCAGCCGAAGAATGAAGGATCAATCCAGTTTATGGAATTAATATCTGAGAGACCTAACAGCTTCCAACAAGCTCTCATTCCCCTTGGGATTTCGGAGGCATCCGTGAGTGTCAGCTCCCTCAAGTCTGGAGACTCAGAAGCTGTTTGAGACCCTCCCCAAATACCCACTCCCCATCTTCATTCTACCTCAATTCAGTCTGGGACAGGAGGGACCCCAGGGTGCCTCGTGGGAAGACAGGCTGTTGGGAACACACCTACAGTTGTGTGTTGAGAGGTTCAAGTCTTCAATTTTGGGCTTAGAACTCATCTAGGAATGTGGAAGAGGAACCGGTAGTATGGAGACTACTGGTCTATAACTAGAAACATGAGACGCATGGCTCCTGCATTCACAGGGCTTACAGGCTATGGGGCTATTGAAAGCTATTATTACTCACCTCACTGCACTTGCTGTTATGTGCAGTTTGTTCATTCATTCACTCAGCAAATGTTTAATGAGAAGATCTATAAACCAGGCATTGTTCTAGGAGCTGGAAATAGAGTGCTGAAACTAACAGCTGAAGTCCCTGCTTTTAAGGAATTTACATTCTTGTGTGTGTGGTGTGCAATATGCAAATCAACAAATACATCATTTAATGTTATCTGAAAGTGAAAACAAAGGTTGAGAGAAAGTGGGGTGCTGCTCTAGCTAGGTTGGTCATAATAGACATTTTTGGTCAAGTGATCTTTGAGCAGGGATTTGAATCACGTAGAGGAGGAAGCCAAGCTGATGCCTGGGTGCCTGGGGGAGGAGAGGTGCGGGAGAGGAAAGGGCGTGCAAACGCCCTGCTGCCTTTACCAGGGATGTACGAGGTCCACCTGGGAGTGAATGGGGCTGGAGAGGAGTGAGTGAGAGAGCACATGCTAGAGTCAAGGTCAGAGAAGCAATAGAGGTGAGGACATGTCGGTCCTTCCAGAACAGAAGAAGGACTTGGAAGTTATTCTGTAGGAACGGGGAAGTGTCTGATGCATTTTAAGCAGAGGAATGATATAATCTGCTTTGTTCTTTAAAAGCGTTAGGCTGGCTTCTGTGGTAAAAATACACTGTAGGGACGAAGGTGGAAGCAGTTCTCTGGGCAGGACTGAGAGCTGGACCTGGGCGGTGGTGGTGGCAGGGATGCGGAGAGGATGGATTTGTGATGTATTTTCAGGGAGGAGCCAGGAGGGCTTCCTGACAGATTGAGCACAGCCGAGAGAGGAGCAGTCTTTCAAAGCTGACTGCAAGACACTGCATCTTTACCATTTGTTTGCATGTCAGTCTCTCCTTCTAGATCAGGGGCTCTAGACCACCCCTCCCCAACCCCACTTTTCTTAAGTTCTGGATGCCTTTGAGAATCTGATTAAGAGTAACAGATTTTTCTCCCTGAAAAATTCACCGGGTGCATATACATAAGCTATGCCTATCATTTCAGAGGGTGGTGGGCCCTCTGAATCGTACCCATGAAGCCTGAGGTCAGTCCTTGCCCAAACCTCTGAGCTCCTTAGAGCAGCCTGGCTGTGTTATTCCCTTCATTTCATGAGCAAAGTAACCTGAAGACAGGCACTGCCCAGGAAACATGCCAGAATGAGTGAGTGACAAACAGCTGCTTCTTTAACTCTTTAGGTTAAGGAAGCATGCCCCATTTACACTTTTACTGATAACTAGGGGTATTTTTCCAACACACACATGTGTGTGTGTGTGTGTATTCAGTCCTGTCCAACTCTTTGGAATCCCCTAGACTATAGCCCACCAGGCTCCTCTGTCCATGGGATTTTCCAGGCAAGGATACTGGAATGGATTGTCATTCCCTTTTCCAGATTATTCCAATATGTGAATAACCAAACTCAAACAACAAAGCTGGGGAGAGGTGAGAAGTTACACAGAAGCAAGGGAATTACAGCAGAGGAGCATTTTCAAAAAATGTTCCTTTCAAAAAAGCGTTGGTGGAGATACCCAAGGGAGGAAGCCATGTGAGTAAAAATGTAATCATCCTACTGGTAACATTGGGATGTTTTCCACCTGAGCTGCAGGCAGAGGGAGAGGATTGCTTCAGGATTTCTGCACAAGAGGGAGATTCTGGGGTCCTGGCTGCAGCCAAGCCTCAGGCCAGGCACTAGGAGGGAGGGAGGGAAAATGCACTTGTTCTGAGCATCACTGTAAGCCCAGAGGCCACCTGGAGTGGGGGTGGTGCTGATGGAGAAAGCCCTGATGGGGTCAGGGGCCTAAGCACCAAGATGTCACGTAAACGCAGAAGTTGGGCGATCGGAAATGATCACCCAGGCTCTCAGGAGCCTGAAGATGAGTTGCGAGGACAGACTAATCACACAGAACCGGTGGCCTTCTCGGGGGTGCCAAGAGGATATTGCTTAGACAATGGCCTTTCTCCTTGTGAGTTTAACAGCAGCCTTATTTAGAAGGTGAAGAAATCTAGGAGGAAGTTTCCATCTCCTTCTAACAAAGGAGTTAGAAACCATAAAAATAAATAAGAGCAGCTCTGAATTGCGCAGATTAGGCTTGTTGTTTCAGAATCTGCCTGTCGAACATACTGACGGTTCCAATTTAGTAGCCGTTTATGAAGACCGGCCCTGTTCTGCAGCATATTCCCTTTAATCCTGACAATGCCCCGTTAAAGTGGTATTCTTCCTTTGCCCTTTCACAGGTGAAGGATTACGGATGGGAGGCTTAGAGATGTATGCACAGGCTAGAAAGTGGCAGAACAAAAACTGGGACCCAGACATGGCTGACTCCAAGTTCAAGGTCTCCCATTCACAAGGCAGCATTTTTTTTCCCCTCAAAGTAAGGCAGCATTTTTTAATGCCTACGTGCTCATTCAAGAGAAAAACAATTAGCCCTCTTTGTCCTGTGAGTCAGAGGGAGGTTGGAAAGAGCTGTGCTCTCAACCTTCCTCCCTGCTTACGCATCTCGCAGGAGAAGGCCACGGGAGCCAGAGCCCTGGTGCACAGCCAGGCCTGGCAGGCGGCTGCTAGGGAGCTGGGTTCCAGATGCCTGAGTCCTGGTGGTGGGAACTCTTTGGACCTTTTTTGATAGCTCCTGCTGGAGAAGCCAGCCTAGAACACAGCTCCTCTTTAGAGAGAAAGAATGTTCTCGGCTTGCCCTTTCCGGGATGAGGTGGCTGGCCCGGTGGAGACATAGCAATCACAACAGATTAAATTCAGCTCTTGTTCATTTTACTACCTGTGCCCAGGGGCCCGAGGATTGGTTACAATTTTGGTTTTCATTTTCTAGGCATTTTTTGTTTTGCCTCAGAATTTAAAAAGGCAACACGGACTTTAAAAACGACATACAGCAAAGAGCAAGAGAAGGAGGTGGGGGCACCTTGGGAGAGAAAACTACCTGAGTCTCTAATATGTGTCTCCTGAGCTTCTCATGGTAAAGAGAACACAACTCCCAGACAGGGAAAAGTACCTTAAGAGGCTCTTGTTAGGAAATACCTTAGAACTTGTCATCTACCCAATGGCTCCTAATCCTCTTTCATGAGCTGAAATCCCCTTGAATTGGATTATAAAATTCCTCTTGGTAGAAGGCACTTCATTGAAAATGCAAAGCCCTTGATTTGTGAAAGAAAATAAACTCTGATTTGGAATGTTTTGCTTTAGGAAAGAAGTGAAAAGTAGATGCCTTGAGCCCTGCTCCTGACTTTTGACCCCTGAGTTCTGGGATGTGTGATGAGATCTGAGGTCTCAGGACAGAGGGCAGTCCCCCCACCGATACACACAACCCTTCACCATCCCCTGCCCACCCTCTTCAAGTCAACCAGCGTCTTCCACTGAGCTGCTACTTTGATTTATTTAAAAAATTTATTTTCAGCATTTAGCAGTGGGAAAAAGAAAGCTCTGTTTAGAAGCTGAAGAGTCCTTTTAAATAACCTGTTAATTGGATCAAAGCTTCCCTCCATTCAGGAGTAATTGCTTGTAACTGGCTGAATTTTATGGCCTGGAATTGGATTGACAAACGTCAGTTGGCAACTCAGGGAGAAGATTGGAGATAAATTGGCAAAGGCAAAGGACTCGGGGGAAGCGGGGAGGGTGGTTGCAAGAACATTCTTCCGCTGACTGCAGCTCAGAGAGCTCACTTGTGGACTTTATGATCTTTTCCTAGACTGGCATTCCACCTCTGACCTGTTTCTGTTGTCTCCAATTACTGGATGCAGTGCCCTCCTTTGCCTCTTGGCTGTGGTTTGGCAGGAGTGTACCTGGGCTCTGCTGTGGCTGGAGGTGGGAAAGTGGGGCCTAGAAGAGCTGGACCTCAGCTTGCAGCAGCAAGGGGTCCCTTATCACCATGCCAGCAGCAGGGCAATGCCTGTGAGAAGCCACTGACCGTTTCAGCACTCGGCAGTGCTAACCCAGAGGCACTGCTGCTTAATCAGTCTGTGCTACTACTGTGCAGGTTTTCTAGAAGTCT
Source organism: Bubalus kerabau (assembly GCF_029407905.1). Taxonomy (NCBI): domain Eukaryota; kingdom Metazoa; phylum Chordata; class Mammalia; order Artiodactyla; family Bovidae; genus Bubalus; species Bubalus kerabau. The sequence goes on from NC_073638.1 coordinate 39,452,545, forward strand.
GGCAGCTATGCTTTTTCTTTTCAGCTATGTTAAGATCGGTGAAATCTGTGGCTGCCTCCTTACTCTTAGGGGCCTTTGGATCATAAAGAAACAGAAACTGTGAACATCAAGGAGCACATAGTTAAAGGGTCTCACTCTCAAGATCCATGCCAACTACTGCCCAGCCTTCTCTCCACTGCTTCCTGCTCCTGACTTGGACCCCAGCCTGACCCCAGTCTCCTTTAATAGAGAGTTGATAGGGACCAGTTTATAGAGACACCAGCTCTAGGGACACAACTTTCTCTTGCCTTATCTGATTAGCGATAAACAAATTTCTTTCAGTTTCTCAAAAATTTGAAAGTTCAGCAAATAAAATGTCTAAACAAAACTGGACTTAAAACAGAGTATTTGCTGCCATTGCTGGTTCTCTTCTCTCAAAGCACATCTGAAGCCCTTCTCTGGGGAGAGGGGTAGACCTGCTCACAATGGTGAAGAAGCCATCCTGTCTGTGTCCCATGAGAAGGAAAATGTGATGTGGCAGAGTCAGGAGGCTCTGCATCCTCGGCTGGGGAGATTCCTGAGAGGCGCCAACTCAGATGGAACAAAATGGATAAGGCATATAGGTTGTGTTTCAATTTATTCATTTGTTTCCAACTTTCTTTCATTTTTTATGAGCACACACACTTTTGCCTAGAAAATCTCATGGACGGAGGAGCCTGGTAGGCTACAGTCCATGGGGTCGCAAAGAGTCGGACACAACTGAGCGACTTCACTTTCACGCATTGGAGAAGGAAATGGCAACCCACTCCAGTGTTCTTGCCTGGAGAATCCCAGGGACGGGGGAGCCTGGTGGGCTGCCGTCTATGGGGTTGCACCGAGTTGGACACGACTGAAGCGACTTAGCAGCAGCAGCAGCAGCAGCAGCATTTCCATGCACATGATGCAAAACTGGAAAGATTCCCAAGAGCAGACAATGAAAAGTCTTTTTTTTAACCTCTTCTTGCCCCAGCTAATCTCTGTGGAGACAAGAGTATGTGGGAGGGATTGGGAATAGGAGACAGGATGCAGATGCCCAGCTCAAAGGCCAGTGTTAAGAGCCTGGGAGGCTGCGAGGAGTGGGGAGCTGAGGGAGCTACTGTGACCATAACTATAGAGGAGGTTGATTGGAAATGTGGAGCGGGGATGGGGGAGGAGAGCTTGTAAAATGTCAGAAATAGGGGCCAGGTGAATAGAGAATCAGTTATGGAAGGCAAATGAGGAGCCGGGTTGAAAAGGACAAGTCCCAGTGGACCATGGGACAGCATCAATTGCAGGGTCCTGAAAAAACGCAAAGTAGACAGAAGAGGGCACAGCCATGTGGAATTTGGTTTGCAAAGAGCAGGTGAAGCTTTGCTGGGCTTTGAAGACCACGTAGTACACAGGTGGCCATGACAGGGAGGGCATCCTAGCACATGGGACCTGCAGGGCCAACGGTCAGAAGGCGAGGCTGAGGGATGATGATGGAGAAGTTTAGCTGCAAGGCAGGCTGACGTACGTGAGTGTGCTTGAAAATCGAGTTGGGCCAGATTACAGACAACTTAGAGAACTGGCCAGAAGTATTTGGACTTAAGACTCAAGAATAGATTTGGAAAGATGAAGAAAATAAAATGTTTCCCAATGAGGTTTTGGTGGTGGTGGTTTAGTCACTAAGTCATATCTGACTCTTGTGACCCCAAGGACTGTAGCCTGCCAGGCTCCTCTGTCCACAGGATTTCCCAGGCAAGAATGATGGAGTAGGTTGCCATTTCCTTCTCCAGGAGAGCTTCCCAGCCCAGGAATCAAACCTGCAACTCCTGCTTGGAAGGCAAATTCTTTACCAACTGCCACCGGGGAAGCCCTAAAGATGTTTTACATATATCCTATTAACGTCTTGTTTGGACACCTCTTTGCTGAAGCTTCTTTGTCCTCTTTCCAAAAGCTAAGACTTCCTCCTGTGCTTTGTATCTACTTCTGCTTTTCTACTCACTCACATGTCATTATTCACGTACATGCCTGGCTTCCCTACTAGAGTGTCTTTCTTATTTCCCATTTTCATAATTCTGGAGCCACCAATAATAATCAGTTCAGTTCAGTCGCTCAGTCGTATCCGACTCTTTGCAATTATAATATCTTGATTTATTGAGAGCTTACCATGTGCCAGGCACTGCTTTATGTGCCTTACAAATACTTAATTATATATTAATAAATCCTTTCAACAAATACCTGTTGTTGAAATCCTTTCAACAAAATCCTATAAAACAAATACCTGTTATTAGCCCCATTTTACAGATGAAGAGACTGAGGCACAGAGAATTTACTTGCCCAGGGTCACATTGCTGGTAAGTAGAAGCCAGGATTTGAATCTGAGCTGTTTGGATGGTGACTGCAGCCATGAAATTAAAAGACGCTTACTCCTTGGAAGAAAAGTTATGACCAACCTAGACAGCATATTGAAAAGCAGAGACATTACTTTGCCAACAAAGGTCTGTCTAGTCAAGGCTATGGTTTTTCCAGTGGTCATGTATGAATGTGAGAGTTGGACTGTGAAGAAAGCTGAACGCCGAAGAATTGATGCTTTTGAACTGTGGTGTTGGAGAAGACTCTTGAGAGTCCCTTGGACTGCAAGGAGATCCAACCAGTCCATTCTGAAGGAGATCAGCCCTGAGATTTCTTTGGAAGGAATGATGCTAAAGCTGAAACTCCAGTACTTTGGTCACCTCATGTGAAGAGTTGACTCATTGGAAAAGACCCTGATGCTGGGAGGGATTGGAGGCAGGAGGAGAAGGGGACGACAGAGGATGAGATGGCTGGACAGCATCACTGACTTGATGGACGTGCGTCTGAATGAACTCTGGGAGTTGGTGATGGACAGGGAGGCCTGGCGTGCTGTGATTCATGGGGTCACAAAGAGTCGGACACGACTGAGCGACTGAACTGAAATGAACTGAACTGAACTGTTTAGCTACAGAGCCTACATCCTACATTATTTTAATAACAGTGATAAAATTTGGGTGAACATTTGGGAAAGGCCAGGGGCAGAGCAAAATATTTTATGTGTAATAGGTGATACAATCCCTCAACAATCCTAGGAGGGAGGTCTGTTATTGTTCTCTTCTGGCTGATAAGAAAACTGAATCTTAAGCCATGTCTGAGTCATTGAGGATGAAAGCAAAGGGCTTGGCTCCATGGCTCCAGACTCTTAGATGTTGGTCTACACTTCCTTCCAGCATAGTATGTGCTCAGTAGATATTTAAGGGACAAATAAATGAATAAAATGGAGGAGGGAAAGAGTGAAGGGAGGGAGGGATAGAGGGAGGAAAAAGGAAAGAAAGAAGGAAATAGAGGAAAAGACATCCAACAGGCTATAGTGATTGGCTACCTCTCAAACTCAATCAATGTTTGTAATGTAATAAACATTCCATCATGTAAATATTGTGAAAGAGGACTCTGGAAGTAAAACCTTTAAATCAAAGAAAATTCCAGGACATCACAAACTGGTAGGGAAATTCTTGGGAGTAGTAAGAGCTTCTTAGAGCCCAGGTATATAAGCCAGCAATGGATTTAACTCACCAGTCTTGACACACTTCCTTGGAATAGAAAATTATAATGAGTGCTGGTTACTTAAAAGTCACCCATACTCAAGAGGTACCTTTTCTGAAATGCTTCTCAGGGTTTGGTTGTTCTTAAGAGATACCATTAATCTCTATTATTCTGTGACCTAATTTGACTGTCAAGATGAATGAAGACTGAAATGATTTCCTTTTCTTCAGGAGGATGTTTTCTGGTTTTATAGATACCATGTGAGTACATGTGTTCTGTATTTCTCTCTTGCTGTCTGCCTCAGGAAGGGATGCAATTTCTGCAGGCTAGGCAGGAGGTAATTTTCTTAGGTTAATCAAGCAAAGCCTGGTGGATTTTTCTACCACAGACAGGAAGGCCTCAGTTTAGCACATTAACAGTAACCGTATTTTCCAAACCCCAAAGAGGGGCACAGCATCTGGTGGAGCACTGAATTCTGCTTTATGAGTGTGGTCATGTGACCTTCCCACCAAGGTACAAAAATGACATCATCCGCCACTCGCCACGTAATGAACTGCCTTTATAGAAGGTGAAACGGCAGGATGCCGGGGCAGCAGGGATACAGGGACAAGGGGTCCTTGCACCCCCAGAGCCAGGGGTCTTTAAGGAGATCGGGGATGGGGTCTCTCTGCGCCCCAGATGGAGAGGGCCTTGGTGACATGGCATTGCTCACCGTCCCTGTGGTTAATGAGCTCACCCTCGGGCCGCCGGCTGGTCTGCCGCTAGCTAGCTGCCAGCCTCTCCTCTCGGGCTGTGAGTCAGCCGTGGGCTGTCACTCGATCCAGCTGGGCCATGGAGCCTCAGGAGGCTCCCCAAGCCCAGCACGGCCGCCTGCAGCTGGAGTCTGGGGAAGCCTGCCCTGCCAGGTTGCCGCCAGCTTCCCTTCCCTGGTGCCTGGTGGGGAAGCAGCTTGTCTTGCTTAGAGTTCAGGGCATTGTTAAGAGGCCCCCTGTCACACCCATAGACATCCCACCCCAGCCAGAGGAGGCGGGCCAGCCCTGGAAGGGGACTCCTGCACACACACAGGGCTCTTTGAAGCACTCCAGAGATTTCACTCAGTTAATCTCCTTTGTCCTGCACATAATTCCAGTGGAATTAGTCAGCTTTAATGGGTAGCATCTCACCCTACTTCCCTTTCTGCCTGGAAGTACACCCACTAGCCTCTCCCTCCAAACCCTTTGTTTTTCAGCTCCTGGTTGGTAGTCATTTAGCCTATTAACCCTTGCACAGTGCATTGGATGAGGACGGGGGAGGGAAGGAATCTGCATTGAAGTTATAGGGCAGGAGCCTTTGATTTAATTATCCTGTTGAATCTTCACCATGGTCCTTCAAGGTAGGAATTTTTGTCCATCTAGATGAAGAACTTGAGGGTCAAGCAAATTACATGTCATTTGCTCAAGGTCACAAAGCTGGTGAGGGGCAGAGCAGGGATTCAAATTGGAGTCCATCTGATTCCTTGACACTTGCTAATTCTATTAACCAGCACAGCAGGAGTGTTATCTGGGGGAACTGCTATTCCTTACACTGTTTTTGTTTATTTTTTGGCAACAGAAAAGATTTCCTCCCACAGATCTTTACTGTGGGAAACCTTGTTGACTGCATGACCGTGTCCTCAGTCACGGCGTGATTTTTGACAATGTGATGATGCAGTGTTGCAAGCTGCAGACATGGTGTCAGTCATCCACTTGACCAGACTACACACCAGCTGGATAACACAGAGCTCAGACAGTTGCCTGTTGTTCAATTCTTTGAGCTCAGAGGATCATCACTTGCCAAATCTGTCCGTCCACCTGCTCCCCGACATTCCACTGTCCCACCTCACTCTCCAGCTCTGGCTCCCAGATAACATTGGTTCTCTGCTCTTTTCCTACTTTCCTTTCCCCTGTACTTTTCTAAACCAGGTGCATTCACACAATATCATCTTCTGTTTAAAAACTATCAGCAATCTCATGCTGGGTAGATATCCAAAGAAAATGAAACCAGGATCTTGAAAAGATATCTGCTCTCCCATATTTATTACAACATTATTCACAATAGCTGAGACATGGAAAAACCTCGGCATCCACTGATGGATGAATGGATGAAGAAATGGGATGTATATTTACATGTGCTCATGTGCTCAGTCACTAAGTCATTTCTGACTCTTTGTGACCCCATGGCGTGTAGCTCACCAGGCTCCTCTGTCCATGGGATTTTCCAGGCAAGAATACTGGAGTGGGTCACCATTCCCTTCTCCAGTATATTTATATAAAGAAATATTATTCGGTCTTAAGAAAGAAGGAAATCCTTTCATTTGCAACAACATGGATGAACCTGGAGGACGGTAGGCAAAGTGAAATAAACCAGACACAGAAAGACAAAAAATGAATGATCTCACTTACATGTGGGATCTGAACTAGTTGAACTCTCAGGGTAGAATGGGGTTGCCAGTGGTTTGATGGGAGTGGAGGGGTGGAGGTGGGAAAAGTGGGAAAACATTGGCTAAAGGGTATAAAACTTAGCTCAATAGGATGAATAAGTTCTTGGGATCTAATGCACAGTATGGTGACTATGGTTAACCTATTGATTGTACTTGACATTTGCTAAGAGGTAGATGTTAATTGTTAAAAAGTGTGGTCACAGCTATGTTATCTAACTCGACTGTGGTGATCATTTCACAAGGGACATGATATCAAAACGCTGTACTGTATGCCTTAAGTATACATAATTTTTATTTGTGAATTATACCTCAATATTAAAAAGCAGGCACATAATTTTGCTGACAAATGTCCATGTAGTCAAAGTTTGGATGTGGCAGTTGAACCATAGAGAAGGCTGAGTTCTGAAGAATTGATGCTTTCAAGTTATGGTGCTGGAGAAGACTCTTGAGAGTCCCTTGGACAGCAAGGAGATCAAACCAGTCAGTCCTAAAGGAAATCAGCTCTGAATACTCACTGGAAGGACTGATGCTGAAAGCTGAAGCTCCAATACTTTGGCCACCTGATGTGAAAAGCTTACTCAGTGGAAAAGACCTTGATGCTGGGGAAGATTGAGGGCAGGAGGAGAAGGCGGTGACACAGGATGAGATGGTTGGATGGCATCACTGATTCAATGGACATGAGTTTGAGCAAACTCTGGGAGTTGAAGGACAGCGAAGCCTGGCGTGCTGCAGTCTGTGGGGTCACAAAGAGTCGGACACGACTGAGCGACTGAACAAAAACAATACCTCCACAGAGCTGAAACAAACAAAAAAACTTCCAGGGCCTGAAAACCTATGGGAAAAGGCTAAAATCCCTCAGTGAACCATGCATGTCCTTCTCATCTCAATGGTCCCTCGGTCCAACAGGTTAAAGTCACTGCAGAGTGTGCACCAGTCTTCACGGGGCAGCACGTACTCGGGGCTCTAAGACTTTATAGTTCAACCTTCTACCTGAAGTAGCCCTCCCTCCTGTTCTAACTGGCAACTTCTTTCAAGAGGCAATTCAAATGCCACTTGCTCTGAGAAGACTGCACTCTCCTGAACCCCTATGGGGCGCCAACCTTGCTCCTGTCTCCCTGAGTTAGTGTCTGCCTTCCCCAGTAGGCCAGCAGCGCTCAGCATCAGCTGCAGGATTCACTCTCATGTTACACTTGGGTCTGAACTGGGTAGCAAGCGATTTGCACTGCTGATAGTAAAAGCACCCAAGTTTTCGAATGAGCTGCTTTTGTTATAAATTGGAGTGGATTCAAGGTTATTCTTATAATAATGTCATTTTCACTCACTTGCATGTTTTTCTGAGTAGGCGAGAAAGGGGTGGGGCCGCAGCTAGCTTGCTGATCATTGTTCCGTGTGTTAAAGAAAAAAGATTAAGAAGGGATCAACAGATCTTGAGATGCATAAGTGGGCCCTGGATAATCCACAATGAAGGCAGGGATGCGTGTCTGCATGGAGAATTTATCATTAGTGTGTGTGGGGGGAGGGAATTGGTTTATATATTCATGATCAACAAAATGCTCCTGGATCAGAACAATTATCTTTTACCATATTGAAGGTTAACTGTGATAAAGATGGAAGAGTGTGGAAAATATTTGATGCTATGTTGAGAGGGAAAAAATGCAACGCTTGAAACTACATATATGTTATAAGTCCATAAAGAGTCAATGCAAATCTGGGAGGAAGACAAGCTGAGAAACAAAAAAGCTCTGATTTGAGACATGGTGAGGTTTTAGGGTGAGTTTTCTCTCTAATGCACCAAGCAGTATCTTATCTTATAGACCCTTCTCCTGGGTCTTCCATCACCCAAGATGGACAGTGCATGGTCACCAATCCTGTAGCTGTTACCAGCCCATCTGTTTTAGAGCTTCAGGGAATAACAGCCCATCCCATCTGCAGCCCAGTGACCTGATGCACCCCACCAAAGAGAGAGCTGATACAAAATCCTCCCTATTGGCCATCCCTGTTTGAATCAGTCATCAACACCAGTGTAAGTCATTTAGCCATCACTTTGCTAATGTTCGTTCTGTCCTTTCCAGAATGCCCCCGACCTCCTTGCCTTTGACTGAGCCCCTGACCTCCCAAACTCGAGTGACTGAGCCCTCAGGAATTGCCTGTTCCACAACCACCAAACCGCCCGAGCTCTTCAACTTCTCCCCTGTGCGTTCCTTCCCACTCCTTCTGAGTAATGAAGGCTGGCCCGCCCCAAGGACACCACACACCCCATGCCCGTCTCCAGTCATGGCTGTTTATCCTCTGCTCCAGTCTTAGGTTGGAAGGTTTGCTGCTGTCTTTGTTCCCAAACACTGCTTCCATAGTGCTTTTTTTTTTTACCCTTGAGATCCACGCTGTTCATGCCCACAGCTCTCACCCTTTCCTGTTGCATTCACCATCCAGCCCACCATCACAAGTTTTCATCCACTGAAGACTTGAGTCCCTGGTTTATCATCTTCCTTTACATTCCCATTGCTGATTTCTACCTGACTGACCTCAAATCTGCATGGGTTAGCTCGTCCAATTCCAAGGCCCCATTCATTTCATCCTTTTCCTTCCCAGTTAAGCTCCTCCAAAGAACTCTCTCTACTTACTGTCTCCATTGTCCTTACTCCGCTATTCCTCCTTCAGCCACTCCAAGCAAGACACTGGTACTGCATATACCACCACAGCAGCTCCCATTTAGGTCACCGATGACCTTGTCATCAAGTCCAAGTGTTGTTTGCTCACCCCGTCCTGCCTGCCCTCTCAGCAGCAGCTGGCACTGCAAACCATTTCTTCCTTCTGGACGCTCTCCCCTTGGCTTTAAAGACAAAATATTCTCCTAGTTTCTTTCCTAGTTGCCCTGTATATTTTGCAGGTCTGTGCTTCTCATTCTCACCATCAAATACTCATGTTACTCTTTCTAGGTGAGCACATCCTCACCCACAGCTTCAGTTTTCTGTAGAGAACACGGAAGTATATATTTTCAGACTTCACCTCTTCTTCTAGACTTCACCTCTTCTTCTGAGTTCTAGGCCTGTAGCCTCAACTTTGACTTGGTATTTCCAAGTGGAAGTCTCAAAGGCAAATCAACAGGCCCCAAACCCTGATCACCCCCTCCTCCCCACCCAATGCCACATGTGGTCCTCTTTCAGTGTTTTCTATCTTTGCAGATAGCACTACTCTTCATCTCGTCACACAAGCCAGAAACCTCAGAGGTATTTTTGGTAGCTCTTCATCTTGCACATCTTATCTCCAATTTATTGCCAAGGAGTATTTCTTTTCCCTCCTAAAAGTTTCTCAAATCCATCTACTGCTCTTGATCTCCAGCTTACTGCCCTAGTCCAAGTCAACATTATTGATTCCAAGGACAGTTGCTATGGTTTAGGCTCTGCCACATATAATCTGAGTCCTTCCAGTCTAGGCCCTACAAGAGCATCTGTAGGCGTCTGTTTGAAGTAGTCAACTAATGCTGCCCTATGCTTATAACAGAGATGAATTTTCATCTTTTTAGAACAATTACAAAACCCTTATCATGGCCTACAGGCTTTTTATCTATCCCTTCATCCTATTCTCCCCTCTCCAGTTTTCTTTCCCTTCCCCATTCCCTCTTGCCCCAGGGATTTTGAATGGTTATTTCCTCTGCCTGAAACAGTCTCCGTACCCCTGGCTTAGTTAACTTCTACTTATGCTTCACATCAAACAGTGTAAGCATTTTCTACAGTGTGAGCCTTACTTTCTCAGAGAGATCTGTCCTGACCTCCCCAAAGAGGTCAACTTTCCCTTTAACGAGGTTTCATAACACCATGCATGTACTTCTTCCCGGCACTAATAGCAGTAGACAGTCATATGCGTCATTATTTGAGTAACGGCTTTCTCTCCCCTTACATTAGAGTTCCATGTGGGGTAGGAATCATATTTGATTTTGATCAACATTGAATCTCCAGCGCAAAATACAGAACTTGAACGCCCAAGTTAAAATAACAGCTTCCATCACTCTTATTTTGGGTAGCTTTATCCTTTTTCATCATAGTTATAATCACTTGCCATATATGTACTTGTTTATTTGATTATCTTCCTCGCTAGATTGAAACTTCCACGAGGACAGAGAATTTGTTTACCACAATGCATTTTATTTCTAGCACCTAAAATAATGCCTAGCTGTGGCAGTCACTCCAAAGTAGTTTTTGCATAAATAGTAAGTGTTTAATAAATATTTATTGAAATAATAAATGTATTTTTCACAAAACATAAACAACAACCCTCCCCAGCAACAGTGTGGTATTTAATTAGCCCATCTAGCTATTATGTACTTGCATGCCTGCATTTGCCATAAATAAATCCATTACATACAGTTATAACAATAAGTACAAAATTTACCAAAATATCTACCTTACCCTAATTAATACATAAAATTGAACATTAATTACAGTCAGCAGAAACTTGTTTGCTTATCTGCCATTTAAATAATTGACTAATCTGCTGCTGCTGCTGCTGCTAAGTCACTTCAGTCGTGTCCGACTCTGTGCGACCCGAGAGACGGCAGCCCACCAGGCTCCCCAGTCCCTGGGATTCTCCAGGCAAGAACACCGGAGTGGGTTGGCATTTCCTTCTCCAATGCGTGAAAATGAAAAGTGAAAGTGAAGTCGCTCAGTCGTGTCCGACTTTCCAGACCCCATGGACTGCAGCCCACCAGGCTCCTCCGTCCATGGGATTTTCCAGGCAAGAGTACTGGAGTGGGGTGCCATTGCCTTCTCCGAATTGACTAATCAATTGCTCCCAGAAGAAGAAATTCAAAGTGACAAATATCCCATCCATAAATGCAGTGCAATATTTAAGTAAACCTTGAGTCCTTGTTTGTCCCCTGTTAAGCTAAATGTTCGGAGAAGGCAATGGCACCCCACTCCAGTACTCTTGCCTGGAAAATCCCATGGACAGAGGAGCCTGGTAGGCTGCAGTCCACGGGGTCGCTAAGAGTCGGACACGACTGAGCGACTTCACCTTCACTTTTCACTTTCATGCATCGGAGAAGGAAATGGCAACCCATTCCAGTGTTCCTGCCAGGAGACTCCCAGGGACGGGGAAGCCTGGTGGGCTGCCGTCTATGGGGTCGCACAGAGTTGGACACGACTGAAGCGACTTAGCAGCAGTAGCAGCAGCAAGCTAAATGTTCTCCTTTTCATAGGCATCGTTGAAATGCCCTTCAAATGGGTTTTGCTATTACAGCCGCTGGTGAACATGGAAATGCTCATTTCCCCAACAGAGTCTATGCATTTTCAAAGAACAAAACTGAGTGAAGGTGGATTGAAGACGGTGGAGAACAGAGGTGGGAAAGCCTGATGTCTAGGAGCTGAAATCCTAGGGGAGAACACTGAATTTGCTTCGTGTCTTGTGCCACAATAGGGCAAGGAAGAGGGGCTCATGATCTTGCTCCCATCGTCCCAGTTTTTCCAAAACCTTACTTTATGGCTTCCTTTGGTGTTGGTCAGAGAAATCTAGACCACTTACGCCACCTGCTGTTCAGATTGGGGAATGGCTTGCGAACGCCAGTGCCTCGGGATTTTAATTTCAAGCAATTTCTACCTAGCTCACTCCCTATTCACAATTTTCTTCTCCTTTTCTGCTACAGCACACCTCCTGAACTATAAATGGACACAAAGGCATGGCTTGGGAGGGCGCGTTTGGGAAAACTACGGCTCAAAGCCTCCACCTGCCATTCTTACTTCTGTTAATGTTTTAGCCACTTGTTTCAATTCAATGAGCTCTCCTGAGTAGGCCCTGGAGTAACCAAGACAATGAGATGTGATTCTTCTCCCCAAGGATCTCACAGTGCAGGAGATTAGCAATCAGACGTGCAAGCAAATAGTTACAATGCCAGTGTCATGATATAAGCAATAGAGACCTGGAGGGACATATGAAGTCTACCAGCGTGATCCAGAGGGCTTCAGAGAGGAGGTGATATTTCCCTACACTCTGGGGACCAGCAGGAGCTCACAGGAGGAAAGGAGGATTATCATTTTAGGCAGACAGAATGGCATATGCCAAAGTAGCCCAAACATTCATAGCCTACTCTGGGAATGGCAAGAAGTTGGTAACTTCTGTTAACAGTTTATTACAGGGTCTTTCAGGTTTTCAAGCTGCATGTTCATGAGTATGTGTGTGGATGGATGTGCATCTGTGACTTAGATTCATTTTGCTAAACGTTGCATTTTAGAAATCTCTCTGTGTTGCTGAATTAAGACCTGCCCTGTTCTTTTCACTTATGTACAACGTTCCATCGTGTTGATCTCTCATGTCCGTCTTTAGTGCACAGTTTAGGTGGTATCCGGTTTTTCGCCTTGTATGTGTATCTTTGTGAACATGTGCAGAGATTTCCTAGAAGGGAAGTTGCTGAATCAAAGGGTACCCATATTTAAATTTTGACTGATAGATCTTAAAGACCTTCCAGAAAGTTTCCATCAATTTACATTCCTTATGAAAGAGCAGCTAAAATAAGTCAAATGAGCTAGCAAGTCCTTCAAAATTTTCCCTTTATGATTTAATCCATGTGCATGTTTTTCTCCCCAAAATAATGATCCTGACAGTAATGCTACATGCCTGAAATGAAATTGCTTCTTATGTAGTCATGGCAACACACTCTAAGGGTGTTGGTATATCTACATTTTACAGATGACAAGACACTGGAGCTCAGAGCAGCTGGGTTTATCCACAGTGCTCCAGGTAGTCAGAACCAGAACTGGAACTCAGCATCCAGAATCCTAAAGCTCTTTCTACTACTCTGTTGCTAGGCAACACTTCTCCCTTTTGATTCCTGTGCCAGTGCTACTTGTTGCCATGGTAGTGCTGGAACAAGGAGCAGTAAGTTGTAATTAAGCAGTGAGCTAGAATCTTGGCTCCTCGCAGAAAAGGGTCTTTATGCCCTTACATGCGATTGGACAGGGACAGCCGGGTGGAATGGCTGAGTATCATGTGAGTTTCATGTGGGACAGATGTCTGTTTTCACCTCTGTCCACTTAAAATCATTGCCCAGGAATGCCTTACCTTCACGCTGTCTTGTCAAAAACCAGAATCCATCTTTGGTGTATGCCTTCTTTACTCGGTCTAGAAGAAACAGGGTATCATTGTAAATGACACCACTCCAGAATCAGATAGACCTGAGTTCAAATCCTACGCCTGCCACTTTCCTGCAAGTCACCTACATTTTCTGATTCTCAGTTTTCTTCATCCGAATGGAGACAAACATGCTCACCTCTTAAGGTTCTGTATGTGAACTGAGTGAGATAGGGATGCAAATCACTTAGCGAGATGCCCAAAACTCACTGCCGTCTACTAGGCGCTCAGTACGTGAGGCCAATATTTGCACAGTCACTTTCATTATTCACCCTCCCGTTTGTCTTTGGATGTTTTGCAGTAATCTAAAGGGTTCCAAGACCTCTCTAGTATTCCATCACTTAACACCGAGTTGAGGGATTAAGAAAGCTAGTCATGTTTTTGTCTTTAGACAAGAACACTCACAGAAAGATTTTCAAAAGATTGGCTGTAGTGAAATTCTGAACCTCAGAAATGCATTATCTGCCCCAGCAATGAGTCATCTGTAGTAGGAAGAAAAGTGAAAAACTGTTTTTCAAAGACGACAATAGAAATTGCACAATTCAAATGACTGCAATTGAAGCTGAATCCAAGAAAATTAAAAAAAAAACTCATTCACTTGAGTTTTCCAATGCCTATGGTATGTTAGGCCCCATCCAAGGGGTGAATAGATGAATAGAAGGTGGCCCTTGCCCCAGGAAGCTCATGGATTAGCAGGGGAGAGAGGCATTTATAATAATTACAGCAATGTGATAGCCGCAATAATGAGGTTGGTGGATGGTACTGGTGGGGACACAGGGCAGGAAGCGCTTAACTGGGGTGGAGTGGTGGGAAAGGAGGGTCAGCAAGCACTTCACAGCACTGGGACCAACTCAGCAGACAGACAGGGGCCAAGGCACTGAGGTAGAGAGGAGGACGGGGAGGCAGGATAAAGCCTGCGCAGGCTGGGTGCAGGCAGGGGTGGGGAATGGGGCAAGGAGGCGGGTGTCCACCCCGGATGCCTCCCCAGCAGCCTGGCCCCGCACCGTGGAGCTCGCACCGTCCGCTCCCCTTCTCACAGTGCTCACAGCTTCAGACCCGCGACTCCTGTCGACCCTGTCTCTGCTCCCCACCCGGCCACTAATTCCCTGTCTCCTTTACCTCATGATTTACCTTCCTCTGCCACACCCAACACACCCTCATTTTTTGCTTTTCTTGCAGAGATGTTCTACTGCCTCTAGATAAATAACTCCGCTTGGTCTGGTCTTTGGTGCAACCCTTAGTAGGCTCAGAGTCCAGAATATGAATCTCACCTCAGGGCAGCCAGATGCAGTTGTTGCCATTGTGAACAGCCCTGATTACCTTTCCAGGCTGTGTCCTGGGGACACAGCTCAGCTCCTAGACCTGATACATGAACTGCCTCACAGTCTCAGGTGAGGCAGAGCAAACGCTGATGTGTCATTGACCTCGGAGGGAAAGACGCAAGCCATCCTACACATGTGGCCTCCATGGGGTCCCAGCTGTGCCTGACGGTGAGGACATGAATTTTTTGTTCTTCCCCTTCCATTACTGGGAGAATATCAAGTTGCCTTTGAGCATTTCTCCTGGGACATGAATCAGCCAGCGATTCCTCCAGAGTGCTCCTTGCTAACCCAGGGCTCTTTCTTGGAATGGCATTGCCTGCTCTGTGGGTGCAATTCCAAGAAGGATTATTGCAGACAGTGAACTGTCTCAGACAGCTGAGAGGCACAGGTCAGTGTGTGTGGTTGCTGGTCTGGCTGGCCAGCTGGGTGCCTGCCTGAACCAGTCCATCCCAGCAGCTGTGGACCGCACGCCTCGTGGGGCTGCCACCTCCTGGAGTTGCATAGTGCAAGGCTCTCCACTACAAGCTCTGGGGCTGCCCCCTTCAAGGCTGGGCGCTACAAATGTGTGTGTATCTGGGTAGAATGAGGTAGGAGCATGGGAACACAGCAGCACCACACACACCCTCCTGATGGTGCTGAGTGGGCAATGGAGGGCTTTGGGGACATAAGGACTGTGCTGATCAGACTCCAAGATCCAACACCTCTATTTCTAGTTCACTGGGGATCCCTCTCAAATTATGTTGAGATGAGATGGACCCAAGGGCATGAAGTTTAACACAGTCATTCTTGAACTTAGCTTTGGCTGAATGGAGGCTAGGTTCTTGTCTACTTTCCAGAGCTCCTAGTCTAGAATAAAACATAATGAACTTAGGGATCACCCTTCCCTGACAATGGGCTTCCCTGGTGGCTCAGATGGTAAAGAATCTGCCTGCAATGCAGGAGACTTGGGTTCGATCCCTGGGTTGGGAAGATTCCCTGGGGAAGTATTCTTGCCTGGAGAATTCCATGGACAGAGGAGCCTGGCAGTCTACAGTCTAGGGGGTCACAAAGAGTGAAACATAGCTGAGTAACTAATATTCCCTCACAACGCACAGAAATGCATTTCACCGCTGCTAACCTATTATTAACTTTGTTCTGAGTATATCACTAGAAACGCTTAGCTCCTATTGTATCATGCTTTGAAATGCACCCCTGTCGGGCAAATGTGTGTGGGGAAGTGAAAAGAGGAGGGCCAGAAATCCTACTGCACAAATAGAAGAAGATCAATGAAATTTCAAACTGGTTCTTCCACTACCTGCTGCAGAATCTTGGGCAAATTACTAAAATCTCTGTTTTCTCAAACAGGTCAGTAGTATTTATCTTGAGATTGTTTCCAAAATTAACGGGATACACATATATAAAATTCTTAGCACTGCCTCTGATACAGGTAAGTGCTCAGGAATATGAGCTATGATGGTACTGTTCTATTTTTTTTAATTGATAAATCATCTGAGTGCTTCTAAGACAGGATCAAAGTTAAGCTGACAATTTAGGGCAGTGACTTTCATCACTGAGCACAGCCTGGCCTGTACTAACCTGACATGTTCTCAGCCTCATCGCTGATATAAAAAGTACAGGTTCCAAGGAACAGCCGATTGCTCTAATTAAGCCAGGAGTGGGGTCACTGTGGTTGGCACTTTCCACCTGCCCGAGAGATAATGGTTCCGATGGAACCCTGCTTTTCCATTCAAGTCCTGAGTCACTTATGTAAGTGACCCCACTGTGACTAATCAGCCAGGACAGATCCAGAGAATATCAGCCTTCACATCCACTCTTTTCTGCCTGAGAAAACCTCAGAGTCTCAGGAGTCCTAATCATAAGTTTGTCTTTGCACAACCAGGAGGGGAAGAGAACGGGAAGGTAAGCTACATCTCTTGTTCTTGAGCTGGATCTAAGGAAAGGGCTTTTGTTTTAAGGTCTTGCCTGCCAAGCAAGCTTTCTTTGAACTACTCTTGGACTGGAGAAAGTGGAGCTGAGTTCTTCCTACTGTCAGGGTAGTAATGCTATATTGTATATTGGCAGCTCAGCACTATTCCCCATCTTATCTACTCTGCCCCGTACTGTGATGAATGGAAGCCTGAGTACTAAAGTATTCCCAGTTCCTTGCCAGGGTTCTGGGCTAGATTGCTCTACTCTAGGTACCTGCATAGGATTTGGGATGTGAAAAATTGGTGCAGACATTGTATTGCTCCTCGGGCAGCGATGAACAGACCTGTGGCTTTAGCAGATGTGAGGTGCTTCAGAGGCACCCCTCTGCAAGTCGCCAGTGCTGGGGCTGCAGCCAGCAGCGATCACTTCTAGTTTCCTCTGGCTGCTGCGACTTCCTGCTTCTGAGTCCTGGAAGTGAGTCTCAGAGCCAGACGTGACTTCCCCTCACTCCCATTCCTCAGCCCCTTCCAACTGTTCAGCAAGCACTGAATTCCCTGCACTAAATCCTCTTCTGCTGAAAATACCTAGAATGGTTACTTCTGTTTTCCTGACCCATAGAAAGTGCCTGGCTTGAAACATCTTATTGGCTGCATTTTTGGCTAGTTTTCTTCCTGCATTATTGAATCTTTACTGAAGTAGTCCAGGCAAATTAATGATCTTCATGTCTTATCTCTGCCCCAATGACCCAAAACTCTTCTCTTTTTTTTTTCTGGGGAAATAAAGACAGAAAAGAAAGGTTTCCCTGCACAAAGATAAACCACATTCTCTATCCATTTGAAACATCTTTTAAAAACACAAATACCTACTGGGAGCTGAATGCCCCATAAATTACTTTGATTTGATAATCACATCATCTAACTCATAACTAATACCATTTCAGAAAAAAAGCTTAATTTAATTTTATGCATGAAGAGTATTATAAATGCATTACCAGTCATCAGAGTAAAAGAAAAAAAAACCCCGTATTTTAAGCATCTTGACGAGTCAACTTGTTTTGATTCTTTCAATGCCTGCTTCTCTTACCTACATGCATATGTAATTTTACATTATGTAAAGATACATAATTTTTACATAAAATTTACATAAATACATAATTTTACATTATGTAAAATTTCATAATGCTAACCATTGTGAAAACACAATTCTATGATTTGCTTTTTTGTATTTAATAGTACTTTAATAAAAGTTCCATCTTATCATGTAGATGTCCTAATTGTCATGTTTAATTACTTCATAATATTTAGTTGAGTGAATTGATCATTATTTACTAACATTTCCCCCAGGTTTGAATATTTAGGCAGATTCAAATTATTTTGTCAGTATGCTTAATGCTCCAGTGCACATCTTTTTCTTCTGTTGATTAACCTCCTTGGGATAAATTCTCACGAGTGGACTTTCTAGGGCAGGAAGTCTAGCTGGCACCTCTGGAATGATTTCCACTCTTGTCTCACCTAGCCCCCATGGTTTCATGCCTGATTAGTTACCTGGAGGGGCTTTCTAGGTGGCTCAGCTGTAAAGAATCTGCCTGCCAAACAGGAAATATAGGAGACGAGGGTTCGATTCCTGGGAAGATCCCCTGAAGGAGGAAATGGCAACCTACTTCAGTATTCTTGCCTGGAGAATTCCATTGACAGAAGAGCCTGGTGGGTTACAGTCCAGAGGGGTCGCAAAGTGTCAGACACAACCGAGTGACTGAGCGCGCACGCGCACACACACACACATCATTTCACAGAGCCAGTCTGTGAATCCCATTTTTCCAGTTTCCTGGTCTCAGTCTTCGTTCCCTGTTTGCTAGTGCTTATTGATAATGCTAGTCATTGTGTTAAGAATTTTATATATGTAATGGAAAGAAAGAATTGTTGCAGTTTGAATTTAGAAAGGTGGCAGAAATCTATTAAGGGGTTAAAAAAAAATCCTGTGTTTTTGTTAGGGATACATCTCAATAGACTTTTTGGCTATAAAAGTAGGAACATCACTGAACAGAATCAAACAGGAATAAGTTAAGCAAAAAAACAAACAAAAACAGTGAGGGGCAGGGGAAAGGGGTATTGCTCTCTATGACAGAGTGAAGAGAAAAGTCTTGGAGAATTCTAGAGCTGTCTTCTGCTGGGTCCTTATGAAGGTACTGGTGACTTGGAAAAAGAGATATAGTCTAACTCTGACTGCATTACAATTACATGGGGGATTGTGACTTTAATGAATTTTTTAAAAATTGGAAAAAAAAAGAAATTCTAGCTTGCTTACAGAAAATTACACACATCATATGTGTACAGCCTGGTGGGTTTTCACAAGTAAGCACACTTGTGCAGTCATCACTCACATGAAGGAAATATCACCAGCATCCAGAGGTCCTCTTCCTGCCCTTCCCCTGCTCCACCTAGGTAGCAGCCTAGGTAGAAGCAGCCTGACTTCTTATGCCATGGATTAGTTTTGCCTGTGCCTGAATTTTATAAAAAGGAAGTAATAAAGTATGTATACTTTTTTGTTGAGCTTCTCTTTTAAACATTATTTTGTGAGATTCAGCTTTGTTGATACAAGTAGCAGGAATTTGGTCCTGTTCATTCATGCATAGCATGACTATAGCAAAAATGTATATGGATATGTCTCTGTATTTTTGTCCACCACTAATGTATATTAGTCTTGCTTCTAGTGTTTTCTTTATTTTTATTATTGGTATTTGGTATGTCATCCTGTTTATTTAACTTATATGCAGAGTACATCATGAGAAACGCTGGACTGGAAGAAACACAAGCTGGAATCAAGATTGCTGGGAGAAATATCAATAAACTCAGATATGCAGATGACACCACCCTTATGGCAGAAAGTGAAGAGGAACTCAAAAGCCTCTTGATGAAAGTGAAAGAGGAGAGTGAAAAAGTTGGCTTAAAGCTCAACATTCAGAAAATGAAGATCATGGCATCCGGTCCCATCACTTCAAGGGAAATAGATGGGGAAACAGTGGAAACAGTGTCAGACTTTATTTTTTTGGGCTCCAAAATCACTGCAGATGGTGACTGCAGCCATGAAATTAAAAGACGCTTACTCCTTGGAAGGAAAGTTATGACCAACCTAGATAGCATATTCAAAAGCAGAGACATTACTTTGCCAACAAAGGTTTGTCTAGTCAAGGCTATGGTTTTTCCTGTGGTCATGTATGGATGTGAGAGTTGGACTGTGAAGAAGGCTGAGTGCCGAAGAATTGATGCTTTTGAACTGTGGTGTTGGAGAAGACTCTTGAGAGTCCCGTGCACTGCAAGGAGATCCAACCAGTCCATTCTGAAGGAGATCAGCCCTGGGATTTCTTTGGAAGGAATGATGCTAAAGCTGAAACTCCAGTACTTTGGCCACCTCATGCGAAGAGTTGACTCATTGGAAAAGACTCTGATGCTGGGAGGGATTGGGGGCAAGAGAAGAAGGGGACGACAGAGGATGAGATGGCTGGATGGCATCACTGACTCAATGGACGTGAGTCTGAGTGAACTCTGGGAGTTGGTGATAGACAGGGAGGCCTGATGTGCTGCGATTCATGGGGTTGCAAAGAGTTGGACACGACTGAGCGACTGATCTGATCTGATCTGGTTATTGGTATTCTTTTAAAATGTTTAAAATTATGGTAAAATATCTTTAACAAAATTTTAACCATTTTTAAGTATATAATTTGGCTGCATTAATTCACTATCTGCTATCTACTTTCAGGACATTTTTTTAAATAACAACTTTATTGAGATTTGATTCACCTACCATACAATTCATCTATTTAAAGTATAAAAGTCAATGGTTTTTAGGATACTCACAGAATTATGTAACCATTGTTACAATCAGTTTTAGAATTTTTATCACCCCAATCAGAAATGCCATACCCATTAACAGTCACCCTACTCCCAACCAGCCAGCCCTAGGCAACCACTAATCAACTTTCTTTATCTGCAGGTATATAAATGTCCCCATTCTGGACATTTCATGTAGATAGAATCAGAAAAGGTCTTTGTGACAGACTCTTTCACTTGGCATAACATTTTTAAACATGTTATATAGCCTGCATCAGTATTTCATTCCTCTTTATCGCTGAATCACATTCCATTGTGTGAGCATAAACATTTTATTTCTCCCATTCATCAGCTGATGGACATTTGAATTGTTTCCAGTTTTTGGCTGATGAATAGTGCTGCTATAAACATTTGTGTACAACTGTTTCTCTGAACTTATGTTTTCATTTCTCTTGGGAATACATACCAAGGAGTGGAATTTCTGGGTCATATGGTAACTCTACATTTAACATTTTCAGAAACTTCCTGACTGTTTTCCAAAGTGGGCTCAAATCAGTCATGGTACTACCAGTAATGTGAAGGTCCTAATTGCTTTACATCCTCACTAATGCTTGTAATTGTCATCTTTTGATGATAGCCATTATAGTAAGTATAAAATGGTATTTCTTCCTGTTTTTATTTGCATTTTCCTGATGTCAGTGATACTGAGCATTTTTCCGTGTGATTATTGGCCATTTGTATATCTTCTTTGGAGAAATGTCTATTCAGATCCTTTGTCTTATTTGTTTTTATTATCGAGTTGCAAGAGTTCTTTCTACATTCTAGATAGAAATTCCTTATCAGATATATGATTCACAAATAGTTTCTCCCATCTTGTAGACTGTCTTTTCACTTTCTTGGTGTAATCGTTTGAAGTACTAAAGTTTTAAATGTTAACCAAGTACAATTTATCATTTTTTCTCTTTTGTTTTTGTGCTTTAGGTATCATATCTAAAAATCTGTCCAACCCCAAAAATCTATTGTTTACAAAGATTATGCCTAGTTTTCTTCTGAAAGTTTATCATTTTAGTTCTTATATTTTGAAATTTGATCCATTTTTTTTTCCCTGAATATTCTTGTTTGTGACTTTTAGTGAATATATGTACACACTTCTTTGGGTGTATACATAAGAATGGAATCACTAGGACACAGGGGGGTTGTATGTTCAGCTATAATCTTGTAAAAGTTTTTCAAAGTGGTTGCACCAATTTATCATCTGACTCACAGCATATGAGAGCTTTGTTGCTATATCCTTGCCAACACTTGTGTCTTTTTCATTTTAACTTTTCTAGTAATGTTTACTAGTATTGTGTTGTGGTTTTCTTATGCATTCCTTTGAGGACTAATGAAATTAAAAACATATTCATGTTTCACATGTTTTTGCCTTTGGGACACTTCTTTTATGAAATGCCTTTTCAAGTATTTTGCCTAATTTTTTCTCATTGTAGAAGTTCTGTTTTAGTTCTCTAATGCCAGGTAACAGAACACCTCCAAATCTTTGGTATTAATAGCAATGATTTATCACTGATTTCTGATAGTGACAAAATTGGATAAAACAATAATTTATCACTTTTTTGTGTATGGTTTATGAACCGACTGGTATTTCCTCTGCTAGTTTCACCTGAGCTTACTCATGTTACTATATTCAGGTTGAAGGCTGGCTGATTGGAATAGAGGGAATTTGTGACCATTCAACAATTTACCACAGCTTTTTTTTTTTTTTTTAAACAGATTCTAGACAGGAAGCCTTTTCTGATATACATATACCTGAAATACATATATATGTATGTATATTTTTTTCCCTCCAACTCTGGTTTGCCTTTTCTCTCACCTGATAGGGTCTTTAAAAAAATTTTTTTTTTGGTTGATTGTACTTCGCAGAATGCTACTGCCTTCTTTTTTTAAAATTTAAATATGGTTACTTTACAATGTTGTGCTTCTGCTGTGCAGCAAAGTGCATCAGCCACATGTATAAATATACCCCCTCTTCCTGGGATCTCCTTCCCTATAAGGTCGTGGCAGAGCACAGACTGGAGCGCGCGCTGTACCCCAGGTTCTCACTGGTTACCTGTTTCATGCACATTAGGTGTGCACGTCAACCCCCGTCTCCCAGTCCATCCCATTCCCCCTTACCCGCTTGGTACCTATATGCTTGTTGTCTACATCTGTGTCTATTTCTAGTTTGCAAACAAGTTCATCTATTCCATTTTTCTATATGCCATGTATATATGTTGATATACAACACTTGTTTTTCTGTGTCTGACTTACTTCATTTCGTATGAACAGTCTCTAGGTTCATCCACATCTCTGGAATGACACGGTTTTGTTCTTTTTATGGCTGAGTAATATTCCACTGTAAACATGTACCACATCTTCTGTATCCATCCACCTGTTGATGGACATTCGGGCTACATCCATGGCCTGACTATTGTAAATAGTGCTGCAGTGAACATTGAGGTGCACATATCTTTCTGAATTAAGGCTTTTTCTGGGTATATGCCCAGTAGTGGGATTGCTGGGTCATATGGTCATCTAATAGGGTCTTTTGATAAACAAAAGTTCTTAATTTTAAGCTCGTCTAATTTGTCAGTCTCTTTCTTTATGATTACTGCTTTCTGTGGTCCATTTCAGAGAAGGCAATGGCACCCCACTCCAGTACTCTTGCCTGGAAAATCCCATGGATGGAGGAGCCTGGTAGGCTGCAGTCCATGGGGTCGCTAAGAGTCGGACATGACTGAGCGACTTCATTTTCACTTTTCACTTTCATGCATTGGAGAAGGAAATGGCAACCCACTCCAGTGTTCTTGCCTGGAGAATCCCAGGGACGGGGCAGCCTAGCGGGTTGCCATCTATGGGGTCGCACAGAGTCGGACACGACTGAAGCAACTTAGCAGCAGCAGCAGCAGTGGTCCATTTAAGAATACAAAATAATTAATTACTAAAATATATTTGTCTACTTCAAGGTCATAAAGATATTCTCCTGTGTCATTGTCTTAAAACTGCATTGCTTACATTAATTTCATTTAGATTTAAGATCTACCTTGTTTTGATTTTTTGTATATGGCATGTGGTAGGGATCAAGGGCTGCCGTCTATGGGGTCGAAGAGTCGGACATGACTGAAGCGACTTAGCAGCAGCAGCTAAGTCGCTTCAGTCGTGTCCGACTCTGTGTGACCCCATAGACGGCAGCCCACCAGGCTCCCCCGTCCCTGGGATTCTCCAGGCAAGAACACTGGAGTGGGTTGCCATTTCCTTCTCCAATGCATGAAAGTGAAAGTGAAAGTGAAGTTGCTCAGTTGTGTCCAACTCTTAGTGACACAGCAGGGATCAATTTATCTGCTTTTCCATATTAAGATTCAAATAATAACACAATTCATCTTTTCTCCACTATGCACTGTTGTAATTCAACTGTCCATGTATGTGTGGGTTTGTCTTTATTCTGCTCCACGGATCTATTTGCATATACTTGCCCCGAGTCTTGCACCAATTCTACATTAAATGCTGCAGTTTTATAAAAAATAGTATTATAATTGGAGAGTGCAAGTCATCGTATGTTGTTTCTCTTAAGGTATACTGATTCATCTTGGTCTTTGGCATTCCTAGATAAATTTTAGATTCTTGAATTAGAGAGAAGGACAAGTCATGCACAACCCAGCAAGTTTCCATACCTCCCTCCCCTTTCCTTTTGGAGTATGGCTTACTAAAAAACAACAACAACAACAAACACTCATTCTACTTGCCTCTCTGTGTCCTGGTTTCACAGGACTCCCCCACCTCCCTCTGCAAAGGAGGCCTATGGGTTTCCAGCACGGTCTGGGTGGATAAGTCCATTTCACAGATGAAATGTTAGGAGGCCCTTTTAGCTGATATAACAAAGGTTTGCCCACCTACCTTTATTAATAAAACAAAACAAAGCAAAAAACCAACCAAACAAAAGGATATGGCCTGGTCTCCTTCCGTCTGACTACTGAATCTAATTCTCAACTGGTTTTGAACTTAGACCAGGAGAAGAAGTGCTATTTGGGGATTCCCCAAATCTGTGAGGAATTGTGAGGGATAATGACTCTTGACATTCAATTTTCTGCCTGGGCTGCAGTTAGTTACTCTGTGCTATTTCCCCTTCTTTAGTAAAAGACACTCATATACACATAAGCCTTCAGTTGGTGATTCTCTGGGGAAGAAGGAATAAAAGTGGCTGGCTCAGGGTTCCAGCCTCAAAGTGAGGATGCTGAGCTGGGGAGCAGCATTAAGGGGCCCTGGAAGTGTCAGGGGAGGACTGTGGCCTCCTGTATGTTAGACACACAGTTCATTCCTCTGCTTGTTAATGAAAAGCTATTCCCAGAAGGGTGCTAATTGCTAAGTTGCTCTGATTCTTTGTGACCCCATGGACTGTAGCCTACCAGGCTCCTCTGTTCATGGGATTTCCCAGGCAAGAATACTGGAGTGGGTTGTCATTTCCTTCAGGGGATCTTCCCGGCCCTGGGATCGAAACTGTGTCTCCTGCATCTCCTGCACTGTCAGGCAGTTTCTTTACCACTGAGCCACCAGGGAAGCCCAGAAGGGTGCTAGTGATCCATGTATATCAACAAGTAAACACTGCATAACAAATTAGATCATACCTCACAACAACCACTTGTCCCTACTTACAGATGTAGATGAGAAGACCTCGCAAGTCCGTTTGTTCCAAAACAATAATTTGGAAAAAGAACAGGGGAGAGAAAAACTACCCCTCCCTGAACACGTTCACACCTGTGGCCAGGGACCAGCAGACAGAGTGTCCTTGGAAAAGATGGGCTAGGGGAACTTCCAGGATTAGACTTAGAACCACACAGGGAGCTGTGGCTTCTTCAGTGAAAAATGGTCAAGCTTGGATCTCCCATAAGAGTGCTGGGTGGAAGCCAAGCCAATGCCTCCAGAGATCCCCCTGTCTCTCATCATTGACATAACCTTATACCATCAACTGTTCAATGAAGCCATGGTAGAGGCCCCCCATGCAGCCAAGCAAGGACCTCCTTGAATGTCACATTTAGAATGACCAAGAGAAGGATGCTGCAACCTTGCTGACCTGCATCTGAAGGGTCCCATGTGGACACTCCCAGGACACT
Source organism: Bubalus kerabau (assembly GCF_029407905.1). Classification (NCBI taxonomy): domain Eukaryota; kingdom Metazoa; phylum Chordata; class Mammalia; order Artiodactyla; family Bovidae; genus Bubalus; species Bubalus kerabau. The sequence goes on from NC_073638.1 coordinate 39,477,860, forward strand.
GGCAGGCCCTTTTAAAACAGGATGTGCTTCTTAACAGGCTGAAGGGTGCTTGTGGCTTAAAAAAAGAAAAACCCTACACAAATACTTGGGGGACAGGGATTTGGACAGTAGGGAGTCATATTCCCATTATATAGATGAGGAAACCAAGGCTTAGAGGGGGTTAAGTGATTTGTTCAAAACCATAAATGTAAATGGCTATGGAGCCAGTATTTGGACTGGTCGTTTTAAGAATAAACCCTTTGTCTTTAGCCACTACCATTCCACCTCCCAAGTTATTGCTACAAGTGGAGAATGGCCCCCATACTTTAACTTTTTCATGCGCGCAAGTGCAGACCTACTTTAAATCCATCTCCACTCTGCTTTGTGCTCTTTGTTGTTGTTGTTGCCCTGGGTCTTTGTTGTGGTGTGTGGGCTTCTCTTGTTGTGGAGCACTGGCAGGCTCTAGAGTGCACCGGCTTAGTTGCTCCGTGGCATGTGAGATCTTAGTTTCCAACCAGGGATCGAACCCACATCCCCTGCATTGGAAGGTGAACCCTTAACCACTGGACCACCAGGGAAGCCCCTGCTCTTTGAGGCTGACCTTTGTGGACTGCATCCAGAGGTTCTTTTGCCTTCTGGGTTGCAGTTGGATTTGGCCAATGGAAAGCACACCCAGAAAGCCGGAAAGCAGAAAAAGAGGGAAGGTGTGCTATTCATTTTCGCCACTCACGGACTGGCTGTGTCCCTTGGCTGACAGCACAGTCTGCTCCAATGTCCCTTTCCTGCAGCTTTTCCTTCTGGGTTCCCTCTCCCCTCCCTGTCCCTTCAGCCTTCTCTTCTTACCCCAGGGTACTTCACCATGCTTGTAGTTTCCCTTAGCCCTTTGATATAATACCTTCCCTAAATTCTCTTTACTTACCTGTTTGGTGGAGGGTAACGTTAGCTCTCTGCTGGGATGCTGAACCATCCAACTCACAACCTCCTTTCTTGCTAGATTTGGCTGGACTCTGGAATTGGACTAGATTGAGAATTGGAGGAAGAAAAGAAAGGGAGGGTCAGATACCAGCTCGGGACACAGAATTTGCCCTCCTGGGGACAACATTGCTGAAAGCGCTGGCCCACAGCAGCTCAGTGGGTGTCCAGCCCCCATTCCCACCAGGTCCCCCTCCACCCTTCCTGCTCCTTCGGCAGCCCTCGCCGACACTGAGCGGCGGCTTGGAGCTGGGAGAGACTCCGGTGTCCCTGCCGGGCAGACACAGGAGGCAGACAACACAAGATCCCCTGGTTCCACCACACTAAAGACTGTGGATGGGAGCCCTAAAGTCGGGGTTGGAATCCTGAGCGGGTTTTCTCCAAAAACTTTTTGCATATCACACTGTCACACAGTGTGATATTTTAGATACATTAAATGAACAATAACATTCAATGACAAACGAATTGTGTGGTTGACTAGGCTGTGAGGTTTCTCTGGTAACATGCTTCAAATATCTGCGAATCGAGTACCCAAGACAATAAAATGACCTCATTTACTAGCTAAAGACAAAACACACTCCTGTCATTTACACTGACGCAGAGCAGCATCCTCAAAATTCCTAAATCAAACAAAAGCTGCCCTTACCCTTCTCCCTCTCACTCCCTTCCCAGGAGATCTCTCACCTGCCCTGTTTGGCAGCCCAGTCGGGCTGGAAGTGAAGTGTTTGGGGAACCACTGGGCTCCCAGTGGCATCAGTCAAATGATTAGCTCTCTGTGTAGACTGGCAGCCTGGAAGTCATTCTGTCAGCCTCCTTGGTTCTCCCCTGATGATCTAGCAGGGGGGCTGGAAACACAATGCCTGCAGGTGAGATTGCCTGGTTTCAGCCTTCTGCGGCTCTTCAAAATTCCTCCAGGAATGCCTGCCCCCAGTAAGGTGGCCCTCTACATCTGCAAGTTCCACATCCACAGATTCAACCAAATCTGAACTGAAAATATTTAGAAAAAATTCCTGAAATTTCCAAAAAGCAAAACCTGAGTTTGCCACATACTAGCCACTATTTACATAGCATTTACATTGTACTTGGTATTATAAATAAGTAATCCAGGGATGATCTATAGCATACAGAGGATATGCAAGGTTACATGCAAATACTGTGCCATTTTATACAAGGGATTTGAGCACTGCCATATTTAGGTATCCATAGGGGTCCTGGAACCAGCTCCTTAAGGGTATTGGGGGACAACTGTAATTAAACTTTCATGCCCTGTGGAACCAGATAATCTTCAGAAATGGCATTAGCTCTAGGATACATCTCATTGGGAGCACTCAGATTCTGTAGCCCGATTGCCCACTTGACTAGGGTGAATTATGCATGACTAGAAAGCGTGATTCAAGTCTAAATGCTTCCTTTGAAAGGTTGTCTTTAGAATATGTGGTGATCAATTTTGTGTTTAAACGTGCATTTGAAATGTTATTGTTCAGTCATTACGTTGTATCCCATCTTTTGTGACCCCATGGACTGTAGCCCGCCAGGCTCCTCTGTCCATGTGACTCTCCAGATAAGAATACTGGAGTGGGATGCCATTCCCTACTCCAGGGGATCTTCCAGACCTGGGGATCGAACCCATGTCTCTTGTGTCTCCTGTTTTGGCAGGTAGATTCTTTACTACCTGGGAAGTCCTCTGAAATGATAGTGAATATAAAAAAATACAAAGATGTATTTGTGTAATAAATTGTCATATTATATGCAAGTTAGAGGTAATGTGACATACAAAAAAAACTGTGAGCTTTAGCATTAGACAGGCAAGGGTTACAATATGGGAACTTTGACTTATCGGCCCGGTGTCCTTAGCAAGGTTACTTACCTTCTCCAATGTGAAGTAGGAATAATAGCCATGGGGCTATAGGATTAAATGGGCCAAATGTATAAAGCATCTATTCATTGCCTGGCACATTTGAAGTTGCTCTTAAACAGTAGATTAAATATTCAGGATCTCATTTCAATCATAAAATAAATTTGCGGACACAGGCTACATTTCCTACAAATAACAGTAGAGGGCAGACTTCACAAAATTATTTATGAAATACAGTCTTTCAAGTCATCATCTAAGATGAAAGCCAGAATTCCAGAAATGACTTTCTTAAATACTTTGGCTGAAAGATGCTTCTATCGCTACCTTTAATTTCATCACAGAAACTGGGGCTTTCCTGTTTTGCAAGAATTCCAAAGGAGGATGTTGGGCAATATTTAACCCACAACTTTCATCACCATGATGTGTATGGCTGGTCCCCAGATTATGGTTGAGGGTTTTTGACAGATTTCTCTGGCCATATTTATGCCTGTCATAGATTTAATGATACATAGAGGAAATAAAAGGTGCCAAACTTTCTTGACAGCATTTCAAATTGCATCATGTCAAAATGGCACAAAGTTCGTGACTAGAAGCATTATAGAATACGAAGTCAGCCTACAGCTGACTGGAGATTAGATTACACTTAGGTAATGATTGGGATTGGGGTGTGAATTCTATTCCATAGTGAAAGAACAAATGGGCATTTAATAAATATTTATGAAAATCTGACGAGGTTCTGAAGGGTAAACATTTGTTCCAGTTTTCACTGCCACCCTCAGTCTCTGGGGGAGCCAGCGTCATCCGGTCTCCATAACATTAAGTGATACTACCGCTCGGCATCCTCAATAATTTAGAGAGGAAAAAATGGTACCTCAAATTGCTTCAAACTCTTATTGCTTTTGTTACCGACAATGAACATCTTTCCCCTTGTGGATCTGAACATTTTTGTTTCATCTTTTATGAATAGTCTGATCATATCTTTGGCCATTCTTCTGTCTGAGTTCTGATCATTTTTTTCTTCTGCAAGGAATTCATTGTAAATCATTGATATCCTTGGAAAATATGAGTGACCCAGTTCTATCAGTCTGTAATTTTCCTAGCATATAACATAGCACACAATTGGTACTCAGAAATGTTTACTGAATTGTACTCTTCTATTATATATATATGTTTTAAAAAATATGTTTCTTTGGCTGCTTTGGGTCTTAGTTGTGGCACTTGAGACCTTCAGTCTGATGCAGCGTGCAGGACCTTTAGTTGTGGCATGTGGGCTCTAGTTCCCTGACCAAGGACCCAACCTGGGCCCCTGCGTTAGGAGTGTGGAATCTTAGCCACTGGACTACCAGGGAAGTCCCAAAATTATTTTATATTTTAAAATATATTTTTTAAATATAAAGAAAATATATACTCATTATTTTTAAAAGTATTGAACAGGTAAGCAAAGTAGAAAGATCACTCCCAAAGGCAAAGACTGTAGTTTTGCTAGACACTTTTTCATGGTTAAAGCCACCTAGGCTTCCCTGGTGGCTCAGGCGGTAAGGAATCCACCTGCGATGTGGGAGCCCCGGGCTCAATTCTTGGGCTAGGAAGATTCCCCTGGAGGAGGGAATGGCAACCCACCCCAGTACTCTTGCCTGGGGAATCCCATGGACGGAGGAGCCTGATGGGCTACAGTCCATGGGATCCCAAAGAGTCAGACATGACTGAGTGACTAACAGCCTTTACATGGTTAAATACTGTTTGATCAAGTTATATTCTCATTTACCTATGTTTTAACCATCAGTTTGTTTTCATTTTTGTTCTATGATAAATAATGCTGTTAAAGGGACCGAAATGCCAGATTGTAAGTACTCATATTTACAGTTCTATTCCCCACAGGCCAAGTAACCCATCCCCTCCATATACACATACACTGACTCTCTCCTCGTCTACCCAACCAGAGCAGCAAGTTTAGAGGAAGGCATTTTTACTTTGCTGAGCTGGGGGAAAGTAGAAGACAGGAATGGCTGCAGGCAGGAGGAGTAGTTTACTAAGAAGGTAGCTGGAGTTACTCAGAGAGAAAAAGTATCAGTGAGGTAGGTTGTGAAATAAAGAAGATGAGGGAGATGAGCCTTGGGAAGATCAACAGAAATGATTAAAGGGATTTTAATAAAGTTTTGATGTCTAAACCAGCGCTACCCATGCTGGGCTATGAACTGTTTATCTGCCTGTGATCATCTAATTGCAAAAATCCAGAGCAAGCGTTTAGAAAACTTTACAGAAATCTGATGTGGCTGCAATATGCAAGTGAACTTGTCTTGTTGAACAGAGTGTGGGTAAGCTGCACAGGAACCTTGTGAAGGACCACGTCATAGCCTGCGGTGTTTTATTTCATCAACTGTAACTCAAAAGCTTATAAACAGTTGAGACAATGTAAGATTATAAAGATGATGTCTTGATGTTTCTGTAAGATTAGAAGCCATTTTGATCAACTTTTAGAAGATATGAATTGGATAACCAGACCTGCTTATTCATTTGGTATTTTGATAATTTAAATCATCATAATATTCCATGCAAGGAGGTAGCACCGTATGTTGTTTTTGATGGTAAAGAAGATATAAAGGCAAAAAAAAAAAAATAGAAGCTTGGAAGAACTGAGTTTCTACAGATTGTTAGGCCTGCCCCATAGTAAGGCAATGATTATCAATGAAGTACCTCGGTGGCTTTCTCTGCTTTTCTCCCATTTCTTACTCCTCATCTTTTACTCCCCTTTATTCTCTGCATCTTTTCTCTCTTCTCACTGAGAAGATATTTCTCATCCTCTTCTTTTCTATCTCCTGGGGGATCTCATTAAATTCACAGGTCTCAATGTTCATTTCTCACATCTAAGTTACACAGCTGCAGATACAAGTTTTCCAAAATTCTAATTTTAATTTGATGGCTCACATTTTGATAATGATTTTTAAAAAGTCCATTGTTTTCCTTAAAGTGACAGGCATACTTCATTCATCCTGAAGAAAATACCTGCCAAATACTCAACTCTGAATGTTCAGAGTTTATCAATACTGCAAATAAAAGTGGTTCTCCATGAAACTTGTCACTGCTTTAGCTCCTGTGTGAGGCCACCGTACATGTGGTTTTCCTTGGCATAAAGCATTCTATGTGTCTTTTGGGTAGTGTCATGGCTAAGAAATAATTTGCTTTCTCTCTACATTTAGCTTCAACTATTTGAGCTTCCAGTAGTGGCTCAGACAGTGAAGAATCAGCCAGCAACGCGGGAGACCTGGGTTCCATCCCTGTGTTGGGAAGATCCCCTGGAGAAGGGCATGGCAACCTGTTTCAGTATTCTTGCCTGGAGAATCCCCATGGACAAAGGAGCCTGGAAGGCTGCAATCCATGGGGTCACAAAGGGTTGGACATGACTGAGAAACTAAATACACACACACATTCCCTCAGCACACATGGTTTGCAAAAGGACTTTTATGCCAGTTTGAGGTATAAGAGGCAGGCTGAAAAGCAGATGTTTCAACGGCTTTGATATTTTGTAAGACTGACCATGAGAATGCTTGAAACTGGAACCATCTTAAAAATCTCTAACATAGGCCACTAATGAAACTAAGCTATTTGGTGAGTGCCAAGTGCCTCCAGAAAGGTAATGGGGAGAAATGGAACCATGTCTATGTCCCACTTGGAGATGTTTAGGCAAATCATTGAATGACAGGCTTGGCATGATCTAATTTAAATTGACATTCCATCATAGGGCTGCTTAGACCTGCCTCATCAACCCTGTCAACAGATACCAGACACTGAAATACCAAGTCAAAGTGCATCTGGTAAAGACCACACCTGTCCTATCTCCTTGCACACCCAGGTGATGGACATTTATAGTAGAAATGCTGGATAGACTGTTTATCTGTCTGTTTTTGGAGGTAGATCTGATATGGTCAAGTGATCACAGGTACCACCTGTTGGGGAGACAAGACTCATAATTAATCCATGATTACTGGAGAGGTGAAAAAATGGGGCCATTGTCAAGGGAGGGAACTGATGACCGTCTTGATGCCGCACCCATCTGGCTGCATTAAAACACATGCACACTTTGACATATGGTCACTAGTTGGAGAGAAGGGAGAGGATTACAAGATACAAATGATAAGCAGACACCACAGCTTCCTTCTGTGGCCAATACAAGATGGACAGTTGGGAGATTTGTGGAAGAAAGGTCATATATTTGTCTGAACAATAATTACTGTATTATTGTAATTTCTATCACATATAAGGGCAGAATCTAATGTCAACTGACATGTAGTGGGATATTACTATGTGTTAGGCATTTTGGGTGCACTGCATATGTTAACTAATTGAAATCTTACAAAATCCTACAAGATAGGAACTACCATCCCTGTTTTACAGAGGAAGAAACTGAGGTATAGTGGGATTGAAGGACTCATCAAGGTCACAGCTGAAAAATGGTGGCACTGAGCCTGTGGGACTCATTCTAGAGCCTTTTCTTTCACCATTTTCTTTGCTCTAGGTAAAATGGAAAGACCATAAAACCAGAAGACTCCATGTCCACTGCCAGCCCCATGGTGACTGACTGCATGACTTTGGGTTAGACACACAACCCTTCGTTGGTCCTCTTTTACAAAAAAATTGAAGTATAGTTGTTTAATTATCAACTATTGTTAACACTATGTTAGTTTCAGGCATACAGCAAGGTGATTCAGCTATACCCTGGTGGCTCAGGCAATAAAGAATCTGCCTGCAATGGGAGACCAGGGTTCAATCCTTGGGTTGGGGAGATCCCCTGGAGGATAGCATGGCAACCCACTCCAGTATTATTCTTGCCTGGAGAATCCCATGGACAGAAGAGCCTGTTAGGCTATAGTCCATGGAGTTGCAAAGAGTCAGACACATTACATGTATATATATAAAACTGAATCATTTTGGTGTATGCCTGAAGTGAAGTGAAAGTGAAAGTGTTAGCTGCTCAGTTGTGTCTGACTTTGTGACCCCAGGCTCTTCTGTCTGTGGGATTCTTCAGGCAAGAATACTGGAGTGGGAACCAATTCCCTTCTCTAGGGGATCTTCCCAATCCAGGGATTGAACCCAAGTCGAGATAGGGATAGGAAAAGCTAGGGATAGGGAAAGCTTCTGACATAGACACCAGAAGGGGACAGAAAGAGTGTCCCCTTGCTAGTTTTTAGCAAGGTTTTTTGTGTTCGTTAGAAAGCTGTTAATCAGATAAGAGAGACACCTCAAGGCTGTGGGAGTTTCACCAGGCCCCTCTCCCACAATATGCACTTTTGAGATAGGATGGCATGAGGTGTATCATTCCCCAGCCATAAAACAATTGACAGGAATACTGGTTTGTTGAGCCATTATCAACCCAAGGTTTGAGAAAAGAAAAAAGTTAGTTTTAGGTGGAACCATTTTGAAGAAAGGCAAATTGCAAAGCAAATACATCGTGTTATTAACATAGCTTAAGAAAAACATTTCCATAAGAAAACACATCGGTTACCTCAAGGCATTAAAAGAAGCCTCTTAATTTTGTGTAGAGAAGGAAAAAAATGTCTGCCACTTGGGGACCAATGGCCTTTCCTGTCTGTTACCCTCTCAATCTCCTTGTAGTCCAAGGGACTCTCAACAATCTTCTCCAGCACCACAGTCGAGAGCAACAGTTCTTCAGCGCTCAGTCTCTTTATGGTTCAACTCTCACATCCATACATCATTACTGGAAAAACCACAGCTTTCACTATATAGACCTTTGTTGGCAAAGTGATCTCTCTGCTTTTAAATATGCTGTCTAGGTTTGTCATAGCTTTTCTTCCACGGAGCAAGTGTCTTTTAATTTCATGGCTTCAGTCACCGTCCACAGTGATTTTGGAGCCCAAGAATTAGGGCCTTTAGGGAGGTAATTAAGTTTAAAGGAGGACATAGGAATGGGGCCATAATCATATAGGACTGGGGTCCTTGTAAAAAGAGGAAGAGCCACCAGAGAGCTCATTCTCTGAGGAATGAGCACAGGGACGAGGTCACGTGAGGGCACAGCAAGAAGGCAGCTGTTGGCGAGCTGGGAAGAGAAGTCTCACCAGAAACCAGCCGTGACAGCACCTTGGTCTTGAACTTGCAGCCTCCAGAACTGTTAGAAGATAAATTTCTATTGTCTAAGTCACCAAGTCTGTGGTATTTGGTTACATCAGCCCTAGCAGACTAATACTGTAATGATCTCTCTTGTGGCTTTCATCCGAATTTCCTAATAGCTAACGATGTTGAATATCTTTTCATGTGCTTATTTTCCATCTGTATATCCTCTTTAGTAAAATTTCTGTTCATGTCTTTTGCTCATTTTCTAAATGGATTAAAAAAAAAAACCTGTTGAATTTGAGAGTTCTGCATATTCTAGATACTAGCCCTCTGTCAGATATGAGGTTTGCAAATATTTTCCCTCAGTCTGTAACTTGTCTTTTCATCCTTTCATCGAATGACAATTTGCTATTTAAATGAAGTTAAATGTATTAGTTATTCCTTTTTGGATCATGCTTTTAATGTCACATATAAGAATTATTTGCTTAACCCTAAATACGTTCTCTGATGCTTTTTCTAAAAGTGTCACAATTTTATATTTAAGACTATGATCCATTTAAAATTAATTTTTGCATAAGACTGAGACTTAAGTCAAGGTTTATTTGATTGTTGTTATTGCCCACACTGTCCCATTTCTCCAGCACCGTTTGGTGAAAAACCTCTTTCCTTCACTGAATTGCTTTTGCATCTCTGTTGAAAATCATTTGGGCGTATTTGTGTGATTCTATTTCTAGATTCACTATTCTGTTCCGCTGATGTTTTTATCTATCCTGCTAGTACGTACCACACAGTCTTAATTAATGTAGCTATAAAATGTCTTCAAATTGAGTAGACTGATTCCTCTCACATTATTCTTTATCAAAATTGTTTCAGCTATTTGAGTTCATTTACCTTTCCACATACATTTTAAATTAATCTTGTCTACAAAACATCTTATTGAGATTTTTGACAGGAATTACATTAAACCTGTATATCAGTTTGGGGAGAATTGAAATCTTTACTATGTTGAGTTTTCTAGCTATGAACAGAGTATGTCTCTCTAATTAGATTTTAAACATTTCTTTCATCAGTGTTGTTTAGTTTGCAGCATACAATTCTGTACATATATTTTCTTAGATTTACACCTATGCCTTTTTTGGAGCGATTGAAAATGATATAGTTGATTCATGATCTTTAATGCACCCAGAAAGGTTGTCTTTTAATTGTTGTATTTAGACTATATTTAATGTCATTATTGATATGTTAGGGCTTACGTCTGCCTTTTTATTTTTTGTTTACTGTTTGTTCCCTCTGTTTTTCTACTTTCTCTTTTCTTGCCTTCTTGTGGGTTACTTGAACACTTCTTAGAATTCCACTTTGATCTATACTGTCTTTGAGAGTACCTCTTTGATAGCTTTTAGTGGTTACTTAGGTAGTACATTATACATATATAACTTAAAACAGTCTATGTTATTATTTTACAAGTTTGAGCAAAATATAGAAAACTTGCTTCTTTTTATATGCCTTTACTGTCTCTAGTTCATAATTCTTTTAATTATTTCCTCTAATACATTCAGGACCATATCAGATGGTGCCATAATTTTGCTTCAAATCAAACATAAGTTAGAAAACCAAAGAGGCGATGGAAAGTTTATTGTATTTGCCCATATTTTGCTCCTGTATTTACCCCAGATACATAGAATTTTTTATTCTTTTGTCCTTCCTGATGTTCTAAGATTCCTTTTATTATTGTTTCCTTTCTGTTGAGGGGATTTCCTTTAGCCATTGTTTTGGGTAAATGTGAGGCAGCCAATTTGCTGATTTTCCTTAAATCTAGAATATTAACCACGTAATCAGTTCTGTCTAGATCTGATAGACAGAGTGCCTGATGAACTGTGGACGGAGGTTCGTGACATTGTACAGGAGACAGGAATCAAGACCATTCCCAAGAAAAAGAAATGCAAAAAAGCAAAATGGCTGTCTGAGGAGGCCTTACAAATAGCTGTGAAAAGAAGGGAAGCAAAAAGCAAAGGAGAAAAGGAAAGATATAAGCATCTGAATGCAGAGTTCCAAAGAATAGCAAGAAGAGATAAGAAAGGCTTCTTCAGCGATCAATGCAAAGAAATAGAGGAAAACAACAGAATGGGAAAGACTAGAGACCTCTTCCAGAAAATTAGAGATACCAAGGGAACATTTCATGCAAAGATGGGCTCAAAAAAGGACAGAAATGGTAGGGACCTATCAGAAGCAGAAGATATTAAGAGGTGGCAAGAATACACAGAAGAACTGTACAAAAAAGATCTTCATGACCCAGATAATCACGATGATGTGATCACCCGCCTAGAGCCAGACATCTTGGAATGTGAAGTCAAGTGGGCCTTAGGAAACATCACTACGAATAAAGCTAGTGGAGGTGATGGAATTGCAGTTGAGCTATTTCAAATCCTGAAAGATGATGCTGTGAAAATGCTGCACTCAGTATGCCAGCTTATTTGGAAAACTCAGCAGTGGCCACAGGACTGGAAAAGGTCAGTTTTCATTCCAATCCCAAAGAAAGGCAATGTCAAAGAATGCTCAAACCACTGCACAATTGCACTCATCTCACACGCTAGTAAAGTAATGCTCAAAATCCTCCAAGCCAGGCTTCAGCAGTATGTGAACTGCGAACTTCAGGATGTTCAAGCTGGTTTTAGAAAAGGCAGAGGAACCAGAGATCAAATTGCCAACATCTGCTGAATCATTGAAAAAGCAAGAAAGTTCCAGAAAAACATCTATTTCTGCTTTACTGACTATGCCAAAGCCTTTGACTGTGTGGATCACAATCAACTGTGGAAAATTCTGAAAGAGATGGGAATACCAGACCACCTGACCTGCCTCTTGAGAAACATGTATGCAGGTCAGGAAGCAACAGTTAGAACTGGACATGGAACAACAGACTGGTTCCAAATAGGAAAAGGAGTATGTCAAGGCTATATATTGTCACTCTGCTTATTTAACTTCTATGCAGAGTACATCATGAGAAATGCTGGTCTGGAAGAAGCACAAGATGGAATCAAGATTGCTGGGAAAAATATCAATAACCTCAGATATGCAAATGACATCACCCCTATGCCAGAAAGTGAAGAAGAACTAAAGAGCCTCTTGATGAAAGTGAAAGAGGAGAGTGAAAAAGTTGGCTTAAAGCTCAACATTCAGAAAATTAAGACCATGGCATCTGGTTCCATCACTTCATGGCAAATAGATGGGGAAACAGTAGAAACAGTGGCTGACTTTATTTTTCTGGGCTCCAAAATCACTGCAGATGGTGATTGTAGTCATGAAATTAAAAAATGCTTACTCCTTGGGAGGAAAGTTATGACCAACCTAGATAGCATATTCAAAAGCAGAGACATTACTTTGCCAACAAAGGTCCATCTAGTCAAGGCTATGGTTTTTCCAGTGGTCGTGTATGGATGTGAGAGTTGGACTGTGAAGAAAGCTGAGCGCCGAAGAATTGATGCTTTTGAACTGTGGTATTGGAGAAGACTCTTGAGAGTCCCTTGGACTGCAAGGGGAACCAACCAGTCCATCCTAAAGCAGATCACTCCTGAGTGTTCATTGGAAGGACTGATGCTGAAACTGAAACTCCAATACTTTGGCCACCTGATGGGAAGAGTTGACTCATTTGAAAAGACCCTGATGCTGGGAATGATTGAGGGCAGGAGGAGAAGGGGATGACAGAGGATAAGATGGTTGAGTGGCATCACTGACTCAACGGACATGGGTTTTGGTGGACTCCGGGAGTTGGTGATGGACAGGGAGGCCTGGCGTGCTGTGATTCATGGGGTTGCAAAGAGTCAGACATGACTGAGTGACTGAACTGAACTGAATCAGTTCTGAATTATTTATTTATTTTTACCATAGACTTTATCTAGTTTTATTTCCTTATTGGAATATAATTGCATCACAGTGCTGTGTTACTGTCTGCTTTACAACATCATGAATCAGCCATATGTATATATCTCCTCCCTCTTGAGCCTTCCTCCCACCCTTCCCATTTCACCCGTCTAAGTCATCACATCAGAGCACTAAACCGAGCTCCTTGTGCTATACAGCAGATGCCCATTAGCTATCTATTTTACACATGGTAGAGTATAAATATGTCAATACTACTCTTTCAATTCATCTCCTCATCTCCTTACCCTCTGTGTCTACAAGTCCATTCTCTATGGCCAGACAGTTTATTTTAACAAACTTTTTTTTTTTAATTGGGCCCACTGTATGGAACCCCTCAGCGAGGTTCTGAGTTGCAAAGATGAGTAAGATGCATTCTTTGCATTGCCCTCATAGGAGGATCAAACACATAAACAAAATGTCCTTATTTGGTATATGCTAAATAATGGCATCCCTCTAAACCAGGAGTCGGCAAACTTTCTAAAGGACCAGATAGTAAATATTGATATTTTAGACTTCATGGTTCAAATGGTGTTTGTTACAACTATTCAATTCTGCCATTCTAACATAAAAGGCCCCATTCTTCTGTTTCTTAGTCACTCAGTCATGTCCAACTCTTTGCGACCCCACGGACTGTAGACTGCCAGGCTTCTCTGTCCGTGGAATTGTCCAAGCAAGAATACTAGAGTAGGTTGCCATGCCCTTCTCTGGGGATCTTCCCAACCCAGGAATAGAGTCCATGTCTCCCATATTACAGGGGGATTCTTTACCATCTGAGCCACCAGGAAAGCCCAAAAGCAACCACAGACATACATAAGTGAATGGGTGTGGCCGTACTCCAATAAAACTTTCATTTCAGAAAAAGGCAATGAAGAGGCATGAACTATTTGGTATAAAGCAAGCTTCAAGGATATATTGTACAACATGAGGAATATAGCCAATATTTTATAATAATTATGAATGGAGTATAATCCTTAAAAATTATGAATTGGTATATTGTACACCTGTAACATATAATATTGTATAGCAACTGTACTTTAATTGAAAAAGTAAAAAAAAAAAAACAAAAAAACAGGCAATTTAGTTCTCTGATCATAACTTGCTGACACCCTAATCTTTATTTTCTTCCTTCTCCACCTTTCTATGTAAAAGAGGGTTATTATAAGAATTAAATTAGTTAATACTTCTAAAGTGCTCAGAATAAGTCTTGGCAAATATTAAGCTTTATAGGAGGTTCATCTTTAGCTCTTGTTTCCTCTCCAGCCCTCTATGCCATTTGCACACCCGAGGGTTAGGTCTAGGTGATATGGAGTCAATGCTTTAAGATTGAAAGGGGACCTGTGATCATTTGCTCGTTACTTAGCTAGGTCACTTCGGCGACTACTGAAGCCCATGCACCTAGAACCTGTGCTCTGAAACAAGAGAAGCCTCCACAGTGAGAAGCCTGTGCCCTTGCAACAAAGAGGCGACTGCTCCCCACAACCACTGAAAGCTCGAGCAGCAATGAAGACTCAGCATGACCAAAACTAACAAATAAATAAATAAATTTAAAAGAAAAACGGTACACCAAGTAAAGAACTAACCAGGTTCATTTCTATCTTGAGCGTCCATGATTCTGTGAACAACCCCTGGCTTTATTCTCCCCAGAGAGAATGAGGTAGGGGATTGAATTTGTTCTGAAGTCAGATGAGTTCAGTCTAAGCCCTGCCTCTGCCCATTCAGCTTCCTCTCAATGACCTGCAGTATCCTCGTATTTAAAATGGGAATGATGCCCCACTTCGTAGGATGATTGCAGAAATTATACAATAATGTGCGTGAATAGTACTTTGCAAATCATAAAGTACTTTGCAGTTGGTGGTAATTATTAACATATTAGGCTAAGGACTCTAACTCATCCATTTGTGTGACTCCTTTCCCAGAAAGTTTTCAACCTCCACAGTGGGAAAGGTGGCACTTACTGAGGCCATAAAGGCGTCCCAGGTGGTGTTAGTTGTAAAGAATACACCTGCCAATGCAGGAGAAGCAGGTGATGCAGGTTCGATATCTGGGTTGGGAAGATCCCCTGGAAATGACATCCCATTCCAGTATTTTTGCCTGGAAAATTCCATGGGCCCAGGAGCCTGGTAGGCCACAGTCCATGCGGCCGCAAAGAGTTGGACAAGACTGAGTGACTTAGCACACGCACAAGATCCAATACCCAGTTCTCCCCAAGGAGAAAGGGAGATTATTATTTAGCACTAATATGTAATTAGTTGAAAATAAGATTAATTGTGCAAGTCTTTGTTCCACTAAATTGTACCTCCGTGGCTTTCCAAACTTCAAATGCTTCAGTGCAGACAAAGGGGAAACAATTGACCTTCTTTTGTGAGGTGTGTTTGTACAATTGCCTGTTAAATGGTAGTTAGCCACTGAAAGTGGAGAAGGCAGTGGCAACCCACTCCAGTACTCCTGCCTGGAAAATCCCATGGACAGAGGAACCTCGTAGGCTGCAGTCCATGGTGTCTCGAAGAGTCGGACACGACTGAGCGACTTCACTTCCACTTTTCACTTTCATGCATTGGAGAAGGAAATGGGAACCCACTCCAGTGTTCTTGCCTAGAGAATCCCAGGGACAGGGGAGCCTAGTGGGCTGCCGTCTATGGGGTCGCACAGAGTCGGACATGACTGAAGCGACTTAGCAGCAGCCACTGAAAGAAGGCTGAGTTTGTGATGAGGCTAAGGCTGTTCCACACCACAGTGATACTGATTCTAGGCTGGGACCTAAGAGAGGAATTCAGTTCAACTCAATTCAATTCAACCCAATTCAATTCAACCCAACTTGATTCAATAAACCCAACTTTGCTATTTGCTGGGCACTGTGCCAGGTGCAAAGGATACAAAAAGTGAGTATAACAGCCTCTGTCCTCCCAGAACTCATATCTCCGGGAGGGAAACAGACACAAACTCCAATTTATAGTGTGGGAGGAGTGAGGCTAGCAGGAATCCTGGAGGGGAAAAATACTAGGATTCTTTTTCCTAGAGCTCTTTCTGCTTCATGAGCAAAGGAACAGGAAAGAGTTATAAAGACCATGAGAAATAGGCTGACTTTTTGCTATTTTTCAGTCACATTCCTCGGGAAAGGTTATTACCAGCATAGACTCTGACAATAGCAGGTGTCTATAGAGAATTTTCTCTCAGGATGTTGCTACCTTTTTAATGACTGTTTTTGTTGCTTCAAAACAAAACAAGGGCTTCCCTTGTGGCTCAGCTGATAAAGAATCCACCTGCAATGTGGGAGTCCTGGGTTCGATCCCTGGGTTGGGAAGATTTCCCGGAGAAGGGAAAGGATACCCACTCCAGTTTTCTGGCCTGGAGAATTCCATGGACTGTATAGTCCATGGGATCACAAAGAGTCAGACATGACCAAAAGACTTTTACTTTTGTTCTTTCAAGTTGAGATGCTGGTCCAATTTTAAAATATTTATTTTTAACATGTTCGTAAATGGGAACTTTACAAGTTTAGTTTTATTGGCAATTTCTTTGTTTGAAAAGTATAAGAAAGCAAGAAGTTCTACTTTTTTAGGATTTACTTCTGTCAAGAAAAATTATATGTTTTGAAATGGAAAAAAAAAAAAAGATTGCTGTGTGTCCTGCCTAGTACATCTTTTCCTTTCATTGTACTTGATCAGATCAGATCAGATCAGATCAGTCACTCAGTCGTGTCTGACTCTTTGAGACCCCATGAATCGCAGCACGCCAGGCCTCCCTGTCCATCACCAACTCCCGGAGTTCACTCAGACTCACGTCCATTGAGTCAGTGATGCCATCCAGCCATCTCATCCTCTGTCGTCCCCTTCTCCTCCTGCCCCCAATCCCTCCCAGCATCAGAGTCTTTTCCAATGAGTCAACTCTTCGCATGAGGTGGCCAAAGTACAGCTTTAGCTGAGTTTCAGCTTTAGCATCATTCCTTCCAAAGAAATCCCAGGGCTGATTTCCTTCAGAATGGACTAGTTGGATCTCCTTGCAGTGCAAGGGACTCTCAAGAGTCTTCTCCAACACCACAGTTCAAAAGCATCAATTCTTCGGCGCTCAGCCTTCTTCACAGTCCAACTCTCACATCCATACATGACCACAGGAAAAACCATAGCCTTGACTAGATGGACCTTTGTTGGCAAAGTAATGTCTCTGCTTTTGAATATGCTATCTAGGTTGGTCATAACTTTCCTTCCAAGGAGTAAGTGTCTTTTAATTTCATGGCTGCAGTCACTGTCTACAGTGATTTTGGAGCCCAAAAAAAAAAAGTCTGACACTGTTTCCCCATCTATTTCCCATGAAGTGGTGGGACCGGATGCCATGATCTTTGTTTTCTGAATGTTGAGCTTTAAGCCAACTTTTTCGCTCTCCTCTTTCACTTTCATCAAGAGGCTTTTGAGTTCCTCTTCACTTTCTGCCATAAGGGTGGTGTCATCTGCATATCTGAGGTTATTGATATTTCTCCCAGCAATTGATTCCAGCTTGTGTTTCTTCCAGTCCAGCGTTTCTCATGATGTACTCTGCATATAAGTTAAATAAACAGGGTGACAATATACAGCCTTGACGAACTCCTTTTCCTATTTGGAACCAGTCTGTTGTTCCATGTCCAGTTCTAACTGTTGCTTCCTGACCTGCATACAAATTTCTCAAGAGGCACGTCAGGTGGTCTGGTATTCCCATCTCTTTCAGAATTTTCCACAGTTTATTGTGATCCACACAGTCAAAGGCTTTGGCATAGTCAATAAAGCAGAAATAGATGTTTTTCTGGAACTCTCTTGCTTTTTCCATGATCCAGCAGATGTTGGCAATTTGATCTCTGGTTCCTCTGCCTTTTCTAAAACCAGCTTGAACATCAGGAATTTCATGGTTCACATATTGCTGAAGCCTGGCTTGGAGAATTTTGAGCATTACTTTACTAGCGTGTGAGATGAGTGCAATTGTGCGGTAATTTGAGCATTCTTTGGCATTGCCTTTCTTTGGGATTGGAATGAAAAATGACCTTTTCCAGTCCTGTGGCCACTGCTAAGTTTTCCAAATTTGCTGGCATATTGAGTGCAGCACTTTCTTGAACCAATTTACAAATCTCTAAGTTGTAGAAAAACTAATGTAAATGATTTCTATCTCTAAAATGCAAAGGAGTTGTCTAGATTGTTTTGGACCTCTTTGTAAATTTATTTCAGCAATATTCCTTATTGCCTATATACATGTGATTCTTTGGATTCTCCTTTGAGCCCTGGTAACATCTTATTCATTCCCTCATTAATTAATGAGTTAAATTAAACTTTTCAGTTCAGTTCAGTTGCTCAGTTGTGTCCGACTCTTTGTGACCCCATGAATTGCAGCATGCCAGGCCTCCCTGTCCATCCCCAACTCCTGGAGTTTACTCAAACTCATGTCCATTGAGTTGGTGATGCCATCCAACCATCTCATCCTCTGTCATCCCCTTCTCCTCCTGCCCTCAATCTTTCCCAGCATCAGAGTCTTTTCAAATGAGTCAGCTCTTTGCATCAGGTGGCCAAAGTACTGGAGTTTCAGCTTCAACATCAGTCCTTCCAATGAGCACCCAGGACTGATCTGCTTTAGGATGGACTGGTTGGATCTCCTTGCAGTCCAAGGGACTCTCGAGAGTCTTCTCCAATACCACAGTTCAAAAGCATCAGTTCTTTAGCAATCAGCTTTCTTTATAGTCCAACTCTCTCATCCTAATATATGTTCATTTTCTGTTTGTATGAGAGTCATTATTTTATTTTTTAAAAGAAAATGATCCTTTAACACATCTCCTCTGAGAAAGATCTGGCTGATGACATGGAAGGGTAGGAAGGGAAGGGAATTAAGATGTGTTAAATAGCAAATCTTAATGTGTATTATTTTGTTTAAACTACATAACATCTTATACCTTTATGGGATGCTTTTGTTTTTAAATCAAGGGCTCTTATGGTGTTTCATGTTAGCCAGGATTATAATGGTGTAGTGATACACCACGTTATGGGGTGAATTGTGTCCCCCATCATAACCTCAGAATGTGACTTTATTTGGGGATGGCGTCTTTACAGAGGTAATCCAGTTTAAAATTAGATCATTAATGTAGGCCTTAATTTAAGATGACTGGTGTCCTCATAAAAAGGGAAAATTTGGAGTCAGGCATGCATATGGGACAGCACGTGAACATGAAGGAAGAGGCCTGGGTGATGAATGTCCAAGCCAAGCAGCACCAAAAGTTGCTGGCAGACACCACATGCAGGAGAGAGGCATGGGAGAGATTCTTCTTCACAGCCTTCAGAAGGAGCCAATGTGCCGACACCTCGGTCTCATGTTTTTAGACTCTAGAACTGTGAGACAATAAAATTCTGTTTTTTCAAGCCACCCAGTTTGTGGCACTTTGTTACTACAGCCCTAGCAAACCAATATAGGCCATTTAGAACATTCTTTATATTTTTCTACTTTAAGGAATCATTTATGTTTAACTATTTATGCAAGGGACCATCCAGTGAAGTGAGGTCCATTTCTTAGCCAAACTCCGCTGTCAGCTCACAAGCTCACAGAGATCTGGGTCAAGTTGCCATCCTGAGCATCTGACAGGCATCTTGATCTTAGACAAGGAGATCTGCAGGCAGGGCATTGATGCATGTTCCTCCCAGATGAAGGACCAGACAGCAGGCATAGGGCATCTCCCTCTCATCAGACTCAGGTGCCAAGAAAGTGAGCCCCGTGCGTGTGTGCTCAGTCATGTCCAACTCTTTGCAACCCCATGGACTGTAGCCCACCAGGCTCCTCTGTCCATGGGATTCTCCAGGCAAGAATACTGATGTGGGTTGCATATCCTCCTCCAGGAGATCTTCCCGACCCAGGGATCGAACCCACATCTCCTGTATCTTCTGCATTGGCAGTCGGGTTCTTTACCACCAGCACCATCTGGGAAACCCAAATGAGAGCCCCATCTCCTGGTTATCACTAACCTTAATGAAATGCATTATTTTCTGTTATTTTTCAGATCAGTAGCATTTGTTTAATCAAAATGAAATAGTGTAAATTTTTCTTTCTGGTATGACTGGAAAGAAATAATACCATGAAAAGGAGTTGAGATTTTTTTTCTAAATGTTATAGGGAAGCAATGGAGGGTTTAAGCAGCAGAGTGCCCTGAGCTAGTTGATGTTTCTAAAGGACCTCCCTGGCTTCTGTGCAGATTGAATTGTGGGGCAGGTGGGAAGAAAGAATGAAGTGGAGAGACCATGTTGGAGGCCGTTACAGTAGACTAAGAGAGAAAGTGTGCTGGTCTGGATCTGCAGACAGCAGGAGAGACGGAAAGAATAAACAGGCCCAGGATATTTGGAGAGAGAATGGGTAGGACTTGGTGGAGAATTGAGGTAAGGAAAGGGAAAAATCAGAAATGGTAATGCTATTGTTTTCCTTTCCCTGATAAACTGGATTCTTGTTGTTGTTTAGTCACTAAGTTGTGTCCAACTCCTTGCAACCCCATGGACTGTAGCCTGCCAGGAGATCTGTCCATGGGATTTCCCAGGCAAGAATATTGGAGTGCGTTGCCATTTCCTTCTTCAGGGGATCTTCCTGACCCAGGAATCAAACCCACATTTCCTGCATGGTAGGCAGACTCTTTACTGCTGAGCCACTGGGGAAACCCAATGAAACTGGATAGATAGCTGATTAACCAGGAAGGAGGAGGCTTAGAGGAAGGCTTTGTTTTTAAGCCTTTCATGGAGGTAATAATGCTGGAAAGGAAAAGATCCATCTGTTGCTTGGTCTTTCAGAAAGGAGATATCAAGCTGTTCACAGAACACTAAGTGCTTTTTTTTTCTTTTAGAAAAACAATATTAATGATATGCTTATTGTAACAAGGTATTGTACAGGCTGCAAGGGAGCTGCCAATTTCCTGGACATGAACGATGGGATGGGGATCTAGAGAGAAGGGTGATGTGAATTCCGAGTAAAAAGGACAACTTGTGCTAGGGAGCCCTCCAGTACTCCAGCCTGGAGGAAGTGTTATGGATCCAGAGGTAGGACGGGAGGGGTCGGGGTTGTTAGGAAGCTTTTCTGACAATGGAAATGACTGGCACAGACGGTTGTCTTTGGTCAGGAAACTCCAGACTAGAAATCCCAGGGTCTGGAGTCTCTTCCTGGTTCCCTTTGCTATGAAGATTTCAGTTCCCAAATGGATTTTTGCCTGCCATTCTATTTCATTCTGCATCTAGGATGGCAAGGTTGTGTCTTCTATCCCCAGGGTCTACACAATGCTTCACATAGGAGGCACTCAGTGCAAGTTACTGAATAAAGAATATATATGATGAATGGATGAATGTAAGTGTACAAATATGAAGAGTATGCTATGCAGCAAAGGAAACCATAACCAAAACAAAAAGACAACCTACAGAATGGAAGAAAATATTTGCAAATGATGAGACTGACAAGGGCTTAATTTCCAAAATGTACACACAGCTCATACAAGTCAACAACAAAAAAACAAATGATCCAATCAAAAAATGGGGAGTAGACCTAAATAGACATTTTTCAAAGGAAGACATACTAATGGCCAATAGGCATAAGAAAAGATGCTTAACATAGCTAATTATTAGAGAAATGCAAATCAAACAACAATGAGGTACCATCTTAGACTCGTCAGAATGGCCATCATTAAAAAATCTACAAATGATAAATGTTGGAGAGGGTAAAAGAAAAGGCAACCCTCCTACACTGTTGGTGGGAATGTAAATTGGTGCAGCCACTATGGAGAACAGTATGGAAGTTCCTCAGAAAATTAAAAATAGAATTACCATATGATCCAGCAATCCTAGCCCTGGGCGTATACCCAGACAAAACTCTAATTCAAAAAGGTGCACCCCTATGTTCACAGCAGCACTATTCACAATAGCCAAAAGGTGGAAACAACCTAAATGTTCATCGACAGATTAACGGGCAAAGAAGATGTGGTATCTATATACAGTAGAATACTACCCAGCCGTAAAAAGGAATGAAAGAATGCCATTTGCAGCAACATGGAGGCAACTCCAGATTATCATACTAAGTGAAGTAAGTCAGAAAGAAAAATACCACATGATACCACTTACATGTGAAATCTACAATATGGCACAAATGAACCTGTCTCAAAACAGAAAATAGCCTCACAGACATAGACATCACTTTTGTAGATGCAAAAGGCAAGACGGGGAGGAAGAGGGATGGACTGGGAGTTTGGAGTTGGAAGAGGCAAACTATTCCATTTAGAATGGATAAACAGCAAGATCCTGCTGCATAGCACAGGGAGCTATATCCAATCTCCTGGGATAAATCATAATGGAATAGAATATTGAAAAAAGAATGCATGTATGTCTATAACTGAGTTGCTTTGCTGTACAGCAGAGATAAGCACAACATTGTCATCAACTATATTTCAATTAAAAAATTAAATAAATAAAAGTAGAGTTGCCATATGATTCAGCAATCCCACTCCTAGGCATATATTCAGACAAAATTATAAGTCAAAAAGATATATGTATCCCTATATTCACAGCAGCACTACTTACAATAGCCAAGGCATGGAAACAACTGCGGATGCTGCAGAAATGAGGTACCCTGATTTCAATAAGTCAGTTGAGAGAATTCCCCTAATATTTTGATGTCATTAAGGAAATATCTGGAAATAAATATGGATTGGATGATAATCCACTTAGAAGAGTTTGTTACTGTTGATTTATTATACAAAAAGAAAGCTGATAACTGAATTACTGTCTTACATGAGGGTTATCAAGTGACTTCCCTATGGCTCTATGTTAGCCTCTGTCCTGCACAACATTTTAGCAATGACTTGGATGAATATGTAGACAGCGGGAAAAAAATATCACTAAATTTGCAACTGTTATAAAATTGAGAAGGCTGCTGCTGCTGCTGCTAAGTCGCTTCAGTTGTGTCCAACTCTGTGCTACCCTATAGACAGAAGCCCACTAGTCTCCTCTGTCCCTGGGATTCTCCAGTCAAGAATACTGGAGTGGGTTGCCATTTCCTTCTCCAATGCATGAAAGTGAAAAGTGAAAGTGAAGTCGCTCAGTCGTGTCGACTCTTAGCGACCCCATGGACTGCAGCCTACCAGGTCCTCCATCCATGGGATTTTCCAGGCAAGAGTACTGGAATGGGTTGCCATTGCCTTCTCCGTGAGAAGGCTAGTAAATGCCAAAAGGAGAATTGAGATTCAAAAATTATTTAAATGGATTTCCATAAAATTATGTGTAACAAAAACAAAACTTTTAGAAACGTAATAAGTACATTGTTTGAACAAGAAAAGAATGGGGAACTCTTGGTTTTTCAGTTCATGATTGAAAATTCTTGGTTTTCAGATCAGTTCATGTGGAAAAATCCTAACCCTTCACCAAATATAAATTGAATATGAACTCACATATTAGCCAGGCTATTGAAAAAAATCAAATGCAGTGTTAGGATACATTATTAGAAGTAAAATACCTAAAATATAGAAGGTGAAATCCATAGCACTCTGCATTGTTTGACGTACTTCTAAAGTACTATCCTCAGTCTTGAGGGGTATATTGATAAACCAGGGTTTGTTATCCTATTTTTACCCTTTTCTGACTATTAAAAAAATACAAATTCACTAAAATTTCAAAGATGTGAAAAATACAAAAATCATGTGCAATCCCATGAGCTTGAAACAGTATTTCTTTCTGGTTTTTTAAAAACTATGTGTAATGTTTTCATAATTGAAATTGCACCATATATGTAATTTTATATCCTGTCTTCTATTTCTTTATATAACATTATATCAAATAGTTTATCACAACTAAGTAAACATTTTGGCTCTGGAATAAGGTGAGTTGAAATTAGAATCTTATTTCCACCACTTAACTATCCAGTTTGACCTAAGATAAATCATTTAACCTTAGTTTTTATATCTATTAATAAAGAATCCTCTTGCAATGCAGGAGACCTGGGTTCAATCCCTGTGTTGGGAAGATCTGCTAGAGAAGGGAACGGCTACCCACTCCAGTATTCTGGCCTTGAGAATTCCATGGACAGAGCAGCCTGGCAGGCTGCAGTCCATGGGGGATCGCAAAGAGTCAGACATGACTGAGCAACTTTCACTTTCACTTTTCAGGGACAATAATGGCACCATTTCAGAGAGTTTGCTGTTGATTCACTTTGCTGCATACCTGAAACTAATACAACATTGTAAATCACCTATACTTCAATAAAAATTCTTGAAAAGGGTTTGCTATTCATGTTTGCTATCATCATCAAAAATATCTTTATAAACAACTCTTTGCATTTCTTTTTTTTTTTTTAAATTTTATTTTATTTTTTAACTTTACAATATTGTATTGGTTTTGCCATATATCAACATAAATCTGCCACAGGTATACACGTGTTCCCCATCCTGAACTCTTCTCCCTCCTCCCTCCCTGTACCATCCCCCTGGTTTGTCCCAGTGTACCAGCCCCAAGCATCCAGTATCGTGCATCGAACCTGG
This sequence comes from Bubalus kerabau, assembly GCF_029407905.1. Taxonomy (NCBI): domain Eukaryota; kingdom Metazoa; phylum Chordata; class Mammalia; order Artiodactyla; family Bovidae; genus Bubalus; species Bubalus kerabau. The sequence goes on from NC_073638.1 coordinate 39,502,144, forward strand.
ACTGGAGACTCGTTTCATATATGATATTATACATGTTTCAATGCCATTCTCCCAAGTCATCCCACCCTCTCCCTCTCCCACAGAGTCCAAAAGATTGTTCTATACATCTGTGTCTCTTTTGCTGTCTCGTATACAGGGTTATTGTTACCATCTTTCTAAATTCCATATAAATGCGTTAGTATAATGTATTGGTGTTTTTCTTTCTGGCTTATTTCACTCTGTATAATAGGCTCCAGTTTCATCCACCTCATTAGAACTGATTCAAATGTATTCTCTTTAATGGCTGAGTAATACTCCATTGTGTATATGTACCACAGCTTTCTTATCCATTAATCTGCTGATGGACATCTAGATTGCTTCCATGTCTTGGCTATTATAAACAGTGCTGTGATGGACATTGGGGTAAACGTGTCTCTTTCCCTTCTGGTTTCCTCAGTGTGTATGCCCAGCAGTGGGATTGCTGGGTCATAAGGCAGTTCTATTTCCAGTTTTTTAAGGAATCTCCACACTGTTCTCCATAGTGGCTGTACTAGTTTGCATTCCCACCAACAATGTAAGAGGGTTCCCTTTTCTCCACACCCTCTCCAGCATTTATAGCTTGTAGACTTTTGGATCACAGCCATTCTGACTGGCGTGAAATTTATTTGAAATCAGTTTTCTCCTTTATCTGAAACTAATTTCTAGTTTAACACAAAGACAAATTTAGTTTGAAATTTAAAAATTTTTTCTTTAAAGAAATCTTTTTGAAAACACATAAATAAAGAAAAATAGTTGCTTAGTATTTTATATAATAGAATCTTACTAGTTTCTTGCATATCTGTTGCTGCTGTTTTTTGGCCATGCCATGTGGCTTGCAGCATCTTAGTTCCCCAATCAGGGATCAAATCCAGGTCCATTGCAGTGAAAGTGCTGAGGCCTAACCACTGGACCGCCAGGGAATTCCCATTGTGTGTCAGTTTGGATTAGATCTCTATCCATTTTTTTAAAGAAACAAATGCATTCAAATGGCTTTAAATCCTGAAATCCTAAGAGAAGATGTACTGCAACTAGATGATGATGTCCTTTTTCTTAAGAACAAGTAGAACTTCTCTGATGTCCCCACCAGAACTTGGCAAAGAGCAAAGTCAGTTCTTGCTGATGGCTTGAAGGATCAGCTCCTCTAGATAAGACGCCACAAGATTGTGTCCCTGAAGCTAAAAGAAGTGGAAATACTTCTTCATCTGCCTCTTCCTTGATTTAACATTGCCAAGAAAGTAGGTAGATAGGAAGGAGCAAGGACATTTCTGGCCCTGCAGGAAAGTCTAACCATCCTGTTGTTTCTCCCCAGAGAGCAACCCTCCCCTCTCCCAGGTCTGGAGTCCTATAGACCTCCTAGAAGAAAATGCCTCCAACCCAGCAAAGGTGATGTTGGGGGTGGGGGGTGGGGTTTTCAGAATGAGCCTTCCCACGTACTCCTTTTTTATCTGAGAAACTCATTTATCTTGGCTTCCCTGCTGCTGCTACTGCTAAGTCGCTTCAGTCGTGTCCGACTCTGTGCAACCCCATAGACGGCAGCCCATCAAGCTCCACCGTCCCTGGGATTCTCCAGGCAAGAACACTGGAGCAGGTTGCCATTTCCTTCTCCATTGCATGAAAGTGAAAAGTGAAAGTGAAGTCGTTCAGTCATGTCCGACTCTTAGCGACCCCATGGACTGCAGCCTACCAGGCTCCTCCGTCCATGGGATTTTCCAGGCAAGAGTACTGGAGTGGGGTGCCATTGGCTTCCCTAGTGGCTGGTAAAGAATCTGACTGCAATGCTGGAGACCTGGGTTCAATCCCTGGGTTGGGAAGATCCCCTGGAGAAGAGAACGGCTACCCACTCCAGTATTCTGGCCTGGAGAATTCCATGGGCTCTATAGTCCATTGGGTCACAAAGAGTTGGACACGATCGAGCGTCTTTCCCTTCACTCACCAGACATCTCACCTTTCCTTCCACCTTTAGAGAACACATTTTCTCAACCCCTCTGTAAAGGTGAAAGTCTTCTTAGGCGCCCAACACTCTTCAAATGTTTTCCAGAACAAAGTTCCACATCTCCCTTTTCAGTCATCTCAACCCTTCCCTTGACCATCATGCAAGCCTTAATGTTAATTAGAATGAGTATTAGCTGATGCTTGCTAATGATTGCAGCAGCCTGTTGTAATAGATCAATGGGCAACATATAAGTAAAAGGTTATATTGTGTCAGCTTCCTTTGATGTCAACTTTCATATATTCCATCTCTACTTCTAGCCTACCCATCAAATGCAAAACCTTACACTGTAGTTTGGAAGTTGTCTGCAGTCAGGCCTCCTCTCATATTTCCAACTCTATTGGACTCTACTGATTGTCTCATACTCTAAACTACGGGCTCAGCGAGGCTTAATTTTTTTCAAAAAGTGCCACCGCACTTCTCTTTTTTTCTTTTTGGGAGAATGGGAATATCTTAATACTTGGATCTTGTTAGGCAAAAGTGCATGAGTGAATGCTCAGTTGTATCCAACTTGTTGTGAGCCCATGGACTACCAAGCTCCTCTGTCCATGGGATTTTCCAGGCAAGAACACTAGAGTGGGTTGCCATTTCCTTCTCCAGGGGATCTTCCTGATCCAGGAATCAAATCTGCGTCTTCTGTATGTCCTGTATTGGTAGGCAGATTCTTTACCACTGAGCCACCTAGGATGCCCCTTAGGCAAAAGTACAAGAATTCAGATAGGTTTAGGAGGATGTATGTGGACATTGAGTAGCTAAAGGAAAGACCATGACCGTGACAATTACTAACCCATCATACTAGCCTATATAATATGTCTTATCATATACATTGCTGTTATTATTACTTGAGTTCCACACTTAATTTTCTACACTGGGGTGGGGACTCTGCAAGCCACATTTCTTCTTTGTCAACTGGCTCCACATTAGATCCTGCCAATGGAGGATGCTGCCAATGGAGAAATTGGAAGGACTTGTTCATTCCTGTTTGTCTGCTGGTATTCCTGTTGGATACTGCTGTACTTCTAATAAAACACCAACTCTTTACTGTGGCCTGCAAGGTCCTCTGTGATTTGGCTCCTGTCCACCTTAATGACCTCATGTCGTTCTGCTCTTCCCAATACTCTTTGGTCATGGTGGTCCCCTTTCACTCTCCTTAAATACACAGACCTTTCCTTGCCTATCTCCTTTATCTTTAAGAGACTGACCCAGGCAGAGCCATATATATATATATATGTGTGTGTGTGTGTGTGTGTGTACATTTATATATATTTGTTTAGGCATGCACAGTCCAGTCCTAGCACATAAGAGGCACACAGTAAAAATATGTAACATTAAATATAAAATTAGTTTTCTTAAGGTGACCACAAGAATTCCAGCCACATATCCCAAGAAAAGATTGAGAGAAGAGGCAGAGATCTAGGAGATTTGGGCTTTTAAGAATTAACCCAAGAAAGCCACGTTTCTCCTACACTTCTCTGCCAAGAGAGGGTTGAATGTTTTGGTGAACAGTTTGTAGGTGATTCTGAAGAAAGAGGAACGAGCAAAAACATTTTTAAAAATGACACACTATGTTGTCAATGAGGAAAGACACTTGGTGAGGTCTTTTCTATTTGACTCCCTGTCTCTTTCTTCTTCATCTTCCATTCATACCACCTTATGATCCCTATGTTCCCATAAGCCATGTCAACCTGGTATTTATTCTTTTATATTCTTGTCCACATTTATATCTTGACTCATTGGAAAAGACCCTGATGCTGGGAGGGATTGGTTGCAGGAGGAGAAGGGGACGACAGAAGATGAGATAGCTGGATGGTATCACTGACTCGATGGACATGAGTCTGAGTGAACTCCGGGAGTTGGTGATGGACAGGGAGGCCTGGTGTGCTGAGATTCATGGGGTCGTAAAGAGTCGGACACGACTGAGCAACTGAACTGAACTGAACTGACATATATACAAAGCCATACATTTTGGTCATTCATTCTTTGGTATAAGAATTGTATCAGTGTTATATATGTGTCTGATTTTCTGGCATAAAACACTTTGTGGAAATTCCTCCAAGTCAGGCTCTATAGCTTGGTATAGCTTCAATTAATTCTTTTGCATAACTGAATGATATTCTATGGAGACCACATACCATTACCTATTCAACAATTCTCCTAATTGATAGACACTTGTTCTTTCAAATGTTTTACTGTGGAAAAATTTAAGCATATACGAATATAAAGAGACTAGAATAGTAGATTCCATCACCTAGTTTTCATAATTTCAATTCAGGGCCAACCTTGTTTCATTTTTCTGTCTTCACTTCACTGTCTTCGCCCCCTTGGAATATTTTGAAGCAAATTCCAGACATTGTATTATCTCATTGTGGGCATTAATTTCATCTATGAACTTTTGCCACCAGAAATGATGCTGCATTAAAGATCTTCCTGGATCTACTCTAAGGTCCTAGTCATTTTATTTCTGCAGGATAGATTTTTAGGAATGGGTTTACCAGACAATACCATAAGTATTTTTAGTTTTAATGACAGATTCCTTTCCCTGAATTCTAGAAATTATGTATTAGGGCATGTATCCAACTTTACCAACTCTACTGTAACCACTTGAACACAGGACTATAGTTTATGCTTTTTGTGTCCTTAATATGTGGCATAGAACTTGTCAAACTGAGACAAATGACATTAATTTTCTGTTATCTTCTCTCTCTCTCTTTTTAAAGCACACCACAAAAATCTTTCAATGAAAATGCAATAATCAGTTATGAGACATTGGTTAAGGTCTCTTAATGCTTTTGAGACTATTTCTTTTCCCTGTAGAAACATGAGGATAAAGTGGAATAATTTATGTAAGAGAACCATGAAAGCCAAAAAGTGCTGGGGGTGGGGATTGACTAGGGCTTTTCTGTGGTTGTTGTCATTGCTAATTTACTGTAAATTTTTTAGAATTGTTTTTTAGAATTTCTAAATTTTCTAGAAATTGTTTCTAAAATTGAGAATTAAAATTTAGAATTTCTAAATGTTTAGAATGTTTTTTGCTTGGCATGAGTGTCTTGACAAATAACTTTTCCGTACAGTTGAGTGTCTTCTGCCCAGACTCCCAGGCGTGTATTCTCTGGTCATCTCCTCACACTGTGTGCTCAGCTCAGGCAGTGGGCAATGCAGATCCATAAAGGTCTTTGAGGAATGCAAATTGGAAAGGAAGAAGTGAAACTGTCACTGTTCGCAGATGACATGACACTTTACATAGAAAATCCTAAAAACACTACTAGAACTCATCAATGAATTTGGTAAAGTTGCAGGACACAAAATTAATATACAGAAATCTGTTGCATTTCTATATGCTAACAATGAATTATCAGAAAGAGATTTTTAAGGAAACAATCACATTTACTATCTCACCAAAAGAATAAAATACCTAGGAATAAACCTCCATAAGGAGGTAAAGGGGCTTCCCAGGTGGTTCAGATGATAAAGAACCTGCCTGCAATGCAGGAGACCCAGGTTTGATTCCCAAGTTGGGAAGATCCCCTGGAGAAGAGAATGGCAACCCACTCCAGTATTCTTGCCTGAAGAATTCCAAGGACAGAGGAGCCTGGCAGGCTACAGCCTATCGGGTTGCAAAGAGTTGGACATGACTGAGCGACTAACACACTTTTCAACAAAGAGGTAAAAGACCAGTATTCAGAAAACCGTTAGACACTGATGAAAGAAACTGAAGAAGACACAAACAGATGGAAAGATATTCCATGTTCTTGGATCGGAAAAGTTATTATTATTAAAATGGCCATACTACCCAAGGCAATCTACAGATTCAATGTAATCCCTATCAAATTACCAAGGGCATTTTTCATAGAACTAGAACAAATAACTTTAAAGTTTGTGTGGAAACAAAACAGTCTTAAGAAAGAACAGAACTGGAGGAATCATGCTTCCTGATTTCAGACTACTACAAAGCTACAGCCATCAAAACGTGTAGAGCTGGCACAAAAACAGACACAGAGATCAATGAAACAGAATAAAGAGCCCAGAAATAAACCCACGTACTTACAAAAAAGGAGGCAAGAATACACGATGGAGAAAAAAGTCTCTTCAGTAAGTGGTGTGGGAAAACTGGACAGCCACTTGATGTGAGGAGCCTCCTCACTGGAAAAGACCCTGATGCTGGGAAAGACTGAAGGCAGGAGGAGAAGAGGATGACAAAGGATGAAATGGTTGGATGGCATCACCAACTCAATGGACATGAGTTTGAGCAAACTAGGAGAGAGTGAAGCACAGGGAAGCCTGGTGTGCTGCAGTCCACGGGGTTGCAAAGAGTTGGACACAACTTAGTGACTGAACAATAACACTCTCTAACACTGTATACAAAAATAAACTCAAAATGGGTTAAAGATCTAAATGCAAGGCCCAAATCATAAAACTTCTAGAGGAAAACAGGCAGAACATTATTTGACATAAATCTTAGCAATGTTTTTTTGGATCTGTCTCCTAAAACAAAGGGAAAATAAGCAAAAATAAACAAATGGAACCTAATTAGTTTTGCACAGGAAAGGAATCCATAGACAAAATGGGAAGGCAACTTACTGAATGGGAGAAATTATTTGCAAATGATAAACCAATAAGGGGTTAATATTCAACATATATAAGCGGCTCATCCAACTCAACATAAAAAAAAAAAACCCATAGAAAAATGAGCAGAAGAACTGAATAGACATTTTTCCAAAGAGGAAATGCAGATGACCAGTAGGCACATGAAAAGATGTGCAACATCACTAGTCATCAAGGAAATGCAAGTCAAAACTACAATGAGATATCACCTCACACCTGTCAGAATGGCTATCATCAAGAAGAGCAGACACGTTGGCAAGGATGTGGAGAAAAGGGAACCCTTGCACACTGTTGGTGGGAAAGCACATTGGTGCAGCCACTACGGAAAACAGTACCGAAGTTTCTCAAAAAACTAAAAATAGAACTATCATATGATCCAACACTTCTACTCCAGGGTGTATATCTGAAAAAACCCAAAAACACTAATTCGAAAAGATCGGTGCACTCAATGTCCCTATGTACTTTTTTAGTTAAATGGATTTCTTCATTGTTAATTATTCCTTTTTCAAATACTTTTAGAGTATCTTTGCAGGCAGACTCAGGAGGGACTAAAATGGCACTTGAATTCCTTGTGCTCAAGATCAAAATTGGAAGTCTGCACCAGCTTCAGAGAACAACAGAGGAAATGCTCAGGCCACCCATTCCTTGCAGAAGCTTGTCAAGACTCGAGACCAAGACTGGGACTGTCTTTGTTACTTTCTTGCTCTGGCAAGATGCAAGATGCCCACAGCTAACATTTGTCAACCACAGATCATGGTGAGCCATGGTTGACCCCCAAACCTTGTGTAATTCCTTGGCACCGAGGTCCAGACCCATGGCATCTGAGTGATCCTACTCTGCCCTGCTCACTCTCCACTTTGACTGACCTTTAAGAAAGGTTCTCAGAGGCAGACTGCCTTCTCCTGTAAGTACCTCAAGTTTCCTCTTTCAATCAGACCCTTCCTAGCCCACATAAACACTCAGTTCCTTCAAGGAGCATGGGGAAAATTACCTAAAAAGATAGCCCTATGTAGATGTGTAAAATTTACCTGCTAGTCACTTTGAGTTTCTAGAAGCAAGTGTTCCTTCTCTGGGATAAGCAACAGGAAGGCCTGCTGTACCTTTTCCTTGAGATTAATGGCTGTGAGATGTTGCAACAGATCTGAACTCCTTCTGGGAAAGGGTGTGCTGTTTACCTTTGGAGCCTGCCAGCTTGGTGGTGAGTTCAGCTACGGGAGGAGCCACACCTTTTCTGCATTGCTCCAGCCCAACACACAGCCTTGCTGGAGCATCAGGTTCCAGCCTGCAGAGCCAGAGCAGGCTGCTGGACAGAAAGAACTATTACTGTTCATGTGGACAGTGTGGGCTTCTGTCCAGCAGGGGAACACTGTGTGTCCTTTGAGGCTTGATTCTTTAGCTTTGCAGCTGAGCCAAACGGCAGTCCCAGGGAGAAGGCGCTGCCCTCTGGGCTATGGATGCGCTTGTCCATCAAGGCCAAAGAGACTCCAGCTCTTGGAGTTCTAGTGAAAGGCACTTTTCAGCCCCGGGGTATTCACATTCTGAGTGCGGCTGCAGTCTGACAGGAGACTGCCTTCCTCTGCAGTTGGAGCAAAATCTCACATTGAACCAAATCTTTGGGAGGTTGGGGGTGGAGATGGGCTGGGAGAAGAGAAGAAAATAGCAGTTTTATGTATTCTGTCCCCACTCAGAAATGGCTGGCTTATCAATAGGATCGTTTCCTGGAATTCTCTTTTTTCACTCACAAAGACAAGAATAACGATGAACAAAAAAGAAAAAAGTAAGGAAGAAAGTGGGGGGGAGAAAAACAGTACTTTTGTTCATTCTCCTCTTTGGGAAGTTAGCCCAAGCTATACACACTGTAAAGCTCTGTCTGCACTGTGCAAACACGATGGGCTGAAAATGAATCAAACTGCTAGAACTCTGTGTGTGTGTGTGTGTGTGTGTGTGTGTGTGTGTGCGCGTGTGTGTGAAGGCATGTCAATAGCCAGTTTGTTTTGTTGTTTCAGTAAAAACAAAGTGCTTAATACACAAAACTGAATTAATTACAAATGACTCCTCTATTTCTGAATGCAAATTTCAGAACCAGGCAGGAATGGATTCAAATTTCACTTGAGAAACTTGGCAGCTTCATGATTTTGGCTAATTCATGTAATCTCCTTGAGGATCAGGTGAGAACTCCTCACCTACAAAATAGGATTAACAAACATGTCTAAGATGAGAGACGATTAGATGAGATAGCGAATGTAAAATGAGGGACACGCGGAGGTGAGCCTAGAGAGAGGCAGAGACTGAGTCTGGCAGCCTTGGGAGCCGTAGGAAGTATCTTGTCTTTATCCTAAAAGCAACAGAAAACCAAAGAAGGCTTTAAACAAGATAGCGACTAGTGGCTGTGGCTTGAAGTAGGCTCTGTCAGTGGTAGGAAGGGTCAGAATCTAAGGAGAAACCAGCTGACCCTTGTAGCATTCCAGTCCAAGGACTTCAGATATTTTCTGGGCTTTCAACCTCTGTGACTTCCTGGCTTTTGGCACTCCACCTGGCTCATATTCATGAAACTTCTTTGGCCTTCATGTTCCTAATGTTTGACTCATTAGTTCAGTTCAGGTCAGTCGCTGAGTCGTGTCTGACTCTTTGTGACCCCGTGAACCACAGCACGCCAGGCCTCCCTATCCATCACCAACTGCTGGAGTCTACCCAAACACTTATCCATTGAGTCGGTGATGCTCTCCAACCATCTCATCCTCTGTCGTCCCCTTTTTCTCCTGCCCTCAATCTTTCCCAGCATCAAGGTCTTATAAATGAGTCAGCTCTTCACATCAGGTGGCTAAAATATTGGAGCTTCAGCTTCAACATCAGTCCTTCTAATAAACACCCAGGACTGACCTCCTTTAGGATGGACTGCTTGTATCTCCTTGCAGTCCAAGGGACTCTCAAGAGTCTTCTCCAACACCACAGTTCAAAAGCATCAGTTCTTCAGCGCTCAGCTTTCTTTATAGTCCAACTCTCACATCCATACATGACTACTGGAAAAACCATAGCCTTGACTAGACATACCTTTGTTGGCAAAGTAATGTCTCTGCTTTTTAATATGCTGTCTAGGTTGGTCATAACTTTCCTTCCAAGGAGTAAGCGTATTCTAATTTCATGGCTGCAATCACCTCTGCAGTGATTTTGGAGCCCCCCAAAATAAAATCAGCCACTGTTTCCACTGTTACCCCATCACTGTTATAAAACTCACTCTTTGGGTCAAAGGGAGCTTGGGTTTTGTTTTGTTGAATCAATTATGATTAAATACCTACTGTGTGCTAAGAACCCTACTGGCTGAATACAGTTTAATGCAGAGATGGCAAATAGGTTTCAATTGCTTATACTGGTAAAGCCTCCACTGAAAGAATTCTAGGTTAAGAAGGCCAGGATTAGGGCTTCCTTGGTGGTCCCGGTGGTTAAGAATCCTTCTGCCAATGCAGGGGACACAGCTTTGATCCCTGATTGGGGAAGATTCCACCTGCTAGGGAAGTGGGGGGCAGCTAAGCCTGTGCACCACAACTACTGAAGACCATGTGCCTAGAGCCCATGCTCCACAACAAGAGAAGCCACTGCACTGAGAAGCTTGTGCACCTCAATGAAGATTAGCCCACACTTGCCACAACTAGAGAAAGCCCGTATAGCAATGCAGACCCAGGGCAGCCATAATTAATTAATTAAAAGAAAGAAGGCCAGGACGAATGTGCATGTCTGCTATGGGTGAGGGGCATGTTGACAGCATATTTATCCCATATTTGCCATTTCTGGCCCAGTGGTTCGCAACTCCTATATTCCACCCTAGCTTGATCCTGGCTCTGCTTAGAACACATTATCTTCAGACAGCTCCCACTCATTCTGGACATAGTAGTTGACACCTGTAGCTGTTTCCTGTCCAGGAACTATTGGAAAAAAGGCATTCTTTTACCACTAGGATGGCTATGCTAGCAGTACATTAGCTGACAGTGACCTGCACATGGAGAGAGAATGCGTGATAGTGAACACAGAGGAAACCAAGGCTAAGAGATACAGAGGCTGAACAAGAGTCACAGTTTGAAGCTCTCAGTCTAGCAACTCTAGAAGCTCTCATTAAAGGGAGAGGCACAGTAGTGTACCCACAAGTGCAGCGAATCAGTTCATCCTGGAGGGCCCCTAAAGCTCGACACATGGAGTAACCACATACAGAGAGCAAGGGGATGGTTGGAGCAAGGTGGCTGAGTTTAACAACCGACAACCAGTATGGGCTTATGGACTCATGCTTGCTTCGTGGCACTGAAACAGTTGGGAAAGAGAACACCAGGACCTAACTTTCTATCATACCAGACGGATGCCTGAATGATTGCTTTTGGAGATATGAAAGAGAAGGATGATGCATGATTCTGGTCTGGGGCAGCTAAAAGTGGGTGCGCCTTCTCCTGCTCTTTCTTTCCCATGCACAGGGCAGGAGAAAAAGAGCTGTGGGAAGGCCAAGCTACAGGACAGGAACCTCTGGGTTCCTGAGTCATACTTTGGAGGAGAGCTGCTCAGAAGAGCCTCGCAACCCATACCACATTGTGATGAGATACAAACTTTGATGGCTGAACCACTGAGTACCTGAGGTTCATTTGTTACCTAAACTTATCCTATATTGATTAATACGTTGGCAATACATTAATGTACAATAAATTGTATGTTGATTAATTATAAATGGATACATTGAAAATAAATTAATAAATTAATGTCCAGAAAGGGCTAAAAATTCCATTACTTCAGGGTTTAGAGAGGATTATCTATCTACCAACCATTATAAAAATCTCTACCATTTATTTGTTCATATGTCAAGGCTGTATATTGTCACCCTGCTTATTTAACTTATATGCAGAGTACATCATGAGAAACGCTGGACTGGAAGAAACACAAGCTGGAATCAAGATTTCCGGGAGGAATATCAATAACCTCAGATATGCAGATGACACCACCCTTATGGCAGAAAGAGAAGAGGAACTAAAAAGCCTCTTGATGAAAGTGAAAGTGGAGAGTGAAAAAATTGGCTTAAAGATCAACATTCAGAAAACGAAGATCATGGCATCAGGTCCCATCACTTCATGGGAAATAGATGGGGAAACAGTGGAAACAGTGTCAGACTTTACTTTTTTGGGGCTCCAAAGTCACTGCAGATGGTGACTGCAGCCATGAGATTAAAAGACGCTTACTCCTTGGGAGGAAAGTTATGACCAACCTAGATAGCATATTCAAAAGCAGAGACATTACTTTGCCAACAAAGGTCAATCTAGTCAAGACTATGGTTTTTCCTGTGGTCATGTATGGATGTGAGAGTTGGACTGTGAAGAAGGCTGAGTGCAGAAGAACTGATGCTTTTAAACTGTGGTGTTGGAGAAGACTCTTGAGAGTCCCTTGGACTGCAAGGAGATCCAACCAGTCCATTCTGAAGGAGATCAGCCCTGGGATTTCTTTGGAAGGAATGATGCTAAAGCTGAAACTCCAATACTTTGGCCACCTCATGCAGAGAGTTGACTCATTGGAAAAGATTCTGATGCTGGGAGGGATTGGGGGCAGGAGGAGAAGGAGACAACGGAGGATGAGATGGCTGGATGGCATCACTGACTCGATGGACGTGAGTCTGGGTGAACTCCGGGAGTTGGTGATGGACAGGGAGGCCTGGTGTGCTGCGATTCACGGGATCGCAAAAGGTCGGACACGACTGAGCGACTGAACTGAACTGAACTGAACTGAATGTTCATTTTGTTGGTGATAAAGCAAAGTTAAGCCAGGCTGAGAGTTTGGTGGGATAAACAGTTTCACACATGGCTTACACTGTAAATTGCCAGCAGGATTCGGAGGCAATTTGGCAAAATTTATCAATTATTCTAAAATATTCATACCTTTTGATCAAATAGTTCTATTTCTAGGAATCTAGTCTAACGAGCGGAGAAGGCAATGGCACCCCCAGTACTCTTGACTGGAAAATACCATGGACGGAGGAGCCTGGTAGGCTGCAGTCCATGGGGTCGCTGGGAGTCGGACACGACTGAGCGACTTCACTTTCACTTTTCACTTTCATGCATTGGAGAAGGAAATGGCAACCCACTCCAGTGTTCTTGCCTGGAGAATTCCAGGGACAGAGGAGCCTGGTAGGAGGCTGTCTATGGGGTCGCACAGAGTTGGACACGACTGATGTGACTTAGCAGCAGCAGCAGCAGCAGCAGCCTAAGGAGACTATGAGACATGTGTCTAAAGAATAATGTACATACAGATGGACAACAGGCACATGAAAAGATGCTCAGTGTCACTAATTATTAGAGAAATGCAAATCAAAATTATGATGAGGTACCACCTCACACCCATCAGGAAGGGCATCATTTAAAGTCTACAAATAACAGATGCTGAGAGGGTGTGGAGAAAAGGGAACTCTTCTACACTGTTGGTGAGAATGTAAATTGGTGCAGGCACTATGGAAAACAGCATGGAGTTTCCTCAACAAACTAAAAGTAGAGTTCTCATATGATCTAGCAATATTCCACTCCTGGGCATGTATTCAGACAAAATTATAATTTGAAAAGATACATACACTTCTATAATCATAGCAACACTATTTACAATAATCAAGACATGGAAACAACCTAAATGTCCATTGAGATGAATGAATGAAGTTGATGTGGTGCATATATATGTGCAATGGAATACTACTCACTCATAAAAAGAATGAAATAATGCCATTTGTAGCAACATGGATGACCTAGAGATTATCATACTAAGTGAAATAAGAAAGAAAAAGACAAATACCTGTATCACTTATATGTGAAATTTAAATATGACACAAATGAACCTATTTATGGAACAGAAACAGACCTATGACAGACAGAGAATAGATTTGTGGTTGCCAAAGGAGTAAGGGGTTGGGAGGGATGGACTGAGAGTCTGGAATTGGCAGATGCAACCTAATATATATAGTATGGATAAACAACAAGCACCCATTGTATAGCATAGGGAAATATATTCAGTAACCTGTAATAAACCATGTGCTGTGCTGTGCTTAGTCGCTCAGTCTTATCTGACCCTTTGTGACCCCATGGACAGTAGCCCTCCAGGCTCCTCTGTCCATGGGCATTCTCCAGGCAGGAATACTGGAATGGGTTGCCATACCCTCCTCCAGGGGATCTTCCCAACCCAGGGATCCAACCCAGGTCTCCCTCATTGCAGGCAGATTCTTTCCTGTTGGAGCCACAATAAACCACAACAGGCAAGAAAGAAAGAATAATGTACAAAGCACTTTATGATCATCATGGAAACATAAATTTTCAATAATGTCAGAATAGCATCAGGAAATGTTTATGTCAGTGAATATTAGGAAATGAAAGTATATAAAACCCTACTTACTCTGTGTATATGTGTTTAAGGAAAACCATAGAAGAAAATGCACCCGGTTTAACAGTTAACAGTAATTTTTGTCTTATTAATGGGATATTTAGGAATTTCTATTTTCTTCTGTATACTTTCCTGTATTTTTCAGTTTTAAGGAATTCTGATATATTGTTTTTAATAATCAAGAAAAAATTGCAAAAATCTTTATCTAAAACTGTTTGCCAGAGTGTTTCCCAACAGGTTTAAGCTGTCATTAGGCTTCTCAAAGGTGAGATTGCACTTCCTGAGATATGTTCAGGAGATGGTCTTTACCCAGGCTTCTAAGTGTAGCCCTTATCTGATAACACTAAATGTTTCATCAGAAAAGCCTCAGGGCCTCTAGCGAGTTCCTGAGCATGCAATAAAGGCAGTAATCTAATCAGAGTAAATGATTTCTACAAGTTGGGGAGAATTTTGCAAGTGATGCTCAACCCACCTAACTTCTGGCCTCTGCTGCAGAAAGAGAGAGAGGGCAAGGAAGGAGAGCTCAGGGGAAAGCTGGGGTGAGGAAGATGGGGTGAAGAGCAAAAGAGGGAGAATGCATGAGAAAGAGAAAGGACATGAAGGCAACAGATTTTTGAGGAGAAAATATTACTTCTAGCATTGCAGACAGATGTCAATAAGGGAATTGCAACAGAATAATCCGTGTTGAATTACAAGTAGAAGATGTTTGAATAATTTAAATGACAAGACAAAGATGTTTCTGTAATTATTACAAAAGCCCTGGAATTTAGAGATATGCATTCTGATGTAATGAACCCAGATTAGAAATACAAATAATAATATATATTTTTAAAAAGAGATGAGCATTTGGGCAATCAAGTACAACCAAAAATGAAGATATTTCCCTCCCCCAAACAGGAAGAATTGAATATTAATATCACATCGGTGTTGATGGGTTTTCATGACTTGTTTTAGTGGCTCCAGAGATGCAATTGCAAATATTTGATAGGGAAAAAATTGGGTGTGGGCTTTATCCATTCTTAACATATTTAGTAGAGCAATGTGAATTGAAGCAGTGGATGAAACACAGGAAGTTAACGGCTTCATCCAGCCTCATTCATTCTTTCATTCATTTACTCAATCATTTAGCCTGTGTGTGCCAAAAATCAACCAAAAAGTGCCAGGCACTGGAGACAGAGAGGTGAATCCGTTCTCCATTTTCAATGAGCCCAGAATCTAATGAGGAAGGCAGCCATGCAAATAAACCAATGATAACACAGAGCAAGAAGTGCCATAATGATGGGAATGTACAAAGGATGTAGCACACATCCTTAATGGGATAATATATTCATGAAACTGTAGGAGGTTCCAGGTCAAGCGAGTAGCAAGGGGATTTGAGATGATGACAGGAGTATGCCATGCAAAGTCAGAGAGGTGAAAGGCAGGGCATGTTTGGGGGACCAAGAGATATTTGATGTGGCTGAAGCTTGGATGTGGGGAGTAGCAGCCTATGAATCCAGAGCTAGACCGAGAATGACCTCTTGCATGCGATAGCACCTCTTAATCTTGGCTCAGCATTGCTTGGGAAGTTTTAAATACTGATGTCTGGGTCCCACCCAGGGACTCTGATTTAATTGATTCATTGAGTGGCTTGGCTAGTGGAACAACAAAAAGCTCTCCAGGTGACTCTAATGTGCAGCCAGGGTTGAGGACCATTGCTTGAGGGGAGAGAAAGTCTTTTAAATAATCCAATCAATTAATGTTTCATAATATTACTTTGGCATCATTTTGGAGGCCAGAGAGTAATGACAGTGAGGCATGTTAGAGTTCAAGTACAAATGTCCAGGAAAGAGAAGGTGAAGGTCTTAAACAAGACATTGTCCACAGGGAAGGAGGGAAGGAATAGGTTTGAAAGAACAGGGAGAATTGGTGGGTGGGGTCAAGGAGGCAGGAACAAAACCAGATACTCCAATCTCTTGGCGGATGCTGGTATGTTCACTGAGATATGCATCCCAGGAGAGGGGAGAGGACTGGTGCATGATTAAGGCATTTGAAAGCAAGAGTGAAGATGGTAGGTTCAATTAGTCTCATGTTGAGTTTGAGCCATTTGTATAAGTTTCCAACTTTCAAGGTCCAGGCATCACTTTACAGGCTTTTCCAGTTGTGTGCATACCATGGATCAGATTGTTCAGTATCCATTCCAATTTTCCTCCAGATGTTTTCTGACAATGCGGAGGCTGGACAGAAAAAGAAGCCTATATTTGCCATATAGCTAGGGTTCTGCATGAGATTTAGATTCCAGGTGGCACAGTGGTAAAGAAATCATCTGCCACTGCAGGAGATGCAGGAGACGTGGGTTTGATCCCTGGTCAGAAAGGTCCCCTGGAGAAAGAAAGAAATCTCAAAGCCACTCCAGTGTTCTTGCCTGGAACATCCCATGGACAGAAGAGCCTGGAGGGCTACAGTCTATGGGGTCACAAAGAGTTGGGCACAACTGAGCGACTGAGCACGCATAGCACAGTCAGAAGTATCCACACAAGATTCAACAAATGGAGAAACACGATGAGATGGAAGCCACTCTTCCAAGAGGAAGTAGCTTGTTGTGCCACGTGTAGTTCTGCTGGCAAACACTCTCATGCAGGCATGTGGGACTGGGGGTTTTCTTTGCCATTTGAACAGAGTTCACAATTCCTTTCCTCTTATACAAAAGAAAGGGGTACCTGTCACCCACCTCCCCTCCCAAACCTTACTATAGGGCTTTGCCCTGGAGCGAAAAGTCCTCTTGGATTCCAAATAACAGGACAATTTGAAATATTTATTTCAAATTACATTTAGGAAGCCTCCTTTAATCAAGGCACCATTGATGTCTTATTGGGCTCTTCCCCTGCTAATATTAATATATATTTCCATTAAGAGAAAAATGTGACTGTAAAAAGTAGATTTTGGTGCACATTGGAATGATATAAAATTTGGACATAGAGTGTCATATAGGGGTGACGCTTTTCATCTAATCACTTCTCTGTCATCCCCAAGTATCGTCAAGGAATATCTTACTTCTGACAGTACAGCCCCTTAGAGTATAGCCGAGTGCAGGTGACAAGTAGTGAAAGCAGTGATATCTGATTGCCCTTCTTCCCAGTCCACTCTGGGCAAAGCTCTAGTCTTTCTCTGTTGGTCTCACCTACAGACAAGGATACTCAGCATTCATGAAATGCATACTGGGAAATACCAACCTCCTACGAGGTGTGGCCTCTGCAGTTTTTCCATTTTCATTAAGGGAAAAGAGCTTGGTGAGCACTCTCCTTCATTGGTGTCTCAGTGGCATATTTTGTATTTCAAAGAAAAGAAGGCAATAAGTTTCATATTTGTCTTCCAAAAATCCAATAATACTTTTTTAAAAACTAAAAATAGTCTGTGAGAGGCAAGAAGGTTTTAAATTTTTCTGTACACTTATTTAGCCTTGTTTATTTTGCTTTTACAAAATGAATATTGAATAACAAATTTAACATTTACAGACACGGTCACAGGAAATAAAAATAAAATCTTAAATTTTTATCCTTAACTTTGTTGCAGAAAAAGTATTGAATAATCAGTTAAAAAAAAAAAAAAAAAGACTAGAACAAACAATATAGTAGGCTAAAATACAGTATGTAAAATGGAATGGAAATCAAAATTTGAAAAAACCACAATGTTAGATATTAGACAACCAAAGACGATTTGCATAAGTATTTCTTAAATGGATTATGATGGGAACTAAAGTTTATGATAGTTACATGCCTCTGATGCATTTAAAATAATTATGTCAGCTGAACTTTCAAGATTAATATTTATAATGTACCATAAACTATATCACTTACAGCTATTTAATGACAAATACTACAGCTGTCAACTTTATAGGTACATAGTTTTTCAAAATTCTATTAGAAGGAATGCCAATGGAAGAGTGAAGTAAGTCAGACAAAGACAAATATCATATGATATCACTTACAAGTGGAATCTAATTTTTGAAAAATGAAAAAATGAATACATTTGCAAAACAGAAACAGACTTACAGATATCAGAAACAAACTTATGGTTACCAAAGGGGGAACGTAAGGGGGAGGGATAATCAGGAGCTTGGATGAGTCCAGACACTACCATACACAAGGTAGATAGCCAACTAGGGCCAACTGTATAGCACCGGGAACTATACTCAATATTCTGTGATGAGCTATATGAGAGAAGAATTTGAAAAAGAACGAATACATGTATCCGTATAACTGAATCACTTTGCTGTACACCCGAAACTAACACAACATTGTAAGTCAGTTATACGCCAATCAAATTTTTAAAAAAGAAAGAAAAGTGTGAAGGCCACTTATCCAGAGACAAATCTGGGGAGCTTCTAGATAAGGGCAGATCTCCTCTCCTTCCTCCTCAGCTGCTCCACTCTCACCAGCTGCATGGCTGAGCCTGAGTGAAGTCAGAGTAACTTAAACTAATTCAGCATTAGCCGGAGAGAAATACCACTGGAAGCATCAGCCTACTGCTGAGGGCTCATGTTCAAATACTTCCCGAACTAAAACAGGAGAGACTTCAGGTCCTTGGCTGGTTGCATTATTTATGCCTACGATCCCCTCTGTCAGGCTAATCCAGACTTGACAAAAATTAAAAGTGTGGGCATGTCTTGCTGGGATGTGTCACACACATGTCACTCCACCATTTACACACGGCTGACTTTACAGCCATTTACACCTTATTGTTACAAGCAGGAACATGCTAGTTTGGGTAGTAATTGCTATTTGGAAAAGTGTTCAGGGTTCACGAACAGTTGCACATAATGGAAAATGTGAAAAGTGGGTCATTGACATGCTTTTCTTCACCTTTCTTCTCATCTTAGTCCCCTCTGGAAGTCTCTCTACTTGATCTGCACACTTCAGGCCACATCTGGCTTTTGGAAATGAGAAGGTTTTGAAAAGCCAGGAGGTTTTACTCACTAAAGGGATTGGGGTGGTCTCCATGAGACTTCTCGCCTCAAATCGTCTGTCTGTCCGTGATTTAGAAAACCACTGAGATCCTGCCATCTCCAGGTCTTTGTTAGGGAGCCAAAGCACCGCAGGCAGCTTCCCTAGGAGTCGGCGCCTTGGCAACGCCCTGGTTTGAACATGATTTTAATAGCGACTAATTCCCTCGGCTGTGGCACTGCTGCAAATGGCTCATCGCTTTACAGGCAAGTTTCAACAGTCGCATAACCAGATGAGAATATTTTCCCGAACAATAATATGTGGTAGAAAACAGCTAAGGCATGTCAGGGGGACAGCTGTGAGGCTGGAAGCACAATGGAAGGTGGGATGAATTATCTGTGTTCTGGAGTGATTACTTATTTAAATCTTTAATAGTTCCTGAAGGGAAGGGGGTTGTTTGCAACTACATACCGATAATTTTTAGTATGTTTGTGATGTCCAAGAGGGAGTCTGCACTCAGGGACAATGGCTGCCAGTGAAATGGGTGTAGATTGTTAGAAGTTATGCCTCAGTTCCAACTCAGGCTTGGAGGGAAAGGAAAACCACTGTTTAGAAATGCTGCTGGACCCACACCAGCCTGAAGCAGCAAATTCATTCTTTGTTTTCCATGTGCCATGACCCCATCCTCCTCATTCACTCCCACCCACCCGATGGGTCATCAGAAATCCCATTGCTTCATCCCTTTGGTGCTCTATTCCTGCAGGATTCTGCTCCATGATGAGAGTGAGTGGTCCGTGCGTGCTCATTCACTCAATTGTGTCTGACTCTTTGCGATCCCATGGACTGTAACCCACCAGGATCCCCTGTCCATGGGATTTTTCAGGCAAGAATACTGGAGCGGGTTGCCATTTCCTCCAGGAGATCTTCCTGACCCAGGAATTGAACCCACATCTTCTGCATCTCCTGCATTGATAGGCAGATTCTTTACCACTGAGTCACCTGAGAAGCCCAGGAGTGAGTGGTAGGAAGGTACCAGTGGATGGTGTGCCTGATTCTGGGATGATAGTCTCTCTGATGTCTACCTTTAAAGCATATGGCGTTATTCAAACATCTGTCATTTGCCAATTATCAGCTAACTCACTAATTCATTTAAACTCACAACGTTTCTAGTTGGAAGTCAAGCTTAGGCTGCCTCTGATAATACGAAAGTTCAGATGACTTGTATGAATTGGTACTTGCAAAAAGGCCACCTTTCTTCATTCTTTTCCAATGATAGTTATTGCTCCTTCAAAATCTGCTTTGTGGCAGGTTCTTTAGGCAGACTAGTGTGAATTCTCATCTTTGGGTTATCAAGCAAATAGTCTTATTTCCTTTTCTCCAGATGAAGGGCTGAGACTCAAAAAAAAAAAAATGACTGAATTGTCTCCAAGTGAGTGGCTTCTATGGAGTAGAACTCAGTCTGTCGGACTCTTGAGTCTAGGTTCTCTCGACTACATTTGCTGTTGCAACTCTGCTTTCCCTGAGCTTGAGTGATTAGTCCACAGTTCTGACCATGTTGCCTTGTGATTTTGTAGACTTTGGCATCTCTGAGTTTTTCCAACAATAGAGCCTTCTTTATCTTAGAATCCATGGGAAGGTAGTGGCTCTAGGCTACAACTTCTCTCAGTTGCCCTTCTTTGGAATTTTCTAGTTTTGCTAAGTTTTTCTTGAATTTTAATGGCCAGGCCTGAAACCAGTGCTCCAGAGGTCAAAATCCTTTTGTTCAGTACAAGGATAGACAGCCATTTCTTGCTTGGTTTTTGATTCCCAATATTGATCACAAAACCCCAAAATTTTTGAGCTGCAAAGAAGCTTAGGAGTCATCTATCCCAGTGATGCTCAAACTTTAGGGTGCATCGGAATCACTAGCAGGGCTTGTGTATTAGTTATCTATTGCTGCATAACAAATCACTCCAAACTTAGCAGCTTGAAATAACAAAAGTTTTATTATCTCAGGAATCCAGGAGTGGCTTAGCAGAGTGGTCCTGGCTCAAGGTCTCTGGTGAGACTGCAGTCAAGGTGTTTGTTGAGGCTGCAGTCGTCTGAAGGCTTGACTGGGGCTGGATGATCTGCTTTTAAAACAATTTATATATCTGGAGGTGAGGTCTCTTCTTCACCAGGTGGACCTCTCTGTAAAGCTGCATAAATGTCCTAAAACCCTGGCATCTGCCTTTATTAAAGCCAGTGATCCAAGAAAGATCAAGAGACTAGCCCAGAGAAAGCCACAGTGTGTTTTGAAATATAATCTTGTAGGAGACATATCATCACTTCTGAAGTATTTTAGTCATCAGAGACTAATTCTGGTTCAAGGTTGGACAGGGTTACACAAAGGTGTGAATTCCAGGAGGAGAGAATCATTGGGGACCATCTTGGAGTCTGGATAATACAACTTGTTGAAACACAGATTTCTAGGCCCCATCCCTAGAGTTTCTGATTCAGTAGGTTTGGAGTGGGGCCCAAGAATTTTCCAACAAGTTCCCTGGGGATGGTGATGCTACTCATCTAGGACACATACTTTGAGAAGCACTGATCTATCCTGATTTTATAGATGATGATACTGAGTCTCACAAAGCCAAAGAAAAATGAGGAGCAGAGAAAGTGACCAACAATGAATTAGTGAATACTTCTTATGTGTTAGACACTTGGCAGGAGGCTTTATATACATTTTCTTGTTTAATACCACCATTACTGTGCATTACTCACCATTTCATGAATGAGGAAACCGAAACTAAGGTTATGTAACTTTCCCAAATTTTCATACATAGTTACTGACAGGGACAGGTCTGGAACCCAGATGTCCTGATCCTCAAGTCAAAATCAAAATGTTTTGTCCAACCAAATAGACTTCAGTCTACTATTGTATTTTAAGTGGAATTGTTTTCCATGAAAATGTATTAGCTTCATTATGATAGTCCTGTTATACAGGACTAGGAAACCAACCCGCAAATTGTACCCATTGAATTTGCAACTCATAGGCTAAAATTTACCCTTGTTTTCATTTGAAGATGTAGAGATTAAACATTCATGGTGCTAGGTCTTATAGGACATGTCTAAGAAACACTTGTTTCAGCAGGGATCCTCAGGGGATGCTAACAATTATATCAATTACCCACAAGATGCAACCTGAATCTATTCAAGGGCTGTACTTGTTCACAGTTCCACCATAACCTCTGGTGAGTCTCTTAAAAGCCCTGTGCCTTTGGTTCACCATTTGTAAAATAGAAAAAATAATAGTTGCCTTTTTGCCAACCTCATAGAGTTATTGTGAGGTTCAAATCAAATGATAGCTCTGCAAACTGTTAAGTGCCTTGCATGCAGAAGATCCTATTGCTTTACTGCGTTTTCCATCCAATATCCGCTCATTTCTATTCTTTGGTTTTTATCTCTTATTCTTAAGAACAGGATGTTAGACTTTATTGAAAGCCCTCTAGGCATAAATTGAACTGATGATTTGATTTTTCTTGTGTAACAAGTATTTCTCTAGGAAGCATCAGAGAAAGGCTAAGAGTTTTAAAAAATAAAAAAAGGGAAAAAGCAAACTCTTACTACATGAAGAGTCCTGTGGTGGGTATTTAACTTATTTATTCCTCATAACAAGTCTATAAGAGTGATATAGATATCTCTCCCAGATATAGATGTTGAGAAAAAAAAGAGACCTAAGGTCATTGGTGTACGTAGGAGAGGCAGTAACTTTTAGGTTACTCAGCACAGGACCTGGCTCATATGAATGGGAACATCATCATCCATTCTATGAATGAAAACATCTTAGTGTTGCACTGATGCTTTTATCTGTGATCATCTGGACCACCCTCTTACCGCACTGAATGGGTTTGCTGGAATTAGAGTTTTGGAAAGCAGATATACAAGGAGGAATTACAAAGCCTTTCTTCTCAGCCTGGAGCATAGTAGAAGACTTTTTCTGGTAGAGGGTGAGATTTCTATTAAGTTTACTATTTCTGACTTTTTTCCTTCGTTATGGACAATATTGGGAGCAGAGATTCCTAGCACCGAGCACTTGGTTACATTCTAGAACAGTCAGCAAGTTCAGTGGGCACCAGGCAGCATAGGTTAACTAAGAACCAAAGTGCTTTGGGGGCAGGATTATTAGACAATGAGAAAAATTAGAAAAATGCCATAAATGTAGTACATCTTGATTTCCACAAAAATATTTTGAGCCAGGTGGAGGAAAGGGAGCTGGACACACAGAACTACAAAACATGGTTGAAAATTATACCCAAGAAAATACTGATCCAGTAATATATTACAAGGCTCCATCCTTGATCCTAGTCTATGGAACAGTTTTATTAGTGCCTTTGTCAAAAGTTGATGACCTGCATATCAAATTTAGAAACGATGTACATCTATGTATGTCATATGATAGAATAAAGGTTTAAAATGAACATTAGACAAACTAAGTTAAAACTTAACAACTATTAACATAAGTCCTCTACATGGATTCAATAAAAGCAATATCATAAAAAACAAAATGGTTTGTCTATAGCTATTGTAATAGATGCTGTGCCATGCTGAGCTAAGTCTCTTCAGTCGTGTCCAACTCTGCGACCCTATGGATTGTAGCCTGCCAGACTCCTCTGTCCATGGGATTCTCCAGGCAAGAATACTGGAGACGGTTGCCATGCCTCCTCCAGAGGATCTTCCCGACCCAGGGATCTAACCCACATTTACAGTGGCTCCTGCATTGTAGGCAGATTTTAACTGCTAAGACACCAGGGAAGCCCCAGTCATAGACACGGGCATTTAAATTAGTCCTAACCTGGGCCACAGTTCATTTTAGTTAGTTAAGAAGGTAGGTAGTTAAAGGGCTCCAGGCAATACACCTTATCATAGGGCTCCCATAAGTATCCCTGGGCTATACTGATGGATGAGCAGAAGAAATACAGTCATACATTTTAAGCACAGCTCTATGATATCTGGAGGTGTTGGGCTGCTGCATTTCCAAGGAATACTGACACGTATCCTAATATAAAAAAGGCGAAAGTTGAAAGTATTAGAGACGTGAACACTGAACACTTCCAAAGGACCTGATGCT
The DNA here is from genome assembly GCF_029407905.1 of Bubalus kerabau. Taxonomy (NCBI): domain Eukaryota; kingdom Metazoa; phylum Chordata; class Mammalia; order Artiodactyla; family Bovidae; genus Bubalus; species Bubalus kerabau. The sequence goes on from NC_073638.1 coordinate 39,526,148, forward strand.
ATTTAGTCTGGAGAAGAAAAGAGTTGGAGAGAGGACATGAAAGTTATGTTCAAATGGCTTCTGGAAGGTTTAGAGCCAGTTATGAGACAAGTGTGTGGACCATGATGACCCATATTATCACCCTGGATCTACTTTTTATTGTCTTAACCTTTTTTTTTTTTTTGTATCCTCTTTTTCATTAAAAATTTTTTATTGAGATATAACATACCTGCAGTCAAGTACGTACCTGTTTGTATAAAACTCGATGGATTTTTATAATGTATTTTATCTGTGTGACCCCCACCCAGATCAAAACAGGTTCCCTTGTGCCCTGTAAGTAACCACTATCCTGACCTCTGTTACTAAAGATCAGGTTTATCTACAACAGAATCACATTGGATGTACTCCTGTCTAGGCTTGTGTCATCCACATTTTGGGGCAAACTTCATTCATATTATTTGGGGAAGTGGTAGCTAATGATTTTTCATTGCTGTATAGTATTCTGTTGTATAAATACACTGCTGCTGCGTCACTTCAGTCGTGTCTGACCCTGTGCGACCCCATAGACGGCAGCCCACCAGGCTCCCCCATCCCTGGGATTCTCCAGGCAAGAACACTGGAGTGGGTTGCCATTTCCTTCTCCAATGCATGAAAGTAAAAAGTGAAAGGGAAGTCGCTCAGTCATGTCTGACTCTTCGCGACCCCATGGACTGCAGCCCACCAGGCTCCTCCGTCTATGGGATTTTCCAGGCAAGAGTACTGGAGTGGGGTGCCATTGCCTTCTACAGTTTATTTATTCAGTCTACTGTTGATTGCCATATGGGTTGTTTACTGGAGGATATTTTGATGTGACCTCTTCTTAGCTATTTGACATTGTTTTCTTTTGAATATCTATAACTTATTTTAGGTAATTTTTAATACACATACCTAATGTGCTGAAGAATTAGATCTATTCCAGGCTGCTCTACAGGCTGGAACCAGCACTTGGTATATTTCCCAACATATAGTAAATGCTCAACAAATATCTGATGAAATCTGATGGATTACTGGTTAAATTGCTTAGAACCAATGAATAGAGGGCTTTCCCAGTGGCTCAGCAGTAAAGAATCCGTCTGTGAAGCAAGAGATGCAGGAAATGTGGGCTTGATCCCTGGGTTGGGAAGATCCCCTGCAGGAGGAAATGGCAATCCACTCCTACTTTCTTTTATTTTTTGTATTATTTTATTCTTCAGTGACTCAATGTGATTCAGTGACTCAACTGTCTTCCCAGGGCCTCAGTATATGGGAACTGAAATGCTAAATTGGACAGATTCACAAAACTAAGGTTTTATAGCATATGCTTATACAGTAAAAGGTGATATTTTAAGGTACAGACAGTCACCAGATTTAATCCAGGGAAGAACATGGAGAGGAGTGGGTATTAAATAGTGCCTTAATAATGCAGCTTAGATCATGGGGGAATGTCAGAGAAGGGTCAGAATTGGCTGTTATACTACTTGATTCTATTAAAGAAATTAAAAAAAAAAATTACTGGTATATAATTGATTAGCAATGTTGTCTTAGTTTCTGGTGTACAGCAAAGTGATTCAGTTATACACACACACACACACACACACACACACACTCACAAACATGGACTTCCCTGGTGACTCAGTGGGTAAAGAATCTGCCTGCGATGCAAGGAGATGCAGGTTTGATCCCTGAGTCAGGAAGATCTCCTGGAGGAGGGCATGGCAACCCACTCCAGTATTCTTGCCTGGAGAATCTCATAGACAGAGGAACCTGGCAGACTACAGCCCATAGGGTTGCAAAGATTTGGACACAACTGAAGCAACAGAGCAGGCTGCACGCTGAGCATGCACAATGAGTAGAAGTTGCAGAGATACACATTTTAGACCCTGTAAAAAGAAATGTTCTCAATATTAGCCCAGTTGAACACTGGAAATTGATAAATCACAAAGCAGTAAGTTTCTCTTTTCTTGGAGGTGTGAAAGCAGAAAATATGATCTTCCAATAGGGAACTTGGAGGAGTGGACACAGAAGGGCTCTGCCCAGATCTCCTGGGACCCTCTTTGCCATTTCTTGTACCCCACTTCCAGCTTCTGTGTTCTTTTGATTTTAAAGGCCAGTGATGCAGTCACTGGAAGCCCAGCTCCCTCCCCTTGCATTCTGGTAAACTCCTAGATGTAATTTCTCTTCCAGGGCTCCTCTGTGGCATCATGCTGAGGCTGTTAACTTGATCCAAGTCTCATCTTGGGTTGCCCTCTTTCCCTTCCCTTTACTGCTCTCCTGTCCCGTTCTATTACTTCTATTACAGGGGTTTTTTTCCTTTCAGAGTGTTTCCTTAATATATCAGTAGGACATGTATTCTCTCAGGCTCTGTTTCTAAAGAAACTGACCTAAGACAATTTGGTAAGGAATGAACTGATCTGATCAATTCTGACAGATGATAATTCAGGCCAAATAGTGTGGAAATAGACTGATTTAGCAAATCAACCATAGCTGTCTCTTGACAACCTAGATAATGCACAATCCTGACTGTCTGAAGTCAGGGTTCACTACTAAAGCCTGGAGGAGCTGAGTCAGTAGGCAAGGCTGGAAGAACATGGGCTAAGAAAATAGCAAATTCAGAGAGTGACCTGGAAGAGGAGATAATCAACAGTGTAAATCACAAGTGACAGACACAGACTACACTGTTTATCACCCAAGGAAACACTCAGAGTTCATTGCAGACAGCATTGAGGTTCATTGAGTTTAGATCAGGATCCCAGCTAGGGGATGGTTGCAGGCAAAAGCCTGTCCATTCTGGCTAGACATAAAAGCAGGGGCCAGGGGAATCTTGTGGGCTTCCCTGGTGGCTCTGTGGTAAAGAATCTGCCTGCCAGTGCTGGAGATGCAAGAGACCTGGGTTTGATCCCTGGGTCAGGCAGATCCCTTGGAGAAAGGAAATGGCAACCCGCTCCAATATTTTTGCCTGGGAAATCCCACAGACAGAGGAGCTTGGCGGGCTACAGTCCATGGGGTCACAAAAGAGTTGGACACAACACAGTGACTAAACAAAAAAGGGAATCTTGTGATTTCAGGGACAGGCATGTGCCTAGTTCTCAACAGGAGTATTCATGCTGGACTTGTCAGAAAAAACGAGCTTCAAACTTTTCACATAAGTGGAGCAGATTTTCTAATAGACATGCTCTGATTAGAGCTGGATACGGGGAGAAGAAAACAGACAGGGACATTTTTGTTAGGACTCTTCTGAGCCAGGCCCACGACTAGGTGCTTTTTATACATTACTTTAACCTGCACAGCCATTCTAAGAAGAAAATTTTATTAACCTCATTTTTCAAATTTTGAGAATGAGGCTCTCAGTGAGGTTAAACTGAGTGCCCTAGGTCACTGGTTAGAGCGGAATTCATACACATCAAACAATAGCTAATTGAACAATGCCCTCTGTGGTCTGTGCCAGGGGAGTGGTGCAAATGATAATTGCCATAGGGGTGTAAACAGAAAAGGCCAAGGTGCCAAACCAGCTCTGTAATAAATTAAAAAATATCAATCATCCTCATGTGTCGCCCCTTTATGCCAGCTTATTAGGAAATAGAGCATTACTTTTCTCAAAGCACATTTCTAGACCTATATATTCCAGAAACTTTCCTTGATTATTCATACAAATACCTCACCTAGCTTGGGGCAGGGGAGGAGGAAGCAAATTGTTTTAGTCCTTTTATCTGTGTTACCTTGTTTAACTTTCTCAGTACCAGTGAGGAAGGTATTAATCATTTTTTATTTAAGAGATGGAACTACTGAAGGTCAGAGACCAAAATCTCACAACCTATAAATACTCCTGTTTTCTGTGATCCTGAGTCTATGTGGATTGTTCTTTGCCTGTGCTTACCTCTCTGTGAAAATCTTGAAATTATCATGGGATTTTTCTCTATTTGGCTGGTTGGTTATTTGGCCTCTATAACTGCCTTTCTGCTAACTGAGGGATTTATTTCTTGTTCTGGATTTGTGAGTGACTAATCCTTGCTGTTTTTAATAGTTTCTTACTCAGGCCAAAGCACAAAGTCTCTTTGTAAGATTTTGGGTTCTTGGTCGTATTGTTCAGTTACTCAGTCGTGTCTGACTCTTTGCGACCCCATGGACTGCAGCATGCCAGGCTTCCCTGCCCTTTACTGTCTCCCAGAGTTTGCTCAAACCCATGTCTATTGAGTCAATGATGCCATCCAACCATTCCAACTAAACAATAAAGCTTTGACTTTAGAGCCTAAATTGAGGATATCAGATAGATGGTTTGTACTTGTGAAATACAGATCTTTTCAAAGCCCCCTCTTGTGAGTATGTATTATTCTGTTTACCCGAGAACTCCTCTCTTCGTTTGGAGAATAACCCTTGTTCATTTGGAGAACTGTGATTCCCTCACTCCAGCATGGTTTTAGGGGAGATGAACATCTTCCCACTTGGCCACAGAAGTTGGTCCAATGAGCTGGCACATGACCCAGATTAGACCAATTAGAATAGTTACCTGGGTTGTTTTTTCTTCCAAACTGGAACGCAGTAGGAATTTCTCAGATGATGATGAAGGGAAGATATGAGTCTGCAACTTGGGGGGAATTGGCCCATCTTTGGAGAGAATCAGTATGAAAAGATGAGATTGCCATGGAGAGAGAAGCAGAGATCAGAGAGAGAGAAAGAGAGCACATGAGTGATGGGGTGCTGATCGAGTCCCTGTCCTGGTTCTCCAATTCCAAAGCCCAGGTCACCCCAGGTTTAGGTGGCCTCAAAAATGTCCCCTCGTTGACTAAGCTAGTCTCAGTTGTTTCTGTCACTTATAGCCAAGTCTGGTACAATATAGTCCATCTTTTTTTTTTTTTCCCTATTGCTTAGTCTCAGCTCAAAACAGTACGTGACCCTGAAATGAGCAGTTTTGATTTCAGTGAGATGTGTGGAATTGCTGCAAAACTGATAGACTTGATGGCCACATCTTTTCGGGCTAGAATGTATTGTGGTCTGCTCAGGGCAGCCATGGTTGATGCCTATTGTCCTAGAGTAATTTTTGCAAGTGTCCCCTTTCAGTAGTATAAGGGCTTGATATGGCTGATAAACCTCATTTACCTCATTTAAAGCTCACCTCCATCATCCCTCTTTTTAAGCCTTTTCTGATCCCCTCTCCTCCCATAAGTGGGAGTCCCTGGGAGACAGAGACAGAACACGCCTTAGCCATCTGAGTAACCTAGTGGAATTTTCTGCAGTGCCTTACACACTGTCCGAACTCACCGAATGGTGGCTGCATTGAGTTTATATGCCTTAAAAAACTATTCAACAGGCTTACCTAAAAGAAATAAATTTGATTGATGTGTATTAGTCATGCCCTAGATTTCTTGTCCTTCAAGTTTAAAGGGAAACTAAACTCATTTATAAGACATTATTATTATTATGGAAGCTTTGAATATATGCTTTTATTTAACTCTCTAAGAGAAGTCTTATCTTCATTTTTACAGACTAGGGAACTGACAAAGAAGTGAAGTACATGCCCTGAAACCTGAGCTCCCCCTCAACAATATGGGAACCTGCCCTTAGAATGCCATTCTGCCCTTCAGAGACTGAAAGCTAAACAAAACAGCTATTGCATTTCTTATAGCTAGGGTTCTGGGTGTGATTCAGGCCTCCTCTGAGTGAGGCTTTGTTACCATAGACAGGGAATAGAATTAATCCCACAGGGTGAGAGATGGACACAGAGCATCCATTCTGCCATGGAGGTTGTGGCAGAAGCATGGCAGTTCTAGAGGCAGCAGAGGCAGTTCCCTGCTTTAGCAGAAATGACTTCCTGATTGTGGTGAGAGCAACAGGCCCCTTGAGAGCTCCATCTACAGTGTGGATTTTGGACATCACTCCTGGATGCTCAGCCTGGAGTGTGTTTCTTCAGTTCTGCCATTGATTTTGTGGATTTGATAGCCTTCAGTTCAGTTCAGTCACTCAGTCATGTCCAACTCTTTGTGACCCCAATGGACAGTAGCATGACAGGCCCCCCTGTCTATCATCATCTCCTGGAGCTTGCTCAAACTCATGTCCATCGAGTTGGTGATGCCATCCAACCATCTGGTCCTCTGTCTTCCCCTTTTCCTCCCACCTTCAATCTTTTCTAGTATCAGGGTCTTTTCCCATGAGCCAGTTCTTTGCATCAGGTGGCCAAAGTATTGGAGCTTTAGCTTCAGCGTCAGTCGCTCAAATGAACATTCAGGACTGATTTCCATTAGGATCGACTGGTTTGATCTTGCTGTCTAAGGGACTCTCAAGAGTCTTCTCCAGCACCACAGTTCAAAAGCATCAATTCTTTGGCACTGATCCTTCTTTATGGTCCAGCTCTCACATTCATACTTGACGACTGGAAAAACCATAGCTTTGACTAGATGGACCTTTGCTGGTAAAGTAATGTCTCTGCTTTTTAATATACTGTCTAGGTCAGTCGTAGCTTTTCTTCCAAGAAGCAAGTGTCTTTTAATTTCATGGCTGCAGTCACCATCTGCTGTGATTTTGGAGCCCAAGAGAATAAAGTCTCTCACTGTTTCCATTGTTTCCCTATCTATTTGCCATGAAGTGATGGGACTGGATGCCATGATCTTAGTTTTCTTGAATATTGAATTTTAAGCCAGCTTTTTCATTCTGCTCTTTCACCTTCATCAAGAGGCTCTTCAGGTCCTCTTCACTTTCTGTCATAAGGATGGTGTCATCTACATATCTGAGGTTATTGATATTTCTCCTGGCAATCTTGATTCAAGCTTGTGCTTTATCCAGTCCAGCATTTCTCATGATGCATATAACTTAAATAAGCAGGGTGACAATATACAGCCTTTGGAACCAGTCCGTTGTTCCATGTCTGGTTCTAACTTTGCTTCTTGACCTGTATATAGATTTCTCAGGAGGCAGGTCAGGTGGTCTGGTATTCCATCTCTTTAAGAATTTTCCACAGTTTGTTGTGAGCCACATAGTCAAAGGCTTTGGCTTAGTCAATAAAGCAGAAGTAGATGTTTTGGGGGGAACTTTCTTGCTTTTTCTATGATCCAACGGATGTTGGGAATTTGATCTCTAGTTCCTCTGCCTTTTCTAAATCTAGCTTGAACATCTGGAAGTTCTTGGTTCACATACTATTGAAGCCTGGCTTGGAGAATTTTAAGCATTGCTTTGCTAGCGTGTGAGATGAGTGCAATTGTGCGGTAGTTTGAGCATTCTTTGGCATTGCCTTTCTTTGGGATTGGAATGAAAACTGACCTTTTCCTGTCCTGTGGCCACTGCTGAGTTTTCCAAATTTGCTGGCATATTGAGTGCAGCACTTTAACAACATCATCTTTTAGGACACGAAATAGGTCAACTGGAATTCCATTACCTCCACTAGCTTTGTTCATAGTGATGCTTCCTAAAGCCCACTTTACTTCAGACTCCAGGATGTCCAGCTCTAGATGAGTGATCACCATCATGGTTATCTGGGTCATGAAGATCTTTTTTGTATAGTTCTTCTGTGTATTCCTGCTACCTATTCTTAATATCTTCTGCCTCTGTTAGGTCCATACCATTTCTGTTCTTTATTGAGCCCATCTTTGCATGACATTTTCCCTTGGTATCTCTTAATTTTCTTGAAGAGATCTCTAGTCTTTCCCATTCTATTGTTTTCCTCTAGTTCTTTGCATTGATCATTGAGGAAGGCTATGCATTCAAATGGGTATATCTTTCCTTTCCTCCTCTGCCTTTAGCTTCTCTTATTTTCTCAGCTATTTGTAAGGCCTCCTCAGACAACCAGTTTGCCTTTTTGTATTCCTTTTTCTTGGGGATGGTCTTGATCACTGCCTCCTGTATAATATCACGAACCTCCATCCATAGTTCTTCAGGCATTCTGACTATCAGATCTAACCCCTTGAATCTATTTGTCACTTTCACTGCATAATTGTAAGGGTTTTGATTTAGGTCATACCTGAATGGTCTAGTGGTTTTCTCTACTTTCTTCAATTTAAGTCTGAATTTGGCAATAAGGAGTTCATGATCTGAGCCACAGTCAGCTCCTGGGGTTGTTTTTGGCTGACTGTATGGAGTTTCTCCATCTTTGGCTGCAAAGAATATAATCAATCTGATTTCAGTATTGACCATCTTGTGATGTCCATGTGTAGTGTCTTCTCTTGTGTTGTTGGAAGAGGGTGTTTGCTATGACCAGTGCATTCTCTTGGCAAAACTCTGTTGATAGCCTTATAGGGGAGTTCCTCTTTGTGTATGTGAACAGTGACCATTAGATTATGTCAGTATATATCTAGGGGGGCATCACAGATCATAGTTAAGATTCAGGAGCAAGATGGGTTGGTTTCACTTCTCTCTCTTCATGGTTTGATTCTTTTCTTCTTGATGGTAGTGTAGACAGAGTTTGAGGACCCTCATCTAGGCTTCTGGCTCCTCATTTAACAATACGAAGTTCAATACATACCTACTCACTTCATGCTACTATTTGCCAAAAGGATTATGATTACTACCCAGTCTCACCCAGACAGTTATATGGAGGACTAGCAACCCACTCCAGTACTCTTGCCTGGAAAATCCCATGGACAGAGGAGCCTGGTAGGCTGCAGTCCATGGGGTCGTGAAGAGTCAGACACAACTGAGTGACTTCACTTTCACTTTTCACTTTCATGCAGTGGAGAAGGAAATGGCAACCCACTCCAGTATCCTTGCCTGGAGAATCCCAGGGACAGCGGAGCCTGGTGGGCTGCTGTCTATGGGGTCGCACAGAGTCAGACCTGACTGAAGTGACTTAGCAGCAGCAGCAGCTTAATCATGATCCCACTGCTGAATTAAAATAATCTGGAGCTTTCCTTAAACTGATATTGATGTTAGAACTTTTACCCCTTTGTTTATATAGGAGCCAAATGAAGGAATTTATCTCGTTTATTTTCTTGAAATGATTCTTACATGATCATTTTCCTTAGCATAATCACAGCTTGGTTCCATGTTCTCACAACTGAGCTTCTTCTTTTCATTTTGGGGTGAGGTGACTTGGAATCATAGAGAAATATTAATCATTTGGTGTGGTTTTCTTGATTAAAGGAATTGTAAATGACTATTTGAAAAACTCAAGGAAGGTTTATTCTTGGATTAATACCAGATAAAACTTGTGTCTATAATTTATCTTTCAGACCAATTGGCTACTCTTTAAAAGTTCAAACACAGTAAACTAAGGAAAATGAGAATAATCATGCCATAAGCTTCAATTAGCAAAATATCTCAGGGAATGGGCTGTCCAACCATTAGGGTAAGAAGAAGGACTTTTCCTACTAATTTCTTTGTAGCATAATTTTGGCAGCTTCGAGAAAGACACACACATCCAAAGAAATTCCATTCCCTTGGCTAACAAATTGCTTTGAAATTCTTTAGGAAAGTGTAATGGTTAATTTTATGTGCCTTGACTGAGCCATGGTGTGCCTAGACATTTGGTTATTATTCAGGGTGTTTCCCTGAGGGTGTTTTTATATAAGAGTAGCATCTGAATTGGTAGATTGAGTAAAGCAGATTGCCCTCCCTAACATGGGTGGGCCTCATTCAGTCAGCGAAAGTCTTAAAAGTCTGAATCTCCCTCAACTAAGAGGGAATTCTTCAGCCTGATTAGCCTCAAGATGGAGCATTGGTTTCTTTCCCTGCTTTTAAACTGAAACATCAGCTCTTCCTGGGTCTTGGGCCTGCCAGCCTTTGAACTGGAGCTGCAGCATCAGCTTGCCTGGGTCTCCAGCTTCACAACTCACTCTACAGCTCTTGGGACTTCTCAGCTGCTAGGCTGAGCACCAAAGAACTGATACTTTCAATCTGTGGTGCTGGGGAAGATTCTCGAGAGTCCCTTGGACAGCAAGGAGATCCAACCAGTCAATCCTAAAGGAAATCAATCCTGAATATTCTTTGGAAGGACTGCTGCTAAAGCTGAAGCTCCAAAACTTTGGCCACCTGATGTGAAGAGCCAATTCATTGGAAAAGATCTGATGCTGGGGAGGATTGAGGAAAGGAAGAAAAGGGGGTGGCAGAGGATGAGATGGCTGGATGGCATCATTGATTCAATGGACATGAGTTTGAGCAAACTCTGGGAGATAGTGAAGGACAGGGAAGCCTGGCCATGGGGTTGCAAAGAGTCAGACACAACTGAGTGACTGAACAACAACGAATAATCACATGAGCCAATTCCTTAGATGTATGTATAGAAGACATATATATTCATCCTATTAGTTCTGTTTGTCTAGAGCATGCAGACTAACACAGTAACACAGAAGGGACAAAAAGTTCCTGTATAAACCAGAGGGGAAGCAGAACTCTCATATGTACCCACACACTCAGGAGTGAGTGATCACCCTGCCTCAAGCACACATTTGTAAGGACAGGATGGAGGAGAAGCCAACCACATGGCCCAACAGGGCACAGAAAACACCTGTGAAGGAGATGCTTGCCACAACAACTAGAAGCCTCATTTGGTCATAAACCATACCTAAGATGTTTCAGCAGAAACTTCGTGAATGGCAGAGGGGCAAAGAGAATATTTCCACTCAGTGGACATGTTCTAGGCAACACTGTTAAGAGATGGCCACAGTTTCCCAGCGACAGCTCCGTTGGAAAGGTCTCATCCCATTACTAATCAAATAGGGTTTTAAATGATGTCCATCATTTCCTGGGCAAAAATGAAGTATGGGTTTTGGGGTCAGAAGTCCAAATGGATTTCTCTGGCCCCCGCGGTCCCTGCCTCTTTGGCAGGATGATGGCCCATTCTGAGCTGGCGAAAATGTGGCTACTCACATCCCCTCTGCTCAAACGTCTGGTTCTCGATTCCAGATTTCAGTTGTCAGCCTTGAGATCACGGGGCTCAGGAGGGATGGAGATTATGGAACCGGCCATCACAAGAAGGACAAACGAACAGTGGAACAAGGGGGGCATCCAGATTGTCTGAGGAAGAGGAGCAAACAGGGACACAGCCAAGGTGAGCTTTGGGAGTCAGGCTGGACAATTCTTCAGGTGTCTTCTGGTCCAACACTCCCATTTTTCAGGTGGTGGCACTAAGGTTCAGAGAAGGGAAAAAGCTTGCCCACGTCATACAAGACATCCTAGGAACGGAACCCTAGACTCTGCCTCTAAGACTCAGTAACTTTTCTGCTTTATCATAATACTTTTTTTTTTTAAGTACTTTCTTTATTTCTCAATGAAATACCTTTGCCCTTTGGAGAAAGGTAGTTTATTAGCACCCCCGGCTGCCACCCCCATCCTCCCTGCCCCTCTCAGTTTCTCCCCAACTGTTTACTTAGAGTAAGCATTCTTGGAATATCCTTTTGCTTATCCACTGAAATTTATTTTTTTGCCAGGGATACAGATTTTTAAAAATTTATTTTTACTAAGAAGATAATTGCTTTATAATGTTGTGGTGATTTCTGCCATACATGAATCAGCCATAAGTATACATATACCCCCTCCCTCTTGAACCTCCCTTCACCCATCCCACCCCCTAGGTGGTTGGAGCTCCCTTTGCTATACTGCAATTTCCCACTAGCTATCTATTTTACACTTGGTAATGAACATATTGGGCTTCCCAGGTGGCGCTGGTGGAAAAGAACCTGCAGCCAATGCATTTGGACATCCCACTGGTTAAAAAATGACATGTCCCTGTTTGAGGCAGAGACAGAAATATTATATTTATGTCCAGAGGTGGAACCATTCTGTGCTGCAGTCACTGATGTATAGATATTCTGGAATCAAAGGCCATACAAAGGGCAGATTTCTATTAAAATTAAAAGGGGAACTGGAGGAAGCAAGAGAAAAGGCTAATTTGCCTTCACTTGAAAATATTTCCAACAGAAATTTTGAGGAGGTTCATCTCCTCCCCAGCTACGTGACTCTCCCATCTACCCTGAACAGAACTTAGTTTGAAAGGCAAATAGAAGACCATATCTTCCTCTAAAGGGTAAGCTGTCTTGGGCCTCTGGGGAAGCTGGCTTTGGCAGAGGTGACAGTGAGAGCAGGCGCTCCTGAGTGAGGACTCAGAAGCAGCCAACTGGCATGGCTTTAGGTACAGGTTATAAAGGAACTGGTGTTACTGACAGCTCCCCACTGAGGTCCAGAGCAGATATTGTTCTCAACAAGGCAATATTGAATTGCAAAGGACACTGGGTAGGAATTTGCATTTATGTTTTTTAAGAAAAGGTGTTGGATATCCTGATGCTGTTATTTTGGTAACTACAAATTGCTTGTATCTGGGAAAAGCAGCCACCCAAGGGAGAGGAGGGGTCCCCTTGAACATGATTATCACAGGGCATTTGCCCCGTGGCCTGCTCAACCGCCTCTGCCAACTCCCCACCTCAAGCCTCTCACATATCCTTGGCTGGGGGACTCCCATCCATCTCCCAGGATGTGATGTATCCTGCTCAGGAAGTCTATCTTGATCCATAAAGTTGGGTTGAGTACTTATATCAGATGTTGATGCTCCATCCAGATCTGCTCAGGTCCCTTTCCTATTTCTCTGTGCTCCTCCCTGGCTTCCTTCTGTTTTCCCCTTTGGAAGGTTTTTGCTCCCTGCAGCTTGCCAGGACAACTGCCCTGGGCCCACTGGGGCTAGCATGTGTGGAGTGGTGCCCTTGCAGCAGTCCCTAGCCAATGACTGGAAGGGTGGGAGTCTGAAAGCTCATCCTCTCTTGTTGGGACAAACTCCGAGACCTGGCTTATACAGCCAGTTGCCTACATACGAACCTTCAAGGTGTGAACTCTTAAAGATGTGAACACCCCCGTGTGCCAGTTGTATTGTACTACTGTGCTTTTCAAGGCACTATACGGTAAGATTAAAAATGTTTTCTTTACGTACTCATGGTTGCTGGGGGGAAGGGATAGTTAGGGACTTTGGGAAGGTCAGGTACACATTTCTGTGTGCATAACCAACAAGGACCTATTGTATAACACTCTGCTCAATGTTATGTGCCAGCCAGGATGGGAGGAGGGTTTGGGGAGTATGGATACATGTGTACATACAGGTTTCCCTGGTAGCTCAGCTAGTAAAGAATCCCCCTGCAATGCAGGAGACCCCAGTTTGATACCTGGGTTGGGAAATCCTCTGGAGACGGAAATAGGTACCCACTCCAGTATTCTTGCCTAGAGAATCCCATGGACAGAGGAACCTGGCGGGCTACAGTCCGTGGGGTCTCAAAGAGTCAGGCTGGACTGAATGACTTTCACTTTCACTTTCTTTCATACATATGGCTGAGTCCCCTTGCTGTTCACCTGAAACTACCACAACATTGTTAATCGGCTATACTCCAATACAAAATAGTAAGTTTAAACTTACAAAATAGACGTTTTATTTTTTGTGTGTTTGCTTTTTATGTTTGTATTATTTATGTGAAAAGTATTATAAATCCATTGCAGTACAGTACTATTTAGCCAATTGTGTTAGTTGGAGACCTAGGCTAACTTATTGCACTTATGAAAAAACTGAACTTACGATGGTACTCTCGGGACAGAACTCATCTGTATATAGGGGACTTACTGTACTCCAGAGTTTCCCTGTGGGGTCAGGTGGAAGCTGCTTGCAGTGAGACTTGTACCTCAAATCTCACCTTGTTGGGTCTCTTCCCCTGTCCTGCTTCCCCTATTCTCTTACTGGTTTCTCCTGAGAACACTGCCTGAAAAGTCAGGAATTTATCAGACGCACCAACCTCTAGGAAACCCAGCCTAGGATGGCACTCCTATGTGCTCCTGCAGCTCTATGGACATACCCTCATAATATCACTGATCACAGTGACCTGTCGTTCCCTATCCACTAGCTAGCCCCGCCACTGGACTGAGAGTTTTCTTAATGCAAGGACTGTGCTTTGTCCAGGGCCGTATTTCAAGACAAACTTGGGACCTGCTAAAAGACTCAATGGGAGCTTATGAGTCAATGAAAAAACCATGAACTCCAGCTATCAGAATCAATCCCAAGAGAAGGCTGAACCCAGAAAGATATCTGAGCTGTATGCTTTCTTGAAAATTTAGTGGATAAGTCATGTCTGACTCTTGCAATTCCATGGACTGTAGCCCACCAGGCTCCTTTGTCCATGGGATTCTCCAGGCAAGAACACTGGAGTGGGTTGCCATTTCCTTTTCCAGGGGATCTTCCCAACCCAGGTGTTGAACCTGGGTCTCCTGCATTGCAGGCAGATTCTTTACCGACTGAGATATGAGGGGAGCCCATACAGAGTGAGAGTGTTAGGGGACCCTACCCACTGGGCCTAGGACCAGAATCACTCCTTGTTTCTAATGCTCTTTTTGTATGTCTTCACCTAACATTCCTGGTCTTTTCCTGTTGATCCCATTTTCCAATAGGCCCTACTCTTAAAAATGGACCTATGTATTTTTATCTGTCTTCTTAGTTTTTAATTCCTCTGCAACTTCTGCATCCAGATTCTTGGAGTCCACCAGAGCGTCTACATCCATCTCTTAACTTTTCACTCACTGATGGATGCTGACCTGCTTCAGAATTCCACCTTGAGTCCTGCATCTGCTGCATCAGATCTGCTCACTGCTGTCCCCAGGGCCCCAAATCTCCAACTGGTCCCCATCGGTTGTCCTTTCCAGAGGGCAGGACCCGGGGCACTGGACTCTCATCACAACACCCCCAGCCCCTCCTCCATCCTCAGCTGGTGCCAGCACAGTGTGGAATGTGGTTGTGACAGAGAAGCCCATTCTATCCCCACCCCATAATCTCAGGCACGTCCAGGCAGGCCTGGGCAGGTCGCCAGGAGTTTTGTTGACATGAAGGACGGCCCATAGCTTTCCCAGAAGAAACTGCGATGAGGGCTTGAGACTGTCACTGGGCCCAAGTGGAGACAGCAGACTGGAGGGATCTTACGTGCTGCATTATTTGGGTTCCGGGGCATGCTTGGTCGTGGGTTGAATTTATCCTGAGGGAGGATAGGCCCACTTGTCCAATTTATTTGGAGACAGAGTGAGACACAGGAAAAATAAGTTATGCAAGAGAGACAAAAGAGCCCGAGAGAAAGAGGCCCCTGCTGGAAGAGGTGGCCCATGATTTCGGGAGAGGACTCTGGAAGCAGGTGCAGAGGGAGAGAGCCATTGGAAAGGGCTAGGTAGCTGCAGAGAAAGATGCCTAAATCTCATGGATGTGGGGAAAAAAGTGCTTGAAAATAAACTTTGTGAAATTATGTTCCTTTCCTTTCACTAATGTGGCAAATGCCGTCCTCCCATCAAACATTCACAAGCAAGCTATGAGTACTTGGGAATCAGGCTGTGCAGGAAATGATGGTGACCTTGGCTGGGCAGTCAAAGAGAGGGTGGAGGAGATGTTAATGATTTACAGCCAAGAGGCCTGGAGACTCCTTCAACACAGACTCACGGCACAAAGAGCCACAGAAAGAACAGCAGGAATGAAAAGGCTCCATGCAAGACGATCGCAGGAGGAGCAAAACAAGGCTAGTCTCAAGTTTCCTCTGCCTTGATCTCCACCACGCTGCCCATTCCAGATCCTCCTCTGTCACACCTGCACAGTTGTCTGAGACCCCCGGTCTCCTGGCCTTCTTCCCCCGCTTCCTTCAATGAACATATATTGTCTTCCATGCATCTGGCACTGAAGAAACAGCAATGAACAAAACATCAAAATCTCTGCTGTGGTGGCACTTGCATTCTAGAGAAAGGTCACAGACTCACGTATAGCAGGTCAGAGAGGGATAAGCCATGGAGAGAAGTGGGAAAGGGAATCCTAGCAAAATGGGAGGAGAGAGTTTGCAAAGTTAGAGCAGAGGTCAGGGAAGGCCTTTGCAGTCGAAATTTTTATTAAGCTCTTTCTCTATGCCAGACATTGTGCTGGCCACTATGCATCCATCAGGCACAGATTCCAAATAAAAGGATGGGATACACCCTTGTAAAGCTGACTGTCTAGCTCTTTTTCTGCACACCTGAAATTTCTCCTCCATATGGCTAGCCTGGTGATTTTCCTATATCACAAGGACCACATCACTACCCTGCTTAAAATCCTTCAGCGTTCCTCACAACTCAATTCGGTGAGGATCAAATTCTAGCTCCCAAGCAGTTTAAGCTCTTCCATTCCATTCCCACCTGCATTCCAGGCTAGGATCCGACCGGCGCTATCCTTCCCTCTTATCCAGGTACCATACAGTCTAATTCACCTGGCTTATGCCTGTTATTCCTCCATCATTATTAATAGTGTGCCACTGGACCCTCGTAACTTATGCAGTCATGCTACTTGGAACATACCCCATGCTTCAGCTTGTACAAAATACCACTGTTCTTCAAAAACACCTGCTATTCCCAGCTTCCACACACCTTGTTCATACTCTTCCCTCCATCTGGGTTACCCCTCCCTCCTTGCCTGATGAAATTCTCTTTATCCTAAAAACTAGCGGAAACCATACCTTTTCTCTGTTTCTGACTTCCCAGGTGGTGCAGTGGTAGAAGAATCCTCCTGCCAAAGCAGGAGACACAAGAGACGTGGGTTCGATCCTTGGGTCAGCAAGATACCCTGAAGGAGAAAATGGCAACCCACTCCAGTATTCTTGCCTGGAGAATCCCATGGACAGAGGAGCCTGGGGGGCTACAGTCCATGAGGTTGCAAAGAGTTGGAGACAACAGAGCAGGCATGCATGCACATCCCACCTTCACCACTCTACTTGACAGTATCATTAATTCCCACCCTGTGTCCACAGAGCAGTCACCCCTTAAGCCGATGCAGTGTGCTCCACACCTCTGTCTGGGTGTTGTCTCCACCTTGCACTGAGGGAAGGGCATGAGCCCTGTACAGCCCTGTGTCCCAAGGGCACATTACAGAGCTGGTTTAGGGCCCAGGGGGTGAAGGAAAAAGCGGGAGAAGATGAGGCTGAGAGAGGAGGACATAGTCTGTGCAGGGCTGTGTCAGATACCCCAGGGGACCTGGTCTTTTGCCAAGAGCATGAGATGACAAGGGAGATTTTTAGCAGGGAGAGTGGAGGTGAAGAGTATATATATGTCTCTTAATCAGATATGTATTTTGAAAACTTTATTCTGGCTGCAGGGTGATAAGATTTTGAAGTGGAGAAATCAGCCAGAAAGCAATTGTAAGAATCCAGGCCAGAGATGGGTGTGGGGTGAGCTCAGACTAAGGAGGGGGCTGTGGGACTGCCTATAACCCCCTGAATCTCCATGTGTCATCCTATGAAAGAGACAATAAAGTTTAAAGCTTTGGTAAGTAAATACGCAAAGTGTCTAGTTCACAGTCAATGCTCAATAGATGTGTGGTTTCCTTCCCTCCTGAGTGAACCAGACAGCTGACACGTTGGCCAAGGTTCCTGGGCTTGTTGGGCTCTGCTTTCTGGGACAATTTGGGTTTTATTCACAGAAGCAACCCTGTGTTTGTGCAGGGAAATGGGGACAGGAAACAGCCCAAGACACATTGTGGAGAAGTTCCTTTCTAAAATATTTTTAAGGTGTAAAAAGAGAGGATAAATCATATAAATCCCAGGAGTGTCTCTCTCTCTCTCTTTCTCTCACACACACACCAGGGTGAGGTTTCTTAGGTAAAAAATGACATTGGTCTCTGTCTCCATAGGGAGGGCCAGGGCCCCAGCTACAAAGGTTGTTGGATTCCCAAGAGTGCTGTTATATCTGAGGCTTCCTTGGAAAACCCTTCCTGTCCCTTGCAGCCAATCAAGTAATGAAAGTTGCATTGGACTGTGATCGGGTAACTAAGATAAAGGCCTCTTATGTTCATCCCGGTGTGCGTGGTTTCAGGTGACGTGCTCTTCCAAGGACAATAAAGAGTGGCCATCCTCCAACCCAGCAGAGGGACAGAGAACGCCTCCTGCCACTTCATGTGGTCAGCTGGAACAAAGGCTGCCTCACTGCTTAGCTTACAGAATGCACAGCTAAGACGAACCCACACATGTGCATTAATCAGATGGTGTTATCATAAGCACAGTCACAGATGCTTCTGGCAAAATGAAAAACTTACTGTGACGTAAATGATTCCTGAGTTAAAATCCTTTAACCAAGAGAGTTACACTTCCTTTTAGTAACCAAATGACGATGGCATTAATCTCAGCAACTGGATTGTCAATAAACAGCTCCCATCAGTGTCCCTTGGTTATGTATTTCAGAAAGCTCCCATTCTAGCTTCTCAGCACAAACACCTTAGGGTAGGGCCTTCACTCTCTTCTCCTGGTTGGCTTCCCACTCATCTGGAAGCTTCCCTGCTGTTCCAGCCTGACAAGTAGATGCCAATGACCCTATCTACCATGAAGGCTCCTCCACGGACTGGCCAGGAAACCACTGGAGGGTCCTGAGCAGAGAAGCACATTCTTTTCTTATCTCTAACAGGTTCACGATGCTGCTGTACTAGAAACACAGTGAAGGGGGAGACTGCCAGAAGGGACACCTGTGAGAGCCTACTGATGCAAAGGGGAGAGATGAAGGGGCTTGGACCAGCTGGTGGCACCGCAGGTAGTCGGATTCTGGATGTATTTTAAAGGCAGAGCTAATAGGATTGCCTAATTGGAATGTAAGCAGAGAGGAGTCGAGGATAAGGCCAAGATTCCTTGGCTGAGAACCAATGTGGACGGAGCCACCATCAGGCCTACTGAATAGAGAGCTGGTTCTATCCACCTTGCTTGCCTAAATGAACCTTAAAATTGCCACTTGCTAGGGTTTTTTTTTTGCTGTGTGGCATATGGAATGTTAGTTCCCTGACCAGGGATTGAAACCATGCACCCTGCACAAAGTCTTAACCACTGGACCACCAGAGAAATCCCCATCGCTTTCTAGTTACTAAATCCTATACTGGGAACAATGAAAGCTGTCTTTGAACTATATTCATTGAAGGTTATATTTACTTCTAGCAGACTACAGTTACTTGTAAGCCAAAAAAAAAAAAAAAATGGCGTTGAACAGTTTTCTTAAAGTTTTTCTTTAATTGGAGGATAATTGCTTTACAATGTTGTGTTGGTTTCTTCTATAAAACAATATGAATCAGTCATAACTCTGTATATATCCCTTCCCTCTTGAGCCTCCATCCCTAAATAGAGTTTCTTAAATAGCAATTTTATAGTCAAAATTTCTTTTCCTTTTTTTAAATTGAGATCTAATTGACATACAACCAGGCAGATTTTCTGATTATTATATAATAACTTTAAAAATATATTATTAAAAGGTGAAGAAAAAATTTTACCTAAGAATTAAGAAGCATGTACCTAGAAAATCTTTGGCTTAATGAGACAAATCAAAAGGGAAATTTTTATTGCTTAAAAGCAATAAAGAGGAGAAATGTAAAACTAAAATCAATGACCTAGCAAAGGCTGTCCTGAGAAAAATGTTTATGACCTATTGCAATTCTCTTGTAATTGGAGAAATAAGGCTAAAAATAAGAGAACAAAGGATTTCTCTTAAAGAACTAGTGAAATAGCAATAAAACCAGAGGAAACTAGAAAGAAGAGATTTATACAAATAAAGGTAAAATTTTGTTAAATATGAGTTAATTTTTAATTTATCAATTTATTAAAATTTAATTTAATGACATTCATTTAAAAGTTTAAATAAACCTAGAAGCTGGTTCTTTAAAACAGCTAAACCTTTAAGAAACCTGAATAAGGTGGATCAGCCTAGAGACCATCATAGAGAGGGAAGTAAGTCAGAAAAAGAAAAAAATATTGCATAATACTGCTTATATGTGGAATCTAGAAAAATGGTACAGTTGAACTTATTTTCAAAGCAGAAATAGAGATACAGATATAGAGAACAAACTTATGGATATCAAGGAGGGAAAGGAGGGTGAGATGAATTGGGAGATTGGGATTGACAATGAGAACCTATTGTATATAGTACAGGGAACAGGGAACTCTACTCAGTGCTCTGTGGTGACCTAAATGGGAAGGAAATCTAAAAAAGAGGGGATGTGTATATATATATATATATATAGCAGATTCACTTTGCTAAACAGCAGAAACTAACACAACAGTGTTAAGTGACTACACTCCAAAAAAATTAATTGAAAAAAGAAAGAAACTTTAATAAGTTTAAAAAAAGAGAGAGAGAGAGAAAACAAAAAGAGAGATTCAACCCTGCAGCAACGGATTTAAGAATTTAGAGAGAAAAGATGACTTCCTGGCACAGTACATATTACTAGCACTGAGCTAAGAGGACGAGGGACACTGGAACAGACCAATTGCCATTATTTTGAAAGAAGATTAAAGATATACAATTAGAAGAGTTCCTAGGACCAGATGGCTTTCCAGGTTAGGATCAAAATCATAGTTTAATCCATTTCCCTTTCTTATAACTCAGTCACAGTGAGTAATTGTTACATAGCCATAATATTTGAATTCTATTTATTGGTTTTCTGTTTTAACAGGAACAGAAAAATCAACTCACAGACCAAGCAAACTCATTTATAACTACACTATAATATTCAAATGTTATGAATATCTAAAATATGTTTCCTTGGCTAAAAGGGAGTGGATAATAAGGGAGAAGTAGATGATAGGGTAGGTGCTTCTAATAAAAAGCAAGTGTATATATATGCACAAATTTGATGGATCAAGATATAGAGGGTTAGATATATTATTTAATGATGATCATCAGAAGAACTCAAATTAGGACTCATAAAAACCAAGAAAAGAGAGAGGGAGTGGGAAAAGGAAGTGGGATATGGAATAAGTGTGCTGATTTCACCATATTTCATGTTGAGGAATCAACAGATACTGTCTTAGATGAATAAATCATGAAATAAAGATCTAAGTATCAGAAGTTAAAGTCATGGTGGTTAAGCACTAGAAAAACTCAAAATAGAAACAGTTAAAAGCAGTCATTTCTAGGTGTAAAAGAGACACAGTACTTTAATTTTGTACTTTTATGTTCTGCTTACATTCTTAAAATCAATTCTTATCAATAGCAGCATTCATATGTACATACATAAAAACAGAGGAGAAAAGAGCCAACACAACAGATGCTCTTTGAAGAAGGGGGAAAATCCCCTAGAGAAGGAAATGGCAACCCACTCCAGTATTCTTACCCAGGAAATCCCATGGACAGTGGAGCCTGGTGGGCTACAGTCCATGGGGTCACAAAGAGTCAGACATCACTCATCAAGAGAGAAAAGCCCCTGGTTGTGGCATGGTCAAGGAAGGAATTCATGGCGAGACTTCTGACGCGCAGTTCTCCGTTGTCTGTGGTGAGGTGTGCCCTGTGAGTCACCCTGCACCACTCCCACACAGCCTGCGCTGCTCCCGGATGGATCAGAGGTCTCGGGAGCTATTGAATGGGGCACCCTGGTGGGCTTGGCGTGAACACAGATGACACATGTGGATCACAGAACTGTAAGAAAAGGAGACAGCGAGAGCCCTGGCCACCCAAAGATGGACCCAACAGTTTCCATCTTGAGGACTTTGCAGTCTACCGAAGGAGTAAGACACAGAAACAGAGCTTTGCTTTGGGCTATGTGTGGGTGGACACAGAAGACACCTGGAGAGTCAGGAAAGCCACTGTGGAGAAGATGACCTCTGAGTAGAAAGGGGGAGTGAAAAGGGCTTTCTTGGCAGAGGAAGAAGAAAGGGGCCTGACAGAATGAGGCTTGTTCCTAGAATGGTGGGTGGCTGCTGAGGCTAGACCAGAGGCTGTTTGGGGTGTGGAGACTGACAGGAAGTAAAGATAGGATGACAGTCTGAGGTAGGTGGCCAAGAGCTTAGGCACTAGCCTGTGGTAAGGAAGCATCAGTGAAGGGCTAGGAGTGGGAAATGGCATGACAGGATTTGCATTTTGGAAAGATCACTCTGAATGGAGGCTGGGAGGCCAGTTAAGATTGTGAAAACTAGGGGAGATTTGGAGGAGGCAATGGCAACCCACTCCAGTATTCCTGCCTGGGAAATCCCATGGACAGAGAAGCCTGGTGGGCTACAATCCATGTGGTTGCAAAAGACTTGGACACGATTGAGAACAGCACACAGAGAGCGAGCTAGGGAAGATAGAAAGTATGAAACAAGTCTGTGATTGTGGGAGTTGTGAATCTCAGTACTTGTTGGCAGCACACATGGTCACTCAGAGAAATCCAGGAAAGATGGCCTGATAATTAACCCAGTTAATAGAGAAGAGAGATTTAGCCAACCCAATGGTTAAGCACAGTATCTCTGGGTGCTGCAATCCCCAGATATGGTTTAGAGAAATGGTAGGCATCAGTGATTCTGGAGGTATGATTGTCCCAACAGACAGGACACCTGACTGGAGGATCCAAAAAGGAGACTTCAGAAATCCAGGGAGGTAGAGGCCTCAGCAAGATCAGGGCTATCAGATGCAACAAAAACTTCTCACTTTCCCCCCTTTTCTTCTAAACCAACACTCAAATCAGAATTGGGGCCAGATAGACTCGTGTAGCTGCCCCAGTTCAGTTCAGTTGCTCAGTTGTGTCCAACTCTCTGAGATCCCATGGACTGCAGCACACCAGGCTTCCCTGTCCACCCCAACTCCCAGAGCTTGCTCAAACTCAAGTCAACCATCTTATCTGTCCCAGTCAGGTCTAATTTGCTTTTTTTCCTACATTAATCTAACAGAATTGGAAAGAGAACATCAATTTTCAATAAAAATGCAATACAAATGCTATGAAAAGAGGTCTTCTTTATTTTCAAAACAAAGCATTGATATATTAAGTAAACAATATATTAATTTTTATTTAAAATTTTTATTTTAATTTTCGTGTTTCATTGATGTTTCTCTCACTTGTAACTAGATAGCATTAGGTTACTCACCAGAGATTAAAGAAATTTACAAAAACACAGTTACACAAGTTTTTACCCATCTACCACCTATCCCTGGGTTTAAATTTTTGATTATTTCATTTTTGGCTGCACTGGGTCTTCATTGCTGCACGTGAGCATTCTCTAGCTGCAGTGAGTGGGGTTCTCACTGTGGTGACTTCTCTTGCTGGAATGCAGATTCTAGGCATGCAGGCTCCAGTAATTGTGGTGTGTGGGCCTAGTTGCCCCTTGGCAAGTGGACTCTTCCTGGACCAGGGATAGAATCCATGTCCCCTGCATTGACAGGCAGATTCTTAACCATTGAACTACTAGGGAAGTCCCTACCCCTGAGTTTTAAACAAACTACTTTGAATCCCTTCTTTATTATGGACTGTCTGTAAGATAAGGCAAGTCATACAGCAACGTGTTTCTGATATGGAAGGTAGCAGTATTATCACCTTCTTCTCAGAGTTGCTGTGAGGATAAGTAAAATTTATTGTGTGGAAGTTTCAGGAACATAATGACTACTCAGTCAATGCTGGTTGCCTTGCTTTCCAGTCATGTGGTATGTAGAAGAGGTGTGAAGGGCATTTGGGTATCACCAGTGAGACAACGGAGAAGGCAATGGCACCCCACTCCAGTACTCTTGTCTGGCAAATCCCATGGACGGAGGAGCCTGGTGGGCTGCAGTCCATGGGATCTCAGAGAGATCCTAGGATTCGGGCACGACTGAGCGACTTCACTTTCTCTTTTCATTTTCATGCATTGGAGAAGGAAATGGCAACCCAGTCCAGTTTTCTTGCCTGGAGAATCCCAGGGACGGGGGAGCCTGGCAGGCTGACATCTATGGGGTCACACAGAGTCAGACACAACTGAAGCGACTTAGCAGCAGCAGCAGCAGCAGGGAAGGGTCATCAGGAATGATTTCAGCTGGGGAGGGAGGAGGGAGGAGGGTTCAGGATGGGGAACACAGGTATACCTGTGGCGGATTCATTTTGATATTTGGCAAAACTAATACAATTATGTAAAGTTTAAAAATAAAAAAAAAAAAAAAAAAAGGAAGTGTACCATATACTCCTGTTAAGTTCTCACTACAATCAAGATAGTAAGTATCTGTCATCCCGAAGTTTTCCTGTCCCTCTTGGTAACTGCTCCTTCCTGCCCCTCTCCACTATCTTCATCCTCCTGCTCCCAGGAAGCCACTAATATGCTTTCTATAAGGATCCAGGTTGTCTTCTTACTGAGTTTTGAGAGTTCTTACATATTCTGGGGGAAAATTTTCTTCAGCAATCATACAATTTGTGAGTATTTTCTACCAGTCTGTGCCTTCAGTGTGGGTCTGTCTGACCTTTTCTTATGATCAAACTGGGGTTACAGGATTTGGGGAGAAATATCACAGAGGTGAGGTGCTCTTCTCATGGCACCATACTGGGGTGCATGCTAGCAGCATAACTTATCGCTGGTGATGTTGATATGGATCAATTGTTTATGGCGGTGCCGGCCAGATTTCTCCACTACAAGGTTTCTATATTCTTTGGGAGTCGATAAGTCTCCCAAAGTATCCCATACTCAAGGAGAGAGAGGGTAATTAAATTCTATCTCCTGGAGGGGCAAACATCCACATATATTTAGATTTTTTCTGTAAGGAAGTTATCCCTCATCCCTATTATTTATTTACTCATTCACTTAATTATATCATTATAAACTCATGTATATTTGTGCGGTTTTGATATGTTTCCATCCTTTTTTGTTGCACTTCCTAACTTTCTGTGCACTACAAAATACTCCACGCTCATCTTGTAGTTTCTCTATCCCAGCTCTAGAGTTAACTGTTTCCTCAAGGATCCCTGCTTCATTGAGTTGGAGAACAGTATTTAGATATAAATATCTGAATAAAGAATGTGTCCCATTGTTAGCGATGTTACTGTTTTAAGGCATGAGAGGTATTTTTTAAATTTTTCTTGCAAGGTTCTGTGTATTTCAGAGGGAGACTGAAAAATTGACTATTAGCCAGTTACGTGAAAGAGTTCTGCTAGAAGTGTGATTCATGAACCATCAATATCGGCATCACATGGGTGTTTGTTAGAACTGCAGATCTTGAGCCTCATCCCAGACCTACTAAATCAGAAACTGAGTTGGACCCAAGACTTTGTGTTTTAACAAGCACTGTAGGTGATTTTTCACATATTGAAATTTGAGAACAAATGATAGAAGGAGCAGCCTACAGAAGCATATTTTGTACTCCAGTTCCTCCTATAGGTGGTGCTCCAGACAACTGCCAAGTTAGATGGCTTCTTAATCCAGCTATGATCTCAGTCCTTGGATTCCTACCATTCTGATGATAAGGACACATCATACAAGCAAGAATACACAGGCTAGACAAAAGAAGTAAAAACAAGACCAAAAGAACCAATAGTCAATGAAATAATAGTAAACCAAATCCAGCAGCACATACAAAGGTCTATATAGCATGACAATTATCCCAAGAATGCAAGGTTGGTTTCTGCCCCAGCTCGGGTGTGATCTTCCTCTAGTCCAAACCCAGCACTGGGTTTTAAATCTTGTTTTCCTAACACAGCTGGCAGCAGTTGCCTTCATAATTCCTGGGCTTCCTTTCTAATGACACTCCCTTCCACATAACCACTCTCAGCTTAAAGGTACCAGGCGTTACCATCTATGAGATAGGCCTATTCAATATGCTTTCTTCCACACATCGGAGGTCAGGTTTTGTTTTGTTTTGCTAATTGCATGCCAAGCTGTCACCTAGAGCTTAGTGAAGGGTATGAACATACCCATAAATTATCCAGTATTCAAAGGTGATTTTGATATTCCTATCAGAAGCCTCTTTATGCTCAAATGAGCATGCAGTATTTTGCAAAGGTAAGCATTCTGAGGGAGCTGTTAATTATTTGAAACAAGGATGCTTGGGTGACTGCAAACAGCAATGAATAAATCCCCTGAGTAGCTCAGATGGGACATGGTTTTATAGTTACTGGGGCAGAGGGGCGGAGGAACTCACTTGGGAAGTATTTAAAAAGTAAGAGTGACCCACTTAATTGTTTCACAATTCAAAAGTGCTCACAGGGACAGCAATGAGGTTCAAAGGGAACACTAGGGATTTTGGGGTCCCTGATAGGGGCAGAGTTCTCCCTGGGCAACACTGTTGTTATTGAGGAGTAAGGGTGGTGTCATGAGGGCAACACTGAGTCACAAGTTGAACTCTTAAAATATTGAATTAAGGAAATTCTTCTGAGGTATGGGAGAAGGGGACATCTCAGAATCTCAGCTCATCAGCGAATCTCAGATCCGCTTCCTCTACTGGTTTCAGTACTCCTTGCAGGTGGATCTGCAGGTGGTTTTAACTCAAGGTCAAGCCTGTCCCAAATTCTGAGCCAATCTCAACAGGCAAAGGCAGGGCTTTTCAAGCATTCATCTTTTTGTCCTTTCATTTATTAGCACATGAATGGTGATAGGTATTGTTCAAGGAATGAAGGGATAAGAGAATATAAAAGTCATGGTCCCTCCCTCAGAGTTAATTCACTGCTTGGAAATGGACCCATAAATAACCCTAATCTTCAATTTGTTCTTCCAGGCCCTGCCCTGCTCCAATTAGTCTCTGCCTGACTCTGGCTTAGCTCAACAAATCCAGCCCTACAAGCTCCCCATTCTAGCCCCACACTGCCAGGAAGCGTTAGTGCCTTGTGCCCAGCTCCCAAGTTATGAGATGGTCTCACCAACAGCAGGGTGAATAAGGAGGAGTATTGGAGGAAAAGGAGGCAGGACCTAGGGAGAAGGCAAGATTGTCAAGACCAGTCACAGTTGCAGGACAGAAATAACATTTGATAGGACAAAGGAGAAAGGGAGCAAAGCAGGAGGTCTGTTCACACTTGTATCTTCATTATCTAAAACTTTAAATTTTAACTTTGTCAATAAAAATGCAGTTTGGGGACTTCCCTGGTGGTCCAGTGATTAATAATCCACCTGCCAATGCAGTGGACATTGGTTCAATCCTTAGTCCAAGAAGATCCCACATGTTGTGAGGCCACTAAGCCTGTGCGCCCCAACTACTGAAGCTGCACCGTCGAGGCTGCATGCCACAACTCCTGCAGACCGCGCACCCTAGGGCCCCTGCTCCTCAACAGAGAAGCCACCACAGTGAGACAACTGTGCGTTGCAACAAGAGGAAGCCCACACACAGCAATGAAGGCCTGGTTCAACCAAAAAAAAAAAGATAAATAAGGAGTTTTGTGTGATTCCCAACATTGTATAGAGGTGAGGACTGGGGATGTGATGTCAACCCTAACCCTAACCCAGGTAAAAGGGACCCCTGTCGGGACCCCCGACCTGCAGAAGAACCTGTCCTTCTCCCACACACATATACACAAACACTTCACAGTGACTTTGTTAAAACTTTCTAAGTGCTTCTCTGGTGCTTAGGACCAGGCTGAGCTGTCCTGGTGGATGCCTTGACCTCAGACGGGACTTCCATAGACCCTGGCCTTGTTTCTCCCCTTGGAAGCTCTCTCTGACCTTCCACGCATGCCTGGAGTTGACCAGATGTCCCCTTTTTCCTTTCCAGGAGAGCAGCCTGGCAGTCCAATTACTTCTGCTGGGCTGGCATGGGATTTCTTTTGCATGAGATGTAGCTGCCCAAACAGTACTGACATGCTGAGTGTGATACTCCCACAAATGTACCACTAAGAATGAGTTCCTGGCCCTGGGCTACTAACGTCCACTGTTGGCCCTCAGGGTTGATGTGTGTGTGTGTGTGTGTGCGTGCGCATGCGCACGTGCATGCACTTAGGGTCACTCATCCATGTTCTGACCATGATACTGGCTTTAGACTACCAACTCAAAGATAGTGGGATGATGACCCACCCTACACACTCCCCTCAAACTTCACACCAGTTGAATCAACAGATGGTCATGCTTATCTCCTCTGGGGCTTTTGAGACCAGCTGGCAACTCTGCAAGGTCAATGGACCTTCTGATCGATTATGTCCTCTCTAGTCAACATGATGACATATGCACCCCTGGGTTGGTCATGAACTGTATTGGACCATGCGGACATTCCTATGCAGAAGAGACTGTTTTTCTTGCTCTGCCATGGACACCTCATCTATCTTACGAAAGACTTTCTTGGTTTTATGATTCACTTTCAGTTCTAGTCCATCTATTTCAACTAGAGGGTTCAGGGAAAGAGAGAGAAAGAGATTAAAATGACCTGAAGGAATTAAGTTTGGGGGAGAGTGAATGGATTCAGTAAGAAAATAGTTAAGGAATCAAATTTGTTCTCTTTGGAGAAGAGACAGTAAATGGATGGTTTAATTGTTGACTTCAAGTATGAGCAGTGATTTAATGCAAAGAATAAAGACAAATTATTCTTTATGTCTGAAAAGACTAACAAGAGGGGATGAAATTTAATTAGAGCAGGAGAGATTTCAGAATGACAAAGGGTAATCAGAAAAATTCTCCCCACCCCAGGGGACATTTGGAGGAAATCAGACAACCATTCACTCAACTTATGATCTCCTGAGAATTTTCAGGGTTTTTTTGCGGGGGGTGTTGAGGGGGAAGTTGGAGGATGGGGAAAGAGTGCAGGTTTGGTCCCAGTTGTTTTTTGTCCAGGTGTTCAGCCTCAGCTCTTGTGTAAAGAGTTTAGCTGCTGTCGTGAAGAGATTATGTGTACATGCTGGTGGCCAGATAGAACCTGGCACATTTAAGAAAGAGAAAGAAGCTTGGTATAGCTGGAGAATAATACTGGCAAGAGATGGGACAGAGAGGAGAGCTGGGGCCACGTTACCATGTGACTTCTCAGCCCTTTAGGAAGATTCAATTTATTCTCAGAGCAAGGAAGAACATCTGGGGATTTCCCTGGTGGCCCAGTGGTTAAGACTCTGTGCTCCCAATGCAGGGTACACGGGTTCGATTGCTGGTTGGGGAACTAAGATCTTGCAGGCCACAAGGCACAGCCAAAAAAAAAATTTTTTTTGAAGGGTTTTAAGCAAGAAAATGACATCTCAGATTTGCCCTTTGAAAGATGATTCTGGCTGAAATTTGAGGAATAGATTGGCAGGACTTTTTATGAAGGCAGGAAGGCTAGTTAGGAACGATTCTGGTGACATCATGGTGACCTGACCCAAGAGGTAGCAGGAGAAATAAAGATATAAGGGGTGGTTGGCAGAGGTGTCTTGCAGGTGGAATGAACAGAGTTTGTGACTTACTGTATAAAGCTCCAGATGAGAGATAGAGATGGTGATGGAGGGGAAGACTCAATGGAGGCTTCTATCCTTTTCCCTTCAACAATGTTTAATGGGGGTGTGCCAGCTTCCTAGGATTGCCTTTACAAAGCACTACAAACTGTGTGGCTTAAAACAGTGGACACTTATCCTTTCAGATTTTTGGAGGTCAGAAGTCTCCAATCAAATATTGGCAGTGCTGTGCACCTTCTGAAGGCTATAGGGATGAACCTGTTCCAGGCTTCTCTCATAGCTTCTGGTAGGCTCAGGTGTTCCCTGGCTTGTAGATGGCCATCTACTCCCTGTGTCTTTTCACATGGTATTCTTACAGTACTCATGTCTTTGTCCAAAGTTCCCTTTTTTATAAGGACATCAGTTATATCAGAGATATAACTGATGTGCCCATCTCTTGACTTGTAGCAACATGAAACAGGAAAGGTACACGAGTCTTGCTGTAGTTAGCAGCAACATCTTTTTCCTTGAAAATCGTTGCCTTTGCCATCAGCCCAGGTTTCCTATAAGCTAAATTGCACTGAAGTTTCCAAATACTTTCCAACACCACCTCCTTTCCCTCCAAATCCCAAGACTGATGGTAATGTGATCTTGGGGGAATCTGGGGCAGAGGGACTCTCAGGCCTGGCTGTGCTGGAGTGGGAGCTGCAGGGGGCAGGGCTGTGGGTGGTGTAATGGCCCGCTGGGCGGTTGATCCAGCCTGCTTTGTGCCTGTTGCCTGGTGACATGCAGAGGCCCCTATCTCAGAAACACACTCGGGCTTGCTATTGGTTCAGTGCTGGCATTTGTTGACAATAGACACTTCCCTGGCCCTAGACTCTGAAAGAGACCTTGGGAGCTTGAGTTTCAGGCTACCCTGCTTGTCCAAATGCAGTTCCTTAACTCTTTATGTCCCTGGCTGGAAGGCCCAGCTTTTGCCGTCAGGGCACCGTGTGCTCAGCCCAGCTCTACACTCTGCTCTCTGCCTCAGAGTGTGCAGCTGGGCTGGGGGGCTTTCTTTTCTACTCTGCTTCTGTGGAAGGACAGAATTTTCTTCCCTTCTCACCTCTTTCTGGGTTATCTTATAAGATAGTTTAAACAAACAGACTTTGTTGGCTTAACAAGTCATCTGAGCTTAGCTAGGAGGGGCAGTCAATGTTAGCAGAAAGGCTTGTTGTGTCAATGAGCTTTTCTGAAGAACCTGAAAAGATCTGAACCTCTTCTTGCAATGCTCAGGAATCTGTGGATGAGACCTTCACCTTCCTGGGATGGAGCTGGGGCCAGGCAGGAGAAGAGAGATTAGAAAGAGACTGAGGTAACTATGGGGGAGGCAAAACAGGCAGGCAACTAGTCAGAGAAAGGACTCTGGATACCTCCAAGGTGGAACCTATTGGATCAGTGAGTGAATCCATGGACCAAAGGGATGGATCCCATTTGCGGAGGTCAGTTCTCCATTTGGTTGAGTACCTGGCTTCCAGGCTTCTCAGGCAGCTCCCCAGGCCCTCCCCATCTCCTTCCTCCTCATCTACCTCGGGAACTCTTTAGAGAACGGGTCAGCTGAGGGTCGGGCTGGTGACAAGCTGAATGAGGGCAGCTGCAGTGAGACTACAGTTTGTCTAGTTAAGAGAAAGAGAGTTCTGGCTGGTTCCTCAAAGGGCCCCATCCTGATCTTCCAAACCCAGCGCCACCTGGAGGCATGTTCAAGCCCAGCCTCCTGGTAAAGCTCCTACCCCCATTCCCCATACCCTGGTGCCTCTCTCTCCTTCCACCTGTAACAAAACCACTTGCCTTTAGGCAGGAAAAGCAGAAGATCTTGCAAAGACCAAGCAAGGCTGTGTGTCAGGCTTGAGGAAACCCTGAGAAATGGGAGGAAGGGAATGGTCTTCCATCCCTTCGGCTGACCCTTGAAGCCAACTGCCCATGTCTGACCTACAGTTTAAGAGGAGGCCCTAAGAACATCTCAAGAAGGAAAGGAAGTACTAAGTGTTCCAAGCTGTGTCCTCAAGATTAACTCTCCTACATCTACAGTAGCCAGCACTCTGGAGCAAGTAGGGTTTGGAACTGGGGCCAAAGTGCCATGATGCCACGGCCAGGAAGACACGCGCACTGTGGACTTGTGATCTGCGGGTCACAGGGATTTCTGTTGGGCCTTCTGGAGCCCAGATGTCTGGTTGTCTGTCTGAAGGGCACCACTGGTTTGGATGCAGTAAAAGGACCCCTCACTCCCTACCTTGGTTCAACAGGGCTGGGGATCACATTATGCAGCTTCTTTTGTTTTCCTAGATCATCTTTCTGCCAGCAACAGTTGCTCCTTGGGGTGTGTGGTATGACTCTCCCTTTTCTGTGCATCTGAGATCCAAGGAAAAGGAGCCCTTTATGCCCAAGGCAAGTGTAATGTGCCAGCTAAGAATGCAGTAGCCCCTTTGCCATCACAAATTTCCAGTCATTTGGACTAAGAACCAGTACGATATAGCCCCTGAAATGGGCACAGAGGGATTTTAATCAGAAAGAGGAGACCGACCCTAATTTAAGCACAATCACTTTCAAACATTTTATTTGTTTTTGTTTTTGGCATTATTGAGAATGGAGGAAGTGTTGGAATGTGGTAAGATCCATTCCAATACTAAAAAAGGAAGGAAGGTGGACTTCAAACAGCATGGCCTAGTGACCTTGAAATCAATTCTGAGAAATATTGTGAAATAAAATTCTTGCTATAACAAAGAACGATGGACAGCGAGTACCACAACAGAAGTGTGTTGTCTCCCAGATCTGGGGGCTAGAAGTCTGAGGCCAAGGTGTGGGCCAGGGTGGTCTTTCTCAGGGAGAATGTGCTCCATGCTTTTCTCCTGGCTGCTGGTGGTTTGCTAGCAATCCGCAGTGTTCCTTGAGAAGTATCACTCCTAGCTCTGCCCGGATCATCACATGATGTTCTCCTGTGTCCAGATTTCTCCTCTTTATAGGGACCCCAGTCATATTGGATTAGAAGTCTACTTTAGTATAACCTCATCTTAAGTAATTACTTCTGCAATGATCCTATTTCCAAATAAGGTCACATTCTAAGACACTGTGGATTAAGACTTCAACACATGAATTTGGGGGAAGCACAACCATGCTCAAGCTTTTGAGCATTTTATAAATTAATCAATCAACTCTAGAAACTAAAGTAAGTCCACTAAGAACAAGCCATGTCAGTCTAACCATTTCCTGATGTCATAGGGCACAGGCTTTCCCACTTGGTAAAGAATCCACCTGCAATGCAGGAGACAAGGGTTCAATCCCTGGGTCGGGAAGATCCCCTGGAGAAGGAAATGACAACCCACTACAGTATTCTTCCCAGAGAAATCCCATGGACAGAGGGGCCTAGTGGGCTACAGTTTATGGGATTGCAAAGAGTTGGATATGACTTAGCAACTAAACAACAGCAACAACTGTCATAGGGCTAATCATGGGTTACCTTCAGGGATGGGCAGGGATCAGAGCCCAAAAACCCCTTGCTGCTGCTGCTGCTGCTAAATCACCTCAGTCGTGTCTGACTCTGTGCGACCCCATAGACGGAAGCCCACCAGGCTCCCCCATCCCTGGGATTCTCCAGGCAAGAACACTGGAGTGGGTTGCCATTTCCCTTTCCAATGCATGAAAGTGAAAAGTGAAAGTGAAGTCGCACAGTCGTGTCTGACTCTTCGCGACCCCATGGACTGCAGCCTACCAGGCTCCTCCATCCATGGGATTTTCCAGGCAAGAGTACTGGAGTGGGGTGCCATTGCCTTCTCCGAAAAACCCCTTAGGCCACACCAAAGGAGGATGGATGTTTGCCTGCATAAAATAAGTGACCTCTCATTTGTTCCAGGGTCTCTACAACTGAGAAGTGAAACAGTTTGGTGAGAAAATGAACCCCCAACTGGCTTTAACATTTGGCCTGGTGAGCAAGAAGCTATCATAGTTACTAGCATGGCAATCAGGGAGCTTCCCAGGGGGTGCTAGTGGTAAAGAAGCCACCTGCCAATGCAGGAGAGGTAAGAGAGGTGGGTTCGATCCCTCAGTCGGGAAGATCTGCTGAAGGAGGGCATGGCAACCCACTCCAGTATCTGTGTCTGGAGAATCCCATGGACAGAGGAGCCTAGTGGGCTACAGTCCATAGGGTTGGAAAGAGTCAGACATGACTGAAGTAACTTAGCACACACACACAAAGCATGGCAGTCATATATATCCAGGAAGGCAGTTCTCAGAATCATTTATAACGAAATCTCTAAAGCCTGGAAAACAATCTCCTATCACTTCCTTTGTCATCATACTACTTCCTTTTAATTTCCAAGCCTCATTTGCACCTCTTCCCACAGTCTATGAACGAAAGCAAATGTCTGCCTTCGCCAGGAATAACAGTGCAAGGGAGTGTGGGTGGTAGGGCCCTAACGCCCAAGCTGGGCCTCCATTTCCCGCCATTGTTCCCTCAGTCGGGTTTCCAAACACTCGTTTGGGCTGTCCTGGGGGGAGTTTTTCCAGATAAAAAATGGCCTGGTTGTCTGCCAGTGATTCAGGCAGGTTCACAGCCCCAAACCTGTTTTATCTTTCATGCTTATCACTTATCATCAGCTGCCAGGAGACAGACAATAGGGGCAAAGAGGCACGTTGGCTGGGCCGGGTCTTAGGTAACCCCAAGGGTTTTAGAGGCCTTCAAACAACCAGACTCGGCAGTCTCACCAGGTTAGTCTAGGTCCCAGGCCAGAGGTCCTTTCTCATTAACGCAGTGGGGATTCAGTGAGTTCCCTTGGCAATGTAGCATCTCCCTGGGGCTCATGATGGCAGAAACAGACCTCTCTGTATAGGTTGATTTGTCCCCTCTCTGATCTGCTGTCTCAGGAAGCCCCTGACATGACTGAGCACTCAAGTGTCCAGGGAAGAAGGGGATCTGAAGGGCCTTTTAGAAAGTTATTGGTTTTGGTTTTGCTTGTTTGTTTTCCCTGGAAATTTTGGTTTAATTTAGAAGTAACCCGAATGGTGAAATTAGCGAAATCTGAATAAACTCTGGGTTTCCCTGGTGACTAAGTGTAAAGAATTTGCCTGCGATGCAGGAGACTCAGGAGACGTAGGTTCGATCTCTGGGTCGAGAAGATCCCCTGGAGAAGAAAATGGCAACCCGCTTCAGTATTCTTGCCTGGAGAATTCCATGAACAGAGAAGCCTGGCAGGCTACAGTCCATGGGGTTGCAGAGAGTCAGACACAACTGAGCGTCTGGACTATACTAATGTTAATTCCCTGGGTTTGATATGATACTAGTTAGGCAAGGCTACTTTATTTTTTTTTGCAGCTTTCTGTGAACCTGTAATTATTTTAAAATAAACAAGTTATTTTTTTTTTCTAAAGTACTCGTGATGGCTCCCCAAAGTCTAGTCAATACACCTTGTCTTTGAAAAAGGTATAGAGCCTGATAGCTGAAAGCACAGGATTTAGGCCAGACAGGTCTCAAGGCCTGTGCAGGCTTTCCGCCCACCAGCTGTGTGACCTTGGGCATGTTACTTCATCCTTCTGAGCTCGGTTTCCTTATCTACAAGAGACATCTTAGTGCTTCCCTGATGGGTTGAGTGTGAAGATAAATGAGGTAACTCAAGGAAAGCACCTAACAAGGTAGATGGTAAAGCACTAAATGTCCCTTGAAAATGATCGTCTGTGGAATAGAGGAGCTGTGCATGTGTTTTCAATGGTGGGTCACAAGCTCAGAAAGTCCTGTGTAGCTGAATTTTTTCATGGTGTGTGGGGAGGATCTACACGTGGATGTGACTCAAATATGAGTCAAACGCCTATGGAAGAACTGCTTGAGTTTGGCCCCAATTTTTTATCCCTATAAATTGTCCAAAGTCCCAAGTTTCCTAACGTGGAATTCGATTAAACAGTTAGCATCTCAGAATAAGCAATATACAGTTTCCACTGCCAACAGCAGTTCGCTGAAGCCTACCAGCCAGCCAGGCGGCTGGAGCTGAGGTGGTGTGGGAAGCCTTGGGGGCTGAAAGGTGTTAGGTAGGCCCTCTGGCCCCCAATTCCTGAGTGAGAGC
The DNA here is from genome assembly GCF_029407905.1 of Bubalus kerabau. NCBI lineage: Eukaryota > Metazoa > Chordata > Mammalia > Artiodactyla > Bovidae > Bubalus > Bubalus kerabau. The sequence continues at coordinate 39,561,158 of NC_073638.1, forward strand.
TCATTCAGGGTTGACACATTTTTGTGAAATATCCCAGGCACCTACATTCCAGAAAGAAAGGGAGCCCCCCTTGTGCAGAGGATGCATCATAGACACCCACAAGCACCTCCTGGAGATTGAAGGATAGGTCCCAAAGCCGCTCTTGCCATATGCTTTCAGGTCCTCTTCCCCTTCCAAAGCCCTTTATTCCAGACGTCCTGGTTACTCATCAGGTCTCAGACATCACCTGGTTTCTCCAACCAGGCTGTGCATCCACCTGGAGAGCCCTGCCTTCCACCCACTCCTTCAGTGTCACACACCTCAGCTGGTTCCATTCCACCCATTTTTCAAAGCTTCCATCAAATGTGTTACCATTGCCACTCACAGGTCCTCTCTCCTCCCGATTCTCCTAGGTCCTGGTTTGCCTGGCTCCACCTCCATGCTCTGGGCATTACCCTCATGGCCTGTGGGGAACATGCCTTGATGCTTCTTCTCTGTCCTGCTCCTGCTACAGAAACTCTTGGCTTGCATGCTGCAGGACAGAGTTCTCAGGACATAATCTACCTTCTAACAGGAGAGCACAGACCTTGGTTTGTCATAAGAGCTGATGTGCTTTAGTATCTTCACAGCCCCTTCCGTTGGTGAACCTGCGGTCTAGGAGGAGATGACACATACATATTCAGGTTATATGACTGACAAATTGATGGCCTATCCCCTATTTTTTAGACTGTGTCAGCCTTTATCTCCCCTGATAGCCCTTTTGCAATCTCAACGGTAGTTTCCCTACATTGCATTGTACTTATTTTCTACATTATCAGCCGTGAGGCCTTCTAGGGTCGTGTAGCATGATTTCACATTTTGTGTGTTTCTGCAGTTTAATCTCATTCCTGGCGCAGGTGTCACTGTCTTCCTATCTCTTGACTTGGGTTCTTACCACAGCTTCCTCACAGCTCTTGGCTTCAGAGCTCTCCCTGGTTTGATCCATTCTTCACACTGTAGTCACAGTGATCTTGGGCCACAGATCTTGAGTCTATCCCTTGCCTAAGATCCTCAGTGGCACACCATGACCTTCCGGATGAATCAGAACATCTAAGCCTGGTATTCCAGGTCCTCCCACTATATCCTGCACATTCTATCATTCTATACTTTAGCAACATTCTCTGTTCCAGCAACAAGTGGCTGCTTGCAGATTCCTACACACTTGTCCACTCCTCGGCTCTGGGCCCCTGTTCTTTTGTCTTTTTTGAAAATATGCTGTCTCCCCCTCTTCACTGGGATGACTTCTACTGATTCATCAAGGCTCAACCTGGGTAGAGCTCACACAGGCAGTCTGAACCTGAACTCGTATGACAACCCTCTCCTTATGTTTTGGTTTTCATTGCTAGACCTGAATTTCATGGGGACAACCAAGATGTCCTCTCCAGCTGAGCTTAGCTAGGAGGGGCACAGGACCCAGAAAACAAGAGTTACTCAGTAAATAGTTATTTAAATAAATGAATGAGTGAGTGAATGATTAATTATAAAGTACTAGGATGTATTAAGTGCCAAATGAGTAGTACAGACAATGAGTGTAAGAGAAAGGAGGAAGTGGTCACTTCCAGTTGGGAGAGCCCCAAAGAGCTTCACAGATAAGAAGAATTTTATGCTGGGCCTTGCAGGATGAGATAACACATGGGAAAGTGTTGGCCCAATGCCCACCTGCCTTTGGTGTTGAATAAGAGTGAAATGAATCTGATTTGGCTAGGTGGAGAGAAGTGGAGAGGACATTCCATGGGGGCAGGTGGTGGGGGCAAAGGTTTCAAGGTGGAAAAACAGAAGGCAAGTTCAGGGAACAAGCAAAAGGCCAGTTTGTCTGGAGGAAAGGATTTTAAGTGGGGTGGACAAGTAGATTGAAAATGTGGGCAAGGCAGGCTGTGGATGATGCCGAGATGTCTCATACTCAAAATATTCATACTCGGTGCCCAGAGTGGCCAATGTACAAGGGTCACAATGCTGCCTGCACCTGTCTAGTCCATCAGGGAGGTGTCAATTTGAACTTGATTAAGGGAATCTTTGAACAATGCAACAAAACACTCAATACTCAGGACTGCGAGATAGGGACAGAGTGGGTAAGGTACAGAATTAGGTCATCATTTAGTGCTTCTGTAGTGTGAACAATAGAGCAAAATAGTTCTGCCTTTTCCCTGCCTTTCTAGTTTTGCCTGAATCAAAGAACAGCTGAGTTGACCTAGGGAAAAAATTACTCTAAGCAGGAAATGCAGTAGGGAGGGGAATGGGAAATCCCAAAGTAGTGCCAAGAGAGGAAGCAGTCAGTGCTGCTCAGGCTGGGAAGAGGGGCCTGCTTGTCCCACTTGGCTCCTGGTCCGCTCTTGGGAACAGCCCATCTGTAAGGTGCTGGACAGCAGGATGGCGACAGATGGGCCTGTGGCATGGCACGTTCGGAGCCAACACCAATGTTACATCGTGTTTGGAGAAAGAAAGCAGGGGATGTAGCAGGGAGCTCACAGGAGAGCTCTGAACCCTCACAAACCCCACCTGCATCCTGTGTCTGACTCAAAGGAGATGGCACGCTGCAGTGAAAGAGGGATGGGCAAGGAGTTCTGAGCCAAGAGCTTCCTGCTCCACATCTCTGCTACATGGGGTGCACTGGCCATTGAAACTCCCTAAGATGTGGTGTTCTTTCTCTTCTGTTGTTCTAATGAGAGAGGGGGTTAAGGGTTCCTTCCAGATCTCAAGTTCTATGACTCTCCCACAATTTCCTCTAAGAAACAGAACCGATAGGATGTGTATCTATGGAAGCTGCTGTGTTACAGGGAATCGGTGCTTGTGGAGGCTTGCTACTCCAATATGGGCAGGGTGGGTCGGCAGGTAGGAGATCCAGGGGAGCTGATGCTGCAATTTGTTTGATGGCTGTCTGCTGTAGACCAAGGAGGAGCTGAGGTTGCAGATGAAGCCCAAAGGCAGGAAGCTGGAGAATTATCTGGCAAGTGCGGGGAAGCCAGTTCTTTTAGTCTACTCAGGCCTTCAACTGATTGAATAAGGCTCACCCATGTTAGGGAGGGCAATCTGCTTTTATCAAGATCCACCGATTGAAATGTTAACCTCATCTAAATACCCTCACAGCAAGACCCAGAATAATAGTGGACCAAATATCTGGGCACCCATGTCCCTACCAAGCTGACACATAAAATAAGCCATTACACCTGGTTATCCAGCTTTAGATTCCCATTCCGGATTTCACTCATCTTTTGCTCCAGACACGAAAGAACATTCCCTGTACCTGCCCTGTATTTTTGAACCTCTGTTACTTTGCTGATGCAGTGCCTTCCACTCCAAATACCCTTATGGTCTATTCCTCAGTTCCGTTTATTGAAATCCTACTTTTCCTTCCTTATACCACCTACTCCTGAGAAAGGTGTCATGTTCTAGTGAGAAATCTCAGATAATTTCTACAACCTCTGTATGCCTCAATTTCTTCTTTTGTAAAATCGGGATAGTGCTTCCTCATATAGTAAAAACTGCATGAACCAATCCATATAAGACAGAACAGTATCTGACAGTCACATGCATTGATTTTTTTTTATTATTATTCTCTACCTAATCCCCCATTCCCTACTAGAAATGTGTGAAGAAGAATAGTGGTGAGTGAAAATCGTGCAGTTGTCTTCTAGGTAGAGTGCTTTGAAAATAGACATCTACGTGCAAACTTTACTTTTGTTCTCACCTGTCATTTGTATCTCAAAGGTCTTGAACATCCAGTGGTTATAAGATTTACTGTCAAGGGTTGCAAACACAAAACAATGTCTGCTCTATTCACAAGCATTAAAGGATGCTGAAGGATAATTATGATCATATGTGATTTTTGTCTCATGCACTGACTCAACATAGAATTTAAACAGTGACTCTGCTTTGTCAGTTTGATTTTAACTACTAAATCCTTTCTCCGGGGGTTTATTGAGGAAGCCCTGGGGCTGGGTGGGGAGGGGCCAGCAAAGTGTCTGTCCTGGGCGAGGGGGAGATGCTCTTGGTTTTTTCACTCCTCGCTGGTGGTTCACAGCATGGATGTCTAGGACTGTAGAGCTCTCAGAAACGCTCCAGTTCCAAACCTTAAAGGGCTGCTTTCTGGCTGAATTACTAGCAGTTTAGCAACTGTATTTCAATAGCTTATAAGCCATTCATTATTGTGGGGAAATGTAAATGAGGGACTCTGAGCCCACAAGGGGCAAATGCTTAATCAAGTGGGTGTCACCCAGGCATGAAGGCTACAGAGATGCAAATGGTCAACTTGAGACAACACCTATTTGTGCCTGAATGTCACCTTCAGACTTCAATGGGGAAAATGGCCCAGAGGACCCTTGATAGCTGAAGAGAGGTGAAGCAGAAGAGAAGTGAGCAGAAGCAGAAGAGAGGTGAGCACCATTGTTGGAAATGAACGTGGAGATTGTAAGCCCCCTATGTGATCTTGTTGACTGCATTTCAGGAGCTGTCAGAAACCTAGCCCAGTGAAGGACGAAAACTTTGTAAGAGTTCACTTACAAAGCTGAAGCTCCAATACTTTGGCCACCTGATGTGAACAGCCAACTCATTGGAAAAGATCCTGATGGTGGGAAAGATTGAAGGCAGAAGGAGAAGAGGGCGACAGAGGGTGAGATGGTTGGATGGCATCACCAATTCAATGGACATGAACTTAGCAAACTCTGGGAGATGGTGATGGACAGGGAGGCCTGGTGTGCTACAGTCCATGGGGTTGCAAAGAGTCAGACATGACTTGGCAACTGAAGAAACAAACAAAGAGTCCACTATCTGTGTGGTTTTCCCTGTGTTATTCGCAGCTTATTTTCTCTCTGGCTGTGCTGTTAGGAACAGCAGAGGCGCAATGTGCAAACTTCTTTTTAAGGCGAGCCAGGAAAACTAACTGGAGTGGCTACCTCCCTCCTCATCGCGCTTGAGTGGGGATGAAAAGGGCTGTAAGAGATTCAATACATGGAGGCAGTTGCTGGAAGACCAAGCCTGAAGCCCTGGGACCTGCTGTAAACCAGCAGAGAGAGTTTAACTAGCAGGCATGGGCCAAGAAGGCCCTAGTTCCAAGTAGTGTGATGTTCTGTGTGAGGTGCTTCAACAACCATATTCAACTTAAAATGCCTATCCCCTTGGTTCCTATAGTCTTCCCTGGTAGTTCAGATTGTAAAGAATCCCCCTGCAATGCGGGAGACCTGGGTTCGAGCCCTGGGTTGGGAAGATGCTTTGGAGAAGGCAACGGCTACTGACTCCAGTATTCTGGCCTGGGGAATCCTCATGGACAGAGGAGTCTGGTGGGCTACTGTCCATGGGGTCGCAAAGAATTGGACACAACTCTATGGGGTTGCACAGAGTCGGACACGACTGAAGCGACTTAGCAGCAGCAGCAGCAGAACAACTTTCACTTTGCTTTCTGTATCCCGTACTAAACTTATTTTTGTATACATGTATATGATTTCTCTCTTAGACCATAAGCTCATTGAAGGTGGGAGACATCCTTAGTTATGTTGTCACTATCAGGGTCTGTCTATCTCAGGGTGTTGCCAGCAGAAGCTACACTTTATCTATCGCTATGTAACAAACCACCCGAAAACTCAGCAGCTTGGAACGACAGTAACTTACTATTTTTCATGGTTGGTCCTTTGGGCTGTGTTTGATGGGGGTAGTTTGCGCTACATGGCATTAGCTGGGACACTAGTTAGGCTGTATTCTGCCGGTCACTTTGGCTGTGCTGGAAGGTCCCAGAAAGCCTTGCTCACCTGTCTGGCTCTTACGTGCTCCTCCTCCTGGCCTCTATCCATCCATTCAGTAATTACAATTCTTTATAGTATGATGGTGGCTTCCAAGAATAAAAGCGGAAGTGGAAGCTGCCAGGCCTCTTAACAGCTACTCTCAAAACTGACACCATGTTCTGTTGGTCAAAGAAGGTTGTAAGGCCAGCCCAGGTTCAAGGGAGGAGAGTCAGACTCTGCTTCTTGATGTGGGAAGGCACGCTTATTTAGGCAGAGGCAGAACTGTGGTGGCTACCTGGAAATTCCTACAAGGCACTTGGTCAGTTTTGTTGAATTTACTTTCCAATGTGAGGACTGGTGAGTGTGACCCCATTACACTTTTCTCCTTTTCATGCATCATTATTTCTTTGTCTCATAAGCCAACAGGCTAAAACAGTGCTATCCAAAAGAAATACAATGTGACTCACAAATGCAAGTCAGGTATATAATATTTAATTTTCTAGTAACTCCATTTAAAAAGTAAAAAAAAAAAAGGATGAAATTATTTTTAATATTATATTTTATTTAATCTATCTAAAAATATCATTTCAACATGTTCTCAATCAAAAATGAATAGAGATAGTTTACATCCTTTTTAAATTTTTTTACTAAATTTCAAAATTCGATGTGAATTTTATACTTATAGCACATCTCAGTTTGGACTACCCAAAGTTTTAGTGCCTAAGAGCCACATATGGGGGCTACCATATCGGACAGCACAAAGCAAATCAATTTATTAATTTTCCTTATATTTAAAATAAGGGTGATAGGGCCTTCCCTGGCCATCTGGTGGTTGGGAGTCCATGTTTCCAATTCAGAGGCCATGGATTCAATTCCTGGTCAGGAAACTGAGATACCACGTGCTGCCCAGTGTGGTCCAAAAAAAGCATAAAAAATTAAATTGAATGGGGAACACATGTATACCTGTGGCGGATTCATTTTGATATTTGGCAAAACTAATACAATTATGTAAAGTTTAAAAATAAAATAAAATTAAAAAAAATAAATAAATAAAAGAAGGGTGATAAAATCGAACAGGTTAAGCACTACAATGCATATTTTAGTGCTATTGTGAATGCAAAATGAGAAAGAACACTCAGCAAGTATCTTGCATACAAGAAGAATTCATTAAATGTCTGAGAATTTTGGGCCTTTATAAAAAAAAGAGTACCATAGACTGGATGGCTTATAAACAGCAGCTTATTTCTCCAGTTGGAAGCTGGGAAGTCCAAGATCTGAACTGGCAGATTTAGTGTCTGGTAAGGGCTCACTTTCTGGTTCCCAGATGGCTGTCTTTTTGCTGTGTCCTCACATTGTGGAAGGAGGTGGGGCTGCTCTCTGGGGCCTCTTCCCTGTGGGCATTAATCCTGTTCATGAGACCCCCTCCCCTCAACCCTCTGACCTAATCACCTCCCATGGGCCCTACCTCCTAATACCATTACATTGGAAATCAGGTTGTAACATATGAATTTTAGGGGACATAAACATTCATCTAAGTTTGGTCCCTTTTCATTGTTTATGGGTATTTTGTTGCCAGAAATGGAAACCCTCTCAAACTTGCTCAAGTTAAGGCCCCATGTCCCTCGAGTTGGAGAGCATTTACAATCTGCTTTTACCTGGTGCTCTTCTCGTTTTTCTCATTTCTCAAGTTTTCTTGAGATTCCTTCTCTCTCTGAATATCTGCTCTGCTTTCCTCTCCCCAATGACCAGCTTCCTTTGTCTACTCACAGTTCATCTAGCTTCCCCAGCCTTTCTTGCTACAACATGACACTTTGATAAACTGTCACCGACTGATAACGTTTGGGTTTTCCATGTTTCCCAACAAATTCCCAAGGGAGGTAATCTGATTGCTTGGCTCATCTTTTTACATGCCAGTTCATGTCCTAACTCACCTGAGAAACACCTGCCTTGGGTTCAGGTGCCCATCCTTGGCCTAGTCAGCTGTGGGCAGGATATGGTACTCGATATGGCCACCTGAAGGGGCTTCCCTGGTGGGCTCAGATAGTACAGAATCTGCCTGCAATGTGGGAGACCTCAGTTTGATCCCTGGGTCAGGAAGATTCCCTGGAGAAGGTAATGGCTACCGACTCCAGTATTCTTGCCTAGAGAATTCCATGGACAGAAGAACCTGGTGGGCTATAGTCCATGGGATCACACAGAGTCAGACACGACTGACTAACACACACACATGATCACCTGGGAATAAGGGGCTGTGGGTGGAGAGATGTGGACAGATTGGCCCTGAATGATATCACAATCCACTGTTTCTCACTGGGATTTCCCAGCTGAGCTCATCAGTGTGACCCTGATGGTAGGAAGGCAGGTGTCTTCTCTTTACTTGGAGATAGCCCCTCCCAACAACAATGCATATAATTGGAGACTATGGGAAGACTGCTTGCTGAAGAAAGCTGCTCAGGTGCAAGGCGTTGCTCAACTAGTGGGAGCAGATGCATGTAGACTTCCTTCTGTAGTTCTTGATAAAGAACTTCATTCTTCGCCTAGTGCTCATCACAACAGATGGATCTAAGGGCTTCCTTTGCTGACAGCCCCTGTAAATCAGTGTTTTCCTAAGTGGAATTTGTTGTGTGACCCTATTGCATTAGAATCAGCTGTGAGTGCTCATGAAAAATGCAAATTCCTAGCCCCAACTGCAGACCTATGGGTGAGAAGCCCAGGGAAGGCGGTCAACAGTCTGCATGTTTACAAGTTCCATAGATAAGTCTAATGCACTGCGAGTTTGAGAACCATTGCACTAAGCTTCCTTTTGTTTGTTCAGTCACTAAGTCCTGTTTGACTCTTTGCAGCCCCATGGACTGCAGCATGCCAGGCTTCCCTGTCCTTCACTATCTCCTGGAGTTTGTTGAAATTCATGTCCATTGAGTTGGTGATACCATCTAACTATCTTATCTTTGGCTGCCTCCTTTTCCTTTTGCCTTCAATCTTTCCCAGCATCAGGGTAAGCTACCCTAGCTTTCCTCATCTATCTCAGACTATTCCATTTCATTAGACTTCATGAAAATCCGTTAGAAGACCTGACATGCAGAACTTATATTTTTTTTCTAGAACTTTCTAGTGAGTCTAAGGTCCATCTATGTATCCTCAAAGGTCCTGGCCACCATCCATTCTGACCTGAAGACCTGGATTCAAACAGGGAGAACCCAAACTTTGCCCCTGACTTGACATTTCTCATGGGATGGCAAAGGGATTTACCTGGTAGCTCTTGTGCAATAAATCAGCACAAATCTCAAGCACCACCCTGGATAGAGGCCCTCCTGGCTGGCAGCCGGAGTCACAGCTCAACGGGATAAGCTCAAAGAAGCCCCAGGCGGGTGGAAGCAGTGCAAGAGGGCAGCCTCTCTGCAGAATCACAATGGAGCCAGTGTTTGCATTAGAGTCAGACAATGACTCCAATTCAAGGGACAGGATGCCAGGGCTGAAGGGTGCCCTGGGTAAAAGGGAGGACCTGGGCCCCTTTCTTGGCTCAGTCTCTGTCTGGAAATGATTCCACTTTGTTTTTAGTCCTATTTGTCTTTCATATCTCTAGGAACACCAATAAATGGCCAATCCATTTATTCCAGGGTAATCACATCTTTTTCACATCTGACCCTAAAAAATTTAGACACTTACTACCTGAGCCTGTCTTTGCTGTACAAAAGCAAGAGATATGCATTCTCCAGATTCTGGAGAAAAAGAAGTAATCTCCTTAACAATGGGTCAGGGTTGACATTCGCCTTTTGCAGCAGTCAATACCAAGTTCTTTTGCAATGCCTCACTGCCTGCCCTGTATCACAGATTTCCAGATATTTTCATTTCTACTCTAGGACAGAAACCATTTGATGTGGGAGCATTTAATGGATTATGCTTCCCTTGTGGCTCAGCTGGTAAAGAATCCACCTGCAGTATGGGAGACCTGGGTTCAATCCCTGGGTTGGGACGATCCCCCGAAAAAGGGAAAGGCTACCCACTCCAGTATTCTGGCCTGGAGAATTCCATGGACTATATAGTCCATGGGGTTGCAAAGAGTCAGACACGACTGAAAGACTTTCACTTTCACTAATGGATTATGTGTTTCATAATCCATTTCCTTTCCGCTAAGCATCTATCTTTAACAGTACCTAAGAGGTCTTCAGAGTAGATAAAATGTAGAAATTTGGTTGCTATTTGGTGCCTGCTTATTCACTGAACAGAAAACTTATTATTCTCTCTCTTTTCAGCCTGGAACTGGATGCATTATATATAAGTTTCCAGACTTTGCCTGAATAGGTCTCACTCTAAAGAGATGACCAAAGAGACAAAAATTAACACAGGCCTGTGAAAATCTATTATTTTATACAAGAGAAGGAGAAAAATGGCCCAATATTCTGGAATCAAATGTAGATTTTTCTCCCTCTGATGTAGATTTTTACACTATGATGTCAAAATATTTTAAGAAATTTTTTGCCTTGTGTTTTCAGTAAACGGAAATAGGGCTTACTGAAAATATAATCAGTCAAATTAGAAGTGACTTTGTGGAATTCAAAATACAGTACATATCAGCATCTATGTTGGATGTTAAAAAAAGTAAATGTAACACTGTAGGAAAGTATATTAATGAAAATAAAAACTGAAGAACTATTAATAGAAAACAAGAAATAATATGTAAATAAGAAATAAAGAATAGCTAGTAAAGAAAACAGATCCCAGGATCTATCTTATTAATACTATTGAGAAGGAAAGCTGAAGCAATAATATGTGAAAATATTCTTGACTTTACAAACAAAATCTAATAAACACAACCTAATTGAGTATGTATTTAGTGCTTTTTATCCAAAATAATCAAAAGACACAATTTATTGGCAATTTTAAAAATTTACAAAATAAGAAATTAATCTTAATCTTGCCTATTCTTAAAAAAAAAGAAAGAGGCTATTAAAAGAAGAAAACAAAAGATTGACCCTTCTAGGCCTTCTCATCACAATGAATGCCTCGAGGTGATGAAGAGTCTACACAGACAAGTAGAGAGAAGGTTATTACCTATAAATCCAGGAAAATTTTCATCTGTGATAATAGAAAGATGTTCTCAGAAATGCAAGAACTACGAAAATGTGCCTCTCATCACTCCTCCTGAAGTTTCCTGAGACTGTTCACCAGAAAATCATGAAACGAGTCCAGAGTAAGATCTTAGGATAAGTAGGAAGAAAGAACTGGAAGTAAGTACTGAAATCAGTTACACACACACACATTCACATAAACGCACACAATTATGGGTTTTGGGGGTTTTTTTGGCCACACTCTTGGCGTGCAGGATCTCAGTTCCCAGATCAGAGATTGAACCCTGGAATCCTACCCACTAGACCACCAGGGAACTCCCAGAGGAAAGGATTATTGTTTTGTTTTCTTTTTCACACATACAATTATTATCCATGGGCGTATAGGGACTTGAATATAGAAAAAAAACTGAATGAATAAATTATATTTTAAATTGTTCCATTAAAGTTACTGGAAATGGGGAAAAGTAGATGAGAAAGCAAGAAACTTAGTTCCTCATTCCATGTAAAGAAGAGTGAAAAAGTTAACTGTTTACTTTCTAAATAAATAATAAATAAACAATGGTTGTCTATTACCTACTTATTATCATTCTGCATGGCTTCAGAGAAGCCAGGAACTACCTTTCCTAGAACCACCTTCCCTGTGTGGTTCTGGGTCAGATCTTGCCCAGGAGAAATGCTTTTGAGAAATCTGGAAGGAGAGGTCATTGTGACCACAAAAGTGGGCAGTCCTGCGACTTTACAGTGGCTTCCCAGTGAGTCCCAAGAACCACCTGCTTTAGACCTTCAGGCTCAGGTCCTGGAGTGGATTCACTGATCTTCCCAGCCTTGCTCTTTGCTGTGCCAGCCCTCGTGCTGTGCTAAGTTACTTCAGTCATGCTTGATTCTTTGTGACCCTATGCCCTGTAGCCTGCCAAGCTCTTGTGTCCGTGGGAATTTGGACAGCCCTAGTTCCTGTATTAAACTTTTCATTCCTGGAATACCTTGACAGTCGTTTTCCTGACTGAAGCCTGGTAATACATTTGACTGTAAGAATTACTTCATAATTCAGTCACCACTCATAAAATTTAAAGTAGGAAGTCTAGTTTCCAAATCAGTGCAGAAGATAAAGGCAAACAAAATACTCTCCATAAACAGAAGATGTAAGGAATAAAGCAAGATGACAGAAGTAACACCAGTCATAACAGTTATGTCCACAAACATTAACACTTTTAAACCCCTTTAAAACTAGGCAAAGATTCAGGTTGGAGCAAAACAATAAAGCAATTCAATGACTGCTCCACCAAAGAAGACTTAAAATGATACTGAAAGATTGAAAGTAAAACAGTGCAGTATGGACATGGCATGCAAACGCAAGCAAAAAGAAAACAAGAAAGTACTTCCCTGGTGGCCCAGTGGTTAAGAGTCTGCCTGCCAGTTCAGGGGATACCAGTTCGATCCTTGGTCTGGGAAGATTCCACATGCCCTGGGGCAACTAAGCCTGTGCACCGCAACTGCTGAGCCTGCACTTGAGAGCCCATGAGCCACAACTATTGAGTCTACATGCCCTAGATCCCGTGCTCTGCAACGAGAGAAGCCACAGCAATGGGAAGCCCACGCACCTCAACTAGAGGGTAGCCCCGGCTCCCTGCAACTAGCGGAAACCCACGCACAGCAACAAACACCAACACAGCCAAAAATAAAGAAGTAAAAATTTAAAAAGGAGACAAGAAAGAATTTAAGGTAATGAAGATTAAACAGGATAATTAGAAGTTTTCAAGTGTTTACACAACTCACTGTAAAAAAGTCCAAACAATATAGAATCAAATAAAAGTAGTGGTAAACACTGCTACCATTTTGATGCTTATCCTTTTAGTCCTCTATCACCTATATATTATCTATCTGTCTATCTTCTATGTTATAGTGACTCTAAGGTGTATCTGTTTTTTAAAGTACCCTTATTTCCTGTACATCTAAGAAAGGAAAACCCTACCAGTTAAATTATGACATGCTGGAAATTGTGAGATGCATACCAATTTTAAATATTAAAAATACTTGAATCTTACAATGGATTTATTCTAATCTATTTTTTATAAGAACTGATTTTTATAAGATTTTTCTTGTTTGTCTATCATACTATCTTCTGTCATTTTCTTTCTTTTCCTAATGATATGACTTGGAAGATTGTTCTGTTTCAGGCTATAATTATCTACCTCAATAGAAATGCTACATGGCATTTCATAATTTGCATCTATCGTCATTTATTCTTTTTTCTAAATGTCAAACAATATTTAGGTTCTTTTCTTTTTTTTTGCAGCGACAAACAATGCTGCAATGATCACTTTATACATTCTTATGGAGCATTTGTGTGCCCGTTTTTCTAGAATAGACAACTCACTCTCTCCTTTAAAACTCTGGTAGAGCTGGCAGATTGTCCTCCACCAAGGCCACATCACGTTATCACCCCATCAATACTTGCTTCCTCAAAATGGATATTGTTATCATTATATACATTTTTGCTGATTTGGTAAGTCATCTCCACTTTCTTGATTATCAGAGAGGCTGATGAACGTATAATGTTTTATGTCCATCATATTTCTTCTTGCCTTTTTATATCTTATGCTCATTGGAGTTTCTTTTATTTTCTTCTTGATTTATAGATTTCCTTACGGTTAAGGGTAATAGTCCAGTCCATTGACACATTATGTATCTTGCAAATATTCTCTCCCCTTGTGCTGCTTAGGGCTTAGTGAAGTGAAAGTCACTCAGTTGTGTCCAACTCTTTGTGACCCTGTGGGCTATACAGTCCATGGAATTCTCCAGGCCAGAATACTGGAATGGGTAGCCATTCCCTTCCCCAGGAGATCTTTTCAACCCACGGATTGAACCCAGGTCTCCCACATTGAGGGGGGATTCTTTACCAGCTGAGCCACGCGGGAAGCCCAAGAATACTGGAGTGTGTAGCTTATCTCTTCTCCAGTGGATCTTCCCGACCCAGGAATCAAGCTAGTGTCTCCTGCATTGCAGGTGGATTTTTACCAATCTAGCTATTAAGCTTGTGCTGCTATTTTTACTTTATTATGATGAAATCAGTCATATGATAAGTCATAGTTGACATCAATTATGTTAATCTTTTCCTTTATAGATTTTAGGTTTCATGTCCTGATTAAAATATACTTCTTGGACTTCCTTGGTGGGAGAGTGGTTAAGAATCTGCCTGGCAATGTAAGGGACACCGGTTCGATCCCTGGTCTGGGAAGATCCCACATGCTGCAGAGCAAGTGAGCCTTCACTCTAGAGCCCTTGAGCCAGAATTACTGAGTCCATGCTCTGCATATACTGAAGCCTGGGTGCCTACAGCCTGTGCTCCACAACAAGAGAGAAACCGCCACAATGAAAACCCCATGCACTGCAACACAAAGTAGCCCCTGCTCACTGCAGCTAGAGAAAGCCCGTGTTCAGCAACGAATACCAGCCACAGCCAAAAAAATTTCTTTTTTAAAAATCTAAAAAAAAACAAATGTATTATTTTATGTAAAATATTCAGAAGGGAGATTTAGGCTGGTATGGTCAGTGACCCAGTGAGGTTTCCCTGAATTTGACTTCTTTTCATTCCATCGTTGATACTGGCTTTATTGCAGTCTGCCAGCAAGATGGCTACAGCAGGTACAGATTTCAGAGGCAGAGTTCATAGCAAATCCAGGGGAACAAAAGGGATTGCATTTTCTTGTTTCTCATCTTCTTTTTTTTTTTTTGGCACGTGGCTTGTGGGATCTTATAGTAGTTCCCCGACCAGGGATTGAATACAGACCCTCAGCAGTGAAAGTGCAGAGTCTTAACGAGGCCAGGGATTTCCCTCGCCAGGGATAGAAATGATTTGCTATCATTTCTAAAATCTTTGCCACACAAATGAATGAAAATTTATAACTTACTTATATCTGCATTACCTTGACTGAATAGTGAGCGTGAGTATCTCTCATATGTTACTCTCCATTCAATTTTTCTCTTCCTGCGTCTTACTTGTTTATACCTGTTCCCATCTCTCTACTGGGTTCCTGTCTTTTACTTTTTAATTTGTTCCTGTCTTTACATATTTGGGATACAAATACTTTGCAACATGTATATACATTTCTTCCATTCCGTGGCTTATCTTTTCATATTTTAAAACTGTGTCTTTTGATGTACCAAAGCTTTTCATTTTAATATAATATAATCATGTTCATAACTCTTCCTCATGGTGGATCTTGTCAAAAAATTCTTCACTCCCCACAAGGACATAAAGACATAATATAAGGACATAACATATACTTTCTGTTAATAGATTTAAAGGTCTGTGTATTACATTTGTGTCTTTAATTGTCCTAGGAATGACTTTGGATGGGATGTGAAGTAGGAATCTAATTTCTTTTTTCCTGCTTAAAAATCCTATTGTGCCGAAACCATTTATTGACAATTGTTCCTTTCTGTACTTGGTTATTATACCTCCTCTGCTGTGTTGTACTAGAATTCCTGTCATTTGTGTTTTAGTTTCCAAGTTTTCTAGTCTGTTCTTCCAGTCTATTGCTCTCTTCCTGCTTCTAGAGACAACTTGCCCCATAATGTGGAGGGTTGTGCATGCACACACTATGTGTGTGCAGCGTGTGTATCTGATAGAAATGGGTGGGGTTTGATCCTGGGGTAGATTGTCAGGTCTGAAAGGTTTTCTTGGGTATCAGAAAGCTTCCCCCTTTGAAGAAGATCTACGATATGGGTCATGCATGCCAAGAACCAGGGAGCAAAACAATAGGCACACCCCACAAACCTCAGGAATTTCAGGAATTCTGTCACTCCAATGCCATAAAAACCTTGGTTTGCAACATCTAGATTTCTTGCAAGCAACTGATGGGAACAAGTCAAACTCAACCTTTCTGTGCTTTGTACTTGGAAGTATAATCACAGGTACCTCATGACGGTCCAAGCAATGTGAGTTTGAGAGTAAGGTAAGATGTCCTAATTCTGTGACATGCTATGTTGATGGGTGGTGAAACTGCCTATGATTATTCCTCTCCTTTCAGCTTTTCTGTATTTACTAAATTTCCTTTAGTGCACATATTGCTTTTGTTTATATATCTATTAGAAATGTATTCAGCTAACAAAATAGAAAATTTGACTAACAGTAGTTTAAACAAATAGGGATTTATTTGTCTCAAAAATAAGAAGTCATGAGGTAGAGAGCCCGGGGCTGAGCCAGTGCCACGCTGCTGTCAAAGACACACTTTCAGTCTCAGATGGAGGCCTTCATTCTCATGGTCGTAACCTCATGTCACAAAGTGGCTGCTGCTTCTCCAGGGTCTGTACTTGTGCTAAAAGATCACAAGATGGATGCTGCTGCTGCTTACGTTAAAAGAAGGAAGAAAGAAGGAAAGGAAGGAGGAAGTGATAACACCTTTACTAGGAAAACAGAAGCTTTTCCAGAACTCCATCACAATAGCCTGCTGTCTTATTGGCCACAGCTGCCCCTTAGTGCAAGGGAGTCTGAGAAGGTGACAGTTTCTAACAGGGCGCATTGTTGCGTGGGACATTCTAGGAGTTGGCAAAGGATGGCCTGAAGGCCTGATGCTTGTTTCTGTAAATAAAGTTTTATTAGAACACAGCCACACTTATTCATGTACACATTACTGAAGGCTGCTTTTGCTACAACAGTAGAATTGAGTAGGTGCAATAGACCATCCAACCACAAAGCTAAAAATGTTTATCATCTGATCCCTTACATAAGCAGTTTGTGGACTCCTAATCTAAGGGAGGAGGGGAAAAGGATAACTATTGAGAGGCAATTAGTAAGTAAGAAAAAGAAAAAAAAAAAGATCCATCATTATGTAGGCAGCCAGTAACACCTGAGAAATGACTATCATCGTCAGGAAAGCAATTTGTCTGAATGTACACATTCCACAAAGAAAAGGACAGATGTTTAAAAAGTTAGAAAGGAACTCACTGGAACAAATACATTTCTATACAATTTATACAGTTTCCAGACTCTGCTGGGCACCAGCCTTGATGTCTGAAGGGCAATAGTTTAATCCTCTAACCCTATTATTTTCTCATCATTTTCTGCTCATTA
Source organism: Bubalus kerabau (assembly GCF_029407905.1). Classification (NCBI taxonomy): domain Eukaryota; kingdom Metazoa; phylum Chordata; class Mammalia; order Artiodactyla; family Bovidae; genus Bubalus; species Bubalus kerabau. The sequence continues at coordinate 39,578,029 of NC_073638.1, forward strand.
GGACAGAGGAGAAATCTCTTCAGGTTTCCTGAGTCCCTTCCTAGGCTCTTTAAAAGGAAAGCAGTAAGGTGAGCTGGCTGTATGAAGCAATCTCTGCTCTCTGTCCTCACCCTGTCATGAAAGGGGAATGGAACACTGTCTTGTAAGTTACACCGAAAGGAAATAGTTCTCCTTGTATCTGAAAAAAAGTGTGGTGGTAGCTGAAAAAGAGACCATAGGACCCTGGGGAATGTCCCCTCTGAGCTATTGTACAAGCCCCAGTGACCACTGGTATCTCAGCTCAGGTTCCTTGTAACAATTTCACTGCACAAATAGATCACTTTACACCTTTGAGTTGACTTGACTGTGAAAGATCAGCGCAAGTAACCCAGCATACAAAGAGTGCTGATCTTTCTTGACTAAGTTAGAAGAATAAATCCATCCCAAGATGACCCCAAATTCTCATGACAATCTCTGGTTGACCTTGATTCAGCGATGAGACATAATATGAGACTGGGGCAATCCAGAAGCTCAGATTCTTCCTACAGGAACCATCTGCCAGTAATGATTATCAAGACAGCTCCTCACAATCTGCAGTCCAGATACCTAAGGCAGTGTTTCAAGACTGAGGCCAACGATGGCCCCTTTGTTTATAAGGAATCCACCCTCCTCATGGTTGCCACAGGGATCTGTTCTCACATGCAAATCTGATGAGAGGAGTTAGTGAGTTTCAGCTAGTGAATGAACTGTGATAGTCAATTGCTGATGTCTGGAGCACTTGTATGCAAAAGAGTCCTGAGTCTGTGAACTGAGTGTCACTGATTTGAGACATCTACATGAATGTGGAAGGGAGAAGTGGTGTCACAAATATAGGTATTAATATTTACTGTGATTGCTTATGGTGTAGCCTTAACTTCCCTGTCATATGGTTCCTGCCAACCTCTCCAGGCTCCTTCTGATCCAAATTTACCAAAGACTCCTTCAAGGTCAGTTCAACCCTAACGTTCCCTGTCACTCTTTTTCTAATTCAGTCAGGCTTCCACCTCTGTATTCCAAAAGCACCAAATATATATATCAACAATCCCATGTTGATGAAATGATCTGTTTTGCCTCTGGTTCACCAACCACATTGTACAATTTTTAAGAGAAGCTATGCCAAAGAATTGATGCTTTTGAACTGTGGTGTTGGAGAAGACTCTTGAGAGTCCCTTGGACTGCAAGGAGATCCAACCAGTCCATTCTGAAGATCAGCCCTGGGATTTCTTTGGAAGGAATGATGCTAAAGCTGAAACTCCAGTACTTTGGCCACCTCATGCAAAGAGTTGACTCATTGGAAAAGACTCTGATGTTGGGAGGGATTGGGGGCAGGAGGAGAAGGGGACGACAGAGGATGAGATGGCTGGATGGCATCACTGACTCGATGGACATGAATCTGAGTGAACTCCGGGAGTTGGTGAGGGACAGGGAGGCCTGGCGTGCTGCGATTCATGGGGTCGAAAAGAGTCGGACACGACTGAGCGACTGAACTGATCTGATGTAAACTCTGTATCTAGTACAACCTTTGGCACATAGTAGGCACTGAATAAGGTTTTGCTGTTTTGCCCAAATTTCCTTCACAGATGAAGACTGTGGGTTTTGCCGAGAGCAAGGATCAAACTAAGGAAATCTTCATAGAAGAGAGTCTATATGAGCTGAGTTTTGAAGGGCAAGGAGTGATCAGCTAGATGAAATAGGAGAATGAACTTAATGGGAAGAGAAAGCAATGTTTGCAAATGCAGCAAGGCATGAAACAGTGTCACGTGTCCAGTAAATTGCAAGCAGCTCCATCAAGAAGGAGCAAAGGGTGGAGAAATCGGTGTTGGCCAGATAATAGAGTCTTGTGAGCTAAACCGAAGACACCAAGGCTCATCTTAAAGCTGAAGAGAACAATTGAAAGTTTGTAAGCAGGGGAGCAAAGAGTGATATCTGAATTTAAGAAAGGTCATTCTGGTTAGAGAGCAGATGATGGCTTGGTAAAGGGAAAGTTGGAGGCAGGAACCATTTTTTTTAAATTAGAGGATAATTACTTTACAATATTGTGATGGCTTTTGCCATACATCAACATGAATCAGCATTTAGTATATCTGTGTCTTCTCCTTCTTGTGGAGGTTAGTCAGGAACCATTTTTATTGCAACAATCCAGAGGAGAAGAGTAGAAAGTGGAGAGGAGCAAATGATGGAGAGATTTTTAGAAGCTCGAAGCTGTAAGCAATGGTGTCTCTTTGGATAGTAGAGTTGAGGGGAGGCTCTGAGTTGGGTAACTAGGTAGAAATGATGCATTTCACCAAGATGAGCCTCTGGAAGAGGAGCAGGTATGTGGAGAAAGATGACAAGTTAATTTAGGTTGTATTTTTGTCATCAACATTCTCAAGCAGTTGGAATTGGGAATTGTTGAGTAGGATTATATTGGGTTGGCCCCAAAGTTCATTCGGGTTTTTCCATAACATCTTATGGAAAAATGCTAATGAACTTTCTGCTGAACCCAAAATTATCACCTGTAAAGTAAAGAGTCGTGTCCAAATCTTTGCAACCCCATGGACTATACAGTCCATGGAGTTCTCCAGGCCAGAATATTGGAGTGGGTAGCCTTTCCCTTCTCCGGGGGATCTTCCCAACCCAGGGATCAAATAGGTCTCCTGCATTGCAGGCAGATTCTTTACCAGCTGAGCCACCAGGGAAGACCAAAATAATGAGCAGCTTTTACCAAAAGCTAAATCCATTATCTTGTAGCATCTATTGTTGCTGATAGGAATTCTTATGCTGGTTTGATTTTTATTCCTTTGTCTATTGATGATTTTTGTGTTCTTGCCTGGAGAATCCCAGGGACGGGGGAGCCTGGTGGGCTGCCGTCTATGGGGTCACACAGAGTCGGACACGACTGAAGTGACTTAGCATAGCATTGATGATTTTACTTGTTCAGAAGCTTTTTTGTTTTTATTTGTTTTTTAATGTCTTGAAAGTGAAAGTGTTAGCAGCTCAGTCGTGTCTAACACTTTGCGATCCCATGGACTGTAGCCACCAGGCTCCTCTGTCCATGGGATTCTCCAGGCAAGAATACTGGAGTGGGTAGCCATTTCCTTCTCCAGGGGCTCTTCCTGACCCAGGGATTGAACCTGGGTCTCCTGCATTGCAGGCAGATTCTTTACCATCTGAGCTACTAGGGAAGCCCTTTATTGTCTTAGGTGTGGGTTTTTTAGTTTTGTCATGTTCAGAGCTCACAGAGCCTTTCAATTCTATCTCGTGCCTTCCTTCTACAATGGAAAACATTCTTGTACTATTTCTATCAATTAACATTAATTCCATCTGCACTGGATCATCTGGATTGAGTCTCTATGAATCTTCTGTTTTCCTTCATATTTGCTATATGTTTATATTCTTATATTTTAAAAGAGTTTCTAAGCTTTATCATCCAAACTTTTTTTTTGGATTTTTGCTTTGGTAATCAAATTTTTTTTTTATTTCCAAAACATTTTTCTCTCTGGTTGTGCTTTCTTCATAGTATCTTTCTTAAAATAATTATTTTATTGTTACAATATTGTCTCACATTTTCTTTCTAAAGATATTTATTGGGCTTTCTTTCCAAAACAAATTTCTTTCTGTTTTTCTAAAGTATGTATTCCCTGTGAAGTAAGTTTATTGGTAAATCTTGGCCTTATTTTAATCATGTCAGGTTCTCTGATGTCTGGCTCTATCATTCAGAGTTCTCACAGAAAACTGATGACAAACTCAAATTGAAAACTTGAGGAAAGTTTAATAGATTATTCATAAAGATGTGAAAAAGGTGGAAGAAAACCAATGAGAGATAAGGCAGAATCCTGGGGCTAGAACTGCTGGAAGCCATCACCTCCCCCAGAGCAGAAAGGGCAAGAGGAGGCATAGGAGGTAGCTGTATTGGGAGTGCTGTGTAGGAGGAGCTGTGGTCTCTTAGAGGGAAAAGTCAACCCATAGCAACTAAAAAGGGAAGAAATAAACAGCTTGATATCACTCTTCTCCTTTTTCCCATCTCCCACCAGTAATTCCCATTGACATTACCAAAAAGGGAGCTCATCGATGCAGTCCGCACATGCCAGCCTCCTGGGCACACAGCAGGGAGAAGCGCAGAGAGTGGACCTGGGGGACAGGCAGAGGTATCTAGCACGGTGATGATCCGCAGTGAGCTGTTCACAGGGAGTCCAAATAATAGAAGACTGGGGGTCCTGGGGTACATGGGTGGGACTTCTGAACAATGTTTTCTTTAGGGCAGGGAACTTATCATTAAATTTAGGAACTCCAAAACTGCAGAATGTGGAGGACGTTACTATAGGGTGCAAATATCCCCCTTAACTGCCCAAGTTCTTCCTAGATACATGACTCACATTTTCTTTCCTTGAATATCTTAAATAGATGACTTCATTACCTGCATGTTAAATCTTCTTTGTCTATCTTCAAATATATATATCTAATTCTTTTAATCTTTCTCTTAATTTTAGTTTGATTTCCTAAAATTATCTCTTTTGGTTATTTACTCTTGTGTTCCTTCTAGTTTGTTCTTCTTTTCTAAGACTATTTTTTTCTTCTATTTATGATTTTTTCCTTTGAGTGTCATCACCTCATTTCTGAGGTTTCTGACTTTCAGTTTATGATGTTTCTTTTAACATGTCCTTTACAGTTTTCTTCTTGTCTCTTAGCCAATTTTGAAATAGAAACTTACGGTTTTGATTTTTCCTGTGGGTATATCACTCTAGCATTCTTTCATCTTTTTTTTATATTTAATTGGAGGAAAATTGCTTAACAATGTTGTGTTGGTTTTTGCCATGCAACAATGTGAATCAGCCATAAATGTACACATATCCCCTCCCTCTTGAGCCTCCCTGCCACTCCCCCCATTCCACCCATCTAAGTCATCACAGAGCACCAGGCTGAGCTTCCTGTGCTATACAGCAACTTCCCACTAGCTATCTATTTTACACATAGTAGTATATGTATTCGGAGAAGGCAATGGCACCCCACTCCAGTACTCTTGCCTGGAAAATCCCATGGACGGAGGGCCTGGTGGGCTGTATGTAGTCCATGGGGTCGCTAAGAGTCGGACACGACTGAGCGACTTCACTTTCACTTTTCACTTTCATGCATTGGAGAAGGAAATGGCAACCCACTCCAGTGTTCTTGCCTGGAGAATCCCAGGGACGGGGGAGCCTGGTGGGCTGCCGTCTATGGGGTCACACAGAGTCAGACATGACTGAAGCGACTTAGCAGCAGCAGCAGTATATGTATTTCAATGCTACTCTCAATCATTTCATTGATGATATGATTGTTGTTATTCTTTTTTCTTATAATAATCTTTTTTCTTATAATAATTTTGTATTATATTTGATCTCAGTAATTTTCAGTTGCTCATTTTAATGCAAAATTAACTTTCCTGACCTTTTAGAATGGGTAGTGGTTCAAGTTCACAGAGTTCACTTCTCTATTGTTTTCATGTGGTGAAGGGGAAAGCAAATCCAAACCTTAAAAAAGTATCTATTGCACTTAAAACAAATCACTGTTTCCTCCATGACAGAAGGAATCAAGTACAACCAATTGCCTGCAGGGTGGAGTACCATATTAGGAATTCAGGGTTGGGAAGGAAATGGCAACCCACTCCAGTGTTTTTGCCTGGAGAATCCCAGGGATGGCGGAGCCTGGTGGGCTGCCGTCTATGGGGTCGCACAGAGTCGGACACGACTGAAGCGACTTAGCAGCAGCAGCACTGCTATTGGCCAGTTGAACACTCAGCAACAGCTAGTTAGCCTTGGTGAGAGAGAATCCACTTTGCTGAGTAGGACAAAGCTTCCAGCTCCACATCCATGGTGACTCTGGAAGAGGTTGAAGGACATCCATAGGGCAGTTCCTCTTATCTGCCTAATTATTTATCTCTTTTCTGAATACCTTTTATGTCTTCACATTTTCCTTGGTTAAGGCTCTTCTGACTGGAATTCTAACTCTGATACCTATTATGGCAATCCTGCTGACTTTTTAATTTAGTGCTACTACATGGCTCCTAATATCCTGGGCTCCTTGACCCAAATTGAAATTAGGAGGTCAATTTTAACTGCCGCACTTCATTCTGGCTTACTTCACTCTGTATAATAGGCTCCAGTTTCATCCACCTCATTAGAACTGATTCAAATGTATTCTTTTTAATGGCTGAGTAATACTCCATTGTGTATATGTACCATAGCTTTCTTATCCATTTGTCTGCTGATGGACATCTAGGTTGCTTCCATGTCCTGGCTATTATAAACAGTGCTGCGATGAACATTGGGGTACACGTGTCTCTTCCCTTCTGGTTTCCTCAGTGTGTATGCTCAGCAGTGGGATTGCTGGATCATAAGGCAGTTCTATTTCCAGTCTTTTAAGGAATCTCCACACTGTTCTCCATAGTGGCTGTACTAGTTTGCATTCCCATCAACAGTGTAAGAGGGTTCCCTTTTCTCCACACCCTCTCCAGCATTTATTACTTGTAGACTTTTGGATCGCAGCCATTCTGACTGGTGTGAAATGGTACCTCATAGTGGTTTTGACTGCCGCACTTCATACCCCAAAACCTACTACAGTGCTGTTCCAAGACACTGGGCTTCCTTTCACCAACACCAAAGGGCAAAAGTTAACGGAAAATTACAGTAAACTGTATAAGGTAGGGCCACTAAGGCCAATAAGCGTATAGATATCAATAATTAAAAGTTACAAAAGTTACAAGTTAAAACAACAAGATATCATTCTCAACTATGAAATTGACAGTTGTGCTTTTAATGAAGCCCAGTATTGATAACAGCATGAGACTCTCATACACTGCTGGTACAAATGGAAGTCTTTTTTGGAAGGCAAATTTGGCAACATTAAGAGCTTTCAAAACTGTCACAACTTTGATAATCTTAATATATCAATTCCATCCCAAAGAAAGTATCCTAAGAAAATAATCATATGCCCAGAGAGATTTATGTACAAGAATTTTCATTGCATCAGTATTTATCATGGCAGATTTTAAAAAATAACTACAACTTCTATCTGTGTGGGGGATGGTTAAATAAATGATGGTACATCTATCATACATTGAAAGCACATTCTAGATCTGTGTCATTCAGTATGGTAGCAGCTAGACACATGTGGCTGTTGAACACTTGACATGTGGCTAATCTGAATTGAGATGCTCTAGATATGAAAAAAATTGGAGTTTTGAAGACTTGGAATTAAAAGAAAGACTTAAATATCCCCTTGGTAATTTTTTGTATTGGTACACATTGAAATGATATTTTGTACATGTTGGGATAAAGTATATCATTAAAATTAGTTTGACCTGATTTTTCTTACTTTTTTTAATGTAGGTATTCAAATATTTAAAATTAATATGTGGCTGAGTAGGTATTTATTGGACAACACTGTTCTTGATAAAAATTACAAGATGGAGTAAAGTAGGTTTCAAACAATATTGTTAGGCAGGATGTTTTTATGCTTTAATATTACGTGCAAACCAGCTTGCAAACTTGTCACGGGGCAAACTGACATCACGGGCCTCCTGATGAGATATATCAAAAAGAACACAGCATCATTCCGGAAGTATTCCTGCCTAAAATATATGGCCTAAATCTAATCAGGAGGAAACATCAGACAAACTCAAACTGAGGTACACTGTAGCCTGTGCTCTGTGAATATATCAACATCATAGAAGACAAACAAAGGCTGAGAAATGATCCTATATCAAAGAAATTTGGCAATCAAATGCCACATTTTAAAAAATGCTCTAAAGGACATTTATTGTCCAGACATTTGATAAAATCTGAATAGGGACTGTAAAATTATATTATTTTCATGTTAACTTTCCTGAGTTTGACTACTGTGCTGTGGTTAAGTAAGAGCATGTCCTTGTTTATAGAAAACACACAGTGAAAAGTCTTCGAGGTAAAGGATCACAGTATCTGCAATTTATTCTCAAATGGTTCAGCCAAAGTTATTGTAGGTATATATCTATGTATGAATACAGAGAAAATAAAAAAGGAATTCATTAAACCATTTTTGCATCTTTTCCATATTTAAAAATATTTTGAGAGTGGACTGTTAAAAATTTTTTTGAGTATAAATTTAAAAAATTTGAGGGGAGCTTCCCTGGTGGCTCAGTCAGTAAAAAATCTGCCTTCAATGCAAGAGACTCGGGTTTGATCCCTGGGTCAGGAAGATCCCCTGGAGAAGGGAATGGCTATCCACTCAAGAATTATTGCCTGGAGAATTCCGTGGACAGAGGAGCCTGGTGGGCGACAGTCTATGGGGTCACAAAGAGTTGGACACGACTGAGCAACTAATATTTTCACACTTAAAAAAAAAAAAAGCATATGAGAGGCAGTAGTGTGGAAAGTGCCAAAAAAAAAGCAAGAGGGGCCCCTGCCCTGAACCTTGCATTTTAGAGGGTCGAATCCTAGTCCCTCTCTGGCTGTGCCCCTCCCAATAGGAGAAGAAGACTGCAGGGCTAAAGGAAAGTACCCTTCCAGGGCCCATCAATCCCATTCTAGAACATTCTCTAAGTAGCCAGACCTTGGAATTCCTTGCCATATGATGCAGAGCCCATTTCAGACTTGTGTGTGCCTCTCACCTGGGTCCATGTTCCTAAGAGAGGCCCATGCTGATGGGGTGCATGTCCCTTGTGGGTACCCTGCCCACATGCAGGCTGGGGGAGAGAGCCAAGGCTGCTATGCGGGCAGGGGAAGAAATCTGAACTTCTGACTTGAGGTCTGACAGACACGAGATTTAATCCTGTCTCTCCCGCTTGCTGGCTCTGTACCCCTGGGTAATTCATTTAATTTGAATTTTGGCTTCATCTAAAAATGGGGACAGTTAGACTTACCTAGAATTGCCACGTCAAATGGAATAATGGGTGGGGAAGTTCTCAGTCCAGGGCTCAGATTAGGGTAGGTATTCTGTAAATGCCTGTAGATTACAAATCTGGGATTTTCCCACTGAGCTAAGCCTTTGAGTTAGGGTATTATGTCTCCACAGAGCTTCACAAGGCAGGCATGTACCCAGAAGGCGTAAGACCTTACCTTGGCTCTATGCTTGGCATCTGCTAGACAAAGAGAAAGTACTTTGGTCCTGAACTGTCAGCCTTGGTAAGGGGACGGTGGTCCTGACAGAGAGCTGGTGGCAGAGGAGATGGTCTCCAGCGGTGGCCTTTCCTGGGGCTCAGAACTTGCTGTGCAAATCCAGCAGGCCCTGGGAATCCCTGAGGCAGCGGGAACTCTCTCCACCCATCCTTCTCAAGAGGGAGTGGGGTTGAGCCCCGAGGCCAGAAGCACACTCCCTCACCCCAACTCTTCAGTCATTCCACTCTGACAAGCCTCCCTTGCCCTAATTCCCTCCCCACCCTCTCCCACTCTGTCATCCTAGCACATTTCCACTCTGACCTACAAATTCAATTACCCTCCTTTGAAGAGCTCTCACAACACTTGTAAGTAATTGTAACCTAAAGTAATCTATTTTTCCATAGGTACACAGGCAAAGTGCTATCCTAGCAGTCTGGGGAGGAAGGGAGTTGGAGGGGGAGGTGCTGTGTGCAAGGAATCCCAGGGGCTCTTGATGGCGAGGGGGGGGTGGGGGGGTTATTACACAGCTGTAGAAGTGGGAGGGATTCTAGAGGAGCATGAGCTGTCCACAAACATCCACTCTCCTTCCAGGCACATGGCGCAGCTGCATGTCTCTGCTCTTGCTTTAGAACTAGGCAGGGAGAGAGAGAAAGTTGGAGGGTGGCAGGGACAGTGGGGTGGGGAGGACATGTGAGAAGAAGGAAGTATTTAGAAGTTTTTTTCTCAATCTTCTTTACAGGTTGTGAAGAAAGAAATATGAGGAGTATGGTTCTGGTGATGTGAGTTGGCAGCCTAAGGTGTGTGTATTTATATGTATATTTGTGTGTGAGAGAGAGACACACACAAAGGAGCCAGAGAGTCTTTAAAGTGGGTCAAGCCAGAACCAGGCTGAATAGCCGGCAGCCATGAGTCTCTTTGTGCTGATCTTCGTCAGGCATCTGTCTTACCCAGATCACTGAGCGCACCAGTGCAAGGCCTGGATCCGGGCATTGTGACCCAAACTGCATATGTTCTTTAACTACATCCACTTGATGAAAGGGCTTCCCCAGTGGCTCAGTGGTAAAGAATCCACCTGCCAACGCAGGAGCCTCAGGAGACATGGGTTTGATCCCTGGGTCAGAAAGATCCCTTAGAGGAGGAAATGGCAACCCACTCCAGTATTCTTGCTGAGATAATCCCATGGACAGAGGAGCCTGGTGGTCTACAGTCCATGGAGTCTCAAAGAGTCAGACAGGACTGAGCATGCATGCACACACTTGATGAAAAGTCTAAGCCAAAATAGGAAGGATTTGCAAGATCCCCACTCTCCCACAATAGAGGCCTTTTGCTAAGATTAGGGCTTATTGAGTTTTGAAGTGAATGCAGTTAAGACTCCCAAAATTCATAGAATGTATTATGCCTTCTTCTAAGCACTTGGGATCCAATCAATTCCACTGGACATCTCTGAGGTTAGAAAGTGACTCTCAGAAAGAAGAAGGGATAACCTTCTACCCCCCCCCAAAAAAAAACTATGCTAAAATCAGTGCCCAATAAAAATCCTAAGAAGTAATCCTAGGAACAGATCTGGTATCAAGAACAGATCTCAAGTAGAGCCACTGGCCCAATACCTTGCTTACCTGCATGTGTTCTGACCTGAATAGCACCGTCTATAATTAACTATGCTGACTGTACTGGCATTAGCAAATCAGCTACAAGTCAGGGTGATCAGTTGTAAAACAAAACAGAACAAAAAAATCCCGGGCTTGCAAATTCTTTAGCTCCTTGTTGTAATTTTCACTCCCACAGTTGGTTGGCCTGCATTTTACCTTGCCCAACCTAGACAGGAAAGCAAGGATATCAAACCAGTCAATCCTAAAGGAAATCAACTCTGAATATTCATCGGAAGGACTGATGCTGAAGCTGAAGCTCCAATACTTTGGAGACCTGGTGTGGAGAGCTGACTCACTGGAAAAGACCCTGATGCTGGGAAAGATTGAAGGCAGGAGGAGAAGGGGACGACAGAGGATGAAATGGTTGGATGGCATCACTGACTCAATGGACATGAGTTTGAGTAAATTCTGGGAGATGGTAAAGGACAGGGAAGCCTTGTGTGCTGCAGTTCATGGGGTCACAAAGAGTGGGACATGACTTAGTGGCTGAACAACAACAACAAACCTAAACAGGAGCCTTGTGTGGATAATCTGGACACCAAGAGGAAGAAGAGGAAAGGGTGGGAAGAACAGATGTGATGAGATGTTATGTTTCCAAACAAATAATCCAGTGCTGCATAGGTTGCAAGGAAACCAAGATTCTGCATTTAGCATAGTCAAAGAAGGGAAAGAAAGAGGATCTCAAAAGATCTGCCTCTGAGACACCTGGAGGGACTTGTGATTTTCTCTGATATTCTGCACTGAACTTGAAGCGTTCTCAGTCCTTGACAATGGTGGGTGTGGGTGGGGAGGGAAACAGAGTAGACCCAGTGTGAGCAGAGAATGTAAGGTAAAGAGGACAACCAAAAAACCTTCCTTCTTACCTTTCCTCTGAAGCAGCCTGGAGGAAAGCAGGTGGGCAGTGCAGGCATGTCCCACATGGTGCTGTATGGAAAGTAATTTTAAAAGTTAGGAGCTGGGCTGCCAGCTCTGGGCATTGAAGGTTGTCTGGAGCCGTCGGAGAAAGGGTTAGGGGCTCTGATCTGTATAGTGTTAGTCAGTCATGTCTGACTCTTTGTGACTCCATGGCTGTAGACTGCCAGGCTCCTCTCTCCATGAAGTTCTCCAGGCAAGAATTCTGGAATGAGTAGCCATTCCCTTCTCCAAAGAATCTTTTAGGCCCTGGTATCTAACATGAGTCTCCTGCATTCCAGGCAAATTCTTTACTGTCTGAGCCACCAGGAAAGCCATCTTGAGCTCTGGCATCAAAAAGGAAATGAAAGTGAAAGTCACTCAGTTGTGTCCAACTCTTTGTGACCCCATGGACTGTACAGTCCATGGAATTCTCTAGGCCAGAATACTGGAGTGGGTAGCCTTTCCCTTATCCAGGGATCTTCCCAGCCCAGGGATTGAACATAAGTCTCCCACATTGTAGATGGATTCTTTACCAGCTGAGCCACAAGGGAAGCCCAAGAATACTGTACTGGGTACCTATCCCATCTTCAGAGGATCTTCCTGACCCAGGAATTAAACCAGGATCTCCTGAGTTGCAGGCAGATTCTTTACCAGCTGAGCTACCAGGGAACCCAGCATGGGACAAAAACCACACTGCCTCAAAGCACTTCTCTCTCCTTTGACTGCCACATTGTAGCCATCCACAAGACTTAACTTCACCTGGTTCCCTCCCAAAGCCCTGGATCAATTACACTGCCTGGTACCTTGTGTGTGCATGCTCAGTCACTCAGTCTTGTCTGACTCTTTGCGACCCCATAAACTGTGGCCCAAAATCTTGGGTTCCAAAATCACTGCAGATAGTGACTGCAGCCATGAGATTAAAAGATGTTTGCTCTTTGGAAGAAAAGCTATGACAAATTTAGTGTATTAAAAAGGAGAGACATCACTTTGCCGACAAAGGTCTGTAGAGTCAAAACTACGGTTTTTCCAATAGTCATGTATGGATGTGAGAGTTGGACCTAAAGAAGGCTGAGAGCTGAAGAACTGATGCTTTGGAGCTCTGGTGTTAGAGAAAACTCTTGAGAGTCCCTTGGACAGCAAGGAGATCAAACCAATCAATCCTAAAGGAAATCAACCCTGAATATTCATTGAAAGGACTGATGCTACAGCTCCGATATTTTGGCCACCTGATGTGAAGAGCCAACTCATTGGAAAAGACCCTGATGCTGGGAAAGATTGAAGGCAGGAGAAGGGGGTGATGAAGGATGAGATGGTTTTATGGCATCATCAAGCATCATCAATTCAACGCACATGGTAGTGGTGATTTAGTCGCTAAGTTGTGTCTAACTCGTGCGATCCCATGGACTGTAGCTTGCCAGACTCCTCTGTCCATGGGATTCTCCAGGCAAGAATACTGGAGTGGGTTGCCATTTCCTTCTCCAGAGGATCTTTCTGACCCAGGAATCAAACCCAGGTCTCCTGCATTGCAGGCAGATTCTCTATCGACTGAGCTATGAGGTAAGTCAACACAGATGAGTTTGAGCAAGCTCTGGGAGATAGTAAAGGACAGGGAAGCTTGGCGTGCTGTGGTCCATGGGGTTGAAACTGAGCAACAACAACAAAACTGTGGCACTCCAGGCTCCTCTGTCCATGGGACTCTTCAGGCAATATCTGAAGTGGGCTACCATTGCCTCCTCCAGGGGATCTTCCCAACTGAGAGATCAAATCCCATGTCTCCTGCATTGGCAGCCAGATTCTTTACCCCTGAGCCACCTGGGAAGTCTTCTTGGTATTAATACTTCACCCCCACTCTAAATCCCAGACCCCGCATGTACTCACCCACCCCCTTTAAGGACTGGGTCCTGATATCCTATCTCCCCTAGGGTTCAGTCACTACCTGGATCCCCACTGTTCTTTATCTTCCATGTCCTGGGTGCTGACCATTTCTGGAATGCTGTGTCTGAGCACAGAATCTCACCTCTAGGAAGAGAATGGATCCTTCAGGCTCAAGTTTATCCAGACCATGGTTCCTCTGCTTTGCCCATTCTAGAACCAGAAATGTGCTTCTAAAACTCAGATGGGGCGCCCCAGTTTTAGCACTCATATTTAACAATATAGGCCTTTGAAAACAAGACTTGAAACATCACGTAGATAACATTGCAGTTTCTGAGAATGATGAGGCCTCTGTTCTCTTAGAGAATTACACCCAAGAAACACAAAGGACATAGAGTGGCCAGGGACCTCATTTCATCCAGAGTTGATAGACATTTGAACTCTGGCCTCATCTTGGAACATCTTCCCAGTGAATTCTGATGTGATGGGGCGAGGGGGCCTCACTCCCAGGTTTTAACTCTATCTCCTTCTGGACCTGTCTGGGCCTCAGGGTCTGAATAATATATTTTGAGAGTATATTCATCCATCTATTCATTGATTCATTCTTTCAGTATATATATGTGACTTAACTATATATGAGACCCTACCCTGGGGCTTATAGCTTCAGGAGAATAATAACATTATACTGTGGTTATGAGTGTAGACTTACGCCTTGGTTCAAGTTCTGGAATTTATACTCATGAGTTATATCATTTTGGCCTAATTATTAGCTTTCTGAACCTCAGTATCCTCATGAGTAAAAAGGAAAAATTATAGTATCTAATTCATGGAATTTTATTATGCTTGATATATAGCAACTACTTGATATCTGTCAGTTATTTTATTTTATGCTAATCCTACTTGGGTTACCAGCCACTTCCCACCACGAAATAAAGAAATTTCTGTCATTCTCAGGCAATAAAACAGTATGAATTAAAAATCTTTGTCTTTGCTGTGTCAACCTAGATAGCCTGGGCTATGTTTAGGTTGTTTACCATCTTACTTTCTAATCTGCCAGGAGCAGAGGAGCTTTATCATTTAGGTAGGAATGAGGTAGAATTTCAGAGAACCTTCTTTGGGGATCTCAGAGGGCAAAAGCCTGCTCGTTGTCTCAGGCCCACCCTCCTCAGCTTCTCAAGCTGGGCAGCCACATGCTGCACCCAGGTCCTGAGCTTGTCCAAAGTGAAGCAGGACATTCATCAGTGGCATCAGGCCCTCCAACTTATAGGGCTTCAGAGACAGTTGCTAAGTCAGTTTTGGATCCGAGTCTGCCAAGTGGTGGCAATTCTCGTGCCCCCTGTTTCAGGTCTCCTTCTGTGTCAGGAACTTCTAGACTACAGAGCGTTCTGGGCATCTGTGTATCCTCCACACCCTAACAGAGCACACCCTCCATGCCTCTTCCTCTGTGTGGGCATACTCCCAAGCCTGAGCCTCTGCTTGCATTTCCCCGCCTTAATTCCCATGTAGGGCCACACCTCCTCCCTGGGCCAGGGGCCCTGCTCTGCATCTCAGCCTGTGGCCAAGGCCCCAGTTCCTGACCTAGACTCTGAATGCTCCTCCTCCAGGCTGCAATCTTTCTCCCATCTCCCTGCCGACTGCTCCATTTGCATCCCTCTGGCTCTTGTGGTTAGAAGCGGCCCAGCTCACTGTCCAGTGAGCAGTTTGGAAACCATCTGTTTGCCACCATATTCCTTCTGTTATCCTTGGGGCTCATGACATCACCTGGGCTTGCATTCCTGAGTCTTTCCATCAGGACAGTTTATCCAACACCCAGACCACTCAGTGCGGACACATGGGCTTTGGAGAATCCAGTGCCTGCCAGTGATAGGATCTTGGGAAAGCTGAAATTTCTATGCCCCAGTTTCCTCAAGTGTAAAATGGGAAAATAAGGCCTCTCTCATAGGCCCATTATGAGGTTCAATGAGATAATACATATGGAGCACCTGGCGCAATGGCTGACACACAGTAAGCATCAACAAAAGACAACCGTCCCTGAAAGCTTACAAATGGGATAAAAAGACAGTTGCTTGGCTCAGGGTAAAGTTTTAGGTTCACATATTTCTCACTGAAGCTGAGACCCCAATACTTTGGCCACCTGATGTGAAGAGCTGACTCATTTGAAAAGACTCTGATGCTAGGAGAAGGTGAGAGGAGAAGGGGACGACAGAGGATGAGATGGCTGGATGGCATCACTGACTCAATGGACATGAGTTTGAGTAAACTCCGGGAGTTGGTGATGGACAGGGAGGCCTGGCGTGCTGCAGTCCATGGGGTCACAAAGAGTCAGACATGACTGAGCGACTGAACTGACTGATTTCTCATCGGTGCTCTCTTCTTCACACAGTTCTTCCTGCCCCCAACTAGTATTCAGGACCCAAGGGAGCATCTGAAGGAGTCTGAGGTGGGTAGAATCTGTGCTCTCAGGTGCTAGGCAGAGTGGTTTGGGGGTTCAGCAACCTCTTGGTCACCAAAGGTGCAGATGCTGCCAGGACTCCAGCCTCAAAGCTCTGGGCATGAGTACAACCCAGGAAATAGGAGGAAGATAATGGGCCAGAGTTGGGGTGAATAGCTAGGTAATGAGGACTCAGGAAATGGGAATGGGATCACTCAGCAATGGGCCTCCTTGCAAGTAGGGCAGAAGCAAATCTAAAGGCTCTTCTATGCTAGGACCACCTGGCCATGATAGCACCCTAAAGACAGGCTGCTCCTCCATCTTATCTGTTCCACACTTTCAAGACTCGTGGGCAACACTGGGCTGTGAAGGCACTGCTCCACATTGGTTCTACCTGCTCAGCACGTAGCTTCTGTTTTATCAGCCCTCCAAGGCTCACAGGCTCTAATTATGCTTCCTGCCAGAAACACATTTCGCAGATCAGGTGGTGATAAGAGCAATCAGGCTTGGCCTGTGGGGCAAAGCTGCCTCTGATCCCAGTCTCTCAAAGCACAGCATGGCCCCTCGTCCCGAGAAAGAAAAGTAGAAGGGATTTGTCAAGTCATTAAGCCAAGGGCCAAGAAGGACCCACAGCAGATTCCTAGAATTTCTTTCCTCTGTTCTCAAGAAGGTCAACTTGACTATTGCCTTAGTGAGAGAGAGGAGAGAACCCTGCCTAGATCAGGGCTTGGCAGATTCAAGTTCAAAGGTTGGCTCAGCCTCTAACTCCTCATATGATACTAAATCAAACTAAAAATGCAGATGCTCAACACTACCATTGGCAACGACATTCCACAACTGTAGGATTATGCCATTGCACGGGGCTGTTAGTGCCCGCTCCACACGTGTCATCCCTGTGCTCCTCTGGGTCGGTGGACCAAAGCTGTTAGAGAACATACGAAGTCTGAATACCAAGTCACGGACTCTCCACTCAGAGCCTTTGGAACCACGTCAGCCTGGACACAAGATGATTGTCAGCGTGATGTGATCAGCTGTGTGAGGGCACAATCAGCTGTGAAGGTGCTGTATGAAACCAGGTGGTCTGTTAGTACTCTGATGCTGCTTCCCAATCTCTCTCACTCGAGAATCAGAAAGGGACTTCCCTGGGTCTCACCGGTTTCCCAATCAGGAAAGTCCTCTCCAGTGGAATGTAAACTCCACAAGGGAAGCAGATTTGGTCTGTTGTGTTCACTGTTGTATGCACAGCACAGGGTACATAGTAGATAGTCAATTAATATCTGAAAATGAATGAATGAATGAACTTTATGTGGCCAAGCCCACCAGCGTCAGCCTGGAGCCAAGCTCTCCACAGAAATTTGCCTCTGCTGTCTACAATAACTGGGCACACTCGGCCTCTGCTGAATATCCTCCTCAATCTTCTAGACCTTAACTAAATACAAGAATCACCAGAGGAGCTTCTGGAATAACACTAGTGTCCAGACCCCATCTCTAGACTTATTGGGGATAAGACCTTGGCATTGATATATTTTTTAATTATCAATGAAAAATTAATAATTTCTCATGTGAGAACCATTGCTCTAGATAGAAGAAAGGATAGTTTCCCAAGGACAAAATGGGAATGGGGTAGGGAGACCAGACAAGGTCAGGATTCAGGGGGATCAAGTTCATCTGCATTTCTGCAGAGACAGATTCTTTGAATTTGATTAATCAAGGAGTCAGAATAAAGATATGGGCTTTTTCTTCCCCAGGAGGAACCTAAGTCAACCAAAGCTGCTGCTGAAGGCTCCCTTTGCCTTTCCTCCCATAGACACCAAAAAGACACAATTTGCCCCCACATCTACCCAGCAGCTCATTCAGGACTGCTCTGAACCTACTCTGCCCACTTGAGGCCCCCAAACAGGGATTGTAACATTGACGGGGCTTACCTGGCTGAGGTCCTTCTCCTTAATGATACTTAGAGGGATTTTTCGTTTTTACTGAGGACTAGAAATTAAAGATAGCAAAACTATTTGGTGCTAACAAACAAACCCACACTATGGGATGAGCTATGCACAGTGTTTATAAACACACACACACACACACACACACACACACACCCCACGCATATATGTGTGTGCATACACCAATCATAAAGTATAACTTTATCTTTGGTATAGATCTGGTGCTAACTTCTGTAAACCAGTTTATTGAATGGGATGAATTCAATGGTTGTACAAACAGAAAACAGGTTAGTTTTTCTCTTCTCCTTTAACCACACTGCCTTCCTTTCATGGTTTTCTGGTCACTTTTGCCTATTTAAAGAGTTCAGTCTCATTTAAAACTCGAAGCATTCAAAGGTTATAACTGACAAGGAGTTAATATTCAAAATATATAAGCAGCTCATACAACTCAACACCAAGAACACAAACAACTCAATTTAAAGAATGAGCAGAAAACCTGAATATATATTTTTCCAAAGAAGACATACAGATGATCAATAGGCAGATGAAAAGATGCTCAAAATCATATCATCAGAGAAATGCAAATGAAAACCATGATGAGATATTACCTCATACCTCACACCTCAATTATCTTCCTACTTTTCATCAAAATGAAAAGTGAAAGTGAAAGTCAGTCAGTCATGTCCGACTCATGGCAACCCCTGGACTATACAGTCCATGGAATTCTCCAGGCCAGACTATAAGAGTGGGTAGCCTTTCCCTTCTCTAGGGGATTGTCCCAACCCAAGGATAGAACCCAGGTCTCCTACATTGCAGGTGGATTCTTTACCAGCTTAGCCACAAGGGAAGCCCAAGAATACTGGATTGGGTAGCCTATCCCTTATCCAGTGGATCTTCCCAACCCAGGAATTGAACCAGGTCTCCTGCATTGCAGAGGGATTCTTTACCAATTGAGCTATCAGGGAGTCTATTATCAAAAAGACCACAAATAACAAATGTTGGCAAGGATGTGGAGAAAAGGAAACCCTTGTGCATTGTTGTCGGGAACGTAAACTGGTGTAGCCACTAGGGAAGCAGTGTGGTGGCTTCTCAAAGAAACCTAGAAGTATCATATGACCCAGAAATTCCACTCCTGGGTATTTGAAAACAAAACAATTATTTGAAAGGATTTGTCCAGTGTCCATAGCAGCATTATTTACAATTGCCAAGATATGGAAGCAGCCTAAGTGTCTATCAACAAAATGAATGGATACAGAAGATGTGGTGTTATATATATATGTGTGTGTGAAATACTACTTGGTCATAAAAAAAGAGTGACAATTTGAAATTTGCAACAAAATGGATGGACCTGGAGGGTATTATGCTCAGTGAAATAAGTCACACAAATAATGTGTGATATCACTGCTGCTGCTGCTGCTGCTAAGTCGCTTCAGTCGTGTCCAACTCTGTGCGACCCCATAGACGGCAGCCCACCAGGCTCCCCCGTCCCTGGGATTCTCCAGGCAAGAACACTGGAGTGGGTTGCCATTTCCTTCTCCAATGCATGAAAGTGAAAAGTGAAAGTGAAGTCGCTTAGTCGTGTCTGACTCCTAGCAACCCCATGGACTGCAGCCCACCAGGCTCCTCCATCCATGGGATTTGCCAGGCAAGAGTACTGGAGTGGATATCACTTACATGTGGAACATAAAAAATAAACTAGTAAACATCAGAGAAAAGAAACAGACTTACAGGTATAGAGAACAAGCTAGTGATTACCAGTGGGGAGAGGGTGTGGGGAGGAGCAAGATACAGGTAGGAGGTTAAGAGGTACAAACTGCTATGTAAAAAATGAATAAGCTACAAAGGTATATAGCACAGGGAATATAGGCAATTTTTCATAATAACTATAAATGGAATACAACCTTTAAAAACTGTGAATCACTATGTTGTATATTTGAAACATATACTATTGTATGTCAACTATACCTCAATTTTTATAATTAAATAAGTTAGGGTGAATAAGATTCTTCCAGAAAATAGCAGGAATTAAGGGGTGAAGTCTTATTCTGAATAAAGAGGAAGTGAAGACTGGGAAACAAATACAATGGATAAAGAAAGAATTTAAAAGAAAAAACCAAAATAATTAATTGGTAAAATTAAAAAAAAAAAAAGCTTGAAACACACCTAGTTGCAGGTATCTCACGCCTACTTTCCTTCCTCTAAGCTCAGGTTGGACCTGTGGCTTGCAGATCATCAGTGGGAAAGAGAGGAATGCTGTATTTCTTCCCTCTTTCTTCACTTCCTCCTCACTTCCTGATACAGATTCCTCCGGGGCTGGGCAGGGGAAAAGTGTCTATAGTCTTACCTGTCCTCAGGTGCCAGAGGATTGACACCTTCTGGCAACCGTACGTGTTGAAAAACTAGCTCCACTACAGGTTCGCCAACTAGAGAGATGCCCTCTCCGGTCAACATTTTGCAATACTCTTAGCAACTTCCCCTAACAACCCACTCGGCAGCCTTCAGTCACCTCTTAGCTGATAGATCATCCTCCCTGACAGAGTTCCAGTTGATCTCAAGCTCAATTATCTTCCCTAGTGCATGTTTCGGAGAAGGCAATGGCACCCCACTCCAATACTCTTGCCTGGAAAATCCCATGGACAGAGGAACCTGGAAGGCTGCAGTCCATGGGGTCGCAAAGAGTCGGACACGACTGAGCGATTTCACTTTCACTTTTCACTTTCATGCATTGGAGGAGGAAATGGCAACCCACTCCAGTGTTCTTGCCTGGAGAATCCCAGGGACAGAGGAGTCTGGTGGGCTACAGCATGATTTTCTCTGCTGCTGCTGCTGCTAAGTCGCTTCAGTTGTGTCTGACTCTGTGCGACCCCAGAGACGGACACGACTGAAGCGACTTAGCAGCAGCAGCAGCAGTAGCAGCAGTGCATGTTTAGCCCAAAAGAAAATCATGCTTTCTTTTCACACTAAGGCTGTTTTTTTCCTGCTCACTCTTGTTATCCTGCCTTAGTGGGTGACTTCAGCCACCCCTTTGCCTTCCAAATTTAGAGGCAGGTAAAGTGGGAGGGGGTGCCATTGTCACTTTGACTCTCAAGATAGACCCATAGTTTCTGCAGCTCATCAGGACTGTGAGATACCAGCCCTCTTTTTTGCAATCTCAGTTTCGTCAGTTTCTCTTCACTTAGTTTGGGAGTGATGGGAAAGGGAAGAGAAACATCACAGCTCTCCCAGCTTAACTGA
Source organism: Bubalus kerabau (assembly GCF_029407905.1). Classification (NCBI taxonomy): domain Eukaryota; kingdom Metazoa; phylum Chordata; class Mammalia; order Artiodactyla; family Bovidae; genus Bubalus; species Bubalus kerabau. Next base: position 39,599,156 of record NC_073638.1, read on the forward strand.
TGACTCCTTACCTCAGTGACTCTCCTAGAGAGCCCCTTGCCAATCTCTTGTTTTCCATATAATCCCAGTTGGGTTAATGGTGGCTGGACCTACTTTTGTTAACCCTTGGGAAGTCCTGAATGGATATGTTTAGCACCTCTCTAGAGTCTTGGGTACTTCTCACTGTGCCAAAATTTTGAATCAATAGTAAGAGTTCCATTTCATACCATTTTATGTTAACAAATCCAATTCCCAGAATCCTCAGATAAGGAAAAACTGGTGGTAGCAACAACGCTGACCCACCAAGACCCTTCTTTGTGATGATATGCTCTTGATACATCAAGGACGCACAGTGATCTGAGTCCCTAGAAGCCACTGCTAGTCTGAGTCACACTGGGCACTCTGAGTTGAAATGCTGTCGCCCAGACTGCTCAACCCCAAGGGGTGTTGTGCTTTCATTACAGTAACAATTTCTATTAATCACATATTGTCTCACCATGGATATATTGGAGGTACATGTGTGTACTAAGTCGCTAAGTCGTGTCTGACTCCTTGTGACCCCATAGACCCATAAGGATCCTCTGCCCATGGGATTTCCCAGACAAGAATACAGGAGTGGGTAGCCATTTCCTTCTCCATGGGATTTTCCCAACCCAGGAACTGAACTTGCACTTCCTGCATTATAGGCGGATTCTTTACCACTGAGCCACCAGGGAAGCCCCATATTGGAGATGTCTCTCTTTTTAAAATAGATCTTTATAGATCTTCTTGGATTTAGCCAGAAAAAGAAAGATAAATGTCCTGAGCTGAATGCTGCCTAGAATCCTTTCAGGATCTACTCAGAAATCTCTCCACGTTTGTTTCTTGGGTCATCTTCCCAAATGTTTATCAGCTTCGTCTCCTGTGTGACCCACTCCAGGTCTCTTGGGAGCTCTGCTGATCTGTATTTCATGTTTACTTTTTTGTGGGTTACATACTTTTTGCTTTTCTCTGTCCTCCCTATTCTCTTCTTCTAGTCTCTTTTTAAACGCTTTCTTTGTTTTTCCTGCTTGTACCTCAGTTATGCCAGAGACACCCAAGATCAAAGACGTTTCTGAGTCCTGGCTTAAAGTTCAAAACAGTTGCATCCTTGGATGCAGTACAAAATGCTCTGTGGTCTCAGTCCTTCTAACTGGGCTGGGGACACTATGGTCAGCTTTGGGCCATTTACATGCTGTAGTCATGTTGGCAAAGGCTATTGATGTCCCACCTATATGCCTCTACCGTTCTTTCTCTGTGCAGCCAGCTGACTTCCAACTGCAACACCTTGCCCCGGAGGCTTTCTCCAGCTGCTGAGCACACCTGGAGCAGGTCAGGTGCTAGGAATGAATACCCTACCCTCTCTTTCCCCCAGGAGCAGCACCCAACCAATGGCTGAAAGGGGCCAGTGACTAAAGAACTCATTTCCCTTGCTCCTTTGGCAGGATAACTGCTAAGTGCATATTCTACACTGGATCCCAGGGTCGCTTCCCCTGAAGGGAGGGAGCTCCAGTTGCCACACTTTTATTGACTGCCTTCCCTTCCCTGTTCAACTTTCTTAGCTTCAGTATGTTGGCTTAGGGTATGCTTCTAAGGAAAGCCCAACTTAGAATGATCCTGAGACAGAATCAAAAATTCAGTTGAACAGATTGGCAGGACCAATGGACTCAGACCCAGGACTAAGCAGGTCTTCCCAGGTACATGCCTCATCTGTGTTGCATCTTTCAAGGTAAGTCTGCATAGAGACAGGACATCCTTAAGAGGGCACACCTAGAAGCAGACATCCAGGAAAGGATGAGGATTTTATTCCTTCTCTTCTTCCTTCCTTCTTCTTTCACCTCCTTCTCTTCTTTCTCCACAGCCTCCCACCTTTAGAGTATGACCCCAGGCTCTGTAATTCAGCCATTCCTCCCTCCTTTCAGAGCACCCAGCCTCAAGCTGACCTGCGTATGGGTCCCGGTCTCCCTTCTCTGTCCTGGGAGTGGCTTGGGGAGCAGCCAGCCTGCTACCTTCCATGAGCACGCCCCAAAGTGCCAACCATTGTCTCAGGTCTTTTGGAAGGAAGTCAGCAAAATGATTCACTGGTGAAAGAATCTGGACTTTGGAAATAAATTGAAAGTCAAATCGAGGCATTTTTTTTTTTCCTACTAGATGATGGGAAACATCTTATCGCTCTGTCAGCTGTGTCATGAAAATGACTAACTTTATTTAGTATCAGTAAAGGTGATTTCAGGACTTCACACAGAAGGCAGTAAAAAGACGCACTACTTGTGGGAGGTGGGAAGGAGGTTCAGAGGGAGAAGACTTCTGTCCTCTCCATAGGCATCTACGGCTGGTTCACATCAATGTATGCAGAAACCAACATGATATTGTAAAGCAACTATCTCCCAATTAAAAATAAATAAAATTTTAAAATAGTCACTCTATAGCAGTGATTGGCCTGGAGAGGGTGGCGCTCATTTCTTCCTCCAAGGGTTTGGAATCCCTTGGAGCTGCTCTTTGACTGGAGGCTTGAGTCCATGTGAAAGCACACAAGAGATCCAAGATGCCCTCTGACAGGGGTGTAAGTAGCCTGAAGGGGCTATTGAAAGCCACTGTTACTGACAGTATCCCCACAACAGCACAGCCCTGAACAAGTCCCCATGGAGCAGGTGGTGTCTGGTACCCACCCCCAGTGTGTGTGCAGAAGGGCTCTGGCCCCATCTGTTACACTCGGGGTGGGTCAAGCATCATTGTCCTCATAGCACAGGAGCTGGAGGGATGCTTTATCTGCATGTTTTGCAGACACACTCAAATTTTCTCTGTTAGGCAGAGTGATTTATGTGCATGTCTTCATTGATGGCAATTAGTTTTTAGCACCTTGCTAGGCATGCTGGGTGATCTCAATCATGAGATCACGAGTGCCTGTCTCACTTGGAGCAAAAGTGGGAAAACACCCTCTCTCTCCTGTGCCATCCAGAAGTCCTCTTCTGACCTTGGCATCTTCCCACAGAGATGAGGAGCCTGTCTTTCTTGTCTTGAGAGCACTGGTTTGCCCATAAAAGTTTCATCAAGGATGATATTTTTAGAGTACCTCCCTTTTGGAGAGTTTTTCTTGTTTAGAAAGGAAGGAAAAAACATTTCAGGTCTCCTGCTTTTTTAAAGGAACAACAAGCAGCATAAACCTGATTCAATAAGTAAACCTAGTAATAAAAGTGTCTTAGATTTCCAGTTGTACATAGTTGAGGAAGGGGTAGAGGAAAACGAGAAGAAGGGAATGGAGCCAGGAGGACACAGGATGGGCTCTGGCAACAGAAAGGAATCCATGGGAAACTGGGGAGAGAGATGGAGACAGAGAGATGGGCAGGGGAAAAAAGAGGGAGAGGCAGTGGGCAGGGAAAGAGCAGGGACAGATGATGGCATGTTGGGGGACAGGAGAGAAAGACAGCAAAGAGAGGGCAGAAAGGCAGAAACGGGCAGAGGGCATGACCTGCTCCCAAGGCTTCCTGGTTCTCCTTTCCCTTCTCACCAGTCTCTCCAATGAGGGTCTAGTCCAGACTCCCACTTCCTCATTGCCCACCTCAATTGAAAACCCCCTCAGGCCTCAATTTGGGTGCCCACTCCCACTCACCCTGCTCCTGCAAGGCTCCCACAGGCCAGATTAACACAGCTCTGCTTCAGTCAGTGCCAGATTGACACTGCAGCCCTCCTGACTGCTGTACCTCTATGGCTTCCAAGACTAAGCAGGCTGGGTCCATGGCATACAAAGGTTCCCATACCAGTCTGTTGCTTGTTTTAGTCTTTTAAATACGTATGTATGTTTTGGTCGCATCGGGTCTTAGTTGTGGCACGCGGGGGCTTTTAGTTGCAGCACACGAATGCTTAGTTGCAGTGTGTGGAATCTAGCTCCCTGACCAGGGATCGAACCCAGGCCTCCTGAAGTGGGAGCACAGAGTCTTACCACTGGATCACCAAGGAAGTCTCCTCGCTCCCACCCCAGTTCTGTTGTTTATTAGCTGTTACACATAGGGCACATCCTTGACCCACTTTGAGTTTTCACATCTGTGAACTGGCTGTAATAACAGTACTTGGCTCACTTCCACCACCGGATTCTGCAGTGTTTTCTGGATATATATGTAGGTTGTGCACATGTGTGTTTATATACGATAAGAGATAAGGAACATAAAGACTCACTGTGATCTATAACGCAAGTAAGCGTGCTTCGGTTTTTTCCTCCTGCTGTCACTTTTGTCTCTCCTCCCTGCTTGCTCTTCTGTGTCTCATCCACTTTATCCCCTTTAAGCAGACATTCCCCAAGGCTTGTCTTTCATTTCTTTCAGTTCCTAACCTCTCCGTTACTTCTTTTTCTGTAAACTACAGAAGGGACATCTCCAGCCCCCTGCTCTCTCTGCAGCCACAATCCAGGTTTTGCAGCCTGTGTGTCTCAGCGGCATTTTAGATCAGCATGCCCCACGTGGCATGGGTAGAATGTCTGCTTGCCCCAGGCTGCCACTTTCTTCTAGAGGAGTGGGGGAAGATAGACTGTGGACAGGTAGGCTCAGTTTCAAGTCCTGGCAATGCTGTGGATGTGTTGCCTTGCAGTCATCTTCTGGGTTCAGTTTGCTCACCTACAACATGGGAGTAATAAAACCCAGCTGAGAAGTAGGATGAGGCCTCATAGTGATGAAATATTGAGTGACAGCACAGGAGGGCAGGTCGGGGGCTAGATATTCTACAGACATTTCTCAGGCACAAGCGAGTGAGGGGCCACAGGAGGACAATGTTCCCCTGGGCAGGTGGCAGGTTTGATTCCAGCAAGTTGGCAAAATAAGGTAGAGATTAAGAGCACAGAGTTAAGAACCAAATCTTGGCTTTCCTACTTACTAGCTGTGTTGCTTTGGGAAAGTTACTTAACTTCTCTGTGCCTCAGCTTTCTGTAAATGGGTTGTCATGAGGTTAAATCATCAAATAAAACACATAAATTCATGTGGGCTCCTTATAATGTGCCTGGCGTGAAGAAAGCATAAGTATTTTATTTAACAGCTGTTATGTTAGCCATCAGTGGCATTATTTATCGATGGCTACATGTTTGTTTCTTCCTTGGGAGGCTTTGTGGGCCCCACGGCAGCTAGAAACCAAGGGGCCTGAGGACGAGTCCCGTATGCCTCCCGCTGAGCCTTGCTTCATCTTTCTGCAGACCACAATCCTCTATCTCTGAAGTGAAACCAGGTGGGCATTCTCACTGCCCATCCCATCCTCTGCCGTGGGGCCCTGGTACAAACTACTGCATGTGTACCCAGATCTATGATGCCATCCGGCAAGGCGGACGTGTTTGTACGGGCAAGGGGATGACGGCAGGAGGGAGGCAGGGAGGAAAAATGCCTCCAGGGCCATTTCGCCTACCCTGTGACTCAGGTGTGTGGCATCATGGGTCACTCCTGGCCCTGTGGCCAGCCAGGTGGAGCCGGAGCCTGGCAAGCAAAAGAGAAGTAGGTTTGAGGAGACAAGGATGGGACTGTGGGTGGCTCACACCCTGTGGAGGGGCTGACCTGGTCCTAAGGGCAGTGAGGAGACACATGAGCAGAGTTTTATTTCAGAAAGTTCTCTGTGGCTCCGGGTGGGAAACAGGGCTGAGCTGGGAAGTGAGGTGAGCAGGTACAGACCCCCGATCTCAGTGGTGGCAGTGGGGAAGGAGCAGATGGAACACACAAGTTCAGCTTTAAAGGAGGAATTGGTTGGACTTGGTGACCAATAAGTGCCAGCTGTGGGGAGGAATGTGGGGTTTCTCAGGTGGCATGAGGTCTCCAGAACAATAGATGTGAGGGCACTTTGTCGATGGTGCCAAGTTCTATACTTTTCAAGGATGTTTCACTCTGGGGAGACTCCACAAGGAAAAGGGCAGAATTGTAGTGCCTGCCACCTCCTTTACACAGAGTGGTTGCCTGCTGGGAGAGAATGCCCACATCTGAGCTGGGGAGACAGCTTCTGGCAAAGAAGGCCTTATACTTTCTGGCCTCAACCATGTTTGCTCAATAACCAGGGAAAAGCTGCACTTCCCTCCTGAGCAGGTGAAGTGGAGGGACAACTTCCAGGCCAGGCCAGCCAGGACACCACCCTCTCTATCACTCATATGCTTGCCCAGAGCTCTGGGGTGGCATGAAGTCTTAAACTGCAGTTTTTCCAGTGGTCATGTATGGATGCAAGAGTCGGACCACAAAGAGAGCTGAACACCGAAGAACTGATGCTTTTGAACTGTGGTGTTGGACAAGACTCTTGAGAGTCCCCTGGACTGCAAGGAAATCAAACCAATCATTCCTAAAGGAGATCAACCCTGAATATTCACTGGAAGCACTGATGCTGAAGCTGAAGCTCCAATACTTTGGCCACTGGATGCAAGAACTGACTCATTAGAAAAGACCCTGATACTGGGAAAGATTGAAGACAGGAGGAGAAGGGGGTGATAGAGGATGAGATGGTTGGATGGCATCACTGACTCAATGGACATGTGTTTGAGCAAGCTCCAGGAGATGGTGAAGGACAGGAAAATCTGGTGTGCTGCAGTCCATGGGGTTGCAAAGAGTTGGACACAATGGAGAACCTGAACAACAATGACTATTACTATTATTACTTATTATTTATGCTTACTATCTTACACATCCCCCTCTGGCTCTTTTCTCTTTTTGTTTTTAATATTTCCAACACTTCCCAATCCTCCTTCTCCCTCAAAGACTTGTCTGAGGCACAGTTAAATCTTCCCTGATATACTTCAGAGAACTTAGTGGAGTCAGAATCAGGAAAGAAAAAGGACCTTCTGGTCACTGAGGCCTGCTCAGCACCAGCCACATAATTACACTGCTTGGCAGAGTCCTTGCAGCCCTAAAAGGAGGTATCACTACCCTCACTTTACAAAAAGTGTAAAATGAAATAGAGATGGGTCAAGTGGCATGATTGATGATCACATAGAAATAACCATGGAGGCCAGGATTAAATAGGGGGCTATCTGATTCCAAAATCTGGACTCTTCTAACTCCACAATCACATAAAACTTCCCATCCCTGGGTGGGGAGGAGCAGCCATCCTTTTGGTGAATCACCCACAGAAGGAAAGTTAAACCATTCACTTTTGTGTGAACTTCCAGATGGAACTGCCAAAGGAACAAAGAGTGTTTTCGACCTAAATAGCCCAGACTCGCTGTGTGTGGGAAACAGGGTCACTTTTTGTGCATCCCATCCCTTCCTGGAGTGGCCTGGACACAGAGACAGTTGTGAAATGGAAGGTTATAAAAAGAGCCAGGCTGAGGACGTGTGCAGGCAGATGCTTACCTGGGCAGCATCTTCACTACATCCGGAGCCCTAGCCCAGTGTTTACCATGACCAGGCTGCCAAGGAGAATTCCAAGTCATAAACCCTCGTAAGGGCACAGAGCGCCTGCTCCACCCTGACAAATGAGAAACACAAATCTCATCCGCTCACTTCCATCCCTTCTAGGTCCAGCCCCGGGAGGAAGTGTCAGCAGAAATCACAGCCAGCCCTTGAGCATGCACTTTACATATCTCTTTCCTATCCATGATCTCATTCTACCACATGTGAAGGTGGAGTCGAGTCCTGGGATCAAATTCAAGCTTTTCCATTTACTGACTGTGGGTTTTGGGTAAGTTACCTCCCTCGCTACAACCTCGTGAGACTCTCAGGGGGTAGACGAGAAACTCGGGCTGAGAGGACACCAGGGTTAACGGCAGGAAAAGGTTTTGTAGTCAGGTCTGTATGATTCCAAATCCAAGGCTCTTTCCAAAAAGACATCTGGTCCATGGAGAAAGGAAAACCTCAGCAGGGTATCTTAGCTGCTTCTCCTACTGCCATCTGAAATACCAACCAACCAAACTCTTCCATCAGCCATAGGCAGAAGGGCAAGCCTTCCAACCCACTCAAGTTCCATAAGGAAAAGACACACAGGAGGAGGGGGATTGTACCTCTTTTGTGGGATTCCATCCCATCTTCTGGACAGCACAGACTGACTACAGGAAGACTTCAGCCTTCAGGAATACAGCCTCTCTCAGGGGTGCAGATGCTGACCAGGAATTCCAGAGGCTGGGAGTCTGGAGGGTGGGGCTGAACTGACCCATGTGCTAAGGTTCCAGTAGGGCACTGGCTGGCTGAGGACCATGCACAAAGCCCACAGAAATGTGAAAACCTGCAGTTCTGAGATATTCCTGCTTGTTTCCTATACAGGGATCAAGTCAGTGTGACTTCTGGCGACCAGGCTGCTGGTCAGCACTCTACATCATTATATTTCAGGTGGACCTTCTGACTTGCCCTCCTTGATCTCCAGGAGAAGCTAGAGCCACACTCTGCATTAGCTGCTGGCAGAGTCCAAAGAGAAGCAGTTTGCTACTTATTCATTCATTCATTCACCCTGCTAGGCACTAGGGGTCCCACTGTAACAAGACAGATCAAGGCTCCTGCCCTCTCAGCCTTAGTGGAATGACATGAGATTTGGGGTAGGTCGACCGGGGCTCTGCTCCCAGCCCTAGCGTTTACTGTCCGGATGATCTCACCCATTCCTAAACTCTCTGAACTCAGTTCCCTCGGGTGTCAGGTGTGTGCAATGATGCCACCCTCACACAATTCAATGAGTGGAAGGATTTACTGAAATAAATGTGAGTGCTTTAACTATAAAGATCATATCGACTTTAGCTATTACTGTTAATAGTAACTATTGTTATTATTATTGCTATACTTTTCCATTCAGGAAGTTTTCTCTGCCTGACCTGTGCACAGTGCCAGACTCTGAGTAAAATTTTCTTTGCACAGCAGGCTTGGACAACATTGATTGACTCTGTATCATGAGCCTACTATTTTTGAGAGATAAATTCACATTCTACACAATCCACCCATTTAAAGTACACAATTCAATGTTTTGGTTTGTTTTCTCTTTTTATTATTTTAACAGGGTTGTAGGACCATCATTAAATCAACATTTTCCTTGCCCCTAAAAGAAACTTTATACCCCTTAGCAGTCACTCTCATTCCCTCCTAAGGAGGGAACCAGTAGTCTTTTTGTCTCTATAGATTGGCCTGTTCTAGATCTTACACATAAATGGAATTGTACAGTATGTGGCCCTTCTTTCACCTAGCATAATGCTCTCAGGGTTCATCCATGTTGTAATACGTATCAGTATTTCACTTTTTTTATTGCTGAATAACATTCTATTTAATAGGTAAAACACATTTATTTATTTATTATTTTTTTTAAATTTTATTTTATTTTTAAACTTTACAATATTGTATTGGTTTTGCCAAATATGGAAATGAATCCGCCACAGGTATACATGTGTTCCCCATCCTGAACCCTCCTCCCTCCTCCCTCCCCATACCATCCCTCTGGGTCATCCCAGTGCACCAGCCCCAAGCATCCAGTATCGTGCATCGAACCTGGACTGGCAACTCGTTCCAAATATGATATTATACGTATTTCAATGCCATTCTCCCAAATCATCCCACCCTCTCCCTCTCCCACAGAGTCCAAAAGACTGTTCTATACATCAGTGTCTCTTTTGCTGTCTCGTATACAGGGTTATTGTTACCAACTTTCTAAATTCCATATATATGCATTAGTATACTGTATTGGTGTTTTTCTTTCTGGCTTACTTCACTCTGTATAATGGGCTCCAGTTTCATCCACCTCATTAGAACTGATTCAAATGTATTCTTTTTAATGGCTGAGTAATACTCCATTGTGTATATGTACCACAGCTTTCTTATTCATTCATCTGCTGATGGACATCTAGGTTGCTTCCGTGTCCTGGCTATTATAAACAGTGCTGCAATGAACATTGGGGTACACGTGTCTCTTTCCCTTCTGGTTTCCTCAGTGTGTATGCCCAGCAGTGGGATTGCTGGATCATAAGGCAGTTCTATTTCCAGTTTTTTAAGGAATCTCCACACTGTTCTCCATAGTGGCTGTACTAGTTTGCATTCCCACCAACAGTGTAAGAGGGTTCCCTTTTCTCCACACCCTCTCCAGCATTTATTGTTTGTAGACTTTTGGATCACAGCCATTCTGACTGGTGTGAAATGGTACCTCATAGTGGTTTTGATTTGCATTTCTCTGATAATGAGTGATGTTGAGCATCTTTTCATGTGTTTGTTAGCCATCTGTATGTCTTCTTTGGAGAAATGTCTATTTAGTTCTTTGGCCCATTTTTTGATTGGGTCATTTATTTTTCTGGAATTGAGCTGTAGGAGTTGCTTATATATTTTTGAGATTAGTTGTTTGTCAGTTGCTTCATTTGCTATTATTTTCTCCCATTCTGAAGGCTGTCTTTTCACCTTGCTTATAGTTTCCTTTGTTGTGCAGAAGCTATTAAGTTTAATTAGGTCCCATTTGTTTATTTTTGCTTTTATTTCCAATATTCTGGGAGGTGGGTCATAGAGGATCCTGCTGTGATATATGTCGGAGAGTGTTTTGCCTATGTTCTCCTCTAGGAGTTTTATAGTTTCTGGTCTTACGTTTAGATCTTTAATCCATTTTGAGTTTATTTTTGTGTATGGTGTTAGAAAGTGCTCTAGTTTCATTCTTTTACAAGTGGTTGACCAGTTTTCCCAGCACCACTTGTTAAAGAGATTGTCTTTAATCCATTGTATATGGTAAAACACATTTAATTGATCCTATCATTAGTAAGAGACAGTGGGTTATTTCCCCTTTTGGGCTATTATGAAAAATGCTATGAATATTCATGTATAAGTTTCCATATAGACATATGTTTTAATTTCTCTTGTGTATATATGTTAGAGTTAAATTGCTGGTTGTATGGTAGCTCTAAGTTTAACATTTTGAGGAATGGCCAGACTGTTTTCCAAAGAATCTACACCATTTTACATCCCCTCCAATAGTATGCTAATGTTCCAATTTCTCCACACTCTCATCAACACTTATTATTATGTCTTTTTGATTACAGTCATCCTGCTGCTGCTGCTAAGTCGCTTCAGTCATATCCGACTCTGTGCGACCCCATAGACGGCAGCCCAGCAGGCTCCCTCGTCCCTGGGATTCTCCATGCAAAAACACTGGAGTGGGTTGCCATTTCCTTCTCCAATGCATGATAGTCATCCTAGTAGATGTGAAATGATATTTCTTTGTGGTTTCGATTTGCATTTTTCAGAATACACAGAAGAACTGTACAAAAAAGATCTTCATGACCCAGATAATCATGATGGTGTGATCACTCACCTAGAGCCAGACATCCTGGAATGTGAAGTCAAGTGGGCCTTAGAAAGCATCACTACGAACAAAGCTAGTGGAGGTGATGGAATTCCAGTTGAGCTTTTTCATCCTGAAAGATGATGCTGTGAAAGTGCTGCACTCAATATGCCAGCAAATTTGGAAAACTCAGCAGTGGCCACAGGACTGGAAAAGGTCAGTTTTCATTCCAATCCCAAAGAAAGGCAATGCCAAAGAATGCTCAAACTACCACACAATTGCACTCATCTCACACGCTAGTAAAGTAATGCTCAAAATTCTCCAAGCCAGGCTCCAGCAATACGTGAACCGTGAACTTCCTGATGTTCAAGCTGGTTTTAGAAAAGGCAGAGGAACCAGAGATCAAATTGCCAACATCCACTGGATCATCAAAAAAGCAAGAGAGTTCCAGAAAAACATTTATTTCTGCTTTATTGACTATGCCAAAGCCTTTGACTGTGTGGATCACAATAAACTGTGGAAACTTCTGAAAGAGATGGGAATACCAGACCACCTGACCTGCCTCTTGAGAAACCTGTATGCAGGTCAGGAAGCATCAGTTAGAACTGGACATGGAACAACAGACTGGTTCCAAATAGTTAAAGGAATACGTCAAGGCTGTATATTGTCACCCTGCTTATTTAATTTATATGCAGAGTACATCATGAGAAACGCTGGACTGGAAGAAACACAAGCTGGAATCAAGATTGCCGGGAGAAATATCAATAACCTCAGATATGCAGATGACACCACCCTTATGGCAGAAAGTGAAGAGGAACTAAAAAGCCTCTTGATGAAAGTGAAAGAGGAGAGTGAAAAAGTGGGCTTAAAGCTCAACATTCAGAAAATGAAGATCATGGTATCCGGTCCCATCACTTCATGGGAAATAGATGGGGAAACTGTGGAAACAGTGTCAGATTTTATTTTTCTGGGCTCCAAAATCACTGCAGATGGTGACTGCAGCCATGAAATTAAAAGACACTTACTCCTTGGAAGAAAAGTTATGACCAACCTAGATAGCATATTGAAAAGCTATCTAGAGACATTACTTGGCCAACAAAGGTCCGTCTAGTCAAGGCTATGGTTTTCTCAGTGGTCATGTATGGATGTGAGAGTTGGACTGTGAAGAAAGCTGAGTGCCGAAGAATTGATGCTTTTGAACTGTGGTGTTGGAGAAGACTCTTGAGAGTCCCTTGGACTGCAAGGAGATCCAACCAGTCCATTCTGAGGGAGATCAGCCCTGGGATTTCTTTGGAAGGAATGATGCTAAAGCTGAAATTCCAGTACTTTGGTCACCTCATGTGAAGAGTTTACTCATTGGAAAATACTCTGATGCTGGGAGGGATTGGGGGCAGGAGGAGAAGGGGACGACAGAGGATGAGATGGCTGGATGGCATCACTGACTCGATGGACGTGAGTCTGAGTGAACTCCGGGAGTTGGTGATGGACAGGGAGGCCTAGTGTGCTGCAATTCATGGGGTCGCAAAGAGTCGGACACGACTGAGTGACTGAACTGAACGGAACTGAATGACTAACGGCTTCCCTGATGGCTTAGACAGTAAAAAATCTGCCTGTAATGCAGGAGATGTGGGTTCAGTCCCTGGGTTGGGAAGATCCCCTGGAGAAGGAAATGGCATCCCACTCCAGTCTTCTTGCCTGAAGAGTCCCATGGACAGGGGAGCCTGCAGGGTTACAGTCCATGGGGTGGCAAAGAGTCAGATAGGACTTAGCAACCAAACAACAATGAACAAAGACATTGTAAAGCTTTTCGTGTGCTTATTGGTCCTCTGTATATCTTTTCAAAACTACTTTTATTTATTTCTTTCAGCTGTGCTGGGTCTTTGTTGCTGCACATGTTTTTATCTAGTTGCAGTGCCCAGGCTTCTCTTGGGCAGAGCACGGGCTCCAGTGCATGTGGGCCTCAGCAGCTGTGGCTCGTGGGCTCAGCAGTTGCAACTCCCAGGCTCTAGAGCACAGGCAGCAGTTGTGGAGCTCGGGGGTTTGTTGCTCCATGGCATGTAGTATCTTCCTGCACCAGGAGTTGAATGCATGTTTCCTGTGTTGGCAGGTGGATTCTTCACCACTGAGCCACCTGGGAAGCTCCATTTGCATGTCTTATTGGGAGAAATGTCCGTTCAAATTCTTTGCTCATTTTAAATTTGTATCACCTACATTTTTATTATGAATTGGGAGAGTTCTTTACATATTTTGCATACAGGCCACTTATCAAATATACAATTTACCAATAATTTTCCCCATTCTTGAGTTGCCTTTTCACTCTCTTGATGATATTGTTCGCAGCACAAAAGTTTTACATTTTGATGAAGTCAATTTATTTTTCTTTTGTCTCTTACGCTTTTGGTGTCATAGAAGGTCTACTTTTTAAGTGGATTCTGCCTTTTAAAACATGTGTCTATTATTTAAATAAAACTTTGATATTAAATATCCAGCACTAATTCTAAATTAGGAAAAAGCAATAGATCATCACTATGATCTTGAACAACTTACAGTAATTGAATAAACCTGACTGAAACCTTCTTGTTATAGAAGAAAGGGGAAAAGAATGGAGTTTTCAAACTGGCAGGATGGCATCTGAGGTGCGCTCACCATCATCCGTGCAAAACACTTGTAGGGGTAGGGTTGGGTGGGGCTTTCTATAAGAGAGAAAAGTATGAAAAAAATGTACTGGGACTGAGATGTTAAGGAAGGAAGTAGCCTATTACATGTCCTGCATCTGCATCCGAGGGCCAAGCAAGGCCAAGACTGGATTTCAAGGCCACCTTTATCACCCTTCCCTCCCCACTTAGCAACTGGGAGAGCCTGTGCGGATGATGGAGCTCTTCAGAAGGTTTGACAGGACACCAAGGTCTTTGAGCCTGCCATTTCCTCTGTCTGGAATGTCCTCCACCCCTAGTCCATCCCCGAGTCAACTCCCAAACCTACTTTAATTCATATTTCATTTGTTACTTCCTAGGAAAAATCTTCCCTGACCTCCACACATCAACATTTCCAAGAATATCAGTTACCTCTGAATAACTTTTCATAGGTACTGTCCTTTCCCTTCATGATGTTTTTCACAATTTCTGATTATATATTTAACTATTTCATAATCTTTTTCAATAGGCTGCAAACTCCATGAGCACAGAGTTTGTTTTGCTCACAATTGCAGGCTTATCACAAAGCTTGATGTAAAGTAGGTGTTTCAATAAATATTTGTGGAATGAATGAATGATCCCGGAACTGGAAATCCCTCTAGAATGACCTATTTGTTTTCAGGGGGGTTTCTTTTGGGGGTCCTCATGGAACCAGCATAATATAAAAAGATCACTCCCCAGTAGACAGGGCAGGGAAAATCACCCTTTCTGTCTATAAGATGGCTTCAGTACTACAGGACTTCTTCTGCAGTGGGAACTGACAGGATCCTCAGGCTGGGCAGGGAGCACGTGGAAGCAGCTTGAGAAGTGCAGCAGCTCCTGAAATCAGCATTTCAGGAGCAGCGGGCAGAGAGAGGCTGGCAGCTAAGTGCTTGCTCTGGGGAAGTTGAACTTGCAGGTGGAGGAGGTCCTGGCTACGAGCTGTCAGCACCCACAATGCTTCACACGTCACAGGAGAGCAGTTCACCTGCAAGTATACTTGTCTGAGAAAGGAACTTTGCTTTCTGGAAATCCACAGCCAAATCAGCCCAAATCCAATCCTGACAAACACGCCTCCTAAGGCTGCAACACTTGCCTTTATCGTCTATTTAGTTACATCTTATTTTAGAAAACGTGAGTGTTTTTTTTAACTCAAACATTCCATTTACCTCCACAAACAACTTCTGAGCAGGCACTATGAGTCAGATGTGGTATTGGATACGAGAACACCTGGGTAAACATGTTATGGTCTCTCTTTTCAAGTAGCTCACAACCTAAGAGTGAGACAAATTGTCAACACATAATTATGACACAGATGTGAGCGCCTTGATGGAGTCTTAAAGACAGAACTGAAAAGAAAGTGATTCCTGTTGTCAGAGGAGTGGGCTGGGGAGGCCTCCTGGAAGAGGTGATTCTTGAGATAAGTCTTAACGTAGGAATCAGAATAATCAAGGGGACACAATGAGATCAAGAAACGGAGATACTTCAGGTAGAAGATCCGAGTTGTGTTGAAATGGTCAGAGCAATATTCAAGCTGGAAACATCCTAAACTATAGATAAAATGCTCTTGAGAATGAATTCACCATTTGTTCACAACCCACATCTGACAGGGGTCTTCAGGACCTGCTGATTCCATCTGCTGAGCATGTCTTGAATTCTTCTCTCCTGCCCTATTGGCTTTGCTCCAAGCCAGCCCCTCACAAACTTCCCCAGTTCTACCGCACAGTCTCCTAACTGGTCTCCCTGCCTGAAGCCTCTAACACATCCTCCATCCAGCACATCTCACATCAGGAAGAAGTGGATTCAGAGATACTAGCAGTGGACTTGATCTCTCTCTGTCTTGACTCTGTTTCCCTTTGTGTTAGTTTCACTCTCAACCTAGCCATCTCCCTCTGTAGCCCACAGCCATAGGTCAGTAGGCTTCCTGCTTCAAAAAAGAGGATTTCTTTCCAACAGTGTCAATAACAGTCTAACAGTGTATGTTCATTTCTGAATCAATCTCTTAGAATCAAATAATGAAATACAACCAGCCCTCCATATCTGCAGGCTCAACATTTGCAGATTCAATCACAGATCAGAAATATTTGAAAAAAAAAAAATTACAGAAGGTTCCAGAAAGGAAAATTTGAATTTGCCACACACCAGCAACTGTTTAAAATAGCATTTACGTTGTATTTGGGGCTTCCCTGGTGGCTCAGATGGTAAAGAATCTGCCTGCAATACGGGAGACCTGGGTTCAATCCCTGGGTTAGGAAGATCCTCTGGAGAAGGGAATGGCTACCCACTCCAGTATACTGGCCTGAAGAATCCTGTGGACACAGGAGCCTGGCAGCCTACAGTTCATGCGGTCACAAAGAGTCGGGCACAACTGAGCAACTAACGCTTTCACTTTATATTGTATTTACAACTATTTACATAGCATTTATATTGTATTGCTACTGAGTTGCCTCAGTCGTATCCGACTCTGTGCGACCCCAGAGACGGCAGCCCAGCAGGCTCCCCTGTCCTTGGGATTCTCCAGGCAAGAACACTGGAGTGGGTTGCCATTTCCTTCTCCAATGCATGAAAATGAAAAGTGAAAGTGAAGTAGCTCAGTCGTGTTCGACTCCTAGCGACTCCATGGACTGCAGCCTACCAGGCTCCTCCATCCATGGGATTTTCCAGGCAAGAGTACTGGAGTGGGGTGCCATTGCCTTCTCCGTTATATTGTATTAGGTGTGACAAATAATCTAGAGATGATTTAAAGTATACCAGAGGATGCAGGTTATATGCAAACACTTTGCCATTTTAAATAAGGAACTTGAACATCTGTGGATTTTGGTATCCGCAGGGTGGGGGGACCAATGCCCCTTGGTGCTGAGTGACAATTTACACTTATCGGCCAGGCCTGAATCATAGGTCCACTCGGGAACCGGAAGGAACCGTATGAACTGGCAGTGGTGGGGGGGTGTTTCCTCCAAGCAAAACAGAGATATTATGACCAGCTGAAGGGCGAGTGAGGGTTGAAGGGGGAAAAGGAATAGTTGTTCACTACAGTGATTGTCTGAAACACAAATCTGATCACCCTGCTCCACTGCCTTCAGGATATGGTAAGCAAGGCCTTGAAGATGCGGCCCCAGCCCCCATCTCGGCAGGGAGTCCTTGTCACTCCCCCCACACCCTCACGCTTCCTGCTTTCCACCAAAGCTCCCCGCTGCATGGAGCAGCATGGCCCACTCCTCCTGCCCTCCACGCGGCTGGCGTCTCCTTCCTCCAGTGTAACACTGCTCTGAACCTGTTCACCTGCCCCTCCTCATCCCCACCCTGTTGCTTAGTGAATGTTGGTTAAACTGAGTAATGAATTAACCTGCCAGGCAAAGGGAGGCTTTGAAGAAAGTTCCCAAGCCTGGTTCCTCTGGATATAATTTTATTTATTTATTTTAAATATAAATTTATTTATTTTAATTGGAGGCTAATTACTTTACAATATTGTAGTGATTTTGCCACACATTGACACGAATCCACCATGGGTATACATGTGTGGATATAATTTTAGAATAAACTGACTTAGGGTACTTGCACTGGAGAGGAAAAAAAAACAGGCTCTACTTGTTTTTCCCTGATTCACTGAAGAGCAAATACATTTCATTTTTCTTTTCATGAGTGTTCATCCTGCACTCATGTGTCAAGACCCTGCATGTTCTCAAGGACTCCCGCCTCAGCCAGCAGGCAGTGCCCAGGCCCGGCCATACCCCCACTCCAGGGGTCTGCTCCTGGTCTTGGATATCACTGTGAGGCTTCAAGCACGTGCAATGGGCCCTGCAGGGACGGGAGCTGCTCTCCACCGCTGCCAGGGTGGCCTGGGTGCCACCGTTTTGCCCACCCAGACTCGTCTGTCTCTCCCCAGGTCTAAGGCTGCGTGCCACCAGGGACCGCCTTTCCCCAGGGGCCCCGCCCCCTCAGGTGTGATCAGGGCAGAGGAGGTGAGAAGGCTGTGTCTCTGACCCAGTCATTGTGCAAGTAGCTATTACTGTCTATTTTACCAAGACAGAAACTGAGTCTCAAAGTGACAAATAACTTGCCCTGTGTGCTTTTGTCTACAGAGCCAGCTAGATATGTAATGTCTCATTCCTTATAACTACTCATTAACTAGATTTTAGAGAAATACAGGAGTGAGCAGTTATGTCTTGTGGGCTTGTGGACCTCTGCTTGGAGACAGTGCAGGCCACCTGTGACCACCACCAGTTACAACCATTTCCACCCCACCCCTCAGACTCCATTGACCTTTCTGTCTCACTCTCAGTTACACATTCATTTACTTATGAATACCTATCTTCTAGGTACAGCTCTAAGCTCTGGGACACAGCAATAAAAAAGACAGGCATCAGACTTTACCTTCCAGTAGGTATGACAAAAAGTACATCAATATGTTATATAATTTCAGATAGTTAATAAATGTTATGCAAAAAAATCAAATGTAATTGATATTCTAGATCTTAAATTGGTTGGTGGGCTCATAAGTATTTATTATATTATCATGCTTCATAGTTTATTTATTCTTTTCATATTTTCTTTGTATATTCTCCAAATTCAGTATTATGAATAAAAATGTTGTGCTTATGAAAGGATTAGGGTAAGGGGATGGAGAGAGATTGGGACGGGGAGTGAGGGGTGTCTCAGGTGAAGTCATCAGACAAGATTTCTCCACAGATGAAGCTATGACAAACCTGCACAATGTATTAAAAAGCAAAGACAT
The DNA here is from genome assembly GCF_029407905.1 of Bubalus kerabau. Taxonomy (NCBI): domain Eukaryota; kingdom Metazoa; phylum Chordata; class Mammalia; order Artiodactyla; family Bovidae; genus Bubalus; species Bubalus kerabau. The sequence goes on from NC_073638.1 coordinate 39,617,738, forward strand.
CACTTTGCCGACAAAGTCAAAGCCATGGTTTTTCCAGTAGTCATGTACAGATGTGAGAGTTGAACCATGAAAAAGGCTGAGTGCTGAAGAATTGATACTTTGGAATTGTGATGCTGGAGAAGATTCTTGAGCGTCCCTTGGACTGAAAGGAGATCAAACCAGTCAATCCTAAAGGAAATCAACCCTGAATATTCACTGGAAGGACTGATGCTGAAGCTGACGCTCCAATACTTTGGCCACCTGATGCAAACAGCTGGCTCTTCAGAAAAGACCCCCATGCTGGGAAATACTGAGGGCAGGAGGAGAAGGGGCGACAGAGAGTGTGATGGTTGGACGGCATCACGACTCAATGGACGTGAGTTTGAGCAAACTCAGGGAGACAGTGAAGGACAGGGAAGTCTGGCATGCTGCAGTCTGTGGGGTCACAAAGAGTCAGACACAACTGAGCTATTGAACAACAATAGAAGGATGAGAGAGAGCACACAGTGCAAAGTCTGAGCAAGGAGTGATCCCCAAAGCAGGACAGGGAGGGTGGAGGCCCTGCTGGGAATGACTTGGGGCCTCCAGAAGCAGCAGAGATTGGAATGAATGGAGCCCTGTGACTGAGAGGGAGAAAGGGAATGAGGAGGTGGGCTGAATAGGCAGGGTGTACCCCGAGCAGAGATCTTGGGCACAAGGATCCTAGGCTCATGGCATGCGGATATTATTCCAAGTGTAATGGGAGGTGGGTTTTGTTTTTAAAAGGTTAGTCTTTCGGGAGCACCACAGGAAACAGCTGCCTCTCTCATTTCTCACCTTGCCTCCCCTCTGTCCTCACACAGTCACGATCTATGTGGACGAGCCAGAGGCCCTTGTCCCTCTTTCCATCTTTCCAGACTCATCAACTCTGAGAATGTGGGCTTTGTTTTTATAGGGCAAGGAGGCAGAACCAGTAAAGGTTTAACTTTATGCTGCTTTTACAGGTGACAGTTAAATCCATGTTGCCAGTAAGTTTCAGATTCAAATATGTCTGTGAAATGTTGTTCTAGTTACTTGATTTATATTGACCATTAATGTTTTCACCAAACCATATCCTCCCTTAATTACGCTAATAACTTCACTCCTGTCATCTTTGTTCAGCCTCTCAGCAATCCTCCAGAGATGCCTGCCTGGACCCCAGTCTTTAAGTGAGAAAACAGAATGGGGAAGAGGGGTTAGTGAAAAGAGCCTGGTCTAGAGACCTGGCTTTAACACCCGCCATGTCTCTTATCAGCTGAGTGACTTTGGACAAACCATTCAACTTCTCTGAATCCATCCTCTCATCTGTAAAACCAGAATAAATCCTTTCCCAGAAATAAAGTATGGAAAAAAGCACCAAGGACAGTGACTGGCATGTAAGAAGAGACCTGTAACAATGACTTCAGTCTGATTTTAATTAAATTCTTAAATAAAAATTCTAAATCTATTAAATAAATTTGACCATCGCCGGTTCTGCTTCACTGACCACTCAGCAGCTTTCTTACTATTTTTTTTAATGGCTACACATACTCCTTGTAGACTATTTGTAAAATACTAAATAAATAGTATAAAGTAGGAAATAGAAATCATAATCCCATCACTCAGAGATAATTATGCTTAAAATACCCATGTGTTTCCTTCTAGGCTTTTTTCTGTGTACATATATCCATATCTGGATAGTATTTCTTTTCATCAGTTTCCTAAGTGACTAGAATATTCTTGAAAACATGAGTAGTAAACAAGTAGACAAATCTCTGCTCTGTAGAGATGGACTGTAGGGTGAGGAGGGGAAGCAACAGGAGTAGGTTGGAGGCTGCTTCAGGGCAGCTGGGCCAGGGTGGGTGGGAGTCATGGGAAGCATCCAGGTTCAGAATGTATTGGGAAGGAAGAGGAGGCAGGGCTTGGAGATATATTCAATGTGAGTGATCAGAGAGAGAGAGATCACAGATAATGCCTAGTGTGCAGACTGAGCAACTGGCTGAAGAGGGTTGCCGTTTACTGAGATGCAAGAACTGAAGGAGAGGCAGATCTGGGAGAGCATCCCTGGCCACAGGGACATTCTAGCTTCTTGGTCTTATAGAAGACTTTCATCGGGGGATGAGAGATGGTGGGGCAGAGCTGACAAAGACAGCTGACACATGATCCCTGAGATGTTGTAGGACGTTTTCCCAACAGCACCTCATGAGCAATTAATTCAGAGGCAACCCCACGGACTCGAGTGCCAGATTTTGGTCCAGAACTAGGCCTCTCACCTTGTTAAATGAGATTCGTTTGTTTATTTTTGGCTGTGCTGGGTCTTCATCGCTGTGTGTGGTCTCTTCTCTAGTTGCGGTGAGCAGGCTTCTCACTGCCGCGCTGTCTCTAATCGCTGAACCGGGGCTCTAGTCTCACAGGCTTCAGTAGTCATGGCATGTGGGCTCATTAGTGTCAGCTCACAGGCTCCGAGCACTGGCTTGGTAGTCGTGGTGCACGGGTGTAGTTGCTCTGAAGCATGTGGAATCTTCCTGGACCAAGGATCGAACTGCATTGGCAGGTGGATTCTTAACCACTGGACCACCAGGGAAGCCCCTCCCATCTTTTTTGAAGGAGGAAATTGTAGACACAACTTTCAGCAGTTAAATGCGGACACAGTGTGCATTCCTCATTCCACAATTAATTTCTGACTGCTTTCTATATGCCCAACACTGTTCTAAATACTGGGCATACAGTATCCATCCTGGGGCCCTTATGGAGCTTATATTTTAGTGGATAAGATCATAAATAGTATACAGTATGTTCAATAGTTGTAAGTACCATGGAGAAAAATAGAGGAAAAGGTTGAGGGTTGTAGAGAGGTGGCTTTGCAACTTTAATTATCTTGGTGAGAAAGGCCTCTCTGGTTAGGTGACATCTGAGCACATGGGGATGAGTCTGGGAAATGGGGAATAACCAGGGAGACTTGGGCCTCTTGTGGTGACTGATCCCTCATAGCTCAGTTGGTAAAGAATCTGCCTGCAATGCAGGAGACCCGGGTTCAATTCCTGGGTTGGGAAGATCCCCTGGAGAAGGAAATGGCAACCCACTCCAGCATTCTTGCCTGGAGAATCCCATGGATGGTGGAGCCTGGCAGGCTATAGTCCATGGGGTCGCAAAGAGTCGGACATGACTTAGTGACTAAATCACCACCACAGTGAAATAGGTTCTGGTGGTCTAAAGGCAGAGAATGGCAGTAAAGCTGGAATGCCAAGGGTAAACAAGGTCTATTAACTAGAGTTCTCAAGGGAAACAGAACCAATAGGAAATATATATTATGTACATTTACACCCACAAAGAGATTTACTATAAGATATTGGCTCATGCGATTATAAAGGCTAAGAGATCCCAGGATCTGCTGTCTGCAAGCAGGAAACCCAAGAAAGCCATACTGTACTTTGAAGGCCTGAAGGACAGAGACCCAGTAGAGTGGATTCCAATCCAAGTGTGAAGGCCTGAAAAGTAGAAAGATCTCCGTTCCAGCTCATGCATTCAAGCAGAGAGCAAAGTCAACTTTCCTCTACCTTTTTTGTTCTTTTCAGACCCTCAGCATATGGAATGATGCCCACTCACATTGGGGAGGGCCATCTACTTTACCCAGTATACAGATTGCAACCCTTCCAGAAACACCCTCACAACCACAGCCAGAAATAATGTTTAACCAGCTATCTGGGCATCTCATGATCCAGTCCACTTGACATATAAAATTAGCTATCACACAGAAATAGGAAGGAGGGTGGGTTAAGAGCTCCCAGGGCTTGTGATTGCTGTCTGGACTCCTGATGATGGAGGTAGGGAGGCTGGAGGAGGGCATCTCACAGGGAACAAGGATTGCTATAGGCCACTCCTCTGATTTCTGCTGATGGTGGCCTGTGAGGCCAGGGGAAGGCATTATTACTTTGCAGAGGACTGTGGAGAGAACTCAAGCTGGGAATCCAGGAAAGGAGCCTAAGGTCAAGGGCAAGAAGGTCAAGGCCCTCAGGGAAACAGGCAGTGTTACTTCTCCAGCAGGCCAAAGATGATGGGGAGCTTGGGGGCAGGCAGGAGCCCTCTGCCCAGACTATAAACATTGGCCAGTTGTGCAGTTTCATAATATAGGCTATTGTACACTATACCATAAGTAGGTGGCATTGCGATGTCATCTGTGCTGTGGCCCAAGAGGCTGCCTGGACTCTCACAGTCTGAATGAAACCTCTAACCATTTGTAAAGTATAACTGAAGAGATATAAATAAAGTTTAGCCAAGTTATTTATATTCATAGTATTCTCAGAGCATAATAGAAGGTACTTATCCTTCATGTCAGAAGCATGGCCAAGAAGAGCTACCCCGCGTCCGAGGTCAGGGGCGGCGGCCATGAGTGCCAGGTTGCAACGGTGCAGGAGTGGCTGAGAGGAGATACCCCACGTCTGAGGCCAGGGGCAGCGGCCGAGAGGAGCAACCCCACATCCAAGAAGTGGTGGCTGCGTGAGCGCAGGAGGGCCTAGAGGAGCTACTCCATGTTCAAGGTCAGGAGGGGCCGCCGTGAGGAGATACCCCTCGTCCAAGGTAAGGAGCAGCAGCTGCACTTTGCTGGAGCAGCCGTGAAGAGATACCCCCACGTCCAAGGTAAGAGAAACCCAAGTAAGACAGTAGGTGTTGCCAGAGAGCATCAGAGGGCAGACACTGAAACCATAATCACAGAAAACTAGTCAATCTAATCACACTAGGACCCCAGCCTTGTCTAATTCAATGAAACTAAGCCATGCCCGTGGGGCCACCCAAGATGGGTGGGTCATGGTGGAGAGCTCTGACAGAATGTGGTCCACTGGAGAAGGGAATGGCAAGCCACTTCAGTATTCTTGCCTTGAGAACCCCATGAACAGTATGAAAAGGCAAAATGATAGGATACTGAAAGAGGAACTCCCCGGGTCAGTAGGTGCCCAATATGCTACTGGAGATCAGTGGAGAAATGACTCCAGAAAGAATGAAGGGTTGGAGCCAAAGCAAAAACAATACCCAGCTGTGGATGTGACTGGTGATAGAAGCAAGGTCCGATGCTGTAAAGAGCAATATTGCATAGGAACCTGGAATGTTAGGTCCATGAATCAAGGCAAATTGGAAGTGGTCAAATAGGAGATGTCAAGAGTGAACGTTGACATTCTAGGAATCAGCGAACTAAAATGGACTGGAATGGGTGAATTTAACTCAGATGACCATTATATCTACTGCGGCAAGCAGGAATCCCTTAGAAGAAATGGAGTAGCCATCATGGTCAAAAACAGAGTCCGAAATGCAGTACTTGGATGCAATCTCAGAAACAACAGAATGATCTCTGTTCGTTTCCAAGGCAAACCATTCAATATCACAGTAATCCAAGTCTATGCCCCAACCAGTAATGCCAAAGAAGCTGAAGTTGAATGGTTCTATGAAGACCTACAAGACCTTTGAGAACTAACACCCAAAAAAGATGTCCTTTTCATTATAGGGGACTGGAATGCAAAAGCAGGAAGTCAGGAAACACCTGGAGTAACAGGCAAATTTGGCCTTGGAATGCGGAATGAAGCAGGGCAAAGGCTAATAGCATTTTGCCAAGAGAACACACTGGTAATAGCAAACACCCTCTTCCAACAACACAAGAGAAGATTCTATACATGGACATCACCAGATGGTCAACACCGAAATCAGATTGATTATATTCTTTGCAGCCAAAGATGGAAAAGCTCTATACAGTCAACAAAAACAAGACCAGGAGCTGACTGTGGCTCAGATCATGAACTCCTTATTGGCAAATTCAGACTTATTGAAGAAAGCAGGGAAAACCACTAGACCATTCAGGTAGGACCTAAATCAAATCCCTTATGATTATACAGTGGAAGTGAGAAATAGATTTAAGGGACTAGATCTGATACATACAGTGCCTGATGAACTATGGACAGAGGTTCATGACATTGTACAGGAGACAGGGATCAAGACCATCCCCATGGAAAAGAAATGCAAAAAAGCAAAATGGCTGTCTGGGGAGGCCTTACAAATAGCTGTGAAAAGAAGAGAAGCGAAAAGCAAAGGAGAAAAGGAAAGATATAAGCATCTGAATGCAGAGTTCCAAAGAATGCAAGAAGAGATAAGAAAGCCTTCCTCAGTGATCAATGCAAAGAAATAGAGGAAAACAACAGAATGGGAAAGACTAGAGATCTCTTAAAGAAAATCAGAGATACCAAAGGAACATTTCATGCAAAGATGGGCTCGATAAAGGACAGAAATGGTATGGACCTAACAGAAGCAGAAGATATTCAGAAGAGGTGGCAAGAATACACAGAAGAACTGTACAAAAAGATCTTCATGACCAAGATAATTACGATGGTGTGATCACTACCTAGAGCCAGACATCCTGGAATGTGAAGTCAAGTGGGCCTTAGAAAGCATCACTATGAACAAAGCTAGTGGAGGTGATGGAATTGCAGTTGAGCTATTTCAAATCCTGAAAGATGATGCTGTGAAAGCGCTGCACTCAACATACCAGCAAATTTGGAAAACTCAGCAGTGGCCACAGGACTGGCAAAGGTCAGTTTTCATTCCAATCCCAAAGAAAGGCAATGCCAAAGAATGCTCAAACTACCGCAAGATTGCACTCATCTCACACGCTAGTAACTTCCCTGGTGGCTCAGACGGTAAAGCATCTGTCTACAATGCGGGAGACCCGGGTTCAAGCCCTGGGCTTGGAAGATCCCCCAGAGAAGGAAATGGCAATCCACTCCAGTACTATTGCCTGGAAAATCCCATGGACAGAGGAGCCTGGTACGCTACAGTCTATGCGGTCGCAAAGAGTCAGACACAACTGAGCAACTTCACTTCACTTCACTTCACACTCTAGTAAAGTAATGCTCAAAATTCTCCAAGCCAGGCTTCAGCAATACGTGAACTGTGAACTTCCAGATGTTCAAGCTAGTTTTAGAAAAGGCAGAGGAACCAGAGATCAAATTGCCAACATCTGCTGGATCATGGAAAAAGCAAGAGAGCTCCAGAAAAACATCTATTTCTGCTTTATTGAATAGGCCAAAGCCTTTGACTGTGTGGATCACAATAAACTGTGGAAAATTCCGAAAGAGATGGGAATACCAGACCATCTGACCTGCCTCTTGAGAAACCTATATGCAGGTCAGGAAGCAACAGTTAGAACTGGACATGGAACAACAGACTGGTTCCAAATAGGAAAAGGAGTAAGTCAAGGCTGTATATTGTCAGCCTGCTTATTTAACTTATATGCAGAGTACATCATGAGAAACGCTGGGCTGGAGGAAGCACAAGCTGGAATCAAGATTTCCGGGAGAAATATCAATAACCTCAGATATGCAGATGACATCACCCCTATGGCAGAAAGTGAAGAGGAACTAAAAAGCCTCTTGATGAAAGTGAAAGTGGAGAGTGAAAAAGTTGGCTTAAAAGCTCAACATTCAGAAAACTAAGATCATGGCATCTGGTCCCATCACTTCATGGCAAATAAATGGGGAAACAGTGGAAACAGTGTCAGACTTTATTTTTTTGGGCTCCAAAATCACTGCTGATGGTGACTGCAGCCATGAAATTAAAAGACGCTTACTCCTTGGAAGGAAAGTTATAACCAACCTAGATAGTATATTGAAAAGCAGAGACATCACTTTGCCAACAAAGGTTCGTCTAGTCAAGGCTATGGTTTTCTCAGTGGTCATGTATGGATGTGAGAGTTGGACTGTGAAGAAAGCTGAGTGTAGAAGAATTGATGCTTTTGAACTGTGGTGTTGGAGAAGACTCTTGAGAGTCCCTTGGAATGCAAGGAGATCCAACCAGTCCATTCTAAAGGAGATTAGTCCTGGGTGTTCATTGGAAGGACTGATGCTGAAGCTGAAACTCCAATACTTTGGCCACCTCATGCAAAGAGTTGACTCATTGGAAAAGACTCTGATGCTGGGAGGGATTGGGGGCAGGAGGAGAAGGGGATGACAGAGGATGAGATGGCTGGATGGCATCACCGACTCAATGCACATGAGTTTGGGTAAACTCCTGGAGTTGGTGATGGACAGGGAGGCCTTGTGTGCTGTGATTCATGGGGTCACAAAGAGTAGGACACGACTGAGTGACTGAACTGAACTGAACTGAACACTTGTTATATCTGTGTATTTCGAGTTTTCTTCGGAATTGGATAAATTCCAATTCCCTTCCTTTTTTTCATTTGCTTCAAGAATGAGAATCTTATGTATCAAAGGCCTCTTGAGGTTGTTCTACAAGTCACTGATGCTCTTTCTTACTTTGCTTTTCCCCCCTGTGTTTTATTTTGGATAGACTCAACTGCTGTGTCTTCACAGTTAACTAAGCTTTTCTCCTGAGATTTCTAATCTGCTATCAATCTCAGGTAGTGCATTTTTCATCTCACTCTGTAGTTTTCATCTTTAAAAATTTTATTTGAGTCTTTTTAAAGTCTTTTTCTACTTATTTTTTTCAAACATATGGAATGCAGTTATAATAACTCAATTTCTTTTTCTGCTATTTCCAACATTTGTGTCACTTGTTGGCTTTGACTGATTGCTTTTTCCTCATATTTGGGTCAAGTTCTCCTGGTTGTTTATATTCCTAGAAACTTGTATTGGATGCCAGACACTGTAAATTTATCTTGTTGAGCATAAAATTTTTTATATTCCTATAAACATATTTTTGAGCTTTGTTCTAAGAAACAGTTAACTTATTTGAAAACAGTTATCATTTCAAACCTTGCTTTTATGATTCATTAGATAGGCTCAGAGCAAGACTCAGCCTGAAAGTGCAAGTGAAAGTCACTTTTGGAGTCGTGTCCAGCTCTTTGCCACCCTGTGGACTATACAGTCCATGAAATTCTCCAGGCCAGAATACTGGAGTGCATAGCCTTTCCCTTCTCCAGGGGATCTTCCCAACCCAGGGATCAAACCCAGGTCTCTGGCAATACAGAAAGATTCTCTACCAACTGAGCCATCAAGAAGCCCAAGAACACTGGAGTGGGTAGCCTCCAGCGTAGCCTATTCCTTCTCCAGCGGATCTTCCCAACCCAGGAATCGAACCATGGTCTGCTGCATTGTAAGTTAATTCTTTACCAGCTGAGCTACAAGGGAAGCCCAAGACTCAGTCTAGGAATAAATATTCTCCACTACTGAGGAAAGAACTTCCAGCATGTTCCCCTCACTGCCTCATGGATGACGTGCTTTTGCTGTGTGGCTAATGGAAACATGACTGTTTCTGGCCCTGTGTGCGCATATTCCTTTAATCTTTTTTTGATGATTCTTTCTCCAAACTTTGACGGTTTTCTCACATGTATGTGCTGATGATATCCTGATAAAAAACTTAAGAGAGACTCTATGCAGACCTGTCTCCATGCGGCTCTCTCCTCTTTGGAACGTTTCCCTGTACTGCATATCGTAGCTGCTTTAGTCTCCCTTCTCTCTTAGCTTCATCTTCTCAGTTCAAGTGCTGGGCTTCCCAGGTGGTACTGGTGGTAAAGAACCCTTCTGCAACGCAGGAGACACAAGAGATGAGGGGTCTTCCTCTGAGTCTGGAAGATCCTCTGGAGGAGGGCATGCCAACCTGCTCCAATATTTTTGCCTGGAAAATTCTATGGACAGAGGAGCCTAGTGGGCTACAGCCCATGGGTTGTAAAGAATCAGACAGGACTTAGCACACACATATACACACCCCTCCCTGAGCTATGGAAACGGTCTCAAGGTAGCAAGCTGGGGCAGTTACAGGGCTCACCAAGTTTGTTTCTCATATCATAGGGATCACTGTCTTTCATTACCTGCTATCAGTATCCTGAAACTTTTATATATTTTGCCATTCATAGTTGTTTCAGGAAGGAGGATATATCCAATCCCTATTATTCCATTTTGATTAAAAGTGGAGTCAACTTTGATTTTTCTTCCTTCTTCTACAATGAGATTTGTGTAGGAAGATTCCTTAGAAATTATCCATAAGTTGTCAAAGGTATCAGGTTACTCTCCATAGACCCAACTTAACAAGCATGACAATTTTTAAAAAATAAATAATTGAATAAGAAACACCTCTTGACTCTCCTAGAAGCTTAAGGCATTTTTAAAATGTTCACCACTTGGCCACTGACCTTCAGAAATTGAATGTAATGGAGCCATGGTTATATTAATAAATTACTCTAGCAAGACTTATAACTCTGTCATCCCAACTGTTGAAAAAATTGATGTAGAGCCTGCGGGCTGAGAGCAGGGTGGGGTGGGGCCTGAAAGGGGCACACAACCCAGTGAATTCATCTGTAAATTGGAGATTTCAAAAGACAGACTGATAAATGGAGAGTCATACATTTATGATGTTTATCTTCAGAGATTTAGAGCAGCGGCTTAAAGACGCTAATACAGATGTAATCTTAGTTTCAAACAGTTCAAGGTAGCAGCTGCATTTGTGAATCTGAGATTAAAGTCTTCCTGGGGCCCCTGACAGAGCCATCAGTGTTCTTGCCCGCAGGCAGCTGCAGGGCTAGTGGTTCGGGTGGTTTTCTGAGCTGCAGGTGGTAACATGGAACATGTGTGGGTGTTAGGCTTCTAGGGAAGACAGCCTCGGGGTGAAATCCTAGCATTGTCATTTTCTCTATTCCGTGAGCTGGGGCAAATCACTAGTTCTCTCTGAGCTCTGTTCCCCCAGGGTATATTTTTCTGTGATATGGCAATCGCTACATCACACATAATAGAGGCATCAGTTCTCTCAAATGTCCCATTTTTGAAATCCCATTCAAATCCTATATCTTCTGTTAGTAATCCTCTCTGACACTAGCTTCCAGCTTTCTTATTTGCAAGAAAAGGCAAAAGCTCAGGCATCTTATCTGAATTTGTGTGTTCCCAAATCATGGTTCACGTATTGCTGAAGCCTGGCTTGGAGAATTTTGAGCATTACTTTACTAGCGTGTGAGATAAGTGCAATTGTGCGGTAGTTTGAGCATTCTTTGGCATTGCCTTTCTTTGGGATTGGAATGAAAACTGACCTTTGCCAGTCCTGTGGCCACTGCTGAGTTTTCCAAATTTGCTGGCATATTGAGTGCAGCACTTTCACAAAATCATCTTTCAGGATTTGGAATAGCTCAACTGGAATTCCATCACCTCCACTAGCTTTGTTCATAGTGATGCTTTCTAAGGCCCACTTGACTTCACATTCCAGGATGTCTGGCTCTAGGTGAGTGATCACACCATCATGATTATCTGGGTCATGAAGATCTTTTTTGTACAGTTCTTCTGTGTATTCTTGCCACCTCTTCTTAATATCTTCTGCTTCTGTTAGGTCCATACCATTTCTGTCCTTTATCGAGCCCATCTTTGCATGAAATGTTCCCTTGGGATCTCTAATTTTCTTGAAGAGATCGCTAGTCTTTCCCATTCTGTTGTTTTCCTCTATTTCTTCGCATTGATCGCTGAAGAAGGCTTTCTTATCTCTTTTTGCTATTCTTTGGAACTCTGCATTCAGATGTTTATATCTTTCCTTTTCTCCTTTGCTTTTTGCTTCCCTTCTTTTCACAGCTATTTGTAAGGCCTCCCCAGAAGGCCATTTTGCTTTTTTGCATTTCTTTTCCATGGGGATGGTCTTGATCCCTGTCTCCTGTACAATGTCACGAACCTCATTCCATAGTTCATCGGGCACTCTATCTATCAGATCTAGGTCCTTAAATCTATTTCTCACTTCCACTGTATAATCATAAGGGATTTGATTTAGGTCATACCTGAATGGTCTAGTGGTTTTCCCTGCTTTCTTTAAGTCTGAATTTGGCAATAAGGAGTTCATGGTCTGAGCCACAGTCAGCTCCTGGTCTTGTTTTTGCTGACTGTATAGAGCTTCTCCATCTTTGGCTGCAAAGAATATAATCAATCTGATTTCGGTGTTGAGCATCTGGTGATATCCACGTATACAGTCTTCTCTAGTGTTGTTGGAAGAGGGTGTTTGTTATGACCAGTGCATTTTCTTGGCAAAACTCTATTAGTCTTTGCCCTGCTTCATTCCGTATTCCAAGGAATTTGCCTGTTTTTTTTTTTGCCTGTTACTCCAGGTGTTTCTTGACTTCCTACTTTTGCATGATGTTCAAGCTGGTTTTAGAAAAGGCAGAGGAACCAGAGATCAAATTGCCAACATCCGCTGGATCATAGAAAAAGCAAGAGAGTTCCAGAAAAACATCTATTTCTGCTTTAATGACTATGCCAAAACCTTTGACTGTGTGGATCACAATAAACTGTGGAAAATTCTGAAAGAGATGGGAATACCAGACCACCTGATCTGCCTCTTGAGAAATTTGTATGCAGGTCAGGAAGCAACAGTTAGAACTGGACATGGAACAACAGACTGGTTCCAAATAGGTAAAGGAATACGTCAAGGCTGTATATTGTCACCCTGTTTATTTAACTTATACACAGAGGACATCATGAGAAACTCTTGACTGGAAGAAGCACAAGCTGGAATCAAGATTGCTGCAGAAATATCAATAACCTCAGATATGCAGATGACACCACCCTTATGGCAGAAAGTGAAGAGGAACTAAAAAGCCTCTTGATGAAAGTGAAAGTGGAGAGTGAAAAAGTTGGCTTAAAGCTCAACATTCAGAAAACTAAGATCATGGCATCTGGTCCCATCACTTCATGGCAAATAGATGGGGAAACAGTGGAAACAGTGTCAGACTTTATTTTTCTGGGCTCCAAAATCACTGCAGATGGTGACTGCAGTCATGAAATTAAAAGACGCTTACTCCTTGGAAGGAAAGTTATGACCATCCTAGATAGCATATTCAAAAGCAGAGACATTACTTTGCCAATAAAGGTTCATCTAGTCAAGGCTATGGTTTTTCCAGTGGTCATGTATGGATGTGAGAGTTGGACTGTGAAGAAGGCTGAGCGCCGAAGAATTGATGCTTTTGAACTGTGGTGTTGGAGAAGACTCTTGAGAGTCCCTTGGACTGCAAGGAGATCCAACCAGTCCATTCTGAAGGAGATCAGCCCTGGGATTTCTTTGGAAGGAATGATGCTAAAGCTGAAACTCCAGCACTTTGGCCACCTCATGGAAGAGTTGATTCATTGGAAAAGACCCTGATGCTGGGAGGGATTGGGGACAGGAGGAGAAGGGGATGACAGAGGATGAGATGGCTGGATGGCATCACCAACTCGATGGACGTGAGTCTGGGTGAACTCCGGGAGTTGGTGATGGAGAGGGAGGCCTGGCGTGCTGTGATTCATGGGGTCAAAAAGAGTCAGACACGACTGAGTGACTAATCTGATCTGATCTGAATAAGATATGAATTGTGTGGCAAAGTGAGCTAATAAAGGGACAGACCAGTGGTAGCTAAAGGAAATGGGGGAGTTTGAGAGAAGTCTTGAAGGTGGATAGGGTACGAATAGCTAGAGGACAGAGAAGACCATGAATTTCTAAAAACTATGACACCTCTATGTCTTGCTCGTCTCATTGCAATTCTCTTTGTCTCATTGCAATTCTCTGATAAGAAGTTGCATCTAAATATAGAAAGCTGCGTTTTCACTTTTGTTTCCAGGAAGGGTGATATCTGCAAAATAACATAGACTTCCACAATTCTTGGCACATGATAGAGACCCAACCCAGATTTATTGGTCAAATGACTGAAAAGATGGATGATTGGGCTTTATAGAAAGACAGAACTGGATTCAAATCTCAGCTCTCTCTCTTACTATATGACCTTATACAAGTTACTTACCATGACTGTGGTTTATTTTCTATATCATAGCATAGTTTTGTGTTCAGCTGTGTTATAAAGCTTCATGGTGGCACTCAACAAAGAGTAGAACACTTTTCTGTTGCAAAATAGCTTTCGCAATGATCAGAGTTAATACTCTCCACAAAGTGGAGGTATATTCTTGGCACGAAAGGAGTTTTCTAATATATCAATATCATAGAAAATGTGCTGATGAACATCATTATGCCTAGAGAGTCTTCCTTTTGTTGGATGTTTTCAAAGTTTGGATTCACTGAGTCAGAGAATATATCCATGGAAAAGTCATCATCTTCGAGGGCTGCTAGTTCCAGGATGCAGTCCCAGCTAGTGCAAAATGGAGCATGAGTCTTACTTTTGTTAATATTTACTTATTTGGCTGTGCTGGGTCTTGGTTGCAGCATGTGGGATCTTTATTTACAGCGTGTGCAATCTAGTTCCCTGACCAGGGAGAAAACTTAGGTTCCCTGCATTGGGAGCATGGAGTCTTAGCTCCTGGACCACCAGGGAAGTCCCAAGATGGGAGAATAATTATAAGAGCCCAAATTCAGCTGATGAACTTAGATTGGATTAAAGAATCTGCTTGGGCTTGTGGGCTGATTCTGTTTAGCTAAGTTGTTTTCTGGTGAAAACTCTTTGCTTGTTTTAAATTCATCTTCAGTCTTCCATCCCACCATTCTCTCTCATCTCCCAAACCCATCAGAATCACCTCTGGAGTTCAGTCCCCTTATTAGTGAATGATACGATCTGAGGTTGGTACAGCTGGCTGGGGTGTTGGATAATCACTTCCTGTGCAGTGTGTGGACTCATCCTCACTCCTCAGATGCCCTGAGCTCCTTTTTATATCTTTCTGCACCAAAGTTTTCAATGTATTTATCATGTGAGTTATAAATACTGATTCAACTTACAGCAGAAGAAGGTAAAATCCACAGTACTATAAGAGATGGCATTTCTAAGAATGAGATATGAATACTCAGGACTCTTCCTAGAACCAAATTGTGTGTGTGAGTGCACACACACACACACACACATGCATATGTATATGTATATTTCTTTCTCAGAGTTTTTACTCCCCAGTGTATCCAGATCGTTCAATATTTCATGTTCAAAAGCAGACTCAAGGACTTCCCTGGTGGTACAGTGGATAAGAATCCACCTAGGATCCAGAGGACATATGTTCCACCCCTGGTACAGGAAAATCCCACATGCAACAGAGCAGCTAAGTCCATGCACCAGAACTACTGAGCATATGCACTAGAGCACTTAAGCCACAACTACCAAGCCTGTGAGCCGCAACTTCAAAAGCCTGTCCTCCGCAACAAGAGAAGCCACCTCAACGGGAAGCCTGCGCACCGCAACGAAGAACAAACAGCCCCCACTTACTGCAACTAGACCAAGCCCGTGCACAGCAATAAAGACCCACGACAACCAAAAATAAATTAACTAAATAAATTACAAAACTAACTCAGGATCTGCTGCTTTCTCATAGTTGGCCTTTTCCAAAGTTCTTTAACCTGGTGAATGGTACCAGCCATTCATCCAGTTGGGCAACAGCAGAAACCCAGGAACTAGTCTCAATTCTTCCTTTTACCTCAACACGTCCACCTCGTCCACATATGATCCTTCCAGTCCTGTAGCATTTCAACTCCTACACCATCCCTGAGCCAGGCCACTTGGTCTCTACTGCCCACCACACTGTTTGAAGCACCATCATCTTTCCCCTGGCAACTAGTTAACCTCTTGTGGTAGAAAAGGGAATATGCAGCGCAGATCCCCCTTTAAAGGAAGACTTACTACCCAGCTATGGGGAGTATAGACAGCAGATGGCCTGGCTTAAATCCGGCAGAGTCTGCTGCAGCCACCTCACCTGGGGTCATGCCCTTCCCAGGGCACCCCAGACAGGTGACAGGGAAGTGCATACACTTGGTCATTTCAGTTTTATGTGGATCAACTTTGATGAACAGTACTCTGGAGCTTCCTATCAGGCCTACTGAACCTTTGTCACTGTCTCTGTGAGTCCTTCTAGAGGACTCCACTGGCACAGTCCCCTCTCCACTCTTTCTGCTCACTGCAGTCATGGTTAACTTCTTAGAGTGTAGGTTGAGTATCACTCACACACTTACGCTCCTCCATACTGCCCCACTGACTGAAGGCCAAAGCTCCAAGTCCTGAACCCTGATGTCTGATCCTTCCACCCTTCCCTACTCATCTCACACTCCTCCCTTGTCCTCCCTTTGCCACACTGGCTCTATTATTAATAGTCGCCCGGGGCTGCTCTAACAAAGTACCGCAGACTGGGTGACTTAAACAATAGAAACGCATTGTCTCACACATAGCTCTGGAGGTTGCTGCTGCTGCTAAGTCGCTTTAGTCGTGTCCGACTCTGTGCGACCCCATAGATGGCAGCCCACCAGGCCCCACAGTCCCTGGGATTCTCCAGGCAAGAACACTAGAGTGGGTTGCCATTTCCTTTGCTCTGGAGGTTAGAAGTCCACAAACAAGATGTCATACAGCCATGCTTCCTCCAAAAGCTGTGAGGGAATCTTGCCTTCTTTCTTCCTAGCTTTTGGTGGTTTGCTGGCAATCTTTGGCATTCTTCAATCTGTAGATGCATCCCTCCAACCCTCCATCATCATGTGGTATTTTCACTGTGTTCTCTGTCTTCACATGACTGTCTTCTTATAAGGACACAAGTCATGTTGGATCACAGGCCTATTGTATCCCAGTTTGACCTCATACTAACTGAACCTTCAACAAACCTATTTCTAAATAAAGTAATATTCTAAGGTACTAGGGATTGGAACTACAATATATCTTTTTCTTTTTTCTCCAAACATATCTTTTGTTCAGCAGGACACAAGTCAACCCATACATTGGCATGTGTTCAATCCCTGAAACAAGCCGCACTTATTGTGCTTCAGGTCTTTTGTATAGACTTTCCACAGCTTCATACGTTCCACAGCTTCCCACTTTCCTATCCAAGCCACTCATCCTCTCAGTCTCAGTTAAAAATTCATTCTCCTGAGGCAGACATTTTTATCTCACCCTTCCCCTGAGCTATAAACAGGTCAGCTCTTTTTCACTCACAGACCTTGTGTTTTCTTTCACAGCACGTACCGCCACTTGTAATTGTATATTTGTTTGAGCAAATATTTTAACAATGACTGTCTCCTCCACTAGCCCAGAAGCTCTGTGAGAGCAGATTGTGTGTCTTGTGTACTCTGTGTATCTCCAGTGCTGAGCATGGTGTCTGGCAAATTAACAGGTACCTGCCTGCCTGCCAAGTCGCTTTAGTCATGTCCGACTCTTTGTGACCCCATGAACTATAACCCACCAGGCTCCTCCATCCATGGAATTCTCCAGTAAGGATACTTGAGTTGCCTTGCCCTCCTCCAGGGTATTTTCCCAACCCAGGGATCAAACCCTCTGCCTCCTGCATTGCAAGCAGATTCTTTACTGTTAAATCACTGCGGAAGCCCTCAAAAGGTACACAATACATATGTATTAAATCAGTGATCTCAGAAAACTTTTATGGAACTCTTAGGTTTTAACTTTCCTTAGAATATTGAAGTCTTCGGTGCCCCTGTTTCCAGGAGATATGTATTACACTAGCCCAGTCAAGACTACAGCTTGCTGAAGAAGTGGGGAAGAGGAAGAGAGTCAGTCCCAGATAAAGGTGCTTGAAGTTGACCCCCAGCTACTCCCATGAAAGAGAGCAGACAGAGCCCTCTTTCAGGGGCCAGTAGAAAATCACCACCCAATAAGAGACCTCTATTATTCTGCTGAATTGTGAGCTTTCCTGAAATCAGGACCTTCTAGAAACTTAGGCTCCTCATCGGGTTTATGGGATTATGCCAGAAGGCTTGATAAATAACAAGAGGCAAGATGCAATTTCTTAAATATTCTACCTAAAAAAAAAAAAAAGAGAGGATGCCTCATTCATTCAGGTGACATTCTAGAAAGCAGAGCAGTGGATACAGTCCAAATACATAAAAATAACTATTTGGAGAAGGCTGCGGTTGGGGGAGGTGGAGAGGAAAGTTCCAGTTAAGATATGATTGAAGAGGACTTCCCTGGTGGTCCAGTGGTTAAGAATCTGCTTCCAGTGCAGGGGACGTGGGTTTGATCCCTGCTGGGAACTAAGATCCCACATGTCTCAGGGCAACTAAGCCCACTTGCAGCAACAAGAGAAGCCCCCCGCACTGCAACAAAGACCCCCTCCCCCTAAAAAAAGATATTATTGAAATACATCTATTAAATGAAGGGTGACTGCTGGTTAGCTGGTTATTTCTTGAGTTGAGAGAAGTGAGTAGTTCTTATCTGATGAAATTTCATTTCAGTTCTTCATGTGCTGCTCTTCCTGCAACTTGCTTTTTTCCCTTCAAGAGGCCTTTTGGGTGAGGCACATTTCCCTCCTATTTTTTTTCACTCAGGGGCTCTTAGGTCCCTCTGTCATCAGCTACAGACATTGTCATCCCATCCTCGGCTGGGACCGGGATTTATCAGGCTGATGCGGACATAGTGTGTCTCAGTTGGAAGTATTCTCATTGCTCAGTGCTGTGGTGGGCCAGAGTGGAAGGACCTTTCCAGAGCAGCAAGTCTAAAAGAAGTAGTTAATATTTTGGATTCTGTTCTTTTTATTTTAACCTTCCCAAGTACGTAAACTTTATCATAGAAGGACTCAGGAAGATTAGATTCTGTGACAGAAAGAGTGTACTAAGAATTAGCAAGCTATTAATTTGTGATTGCTATGGTAATCACACTTCAGGCAGCAGGGTAGTAGGTTGCCCCCAAGGCTACTATCTTGAGAGCTGCTTTTCTACATTCTTTAGTCTCCTCTTTTGTTATCGGGGTCCAAGCCTGGAAGACCTGGCTCAGACAGTGCTTCTGTGGTGTGGAAGATACCCTAGCCCTCATGGGAGCCAGGTGCATTCCAAGTGAGCAGAAATGAAGCAAAAGACGATCTCTCTTCTTTCTAGCCCAGGAAGTAGCAGGAGACAGAAGGAGCACCCAGAGGCCAGAGAACAAAGCTGTGGGTCTTGCTGGCCACCTCCCAGCAGATCCAGGAGAGGGTGTGTTAGTTAAGTCTGGGGGAGCCAAGAAGCCTGGAGGTTCTGTTCTGCAGCCCAGTGAAGACTGGGAGGAGGCTGGTCCTCAGGCCGTCCACCCTGAACTGGGAACCAACTCCTCACCCTGGGGCTCGGCATAGTCAGGCAGAGGCAGGCCCGTGGTGTAAGTTTCCTAGGTCATCTTCGGTCCAGTGGTGGAGACATGCTTCAGAAATACCCAAGAGCCCAGAGGAATTTGCCAGAAGCATCCCCAAGGTTAGACTGAGGGATCTAAGTACCCAGGACAGTCAAAGCCAGGCAGATTCTTGGCCTAAGACCACCAAGGTCAGAGTGAATCAGCCAGAGGGAGCTAGAAGGCCCTGAACAAACTGGGCAAGGCCAGATCACAAGTCACCCTTCTGCAGAGACCAGAGGAAGCCAGGAGCATTGGCACAAAGACCCTGAATCCACCCCATAGCCACAGTCTTGGGGTTGCATAAGCCACCACCACCCCTCACACACAGGTCTGGACACATCCTTGGGAACTCAAAAGAGACCAAGGAAGAATTTTATCTGTAAGACCGAGCAATTTTTTTTTTTTATCCAAGAGAGATTAATTTAAAACTTCATTATTGGGTTTAATATCAAGTTAGGCTTTAATTTGAATACTTACTTTTTCCTTGCTAACCAGTTGGCTGTGGGCTTGGGAGGAAGTCTGCACTAGATACTGGAAAAACAAAGTATGTTTTTTTCTGTGCATCCAAGCTACAGTATGAAGTTAACATTCTGCTTCTGACACATAAGAAAAAAGGAACCATGAAATCACTTGTCAAAAATCTCCGCAATGTTTACAAAACCAAGCATTCAGTTGCTGAAGGGTTGGATGGGCCACATTCCTGAAGCCCCCATAAACAAGGCTGACTGCAACTTTGACAACTGTAGAAAAGACAAGAGAAAGTTCAAGGGGTGAACCAGGATGGTGGACTCCTCCCGCAGTTATTCTGTTCTCCACTTTATCGAGAGGTGCCAACACTCAGGGCTTCCCAGGTGGCGCTAGTGGTAAAGAACCTGCCTGCCAATGCAGGAGACGTAAGAGACGTGGGTTCAATCCCTGGGCCGGGAAGATCCCCTGGAGGAGAGCATGGCGACTCACTGCAGTACTCTTGCCTGGAGAATCCCAAGGACAGAGGAGCCTAGCGGGCTACAGTCCACAGGGTCGCAAAGAGTCAGACACGACTGAAGGGACTGAGCAGGCACACACGCCCACGCTCAACCCCCAGTCAAACCATTGCTCCAAGGAAAGGCTAGTCTGCCCGTGGTGGGAGGCAGGTGACTTCTGAGAACATGAAACCTGCCCTTTCACTTCCCCTCCTTGGCAATACCTGTAGGGGTTATGTCAGCAAAGCAATTTAAAATGACCAAGCCCGCATTATAGGATGAACAACACATACCATACAAAACTGCTGACTTACGCATAAATATAGTTAAGTAGTAATGAAATAAAAATTCCTCCTCTAAGGCAAGTGAAGGAAAATTTAAACATAAATTTTTTTCTCTGCCTTTTGGCCTCCTCTCACCCCTCTGGTATGCATTGTCTATCTGCACTGTGTCTCAACCAAACTATTGGCTGAAATACCCTCTCAGTCGTAAGAAGCAACGTTCTCCTAGCATCGACAAGACAACTTAAAAGATAACATTCCCTCTTAAACTTGTAAGGGGCCATGATGACCCATGATCCACTACGTAAGTGTAGATCTGGATTGCGTAAACTGTCAATAACACATCATTTAATATACAGCCCTCTATGTCAAACACAAAACTGTGTTTTGACCTCTAATGGGCAAAATGCTCTTCGGAGCTTTCTAAGACACTGCTCCTGAAGTTATAATACTCAATTTGGCTCGAATAAAATTTTCCATTTCTTTCTAAGATCAACTGATCAATTTTTCATTGACAGTAGCAAAAAAATAACATGATTAAAACATTTGTTAACTACCGGGTCTTCCCCACTAGGACAAGCCACAGGGACTGTGGACGTCTCTTTCTTATTTTTTTCTAGCTTTCTTTCTTTAGCTATCCTTGTGATTCTTTCACAGGTCTCCTTGTGTATGCTGTGCTGGGCCACATTCAACCTCAATCCCAGCCCATCCTTTCAGGGCTAAAATAATAATAATTGGTGAGCTCTGGGGCATTCTACCTGCAAAGTATTCATCTTCCATTTTTGTTGTTCAGTCGCTAGGTCATATCTGACTCTTTGTGACCCCATGAACTGCAGCATGCCACGCTTCCCTGTCCTTCACTATCTCCTGGGGTTTGCTCAGACTCATGTCCATTGAGTCGGTGATGCCATCCAACCATCTCCTCCTCTGTTTCCCTCTTCTCCTCCCGCCTTCAATCTTTCTCAGCAACAGGGTCTTTTCCAATGAGTCGGCTCTTCGCATAAGGTAACCAACGTATCAGAGGTTCAGCTTCAGCATCAGTCCTTCCAATGAATATTCAGGGTTGATTTCCTTTAGGATTGATTGGTTTGATCTCCTTGCAGTCCAAGGAACTCTGACAAGTCTTCTCCAGCACCACAATTTCAAAGCATCAATTCTTTACTGTGCAGCCTTTTATATGGTCCAACTCTCTTATCTGTACATAACTCTAGCTATTCCTGTTTTTGTTTCTATTTGCATAACAAACTCACGTGTAAATCATGGTTCTCCCCCAGTGAAGGCCCACTTAGTAAAGTACCTATCGCCAAAGGTCATTGAACATCCGCTTGTCAACACTGCTGAGCACAGCTCTCTTTTTAGCTCCTGATGGGAAAGGACAACTCCCGGGCTAGGTGCCTCTGCTTCCACATCCCATTATTCATAAGTTTTTACTCTGAATACTGTCTATGCTCCACTACTGAGTGTCCTGCTGGCTGCAGCATGGGAACTCAAAATCATCCATGTACTTTTTTTCTGCTTAGTTCTGTGTCTCTGCAAAGGTAGATGGAATCCATTCTTACACTTGCACACTTATCTATGTGCTTATTGTTAGCAATTCTGAGCACTTGATACTGTCATTAGAAAACTCTACAAGAGTACAATCCAATTCTATGGAAAATTCCTTAAGCACAGGGATGTTGGCTTATACAGCTGTCCACCTGTAACTGTGGGGATTGGTTTCAGGACCCCCTGAAGATGCCCAAATCCAAGGATGCTCAAGTTGGTTATATAAAATGGCTTAGTACAGTGGCCCTCTGTATATGAAGATTCCATACACATGGAGAAGGAAGACCAACTGTACTTCCTTCATTTCCCTCAGTTCAGTTCAGTTGCTCAGTCATGTCTGACTCTTTGCGACCCCATGAATCACAGCACGCCAGGCCTCCCTCTCCTTCACCAACTCCCGGAGTTCACCCAAACCCATGTCCATCAAGTCAGTGATGCCATCCAGCCATCTCATCCTCTGTCGCCCCCTTTTCCTCCTGCCCCCAATCCCTCCCAGCATCAGAGTCTTTTCCTATTTCCCTCAGGGACGGGCAAAAAAAGTTACCATTTTGATTTCAGATCACTTCACATCCAATGAATATTTGATATCTAACCAGTGTTTACAATAGACCTGAGTCCTTCTTACACATTCTCTTATTTAGTCTTCACAAGAATTATGGACTATTGGATGGTCTCATCTTTACGGAAGAGGAAACACTGACTCAGAAAAGTCAGTTGACTTGCCCAGTCACTCAGCTAGAAGGTGGCGATCCTGGAATTAGAATACACACTCCTCCTGCTTCACAGTACCGGGCAGTGCTATTTTCTACACTGTGGCTGCTTCTCTGGTGGGAGTCCTTGCCCTGAAGAAGAAAGTCTGTCTAAGGTCAGCAGATTTGCCCCATCAGGACAAAGTCCTGGGTGTGCAGAGGCGGCACCCAGCTTCATAGAGCAGGGCCTGGAGTCCCCTCCTGTGACAGGCACCAGTCAAGCAGGTTCCCAGGTCTCTGACTGTGTTAGCAAGCTGGTCACAAAACAGCTTCTGATGCGTGTAGAAGGGCAGTGTGGGCCCATCTCACTACTTCTGCCAGGAGTGGGTTACGGGGGAGAAGGCTGTCTTGGCTGGGTCCTCTTACTCACAAGGCCCAGGCTAGTGGCTTCAGCATTAGCTCTTTCCATTGAGAGGACAATATGGGGTCTTCTCTGGTGACTTAATGATAAAGAATCTACTTGTCAACGTAGGAGACAGGGTTCAGTCCCTAGGCCAGGAAGATTCCACATGCCATGGAGCAACTAAGCCCATGATGCTGTGCTCTAGAGTCTGGGAGCCACAACTGCTAAAGCTGGCGCTCCCTGAAGCCTATGCTCCACAACAAGAGAACCCACTGTGGTGAGAAGCCCCCACACCAGAGCTAGAGAGCAGCCCTTACTCACCACAACTAGAGAAAAGCCTGCACAGCCACAAAGACCCAGCACAGCCAAGAATAAACACTTTCTTAAAAAACTTCAACAACAAAAAGAGGGCAATATGGGAA
Source organism: Bubalus kerabau (assembly GCF_029407905.1). NCBI lineage: Eukaryota > Metazoa > Chordata > Mammalia > Artiodactyla > Bovidae > Bubalus > Bubalus kerabau. The sequence continues at coordinate 39,641,010 of NC_073638.1, forward strand.
CCCAGTTCTTCCAACACAAGGAGGGGGTGACAAGCAACACTTCCATACCCTGCCTGTCCTTGACCATGGTCTTGCAGAGCCCCAAGTACCTGCCCTTGAGCAAGCAATGGGGCCATCTATGTTATCCATCCAGGCTTAGCAGGAATTGCCAGAACTAGAAACAGCTGGGACCCAGGTAGGTCTATCCTCTCCCCATTGGTGTAAAAGCTCCATGAGAGCTGGGATTTCAAATGTCTGATTTCCTGCTGTCCTCGGTGTCTTGAACTGTGCCTGGCATATAGTAGGCACCCAGTAGATACTGTTGAATGAATGACTGGATGGATGAGCAAAGGTACCAAGAGGCATGATGTGTCTTGTGTGCACAGAATCCCGTCTGCAAGGGAAATGCAGACACAGGCCTCCCCTTAGACCCTGCCAGCCCCACTCCCTTCTTCAACATACACCGTTTCCTGGAAAAACATCTCTGAATGATCTCTAAGCATTGCCCTTATGCTGTCACCCTCTTTTTCCAAAGGCAAGAAAAACTCGTCTATCAAGTTTCCCTTAGACTGAGCAGAAACAACTGTCGCCAGCTTCAGAGCCGTGGTTCTCGCAGGAGCACCTGCGCCCTTTCAGCTTAACACCTCTCCCCTGAGGCAGAGGAGAGGCGGAAGCCATGCCACAGTCCGAGCGTGGGTCTCCCAGCCTCCAGCTGCCCGAGGCAGGCCCCACCACGAGGCCAGGCCCCAGTGGTCATCTGAGAGAGGTTACAACCTCCTGTGCACTCCGGAGACTCTCATCTAGGCGGCCTCCTGGTTCTTTGTCTGAGGAAGTCTTTAATATGTGTGACCAAGAGTCTAACAGGGTATTTGACTAGAGGAAACTTTCTCGACTTTGCTAAGCCTCAGTTTTCTCATCTATAAAGTAAGAATAACAATAGTATCTGCCTCATAAAATCATGATGCAAACTACATAAAAGAAAATACACAAAGTGTTTGGCACATAATTAGAGCTCAATAAATGATAAGCATTATTTTTCCTGTTAGGTATGGTTTGTTCCTGTGCTTTTGTTGTGAAAACAAACGAACATAATTCACAACCTGAAATAAGTAGAAAAAGTTCACTTATCATTATTAATTCATTCAACCAAGACTGCATCGGGCGCCATGCCAGGTCCTGCGCAGGACAGGGAATGTCTTTAAGCTCTTTAAGTTCTCTGTGTGTTGTCATTCAGAGTCTGACTCTGTAACCCCATGGACTGTGGCCTGCCAAGCTCCTGTCTGTGGGATTTCCCAGGCAAGATTCCTGAAGTGGGTTGCCATTTCCTTCTCCAGGGGGTTTTCCTGACCCAAGGGTTGAACCAGGGTCTCCTGCACTGCAAGCAGATTCTTTACTGTCTGAGCCACCAGGAAACCTTCACTTAGGTGGATCCCTGAAATGAATCACATATACTCTCTGTTTGCCTGTCTCTCTTTTAGTCTCCCAAACTCAGCCAAATGGAACCTCCTTTGGGAACACTTTCCTTGAATGAATGCATCCCATGCTGGATTCCTTGGGAAGCAAATTCTGAGATTAGCATGTAGGAAATCCTGTGGAATGGAGGAAAAGAAAGAAGACTAGATGGAGGGACATGATAAGCAGCACTGCAATTCCAACAGGGGACCTCTGCCCCCCACAGACCTGTCAGGCAGCAGTGAGTGAGCCAGGCCTTCATACCCCCAAGTTGCATCAGTCACTGGACGCAGGCTGCCTCTGGAAGGTATGCCCTTGGGTGAGGCTGTTTTCTTCACTTCAGACAATCCCCAGAAAGGGCTTTCAGCAGATAGGGATCTGGAAGCCCTCCCTGAAGCTGGGGAATGAGTCCTTCATTCCTTCATTCCATTTGAGCAGTGCAACGTAGCATCCACAATATACTCCAGCCTAGATGTTATGGGTTAAAAGAGATGTTGATTTCCAATGGCTTGATTCCTATCTCTCAACTGATATATTACATGAATAGAAAAAAAGACAGGATTTTACCAGGCCCTTGAATTCCCAACTGCATTAAAATCTGTGTTATCCTCATGACTTCCCTGGTGGTCCAATGGCTAAGACTCCATGCTCCCAATGCAGGGGACCTGGGTTCTATTCCTGGTCAGGGAACCAGATTCCCACATGCGGCAACTAAGAGTTCCCATGATGCAACTAAAGAGCCCACACGTCACAGTGAAGATTGAAGACCCCACATGCTAAGACACGGCATGGCCAAATAACTAAGTATTTTATTTAAATAATAATTTAAATACGCACTGTGTGCGTGTGTGCTCAGTTGCTCAATCATGTTCGACTCTTTGCGACCCCACAGACTGTAGCCTGCCAGGTTCCACTGTCCATGGGATTCTCCAGGCAAGAACACTGGAGTGGGTTGCCATTTCCTCCTCCAGGGGATCTTCCCAACCCAGGGATCAAACCAGTGTTTCCTGCAACTCCTGCATTGGCAGGTGGATTCTTTTACCACTAAGCCTCCTGGGAAGCCCCCTCCATTGAGGCTGCTGCTGCTGCTGCTGCTGCTAAGTCGCTTCAGTCGTGTACGACTCTGTGTGACCCCATAGACGGCAGCCCACCAGGCTCCCCCGTCCCTGGGATTCTCCAGGCAAGAACACTAGAGTGGGTTGCCATTGCCTTGTCCAATGCATGAAAGTGAAAAGTGAAAGTGAAGCTGCTCAGTCGTGTCCCACTCTTAGTGACCCCATGGACTGCAGCCTACCAGGCTCCTCCGTCCATGGGATTTGCCAGGCAAGAGTGCTGGAGTGGGGTGCCATTGCCTTCTCCGCCACTGAGGCTAGATGTCAACAAATGTACAAGGGCTTATAATAAAAGAAGTAAATCAAGACTGGGGAGGCTGGAGGGTAGACAAGGGTTGAGTTTATTTCTGGACTGGCCTGGGCATAATATAAGACCATTTTTGATGCTTCCATGGCTTTTTTGAAGAGAGAAGAGGTCAGGCAGATTTCAGTCTCACCAGAAAGAGCATGTTTCCCTGGGCTGTCAGGTAGGTCTGCTGCCGTTATCAGTTTGGCACAGACTGTCTTAGGAAAATGTAGCCGGTGGTTCTCTGTCTGTCGGCATGCTCCGACAAGGCCTAACTCTAGACACACTGAGAATAAATGTCTATCTGAGTGAAGTCTGGGATCATGCAGCGGATTTGCAAACATGTTTTCAATTAAAGTCTGTTCTCAGGAAACTGCAGCTGCCTTTCCACCCTAGAAAGAAAATCTCCAAAAGTCCAGCTCCAAACTGAGAACTGAACTTGCATTTCAGGCTTGTAACAGACTTTTATCAAGGGTTTCTGAGTGCCCAAGATATGTTTCAGATTTCTTATTAGTACCCTAATTTATTATTATTACTAAAACTTTTATGAATCTTGAGAATTATGAACACATCCTAAACTCATTGTAGTAGGTTTGTTTACTGTGAGGGCACACAGGTGAAGCAATTCTGAAGCTGTTGCATATATTTTATAGGATTGAGAAGTAAATGAATATACTAATGTTGAGATCCAGGGTGTCCACTATGGAAGAAGGGACATACAAATGTGAATTGATAAACATGTGTATGCTAATTAACTAGATGGTGGGAATCCTTTCAAATTATCATGATGTGCATGTTAAACATCTTACAATTTTATCTGTCAGTTATACCTCAATAAAAATGAAAGAAAAAATATGGATTGGGAAAAGGCAAGAAAGTATTCCATGAGGAAGAAAATGGAGGTATAAGTGTAAAATCATGATTTCTAAAACAAGTATATGTGTGTGGATACACATTTTGTGTACACATATGTATCAGAGAAGGCAATGGCACCCGACTCCAGTACTCTTGCCTAGAAAATCCCATGGATGGAGGAGCCTGGTAGGCTGCAGTCCATGGGGTCGCTACGAGTCGGACATGATTGAGCGACTTCACTTTCACTTTTCACTTTCACACAATGGAGAAGGCAATGGCAACCCACTCCAGTGTTCTTGCCTGGAGAATCCCAGGGACAGCAGAGCCTGGTGGGCTGCCGTCTATGGGGTCGCACAGAGTTGGACAGGACTGAAGCGACTTAGCAGCAGCAGCATGTATGAATATATATTTATATTTACATACATGTATATATTCCCTAAGCTTGCCTGCCAAAAGGGTCAAGAAGCAAACTCTCCTTTCCCCTCATAGCAAGGAGCACACCTGTTTGCCCCAATCTTGTTCTCTAATACCATCCCTCACTAGGAGGAAACAGGCTTCTCAGAGAAATGACCAATTTCAGAGTTGAGGTGAGGTAGGGAGAAAATAAGGCTAGAATATCCCATTATGCCAAGAATACTCATGAGGGAGAAAGAGAGAGAGAGAAACTGGGGCATGCCACAAGGGCACAGGAACCAGATTAGAGGGACTACCGCTGGCCAAGTCAATTAAGTCCACAAATGCATCATACAGCGTGTGGAAAAAAAAAGACTATGTTTGTCCTTACCAATAATGAATAAGATAGATAGATGAATGAATGAATGAATGGAGAACTCTTGCTTACAGTAAAATGTAGAAAGCCACCTGGTGAATGTGGAGGTAGTCCTGTGGTTGGAAAATGCTCGTTTTGCAACCATCATTATCAAGATAGGATGAAATAAGAACCATAAATGAAAATAAAGCCTAGGAGGAAATTTTGACTAAAGAGTAAAATATTTGAACCATCTCTCAGGTATCTCTCCCACAGACTGTTTATTAGGAAGGGAAAAAAAGTAACTAAAGAGTGGAGAAACCAAACACCTTGATTGGGTGATCAAAATTAACATCACCAAGAGGGACAGATGGACATCATGAGCCTCCAGATGTGACACCCTGAGGACATGATATCATGATACTGCAGTGTTCTGGCCAAGAATGCATGACCTGAATTTAATCATGAAGAAATTAGATAAACCTAAAATGAAGACCATCCTATAACCCAAAGAGGAGAGAGGTTGAATTCTTCAAAAATGTCAATGCCATGAAAGACAAAGAACTGCTGTGAAGGAAGAAGACCAGAGACTAAAGACAGATAGTAGCAAGTGTTAGGGAGGATGTGCAGAAACTGGAACCCTCATACATGGTTAGTGGGACAGAAACCGGTATGGCTGCTTTGGAAAACAGTCTGGAAGTTCCTCAAATTTTAAACACTGAGTTACCATGTGACTTACTCAGCAATTCCATTCCTACATAGATACCCAAAAGAAATGAGAACATATATCCACAGAAAAAGACTTGTACATGAATATTCATAGCAACATTACTCATGATAGCCAAAAAAAAAGGCAAATGAGCATGAACCGATGAATAGATAAAGTAAATGTGATGTATTCATACAATGGGTTATGTATTATTCAGCAATGGAAAAGAATAAAGTGCTGATAGATGCTGCAACATGGATGAATCTTGCGAACATGCTGAGTGAAAGAAGCCAGACACAAAGGACCACATGTTGTTTCATTCCGTTTATATGACATGTCCAGAACAGGAAGATCTCTGTGGGCAGAAAGCAGATTAGTGATTGCCTAGATCTAGGGAAGGATGGCAGGGAATGCTAATGGGTGAAGGCTTTGTTGGGGCTAACAAGAATGTCTCAACTTTGGTTATGGTGCACAATTCTGTGAATAGACTGAAAACCACTGAACTTCATGCTTTAAAATGGGTAAATTGTATGGTATGTGAATTCTATTTCAATAAAGGTGGTTTTAAAAGTCTAATGTTCTTTAAAATACCTGGGTAGCAACAATATTTAGCATATGATCTATCTCTATAGAGAGCAATTTTAAAAAATTAAACATGCACACACAAGGATGGTTTGGGAAGCCTGGAGGACACTGGTGCCCCAGGCACTGGGCAAGAGCAACTTTAGTGAAGAGGTAACGATAAGAAGCCAACTGCACTGGGTCAGAGGAATGGAAGGGGAGGAAGCAGACAGAGTGGGTTTATATTGCAGACAGCTCTTTCAAGAAGCCTCCATGTAAAGGGCAGGAGAGAGACGGAGGGAGAGATAGACAGGCATGTGAGGGCTGGAGGAGGCTTTACTCATATCGGAGAGCTGCAGTGTTGAATGCTGTCCAGTGGGAAAGGAGATGAAGGAGTTGAAAGAAGATAATCCACACGGCAAAGTCCAAGAGAAGTCATGGGATCCAGAATCCACATGATACCCAGAAGCACACTTTCTCCATCAAACAGGAGGGATAAGAACAGGTGAGGGGCTGGTATAGACAGGGCTAGAATTTAGCTTCAGTAAGATGAAAAAGTTCCTGACAGTTGACTTCTACCTGTGAAAATGGACAAAGGATTGGAGGTTTGAAATTTCACATTCCAAGTTGATTGCCTACTAGCTGTGAGATCTTGGCAACTGTGAGCCTCTCTGAGCTGGTTATTTCCAGTCCCGGGTTCAATCCCTGGGCTGGGAAGATCCCCCCGAAGAAGGGAATGACAACCCACTCCAGTATTCTTGCCTGGAGAATCCTATGGACAGAGGAGCCTGGCAGGCTACAATCCATGGGGTCACAAAGAGTCAGACATGACTGAGTGACTAACACTTTCACTTACTTTCAAAGGGGATTATACTTTGCAATGTGCTTGTGAGGATAAAATGAGATAACACAGGTAAAATGCAAAGCAGAATGACTATCATACAACAAATGTTGGGCTAACAAATTTTTAGTTCATTTCTATAAACTTGCTCAATCTGTTATCACCCCCAAATACATGCAAAAATAAGAACTTCTTAAAGGCAATAACCTGGGACTTCCCTGGAGGGCCAGTGGTTAAGAATCTGCCTGTCAACGCAAGTGACAAAGGTTCTATCCCTGGTCTGGGAAGATCCCACATGCTGCGGGGCAACTAAGCCCAGGCACCACAGCTACTGAGCCTGTGCTCCAGAGCCTGGGAACCCCAACTACTGAGCACATGTGCCACAAGCACTGGAGCCCATGCACCCTAGAGCTGTGCTCCACAACCAGAGAAGCCTCCACAATGAGAAGCCCATGCACTGCAACTAAAGAGCAGCCCTTGCTTGCTGCAACTAGAGAAAGCTCGTGTGCAGCCAAATAAAAGGGCTTTCCTTGTGGCTCAGCTGGTAAAGAATCTGCCTGCAATGCAGGAGACCTGGGTTCGATCCCTGGGTTGGGGAGATCCCCTGGCGAAGCGAAAGACTATCCACTCCACTATTCTGGCCTGGAGAATTCCATGAACTGTATAGTCCATGGGGTCGCAAAGAGTCAGACACAACTGAGAGAGTTAATAATAACCTTATTTGATTAATCATACTCCCATAACCTGTAACAATACTTGGCACATAATCAGTTCAGTTCAGTCGCTCAGTCATGTCCGACTCTTTGCGACTCCATGAACAGCAACACTCCAGGTCTCCCTGTCCATCACCAACTCCCGGAGTCCACCCAAACCCATGTCCATTGAGTCGGTGATGCCATCCAACCATCTTATCCTCTGTCGTCCCCTTCTCCTCCTGCCCTCAATTGTTCCCAGCATCAGGGTCTTTTCCAAAGAGTCAACTCTTCATGTGAGGTGGCCAAAGTATTGGAGTTTCAGCTTCAGCATCAGTCCTTCCAATGAACACCCAGGACTGATCTCCTTTAGGATGGACTGGTTGGATCTCCTTGCAGTCCAAGGGACTCTCAAGAGTCTTCTCCAACACCACAGTTCAAAAGCATCAATTCGTACATAATAGATGTTTGATAAATATTTGCTTCCTAAATTCAGATTCAGTTCCTCTTCTCTGAGTAGATGTCAAGTGTCCAGCCCCATGCTAGGAATTTTCACCCATATCATCTCATCAACTCCTCCCAGCTACACTGGAAATGGGGTACTGTCATCTTCCCTTTACCAGCAAAGGAGCTGAGCCTGGGAGAGGTTAAGTCAACCAGACAAAGGTGGAACTCCCAGCCAGCTCTTTATTCCAACATCAGAATCTTTCCACTGTCTCCCGGGCACCTGACTTTGTTTTCGTCTTTTGCTTTGCTTTGTTTTGTTGTTTCTCCTCTCTTAGGCTGGCTGATAGGCGTGTCTCCAAGACGTTGCCTAGAAGAACCTGTGCAAGCCTCACAAGGGCCAGAAGTTAGGCATTCTGCTCACCCATCCTAACTGCCCCCACCCCACCAAAACTGCCCTCCCTTCTTTCTCCTGCCCTTCCCTGACCTGATGAAGATGACTGGAACCACAATTAGAAGGTTTAAAGTCTTCATTTTAGTTATTTCCAGACCCAATATATAAAGAAGAGAATAAATGGTGATCTTAACGACTAGTAAATTATCACTGAGCAAGTGAAAACCTCACCTTGTAGCTTTGACATAATAGAAAGGCTTTGGAATGCTGAAATGCCTGAACTTATTGCAGGTGTGAAAAGGAAAAAAAAAGAAAAGGAAAGAGGGGAAAACAGAATCTCTTCCATGATATGTTCTGTCTTTCTAAAAATTTCTTAACATTTTAATGAAAAGTGTAGAACATACAATTATAGTCCTATAATTGTATAATCACCTAGTAGAGAAATTAGTATAATGAACCCATGTACCCAACAATTAGCAAGATTTTGCTGCACTGGCTTCATCTCTCTCTCTTTTTTAAACTTGATTTCTGACTTCCTGTCATTTCACATTTCACTCCCTACTTCAGGATGCATTTTTTTAAATGGGTTTAAAAAAAAAAAAAAAGAAAAAAATCACAGGACTATTTGTATACCTACCAAGCTGACAACAACCTAGTATCACCTGATACCAAGTCTGCTTTCAAATTTCTCTGATTCTTTAACTTTTTTCTTTCTCTCCTTCTTTCCTTCCTCTCTCCTTCCTTCTTTCTTGCCTTCATTTGGTGCATTCGAATCACAATGCCAGACCCACTCACTGCATTTGGCTGTTCTGTCTCTTAAAACTTTTTGAGAGAGATAGTTTCTCTTTCCTAAGTCCTTTCCTGGCTTTTGATGCTAACGCATTGGGAGGAACTAGATCCATTGTTCTGAGAACAATTTCTCAGAACAATGAACAAATTTGAGAAAATAAATTCTATATTAGTTTATTTCCTTCTGATAAAATTTAACTTGCTCTCTCCCTCATAACTCCTGTACACTAGAAGCTGGCTTTTATTGGGCCGGCTTCGGGCGTTTGGCCCTGATTCGCTGAGGCGATGCTGCGTGCTTCACACTGGACCACATCAGGAGGCAACAGCACTCTTGGTCCTGCTCCTGGAGATGCTGAAGTTGGTCAGTGGGCTCGGGTGGTTGTCCTACCCTTTTCTGGGGTAGAGCAACCATGAAATGAGCTATCAAAAGTCAAACTGAGAGTGACCATTAATTCATTCAGGAGTCGTTACCTGAGTTCCTACCGTGTGCCAGCCACTCCCTTAAGGAGATGGAGAAATAAATAAAAGAACACTTTTCCCGGCCTTGAGAGAACACACTGCGATAAAGGAAGCTCTGTGAACTGCCCTGGCCCCATGTCATGACTGGCTGCCTCCGCTCTAGGTTCACAGAGTTCTATACACACAAAGGAGTACCATTTTCTCCTAAGACATCACTTGCAGCCTTCCCGGACGCCTGGCCGTCATGAGCTTTCCTGCGGGAAACTAAGGGAATAAGGATATTTTCTCTAATAACCACAAGGTGCCTAGGCTGAGTCTTCCTTGACACCTGAAAAGTTTGACTTCATAATTCAGTGAGCAATTGGTCTTTTTGCTCTTTGTGCCAAATTTTAAAAGTAGAAACTCTCACCTCCAGAGAAATGAAGAGGTCTTGAGAGTTGCTTTGAAACATTTATGTCTTAAGTACCATGTGGCTGCTTGTGAATGGGGAGACTGAAGTCTGTACTTGGCAAAATTAGAATTTTACAATTGTGTCAACTCAGCTTTTATGTGGTGTCCAAATGCCTTGTTATTCAAAACCCTGGATGAGACTTCTCTGCTGGAATTCTATTTTGTATTCCACTCTTTGTGGTGGGGGACAAACAAGGAATATTGCTCACTAATACCTTAGAGGATTTCAAGTGTGTTCTGAGATCCTGTATTCTTTAAAAGAGGCTCTGCCAAGTCACCTGGTATCAGGTACCCCTCTTGGAGGTGAAGAGAGTGGAAGCAGCTGAGGACACTCCACTCTGGGCCACTTCTTCCTCTGAGTGTTTTTATTATGGATCATACACCTTTATTATTTTTATTATGGAACATACACCTCAGCGTGCTGTGGAAAATTCTGAATGAGATGGGAATACCAGACTACCTGACCTGCCTCTTGAGAAACTTATATGCAGGTCAGGAAGCAACAGTTAGAACCGGACATGGAACAGACTGGTTCCAAATAGGAAAAGGAGTACGTCAAGGCTGTATATTGTCACCCTGTTTATTTAACTTATATGCAGACTACATCATGAGAAATGCTGGGCTGGAAGAAGCACAAGCTGGAATCAAGGCTGCCGGGACAAATCTCAATAACCTCAGATATGCAGATGACACCACCCTTATGGCAGAAAGTGAAGAGGAACTAAAAAGCCTCTTGATGAAAGTGAAAAAGGAGAGTGAAAAAGTTGGCTTAAAGCTCAGCATTCAGAAAACGAAGATTATGGCATCCGGTCCCATCACTTCATGGCAAATAGATGGGGAAACAGTGGAAACAGTGTCAGACTTTATTTTTTTGGGCTCCAAAAATCACTGCAGATGGTGACTGCAGCCATGAAATTAAAAGACGCTTACTCGTTGGAAGAAAAGTTATGACCAACCTAGATTGCATATTAAAAAGCAGAGATATTACTTTGCCAACAAAGGTCCGTCTAGTCTAGGCTATGGTTTTTCCAGTGGTCATGTATGGATGTGAGAGTTGGACTGTGAAGAAAGCTAAGTGCCGAAGAATTGATGCCTTTGAACTGTGGTGTTGGAAAAGACTCTTGAGAGTCCCTTGGACTGCAAGGAGATCCAACCAGTCCATTCTAAAGGAGATCAGTCCTGGATGTTCTTTGGAAGGACTGATGCTAAAGCTGAAACTCCAATACTTTGGTTATCTCATGTGAAGAGTTGACTCATTGGAAAAGACCCTGATGCTGGGAGGGATTAGGGGCAGGAGGAGAAGGGGATGATAGAGGATGAGATGGCTGGATGGCATCACTGACTTGATGGATGTGAGTTTGAGTGAACTCCGGGAGTTGGTGATGGACAGGAGGCCTGGCATACTGTGATTCATGGGGTCACAAAGAGTCGGACATGACTGAGCGACTGAACTGAACTGAACACCTTTAAAGGGCTTCCCTGGTGGCTCAGACGGTAAAGAATCTGCCTGCAATGCAGGAGACCAGCGTTCAATCCCTGGGTCAGGGAGATCTCCTGGAGAAGGGAATGGCTACCCACTCCAGTATTCTTGCCTGGAGAATTCCATGGACAGAGGAGCCTGGCAGACTACAGTCCATGGGGTCCAAAGAGCTGGACACGACTAAGCAGCTAACACTTTCACTACACCTTAAAAAAGCAATGAAAGCAGTTTATTGCAAAACATTCCCTCTGTTTGCATTTCTAGCAGTATTTCCTAGCCGGCTCTGGAGGTGGAACAAATTCTTTCCTCCACCTGCCCCTCCTTTCCCCTCTCTCCTTCCTGAGTGCTGGGCCAAGCCTGGAGACTGAAATTACAAGTGACACATCCATGCTGCCTGTTGACAGAGGAGGGTGTGGCCTCCACCCAACGCCTCAGGAACCTCCTCCACACAGAGTTCACCCTGTCCTTACCAGGGTTCAGAACCTTCCATCCAGGTTGGATTGATCAGAGTTCCCTTGACCCAGTTGCCTCGGCAACAGCCCTCAGTCTGAAGAGAACAAGGGTGGGAACTGCCACCCTCCTCACCCACTCTGCAGCCCAATCAGCCTCCAAGGACCGGTCGCTCCGACACCAGCTGCGTCGTCCCCAGTCAACTCGTTTCACACAATCTTCTTTCTTCTGTTTTGTTGCTAATTTTACAGAACTTGGACTCACATACCAAATAATTCCTTAGGAGACCACTGAATGTATGTTTGGGGACTTATGAGAAAATTTTGAAGAATACAATTGCCAGGGGGCAGGGTTAAGGTGCCTGAAGGGCTACAGTCCCCAGGGTCGCAAAGAGTTGGACACTAGTGAACACACAGCACAGGGCTAAGGGGAGAGAGGGGTGGTTGGGCATATGCTTGTCTATGTAAAGTCTGTCACACACAAATATGCCGTATATACTCGCAGTGATCTTGAAGTAACAGACAGTTGCAGAGTCATAGAGGCTTTCCCTACCAGCTGGCCTCGGGTTTAGTATCTTCTATAGGAAGACATTTTGATTTATTTGCAGATCCTTACATCTGGGTTATAAATTAATACTTTATTTAAACAAATTTACAAGCTCTAAGAGTCAGACATTCTTCTCCCACTGAATCATATGAGTGTCCCTTCCATTAGAAAGAGGGAATAAAAGAAGGTGGAGACCTATAAAATCTAAAGCATTATGGAAGACCTTCTATATGCTCAGTCCTTTGCTAGAAAAGCAGGACGGTCTAGCTCTTCCTCGTGTGCCTGAATTCAGAGATTAAGCTGACCACTTGTCTGTCCTCTGCAGGTGAACCCTTGGAGACCACCTCGTCATACATAAATTAGGAAAGAAACAGCGCTCATCAAGGTGTTGAGAGACCTTTTTTTTTTCAAGCATGTGTACAAAATCGGCTCCTAGTGGCACTCATTACTGGTTAGTCCTCTTTCTTATCATGTTGAAAATATGGAAGATTTTTCAGAATTCATTAAATCCATACAACCCACTTTGGAACATGAGCTTTGAAGTCCAACTCCCTGAGTTTAAATCCTGCTTCCCTGTCTTCAAAGCCCTATGACCGTGATCATTTTCACTAACTTTGCTGTGTCCCAGTCCCCTTATCTGGGAAGTGGGGATAGTGGCAATACTTATCTCATTGGGTTGTTGTCAGACTTCCTCGCACACATAAAGGTGCTCAGTAAATATTAGCTCCATTCCAGGAGCTGAGAAGTGTGAAAGTTGGAGCAAAATTACACTTTCTACTTAACTTTGTTCTACTTCATCATTATAAAGAACTTTCTCAGTTGAAAAAAAAAATGCTGTCACTTTTCTCTAAGAGCAAAACTTGCCCATTAAAGAGCTACTTGAGTTGAAATGTATTATCAAGAGACCTTACTTTTGATGGATTGTGGAAAGTTCTGTATAGCACACAACTTGTGAAATGAAATGGGTTACGGTTGTGTCAACTCTTCCCACTCTAAGAAGCTGAGTGCCACTAGGGGTTCTCCAGCAACAATGCACGCTTTTGTTGGGGTTTGACATTAGAAGTGTTTGATTGTTCAGTAGCTCTTGTTTGAAGAGTTGCTTTACTACAACTTAATGGCAAATTCCATTCTGGATTTCCTGCCAACAAATCTATAAAGCTTTGTTTGAGACTGAAAGCATTCAGAACTTCTTCTTAAAAAAACAAACAAAAAAAAAAGCTGGGAGGTGCTGGGTGTATATTTAAAAGAAAAAAAAAAGGAGGAGGAGAAGAGAAATTCTGTGGGTGTAGGATGAGTGTTTGCTGTAAGAACTGGCTGGTCGGCTCCAGAGTGGAGCAATTAAGAAAGGTTTAAGAGGGCCAAGATGAAGAGTGAGGCAAGGCGAGCAAGCAGCTCCATCATCGCCCCGCCCAGAAGAAACAGCCCTGCTCCGCCCCGCGCATTCAACAGCAGGTTCCTGTTCTGAACTGGGGCGATGACAAAGCAGCGTTGGGGGCATTCTATCCAGGATGTAACATCACATAACTGCTGTTCTGCATGGCCTGCTGCAGGTGTCATGGGTTAATACCCAAGACTGGCATTCCAGGGTTAGGCTCAGGAAATAAACACGTGGTGGTTTTCTTGCCAGTGTTCACAGATGGCATCTGGTCAAAGAGCCTTTCAGGCCTATGTTCCCAAGGCTGTATCCGTGTAAACCACCCCGTATTCATGTTGGAATAATGCAGATTAAAAATACATTGAAAGTGCCCACCAAAGGAGAACTTCTTAAAATGTGGAGGAATATCATACATATAATGATAAGTGAAAAGAATGGTTGCCAAAAGGTATGTAGCTGTATGAAGCAATTTATGGGACTTTCAAGATAAGGCTGAATAGCCTTCTATATCCACAGGTTCTGCATCATTGGGTTCAAGCAACTGTGAGTAGAAAACATTCAGAAAAAAATTCCAGAAAATCCCTGAAAGCAAAACTCGCATTTGCCCACTCTCTGGCAACTATTTACACAACATTTACATTGTATTTACACTGTTTACATTGTATTTATGACTATTTACATAACATTTATCTTGTATTAGGTATTATAAGCAATATAGAAATGATTTAAAGTATATGGTAGGATGTGAGTAAATTATATGCACAAACCACACCATTTTATATAAATGACTTGAGCATTCATAGATTTTGGTACCCAAAATAGTCTTAGAATCAGTTCACGGATACCTAGGGATGACTGTATTATTTACAGAAGTATTCACAAAGTACAAAAGCATGACCAGAAACCCCAAATACCAACTTCAGGATAGTCAGTCAGCTCTGCAGAAGGACAAAGAGATGAAGGAAGGGAGGAGATAAAGAGGAACAAGCCCTACATGTCTTTGAAGGGTATTTCCCTCTTTAAATCCAAAAGGAAGAGATCTGAGACTAATAAGTCAAAATGTTAGCATTTATTAAACCTAGGTGACAGGTGTGTGGATATCTGTCATATGTTCTCTACTTTAATGTTTTCAAATATTTCATAATTTAAATTTTTATTAGAAAATAATTGTTTATCTATATCATGAAATGGAGACCCACGTTTGATCCCTGGGTGGGGAAGATCCCCTGGAGAAGGAAATGGCAACCCACTCCAGTACTGTTGCCTGGAAAATCCCATGGACAGAGGAGCCTAGTGGGCTATAGTCCATGGGATCACAAAGAGTCAGACACAACTGAGTGCATATATATGATGGAATATCGTGCAGCATTAAAAAGAAGAGGGCAAGTGTATAGGTTATCAGACAAATATGTGCAAGAAATATTTTAGATCAAAAAAGCAGGCTGCTTACATTGCCCAGGCCAGAGTAGAAGCTAGATCCAGGTGGAATGGGGTGGTACAGACAGATGGGGAGGGCCTCTGGGCCACATCTTTCTCCTCATCTCTCCCTATCCTCTGGGTCACATATGCCAGCCAAGTGAGGTGGGGGCTGCACCATGCCCCTGACCTCCTGGGCCACCTTCTACACAGGGGTCAAGCTGTTTGTGACTGGGGGTGTGTAGCTGGGGCACAGGTGCAAGGCCTGTCAGGGTGCCCTGTGGAGGCCCCCATCATCCCTACTTCATTTCCCATATTTCCCCTTGGGCATCCCTGACTAGGACTCTCCCACCCCAAACTCAGTCTCCTGAATTTCAGCTCCTAACCCCATAGACTTGAAGCCTACTCACCAATGTGCCAAACCTCCCCACATGTTACCAAGGAAGTAATTTCTAGTCAGAAAGAGGAGGCATCATCACAAAGCAAGAACAAATACAAAACCAAGACAAAGTAGGTTGTTGTGTAGTATGAAACTATAATCTATTTTTGCATAATAAAATATACATATGTATACACAAACACACACACATCTAAAGTTTTCTGCTGGACTCTATACTCATATTCAACTTCTAAAATCTCCATTGGATGTCACTCAAGCAACCACAAAAAACCTACTGGGTCCAAAACTTACTGGATCTTCATCTTTCCCTCCAGACATTCTCATCTTCTATTATTCCCCATCTCAGCACGTGAAACCATCATCCACTCTGGTGAAAATCCCAGGAGTCAATGACAAGTTCCCCTTTCCCTCAAGGCCTGCCAGTCTTACCTGTCTGCTCTCTAATCCATCTTCTCACTTTCCTTGTCATCCTCCCCACTCACTCCCGCTGTAAGTCCATTATCAATCACTGGAGGCCTGCAAGGGGTTCCCAACCAGCTCTCCTAACAGCAGCTTTTGATCCCTATGACCCATTCTCCACATAGCCAGAGTGGTCCAGTAAAGACCTAGTGAAAGTAAAAGGCACTCAGTTGTGTCTGACTCTTTGCAACCCCATGGACCATACAGAAGTCCATGGAATTCTCCAGGCCAGAATACTGAAGTAGGTAGCCTTTCCCTTCTCCAGGGGATCTTCCCAACCCAGGGATTGAACCCAGGTCTCCCACAATGCAGGCAGATTCTTTACCAGCTGAGCCACAAGGGAAGCCCAAGAATACTGAAGTGGGTAGCCTATCCCTTTTCCAGTGGATCTTCCCAACCCAGGAATCGAACTGGGGTCTCTTGCATTGCAGGCAGATTCTTTACCAACTGAGCTATCAGGAAAGCCCTGTAAAGACCTAAGTCATCCCTTAACTAATTAATACCCATTAATACTCCCACTGTTCTCAACTCCTTGATCATGGGTCTGGATCTGCCACTTTCCCCTGCCTCTTTAGGCACCATGTCCCCCTCCCTTTCCTGCACTCCAGGCATCCTGGAGGACTTTCATTTCCTGGGGACCATCATTCTCCCTCTAGGGTCAGTGCACAGGCTGCTCCTCTTGCTTCAAATGCTCGATCCTCTTTTCCTTTGTAATCAGATGTAACCCATGCTGCTGCTGCTGCTAAGTCACTTCAGTCGTTTCCGACTCTGCGTGACCCCATAGACGGCAGCCCACCAGGCTCCCCCATCCCTGGGATTCTCCAGGCAAGAACACTGGAGTGGGTTGCTATTTTCTTCTCCAATGCATGAAAGGGAAAAGTGAAAGTGAAGTCACTCAGTCGTGTCCGACTCTTCGCGACCCCATGGACTGCAGCCTACCAGGCTCCTCCGCCCATAGGATTTTCCAGGCAAGAGTACTGGAGTGGGGTGCCATTGCCTTCTCCAGATGTAACCCATAAGTTTAGTTAAAATGCCCACACTGAGGGAAAATCGAATAAATGTATTTATTTGTTAACTCAACAGTGGCCACTAGACTGCACAAGGTCAGTTTTCATTTCAATCCCAAAGAAGGGCAATGCCAAAGAATGTTCAAACTGCCATACAGTTGCATTCATTTTACTTGATAGCAAGGTTATGCTCAAAATTCTTTAAGCTAGGCTTCAGCAGTACCTGAGCTGAGAAACTCCAGGAGTACGAGAAGGGTTTCAAAGAGGCAGAGGAACCAGAGATCAAACTGCCAACATCTGCTGGATCATAGCAAAGGCAAGGGAATTCCAAAAAATCATCTACTTCTGCTTCATTGACTATGCTAAAGTCTTTGACTGTGTGGATCACAACAAACTGTGGAAAATTCTTAAAGAGATGGGAGTACCAGGCCACCTGACCTGTCTCTTAAGAAACCTGTGTGCAGGTCAAGAAGCAACAGTTAGAACCAGATGAGGAAAACTGACTGGTTCAAAATTGGGAAAGGAGTACAACAAGGCTGTATATTGTCACTCTGCTCATTTAACTTCCGTGCAGAGTACATCATGAGAAATGCTGGGCTGGAGGAAGCACAAGCTGGAATCAAGATTGATGGAAGAAATACTGACAGCCTCAGATAGGCAAATAATATCACTCTGACAGCAGAAAGTGAAGAGGAACTAAAGGGTTCTTGATGAAGGTGAAAGAGGAGAGTGAAAAAGCTGGCTTAAAACTCAACATTCAAAAAACTAAGATCATGGCATCCGGTCCCATCACTTCATTGCAAATAGAAGGGAGAAAAGTGGAAGTAGTGACAGATCTTATGTTCTTGGGCTCTAATATCACTTCAGACAGTAACTGCAGCCATGAAATTAAAAGACATTTGCTCCTTGGAAAGAAAACTATAACAAATCTAGACAGCATATTTAAAAGCAGAGACATTACTTTGCAAACAAAGGTCCACACAGTCAAAGCTATGGTTTTTCCAGTAATGTATGGATGTGAGAGTTGGACCATAAAGAAGGCTGAGCGCCAAAGAATTGATGCTTTTGAATTGTTTAAAACAATTGAAGAAGACTCTGAAATTGGAGAAGACTTTTCAGAATCCCTTGGACTGCAAAGAGATCAAACCAGCCAATTTTCCTAAAGGAAATCAATCCTGAATATTCACTGGAAGGGCTGTTACTGAAGCTGAAGCTCCAATACTTTGGCCACTTGATGTGAAGAGCTGACTGATTGGAAAAGACCCTGATGCTGGGAAAGACTGAAGCAAAATGACAAGGGGGCAACAGAGGATGAGATGGTTGGATGGCATCACTGACTCAATGGACATGAATTTCAGCAAAATCTGGGAGACACTGAAGGACAGAAAAGCCTGGCATGCTGTGTTCCACGGGGTCACAAAGAGTCACACACGACTGAACAACAGTTTCTTGAGTAGCTTATTTATTTAATCCAGCGAATATCTATTGAATGCCAACTGTGTCCCCAGATCAGTTCTAGATGTTATGGTTCCCTTGTTTGGCTTCCACATCTCAAGCCCAGTTGCTTTAAGGTTTACATTAGAGGTTTCATTTTTATTTCAGTCCTTTGTACAGGAACATCCAAGGCTAAGCCCAGTTCTGCTATATGATGGCTGAGACTCAGTGGAAATGCGAACACATTTTCATTTCCCTTAAGACCGAAAAACTTTTTACTATAATAAACCATCACCTTCAGGAGACAAGGCTAAACAGCCATCACTGCCATCATTTTTTTCTTACTTATAGACAATTACAAGTCCAGAAAACAAGTAATTTTCACTGTGTTCCCATTGATCACTTGTTCTGAGATTTCTGCTTCCAGCCTGTCCACTGTTGCCAATGTTGGTGGCTCAACACCAACTTTGGTAGAGAATTTGCCTGCAATGCATGATACCTGGGTTCAATCCCTGGGTCAGGAAGATCTCCTGGAGAAGGGAGTGGCTACCCACTCCAGTATTCTTGCTTGGAGAATCTCATGGACAGTGGAGCCTGGCAGGCTACAGTCCATGGGGTTGCAAAGAGTCAGACAGGACTGAGCTACTAACACTTTCACTGAGGAATTTCAGAGTTGGAGCCCAGGGTGAGCAGTTTCTGGGACATACAGACAAGTACCCTGTGCACTGTGTGCCCTGCCCATCAGTTTTCTCATCTCCTTGGGCACAGTTCAGATCTCATTTCAAAAGCCTCCAGGCAAAAGTCTGTGAGGAAAACATCTGTTCGTAAAACCAGAATTATCTAGGTTGATTATCAATATTCATTCAACCCAGTTTCTGTTTTTCCTTTTTAATCTCCCTAAAAGACCTAGCTGGGAGGGATTGGGGGCAGGAGGAAAAGGGAACGCCAGAGGATGAGATGGCTGGATGGCATCACCGACTCGATGGATGTGAGTTTGAGTGAACTCCGGGAGATGGTGATGGACAGGGAGGCCTGGCATGTTGCAATTCAAGGGGTTGCAAAGTGTCGGACGCGACTGAGCGACTGAACTCAACTGAAAAGACCTAGACATTACTTTGCCAACAAAGGTCCATCTAGTCAAGGCTATGGTTTTTCCAGTAGTCATGTATGCATGTGAGAGTTGGACTATAGAGAAAGCTGAGTGCTGAAGAATTGATGCTTTTGAACTGTGGTGTTGGAGAAGACTCTTAAGAGTCCCTTGGAATGCAAGGAGATCCAACCAGTTCATCCTAAAGGAAATCAGTCCTGAATGTTCATTGGAAGGACTGATGCTGAAGCTGAAACTCCAATACTTTGACCACCTGATGCGAAGAACTGACTCATTTGAAAAAACCCTGATGCTGGGAAAGATTGAAGATGGGAGGAGAAGGGGATGACAGAAGATGAGACGGTTGAATGGCATCACCAACTCAATGGACATGAGTTTGAGTAAACTCCGGGAGTTGGTGATGGACAGGGAGGCCTGGTGTGCCACAGTCCACGGGGTTGCAAAGAGTCAGACATGACTGAGTGATTGAACTGAATTGAAAAGACCTGAGTATATAAGAAAACACTCAGTGAACATCTGACTAATCGTGGAGATGAGTGGAGGTAGTTAGTTTAGCATAGTGTTTAAAGCAAGGGCTTCAGAGTCAGAGAAAGCTTGCTCAACATGCTCTTTCCTTCATGACCTGCCCTTTGTTTCCAGACAAACTCCTACTCATCCATCAACACCCACCTTAAATAATTCCTTCTGCAAAATTTTTCACAGTGCAATCAATGTAAATAGATATTCCTTTTTTTCCTGGGTTCCCAGAGCATGTCTATTATGTTTAGTTTAGCACTTATTATGTTATCTTGAAATTATCTGTAAAATTTATGTCTCTTTCCGTTGAATAACTGGGCTTCCCTGATGGCTCAGCAGTAAAGAATCTGCCTAAGATGCAGGAGACTTGGGCATGATTCCTGGGTCAGGAAGATCTCTTGGAGGAGAAAATAGCAACGCACTCCAATATTCTTGCCTGGGAAATCCCACAGACAGAGGAGCCTGGCAGTCCATGGGGTTGCAAAGGAGTCAGCCAAGACATAATGGCTAAACAACAACACAACTGAATAACTAGGTTCTATGAGGCCAGAAGCACACCTTATTCTATTTAGTTTGGGGTCTGTCGTATATCATAGTGATCAAATAAGAGCATTAAATAATCAGTCAGACCTGGGTCCAAATCCTGACTTTACCTCTTACCAGTTATTTAACCATGAGAAGTTAGTTCATCTTCATAAACCTGTTTCCTTATCTAAAAGACATTTTCCTTTAAGAGTTGTTGAAAAAATTAAATTAGAAAATTATATTGGGTATTAAATTAGGTATTGTTGAGAAAATTAATTAAATATTTGACCTGGTAACTGGTCTGTACTGAAGGATTTTTTAAAACTCTCACTTTTATTACTAACTGCAAAACCTTTGACTGTGTGGATCACAATAAACTGTGGAAAATTCTGAAAGAGATGGGAATACCAGACCACCTGACCTGCCTCTTGAGAAACCTGTATGCAGGTCAGGAAGCATCAGTTAGAACTGGACATGGAACAACAGACTGGTTCCAAATAGGAAAAGGAGTACGTCAAGGCTGTATATTGTCACCCTGCTTATTTAATTTATATGCAGAGTACATCATGAGAAACACTGGGCTGGAAGAAACACAAGCTGGAATCAAGATTGCTGGGAGAAATATCAATAACCTCAGATATGCAGATGACACCACCCTTATGGCAGAAAGTGAAGAGGAACTAAAAAGCCTCTTGATGAAAGTGAAAGAGGAAAGTGAAAAAGTGGGCTTAAAGCTCAACATTCAGAAAATGAAGATCATGGTATCCGGTCCCATCACTTCATGGGAAATAGATGGGGAAACTGTGGAAACAGTGTCAGATTTTATTTTTCTGGGCTCCAAAATCACTGCAGATGGTGATTGCAGCCATGAAATTAAAAGACACTTACTCCTTGGAAGAAAAGTTATGACTTTTATAATATAAATATAATATAAAGCATATTGAAAAGTTATGACTTTTATAATATAAATATAATATAAAGCATATTGAAAAGCTATCTAGAGACATTACTTGGCCAACAAAGGTCTGTCTAGTCAAGGCTATGGTTTTTGCAGTGGTCATGTATGGATGTGAGAGTTGGACTGTGAAGAAGGCTGAGCGCCGAAGAATTGATGCTTTTGAACTGTGGTGTTGGAGAAGACTCTTGAGAGTCCCTTGGACTGCAAGGAGATCCAACCAGTCCATTCTGAGGGAGATCAGCCCTGGGATTTCTTTGGAAGAAATGATGCTAAAGCTGAAACTCCAGTACTTTGGCCACCTCATACGAAGAGTTGACTCATTGGAAAAGACTCTGATGCTGGGAGGGATTGGGAGCAGGAGGAGAAGGGGATGACAGAGGATGAGATGGCTGGATGGCATCACCAACTCGATGGACGTGAGTTTGAGTGAACTCCGGGAGTTGGTGATGGACAGGGAGGCCTGGCGTGCTGCGATTCATGGGGTCGCAAAGAGTTGGATACGACTGAGTGACTGAACTGAACTGAACTGCACAAATGTTTGTTAGTCAAATGAATAAATGCATGGATCTAAACCTCTGATGATAACCCCTTCATGTCAGCTGAAGAAGATACTGTGAGTGAAGTATAGGAAGAAATGTCACTAATATAGTGTTCACTTTTCTCATAAAATATATGGGTGTTTTAAAAGGTCACTCGTGAAGAATATCTGTTAGGAAAAAATAGCCTAATTGTTTTAAACTACTTCTTGAGTTAGGTAAAAATCAAACTCAATTTAAATGCTGAAGGTCTTATAATGTTCATTTCAATCTGCCTGTTCAGGCAAGCGATGTTCTCTGGGAGCCTGCAAGAGACAGCTTAATTAGTGGTCGTTAGCAGAGATGCAGCTGATTACACACCACTTAAAAGCATTTCAGGTCAATTTTTTTTTTCACTTTGTAATCTTCTACCTTTATCCTTCCCTGGCAATTTTTCTGCTTACCCCTGATTAAAGTTTAAGAGATAGACACATTTCCATAAAATTTTATAGCCTATTATTTTGCCTCAGGCTCTTCATCTTTTCTAATTATGATCATAGTAGCACGAATCCCCAGAGTGCCTACTATGCGCTAGCCAGTTAGTGTGCTGTCAGATATATCATATATCTCCTTTTCCCAGAGCCTATCACCATCTAACATACCAGATAATTTGCTTCTTCTTTATTTCATTGTTAATCATCTTCTCCTTCCATCCCACCCTTCACTTCTAGGAAAGTAAGAGCCCAAAGTCAGGGATCTTCGTTTTGTTTCCTGATATATACCAAAAGATGAGAACAATGCCTGGCACATAGTAGATGCTCTATAAATATTTGTTGAATGAATGCATCTTCACTGAGGGAGCTAGTCTGACCATTATGTTAAGGTTGGGAAACTGAGGCCCAGAGATTTAAAATAAAAAGCCTGGCATCACAGAGCCAGTAAGCAGCAGCAGAGGCCCTTGGACTCAGACTGATCAGACTCTAAATTCTCTACTTTCTCCACAAGGGAATGCCATGTTTCAATCAAGTTCTCTTCTAGAACACATACTTCCCCTGTACCCAGACTGACCTCAGACGGGATTTGAACTGGAGGATGGCAATGGCAGGGTACACATGATTGTGTTGCCAGGGCTAGAAAAGGAGACAGGTCAGACCGCTGGCCACCAGTGGGTAGCTGAGAACCAGGTCGCCTGACCATAACACCCTCTGGCTCTGTACTCAAAGAGAACTTTCTGGTTTTCTCAAATTCTATTTTTCCTGCATGCCAGATGTTAATATAATCACCCCTACCTCTTAAAGATCTCCCTAACTTTCTGTGAAGATTCATGGTGGTTGGGCAGAGGCTTCAGGTCTTTGGAGAAAGGTGTTCTCTAATGCCAGGTGTTATCATTAAGATCACTTACTGCTATTCATACCTTTGATATTTGGAACTAGACACCTTGATTCCTGAACCTCCTTAGTCAAAACTCAAACCTATTTAATCCCCAGCTCCCTTCCTTTTTATACTGTGAGTTGTGAAATTGTTGGCTGAGTTCCGTATTCCCATCCTGAATGTGGATTTTGGTGAGTGAGTCAAACTGAGAAATCATGATCTGTTGTGAGAGGTTTGGTACCCTCTCTTCATCACATATACTTCCTTGGTGTGCACATATGGTCAGTCACACCTGACTCTGTGGCCCCATAGCCTGTAGCCCACCAGCCTCTTCTGTCCATGCAAGACAGAGTTTCCAGGCGAAAATACTGGAGTGGGTTGCCATTTCCTCTTCCAGGGGATCTTCCCAACCCAGGGATCAAACCTGCATCTCCTGTGTCTCCTGCATTACAGGCGGATTCTTTAACACTGATCTTCTGATTCCATAGCTTCAGCTGGTGTTTACTGATTGATTTCCCAATCAGCATCACCTTCCCACTTTGCTTTCCAAACTCCAAACCCTTTATTTTTTTGTCTGGACACACCACATGGTAGAATCTTAGTTCCCCAACCAGGAGGGATCCATTCAACCAGTACCTCCTGCATTGGAAGGCAGAGTTTCAACCACTGAACCACCAGGGAAGTCCCCAAACTCATTTGTGCCAAACTGCCTTCTGTGTAGCTCCACCTGGATGTGCAAAAAGCATCTCATATCCAGCATGTGCAAAACCCAGTTTCTCATCTTATCCCCAACTCTTAAAGACCCCTCTCAATTCTTTCTCTAAATGAATGGTACCTGTCATTTTTCACCCCTCAATCCTCATTTCTTCACCACCCACATCCAGGCATTAAGCTTTTTCTGTCCCAAATCAGAAATGCCTTACATCTGTTTACTACTCTTGGTGTCTGCCCAGTTCTGACCTCAAGCAACTTCCTCACTAGTCTTTCTGGACAGTTTCTTCCTTTTACATGTGGCTACCACAGATATCTGTTGACAAATCTGATGATGTTCCATACTCCAACTCTAGGGTCTTCAGAACTGGCCCCAGTCCATCATGCTAACATCATATGCCCCGTCATGTGCTAACACCTTGTCTTCACCACCGTCTTCCAGGTCTACCCTATCTTTAAACTCTTCACCTTCCCCTACATGCAATGGTCTTCATTTCTTCATGCCTTCACACACTCTGTACACTTTGTCTAGAATACCTTTCCTTTTCTTAGTCACCCAACACATTCACATACATCTTTCGGATCCCATCCTCTCTGCTTTTCCAAATCCCCCACAGGTGGAATAACATCCTTCTCTGTGGTTCTATAGCCATTTGTAAATACCCTCTTTTATTAGCCAGGGTTCTCCAGAAAAATAGAACCAGTAGGATATATATGTAGGAAGTGATTTATTATAAGGAATTGGCTCATGTTATTATGGATGCTAAGAAGTCTCCCAATCTGCTGTCTGTACCTTGGAGACTCAGAAAAGCCAATGGTTGATTCAGTCTGAATCTACAAGCCCAAGAGCCAGGAGCACTGAGGGTGGGACAAGACTGATGTCCCAGCTCAGCAAGAAGAGATGGATTCTTCTTTCCTCCAACTTTTTGTTCTATTCTGGCCTTCAACAGGTTGGATGATGCACACTGGGGAGGGAAAACTGCTTTACTGAGTCCACCAGTTCAAAGGTTAATTTCATCCAGAAACACTTTCACAGACACATGCAGAAATAATCTTTAGCCAAATATATGGGCACCTGTGATCCAGTCAAGTTGACAAAAAAATTAAACATTACATCTCTCAAAAACAATTTTTACTAATAGCACCCTAAACACATATTTTGTGATGGGGACTTTTCTGACACTCATTTAATACCTGCAGTAACCCAGAGAGTAGTTGTAATCTTTATGTGTGTGCTAAGTCACTTCAGTTGTGTCCAGCTCTTTGCAACCCTATGGACCACAGCCCGCCAGGCTCCTCTGTCCCTGGTATTCTCCAGGAAGGAATACTGGAGTGGGTTGCTATGCCCTTCTCCAGGGGATCTTCCTGACCCAGGGATCGAACCCACATATTTTGCAGCTCCTGGTTTGCAGGTAGATTCTTTACTGCTGAGCTACTGGGGAAGCCCAGTTATTATCCTTATCTTCATTTTATTCTCATGAGACTAAGACCGAAGTTAAGTCACTTGTCTGAGGTCACCCAGCTGGGAAATGGAATTGCCGATTCAGCTGGAGAGAGTCTGCACACAGTCCATGCACTTGAACACTACCCGTTTCGTTTCTCACTGTGAGATTTGTGTATCTGTCAAGACTGTAAGTCTGTTGGTTTCACCTTCAACTATTATGCCACCCTCCTACTTTCTCTTGACTTTGTTGATTCACTAGTTCTCTGGATCTACAAGTCTATTTCCATTTTGTTTGTATGTTTCTTTTTAATTTGTTTTTCAGGTTCCACATATCAATTCAGTTCAGTTCAGTCGCTCAGTCGTGTCTGACTCTTTGCGACCCTATGGACTGCAGCACATCAGGCCCCCATGTCCATCACCAACTCCCAGAGATTACTCAAACTCATTTCCATTGAGTCAGTGATGCCATCCAACCATCTCATCCTCTGTTGTCCCCTTCTCCTCCCACCTTCAATCTTCTCCAGTATCAAGGTCTTTTCAAATGAGTCAGTTCTTTGCATCAGGTGGCCAAAGTATTGGAGTTTCAGCTTCAGTATCAGTCCTTCCAATGAATATTCAGGACTGTTTTCCTTTAGGATGGACTCGTTGGATCTCCTTGCTGTCCAAAGGACTCTCAAGAGTCTTCTCCGACACCACAGTTCAAAAGCATCAGTTCTTCGGCACTCAGCTTTCTTTATAGCCCAACTCTCACATGCATACATGACTACTGGAAAAACCATAGTTTTGACTATACAGAGTTTGTTGGCAAAATGATATCTCTGCTTTTTAGTATGCTGTATAGATTTGTCATAGCTTTCCTTCCAAGGAGTGAGTGTCTTTTAATTTCATGGCTGTAGTCACAGTTCACAGTGATTTTGGAGCCCAAGAAAATAAATTTGTCACTGCTTCCACTTTTTCCCCATCTATTTGCCATGAAGTTATAGGACTGGATGTCATGATAGTTTTTTGAATGTTGAGTCTTAAACCAGCCTTTTCTCTCCCTTCTTTCACCCTCATCAAGAGGCTATTTAGTTCCTCTTCAATTTCTGCCATTAGAGTGGCATCATCTGCATATCTGAGGTTGTTGATATTTCTCTCAGCAATCTTGATTCCATCCTGTGATTCATCCAGCTCGGCATTTCACATGATATACTCTGTGTGTAAGTTAAACAAGCAGGGTGACAATATACAGCCTTGTTGTACTCCTTTCCCAATTTTGAACCAGTCCATTGTTTCATGTCTAGTGCTAACTGTTGCTTCTTGACTTGCATACAGGTTTCTCAGAAGACAGGTAAGGTGGTCTGATATTCCTATGTCTTTAAGAATTTTCCACAGTTTGTTGTGATCCACACAGTCAAAGGCTTTAGCATAGTCAATGAAGCAGAAGTAGATGATTTTTTGGAATTCCCTTGCCTTTGCTATGATCCAGCAGATGTTGGCAATTTGATCTCTGGTTCCTCTGCCTTTTCTAAATCCAGCTATACATCTGGAAGTTCTAGGTTCACATACTGCTGAAGCCTAGCCTGAAGTATTTTGAACATTACTTTGCCAGCATGTGAAATTAGGGCAATTGTAGGGTAGTTTAAACATTCTTTGGCATTGCCCTTCTTTGAGATTGTAATGAGAAGTCACCTTTCTCAATCCTGTGGTCACTATTGAGAGAATATCACCCCTCAAAGAAACTCTCGGTTATTTCCATTCTGCTTACTGCAAATGACTCTTGGTGAAAAACCGTGTTGTATCTAGATGCAGACAGGGCTGTGCTCACGGATGCCAAGAAATCAAGATATAAAACATGTATTGCAATAAAATCTGACCACAACTTCCAAATGAATCAGGAGCACTGCTTAACAGGCAGGCCAATGCATCTCACATATTAAGTATCCTTTGTTGTTTATAGCTATAGAAGCTGCTGAGGTTGGGAGTAAGGGGAATAAACCTGCCCAGCCTTTCCTGTTGATGAAATTCCAGTGGAGTCTGGTTCTCAGGTTTGGTGATTATTGAGCCAAGTCTGGGAGATCTGACACTGAGCCAGGCTCTACTTTGCTGGCAGACCTGGAAAGCTTGGATGGGGTGGCTCAGAGGAGGGACCAAAAGACAGTGTGACTTGCTTAGAGCCTCCTGCACAGTAGATGTTCAATATATATTGGCTCCCCAAATAGCTGAGGCATTCGAGAAAGAATTTACAGAAGTATGACATTTGAATTAAGTTATAGGGGTGCTTGCAAGAGTGGGAGGAAGGACAGACATTTGATATAGGAAGGATAGTGGTGTGCAAAAGGAGAGAGGTATGAACAGGTAACTTCAAGTTGTTCAGTGAGGCTAGGGGAGGGTGGAAGTGGGAGATGAGGCTATTAAGATGTATTGTGCTAAGATGTTTAGACTTTCTTCAATGGATAACAGGAAGCTTTTGATGAATGCAGAGCACATGAGCGACATAATCAAAGTCATGGGCTCATTCACCCCTCTCTTTCCTAGTCACTATTCCAACATAAGCTTCCCCCACAGTCAGTGTGGCTTCCACTGATTTACCTCTCTGTTCCTTCACCCTCAGAAGGAACCTCTGAGGTTCCTTCTCTTGTCACCCTCCCTCTCTCCATCCCAATTCTTGATATCATCACAGAAACCTTCAACATCCACGTGGATGTGTCTCCCAACACCCATGGCCTCTCAGCTCTGATGACCTTCAACGTCAGCCATTGTCTTTAGCCATCCACGCCCAGAGTCTCATCACAGACCTTCTCCCACTTGAGGATCTCAAAGCCCAGTTGTTCTCTTCCTCTGTCATCCATTGAGCAGGCAGAAGAATCAATCATGTCATTCCCCTGCTTGAAGCTTTTCAGTGATTCTCAGGGCATTACAAATAAAACTCCAAACTCCTGCCTGTGGCCTTCTGGACCCTGCATGTTCTGGCCCTTGCCAGCTTCTCCAGTCTCGTCGTGGGTCACTCTCCCCCTCACCTTCCATTCCGCCTTTGCTCTTCATCCTTTAACCGCTACAGTCACGTCCCCAGTCTCCTCACACCAGACTTCTCAAACGAATTCTCATTACTTGCTCTCCCCATCTTTCCACTTCCCACTCACTTCTCAAGCCACTAAATGTGGTTTCAGCACCCCCGGTCTTCTGACATTGCCTTCTCCAAGGCTACGGTTACAAACGGCCAAATAGAATGAGTACTGGTAGCCACCCTTGTTTTGAAACTCACTTTCCCTAAACTTGATTTCCACAATGTTGCTTTTTCTTTCACCTGCTTCTGTTTTTTTCTCAGTCTTTGCGAATTCTTCTTCTTTTTTTTTTTTTTCTTTTTACTACTTAAACCTCCATGTTATCTAGAGCTCTAACTTCAGTATCTCATATTCCCACTCTACATTCTTTGAGCATCTGATTCCCTGTGCATGGCTTCCCTCCCCCTATCAGATGCACCCACAGGCACCTCAACACAACAGATTCCAAGCTGAGCTCACCATCTCCCACTCCCACTTCATGCCAAGAGCCAGTCCACACCATTCAAGAAAAGCACTCACCCATATCTTCCCATTTGCCCAACCTGAAAATCTGGGAAGCATTCCAGGTTGCTCATTCTCCCTCATCCTCCACCAGTGATTAACCTCCACATGTGAAGGAGGCAGGGCTTCCCTGATGGCTCAGACGGTAAAGAATCTGCCTGCAGTAAGGGAGGTCTGGGTTCGATCCCGGGTCGGGAAGATCACCTGGAGGAGGGCATGACAACCCACTCCAGTATTCTTGTCTGAAGAATCCCATGAATAGAGGAGCCTGGTGGGCTGCAGTCCATGGGGTCACAAAGAGTCAGATATGACTGAGCGACTAAGCACAACAGTGAGTGAGGCAAGTTTCTAAAAGTCTCCATCCCTGCTTAAGCCCATCCCCTAGTTCAGGCCCTCCTCATCTCTCTTCCAAACTTTTGGGCCACCTGATTACTGTGTTCCCTGTCTTTGTTTTTTTATCTCTTGTCCTCATTGTGAAGTGAAGTGAAAGTCGCTCAGTTATGTCTGACTCTTTGCGACTCCATGGACTATAGTCTATGGAATTCTCCAGGCCAGAATACTGGAGTGGGTTGCCTTTCCCTTCTCCAGGGTATCTTCCCAACCCAGGGATCAAACCAGGGTCTCCTGAGTTGCAGGTGGATTCTTTACCAGCTGAGCTATCAGAGAAGCCCCTTGTCCTCATTGGATCACGTCTTACACAATTTTGTATCCTCTGGGGCTGCCACAGTGGCTGGCATGTGGTGTGTACTTACAGTGGGTGTCAGTGACTATACAAATGAACACGTGAATACACGACTAAAGGAAGGAATAAATGGGCCAAGGCACTTGGCATTGCCTAGTCCAAAACAATAAGTCTACAAAATTAAAATTCATGTCACTTGCACAATGACTTTATGAGGTACTTATTATTCTTCTTAACTTTTCTAGGTTAATAATTTAACCTAAACCATAGAATTAGTAAATCAGAGAATCAGCAAGTGGAAGAGCCTGGATTTTAACCTATGGCTCCAAATCTTAAACTTTTCACCATGTCTTAGAGTTTTTCTCAGCAGTTGCATTATTACTTATTTATTTATGGCCATACTGTGTGGCTTGTGGGATTTAGTTCCCCGACCAGGGATTGAACCTGGGGCCTTGGCTGTGAGAGCACAGAGTCCTAACCATTGGACCACTAAGGAATTCCTAGCAGTTGCATTATTTTTAGGTCCCACCAACCATCTGGGATTAACCAGATTATTTTACTTTGCAGCATTGTTTCTAAACAATACAGTTTTGCCCTCAGAAGATGAAATGTATCCATTTCCTTAAAGCACAGAGGTTTGTCTTCATTATTGCTCCAAACAATGTGTGATCATGTGCAACTGCAGGTCCACCTTTCAGTCCTGAAGTGTATGTTCAACAAATGGCCCTGGATACCAAAAATAGGAAGAACTGTATGCTACTCTGTGGCTTGAAACTTTCACTTCCTTGGTGATTTTGTCAGCCAATCATCTCCTAGAAAAGCTGACAGAGAAAGAACCTCACCCAAACAGAGTTTGATTTCCTGCACCATCTTCTCTCAAACCACCTCCTCCTCCCATATTCCCTACCTCTGTGACTAGCCACCCATTTCCCATACCAGAAACCTGGTTATCATCCCTGAGTCTTCCTTCTGCACATCCAATCCAGCACCCAGCCAACCTGTTGCACCTCCTCAGTGTCCCCGGGGTCTGCTCTCTCTTCATTCCATGACTACTGCCTTCTTTCAGGCCTCCACCTGAATCTCTGCTGTGTTAGGAATCAGCCTCCTGTCACATCTCTCCATTTTCTGGCTTTGCATACACAAACTGTCATCCACACTGTAGCGAAGGTTATGATTCAAGCAGACACATCTGCTCATGGCAGATTTCTGCCTTTGAACCTCTAATGTCTTCCCTTCTGTCTCAAGATTAAGTCTACAGTCTTCATCATGGCACACAGGACCTATCACGGTCAAGCCCCTACCCAGCTCACCAGCCTCCTCTCTCCCCACTTTCCACCTCTCAACTCTGGCTTTGTGCTGTCTTCTTCTGCACTTTGCATTAACTGGTCCCTCCCTCTCCCCCTCCAACTTGGTCAACTCCAACCAGTCCTTCAAATCTCAGTCTGGGCGTCATCTGCTCCCAGTGTCTCTGACTTCCACAATCTGGGTTAGAAGCCTCCTTAATTTTCCCATGGGAGCCATAAAGCATATTGTGATTGTCTACTTGTTTGTCTGTCCTTTATCCCCACACCTCTTACTTGGTGAGCTCTGTGAGAGTCAGGAGTGTATCCTGTTCACCTCTTTGTCTCTAGTTTCTGAGCGCGTGGATGCTCATGAGTTTAAGTCAATGAATCCTTATCCCCACCTCTCCCAACTCCCCTTGCCTTGCCACTATAGTGGGGGAGACACCAGCAGAACAACCAGTGTAAATGGAGCTGTGTGTAAGGCACCCCGGGACAAGGAGAAGGGAGCCATGGCAGCTTCAGATGTCTCAATGAGCAGTATGGCAGAAATACGCCTGGGATTTAACTTTTGGAAAAACAGCAAATGGAAAGAGCACCCCAACTTACAATCCTAAAGAGCAACTTAAGAATAATTAATAAAATTAATAACTTTAGGCCAGTGGTTCCTGTTCTCTTTCCAAATGAGGACACCTTCTAATATCAAAAAGTTTAGCTATATCTGAGTAATAGTAGTTGACACAGAAAATCTTAAGATTCCTCTAACTTCAGGAAGGATTTTATGTATTCATCATAATGCCATCTACAAAGATTCACAAATTAGCAGTACATGAATGTGAAAGATGGTTTACTATGCCCTCTGACTGCCTGCTGTGGGTATGGGTTGTGTGGATCCCCTGTAAAAACTCCACAGGGCCCCAGGCTAACAGGGGTTTAGACTTACTTATGCTACAGTAGCCCTTCATGCCTCTCAGCTATCCTCCTGGATCTGGACTGACTCAGAACATGCACTCATGTAGAAGACAGTCATGGCTGGAAAATGAGTAACTGGTTAACGCCTTCATAACTAAGTAATTAATTCAGGCATTAAGAGATTAGTTCAAAACTTGAACACAGAATGATCAGATTAAATACTTTCCTATTATACAGAGTGAAGTAAGCCAGAAAGAAAAACACCAATACAGTATACTAACGCATATATATGGAATTTAGAAAGATGGTAACAATAACCCTGTGTACGAGACAGCAAAAGAGACACTGATGTACAGAACAGTCTTATGGACTCTGTGGGAGAGGGAGAGGGTGGGAAGATTTGGGAGAATGGCATTGAAACATGTAAATATCATGTATGAAATGAGTTGCCAGTCCAGGTTCGATGCACGATACTGGATGCTTGGGGCTGGTGCACTGGGACGACCCAGAGGGATGGAATGGGGAGGGAGGAGGGAGGAGGGTTCAGGATGGGGAACACATGTAAACCTGTGGCGGATTCATTTTGATATTTGGCAAATCTAATACAGTTATGTAAAGTTTAAAAATAAAATAAAATTAAAAAAAAAAAAAAAAAAAAAAAAAAACATAAAAAAAAAAAAAAAAAAAAAAAAAAAAAAAATAAATAAATACTTTCCTTCAAGCAATTGATCAAAGCCTCACTCTACTCAAAAGCCTGCTTTGCTGCCAGTGGCATGATGAGAAGATCATCTGTCCCAGAGAGAGGTCACTTTGTTATCCCCGAAGGTCTACAGATTGGTTGGTTCAGGGTCAGGCTGAACCTACTCCAGTGATTCAGTGCAACCTTCACTCTCACGCTTTTAGATCCTATTTTCAACAGCTATGTTTACCCAAGATATAAGAAAACAGTCTCCCACAGTGCATTGCTCATACCTTAATTAAGACTGTATTCTTATTTTTAGTTATTTAAGTTATATATACTTGCTTAAAAAGTCAAATGATACACAAATTTATAAAATAAAAAATAGCAGTTTCTCATATCACTCCCTGATCCTATTTCCCAAAGATAACCAGAGAAAATAGCATAACAAAGTTTATTATTCTGTTTTATTAAAAAGAAAAAAAATTCATATGTATTTTCTATACTTCTCTTCTGCAATTTTTTTCACTTTCTACTATTACAATCCTCAAACCAATACATAAACCCAGAGAGCAGTATAACGTATCCCTGTATACCTATCACCTATCTTCAACAAATATCAACAACTTGCCAATTTTATTTATCTCTCCTGACCATCCAACTTTTCCATGAAATATTCCAGCAAATCTCAGACATTCTCTTATTTCACCATAGTATTTTATTTTGTTTTGCTAACAGGTAAAACCTTTTAAAAGCAATCATTTTGCCATTATTATATCTAAAAATAGCAATCAACCTTTAATAAATAGTCTGCTTCTATTTTTCCTGGTTGTCCCTAAAATTTTTTTAACCCTTGGTTTGTTCAAGTTACTATCCCAAATAAAGTCCATAACTTGTTGGAATATCTCTTAGTCTCTTTCAGTTATAATGGTTTATTTCCTTTTTTTTTCTTTTTTATTTTATTTTATTTTTATTTTATTTTATTTTTAAACTTTACATAATTGTATTAGTTTATTTCCATTCCCTCTTTTAGGTTATTTATACATGGATTTTTGCCCTATAGAATTGCCCAGTCTAGATTTGACTATTACATACTCAAAATATTATTCCACATATTCTTCTCTTCTCCCTGTTTCCTATAAGCTCCACAATAGAACTAGACTCTTGATTAGATTCAGACCGAATTATTTGGGGTGGAATATTTAAAACATGGGGCCAAGTGCTTTCTATTTTATCATAGTAGGAGGTACGTCATGACTGGACGTCCCTTGGATGTCAGTGTTGTCAACTGATCCATCCACTATAAAGTTTCCCATTAACTTGACACCTGCTCATTTTAATATCATCAATGATCACTATCTAGATGCATTAATTTGTTATGGGTTGCATATGGGTAATTTTCTAATTCTATCATTTCTTCTGCATTTGCTAGATGAAATTCTTTTGTAAAGAAAAACCTTCCCTCATCAACTGATGACTTAGAAACACAGCATGTACAAGAAAGACAGAAAAAAATGTTCTCTTTATCACTAACTTCCAGAGTAACAACTTGGTATCCTAGCCACCTCATATTAATCAAAGTTGATCAATAGGTTAACTTTCTTGTAATATCATTGTGAACTCCTAGTCTTTCATATTTTTGTTTCAATTCATGGTATGTTTCAATTTACTATAACTGCTGTTCTCACTGAAATTTGTTTTTTCCTGTCTTTAACTTTGAAGCCCCTCCAGGTTGCCCCTGAGTTTATATATAGCATAAAATCCTCTACAGTTTCCTTGCTTTCTGGAACACAGGATATAGCAAGCCTATCTTATCTATTTCTCATCATGAATTTGGAATCAACCATTACTTCAAGGAGTCTTTTTAATAGAAAAAAATGGTATTTAGATATCAAATATAGGTGTTAGCAATACTCCTAGGCAGAAATTGATTCCAGACCTTTTCTGTAGACAAAGCTAAGAAATGTCTAATTTTTAGAGTTATGAAATAAGTTTATACTATTGCCATTTCCTTGCTTTTTTATTTGACAATATAATATACATGATTGTTTTCATGTCAGCAATGCAGATCTAATTATTTTAGTAGCTGTGTAATATCAATATAATAATATGACTATAACATGGTTTATATAACCAGTTTTCTCTTTGGGAAAAATATTAGTTCAAAAGGCTTAATAAATTTAAAATCCCAATACCAGTGTCTTAAGGGCATTTTTAATTATTTAATGCTACCTATTTTACTGATTCTTGCTTTTACAGGCTTAACCCCTAGCCCTGGTATACAGCATGAACTCAACATTTGTGTGTTGACTTGGATTGAGCAAGCCAAGGCTCAAAGAAGAAGGTGTGAAAAAGAAAAAATCCAGGCTAAGGCCTCTGTAACAACTCCAAAGGACCTTGGGGAAAGCCCTATGCCACTGGTCCAAAGAGGATAGCAGACCCATCTCACAGATTAAGCCCATCCCACACCTAAGCCCAACCCACAGATTAAAGCCAAATTCAGCGGAGCCTTGCCAGGATCAATCAATCCCCAAATGACTCACAGGTGCATAAGTGAGAACAAATGAATATTATTTTAAGCCACATTGAATTTGGGAGTAATTTGTTATATTTTATTATTATCATATTCTTGGACAGAATGACTTAATAAAGATATCAATTCTGCTCAAGAATATATATATATATTTACTGTGATCCCAATAAAATATACTGAGAAAGATTATTAGCTACATAAGATTTTCTATAACTGAAATTATAGATGATATCAAAATGAAGAGGGTGAGAGACCAGAGAAGTGAGACTAGTATGTTAAGATTCTTATCTTGCTTGGGGGCAAACACAGCACTTACAAGTTTATATAGAGGTCAGAAAAAATAAGCAGAAGTATGCCTGGAAAATAGAAGAGCAAAATTAAATGTATAACTTTGAAATCAGTCAAAGAAAAATCTATCCATCCAACGAAAGGAAAAAAAAAAGAGCAAGAAAAAATATTGTAAGTGACTTAAGTGGGAATGGCACAGAAAGAACCTCCAAAAAGCCACTTGTTAATAAAAGCAATAAGAATACTGTCAAAAAAAAAAATCATCAAAAACCTAAGTGTAAGAGAGCTAAAACTATAAAACTCTTAGAAGAAAATAGAGGAAAAGCGTCCGGACATAGGATTTGTAAGGATTTCTTGGATATAACACCAAAAGAACACAACAAAGGAAAAAATAAGTAAGTTGGATTCCATAAAAAAAAAAATTTTTTTTAAACTCATGCATCAAACACATCAACAAATGCAATAAATGGAATGGGAGAAAATATTTATAAATCACAGATCTGAGAAGGGATTGCTATTCAGAATATATGAATAACTCCTACAACTCAACAATAAGAGTAACAACAACAAAAACAATCTAATTCAAAGTGGACAAAGGACTTGAAAAGACATTTCTCCAAAGAAGATAATAGAGGTTATCTATTATCTGAGGGCTGAGGAGAGGAAAGAGGATGTGGTACATACATACAATAGAATAAAAAGGATGAAATAATGCCATTTGCAGCAACATGGATAGACCTAGAGATTATCATACTAAGAGAAGAAATCAAAGACAAATATTACAAGATATTGCTAATATGTGGACTCTTTAGAAATGTTACAAATGAATTTATTTACAAAACAGAAATAGACTCACAGACATAGAGAGCAAACTTATCATTATTAGGGGGAAAGAGGAGGAATAGACTGGGGATTTGAGATTGACATGTACACACTGCTATATTTAAAATAGATAACCAACAAGGACCTACTGTACAGAACATAGAACTCTGCTTAATAACCTAAATGATAAAAAGAATTTGAAAAATAATAGATACATGTATGTGTATAACTGAAAACTTCCAAATGTACAAGGCAGAGGAACCAGAGATTGAATTGTCAACATTCACTGGATCATAGAAAAAGCAAAGAAATTCCAGGGAAACATCTACTTTTGCTTCACTGACTACACTAAAGCCTTTGACTGTGTGGATCACAACAAACTGTGGAAAATTCTTAAAAAGATGGGAACACCAGACCACCTTACCTGCCTCCTGAGAAACCTGCATGCAGGTCAACAAGCAACAGTTAGAAATGGACATGGAACAATGGACTGATTCAAAATTGTGAAAGGGATACATTCAAGGCTGTATATTGTCACCCTGCTTATTTAACTTATATGCAGAGTACATCATGAGAAATGCTGGCTGGATGAATCACAAGCTGAAATCAAGATTGTCAGGAGAAATATCAACAAGCTCAGATATGCAGATGACACCACCCTAATGGCAGAAAGCAAAGAGGAACTAAAGAGCCTCTTGATGAGCGTGAAAGAAGAGAGTTTAAAAGCTGGCTTAAAATTACATTCAAAAGACTAAGATCATGGCATCTGGTCCCATCACTTCATGGCAAATAGATGGGAAAACAATGGAAGCAGTGACAAATTTTATTTTCTTGGGCTCCAAAATCACTGTGAACTGTGACTACAGCCATAAAATTAAAAGATACTTACTCCTTGGAAGGAAAGCTATGACAAACTTAGCGTATTAAAAAGCAGACATCACTTTGCTGACAAAGATCTGTATAGTCGAAGTTATGGTTTTTCCAGTAGTCATGTATGGATATGAGAGTTGGACCATAAAGAAGGCTGAGCACCAAAGAATTGATGCTTTCAAACTGTGATGCAGGAGAGGACTCTTGAGAGTCCCTTGGACAGCATATTAAAAAGCAGAGACATAACTTTGCCAGCAAAGGTCCGTCTAGTCAAGGCTATGGTTTTTCCAGTAGTCAGGTATGGATGTGAGAGTTGGAATGTAAAGAAAGCTGAGTGCCGAAGAATTGATGCTTTTGAACTGTGGTGTTGGAGAAGACTCTTGAGAGTCCCTTGGACTGCAAGGAGACCCAACCAGTCCATCCTAAAGGAGATCAGACCTGGGTGTTCATTGGAAGGACTGATGTTGAAGCTGAAACTCCAATACTTTGGCCACCTGATGCCAAGAGCTGACTCATTTGAAAAAACCCTGATGCTGGGAAAGATTGAAGACAGGAGGAGAAGGGGATGGCAGAAGATGAGATGGTTGGATAGCCTCACTGACTCAACGGACATGAGTTTGGGTAGACTCTGGGAGTTGGTGATAGCCAGGGAAGCCTGGTGTGCTGTAGTCCATGGGGTCGCAAAGAGTTGGACAAGACTGGGCAAGACTAAACTGAACTGGACGGCAAGGAGGTCAATCAATCCTAAAAGAAATCAACTCTGAATATTCATTGGAAGGACTGATGCTGAAGCTGAAGTTCCAATACTTTGGCCATCTGATTGGGAAGAGCCTATTGGAAAAGACTCTGATATTGGGAAAGACTGAGGGCAGGAGGAGAAGGGGATGACAGAGGATGAGATGGTTGGATGGCATCACCGGCTCAATGGACATGAGTGTGAGCAAACTGCGAGAGACAGTGAAGGACAAGGAAGCCTGGCATGCTGCAGTCAACGGGCTCACAAAGTCGGACACAACTTATCGACTAAACAACAACAATAACTGAATCACTTTGAAATTAACACATTGTTAACACATTAACACATTGTTGATCAACTATACTCCAATATAAAGTTTAAATTTTTTTAATTAAAAAGATATAGCATTTCCCATTAAAAGGAATCAGAGCTTCTTATGGTGATGGTTGATTTCAGGTCTGAGTCAGAAAATGTACAGTCTGAGCTTGGAACATCTTGACACAACGAAGAGCAAAGGAAGCTATCAAAGATTATGAAAAATGTGTGAAAAGGATTCAGAACTAACCAAAGAAGCTCCCACTCAGCCAATAATAGTACCAAAAACATAGTAGACTGAAACACATTAAGTATTTTAAGTTCAAAATTTAATAATGATTCCCAAAAGGATGAACAAAGAATAAAAACCTCAGCAACCTTTGGAGAATGCTAGGGGAAAATCACATTATTTTGAATACCGTAAATAAAAATAAAATGTAGAAATGTTGCTTTTATCCTATATTTCAGGATAATCAACATTTAAACTGTTCTTCAGGGTGACATTTGACAAAGGGAGAATCTTTCTTTAGAAGTATTCCAGTTAATGAGTGAGACAGGAACCAGGGAGGGAGAGGATAAAAAAAGTGAGGTAAAGGAAAAGACAGAGAGAATGAAGGAGGGTGGGTGGAGAATGTGAGGCTAATATTAATAGAAGAAAATATAGTGTCATACTTTTATGCAATTTCTTAACCAAGAACTCTAAACCACAAACCATAAGGGAAAGATGGGGGTGCTAGATTTGACTATATTAAAATCAAATCATTTGTTTCAACAACAAATACCAGAGATACAGCTAAAGATGAAGGACAAATTAGAGTAAGATATTTACACTTGTTCTATGGTTAATAAGACAGTAACATTCAGAAGAAGTAAGGAACTCTTGCAAATCTGCCAGAAAGAGGACTCAAAGGAAAAATGGTTGATAACAACAGGCAATGAACAGAAGAACCCAAAGGATAATGAGCATACAAAGGCCAATTTCACCTAGAATTCAAATAGAAATGTCAAGTAAAGCAAACTTGTAAACAGTAGAAAGTTGGATAATATTAAGTGCTGGTAAGGCTATGTGGAAAATGGGAATTTTCCCTGCTGATGAAAGCCTGACCTGGTAGAGCCTTTTGGAAGAGCAATCAAGCCATTTAGCACTAAAACAGCTGGGTTTTAAACCTCAAATTCTCACATATGGCCATTGATCTCTGTCTGCAACATTGCAGACATTACTGCAACATTGTTTGAGGACTTGGTTACAATCTAGATGTCTCACTAATGTTAGTTGCTCAGTTCTGTCCAACTCTTGGCGACCCCATGGACTATAGCTCACCAGGCTCCTCTGTCCATGGACTTCTCCAGGCCAGAATACTGGTGTGGGTTGCCATTTCCTTCTCCAGGGGATCTTCCCCACCCACGGATCGAACCCAGGTCTCCTGCATTGCAGGCAGATTCTTTACCTTCTGAGACACCAGGGAAGCCCACTAAGGAAATGTATAAATTAAAAGTAACAGTATACTATACAGGTCAGAAATAATGAACCAGATTTACAAACTGCAGTGTGGAGTGCTCACACAAACACAATATCAAGTAAAAAAGAGAGAAATGTAATGAGCTTTGTAGCTCAACAAAGGTCATGTATATTAAACATAAGCCCACAGACTGTTTCTTTCTACTTTCCAAGGATACATAAACGCACATAAGCAAACGGATTGTGCCAGTACATTGCTCAACTTCAGGGTTACTAGTCACACAGTTTCTTATGTGAATGGTGCCCTCTGCTGCTCGATTCCAGAATACAGCAGGAATGCTGCCCCCTGGAGGTGTGCAACGTGACAGCCCTGAATGTGTTAAGATGGCTTTGGAAGATTATAGACTAAATACACTAAAATAGGTGTCTATGGTGAGGAGAAAGGAAATGGAAGTACGATTGGGGGAGGAAACATGAAGTAAAAATTAGAAGAGGGACCTTGTACAAACTGAGGATGGCAGTGTGACTTTAATGAAGAAATACAATCTACTCAACTCTCTGGTCTTAAGGTGGGAAAGGATGACTCTGAAGACAGGTCTTGTGCTGGCTAACCAACAACCTTATAAATTGTGCTAAGAAATGTGGGTTTTATCCTGAAAGCAAGAGGGAATCCTGGAGATGTTTGAAACAGGAAAATTTTGCATGGGACTGGATGAAAGGGGCAGAGATTGGGGCAGTAGTCCTTCACAGCAATCCACTCTAGGTGTCCACATATGCAGAGGAGTCAGCATGGACACAGAAATGCCCACAGGGATCTCTGGAAGACCCGACTCTGCCTCCCTTCACCCTTCTCCGATCCTCATGTACCAGAGGCTCACTCAGGAACAGGCCTGGGTAAAAGCTGGGGACCGCTCCAGCACAGTCATGGGTGGTACCGCCTTCCAGATGTGAGTGTGAACAGGGCACCGCTGTCTGCTCTGACGGCCAAGGATTCCAGGTTGCTGACTATGCACCTTGTCCTGGGGACACTCAGTCAAAGCCTCCATGGTGACACAGAGGGTGCAAATTTTATGTGAGAATACTGGCGAAGTCTTCAACTCTCAGAGAGATGCCCAGATATTTACATAGGAATTTCTCCTCCTTCATCTTGTCCTAAATATCACACTTACTGGCCCTATGGTTTTGAAAAAAAAATCATTCCATCTCCCTGGTGGAAACACCTGGACAAGACTTGATAGTCTCTGAGTACCACTTTCTCCAGTGCCAATACTCTGAGGGCCGTGAGTAATCTTTTTTCTGAGTGTGCAGAGCTTTTCTTGGGTAAAT
Source organism: Bubalus kerabau (assembly GCF_029407905.1). Classification (NCBI taxonomy): domain Eukaryota; kingdom Metazoa; phylum Chordata; class Mammalia; order Artiodactyla; family Bovidae; genus Bubalus; species Bubalus kerabau. The sequence continues at coordinate 39,681,943 of NC_073638.1, forward strand.
GTACCTGGAGTGATGCAGCAAAATGGGCACAGATTTTAGTCAGGCTTAGGTTAGACTCTTGCATCTAGTACTCTCCACATGGGTGGCCTTAGCTTCTTTATCTATAAAAACTGGAGGTTAAAAAGGTCTTTCACAAACGACAAATGCAGGGAAAAATACCCGGGAGCTCAGCATGAGGAGCTGGCATTTGGAAAGCATTCAAGAATAGACAGTCCCTCCTCACTCCCCTTTATTTCTTTTTAGGAGAACGCATTTCACAAACACTTTCACACTGAAAGTCTCACAAATTGTCATGATCAAATTTTCCCTTTTCAAGAATTTAAGGGTGAATTCAATGTATCATATGTAGAAAGATATGCCTATAAAAATCTAAACTGTTAATAGAGGCTGTTAATAAACAAGTGGGCTTATGTATTTATTTTGGTTTAATTTTTGATAGGATGGATAGGGAGAAGCATGAAATCAAGTATGTTCTATGATATCACCTTCTGAGGATAATCTCTTCTACTAGACTCAAGATGGAAAAAGACAGTGAATATTTTCTTTCTATAAATCTGATTCTATTCATTAATCCTCTTAAGTTGCTCTTGCAGAGTTTTTGGCCCTCCTGCTCAGATGGGTCCCCTAGACAAGATTGCTAATAATAAGCAAGAGTTCAGGGAAATTAAGGAAGTAGGAAGAACAGAAAGTTAATAGTCCTCTTAACACTTCTGGTCAGATGACCTGCCCTTCAGGCTGTATGGATATTTTAAGTCAGTGGTTGCCAGTCCTGGATTCCAGAGGCCACAATGAATTAACTAATTAATTTTGGTTAAAATACTTTCTTAACAAAATATAATACCTAGTGAGAGTCAAGGTGTGGTGAAATATGTACTGTTATGCAAGGCAGATTGTAATTAGACCAAATCTTTTGAAAGGCAATTTAGCAACTAAGTATTAAGCCTTTAAGTGTTTGTACTCTTTGACCTGAAAATTCTCTTTTTGGGAACCTATCTTATTGGTGGAGAGCAGTATCTAATTAGGAAAACAGACATGTACACAAAGAAGCTTATCACAGTGTTGTTTTATAATAGAAAAAATATTGGGAACAACCTAATAACATGAGAACAATTACACGCAATGGGGTACATCCAGTGCAGGGGTGGAGCTGTATACAAGGAGTCTGTCGAAATCTGAGCCTAAAAGCATTCAGACAATCTCATTAAAATTATATTTTAAAAAAAAAGAAGCAAAATATGAAATCTTCACAATTCAAAAGGTCTGAAAGGAAATATACTAAATTTTGATAATGATAACTTTAGGTGATGTGATTTTGAGTGACTTCCTTCTTGTTATTTTTAGGACCACCATAAAGACTACAGAATATAAATTTTCTAATTAGCAAATCATCATCACCATTATCACGTTTTATGAGAAAGTAAACAGATAGAGATGCCAGATAAAATCTTTTTGGTTTGGGAGATGGCCGAGAATGGGATCACTAAGATCAAAGATACAATAAATCCTATCAATTCCAAAAAAAGATGGAGTTGGTTGGTAAGGAGTCGGCTCCATTTCATCCTCTCCTCCATAAGCTTGCTGATTCCTCCCCAGGAATTCTGCTAGACTTGGAGCACAGGAGAGGAGGTGGTTTTCCCAGCACACTTAAATCCTGGTGCTGGTGCATTCACTGTCACGCATTCATTCTCATTTCTTAGTGGCATGCTGATTGTTTTAAAAGTGAATGAAATGTTAAGACTATCTAGCATTTGCTAGGCACTTTCTAAACACAGGCACTGTTTTGGTACTTTTTATCCCCATATTTCACCTTCCTCAGACTTGCAAGAGTTCTCAGTAAAAGGAACCATTGTTTCTTTTTTCACCCTGTTCTCCTTTCTCCTACCCACACAGAAAGTGCCTTTGGGGGATATAATAATTGATTTGGATGAAAGAAAAAATGGGCAGACTGGGTCACCCTTTGTTATGAACAAAACTTCCTTCACTGCCTGAAGAGATAGCTGGAGAAGCATCTTCGGGTGGCCAGCATGGGAAGGTTCTAGAAAGAGGGCACCAGAAAGTCTTGCAGGCCTCCTCCCTGTGATGTGGCTTATTTGCTTTATGGGCTTCAGGCATATTTGCTGACATCAGCAGCCCGTCAAAGTTTAAAATAATAATAGTGAAAAGGAAAACAGCCCCTTTCTGCCAGGCAGTCCTGTTCTGCCAACTTCTGTGTTCTCTTTTGAGTTAATAAAAGTTCAAGAACCACCTCCCCTGCCACCCTGGGGGCGGGGAAAAAAGCACAATAATTTTAAAACCACCAGGTCAGGCTATTGCCAGCATAAACCATTCAGACAAGTAGCGTTTGTCACACTCTAATGAGGATTTTACCTCTGCCTCCAAAAGAAAGCTATTATTAGGCTTTGTGTTTATGGGATCAGGTGATTGTCTGGGGACAGTGGGTTTCTTTTGGTCCCTTCCTCATTTTAATCATGCTCAAGACCAAAGCCATAGGTGTTTTCTGCATCAGATGAAATGAAAAAACGATAATTATGCCAGCTAATGTCTTTGGAAAACATCAATTAAGAAAACGGCCTTTTAATTCCCATTTTGCTTGAAAATCTGAAAATATCTACACATGTTGTAATAGCATGGTGGTGGTGGAGCGTGAGGGGAAGCCTGTCTCTTAAAAAGGAGACAGCTCAAATGGTTTGAGGAGGTCAGGTGAGCAGATCGCTCTTGGCAACAAGTAGAGAATCTCTCCAAGGAAAGAAAGTTCTCTACAAAGTCAGACCTCTTAAGTTATCTTCCCATGTAGTATTGAAACTGGAGCCAGCCCCTACACAGTGAGGCTGATACCAGGCTGGCACCGCACACACACCCCATTGTTAATACCTCCTCAGGAGAGATTAGATCCCGCATTCCTCAGAAGCTCTGAGCTCCGGGGGGAACACCACCAGCAGGCTCCTTCCACCCCGGCAACAACTAGCTACAACTGATAAGTTTTCATTGAAATAACTGGAACAATTACACTGAGTCCCCACAGGGCTCCATCACTAACTATTAAGAGAGAAGCACTGCGCTTGCATGCTGTGGTGTCTGCAAAGGTGTGAGCCAGACAAGAGCAATTCAAGTCTTTAGCTCCATTTTATATGCTTTTATCTATGGCTACGTGCCGTTGTGAACCGAAGTTTTCACCTAAGATGTACTATTAGATTGTTTTACGTTATGTTTTCTTTTTAGGTCTTATCTAGTAAACTTGATATTTACACTATCTCAGTTTAGGTTTGGACAAGTAACTAATTAATCTCTGACCAAAGATAGACTTGGGTTTGTTTGGTAAAATCTGTTGAGGTCATGGCTGGTTTTAATCATGTAGCTGAGTTAAAAAGTTGAACACTAACAAATATCTTTGCTTTCAAGGCTTACCTTTCAATCAGAGTGCTCATTAAACAGCAAATGTAGTTGTACTTGAATTCTGCAACTTCCCTTTTATTTTTTCTGGAATAACAGTGTCTGAAGGATTAAGTGGCAATAAGAATAAAAGGACAACACACATCACCTTTGCAGGAGCAAATTGTAAAAGGCCTAGATTAAATTTTAACCAGAGGTTATGTCCACCCTGATTCTATATCTCAAAGGGTTAGGTTTGGCTTTGAGAATAATAAAAGGTGAGTTTGAAAAAAGGACCCTATTTTAACATATACTGTGTCTGCTAGGAGGAGACCGAGTTAGTCTTTGAAAGAAAATAAAAGGCAGGGAGTTTAGCAGATGGGTAATTCCCAAATATGCAGAAATGTAAACAGCCAGGATTTGGGTGCCTATGGGTTTTTATCAAAGATGTAAGGCTGCGGCCAACACCAGTGCGTCCTCTTTGGCTAGTTTTAACACGTTCACAGTCACAATTAACATTCAAGGAATTTCCTTTTCATCCAAGTGTTTCTTTAAAAAGTATTTTATACCACAAACTAAAGTTCTAGCTGCCATCAGTCCTTCCCATACAAAAAATTGATGAAATTGCCATAATACTTTTTTTTTCTTTTTTTGAAAATGGGCTCGGACCACGTCAATTTCCTGGGGCGTTTTTTATCCAATATAAGGGGGTTTTCACCTCCTCCCTCCTTCCTTCCCCTGAGAGAGCTTGTAATGCAGACCCAGCTTTCTCGTCCAGCAACACCTCCACTTTCACTCCGCGGCCTGAGCAGCGCCGCTGCAGGCCCGGCGTCCCCCACCCTCCCCCTGCCCAGTCAGAGGGCTGCTGGCCGGCAAAAGCTCGGGGCCCACTCCCCTCCGAGTTTCAAGTCCCTGAGCCGGCCACGCCGGAGTTCTTCAAGGAAGGGAGAGCCGGCGGTCTCCCCTTCCCACCCTGCTCCTCCTACACAAGGGATTCGCACACGGGCACCGAGTCCGAGTCCTGGCTGTGCATGGAGCTCAGCCCGGTGTCCGAGTCCTCGTCGTTACCAGGACAGCTCTTGGCCAGTCCGCGGGCCTGGTCCACCCACACCTCGGCGCAGGCCTGCGGCCCGGGGTCCCGCGAGGGCCCACTGGACACCGGAGTCCCATCGGGCGCTACGGTCAGCTCCAAAGTGTGCAAAGTCTGGAGAAGGCCCTGGAGCTCGCGCTCCTTGCTGTCCCACTGCTGCTGGCTGTAATCCAAGTCCGACTTGACGGCCTCCAGGTCCGTGTTGAGCCGGAGCCCGATGTAGAGGCTGGTGCTGAGCTGCGTCCGGACCCGCTCGCGCTCCAGCAGCAGCTCACCGTCGAGGCCGCCCTCGGCGTCCGGGGGCTCCTCCCGGGTAGAGAGCTCCTCCTGGCGCCTCCTCATCCACCTCTGGTTCAGCTCCTCCTGGATTTCGGCCGAAAGGCGCTCGAGCAACTCCTCCTGCTGGGCCCGCTGCTCCTGCAACTGCAGTAGGTCGTCACAGCGCCGGGCCAGCTCCTCCAGCGCAACCGCCTTCGCCTCGCTGTCCAGGGGCGGCGTCGTTGTAGTCGCTGCCGCCGGCTCGGGCTCCGGCTCCGGCTCCTCTCCTGGGCCGGTACCGTCGAGTTCGATCCCGGCACCCACCAAGTAGGTGTCCTGCACGTAGTTCACTCCGTGTCGCCGCACGCGGTCCAGATGCACCTTGGCTTCGTAGCGATCGATCTCGCGGTCCAGCTCTCGAAGCCGCTGCACCTGCTGACGGATGGTGTGGTCCTGGGAGAGCACCAAGTGCACCAGCGTCTCCATACGCTCCACCGAGGCGCTCTCGGTGGCCCGCGGCGACGACGACGAACAGGATGAGGCTGCGGACGACGAAGTGGACGAACAGGGCGACGACGGCTGCTGCTGGCGCCGCCGGTTGAGCTTGGCCAGCTTGCGGAAGGCCTTGCGCACCACCCGTCGCTGCTTCTCCTGGGTCATGGCTAGGCTGGGCCGCGCTGGGACCCCCCGCGCGGAGCAGGGGCGCTCGCGACTGAGCACGACGCGCGCCTCGGCACTGCGGGGACCCGCGTTGGGCAGCGACGCCTCGCTGCGCACCAGCACGAAGCGTACGTTCTCTTGCTCTTCGCCCCAGGCGGCCCAGAGGCGCAAGATGCGCGTCTTGTTGGGCAAGATGCGCTCAAAGCCCCGCCACTTCTCCACAATGCAATAGCACTGCGGGGGCCCGCACAGCATGCCCTGGGGCAGCGCCTCATCGTCGACGTCCTCGTCGTCCTCGTCCAGGGGTTCCGGCAGCTCTCCTGGGCCTGGCGGGTCGCCGGCCGCCCCCCGCCGCCGGCTCCGCCGCTGCCGCCGTCGCCGCCGGCAGCCATCCTCCAAGAGTACCCGCACTACGTCCGAACAAGTGGTGCGGCGGGAAAGGCCGGACACCAGTTTCTCCTCCTGGCAGATCCACACTGATATCTTCTTCTCTGAAGGATCCATGGCGCAACCTGGACGCAGGTAGTGCGGGGGGGGGGGGGGGGTGAGGGGGGGCCGAGTCCCACTAGGGTGGCAGGGGCAGCAGGCAGCCCAGCAGCTCTGGAAGGATTGGCGCTCGGGACCCTCGCTCTCTTCAGCACCGGCCCTTCTCCCCGCTACGCACGGAAGGCAAGCTGAGGCGGTGCTCCGCCGGGACGGTGCGCTCCAAGAGCCGCGCGCCCGGGCTCGGGCTCCCGTGGCTCGGCTCTGCCCAAGGTTCCCCGGGCCACTGGGTTTTGCTCCTCCCCACGTGGCTCCTCCCCCTCCCGCTCCCAGAGCCTGGAGCTGCTGCCCGAACGCGGGAGGCGCCGAGCCCAGGCCCGCCCCTCTCTGGCGCTGCGGACTTGGGGACTCTGCAGAGCGTCGGTGTGAGAAGGGGGCTCCGGGACCCCTCCTCCGCAGGGCCTGGAGCCTGTGCCTAGGCGCGGATTAGCTCTGCGTCTCTCTGGGCCCACTGGCTCCTCTCCTTGAGTCTAGAGCTAGCTTGGACTGACTTTCGCATTTTTCTCGGCGCCCCAGGGGCGTTTCCTGGACTTTCAGAGCAGCTCCATCTGACAAGTGCCCCGGCGCAGAGAAACCGAGACGCTGGGCATCTCTAACGAAGATTAACCTGACCTCTAGCTGGGATCTGTAACTGCAGCCTACAACGCGGAAGGCCTTCAGTCTTCTTAGTCTGGAGGTAGTGTGCTCCAGGAGCAAGTGTAGATTAGATTAGTAAAGTCTAGACTTGCGGGGTACTTCCTGGCATCGTCGTGTCTTTGACTCCTGACGTAGCCTCGGCGTCGCATAGCCTTCTTGGTAGGGAGACCCCTGATTCTAGAGGGAGTTCCAGGCCCAAGCTCTTTTGCAAATCACAGCTCTTTTCCCAGATCCCACCTTCATAAAGAGAAACCTGGTCGTTACCGCGACAGTTTCTGGCATTACCCGGTACCCAGATGTGATCAAGTGGAGATAAGAGCCAACTTGCACAGCTCAAGAAATCCAAGACCAAAATGCAAATAAGCTTTTTTTTCATCCTCAAATGCTGATGAGGATGGTTCATTGTGTGCAAGTCTTGCTCCCAGCTTGTCCTTGGAGCACAGGCTTGATAAGATCACTCCTTTGCTTCAAGACCTTGAATGGCTCCTCACTGCCTCTTGAATAAAATATTTTATTTATTCATTCATTCATGCACTTGATAAATATTTGAGTACCCACTGTGCTCCAGTATTCAACACAGGTGCTAAACGTGTCCAACACAGGACCTTCTGTGCTCTGATAACAGGGAACATGAGGTGCCAGAGGAATACTAGAATAGTATCCTACTCAATCTGCAAGAGTTGAGGAAGGATTTCTGAGGAAGTGTCATCTTGGCAAGACTGAACGCACCATTTGAGTCAGCCAAAGGAAAAATAAATAGATGGGACAATTCCATGTGTTGATATTTGGACTGATCCTAAGGGCAATGAGAAGTCATGGAGTGTGGATTCTGAGGTCAGACTGCCTGCAGAAAAATCTCAGCCTGTCACTTACTACCTCTGCGACCTTAGAAAAAGTATTTCATCTCTCTGCACTTCACCTGTGAAATGGCGATAAGACAAATACCTGCCTGATGCAAACTATTTTATATAGGATGGATAAACAAACAACAAGGTCCTACTGTATAGCACAGGGAACTGTATTTAATATCTTGTCATAAAACATAATGGACAAGAATGTGTGTATATATATATATATATATATAAAACTGAGTATATATATGACTGAGTATATATATATAACTGTATATATATATATAAAATGGAATCACTTTGCTGTACAGCAGAAATTAACACAATATTGTAAATCAACTATACTTCAATTAAATGTTTAAAAAACCTACCTAATAACTCTAATAGGACTGCTATGAGGATTAGATGCTTGGACCTGTTAAGTCTACAGTAGAAATTTTATTGGAGGATTAGAACTCACATGGTGTATTAGTCTTCTATTGTTAACAAATTACCACAAATTTAGTGGCTTAAAATAATACCCTTTTTATTAGTTCTGCAGGTTAGAAGACCAGCATGGCATGTCTGGGTCTTCTGGCTCATGGTCTCCCAAGGTTTAAAGGCAAGGTTTTTGCTGGGTTGAGCGCTCATATAGAGGTTCTGGGAAAGAATCCATGTCCAAGCTCACTCAGGTTGTTGGAAGAATTCGGTTCCTTGCAGTTGTAGAAATGAGGTCCTTGGTTCCTTGCTTGCTATTGGCTGGGGTTACTCTCAACTCCTGGAAGCCTCCCTCAGGTCTTTTCCACATCACACCCCCCTTCATCTACAAGCCATCAACAGCACGTCAAATCCTTTGATTCCTCCTTAGCTTGAAGTCTCTGTGACTTCCCCTTCTGCTACATGCTGGAGAAAACTCTGCTTTTAAAGGGCTCGTTTCATTAGGCAGAGTCCCCTGGATAATTTCTCTGTCTTAAAGGCTGATTAGTAGCCTCAACTAACTGCAAAATCCCTTTTGCTGTGTAAGATAATCGCCAGAGTAATACGAGGGGATGGAGATCATGGGGCCACCTTAGATTTCTGCCTATGAGAGACCCTAATGTGACCATTCTCCATTTTGAAAAATCACTCTATATGCACTGAGGATGATGGGTGGGGGTCAGGGTGAGACGCCAGGTGGCCCTTTAGAAGACTGTCATATTCATTCAAGGAGGAGATGGTGGCTTGCCCTGAGAATAGTGGCAGTGAGAGGACTGGACAAAATTGAGCTGTCAAGGGAGGCTGGAGATGCAGGACTTGGTAATGGATTCAAAGGGCATATTCATCTCCCTAGCATGGTATTGGGGTCTCTTATAATCTGGTCCAGCCCACTCCCTAGCTCCTCCCTCACATGCTTGGCTATCCCTGCCTCCTTCCCCTGTCCCTCCTGATTGCTAGAGCCTTGTTATCAGCTGCAGTCCCTTTGTTATCAGCTGCAACCCCTCCTAGATTTTAAGCTCCACAAAGGGAGGGATCATATCTTCTTTGCTCACTTTTGACTCCTCTGCATTTAGCACATTCTAGGTTTACTAGGTATCTACTGAATTTAAAAAATGGATGAATGAATGAATCCTACATTCTTGCAAGTCAACACCTCATTCATTCAGAGAAGCATCTGCATCCTGATGCATTCATGCTTTTGTACATGCTTTCTCTGCTAATTAGGACCACTCTTAAACAACTGAAAAAGTCCTACTCGTCCTTCAGAAGTTCAACTCAAACAACATGAGGTGTAGGAATTCTTTCTTTCCTCCTCCAAGTTGAACGGGCTCCTTGTTTCTCTTTTGCCTCTCTTGGTGCACAGGTTACTTCGCAATGTGATGCATTTTTTTTTCTCAGGTCTGTCTGTCCCTCAAGACTTAAGAGCTCTTTGAAAGGGTGAATTGACTATCTTATTTATATTTTGGTCCTTAGTGCTTGTTGCCTGGCACATGGTAGGCCCTTAATCTTACTTAATACTGTAAGGAACACTAAGATAAATAATAGCTACGATATTGTGCTGTCCTCAGTCAGTTCAGTTCAGTCACTCAGTCGTGTCCGACTCTTTGTGACCCCATGGACAGCAGCATGCCAGGCTTCCCTGTCCATTACCAACTCCCGGAGCCTACTCAAACTCATGTCTATTGAGTTGGTGATGCCATCCAACCACCTCATCCTCTGTCATCCCCTTCTCCTCCTGCCTTCAATCTTTCCCAGCATCAGGTCTTTTCCAATGAGTCAATTCTTCTCATCAGGTGCCCAACGAATTGGAGTTTCAGCTTCAGCATCAGTCCTTCCAATGAACACTCAGGACTGACTTTCTTTAGAATGGACTGGTTGGATCTCCTTGCAGCCCAAGGGACTCTCAAGAGTCTTCTCCAACACCACAGTTCAAAAGCATCAATTCTTCGGTGCTCAGCTTTCTTTATAGTCCAACTCTCACAACCATATTTGACTACTAGAAAAACCATAGCTTTGAACAAACGGACCTGTGTTGGCAGAGTAATGTCTATGGTCTTTAATATGCTATCTAGATTGGATATAGCTTTTCTTCCAAGGAGCAAGCATCTTTTAACTTCATGGCTGAAGTCACAATCAGAAGTGATTTTGGAGCCCCCCAAAATAAAGTATCTCACTATTTCCATCGTTTCCCCATCTATTTGCCATGAAGTGATGGGACTGGATGCCATGATCTTAGTTTTTTGAATGTGCTGTCCTCAAGATTATTATAATTTCTTTTTCAGTTCAGTTCAGTCACTCAGTCGTGTCCAACTCTTTGCAACCCCATGAATCGCAGCATGCCGGACCTCTCTGTCCATCACCAACTCGTGGAGTTCACTCAGACTCACCTCCATAGAGTCAGTGATGCCATCCAGCCATCTCATCCTCTGTCGTCCCCTTCTCCTCCTGCCCCCAGTCCTTCCCAGCATCAGGGTCTTTTCCAATGAGTCAACTCTTCGCATGAGGTGGCCAAAGTATTAGAGTTTCAGCTTTAGCATCAGTCCTTCCAAAGAAATCCCAGGGCTGATCTTCAGAATGGACTGGTTGGATCTCCTTGCAGTCCAAAGGACTCTCAAGAGTCTTCTCCAACACCACAGTTCAAAAGCATCAATTCTTTGGCGCTCAGCTTTCTTCACAGTCCAACTCTCATATCCATACAGACCACTGGAAAAACCATAGCCTTGACTAGACAGAGCTTTGTTGGCAAAGTAATGTCTCTGCTTTTGAATATGCTATCTAGGTGTGTCATAACTTTTCTTCCAAGGAGTAAGCGTCTTTTAATTTCATGGCTGCAGTCACCATCTGCAGTGATTTTGGAGCCCAAAAAAATAAAGTCTGACACTGTTTCCACTGTTTCCCCATCTATTTGCCATGAAGTGATGGGACCAGATGCCATGATCTTAGTTTTCTGAATGTTGAGCTTTAGGCCAACTTTTTCACTCTCCTCTTTCACCTTCATCGAGAGGCTTTTTAGTTCCTCTTCACTTTCTGCCATAAGGGTGGTATCATCTGCATATCTGAGGTTATTGATATTTCTCCCGGCAATCTTGATTCCAGCTTGTGCTTCTTCCAGCCCAGCATTTCTCATGATGTACTCTGCGTATAAGTTAAATAAGCAGGGTGACAATATACAGCCTTGACGTACTCCTTTTCCTATTTGGAACCAGTCTGTTGTTCCATGTCCAGTTCTAACTGTTGCTTCCTGACCTGCATACACGTTTCTCAAGAGGCAGGTCAGGTGGTCTGGTATTCCCATCTCTTTCAGAATTTTCCAGTTTATTGTGATCCATACAGTCAAAGGCTTTGGCATAGTCAATAAAGCAGAAATAGATGTTTTTCTGGAACTCTCTTGCTTTTTCCATGATCCAGCAGATGTTGGCAATTTGATCTCTGGTTCCTCTGCCTTTTCTAAAACCAGCTTGAACATCTGGAAGTTCACGGTTCAAGTATTGCTGAAGCCTGGCTTGGAGAATTTTGAGCATTACTTTACTAGCATGTGAGATGAGTGCAATTCTGCAGTAGTTTGAGCATTCTTTGGCATTGCCTTTCTTTGGGATTGGAATGAAAACTGACCTTTTCCAGTCCTGTGTCTTTTTAGTAACAGATAATTACATGAAATCCCTGTCATAGGAATGCTATATATGACATTCCTGCTGGAGTAATTAAAGGGTAGAGTGATCAAGGGGTCCTGGGAAGGTTGAAGAAGCAGGGCTTTAATAAGTGAAGAAAAGGAGTTGATGGGAGAAGTTGCATGAATTAAAGTGTTGAGGTGGCTGTACAAATGGCTGTGTATCAGTGTTTTAGAGTACAGGTTCTGGGGTTGCCATGCTTAGATACGAATAGTAGCTATAAGCTTTATAAGCTTTAATTTCCTCATCTGGGACAAAAGGAATAATAGAACCTCCTTACAGAATTGTCATGAACATGAAATTATATACAACACATAAAAAATTTAGTATGGTATCTGGCATACAATAAATGCTCAATAAAACATAGCTAGTTTTATCCACACATTTCGAGTACCAATCCAACCTGTGTCCTGGGCTGCATGCTAAGGGTACAGCCGTGAATTAGACAAGCATTGTCCCTGCCCTTACAGAGATCACAATCAAGACTAGTTTAGTATTTTTTTGATTAGAAATATATTTGTTAGATTAGGTGAGGCTGTAGTAATAATAGAGTCGAGCATGTATAATGGCTCAAATGTAACAAAGGTTTATTTTTCTCTGACACAATAGTCAAAAGCAGATATCCTGGTTGGAAGGTCGCTTTATTCCAAACACTGAATCAGGGATCCTGGTTCCTTCCATCTCTTGACTCCAAAGTCCTCTAGGCTTCCTCATCTAAGTCCAGCCAGAGGAAAAGCAGAGGAGGAAGGGGCATAGCCTTTCCTTCAAGGCCTTGGCCAAGAAACGAAGCACACTGCTTCCCCTCACATCCAACTGACCAGAACCCAGCCACATGGCCACTTGCAATGGAAGGGAGGCTGGAAATGTAGTGAGTGTCTCAAAAGAAGAGGAAGTGGATTTTTATGAATAGCTAACTACCTGCCAGAAGATTCTTTATAAGAAATTGGAGATGATGCAGAGGGATAAGTTTGAAAGTCTGTCTGTTGCAACAGGAAGTCCACAGGCCAATTCTGGCCATCTTAGATGGAGCAAACCCTTTCCAAGTGGCCATGACCCCAACACCCTCTGTGTCTCTTATACGACCCAGTTCACCTACCTCCACAACTTGCCTGCCCACTGTAGCCATTTGAATTTGTGACTCCCGCTTCTGCACCTCCTCCTAGGATTATCTCACCAACCACCAGGGAGTTAGTACTAGCAGTATACCATGGCTCCCAAATCTAGGCATCTCTTTCAGATCTCCTTGTCTCCAAATATGCACAGGCAACTGCTTGCCGGGTAGCTCCACTTAGATGGCCCCCAAACACCCTAGACATTTGTCAAAAAGATAAATTGCACTTAGCATCTTTCTTCCGAAACCCCTTCTCCCCCCTGAACCTCTATTTCAGAGAATGGCCCCACCATTTTGGGGCTTCCCAGGTGGCGCTAGTGGTAAAGAATCTGCGTGCCAAAGCAGGAGACACAAGAGATGCAGTTCGGTCCCTGTCTCAGGAAAATCCCCTGGAATACGGAAGTGGCAACCCACTCCAATATTCTTGCCTGAAAAATTCCATGGCCAAGAGGAGCATAGGCACCTACAGTCCATGGTGTCGCAAAGAGTTGGACACAACAGAGCGACTGAGCACACACACACCCCACCATTTACCAGATGAGATGAAACCTGAGGCCCACCCTGCATCATCACTAACCACCTTGTTTCACACAGTATAATGAGTTATCCGAGAGCAGAACTGTTTTGCTTTCTGCTTTCTCTCCAGTGCCAAGCACACAGCAGGCATTCAGTGTTGCAGAATGAATGCATGAACAAATGAATGAATAGCTTTCAGTTCAGTTCAGTTCAGTCACTCAGTCGTGTCCGATGCTTTGCGACCCCATGAATCGCAGCACGCCAGGCCTCCCTGTCCATCACCAACTCCCAGAGTTCACTCAGACTCACGTCCATCGAGTCAGTGATGCCATCCAGCCATCTCATCCTCTGTCGTCCCCTTCTCCTCCTGCCCCCAAACTCTCCCAGCATCAGAGTCTTTGCCAATGAGTCAACTCTTCGCGTGAGGTGGCCAAAGTACTGGAGTTACAATGAATAGCTTTAAGCCCTTATTATTTCTTACCTGGATCCTGCACTTTGCCCCACGCTAGTTTCCTTGTCTCAGTCTTCTTGCCTTTCTCCCATACTCCTGCTGACAAATGTTTGATGGCTCCTCAGTACCTTCAGGATCCAATCCAGCCCCATGAGCAGAACCTGTATACCCTCAGGATCTGATGTCTGCTTCACTCTCAGCCTGTACACTCCAGCCACCCCCTTCTTCACACTCTTCCTTCTGACCCCCTGGCTAATTCCTACCTACCCTCCAAGTTTCAACTTAACTGTCACCTCTTCCTAAAAGTCTTCACTCACAACAACATCTGCTCCAGGAAAAAATCTAAACAGGACTGTGCTTTAGGAAGATTAATCTTTTTCAGTATGTAGGATCAACTGAAGTTATGATACACTTTTGTTAAGAAGTGTGAAGGGGAGGTACTTAAAAATTCAGACTGCTGTCACTTAAACTGAGAAAATGCCTCCCAGTACATCATGGCCATTTTCAGTCTTAATCCTCAGGGCTGCACTGTCTAATACAAAAGCCACTAGACATATGTGCCTACAGAGCACTTGAAATATGGTTAGCTGAACTGAGCTGTGCTGAGTATAAAATGTACACTGGATGCCAAAGACTCAGCATACAAAAAATTTAATAACTCAGTAATATATTGATTACATGCTGAGATGATACTATTTTGGAAATACTTGAATTTATTTTACCTACTTCTTTCTTTTTCACGGATGAAACAACACATTTATTTTGATGGATTTTGTTTTTCAGGCAACATAAGAATGATATGTAAGTGATGTTTAGTTACCAAAAAAAAGTATAGGAAAACAAAATTTAGATACTTCTACCACATTTACCTGTTTCTTTTTAATTCTTTTTTATTGTGGTTACCAGCAATTTTAAAATGTCCATACAGATCATAGTATATAATATCCATTAGACTGTGCTGCCTGGGGAAAAGCCCAGAAAATTGAAGCAAATTCTTTGAATCTCTCCAAGTGTGGAGTTATCCTGAATATCCTAAACAATTGCATTTTTGCCTGGGTTACAGCAAGAGAAAGCCATTGCATACCTTTTCTGGATTTGTAGTTTGAATGTTTCTTTTTGTTTCATGATGTCTCTTAGAAAAGTTTCTTATTACAACCTACGCTACACCCATTAGGCTGTCTAAGAAGCACATTCTCTGAGTCCAGTACTACAGCGGATCCAACTGAAAGTCAAAGTGGTTACTTCCCAGACAGGACTTCAGCATTCTTGCTTATTTACCAGCCCAGACCCTTGATGGAGATTCAGGCAGTGTCCTGGGCCAGAAAACACACAGGTTTCACAATAGGAGAAAATATACAAAATTATATTTATGACCTGGATGCAGGGAAGGCATTCATAAACAGGACATAAAAAATCAAAATTCACAAAAGAAAAGATCAATAAATACAACCACACACAAAAAATGTAAAAGGTTGTGAAGATTAAGGGTGCTATTGGCTAAGGGGGAATCTAGTTGAGTACCTGGTTTAAAGAATGTGCTTCACAATGGAGCTTTGCTTTCTCTTCTCGTGCCAGCAGAGCCCTTTGCTAAAATATCCTTATGCTGGATCTCAAGGATGGTGTGCCATTTGACACTCTGGTTTTTTAGTCACTTACCTTTCTAACACCTAGGAGAGGGAACACACAGCTTCCTCACCCTTGAGGAAACTGAGGCCACGGGGAAGGGATTGACCACTTTCCCAGTTCACAGAACTCTCTGGGAATTGGCATTTTGTCTGGAGTTTCTACCCGTCTAACCTATCAGTCACGGTTCATGGCAGCTGTGGAACACCCCAAACAGGAACTTCCGCCCTTAATTATATAGAGGCTTGCAGAAGTGTGACTGGACTTACTGCCTGAATCAGTTCCACTTAATGATTAACTGTAGAAAATAATCCGGCAAATTATGTTTACAAAACCATTTGGTTGCTCTCAAATGCACTAGAGGGAATCTGGGAACTGCCATGCTCATCCAAGGGACCCATTCCTGGTCAAACCAAACACCTGGCTGGGGACATCCTCTGGGATGTTGCTTCTTAAATTGGGTCAATGGTCCACCTGTCCAGAACTGCCTGTGGTGTTTATTAAAATGCAGATTCCTGGCTTCACTCTAGACATAGTGAACCAAAGTCTCTGGAGGTAGGCCCTCAAATTTGCATTTAAAGCAGTCTCTTCTGATTCTTACTCACACTAAAGGTTGACCCCAACTTTTCTAGAAAAAAGAACCAGAGACAAGAATGCTCTTAGCAAGAATGCTCTTCAGCCATCTTGGCCCCGTAGATGGTAATCGTATATAAATGACAAATATACACAATAGGGTGCTGACAATAAATGACAGGTGAGAAAGAGATGCCCCTGAGAAGAAGGAGAGGGTAAGAGAGAGGACAGAACTGGGGGGGTGGTGCAGAGCTGCTCAGTTTTTACCCTCTGGAATCTTTACTTTTTGGTGGGAGCCTAGGTTACAAGATGATAACATAGAAATGTTTAGGTAAGGGAGTCTAAGGTAGCAATGAGTTTAGTCACCTGAAAGACATCCTGGAAGATATTTAGCATTCCTAGTCTTTGTTCCAATGAAACCAACCTAGTTCCTGATTCACAAATCATCCTGCAAATGTATAGCACGGACAGTCAAAGAGAAATCTCTCCAGCAAAAAGGCATCATCTAGTCAATGGTCTATGACATCACCATTGAAGACTAAGTCAAAGAGGGTTTTGTGTGATTAATTTTCATTATCTGTTGTTACCCAGTTAATGAAAGGTGATACTATTAACCAGTGTGTGAACGAGACAGTGTCTTCATTGCCACATCTGAAACATTTCCCAGCTTTTTCAGGGTAGAATAGAGCTGACCCAAAGTGTGGCCTTTCTTCAGTATAGGGAGATATAAACCCTTTCTCTCCAACTGCCCAACACCAAATTATTGTGTGTCAGCTGCTCACCACCCAGGACACAATATAAGGCCTGTACTTGAGTTACTGCTATTTTATGTGAGCAAAATGCTAGCTTTCTTTTCTCAGGAAAGTGGATTGATTTGAGAGAAGTTTCAATACCACATTTCTTGGTCTGAAAGCATGATTGTTTAATAGCTGGTTGTGAACTGCATGGAACTTGGCAACTCCCTTTAAGAAATAGTTAGAAGATGTTAAATTTGATTAAATGGAACCTTTGATACAAATAACTTTGAGACAATGTAATGTCTTCACAAGGACATGTTCTTTTTCCCCCACTGAGGAAGAAATGGAGACATGTTTCTATTGTCAGTGCGTCCTGTCCATCTGATTATAAAGGAAGGCTGTGGGCTAGATAAGCAAAAATGGGTTACATCTGGGAAGCCCGCAGTGTCTGCCTGCTAGCTGAAGAAGTTCCCCTTTGTTTCACTCTTGAAGCACTGCGTTGTTTTCTTGGACTGCTGCTCTGAATTAAACCTGAGTTCAACTATGGATCCCTTACACTTGATTTTGTGATTGCAAGACCTACACAAATGCAAACCTAGAATATAATTGAACTCTTAAGAGCTAAAATCTCCACGAATAAGAAAGAAGCTACTTGATCCTACAAAAGATTGTCTGGTTGCTTTCTCTTTTGTATCCACTGTTAAACTAAAAAAAGAAATCACTAAATTATCAGTCTGTCTTCACTACTTGGGAGTACACATTGAAGAATTTTACAAAACAAAATTGTGTCATAAAAAGTATTTCATTCATGTGATTCAGCCATCCAATTTCTCCATGTGTATATACCCAAAATAATTGAAAGTGGAGTCACGAATAGATATTTGCACACCCACATTCAAAGCAGCATTTTTTAAATAGCCAGCCAAAGGTGGAAGTAACCCAAATGTCTATTGGTGGATAGTTGGATATATAAAATGTGGTATCAATACATACAATTCAGACTTTAAAAGGAAGAAAATTCTGACACATGCTACAACACAGATGTGTGTTGAGGACATTATGCTAAGTGAAATAAGCCAGTCATAAAAAAATAATAATACTGTGTGATTCCATTTATAAGGTACCTAGAATAGTCAAATTCATAAATACAGAAAGTAAAATGGTGCTTACCAGGGCCTGGGGTAGTGGGGAATGGAGAGTTACTGTTTTATGGATATGAAGTTTCTGTTTTTCAAGAAGAGTTCTGGATATGGAGGTGGTAATAATAGAACAGCAGTATGAATGAACTTAATGTCACTGAACTGTGTACTTAAAAATAGTTGTAAATTTTATGTTATGTACATTTCACCACCATTTAAAATCATAATACTTAAAAAAAATATTTTAGAATTTTTATGCCAAAACTCTTGTCAAAGGAAGCTTCAACTTTTTCAAAATGGAAAATACTTTTCACATGACTTTCAAAGTAAATACAATATCTTGCTAATGCTCTGCACCTTTCAGGAAACTAATAAATTTCTGATCACTGTTCATTTGAAGGAAAAACTTATGTCTTCCTTCTGCTTTTATATCCTTTCTCCCTGGCTCTATGTATTTGTCAGCTTTGTCAGGGATCTATGCTGATTTGTGGATTTATTGCTCCAGTCTTTACGAGAAACTTAGGTAAATAGTTGCAAGCTTTGGTAAGCTTGAAAAATGATAGCTGGGTACAAGTCTTTTATGTTGAGAAAACTGTGACTACAAAGTATATTCTTAATAAAATTAATGTTCTCTGTAGTTCACTGAGCCATGCACAGAATAAACAGCACAATTTCTGCCCGGAGACAGTTGATATGAACACATGCTGTCCTAGTAGATACTTGCTTATTAAACAATGGCAAAGAATAGAGCTAGAGGGACCCAAAGACATTGTTTTTGTGCCTGTTTCCTGGAGCTACAGGTTTCTAAGCAGGTCTCCTAGGAGCAACAGAAGACGGGGCTCTAAGCACCCCATTCCTATATCAGCTGGTGAAGCTTAATTTGTGTATATTTTATACACTGGGGCTCCATTCCACACAAAAGTTTGAAATTCACTGGCCATGAAAATGTGTTGCCTGACTCTGCATCTTTCCTTCTCTCCTTTTCACTTCCCAATCGCCCAAATTCCATATGGGAATCAATGCAGCTATAGGGAGGCTGACTCTAATCTCAGCAGTGGGAATGGACCTAGCACCACATGACCTCAACCCCACCAATCATCACATTTCATCCCATCAGTGGTTGGTTCAGGGATAGGCACATGACCTCAGAGGGTGTGGTTAGAGTAAATCTCAGAACTTCTGCTGATAACACTGGCACAAAGATGTTTTCTTTGTGCTATTCATGAATGGGGGCACATAGAAACAGGAAACAGCTAGAAGCCATTTTGCAACCAAATGGTCTGCTGAGGTCTGCCTAAGATGAAGCCACACCAAGGAAGCAGTAACAAGAAATGGTGAGGGGAAATGTGGTTCCTGGTTAAGTTGTTTGAGCTAAACTTCAAGCTTTTCAAATCTTTTTGGGCTTTTCAATTACATAAACCAGTAAATTCCCTTTATAAGTTAAGTCAATATGAACCAGTTTTTCTGTTACTTAGAAACAAAAATATCTGAACTGTTATACCATTGATCCCTTAATTTTACAGATAAGGACACTAGGACCCATGGATACTATGTGGATAGTTAAGAGGCATAGCCTTCCAGTTCCAGGTCATTTTCTTTTTAGTGTCCTAATCATTTAGAGCATGTTTGTGGTGTGTTCGACAACAATGAACAAAATGTTAATTCTCTTTATGACTAAGCATTCATTGGATGTGCTCTAAAGGACCAAGGCCAATTTTCCTCATGTTTGACTTCTGGCAATCAATCACATTGCTTTATGGCCACTCTGTGTATTATGCATCCTGATGACTCATTAAAAAGAAGGATTAAATAGTTGGAAGAAGGTGTGGGGACCTCACAGAAGAATTTAATTGGTAGCTAGTTTACCAGCAACTTAGGATGTTACTTTGTCATTTTCTTCTAAATTTGTCATTCACTTTCATTTCTTGATAATCATCCCTTATTACCAGTTCTTATCTTTCAAAAGCACAGCCCCACTGTCCTGTCTTCTTACCTTTTGAGGCTTCTTCTACAGCTAGAATTTCTAGATTCTATAGACTCTTCTGTATGGGCTTCCCTGGTGGCTCAGCTGGTAAAGAATCTGCCTGCTATGTGGGAGAACCTGAGTTTGATCCCTGGATTGCGAAGATACCCTGGAGAAGGGAATGATTACCCACTCCAGTATTCTGGCCTGGAGAATTCCATGGACTGTATAGTTCATGGAGTGGCAAAGAATCAGACATGACTGAGTGACTTTCACTTCCATAGGCTCTTACTATAAACTCTAAAAAATCCTATCATTTTTATCTACACATACCATCTCCCTCACCCAGATACTGGTTTTATTTTGGGGGAAGGACTTTGTCATCTACCCCAACCCTAAAATTACTTAATAGTCAGTGAGTCTTCGAAGAAATGTCCTAAAGTGGGGAGAAAAGAGAAAGGAATCCACGTTTTATGGGCTAGGAGGGGTACTTGATGTCTTACAGATATTCTCACAGTCACCTGACAGGAAGTAGGTAGTAGTGTCCTAGTCTAAAAAAATAAAGAAACCAGGTTGGGTGAGTTATAGGGTCGACACTCAGATGGGTGGGTGCAGTTCCAAAGACATTTCCTTCCACTGCCATGCTGGGCAGTAGACTTTTTTGCCAGCTCCAAATAATAGTGACCACCTGGATCCAGGGATGGGAAAACTGAGGCCTCATCCAGGCCTAGAGGGAAAGATAGTGGAGATGTCTGTCAAGCTTGCCAAAGGGGAGAGTAGCTGCCCACATGCCACATATTTCACTTCTCTGCATCCTGATGACCCGGCCAGTTCCAAAGGTTTCCCAGGAAGAAGGTCAGGTGCATTGAAGAGTCTAGATATAAGGCTTGTAAACTCAAATGTGTTAGCAGGGATGGCTCTGTGTAAAGGTGAGGATGCATTTGTAGTGTGCTTGTGAGAAAACTAGAAGTCAGAGGGCGAATTGCTGTCTACTGCAGGTGAGTCATGAACCAAAAGGCAGGTGAGAAGTTCAGGCCCAGTGCACTTTTGCATGGGATGCACTGGGGCCGCACAGCAGCCTCCTTTTTAGACTCATATTGATGCACAAGTACATGAATGTTACCCTCTGGAGTGACTCACTTAGGAGGAGCCAGTTCACCTGCCACCACACAGACTGACTCACAGGGTCTTTCAGTCAAAGCATACAGTGTGGCACATGAACCCCGAGTGAGAAATGGCCAGTCTTCTTTCCCTGAAGAAATAGGGACGTCAGGAAGGAGAAGAGGATAGTAAGCTAGCAGTCAGGGAAGCCACGTCCTAGCTGCTGCTTTGAAGACATGTTCACCATGCCTGTCCCTTAGCTGGGTGGTGGATGACACTGCAAGTGACATGCCCAGTGGTTGCGTAGATGATGGTCTTCATGTGGGGTTATTCAAGATACACAAAGGAAAGAGGCTGGATCTGGTCCCAGAAGACATTCCATAAAGAGTAAATGAACGAATGGGCAATGGAATGGAAACTAATGCAAACCATGGATTCAGAAGACCTGAGCCATATTCATCTTATTTCCTCATCTGAAGAATATCTATGATTTTCAGTTGTCTGGGGAGGGATCTTCGATTGCAGAAGGCAAGGAGGGAAATTTTGAGTTCAGTAAGAAGTGGGGGTATTTGGGGCTGAAAGCAGCCCATGTCAGAATGATAGGCCAGGAGACAAAGTGGATTCTGTCCAAGGGATGGACACTGAAAGTGATCTGGGAGGCTGAGCAGGTTAAATTCTTCCATTGGGATAGATTGTGGGTTTATCCGAGCAGGTTAGCTGTGGGTTAACTGCAAAGGAGGCCATTCTCCAGAATGAATAACAGTGGATTTAAAGACAGACTTTGAAGTAGACAAATTAAAGACACCAGATCTTTGTGGTGAGTTTAGTATGATGTCTAGATTCCAGGGCTCTGCTTCTCAATTCTGGCTAAACCCAGAATTACCTGGGAGCTTTTCAAACTTATCAGTGCATGGACCCTTCTCCCAGAGATTCAGATTCAACTGGTCTGAAATGAGGCCATGAATCAATTATTTTTTAAAAATTTATTGACGTAAAGTTGATTTACAGTGTTGTGTTAATTTCTGCTGTATAGCAAAGGGACTCAGGTATACATACAGGTTTTTTTTTTTCCCATTCTGGTTTATTACAGGATGTTGAATACAGTTCCCTGTGCTATATAATAGGACCTTGTTGTTTCTCCATCTTATATATAGTAGGATGCTCACTCCAAATTTCCAATCCTTCCCTCCCTTCACCTCCTCCCCCTTGGCAACGCAAGTCTGTTCTCTAATCTGTGAGTCTGTTTCTGCTTCATAGATATGTTCACTTATGTCATATTGATATTTTACATTCTTCATAAAGTGATATAATATGGTATTTGTCTTTCTCTTTCTAACTGACTTAGTATGATAATCTCTAGGTCTATCCATGTTGCTGCAAATTATTTCATTCTTTTTAATGGCTCAGTAATATTCCATTGTGTAGATGTACCACATCTTCTTTATGCATTTATCTGTCGATGGGCATTTAGGTTCTTTCCATATTTTGACTATTGTAAATAGTGCTGCTATGAGCATAGGAGTGCATGTATCTTTTCAAATTATAGTTTCAGCTCAGTATATGCCCAGAAGTGGAATTGCTGGATCATATGGTAATTCTGCTTTTAGTGTTTTGAGGAATCTCCTTACTGTCTTCCATAGTGGCTGCATCAACTCATACTCCCACTAACAATGTAGGAGGGTTCCCTTTCCTCCACACCCTCTCCAGCATTTATTATCTATAGACTTTTTAATGATGCCCATTCTGACTAATGTGAGGTGGTGCCTCATTTTAGTTTTGATTTGCATTTCTCTAATAATTAGCTATGATAAGCATCTTTTCATGTTCCTATTGGCCATCTGTATATCTTCTTTGGGAAACGTCTATTTAGGTCTTCTGCCCATTTTGCAACTGGGTTTTTTTGTTGTTGCTGTTATTGAGTTGTGTGAGCCTGTCTGTATATTTTGGAAATTAAGCCCTTGTTGGTTGCATCATTGCAAATATTTTCTCCTAGTCCCTAGGTTATATTTTCATTCTATTTATGGGCTTCCCTGGTGGCTCAGATGGTAAAGCGTCTGCCTGCAATGTAGAAGACCTGGGTTCGATCCCTGGGTCGGTCGGGAAGATCCCCTGGAGAAGGAAATGGCAACCCACTCCAGTACTCTTGCCTGGAAAATTCCATGGATGGAGGAGGCTGGTAGGATACAGTCCATGGGGTTACAAAGAGTCGGACACGACTGAGTAACTTCACTTTGCTGTACAAAAGCTTTTAAGTTTGATTAGGTCCCATTTGTTTGTTTTTGCCTTGGGTGACTGACCTAAGAAATGTATACAATTTTTGTCAGAGAATATTTTGCCTATGTTCACTTCTGGGAGTTTTATGATGTCACATCTTATACTTAAGTCTTCAAGCCATTTTGAGTTTATTATTTGTGTATGATGTAAGGGTGTGTTCTAACTTCATTGATTTACATGTGACTGTCCGACTTTCCCAGCACCACTTGCTGAAAAGACTATCTTTTCTCCATTGTATGTTCTTGCCTCCTTCATCAAAGATTAATTGTCCATAGGTGTGTGGGTTTATTTCTGGGCTCTCTGTTTTGAGGAATATATAGATATAGATATAGTTACAGATATATTTTTTTGGCTACACAACACAGTTTGTGGGACCTTAGTTCCCTGACAAGGGATCAAAGCCACAGCCTCAGTAGTGAAAATGAGAAGTCCTAACCTCTGGACCACCAGAGAATTCCCAGGAGTCAATATTTTTAAAAAGATTCCAGGTGGCTCTCAGGTGCCACTAAGGTTAAGAATCTGCACTCTAGATATAACTCAAAGTAGGCAAGTTTTCAGGAGTCCATGCCTGAACTATGAAATTTTGAATGAACTCAAAAGAGACATTTGGGGATTATTGATCCACACAGTATATATCCTTGGTTTCTTACCAGTCCCTAATCTCAAAATCTGGCAGATGCCAGGGTGACCTCCATCCATGAGAGAGTCCCTAGAGGGGCCAACGGGAGATACATTCATGGAACCATCCTGTAAGGTATGGTAAGTAAGGGTATGGTGTGGTAAAGTAAAATCTCAGAACTTGAGTGGCCTGACACTGTAGCAGGAAGAAACAACACTGGAGGGTGTGGCACAGTGGAACAAGCAGTAGGCCAGGAATCACAAGTCTTGTCTTTCACTCTCAACTCTGCAACTCTGCCATCCAGTAATCCTGGGCAAATCAGTTCACCTCTCTGGGTCTGAGCTCTGTTACCTGTCAACTTCAGTCTTAAAGTTTCCTTCCCTATGGCTCTCTGACCCTAACTCTGTTTCTAAGGCCAGGCCAATTTGAGGTCTCTAGGCCACTTGAGTTTCTGGGGAGAAAGGGTAATGGGAGGAGAAAGTGTAATAAGGAAAAAAGTAGAAAAGGTGGACAGAGGTTACTTGAGCTTTTAAGAGACACTGACAAGGTTCTACACCAAAAGACATTCTAAAATTTATTTGGTTCTAGATACAGAATTCATCACCAGTCACATCCACAACTGGGTGTTGTTTTTGCTTTGGCTCCATCTCTTCATTCTTTCTGGAATTATTTCTCCTCTGATTTCCATTAACATATTGGGAACCTACCGACCTGGGAAGTTCATCTTTCAG
Organism: Bubalus kerabau; assembly: GCF_029407905.1. Classification (NCBI taxonomy): domain Eukaryota; kingdom Metazoa; phylum Chordata; class Mammalia; order Artiodactyla; family Bovidae; genus Bubalus; species Bubalus kerabau. The sequence goes on from NC_073638.1 coordinate 39,706,312, forward strand.
TGTCCTATCTTATTGCCTTTCCAGACTGTTCATGGGGTTCTCAAGGCAAGAATACTGAAGTAGTTTGCCATTCCCTTCTCCGGTGGACCACGCTGTGTCAGAACTCTCCACCATGACCCGTCCATCTTGGGTGGCCCTACACAGCGTGGCTCATAGTTTCATTGAGTTAGACAAGGCTGTGATCCATGTGATCAGATTGGTTAGTTTTCTGTGATTTTGGTTTTCATTCTGTCTGCCCTCTGATGGAGAAGGATAAGAGGCTTATGGAAGCTTCCTGATGGGAAAGATTGACTGAGGCGGAAACTGGTTCTGATGTAAAGTCCGATGCTGTAAAGAGCAATATTGCATAGGAACCTGGAATGTTAGGTCCATGAATCAAGGCAAATTGGAAGTGGTCAAACAGGAGATGGCAAGAGTGAATATTGACATTTTAGGAATCAGCAAACTAAAATGGACTGGAATGGGTGAATTTAACTCAGATGACCATTATATCTACTACTGTGGAAAAGAATCCCTTAGAAGAAATGGAGTAGCCATCCTAGTCAACAAAAGAATCTGAAATGCAGTACTTGGATGCAATCTCAAAAATGACAGAATGATCTCTGTTTGTTTCCAAGGCAAACCATTCAATATCACAGTAATCCAAGTCTATGCCCCAACCTATAATGCTGAAGAAGCTGAAGTTGAATGGTTCTATGAAGATCTACAAGACCTTCTAGAACTAACTCCCAAAAAAGATGTCCTTTACATTATAGGGGACTGGAATGCAAAAGTAGCAAGTCAAGAAATACCTGAAGTAACAGACAAATTTGGCCTTTGAGTACATAATGAAGCAGGGCAAAGACTAATAGAGTTTTGCCAAGAGAACGCACTGGTTATAGCAAACACCCTCTTACAACAACACAAGAGAAGATGCTACACATGGACATGACCAGATGGTCAACACTGAAATCAAATTGATTATATTCTTTGTAGCCAAAGATGGAAAAGCTCTATACAGTCAGCAAAAACAAGACTGGGAACTGACTGTGGCACAGATCATGCACTCCTTATTGCCAGTTCAGACTTAAATTGAAGAAAGTAGGGAAAACCACTAGACCATTCTGGTATGATCTAAATTAGATCCCTTACGATTATACAGTGGAAGTGACAAATAAATTTACGGGATTAGATCTGACAAACAGAGTGCCTGAAGAACTATGGACAGAGGTTTGAGACATTGTACAGGAAGCAGTGATCAAGACCATCCGCAAGAAAAAGAAATGCAAAAAGGCAAAATGGTTGTGGAAGGAGGCCTTACAAATAGCTGTGAAAAGACGAGAAGTGAAAGGCAAAGGAGAAAAGGAAAGATATACCCATTTGAATGCAGGGTTCCAAAGAATAGCAAGGAGAGATAAGAAAGCCTTCCCCAGTGATCAGTGCAAAGAAACAGAGGAAAACAATAGAATGCGAAAGACTAGAGATCTCTTCAAGAAAATTAGACATACCAAGGGAACATTTCATGCAAACATAGACACAATAAAGGACAGAAATAGTATGGACCTAACAGAAGCAGAAGATATTAAGAAGAGGTGGCAAGAATACACAGAAGAACTGTACAAAAAAGATCTTCATGACCCAGATAATTATGACAGGTCACCTAGAGCCAGACATCCTGGAATTCGAGGTCAAGTGTGTCTTAGGAAGCATCACTATGAACAAAGCTAGTGGAGGTGATGCAATTCCAGTTGAGCTATTTCAAATCCTGAAAGATGATGCTGTGAAAGTGCTGTACTCAATATGCCAGCAAATTTGGAAAACTCAGCAGTGGCCACAGGACTCGAAAAGGTCAGTTTTCATTCCAATCCCAAAGAAAGGCAATGCCAAAGAATGCTCAAACTACCACACAATTGCACTCATCTCACACGCTAGCAAAGTAATGCTCAAAATTCTCCAAGTCAGGCTTCAACAGTATGTGAACTGTGAACTTCCAGATACTCAAGCTGGATTTAAGAGGAATCAGAGAGCAAATTGCCAACGTCCATTGGATCATTGAAAAAGCGAGAGAGTTCCAGAAAAACATCAATTTCTGCTTTATTGTTTATGCCAAAGCCTTTGACTGTGTGGATCACAATAAACTGTGAAAAATTTCTAAAGAGATGGGAATACCAGACCACCTGACCTGCCTCCTGAGAAATCTGTATGCAGATCAAGAAGCAACAGTTAGAACTAGACATGGAACAACAGACTGGTTCAAAATTGGGAAAGGAGTACATCAAGGCTGTATATTGTCACCCTGCTTATTTAACTTATATGCAGACTACATCATGAGAAATGCTGGACTGGATGAAGCACAAGCTGGAATAAAGATTATCGGGAGAAATATCAATAACCTCAGATATGCAGATGACTTCACCGTTATGGCAGAAAGTGAAGAAGAACTAAAGAGCCTCTTGATGAAAGTAAAAGAGGAGAGTGAAAAAGTTGGTTTAAACTCAACATTCAGTAAACCAAGATTATGGCATCTGGTCCCATCACTTCATGGCAAATAGATGGGGAAACAATGGAAACCAGTGAGACTATTTTTGGGGGCTCCAAAATCACTCAAGATGGTGACTGCAGCCATGAAATTAAAAGACGCTTACTCCTTGGAATAAAAGGTATGACCAACCTGGATAGCATATTAAAAAGCAGAGACATTACTTTGCCAACAAAGGTCTGTCTAGTCAAAGCTATGGTTTTTCCAGTGGTCATGTATGGATGTGGGAGTTGGACTACAAGGAAAGCTGAGCACCAAAGAATTGATGCTTTTGAACTGTGGTGTTGGAGAAGACTCTTGAGAGTCCCTTGGACAGCAAGGAGATCAAACTAGTCAATCCTAAAGGAAATCAGTCCTGAGTGTTCATTGGAAGGACTGATGTTGAAGCTGAAACTCCAATACTTTGGCCACCTGATGAGAAGAACTGACTCATTTGAAAAGACACTGATGCTGGGAATGATTGAAGGCAGGAGGAGAAGCGGTTGACAGAGGATGAGGTGGTTGGATGGCATCAGTGACTCAATGGACAAAAGTTTGAGTAAGCTCCAGGAGTTTGTGATGGACAGGGAAGCCTAGCATACTACAGTCCATGGGGTCACAAAGAGTCGGACATGACTGAGCAACAGAACTGAACTGGACTGAGATACAGAATTCACTTAAATTGAAGGAGAAAAGGTGAGACTGAATGTGCGCTTCTCTGGTTGGAGAAGGACCTAACGTGATGATGGTGATGATAATAGTAATAATTGGACATTCTGTAGCACTTGACAGTTTATAAAGTGCTCTCACATGTTAATAATTACAACTGTGCCTTACTTTACAGTTTAAAAAAAAAAAGCTTTTTCATGTTCTCCCACCTGTATGGGTTGGTATTGACTGGAAGTGTAAATAGGCTTGTTATTTACATGGTTGTTAGTGGAAGTAAGAGGGATGGAGGTTCAGCACCAGCATCTGGACAGTGAACAGCTCAAAAGATGACCTGGCACACCTGCATCAACACCCCTGTGTTCAACCTGCTGGTCTCCTAATTGTGATCATGCACAAAATTGGAGCGGTGCGGCCCTGCTTACTTTCCTGGGAAGTATGTCTTTCCTCCGTCATCACTGAATCCTTACTTTTGTTTTACTTCTCCTTCCATTTGCATTCCAGTAACAAGCAGTCAGAAGAAGGCAATGGCAACCCACTCCAGTACTCTTGCCTGGAAAATCCCATGGATGGAGGAGCTTGGTAGGCTGTGGTCCATGGGGTCGCTAAGAGTCGGCACGACTGAGCAGCTTCACTTTGACTTTTCATTTTCATGCATTGGAGAAGGAAATAGCAACCCACTCCAGTGTTCTTGCCTGGAGAATCCTGGGGACGGGGGAGCCTGGTGGGCTGCCGTCTATGGGGTCGCACAGAGTCGGACACGACAGAAGCAACTTAGCAGCAACAAGCAGTCATTTTGTCTTTTCTCTCTAGAGAGACTCCTAGCCTGGGAGACGGAAATTCTGGGTCCTGGTCCCAACTCTGCCATTTAATTATTTTGTTTCATCTGATCCTCACTTTCTTCCCCAAGAGCAGAGTTGAACCAGCTCTTTTCTACCCCACTAGGTCTACTTTGGACTTCCCCAGTAGCTCAGATGGTAAGGAGTCTGCCTGCAATGCAGGAGACCTGGGTTCAATCCCTGGGTCAGGAAGAGCCCCTGGAGAAGGAAATGGCAACCCCTTACACTATTCTTGCCTGGAGAATCCCATGGACAGAGGAGCCTGGCGGGGCTACAGTCCATGGGGTCACAAAGAGTCGGCCATGACTGAGCGATGAACACTTTCACTTTCAGGTCTACATCAGGCTTCCCAGGTGGTGCCTGCCAATGCAGGAGATGCAATAGATGCAGGTTCGAGCCCTGGGTCAGGAAGATCCCCTGGAGGAGGGCATGGCAACCCACTCCAGTATTCTTTGCCTGGAGAAGGCTCAAATAGAGTAATATACGTCACAAGGTTTTGAAATTTTGAAAAGCACAATCCAGATAGACCTGGAAGAAAGTGCACTATTGTTATTCAGGGGCTTAGCAGGACCAGGGATTTGTTCCCATTGCCTCCAGAACATGCCAGTGCTGTGCTGGCCTCCTGACATCCTACGGCCCTCCTCCCATCACACAGTCCTTGACAGGGCCCATTGATAGGGTCCCAGAGCTACGCCAACCTCCTGAGCATCCCCAGATAGCATCCCTGATTCTTACAGTGCTCTTATGGGCTTCACTGCTCCAACCTTCCATCTCCTGCCCACATCTGCCCCAAGTCTTATCTGAGTTAGGTATTTCCTTGCTGCTGCTGCTGCTAAGTTGCCTCAGTCGTGTCTGACTCTGTGCAATCCCAGAGACGGCAGCCCACCAGGCTCCCCCGTCCCTGGGATTCTCCAGGCAAGAACATTGGAGTGGGTTGCCATTGCCTTCTCCAATGCATGAAAGTGAAAAGTGAAAGTGAAGTCGCTCAGTTGCGTCTGACTCTTAGCGACCCCATGGACTGCAGCCTACCAGGCTCCTCTGTCCATGGGATTTTCCAGGCAAGAGTACTGGAGTGGGGTGCCATTGCATTCTCCAAGATATTTCCTTAGGGAATACTAAATATTTCTGCTGTCAGTCTATAATCATTATTAGGAAGATAAATCAGCAGCCCCAATAAAGGAGGTTCATATGTTACAAAGCCCAATATTAAATATATTCTTGGAATGGCAACTAAGGTTAATACCTTCACTCCCCTCTTAGTCCCTCCCTTGAAAAGTCCCTCCACTTTCTCTTTTCAACCATCTTACCCTTTTAAACTTTTATTGATACCCCAAAAATGTGTTTATTTATTTTAACTCAAGAGTCCTGACATGTTAATGACGAAATTTGTGGTTAATTGTAGCCAGGGACTAATATTTAACAACAACACATTTTATAAGTTCTTGGAAGATGAAATAGATTCTCAATTTTTTTTTTTTTTACCAGTGTGTCCATAAATTAATCTACCACCAATTTCAGCCATACATGTAGAGCCTGTAACATTATGGTATTTACATAACTACATTTTTCTGAGAAAAGGAAAGTTTACTACATCAAACTCTGTTATATTCTTTTTTTTTAATTAATTTTTTAAGTGAGCATTCATGGACTAAATCTTTGTTGGTTATGATACACACACAGTGAAAGAGAGCAAGAATTGATTATTTGATTCTCTATTTTTTTAAGTATTAAAATCTAGTTCATAAATAAAATATGTTTTTGCCTAATTTTGGTAAAAGTTAAATCCCTTTTAATAGAATTACCTTTAAAATAACCAAAAGACAAATTTTATTGAAAAATTTTTTTAAAGAAATTTAGAGCTCATGGTTATTGGACATTTGTTAACTGTCAAGCACAGGGCTAGCACTTTGCCTCCATCATATAACTGAATTTGTGCAATCCTGTGAAGCAGACATTTTTAAATTTGGTTGTTCAAACATCAGGATATATTTTCTAATCATAATGGAAACCATTTCTTAGAGTTTACTATGTGCTAGATAGTGTGCCAGACACATAAATTTGCACTTAATCTCCACTATAGCCCTGAACAGGAGGCTTTATTTTCCCACTTTGCAGCTGAAGACCCTAGGGTTGAGACTGGTTAAGTGAGTTGCCAAGGTCATAGAACTAGTAATTAACAAATCTAAACTTCAGCTTTAGTCTTCTGATCACAACACCAGGATCCACCAAACTCCCTTCAGGTTATCCATTCATTCATAAGTCTGGGTCCAACAGCTAAAATAATTCATTTCAATTTGCTCAGATTTTGGAGTCCTTGATCAAGGGACTATTTACAATGCAGGGTTAAGGGAACAAAAGAGGGATGGTTAAGCACCAAAAGATGACTGTATCAAGTCCAGTAGAAAAACAGAAACGAAAACCATGAGGGTGTGAACAGGAAGAATTCAGTATAATGGATTGATTAACCAGTCATGGAAGACTAAAAGGGCAAAAGAGAACATTTCTAAACAACATTTCTAAACAATTAGATCAAACCACTAAGGGAAGGCCTCTGCCTCCGGGCAGCAGCAGCTACTATAATCCCGCAATAAGAGGCTGAGAAGTTAACAGCTGGTCAGTGAGTCGCTATATGGACTCCACTCCAGGTCCAGGCTTGAGTAAGCAGTCAGGAAGGTCAACTTAAGTTCAGGCTATGCTTTTAGACAGCCCAGTGGGTACCACAAAAACCCAGCATATGCTGTACTGCCATTTGTCCCAGCAATTCCATTCCTGGGCATTTATCTGAAAAAACAAAACCAATAGTTTGAAAGGACCCATGCACCCCAATGTTCTTAGCAGCATTATTAACAATTGTCAAGGTATGGGAGCAACCTAAGTATCCATCAACAGATGAATGGATAAAGAGGATGTAGTATATACATACAACAGAATACTACTCAGCCATTAAAAAGAATAACATCTTGCCATCTGCGACAACATGGATAGACTTGGAAGGTATTATGTTAAGTAAAATAAGTCAGGCAGAGAAAGACAAATCCTGTATGATATTACTTATATGTGGAATCTAAAAAATACAACAAACTAGTGAACATATAAAAGAAACAGAGAAAAAAACTTCTGGCTACCAGTAGGGAGAGGGAAGGAGGAGGGGAAGGTAGGGGTGGGGATTAAGAGGTGCAAACTATTATGTATAAAATAAGCTATAAGGATATACTGTACAACATGGGGAATATGGCAAATATTTTATAACAACTATAAATGGAATGCAGCCTTGAAAATTATGAATCACTACATTGTAAACCTGAAACTTATATAATATTGTATATCAAATATACCTCAATATAAACAAACAAACACTAAACCTGTCATCCACTAAATCCTGCCACTTTGGTACCCACAGAAACAGGGCTACTGGAGCATGATCTTATAGAAACCAGTCAGGATCTATTCCAGTTTCCCTGACCTAGGAAGTGAGTCTCTTTCAAATGCCAGAGAGGAATGGTTCCTAGACAAGAGCAGTTTTATGAGAGAGGGGGAAAAGGCCAGCAGAGTATGCAGGGACCTCCCAGACCCAAGTCATAGATGCACAAAACCTATCCCCAGGGACTTGAGTCCAACAGGCCCAGCTGATAGATTCACCTGAGACTTAGAGCTCAGGACTAGGAAGAGCTTAAAAGTTTATGCCACCCTACACACACATGGGACTATTTGGAAGGAAAAATGTATACTAACAGCAGAGAATAAACAGGTGAAGTATGGCTTAAATCTACTGAGACTCCTAGAAGCAGTGCAGCTGCCCCCCAAAAAGTGTCAATGATTCATTGTTGGGGTCACCAAAAGAGGGATGCAGAGGTAACAGAGGGGAACAACACGGTAGACACAGCTGCTGAATGGGTGGCCCTAAGAGGCCAAACCCACCCAATTGTTTGCCACTCTACACAAAGGAAGAATTAGACAAAGCCTGAAAATGGGGCTTCAACAAAGATCTAGGAGGCCATGTGTTTCTAGTTAATGAACACAGGCAATACTTTCTCCAAAGTGCAGCTTGTCAAGCCATCAGGGAGGCTCATCAGGGAACTCACTACAGAAGGGAAGTTCTGTATAGTTGGTTGGTTGAGGTCATGGTAACTTCTGGCACAAAAATATAATCAGTCGGATAGTTGAGACCTGCTCCATCTGCACAATGAACAACCTCAACGTCAGGCTCCTGAGAGGCCCCCAGATAAGCCCCATCTAGGACATATCCTGAAGCTTAGCTGATTGATTTCACTGTCACACCAAGAGCATTAAACAACTTCAGGTGTCTCTTGGTATTAGAGGATACATTTTCAGGGTGGGTAGAGCATTCCCCAGAGAAGGCAATGGCACCCCACTCCTGTACTCTTGCCTGGAAAATCCCATGGGCGGAGGAGCCTGGTAGGCTGCAGTCCATGGGATTGCTAAGAGTCGGACGCGACTGAGCGACTTCACTTTCACTTTTCACTTTCATGCATTGGAGAAGGAAATGGCAACCCACTCCAGTGTTCTTGCCTGGAGAATCCCAGGGACAGCAGAGCCTGGGGGGCTGCTGTCTCTGGGGTCGCACAGAGTCGGACATGACTGAAGTGACTTAGCAGCAGTAGCAGCAGAGCATTCCCCACTAGAACTGAAACAGCAGGCACAGCAGCTAAAGTATTACTAAGAGAAATAATCCCCAGGTTTGGGCTCCCAGGGCCCCTATAAAGTGATAATGGCCCAGCATTTGTGTCTCAAGTGACAAAAGGGATAACATACCCTCCGCATAAAATGAAACTTGCATTCAGCCTGGACACCCCAATTGTTTGGGAAAAGGAGAGCAATCTATTTAGAACTTGAAACAACCTTAGCAAACTTCTACACTAGGAGACTCAAAAAACACTGGATTAAGTTACTCCCAATTGCCCTGCTCCACATGTAGTTAACCTCAAGGGATAACTCAAAGTGCATTTGAACCCATGTATGGTAGACTCGGGCTTCCCAGGTGGCTCTAGTAGTAAAGAATCCACCTGCCATTGCAGTAGAGATAAGAGACACAGGTTCAATCCCTGGGTCGTGAAGATCCCCTGGAGAAAGGCATGGCAACCCACTCCAGTATTCTTGCCTGGAGAATCCCATGGACAGAGGAGTCTGGCGGGCTACAGTCCATGGGATCGTCAAGAGTCAAACACGAGTAAAGCCACTTAGCATGCACACATGGTAGACTCATTCCCAGCCTGAAAGTAGGGATACCTTAGCCCCTGGAAACAGAACAACTCAAGTATACCCTCCAGCTAGGAGAAACCGTGAGTCCTCACATACGTGGTAACCAGGTGCTGCCTGGACCATGGACCTGGCCCTCCCCCAGTTCTAGCTAGGAGATCAGATGAACCTAAACACCTGGAAAACTGGCAGCCTGCAAGGTCAGCTCACTCCTAAGAGGACCAGTCTCCACTCGGTGATCCTAACCAGCTATCCTGTCCTGAAACTGCAGGATCACTCCGTGGGAACATCACAAGGAGGCCCCTGAGCCCCAACCTGGGCAATAGACTCCCTGACTCCTTGAGTGAACCTCCCTCTGACCCAAAGTGTCTCTTCAAAAAACCATGAAAAGTGTTGCCAGGGATATTTAGCCATGGCAGTGAACCTTGACATCAGGGCACAATTACGCCTACAGACAAAGACTAAGATACCTTCATTTGTAGGAAAAATGGAATGCGTGACCATTATTCTCCTGCTAACATCTGGGCCATGCATCCTAAACTGTCCGGAATCCTCCATCTCCAAGAAGCTAGAGTTTCTTAAACTCCAAATGGCGGTCGCTCAGGGATTCGAACAGTCAGGACACAGTCCTGTGACAACCAAGTACATGTAAAGGCAGCAGGAGAGCTCTGCTCCTCCACTCAGGGTTATGTCGACGCCCCAAACCAGCTAAGCAGTTATAGAAGGCGGACCTGCACCCCTAGTGCCCCTCAAGAGTGAGGAGCCGGAGGAAAAACCGAGGAGGGATTTGCGAGGGCAAACTCCATTAGCAATTCCCGGGAAATTAACATAGAATATTGGTAATAAAATAAAGTCTAACCTTTTCTCCTTTGTGCTTCATCTAGTTTCACCTGCTTGTAGGGGGCTGCGTGCAGAGGCCTTGCACTGGGCATTTCAGATGTGGAGTGTGCGGACAGCTCAGCTTGGGACCGGGTGCAGAAGCGCTGCACTCGACGCTCAGTTCAAGACGGCGGTGGTGGGGGTTGGGGCGTGCGCAGAGACACGGAGCCTGGATCTGCACTCTGGAGCCTGAGCAGCACAGCTGCGGCTGCCTCCTTGAGCTCCACTTTCTTCCTCCCCCTCCCCGCTGACTTGAACCCTATAAAGCAGCCCCACTCATGGCCTGCCTGGATGAATGGGTACTCTACAGCAATAGTCCCCAACCTTTTTGGCACAGACACGGGTGGAAGACAATTTTTCTGCAGATTGAGAGCGGGAGAGGGTGGTTTCAGGAAGATTCAGGTTCATTATATTTCTTGTGCATTTTATTTCTAATCTAATGCCACTACAGATCTGGCAGGAGATACAGGTCCATGGCTCGGAGGTTGGGGACCCCAGCCTCCTCCATTTTTTTGATCAAAAAACAGGTTCCTTTGCTTCTGAACTGAAGTTGGTCTGGTTCTACTGGCTCGAGCAACAGAGGGCAGAAGATCCCTTGCTGGGGACCAACTTGAGAGAGAGTCGGTAACAATGCTGTGCTTAGAGCTAGGGAAACACAAGGAGGAGATAGGGATTATTCATTAGGAAAAACTCCATAGAACTGGACTCAGATCTGTGAGGTAGATGCTACCTACCTGCTGGCCCTGTTCTTCTGGCCCTAAGAGCTCCAGAGCTGAGAGCACGGACACCACAGAGCTAATTCCCACACCTGTGAGAAGAGGTGCCTTAGCAGGTACTGGTTAGGTGAGAGGGCACAGTGAGGCTGACGGTGGGCGTGTGAACAAAAACCTGAAACCTGGAACCAAGGGCCACTGCAGAGTGACAAACTACTGCTCAGAGCACTCTGACAGGAGCAGGAAGCCAACACTGGGAGATGTGCGACCTTTCTTCCCCTTACTCCCCCCAGCTCCATTCAGTGCCCCTTGTTGACTGAACCTAACAGTGAGCCGCTGGCAAGGGAGTGAAGAAATGAGAGGGGTCCTAACCCCAGGATGAAACTGCCGAGCCTAGAAGGATGGGTTTGGAGCAGAGAAATCAGAGCCGAATAATGAGCACAGCCTGCCATCGGCAGCTCATCATTCATGCACACTCTTCCACACATACTTAAACTGCTATACAGCAATAGACTTGCATGCTTCTGCCTAACAGAGTGCAACTATCCTTTGTACAAATGAAGCACCCTTACTTCTCCCAGAGAAGAGAGGCACAAAATCTCAAAATGAAACGTGTCCATTTCAGGATCTTCACTGGTGGTTCAGAAGGCAGAAAGCGTCTGCTTGCAATGCAGGAGACCCGGGTTTGATCCCTGAATCAGGAAGATCCCCTGGAGAAGGAAATGGCAACCCACTCCAGTACTCTTGCCTGGAAAATTGCATGCACTGAGGAGCCTGGTGGCCTACAGTCCGTGGGGTCGCAAAAAGTCAGACATGACTGAGCGACTTCACTTTGCTTTTTCATTCCAGTTCTGTGTAACACTCACAGTATCCGTCTCTGGTTGAGGTGGGTAGCAGCCCTAACTGAACGCTTTGTAACCAAAGATTAATTTTAAAATTTGCCACCAGCACTATACTTATATAAATTATAAGGGAAAGGAAGGAAGAGAAGACATAAGTGTTTATTAAATATATGTGTGTTCAGTCGTGTCTGATTCTTTGTGACCCTATAGACTGTAGCTCACCAGGCTCCTCTGTCCATGAGACTCTCCATGCAAGAACACTAGAGTGGGTTACCATGCCCTTCTCTAGAGGATCTTCCTGACTCAGGGACCGAACCCATGTCTCCTGAGTTTCCTGCATTGCAGGCAGATTCTTTACCCACTGAGCCACCTGGGAAGACCATTTATTAAGTATAAATGTGTTCAAACAAAGTCACTTATATGTGGAATCTAAAATTTGACACAAATGAACCTATCTATGCAGAAAGAACAGACTCAGAGACATAGAAAACAGATGTGTGGTTGCTGAGGGGGATGTATTGGGAGGTTGGGGTTAGCAGATGCAAAACCAATTTATATAGAATGGATAAACAGCAAGGTCCTAATGTGTAGCACAGGGAACTATATTCAACATCCTGTGATAAACCATAATGGAAAAGAATATTAAAAAGAATGCATACATGTATATAACTGTAATCGTTTTGCTGTATGGCAGAAATTAACACTACAATGTAAATGTATACTTCAATTTTTAAAAAGTACACCTTTGCAAACATGTAAAGAAAAAAAAAACCCATGCAGAGTGGTGACAGTCCTTGTTTCTGTAGCTGATCACCGGGCAGGGTTGAAATTTATAACTTCCTTCCCCTGTTACTCATTCTGTGCTTCCTTCCTTTGCTCTCAGCCAGCACATCAACATGTGTGTTTTCTTTACCTGCTATAATGACCTCAGCTTTCATTTCTACAGGGTCTGAATCTTCAGTGGTTCTGCCCATCTTTCCATTAAGTATTACTATTGGACATGGAAGTACTAAGAGGTGCCCCAAGCATCCCCTAGGTTCCAGACATGGTCCTCTGTGTCCACATTGTGTGGCAGGCATCCAGCTTCTCCTTGGTAATCAGAACCTGCCTCCCCAACACAGAGTCAGTCAGTTCAATCGCTCAGTCGTGTCTGACTCTTTGTGACCCCATGGACTGCAGCACACCAGGTTTTCCTGTCCATCACCAACTTCCGGAGCATACTCAAACTCATGTCCATTGAGTTGGTGATGCCATCCAACCATTTCATCTTCTGTCCTCCCCTTCTCCTCCTGCCTTCAATCATTCCCAGCATCAGGGTCTTTTCAAATGAGTCAGTTCTTTGCATCAGGTGCTCAAAGTATTGGAATTTCAGCTTAAACATCAGACCTTCCAATGAATATTCAGGACTGATTTCCTTTAGGATGGACTGGTTGGATCTCCTTGCTGTCCAAGGGACTCTCAAGAGTTTTCTCCAACACCACAGTTCAAAAGGATCAATTCTTTGGCACTCAGCTTTCTTTAGAGTCCAACTCTCACATCCATATGTGACTACTGGAAAAACCATAGCTTTGACTAGATGGACCTTTGTTGGCAAAGTAATGTCTCTTTAGCTTTTTAATATGATTTTTAATATGCTATCTAGTTTGGTCATAACTTTTCTTCCAAGGAGCAAGCATCTTTTAATTTCAACGTGGAGAGTAATTCTCTTTTTACCTTTTAGTTTGGTGACCCAATGAGCTCATGATGGTTCACTTCAATGGAATGTGCTGTGTCCTCTCATGGAATCATTCTTCCCACTTGGGTACTCAGAGCCCCCAAAACATCCAAACAAAGTTCTTTAAATAAGTGCTTCCAACCCTTGATACCTGGACCTGATATTTTACCTATGTGTGAAAACAGAAATATGTATTGGTTGTTAATTCAAACAAAGTATATCCTGCATCCTGTTAAAAAAAAAAAAAAAAAAAAAACCTCCAAACTTTCATGGTGTTATCTCCTGCTTGGTGCCACAGATAGGTCTGCAGTAGGCTATTCCACTCTACCATCTACCTGGCCTGCTGCTTCTTACGAGGTAGGAATGGTATAGACAGATCCCATGGACAAGGACCTCTTGCCTCACTTCTTTTGTGGTAAAATGTGTTCCTTGATGAGAAGAAATGTTGTGGGGGAATGATGATGGTGCATAATGTATTTTACCAGTTCATGGAATCAAAATGATTTAGTATCAGCCAAACTGTGCAACAGCTTCAAGGCATTACCACCCCTGGACCTGAAAGGGAATGGGGCAGAAATTGTACCTCTGAGCCCAGTGAGAGCTAGAGATTTGGAGGAGGCACTTTCCTCCCATCCAGCCAGAAGAAGCTGTGGCCATAGAGGGACACAGCTATCGCCGGAGGCATGGCGCTGAAGCAGAGAGGAATCTGCAAAGAGGTGCTCCTGGCTCACCTCCTGCTGCCCTTTGATCTCTAGCCAATGTCTGTCTCCCTTTGTCTGAACTGCCCATGTTTTCCTTTGAATCCAAAGGGAACCAGAGACTTCCCTGGTGGTCCAGTGGTTAATGATCTGCCTGCCAATACAGGGGACATGGGTTTGATCCTTGGTCTGGGAAGACACCACATGCAACTCAGCCCATGCATCGCAACTACTGGGCTCGCTCGCCCTAGAGCCCTTGTTCCACCACAAGAGAAGGCACCACAATGAGTAGCTCCGCACCGCAGCTAGAGAGTAGTCCCCACTCACCACGACTAGAGAGGCCCGCACAGCAGTGAAGATCCAGTGCGGTCAAAAAGAAGAAAAGTGGGGGAGCAGGAAGCAAAAGGGCTGCCGTGATGCTTCCCATAGGGGTTAGGCTCCCCCAGCCCAGAGCGGGCTTGCAGTGAGGAGGGGTGGTAGGGAGGGAGTAATCAATCCACAGAAAGAATAATTCAGGCAGAAGAAATCTGGAAGGACTCTCTCATACCCTTGAAGTCCTAGATGGGAAACTGAAAGGTTTAGGATCCCAATTCTCATGCTCATTGCTTCTTTGGGTCGTAGTAGATTGGCAGAGGGTGACATGAATGTAAAGTCTGGCACAAAGAGCTTAAAAATTGGTGGTTATTAATAATAAAACTACAAGGAAGGAAGAGGGAGAAAGTTTATCCAAAGAAGGTAGAATAATGATGACATGAAATAACGCTGAAGTTCTAAAAGCCAGGTTCTCCCTGTCTTCTTTGTCTTGGAATCTGGGTGCCAAGCCTGGGCCTGGCAATGAACAATCACTCAAGGCTGATAAATGAATAAAAGTGACATGGAAACAATTCTAACGAAGGAGAGGCTCAGAGGTCTGGAGCAGGTGGCCACACACAGGATGGAGTTAACAAACCAGCCAAACTTGAAGTTTGTGTTTTTTAATTAATTAAATAATTTTTGGCTGTGTCAGATTTTAGTCACGGTATGCAGGATCTTCATTTTGCTGCACAGGCTCCATGGTGTGTGGGATCTAGGGCTCGTGGGCTCAGTAGTTGTGGCTCATGTGCTTAGCTGCCCTGCAGCACGTGGAATATTAATTCACCAACCAGGGATCGAACCCCCATGCCCTGCATTGGAAACAGATTCTTAACCACTGGACCACCACCAGGGAGGTCCCCAAACTTGAAGTTTTAACCTAAGGATGCACACATTATCTCACTCACATCTTTGGGATATGGGGGGAATAGAATTACAGCTTAATATTGTTAGAGAAGACTGAGACTATTCAAAGCAAAACAGTGGAGGAAGGGGATGGACAGAGAAATCTAAATATACCTCTATCTGTGAGTGAGTACCCAGGTGAGGAAGCCAGGCAAAAGCATGAGAGGGCTGTGTGGGAGCACCCTTGGGGCCATTGGCTTGAGGAGGCTATGAACTGAGATCACTTTCATAATAATTAACATTTATTAAATGCTTATTGCAAGCCAGGTACTTTTTGTAAATCATCATTTTTGAGGGCCCAACATCAATCTCATAAGGTTAGTACTATCATACGTATTTTGCAGAATTGGAAATCAAGACTCAGAGAGGTTAAGTAACTTATGTATGGTAACACAGCTAACATGGTAGAGACAAGATCTGAACCTGAGTCTTATGAATTTGAATTTATGCCCTTAGTTACTTCTTGTGGTAGCCGGCTTCCAAGATGGCCCTTCACTGATCTTGGCCTGTTGGTATTCATGCCCTGTGTGGGCCGTTTCCCCACTGTTGGTGGGACCAGTAGAATACAGCAGAAGTGGTGCTATGGGACCTCCAAATCTAGGTTATGAAAGACATTGTGGTTTCCGATTCTGTCCCTTAGATCATTTTCTCTGGGGAGGTTGCAGCCATGTGGTGAGAAAAGGCAGGCCCGGCTGGTGAGGAACTGAGGCTTCCAGCCAACAACTAGCAAGGATCTAAGACCTCCTGCTAAACCACATGAGTGGGCTTGAATGTGGATCTTTCAGCCCAGTCAAGCCTTCAGATGACTGCAGTCCCTGCTGACATTCTGCTTGTAACCTCATGAGATAGTGTAAGTCAAAACTATCCAGCAAAACCACTTCCAAATTCTGACCCACAGAAACTGTCAGCTAATACATGTTTTCAGCCACAATGTTTTCAGGTAATTTAAGCAATATAATATTACAGCAACAATGCAAGCAAGGAATCCTAATGTCTTTCTCAAATTTCTAATGTTTCTCATCTGAGCCTTGATACATGAGTAAGATCTCACTTGGAAAGCGGGCAAAAAACATAGCATGTGCAAAAATCAGTACAATGCAGCAGTTGAGAACTTTTCAACAGTATGGTTTAGTTATGAAAAGAATATGTTTAGGAACAGAAAGAAGTGGTGGGTAGCCTGTCAGGGGTAGATTATGAGGCTATTGTTTATATACACTGCAAGATGCTTGCATTCTATCCTGTAGGTAATAAGGAACGCCCGTAACAGTAATGGACCCAGGCAGTGAGGAGGGGAGATTTTTAAAATAATGTAAGGAAAACAAATACTGAATATTTATTGGCAGGACTGATGCTGAGGTTGAAGCTCCAATACTTTGGCCACCTGATGCGAAGAGCTGACTCATTTGAAAAGACCCTGATGCTGGGAAAGATTGAGGGCAGGAGGAGAAGGGGACAACAGAGGATGAGATGGTTCAATGGCATCACTGATTCGATGGACATGAGTTTGAGCAAGCTCCAGGAGTTGGTGATGGACAGAGAAGCCTGGGGTGCTGCAATCCATGGGGCTGCAGAGTAGGAATGACTAGTGAACTGAACTGAAGGAAAACAAATGGCCCAATTTTTAAAATAGCAAAAGATTTGAAGATACTTTACTAAAGAGAATATAGGTACAGTATGGCAAGCAAATATGCTCATTTCATGTCCAACTATTTGTAATCCCTGTAGCCTGCCAGGTTCCTCTGTCCATGGGATTCTCCATGCAAGAACACTGGAGTGGGTAGCCATTCCCTTCTCCAGGGGATCTTCTCGATCCAGGGATCAAAGTGCATTACAAGTGGATTCTTTACCATCTGAGCCACCAGGGAAGTCCCTATCATTCCAGTATACATCTGTATAATCAATATGGGGTTTTCTGTATATGCCCATGTAAGTTTGAATTGGAATGGTTTCTGACAGCATTCATTTATCACTGTAGGCCAACCATTATGAATGCAAAGGATTTTTTTTTTATCAAATCACATCCAACAGTTTATGCATCTTCCATAATTCTTGAATTTTGACTACTCTCAAATAGAAAAATTTCTTTATCACATACCACAAACCCCTTTCATGATGCTACATTTGAGAAAAAGTAGAAACACTTGAAACTTGATGCTCAGTCCACATTTCTCCTCCAAGTTAAAAAAAATATTGATGTGAGACCACAGGGCTGAACACGAGTCTTACTGGGCTAGTCCTAGTGGGAGACAGTGAGAGCTGAACTGGACAGAAATGTGGCTGTGGACAATACATAAAATAGAATTGGCAAAAAAAAAAAAAAAAACGCCCTGTGGGTTCAGCAGAGGGTGTGTGTATGAGAGAGAGAGACAGACAGACAGACAGAGACAGAGAGACAGATTGGAAGGAGAGAGCGAAATCGTCCTGGGACAAGGGACACTGATTTTTTGGTTCTTTTATTCTTAAGAAAGATACCAGACAAGACCTGGAATCAACACATAGGAAAAATCTAAAAGAAAAAACTTTAAGAAAAAAATGGGATTTCCCCCACCTCTTTTCTGCACAGAGGAAAGTTTAAGCTCTCCTCACCGAGTTTTCAAGCTTAAGACTTTTTCTTCCAGGGTGTTGAGATCTGTGGGCCCAGTACAGAAAGCTCCTGGTTTAATTGAGGCTTCTGCTCCCCCAGGGCTGGGGCTCCCAGGAGGATAAGGAATTTCAGGAAAGCTCTAAATGTGAGGTAGCCTCTCTACAGAAACCATCCTCCAATGGAGGGGTAGCAGGAGGCTCCCCTCAGGGCTCTTTGAGCAGCTCCAGTGTCTGAGGTCTATGGGTGGGCTAAGCAGTCTCTCATCAGGGACTCCGAGGAGAGTGATCCCCTGTCCATCACCTGCAGAACTTTGTTCCTGCACTTCAGAACCTCCTCCTGTTATTTGAAGGATTTTCTGCCTTCTCAAGTTCCTTTGTCAACAGCTCCAGGAAGGAGCCCCGGCTGCTGGGGCAGAAATGAATGCAAGCTCACACTCTACTTGTGACTGCTTAATCATTGCCTTGATCACCACTCCTGCACTGCCTTTGTTTGGAACAGTAACATGTGGGAAAACTTCCCTTTCTAGGTTGAAATTAACAGCAAGGCAGAGAGAGGCCATTGATGAGCAGAACCTCAAAACTCACATGGAGAAAGAACTCTGCTTGAGCGTGTGTGAGTGAACCATAGAGGAATCAGATAAAGTGATAGCAATTATCATCCTGCGGTCAAGACACTTCTATAATATTTGACAGCTCCCTATATACCCTGCCCTCCCTTGGACTCAAGAGACAGACTACCAAGACAGGCAGCTCAAAAGAAACTGAAGCTTAAAAAAAAAAATAC
Organism: Bubalus kerabau; assembly: GCF_029407905.1. NCBI lineage: Eukaryota > Metazoa > Chordata > Mammalia > Artiodactyla > Bovidae > Bubalus > Bubalus kerabau. Next base: position 39,725,001 of record NC_073638.1, read on the forward strand.
TTTGTGTTCAACAGAGGTGATAGTGCAGAGGTAAGACATGGGAGGGAGGCAGGGGTACTTTCTTTTACTTCTTCCCCTTTTGCTTTTTAAGTAGCATTTATCACTCTCTGCTTTTATCTTGTCCGCGTATTGGAATTTACTATTATCTGTCTCCTCTTCTAACTCGAAAACTCCATGGGAGCCTGGCTATTTTCAGTCTCTTTATCGTTGCATCTTCAGGTCCTTGAACAGAAATAAGTAGGCTTTAAATAAATATTTGCTGAATAATAAATGAAGATGTCCCCAAAGGTGGGCTCTCAGGAAGGTGAGCTTGTGATGGTTTTCAGCCCCAGCCTGACCACATGGCTGGAATGTATTCATGTCACTTGTCATCCCAGTTAGAGGCTCACTTGGGGAAACAAGCATCACTTAGAGGTGCAGCCATCTCTGTGGGGTAGGAGGGGGAGGGGTGGTTAATGGAAGTTCTTATCTTCCCCTGTGCCCAGTGTGGGTGCTTTCCCAAGGATAGGGAGCTAAGATCCCTGGCACTGAAAAGATGGGTCTGAAGGGCAGGAGGGCATTTGGGAGTAGCATAGCCTTGATGAATCCATGCAGCCCTATGTTTAGGACAGTGAGGAAAGCTCTAGAAGTTAGAGAGGGAGGAGGAAGAGTGTCTGGACTGCTGTATTTACAAAGTTTCCAGATAGCTGGGCTTGTACCTCTGAAAGAAAATAAATTTTTTTCCTCCTTCATCTCCAAGAGATTCTGAAACACAGGAGGAAACAATCTCACAGGAAACAGCAGAAATAAACAAAGAAACCACCCCAGGCTCCCCAGAGCCTGGAACGTGGGTCAGACCTAGCTGCTTTATCCATTCACTTATACATTCATTTAAGCGGTGTTTATTGAGCACAAATTTGAGCTAGAAATCATGCCATAGTGTCCTCAGGAGTTTCTGACCTGTAGACTCCAGAAACTTTTGTGATCTATTGAGTAAAACAATGTTTTCTAAGGAAATGATGTTCTGATAGCTGAATATCATATTCAAATTACTGTATGGAATATAAGCCATTTTAATTATTTATTTTTAAATTTTTGTTTCTTTTTTAACATTTTGGTTGTACTGGGTCTGCATTGCTGTGTGCGGGCTTTCTCTAGCTGTGGCAAGTGTGAGCTACTCTTCCCTGGGGGCTGCTCGTTGTGGTGGCTTCTCTTGCTGCAAAGCGGGGGCTCCAGGGGGACAGGCTTCAGCAATCGCAGCACGTGGGCTCAGCAGTTGAGGCGCACGGGTTTAGTTACTCTGCAGCATGCGGAAACTTCCCGGCCCAGGGGGGATGTCCCCACACCATTTTTAAGTTGAGATTTGTCTGCATTGCCTTACACCATTCATGAATTCTTCCCAGGCTGATGGTAGGCTCCTTGAAGACAGGCCTGGGTCTAACCATTGGGGTAAATATTGCTCACCTGGGCTTAATTCTGCTGCTTTGGCTGTTGCTTTGTTGTTTGCTTATTTCTACGGTTTCTTGTGAGATTGTTTCCTTGTACGTTTTATAATCTTGAATTGTAGGCTAATATTTGAGGGTGTTTAACAGTGGGATTTCTGTGTAGTGTGGGTTGTAACTCTGTCTACAAAGCGGTTTTTGCATTTGCTTCTGCCAGCCTTGTCACCAGCTCAGGGTGTTTTTCATGTGAGGGACTCCTCTGCCCCTCAGCTAGTGTAAATGTGAACTTGTGAAATTTGAATAACCCCTATGGGTAAAACCTTTTAGTTATAGTTGGCTTCTCAGAAGGGAATTTTTTTTTTTTTCTTACCCAGAGCCCTTTACTGGTGAGCAGACTTTCCCAGAAGATGCCTGTAAAAGTTATTTGCTTTAGGCAAGGGTCTCAGTTTAAGGCCTTGTTCTTGTCCCCAAATGGGCAGTAAAACTCAAGCTGGACAACTCTGCCTCCAAGGACAGCCAGAGCATCAGATATTACCTGAAACTGTTTTTCAGCTTCCACTCCATTTCTGGACCCTGAGCATTTCCTTCCTTTATCTTTTCCTTTTGCAAAAGTGTATTGCAGAAATAGGTATCTATATGGATCCTATGACTGTCCTCCAATGGTTCATAATTCACAACAGACATGTTTCAACAACCAATCAATAGATTTTTCAAAACGTGCTATTGTAAGTCTCCATGTAGGACAAAACGAGGGAGAAATACTGTGAACCACTGACGTTCAGGCAATCTCACATGTGTTGTCTTATTCAAGTCTCATAACAATCTTGTGAGATCATTATGATCCCCATTTTACACATGAGGAAGCTCTGGCTCCAGATGACGTGGCTTGCTCAAAATCATATCTCTAGTCAATAAGAGGACTGGCATTATACTCATGTCTGTCTGACTCCAAAACCTGTGCTCTCCCACTCTGCTATGCTGAGGGTTATCACAGAGCCAGAGAGAAGACATAACCAGCAAAAGGCTCAATACACTACAAAAGTAGAAAAATAAAATGATAAAAACTACACTGCAAGAGATATTACTAGGCTGCAAGGACATGAGTGTTGCTGGTGAATAAACCAGGGGGCTATGGCTTTAGTGAACTTTAGGGGCATAGTGAACTGGGAGGAGAGACTTGACATGGGCCTTGATGATACTAACTCAGTGGAGAAGGAGAGAAGCACGTTCCTGATGAAAGTGGGAGCTTAAGAGACACGACAGTGAGAAAGCACGTGCCTGCTGGGATCTCCATGAGTAGATGGGACGTGGTTATATAGAAGTATGGCTGGGAGATAAAATGGGAGAAATCTGAGGCAAGTATGGAGGAACTTGACCGCCAATGGATGAGGACTATATTGAGTAGGTAATAAAGAGCCTTTGGAGGCTTTTTTTAGCTGGGAAAGATGTAGCCAGGACAGTGATTCGAGAATATGTAAATGAAAGTTATATACGAGATTGGTGGGGAGAGAATGAAGCAAAGGGGAGAAACTAGTGAGCCTGGGATAAGGTGGGAGCAATGAAAAGGAAATGGAAAGGATAGATAGACGTTTCTCCTGAAATGTCCTGAGAATGTCAGGGGAAATCTCCTACTCTCCTACTTCAGTTAGTATGTATTCAGCGAGCAGTAGTTTTATTTTAGTTCAATGCCTTCAAGGCCAAAACGTTTGTTCAGGTTTCTCATAAGGTGCTACGAAAAAACCCGAAGGAACGTTTTGGCCAACTCAATAGTTTCCCCAAGTTTGCAGTTAGTGGCAGAGCCAACAGCCTCTTGGATTCATATTCCTTAGCTCTTTCCACATAACCAAAGAAATCACCTACAATTCTCAGGTAAAGTGGTCATAGGGGTGTTCAAGCCTTGACTGTAGATTGGCTGAGTTGATGAGAAACCTGGATATAAGGAATTAATAGCAGCTCTGAAATCTCCCTATAGCCTCCCGACATGACCAACATTGGCCTGCTTGTCTAATTTCTTGGGATGCTCAGCAAAGGCAATCCTCATACAATGCTCCATATTTCTCTCATAGCATTTTCATATTCTACCAGAATTTCAAATTTTGGGGCACTGATCCTTGTTATTCTTTTCATACCCAAGCCAAGGAACAAAGCTATGCTGTCTACTTGTTTTGCTTATTATTAGTTGTTCTATTATAGGCTTCCCAGATGGCTCAGTGGTAAAGATTCTTCCTATAAGTCTAGGTGGCTGATTCTATTAGTTAATACTTTAGGTGATAATATAGATTTCCCTCCAAAAAATAAACAAAACCAAAATATCTTTCTGGGTATATTAATATAAAGTTTTGTAACTTTGGACCACACCCTCTCTCCTCATACTTTCAATAGATGAATAGCCTGTCCTTGTCAGGATGAATGGAGAACGTTTACCTTTGTCAACATTTATTGGTGCAGTACTATATGCTGCCGTTTCTTTAATAAGACAGTAAATCTTTAGCAGAGTTTATAGGCTGTCTTTCATCCAAAGACCTCAAAGTAACTTTGCTAACACTGTGTCATTATTAATCATCCAACTTGCCCAAGGAGGCAAGCGATGATTGTTTCGGAGGAGAAACTGAGGTTTTAAGGAGGTTCTATGACTTCTTGGGGTCATGAACAGGTTCAGAAAGAGCTGGGCACACTGCCCACATTCCTATCTTCAGGCCAGGACCCAGCCCTCCCCCAGCACTCTCTAAACATTTCCTTTTGATAGAAAATGCAATTGGCTACCTTGATCTATTAAGCAGAAATGAACTCTAGACCCTCCCTCAATAGCTTGAGGAAACTAAAGTTTATTTTTGAAGTGACTTCAAGTCATAAAATGTTTGATTCACTATATTAAATAGTAATATTAAAATAGGTAAACAGCTTTGTAGTCATAATGATAGCTTGGGTTTAAATGGTGCCTGTCCACATTGCACCATTTGAAAAGCCCTGCAGTTCACAGGCTTCTGAAGACTGTTTGTCATTTTGGTTGCCCCGTCTTTTTGACTTCAAGCATCCTTTTCTTTCTCACAAGTCTTTCCTCTACCTGCCACCTTCCTTCATACACACCCTTTCCTTTTATTGAGTCATATCTTCCTATGCATCAGGCAATCTCAAGATAAGAGAATTGCCTTGCTTTAGCTAGATATGAAGAAAGACTTCAGGTTCTCTGGAATAGGCTGTGACTTCCCACTCCATGGGATTCTCCATGAGGCTTTCATAGGGATGAGTATAGATCCAATCTTGCTTGGAGATAAAGGATCAAACTTACAAAGAATGTTTAGAATCATCAAACATTCAAATGGTCCTCTAAATATCCCAATCCCCCTTATGTTGAGATTGGCGTTTTGTAACTAGTCAGATCAATGGAAGAAAAGACAATTGAGAATGGAATTTTTCTTCCACCTCTCAAACTGCTGAGTGACTTTGGAGGCCATGCCCTCCAGGTGGTACCCTACAAGGCAGAGGATGGCTGCCCAACAACTTCAGGCTTTATGTGAGCAGGGGACAAACTTTTGTCAGGTTAAACCACTGAGATTTCAATCAGTTGTTGTCAGTTATCCTGACCAGCACCTGGAGTAGAATATCACCATAATAAAGACATTTAAGGTGTGCGGCATTAGCAGTCAAGCTGGAGGGATGGCAACCCATGGTATGCAGTGGCAAAAAGCTGAGTAAAGCTGGGCCAACAATAACTTGGAAAGCAGACCGTGAGCTGACTGAATTTGTAAGTCAAAGGCAGGAGTCCACAAACTTTTCTGTAAAGAGCTAGATAATAATCTTTTCCATTTTACGGACCATATAGTTTCTTTTGCAGCTACTCAAGTCTACCGCTGTAGCACGAAAATCACCACCCTAGACAATATGTAAATGAATGAAGCATAGTTATGCTCCAATAAAACTTGCCATTGGCTGCATTTGACAAGACACTTCAATAAAGAGATGAGTTCCAGGAAAGGGGAACCCGCCTACGCTGTTGGTGGAAATTTAAGTTGGTGTAGCCACTATGGAAAACAGCATGGAGTTTCCTCAGAAAACTAAAAATAGAATTACTGTATAATCCAGCAATCCCACTCCTGGGCATATACCCAGACAAAACTATAACACAAACAGATACATGCCCGCTACGCTCACAGCAGCACTCTTCACAACAGCCAAGACGTGGAAACAACGTGAATGTCCATCAACAGATGAATGGATACAGATGTGGTACCTACACACACACACACACTGGAATACTGCTCAGCCATAAAAAGAACAAAAGAATGCCATTTGCACCAACATGGATATAACTAAAGATTATCATACTAAGCGAAGTCAGAAAAAGACAAATACCAAATGATATCACTTATATGTGGAATCTAAAATATGGCACAAATGAACCTATCTACAAATAGGCTCACAGACACTGAGATCAAACTTGTGTTTGCAATGGGGAGGTTAGGGCGAGGGATGGACTGGAAATTTGAGACTGGTAGATGCAAACTCTTCCATGTAGAATGGATAAACAAAAAGGTCCTACTGTATAGCACAGAGAACTATATCCAGTCTCCTAGGATAAACTATAATAGAAAAGAATATTTAAAGAAGAATGTAATATGTGTAAACTGAGTCACTTTGCAGTACAGCAGAGATTGGTACAACATTTAAATCAACTATACTTCAATTTTTTAAAAAGTGAGAGTGAGAAAAGTTCCAGAGCTATTGGGTGATTTGCAGACAGGAATTAAAGGGAGAAGTTAGAAATTTGGGTTCCCAATCTTCCATTAACTATAAGTGGGCTAAGACTGCTGTGAAACTGCCAAAGCCCGTTCAGATGTGGAGGAGGGGGATAGATGCATGAGGAGTGACCTCCTAGAGAACTGAGCAGGAATGGGGGTGGGAGGTTAACATTTGAATAAAGGCATTACCAAAGTGCAAGGAGATCCAACCAGTCCATTCTGAAGGAGATCAGCCCTGGGATTTCTTTGGAAGGAATGATGCTAAAGCTGAAACTCCAGTACTTTGGCCACCTCATGCGAAGAGTTGACTCATTGGAAAAGACTCTGATGCTGGGAGGGATTGGGGGCAAGAGGAGAAGGGGACAACAGAGGATGAGATGGCTGGATGGCATCACTGACTCGATGGACGTGAGTCTGAGTGAACTCCGGGAGTTGGTGATGGACAGAGAGGCCTGGCGTGCTGCGATTCATGGGGTCTCAAAGAGTCGGACACGACTGAGCGACTGATCTGATCTGATTAACAAAGTGAAAGACAAGTCAATTAGATCATAGGAGAACAGAATTACAAGCAAGTGCAAAGGCCCTGAGGCAAGAGTATGCCTCATATTTTCAAGAAACCTCAAGCATGGCTTAGGAAATAACATTGAACTATTAAAGTAAAGGGGTACCAGGCATAAAGAAGGGGTATGATACATGCAACTAACCCTCAAATGGTTCAGAAAAAAATACATACAAAGGACATATGTGTATACACATATACAGAGGTTGTGTATGTACATGAGTGCATTGGTATATATATAGATGTATGTTGCTGCTGCTGCTAAGTCACTTCAGTCGTGTCCGACTCTGTGCAATCCCATAGACGGCAGCCCACCAGGCTCCCCCATCCCTGGGATTCTCCAGGCAAGAACACTGGAGTGGGTTGCCATTTCCTTCTCAAATGCATGAAAGTGAAAAGGGAAAGTGAAGTCGCTCAATCGTGTCGGACTCCTAGCGACCCCATGGACTGCAGCCCACCAGGCCCCTCCGTCCATGGGATTTTCCAGGCAAGAGTACTGGAGTGGGGTGCCATTGCCTTCTCTGATATAGGTGTATATGTGTGTGTATATATATGTGTGTGTGTGTATATATGTGTGTATATATATATATCATATGTGTGTGTGTATATATATCATATATGAACAAATATGGCAAAATATTAACAATCAGTGATTCTGGATAAAGAGTATACAAGGGTTATATGTTTCATTCTCGAAATATCTCTGTGAAATTTGAAATTACTTCCAAAAAAAGTTTTATAAAACATTTGACATCCAAAGTCAAGTTTACTTGAAAAAGAAGGTTAAGCTAGTTAAGCTTTCAAAGGAAGAAGTGGAACTATTTCTACCCCCAAAGGGTGTCATAACTTTCATAGGAAAGGAAGGAGGATTCTGAGGAGGGCAGCATGTAACACTTGCCTGCATCTGAGACTGGCGATCACGAGTCCTGGAGCAAGCACAGAGTGGTCAGTAGGTGCTCCCTAAATCTTTCTACCACATGGATGTCCTCCTTGTCTCCTCCTCTGCTTGAGCACTTAGCTTCTTTTCCAAACAGAAGCTGATTAGCATTCTTTTCCCTTTCCACTGGACCCCAGAGTCTCAGAATCATCTCAACCACTTGATATCACTACTTCTCAAACTTGGCTGCTTGGTAGAATTGCCTGAAAAACTTGAAAAGTGACTGGTGTTTGGGTCCTATCTTCAGAGATTTTGATGCTTTGGGTATTGTGCATCTGTGCGTGTGTTAAGGGGGAAGGGTGGGATGAGCATTAGGATTTTTTTAAAAAAAACACTACATTGATTCTCCCGTGCAACCAATTTGGAGAACCCACTGATGTACACCGAGTTGCCGCTTGCTCTGAGCTGAGCTCAGAGCTCGGTGGGGTCTCAGGTATTCAGTGAGCTCTCTAGCCTCCTTCTTTGGCTGCAGTGAACACCTCTTCTCCGTTGATGGCTTTGCAATCCTCATCTGGGAAGCAGGACTTCAGGATGCTTGGAAGCGTCCATCTTGGAAGGCCTTCTGCTGCTGCTGCTAAGTCGCTTCAGTCACGTCCAACTCTGTGTGTGACCTCAGAGACGGCAGCCCACCAGGCTCCCCCGTCCCTGGGATTCTCCAGGCAAGAACACTGGAGTGGGTTGCCATTTCCTTCCCCAATGCACAAAAGTGAAAAGTGAAAAGTGAAACTGAAATTGCTCAGTTGTGTCCGACTCTTCGCGACCCCATGGACTGCAGCCTACCAGGCTCCTCCGTCCGTGGGATTTTCCAGGCAAGAGTACTGGAGTGGGTTGCCATTGCCTTCTCCATTGGAGGGCCTTGGGCATCACCAAAGACATCCGTTAGTTCCAGAGTTTCTGCAGCCAAGCTCAGCATTAGCAGGGTGGATGGGGCTTTGAGGTCATTACTGGGAGAAGGCTGCCTTCTGCAAGAGTGATCAAGGGGGAGAGCCCCGAGGGTGCTTTCAGAAGCTTTTCTTTCAATTCACACCCCTGTTCTACCCTGAAAGCCTCTAACAGCCCAGAAAATCCAAGGGCAGCACATAACACTCGCCTGTGTCTGAGACTGGCGATCACAAGTCTTGGAGCAAGCACAGAGTGGTCAGCAGATGGTCCCTAAATCTTTCTAGCACATGGATATCCTTCTTGTCTCCTGTCCTCTTGAAGGCACCCACCTTCTACATTCTTTTTAAGTCATTTTCAGGACTTCCCTAGTGGTCCAGTGGTTAAGACTTTGCCTTCCAGTTAAGGAGGGGCAGGTTCAAACCCTGGTGGGGGAGCTGAGATCCTACCTGCCTTGCGGCCAAAAACCAAGCAAAGAAATGTAACCAAACTGAAGCAGAACTGTAACAAATTCAATAAAGACCTTAAAAATGGTCCACACTAAAAAAAAAATTAAAAAAAAAATCATTTTCAACAGCCTTGGAATGCCAGTTCCAAACAGCCTCTGGCATCGCGGTAGGCATCTCATAGGCACTTTTCATCTCTAATCACCTCTGCTCACCTATTAAAAGATACACTTTCAAAGCGATAGGAGTAAGTTACTCATTCAAATGCTGTTAACAAATAACAGGATTTAAGGGTGTAATAGGTAGTTACTCAGCTTTGAAAATTTGCCCTGAAGAGTTAAAATTTCTGCCTCATTGACAAGGGTGGGGGGCGGGAAGGTCCTCGTGGGAGGAATTTTCAGCCCCTGGAATTTTCTGTCTGATCTCTCTCCCCTGCATCTGAGCTGGAACGCGAGATCCAGCAGGAGATTGCAGGAGAGGGAGGGCTGGGGACAGTTTTGGTACCTGCAGGTGTTCAGCGGCTGCACCAGCCAGGGCTACTCCCCCACCCCACGCCAACAGACACCCGCCAGGACTTGCCAGAGCCCATGTCAGGGGAGCCGGCTTGTAAATTACTCTCTGGCTCATCCTTCCAGGTTGGACAGGATCACAGGCAGGCGGAGTGTAGAGGTGCTGCAGCCCAGGCTTCAGGTGGAGGGCTTCTTGGAAGAAATCCATCCAGGAAAGACTGACAGTGCAGTGAGACATGCCCCAGCCTCCCAGTCAACTCAGCAGAGCTTCCTCCTCATCACCACCACCTCCAAAGCAGCCGGGAGCCAAAAGCTGGGGTATTGCACCCCCTCCTACCTCTGTTGTAAAGATTGCTTTTTCTTTTAATAAATGATTCCTGAAGTCCTGCACGGTGAGAATGTGACACTGAGTCCTTCCCTATGAGACATCCTGCTGTGGGGACAATGCCTCCAGGGAGACTGCAGAGTCTGGTTCCTCGAGTTAAGTGCCCGGTAAGTGCCAATTCTCTCCTGGGGTTTAAGAAAATCTTCAGGCCCCAGGGTTGTATTAAGAGGTAAAGTGTGAGGCCTAAAGTGAGGTCAGTAATAAGGAGCAAGAACGGTAAGGGGGTCAAGTCTCCACCTTAAGGGACTTCATCTGAGTTGGTTAATCACTGAGAATTCCCAGGTTTGGCTAGTCTGTGTACAGGTTCAAGTTTAAAAGAGTACTCGTGGTACAGAAATTCAGAAAATATTTCTTGTACACATTGAAACTGAAGTGAAAGTGAAAGTTGCTCAGTCATATCAGACTCTTTTTGACCCCATGGACTTAGTCCATGGAATTCTCTAGGCCAGAATACTGGAGTGGGTAGCCTTTCCCTTCTCCAGGGGATCTTCCCAACCTAGGGATCGAACCCAGGTCTCCCACATTGCACTTAACCAGCTGAGCCACAAGGGAAGCCCCCGATGCTATACTGGGGGCTATATAGCTATTGCTATACTTAAAACAGATAACCAACAAGAACTTAAAGAGTCGGACAGGACTAAGCAAAAAAGCCACAACACAATTTCTCTGGGTTTCCCTGGTGGCTCAGGCAGTAAAGAATCTGCCTGCAATGTGGGAAATCTGGGTTTGATCCCTGGGTGGGGAAGATCCCCTGGAGAAGGGAATGGCTACCCACTCCAGCATTCTAGCCTGGAGAATTCCATGGACAGAGGAGCCTGGCAGGCTACAGTCCATGGGGTCACAGAGTCAGACGTGACTGAGTGACTAAGCACAGAGCAACAAGGACTTACTGTATAGCCCAGGGAACTTGGCTCAATAGTCTAGAATAACCTAAATGTGAAAAGAATTTGAAAAAGAATAGAAATAAATACATAGAAATATTTCTCAAAGGAAGAAACAATGATTAAATTAGAGGTGGGCGAGAGGGGTGTTAAGACCAAGGCAAGAGTTCCCACTTGAGGTGGCTCCTGAGCATGGAGGCACAGAGCTGAGAGGCCAAGGCAGGTACAAAAGCCACTCAAACCCCGTAGGAGCTTCAAAGAGGGTGGGGAGGGGAAAGAGGCTGAAGGAGAAAGAGCAGGAAGGGAAGAGTCAAAGGTCAAGTTCTCAAGTTCTCCTTTTCTGTGGTGAGAATAGCCTTCTCTTCGCAGGGGAAATTCAGTTTGCCTTCAAGTCCTCCTTCTCATCAGGGATTTGGCCTCATCCAACTCCCCAGTCTGCCCCAGGCCACCCACCGACAGACTGGGCCTCTTAGATTATAGCTTAAGAGTGCATGAATTCAGGACCCAACCCAGTACTTTAGATATCTCACCTCAGAATCTAGAAATCCAGGCCTTAGCTCCCTGTGATCTTAACTTGCCTTTCTCTGCATAAATCACTTTTCAGAGTTCTTGTCTTGGATCTAATTGACACTGATCTACATTTTTGTGATAACAGTTTAATTACATTTGCATGTATCTATGGATTTTCACATCCAGCCAAAAAGGATTGGAGGCAGCCTCTAAAGTTTTCACTCCTTTGATAAATCTGGCTTTTCACCCCGCTTCACAAACAGCTATATGCACAGCTACAAAAGAGATGAATTTTCTAGTTTAACTGTAGAACAACATGCAAAGTACCTTTGAAATCTGGCTCCAAGGTTTAAAATATGTGCATCTACTTAGTATCCCATGTCGTTGCAGACAATATAGGGCAGCCTGGTCACGGAGAACTGGTACTGTGGGTGACCTCAGTCTGCTGCCTGTCAGAGCTGTTGAAATCCTGGGCTTTCTCAAAAGTATGCCCACCTCCCGCCCCCCAGCACGAGGCTGATTCTTGTGCAGGAGTTTGGATTCAGGGTTTGGGACCAAACCTCCTTGATTTGGTTTCTTTTGTTGTTGTTCCGTCGCTCAGTCATGTCCAGCTCTTTGCGACCCCATAGGCTGCAGCACGCCAGGCTTCCCTGTCCTTCACTATCTCCTGGAGTTTGCTCAAACTCATGTTCTTTGAGTCAGTGATGCCATCCATCCATCTCATCCTCTGTTACCCCCTTCTCATTTTTCCCTCAATCTTTCACAGTATCAGGGTCTTTTCCAATGAGTCAGTTCTTTGCATTAGTGGCCAAAGTATTGCAGCTTCAGCTTTAGCATCAGTCCTTCCAATGAACATTCAGGGTGGATTTCCTTTAGGATTGACTGGCTTGGTCTCCTTTCCTTGCAGTCCAAGGGACTCTCAAGAGTCTTCTCCAGCATCATGCAGAGGAAAAAAACAGACAAAGTTTGTGCTGGAGAGAGGTATTTTGTCCAACCCATGGGGTACTGGAGGAGGAGGGATTCTCTTCTCTTCCAGAAGTCCCTGCAGTGCCCTGGATCTCACCAGCTCAGGACTTTTCCAGCCACACAGATGCCCTGTCTCGAAGAAAGTCCATCCATCCAAGTTGGACCTGTAATCCTTTGCTAAAAAGCCTCTTGGCTTCCACCGAGCTCAGCAGGGGAGGGCCCAGCATTGTCCTTGGCAGGCTTGCTGTGCGGGGTCGCACCCTGGGGGGCTCCCATGCTGTGGGAACCTAGCAGAAACCCCTTTGCACATTTACAGAGGTTGCTGTTGGGTAGGGGCTTACAACAGGACTCGCCTTTCTGGGAAATTCAAGGAAGTCCCTGGGCATCTTCCCCCTGGGGTAAGAAGCACAACCTTCTCTTTATGCCAGAGACTTGGGGCCAGATCCGCTCTCTCCCAGCCTTAAAGAGACCAAAAGGGGGGCATTTTTCCTCATTTTTTTTTTTTTGTTTATAAATTTTAAATATATTCCCTCTCTTCCGAAAGCATCTGAGTGGGGCTTAGGGAAAGCATGACACAGAAGTTATTTAAACAGCAAATGCAGCAGCCTCTTTTGCCGGAGCAGAATACTTGCTTTCAAATAAATTTTCAAAAAATCCATCATCAGTCTGATAAATCAGAGTTGGAATCCCAATTCTAGCGCCTTCAGCCTAGCCGCTGCAGAGTACTCCTCTCTTACACTATTAACACGGTTATCCATTCAGTCCTGCATTCTCCAGCTACCAAGGCAAAGCTAAGCTGCACACCAGCTAAGGAATCTCATTCCTCAGAAGGGCAAGGCAGCACAGCGATGGTTTTTTGTTTTGTTGTTTTATTGTGACTGCCCATCAATAAAGTATGCTCCGCCTCCCACATCTGTCATGCGCTTCTCATTCAGGATGGCTGTCTGCTCCTGCTGTGTATTTGAGTTCACAATCCCTGGATCAGGACATGTCCATTGATGATAACAAATTTTAGCTCTGTCTTATTTTGACACCTGTGTGTTTGGGGACTTGCATCCTGAGGCTGCAAAGTCCTCTTCGTACTGCTACTTACTGTCGCTTCAGTCGTGTCTGACTCTTTGTGACCCTGTGGACCGTAGCCCGTCAGGCTCCTCTATCCATGGGATTCTCCAGGCAAGAATACTGGAGTGGGTAGCCATGCCCTCCCCCAGGGGTTCTTCCCAACCTAGGGATCAAACACACGTCTCTTATGTCTCCTGCATTGTCAGGCGGGCTCTTTACCACTAGCGCCACCTGGGAAGCCCGGTAATTTAGATAAATCAGAAGCTGACTGGGAATGAGGACTGTTCCCTAAAGCTAGTTTTCACTGGGCTGAATCAATGCTGAGCGTCTCCTGAGAACAACAGGAGAGAGCAGAGTGAGCTGTTGGATTATTGCTTAAAAAAAAAGAAACAGAAAGAAATTTTGAAAGTTCTTTCTTTGCTTGATGGGAGATGCAATCCAGGTCACAGGCTTTGGGTGGATGAGCCATTTCCTGTGTGCAGCCATCCCTGTGCCTGGGGGAATTTGTTTCCATCTGACAAAGCAAAGGCAAGAAAAAAAACGCTGTTTTCCTTTTTCACTTTTGTAGGGGCATAATAAACCTGTGAAAAGAGGGTGCCTTTTTGAATCCAAGTAGAACAGGGTTCAAATCCAAATTTTCTTACTTTGTAGCTAGCTGTGTGACCTGTGGAGAAATTGTATCAAGTTACATTTTGAGGCTCGTTTCCTAGGAGAAAATGTAAATGACTCAGCTTGGTGCTCGGTGATGACCTAGAGGGGTGGGATAAGGGCGGGGTGGGTGGGAGGAAGGTGCAAGAAGGAGGGGATATATGTATACAAATAGCTGATTCACTTCAACGTTCAGCAGAAACCAACACTGTAAAGCAATTATACTCCAACAATAAATAAATAAATAAATGCCATGAAAATAGAGCTCTGGACAGTGTGCTCTAAGGGTTAGAGGTCATCTCTGGAAGACCCTGTGCCAGACCCCAGGGCAGGCTCATCCCAGCAGGTCTCACCATTGGCAGGAGCAGCAAGGCATAGGGCATTGCTCATCCGGCTGCTGGGCTTATACTTTCAAGGTAAAAGGAACTGCTCTCAGTACAGACAGGCTTTACTGGAGTAGCAGAACGCCAGGCGCCACCTCGCCTAAGGTGGGGCTCAAGAGTTGATGATTTTCAAAGATAAAAACAAGCAGACAGACAACCGATAGCACCCACCGCCTCGCAGCCCATAAACGTTCAGAAAAGTTGGCTTCAAACCCTATTCCTCCTGGGTGAGAAACTGTTAAGTGGTAGTTTGCTGCCCTCTGCTGTTCACCTGGAAAACTCCAGCATGCATCTGGCTGTGCTGCTGGACTCTGAATCCCAAGGAGTTTGGATGGCCAGGGCTCACCTACCCTTCTGAAAAGTGCACCCCAAGAGGGAGGGCAGGTAGCATCAGGACAGGCTACAAAGTCTGAGGGGTCCAGGGTAAAATGCAAATCACTCTGTTAGAAGATGAATTTCAAGATGGGGACAACAGAGTATTAAACCAGGCAATGGGCACTTGGAGGAGGGGGCCCTGTGAACTCCATGTGTGACACACACACAGAGCTGGCAGGCCTCATGATTACCTGCTCTTGATATTGAACTTCTGGATCTATGTCATAGTCTTCATAGGTCCCCAAGGAGCTGAAATTTAGTAGAACATGTTAGGGGAGAGAAGGTGGGGAAAAGGCCCCCCCAGTAAGCCAGACTCAGGGTGGAGGGGTGGTGGTGCTAAGTCTCTTTTGGCCAGAATGTAGCTGTCGCATAAATCTAATCTGGTTACTGCTGTAGTTTGAGGCAGCGTATATTGGGTTGGTCAAAAAAATTGGTTTGAGTTTTACCATACGATGTTATGGAAAGGTCCAAATGAATTTTTTGGCCAGGTAACGAATCTGCCCACAATGTAGGAGATCTGGGTTTGATCCCTGGGTTTGGGAGATCCCCTGGGGAAGGAAAGGGCAACCCACTCCAATATTCTTGCCTGGAAAATTCCATGGACAGAGGAGCCTGGTTGGCTGCAGTCCATATGGTCGCAGAGTTGGACATGATTGACTATCACTTTCACTTTCCATCTATCTATCTATATATATACACACACACACACCACAATTGTCCTGGCCTTGGGAACCAATTCAGACTCAGGAATTAGACTGATGAAGATTCAAAATCAAACTTACAGAACAGGCTACATGGAAAGATTACCCTGGTGGCTCAGTGTTAATCTGCCTGCAATGCAGGAGACACGGGTTCGATCCTTGGGTCAGTAAGATCCCCTGGAGAAGGAAATGGCAACCCACTCCAGTATTTTTGTCTGGGAAATCTTACGGATAGAGGAGCCTGGAGGGCTCACAAAGGGTCACAAAGAGTCAGACACGACTAAGAGACCGAGCACGTATATGGGAGGACAGAGCTTACTTAACTAAAGAGTGTGCTAAAATTCACACTCCAATTCCACCAGGAGATGTGCCCAAACGGGAACGTGGACCAAACGCTGTCATCCACTAACCAGGTGATTCAGTGTATGTAACTTCCATGGGCAGAGGTCAGGGGTAGGGAGAGATGCCAAGAGTGATGAGAAGAAAATCCCTCTCCATGGAAACCAGAGCAGTGGGGAGAACGCGTTCCCCCACCTGTGTTCATCAGGGACTAACTAGGAAAACAGAAACCAGGCATTTACAACAAAGGGAATCTGATGCAGGAAGCTGGTGGCGGGGGCGCTGAAAAGCTAAACTCCACGATGAGCAGGAACAGAACGCCACTCTCACTTCCAGGATGAAAGCACTAGAGAGATGATGGTCCAAACCCCCAGATCACTAGTGGAAGCTGGAACACTCGGGGGTCCTCGAGCAGGAGTTGGAGCTGTGAGGAAATTGCACCTGCTGCCGGAGGTGCCACCTGAGATGGAAAAAGAGAGAGCAGTGCGCCAGCCTCTCTGCTTCCCTGCCTGCCTGGACCTTCCAATGGCCACACTCCACTGAGCGGCTGGCAGAGGAGCCTGGGGAAGACAATCAGCAGGCTGCATTTCAAAGGAGGTAAAAGGCAAGGAGTGGCTCTGAACACAGACAGGCCTAGGCACAGAGGCTCTTTAATGGTTACAGACTCAGATGATTGGTGCCACATATTGGATACAATGTAAATTCAGCACCATGACAAGAAAGGTCTTTGCCAAGTTAGACCACTTCCGAACCACGTTTCCTGCTACTCCCTTGTCTGGTCAGGCACTTACTTCCTTATTCTAGGCTTTCAGTCTTGCTTCCTCTTCCCATAACATCCTTTGCCCATACCATCCCCTTCTCACTTCTCATTGATCTGCTTCCTTCTCTTCACTCCATGCTTCTCCTTTTTCTTTCCCTTCTTTCCTATTTCCTTCCTTTCTCTTCCCATCCAGGTCCCTCTCTCCATCTTTCTTTCCTGCCTATTAATGAGCAGACTGAAGTCCAGGTCTTTATGTAGATTAGTTATTATTTCCTAATAACTATTTCTTAAAAATCAATTCTTAAAAGATATTGTAACCACTACCCCCCTCCCATCTCCATACCTAGGGAGCCCCAGACTTAAGATTTTAACTGATTAAAATCAGCCCAAATTTTCTTTACTGAGCCACTAGATGTCATATTGATTTCATAGCAGAGTTGGGAAGCCCTTGTAGGAGCTCAAACCTGCAAAGAAAGAAGCATCTTCATACTTTACTTGCATCTAAAATATCACAGCCAGACTTCTGCTTACAGTCATGACTGAATAAAATTTTACTGGATGAGGACTTCCCTGGTGGTCCAGTGGTTAAAACTCTGCGCTTCCAATGCAGGGAGTGTGGGTTCGATACTTTGTCGCGGAACTAAGATCCCACATGTCCCAGGGCACAGCCAAAAAAAACCCGAAAAACAATTTTACTGGATGGACATACATAAAATGGAAGCACTGGAGACCTAGAAGCAGGTGGATTTGGGTGGGAAGTCCATGTATAGAGACAGAAGTGATGAGAAGTGAGCGCCCATCTGCTGTTTTGGGCCCAGGGAGTGCTGTGCAGGCCAGTGGCGGTGCTGATGGAAAAGCTGCCATCTTTCTGGCCCATGAAAAACAAGATCGAGTGCAGGGCAGCTACAGCTGCTGAAGGGAAGAAGGGTTCCTGGAAGGGAAAGGCCAGAGGCCAGAGAGGAGACCCCCAAATTCTACCTGGTTGTCAATAGTTGTTAAGGCTACTCTATTTAGGTTTTCTACTTCCTTGTGAGCTATAGTTTTCTAAGAATTATCTTTTCTATCTACACTTACAAATTCATTGGCATAAAGTTTATAACTGTATATTTTAATTTTATTATACTTTTATTAATATCTGTAAGATCTGTGTTAATACTCCTATTTTCATTTCTGTGACTCCTTTGTGTAGTTGGTTGGTTTGGTTCTCTCTTTCTCCCTCACTTGTCAGTCTTGCTAGGGCTTATAGATTTTATTTGTATTTTTGAAAAACCAACTTTTGACTTGTTTATCTCCCCTATTGTGTTCACTTCCTACTAATATCCCATTACTTTGCCCTTTAATAGTTCCTTCATTCTATTTGTGTGAGTGTGTGTGCATACTTATTTTGATCTTCTTTTAACTTCATGAATCGAATAGTTAGTTTGTTAATTTTTGGTCTTTCTTTTTATCTCATATGGACTATTCTCCACATGTTAGTCTAGTAAACACTGCTTTGGCTGCATTCCACATATTTTAGTAAGTCATATTTCTTTAACATACAGTTTTCAATATTTAATTTCTGTGATCTTTCTTATGGGTTAATTAGAAATGTTTACTAATTCCCAAATATATGAGAGCTTTTCTAAAAATTCTTTTTAAATTGATTCTACCTAAATTACTTTGAGGTCAGAGAATATTGTGTGGTATTATAACAATACTTTGGAATATACTGAGACTTACTGAATTGGCAAGTACATGGTTTTCAAACCATTCCATGTGGCTGAAAAAATATGCATGACAATTTTGGGAGACAGAGTACACATATTATCAACACTTTCATTTTTTTTTTTTACATATTTCCTGGAATTTGCCTGCTTGCTCCAACTACTTAAACAGATGCATAATTTTGTATTTTTCCTTGCAGTTCTCCACTCCCTGAGAATTAGGGAAGTTTTATTAAGAGCATGTGTGTGCGTGCTCAGTTGCTCAGCCGTGTCCGACTCTGTCACCCTATGGACTGTAGCCTGCTAGGCTCCTCTGTCCTTAGATTTTCCTGGCAAGAATGCTGGACTGGATTGCCATGTCCTCCTCCAGGGGATATTCCCAACCCAGGGATCGACCCACGTCTCCTGTGTTTTCTACATTGGCAGGCAGATTCGTTTACCACTGAGCCAGAAGGCAAGCCCTATTAACAGCATACCAATTTACAAGTATTTCATCTTCCTGGTGAATTTAACCTTTCATCACATGAAATAACATCTTTATTAAGATTCGCAAACAAACTGTTTGCCCTCCAGTCTTTTTTTCAGGTTCTGCTTCCAGGGGAACCTAAACTAAGGCAGTTGGTCCACTGAAATGATGTAACAGCGGAGTTACTGTCAGCTGGCATGGGCTTCCCTGGTGGCTCAGTCGGTAAAGAATCCACCTGCATTGTGGGAGTGGTGGTTTCATTAAGTCGTGTCCAACTCTTGCAGCCCCATGGACTGTAGCTCGCTAGACTCCTCTGTCTATGGAATTCTCCAGTCAAGAATAGTGGAGTGGGTTGGCATTTCCTTCTACAGGGGATTTTCCTGACCCAGGAATCAAACCCGGGTTTCCTGCATTGCAGGCAGATTCTTTACCGACTGAGCTATGAGGGAAGCCCCCTAATACTGACTGAGGATTTCGGGAGACTTGGGTTCAATCCCTGGGTTGGGAAGGTCCCCTGGAGGAAGGCATAGCAACCCACTCCAGTCATCTTGCCTGGAGAATCCCATGAACAGAGGAGCCTGGCAAGCTACAGTCCATGGGGTCACAAAGAGTCAGACATGACTGAACGACTAAGCACCTGTCATAAACTGGCATTGGTTCCACAAGGAAGGGGATGCCCTACCTTACACCATCTCCAGCATGCTAGAGTGATGGGTGGCGTTAATTATGATTGGTTGGTGGTATTAATAGGTTGGTTGTTGCTAAGTGCAATTGGTGCAAAGAGGAAGAAAATGCCAGGCTCAACTCAGGGCATGGCATAAATCTCCCTGGCAGCGCTGAAAGAGATCCTTAGGTCAGGCAGTTGAAGGACAGATGGTGCTAGAAATCAAGCCAGAAATTACAAATAAAGCTGAATTTACAGCTCTCACAAGTTTCCTGAGGCCCTAATAGATAAGGAGTGGGGCACTGAAACACGGAATGGGAACATCTGGGTGGAACCCTGAAGAGTGCTGAACCTCAGATTTCTCGAAACCTTCCGGGCTAGCAGTCCAATCCCTCTGCCTGGAGACCATGGTAAGGCCTAATTTGAAACAGATGCCTCACAAGATGAAGTGTTTGCCTCCACCCAGTCCTCTCCGTCTCGTCTCATTGCTTCCAGCAATTGCTTCTAGCAGCCTGACTCTTTGCTAGTTACAACCACCTAGATAAAACTGACATATGTTCAAAGGCAACTAAAAAACTCCAAGGCTTCACAAGCTTACCCAACACTTGTGCCTTTTGAGTTGGAACCGTTATCAGTTGCTCACTGATGACTTAACAGCAGCAGCTAATTTAGCCGTCAATAGGCAGGAGCCATGCTGATGTGAGTCCTCAGTCAGTTGTGAGGCAGAAGAAATGATCGGGGTTCCCAGGGACATTTCTTGACTCTCAATCTTACAAGGCGGCTTATTTACTCTCCCCCATGTGTCTTCAATCTCTCTCCTCATTGATGTCAGTTTCCCTAGCATGCCACTCTCTCCGCTGAACTCAAGCTAACTGGAACTGCAGGCAGTAACAAGGATGTTTTTGATGTGCAAAAGCATCTTGTTTTAGAGGAAGTGCAGGGCCAAAGTACCACACAGCCAGCACCAGAGCCAGGACTACAAGAGAGGAGGGTTTTCCACTTCTACATTCTTGCCATTTACTAGCTTTTATGATCTTAACAAGGATTAGCTTCTCTGGGCTCCCATTTCCTTATTGGAAAATTGGAAATGATTCTTTTACTCAAGAGGATGTGGGTTAAAGGATGTCGTGAGTGTGAAGGGAGCTGGCATATAACAGGGCCTCAGCGAAACACCCCAGTTTCCTGCCCGCTGCCCTGGATAGCTCGCTGGACAACCGCGTTCTCTCGAACGGCAGCTTCCTAAACACATGCCTCTTTCAAAGAAAATGGAACCCAGTATTTTTCTGTTTCCACTTGCACAGTGCCTCGGGATTTGAGGCAGGTTGCATCTCAAAGAAATGGGGAGAAGCAAGACCACCTGAGGTCTAATTCAAACTGAAGGATCCCAGGGTACATTGGGTCCTGCTATCAGAAGCCCACGGTTATTGTCGTTTAAGGAAGCCCCCCGACCCCCAGATTTCTGCCTGAGCCTCGAGTGGCTTCCACAGAGTCTCAGTGAGTCAAAAGGCAGGGGCCAAGAGTCAAAGCCAGGGTGCTCTATTGAAGGCTTCACCACTCACCAGTCACAACCCTGGACCACCTGCCCCTTCCTGAGCAGCGGCTGGGGTGTGTGTGTGTGTGTGTGTGCGCGCGCATGCATGTATGTGTGAGATAACATCATTGTTATCGGGACAGCTGTGAGAATCACACGCTGTACCAGCACACTGGCCCAGTGCCCAGCATGCATTAAACTTAGTGAATCCAAGGCTTTGTTGTGTGTGTGTGCTGCACACACCTGAGGACGGGGCAAGAGTTACAGCTTAGCACGCACCGTGTGGGCACCCACCGCCCTTTAGTTACCTCTTTCTCACATCCACTGTTCTACCCCCGGCTCCTGGCATGCACTGAGCACGGCGGGCTAACAATTTTACTAACATACTACTAAAGAGAGTAATAACCTATAGGGGAAAAGAATATGAAAAAATATATATGTATGTATGTATAACTGAATCACTTTGCTCCACCCTTGAAACTAAAACAATGTAAATCAAGTACACATCAATTTAAAAAAGGAAACAAAGAAAGAAACCCTGATAGACATTAACACTCATGCTGCAATTACTATACTGAGCTGAGTGGACACCATTAAAAGATCACTACTTTAACCTCCTTTACTCTGTCCTTCATATATTCACACATAACACACAAAACACCTTTTCATTTTCAACAACATACATTTCTGCAGATAAAAAAGGTGACCCACACTTTCATTTTCTTTATTTTTCATTGATACCGTATGAATACAAAGTTTCTATAAAGCTACAAAATGTCTACCACTTTATCAAGAAGGCATCAAAATGTGTCACTTTGCAAAGACATGAAAACACCTGCAGGAACTGACACAAAAATAGCATTTTTAGATGAAATAATTGCACTTAACTGTCATGGATATTACAGTTATCACACATATGTACCGCGAAAGCTAGAATACATTTTTTTTTTTACAAAGCACTTTATAAAAAAATTCTCTGCACACAAACCCTATAATTTTCATATAACTATCATACTAAAGATAAATTCACTTTAAAGCCAACACTTAGAACATTTTTAAACAAAAAGGTACCAGTACCTAAACACAGACATTAACAAATACAAGAATACTGTACTGCCAAGAGGTTTAACCAAATGCCTTTTGAAAGCTTCTGCAAATAGGTTAAGAAAACATATGTGAGAATTTGCAACCCCACCCCCCATCTCTCCAATCTCTCCAAGAGGAAGCTTACTGCCCAAAGGCAGACTCCTCAGCCCGCTCCCAGCAGCAGTACAATATTGAAGGAACCACTGGGCAGATGAAACGCTTACATCACAAGCCCATTTTATACACGTGACACCAAGACACAGACTGTGAGAATCCCATTAAGTCACTGAGAATGTGAACAAACACACGTGGCAAAAACCAATTTACATAAAATGTAAGCATATTCATAAGAATTAAAGGCTATTCAGGTTTCTTTTTTAAATGTTACAAAACTTTTTTTTTTGTCATTTTTAGGCACGTAGTTTTTGTTTTTACTTGTTTTTTTCTTCCTTATCTGCAGTCATGAGCCTACTGAGAAAGGCCTACGGAAGTGACTCTTTCAAGGAGGTAACAGGGAGATTTTTTTTTAAGAAGTGCAGTTCATATCTAATTTACACAGTAAAACTAATCACAGAAAAGGACTGAGGCAAAAAGGAAAAGAGAAAGAAGAAAGGAAGGGAGGGAGGGAGAGAGAAAACCAGAGACTGGTTTCCAATTGATTTATACCTAGATTCTGTCAGCCTCTCTTAAGAAAAAGGGGAATGAGAAATTTTCACAATGGAAGTCAGACCAAAGAGAGCCAGCCTGAGAGAGGTGGAATCTTTTGGAATCTGACCCCACTTAATGATGAACAGAGAGGGAAAATGAATGCCATTTCAAATATTAAAATGATAGAGTGGGGCATATGACAGACTCAATGCAAATTCACAGAGAATAAAACAAGTTAACAGCTTAGGAAGTAGGACAATAAATACAAATATTTCATCTTATTTAATGGTGCATGACTTCAGTGAAACTATCCTTTGCAATGCAATACATTTTAAACACAAACCTTCATTCTTAACAATATAAGCAATGAGTTAATGAGAGAAAACTACTGCCAAAGAAAGCACAGGAACAGTTGAAGAGGGAAACAGGAGAACAAATATTTGATTAATTTCTTCCAAGTTGTGGTGTAGTCTTGACATGACAGGGAGGGGCTGAATTCAAGCAGCTAACTATAACTTGTGTTGAGCAATTTTCCTTTTCATTTGACTTTTTTTTTCATTGTATAAACTTCTATGAGCACTCACAACTTGGTGTGGATAGAAATCACTCCTGAAGTTTCAGAGAGCCCAAAGAGGGTATTCTTAAAGACACCAGGTAGAAACAGATGGATTATACACATTCAGAGGCTAACTTTCAACAATTCTAATGTCATTGTAAAGTCTATATTGGTAAAGAACAATCTTTTTTTTTTGTCCTGGCTTTTACTTGGCTGGTGTTTTTGCCTTCTCGTCCTTTTCACTCCTCTTCCTCCCCTCTATCAGTTTTCCCAATTTACACAAAGTTTTGATAAAAGCCAACAGGGACTCTAAAAGAGTTGCCCTTTAGAGGGCTGGAACATTCTTTGAAAATTCCGAATTGTGAGTGGTACTCTTTGGGAGTTTCTCATAGCACATTCAGACAACACTCAGAGTCAACATTTTCGCCCTAAGAAGAACATGTCAATTGTGATGACCCTAAACCATTTTTTGTTCTGCACCGTCATCTCAGTTTGAGGCTTCCAACTTTCAAAACGGTATCACTGCGTAAACCGGAGAAGTGCGCGCTGGCATCTGAGTGGAAAGGCAGGCTCTACAGACTGAGCACAAGTGTACGGAGAAGGTCACATCTGTCCACTGGCTGACAGCCTGCGGGTTGTGTGCAAGTCCCCTCGGGCGGACGCAGGGCTGGGTGATGGGCAGAGATGGCGTACTGGGTCATGGCACACAAACATACCAGTTTCTGGGGATCCTCCTGCTGCCGTGGGCTCCAGGGCTGGGAGTGGTGGGGGGGGGCTCCCCTACGGCGTATGATGCACAGCAGGTGGGGTCCGTGTCGTGCTCTTGTGAACAGAGGCCTGTCGTTGGTTATTCATCCCGGTAAACCAAAGGCATTACGGTGATCTCAGAATATTTTTGGTCTCTCTACAAATTATCATGATTATGGCAGCACTTTTCTAAGCTGGAATCTCAAACCAAAGGCACTTTCATGCTAGAGTGCAGAAGGTTCACAAACAGCTAAGTTTTTGGTCGTGGATTTAAAAGGCAACATTTAAAGTGTACAATTTGCTTTTCATAGTAAACTATGAAGTTGCAAGACCTTCCATTTTGGTATAGACATTGGACGGTGTGGTCAATGAACTGACTTCTGTTCATTTCGGATTTCAGACCAAGAAGTCAGTTTTCTATAGATATGGAGAAAAATGGGCTTACGAAAAACAAAATTGAAAACACTTGCTTGTTCTGTTTTAAATACTGAGCCGATTAGTAAAGGGACATAGAGAACTGGTGTGAGAAAAGGCTGGCGGCACGACTAAGTATCACTAAGGCACTGCTTACTGAACGCTTTGGCAGCTCTGAATTGAAAACTTCCTACAAAAGTAACAATAGTAAGAGAAATGCTTCCAGCTTACAAAAGGGCTCACAGTTCCGAGGCAGCCTTCTGCACTGCAAACCCTACACGCAACATCGCGAAGATTTAAGGCTTTTCAGAAATGACATGTGCAGGGTTTCGCCACAGAAACATCAACAGAAGGAAAGAAGCAATGCAGACGTATCCTCTTAATGTCACAGGCGTGAACACCAACACACAAAATGGGTTCTAGCCTTCGTTAGCACAGGCGTAGTGTACCAGAGCATAGACAAAAATCATACAAGTGATCGGTACCTGGTTTGAAAAGTTGACTGTCATCTTGTGTGATTTAAATAATTTATGTTTGTACAAAAACAAACTGCAAAAGCCGCTAGAGTGTTGAGACCTAAAGAGAAGACTTGGGTCTGTAACATCAAGTTCTGGGCATGGGGGCTGGTTTTTTTTGGCTGGTCTGAGAGTGGGACTTTGCTGCTGGGATGTTTTGTGAAGAGAAATTTGATTCCGAGCCTGTGGCAGGTGAACTATCCTCGGGGTAAGGAAAAGGCTCATCAGCTTTCCTGTCTGCTGGTGGATGCCTCCCCAACAGGACCCTCAAGGAAGAAGCAGCATCAACCCCGGGGGATGCTCTTGCTCTGGTAGAAGAAGGGTCTTCCTCTCCCTCTCTTCCTCACTGAGCACCAAAGAGGAACAACCCCCACCAAAAGGCCAAGGATCGAGTAGCAAGAGTCCTAAAGCCTTTCTAGTCAGCTGTTACTGACCAGCACGTGACTTTGGGCAAGTCATGTCTCCTCCGGGTCTCAACTCTCTCATCTACAAACTGGAGGAGGTCACAGGCATACCTCGTTTTCTCACGTTTCACAAATATTGCAGTTTTTACAAATTGAAGGTTTGTATCAAATGAGTCTACTGGCATCATTTTTCCAACAGCATTTGCTCACTTTGTGTCTGTGTGTCCTGTTTTGATAATTTTCACAATATTCCAACTTTTTCATTATTTTCATATTTTTAAAAATGTGGTGATCTGTGATCTTTAAGTTACTATTGTAATTGTTTTGACATTTTCCAGCCACATCTTAATTAAAGTATGTGCACTGATTGTTTTTTTAGCCATAATACTATTGCACATTTAACAGACTACAATATAGTGTAAACATAACTTTCACATACACTGTGTGACTTGTTTTACTGTGATATTTGCTTTTTCATGGTTCTCTGGAACCAAGCCTGTGCTACCTCTGAGGTATGCCTGTAGACTGTGCTCTCCCATAGCTTAGTAAAGAAAAACTCTAGTAGTCCTCTTACAAAATGAATCCTTCTCTCCTCCATCCTTAAAGATGAAGTGTTCCAGAAGTCTCTATAAATTCTACAAAAAACATTGAGTCTAACGCTAAAAGTAGAAGGCCAGAAGAAATTCACTAAAATGATCAAAGGTCTGATTATGAGAACAATAACCTTATGAGAAATAATGAAAATAGGTGGCATTTTCTAACCAGATGAAATAAGGAATCAAGAGCAAATTAGAAATGCTCTCTAAGCAGTATGAGTTGATCATAGGGATGTTGGTAACCAGCTGTCCCCAATTTCCCCAGGGAGGAAGGAAAGGATACTTGTAGCTGAGAGACTGTTGTGAAGTAGAAGCTCTGAAACAGGAAGAAACATGGACAAAATGTCATGTGAGTAATATTCCTACCTGTCTCTTGATGGCCTGAAACAAGGCTCCCAGGAGAGAAGCTTTCTCAGGATAAAACAGAAGGAAAAAGAAGATGTCAAATATGGCATTTGTGACCTTTGGATGTAGGGCAGTGCTTTTCAAGCAGGGGCAATTCTGTGGCCCATGGGACATTTGGCACTGTCTGGAGACACTTGGGATTGTGACAAGTGGGGAAAGAGTGTGTCTAGTGGGCAGAAGCCAGGGATGCTGCAAAACCTCCTACAAGGCACAGGACAGCCCTGCACCACAAAGAATTGTCTGGTCCAAATGTCAACAGGGTCTAGAAAGGGTTGAGAAACCCTGGTCTAGGGTAGCTTAGACATTCTGGGATTCTAGGACATGTTTTGAAAAAGCCTTGACTTTACTTAGGTCTCTTGCTAAGATGGGAAATGAACGCCAAGAGACCAAAGATCAGTTCTTTAGTTTCTCCCTACTCAGGCTGTGGAAAGTGGCCTCCAAACTCTCCAGTGAAAGCACAAGATGTCCCTGAATCAATCCTGGTAGTGGAGGGTCAACCAGGAGATGGAGCACCCAGAAGAGAGCCGTGAGGACAGAGTTTTGGAAAGGCTTCTTTATGGTTCAGAAAGCTTGACGAATGAATAAGACTCTGCCATGAATGGCCAAAGACCAAAAATCAGACTTGGATTAGATGTTGTCACACAAATCTAATTCCAGGGTCTAATTTAGAAGAGACAGAGAAATGGACTAGTGGTTAAGACAGGAAAACTACCTGCCCTGGAGAAACCTTTAGAACAAGACAAGAAGCAAACTTGTTTTAAGAGCAAAAAGTAACCCTCAAAGTCATCCATGGAGACCCCAAACTCAACTACAAAGGCATTTGGAGGAAGAGGACAAGTATCAGAGGGCCCAGCCTGACTCTGTGAGGCCAGGGTATGGTCTACTCTTCAGTTAACAGAACTAATCTCTAGCTGGTGTTTCGGGGTCTCAGTCAATTTGTGCTTTGAAAAAAGTAAATCCTAAGAGCCCTCCTGGCAGCACGGAAGACTCCCATTCCTGGGAGAGAACGTGAACCAAATACCTCTCCCCCTGAAGTTCTGGGATGGCCTGGCTTTTAGCCGCATAAGATCACTTGCACCCGTAGGTCCTGAGAAGACTGGGGGTAATTTTCAGTAAGATGCAGGAGATGGGACCAAAAGAAGCACCTGAAGAGGGGTGACCAAGAGAAGTCATAAGTATGATGACCAAGGGAGAAGCTTAATACTTGGGCTGAAGACCAGATGGAAGGGTGGGCCGCTGGGCCAACTCTTCAAAGGTCCCCTCAGAATCAGGGAACAAACTGTAGTCTGTTTATGGAGGGAAGATGCACACCATCCTGCTGACTTACATAAGGGATGTGCATTCCAAAAGGGGAGAGTTCTGCACTTTTTCCTCTGGTCTTCAAAGAGACCAGGGTCATGGGTTTGGGTGCGGTCAGGCTTGGTTCAGCATTCTGTTTCCACAAGCCAGCCACACCCTCATGCTCCTGACCTCAGATACTAGCCAATACATAAGCAGGGTCACAGGTGGTTGGGGGGATAGGGAAGAGGGTGTGTAGGTTACTTGAATGTGACAGTACAAAGTTTTTTTTATTTTTCTGGCTTGATGTAAAAGTCTTGACATGCTTTAAAACTTGCAAGACATTTCATGTTCTGTAGTGTTAACATTCCTGACGATTATCAACAAGTCAATTTCCTCCAGGAAAGTGGGGAGTATGCCCTGTCCCCTTTCCAATGTATGGAAGTAACAAGACATGTGACCACACCAAACCATCTCTGCCTGGACAATGCTTTGGAATACATGGGTTGGAAAGTTGAATCTCTCTCGGGAAGGAAACCTCCCAAATTAACCTGTTTGGAAAGGGCAGAGATAGACAGCTGAGCCTCTTCAGCCTCAGTCAAATAAGTATCGTGACTTATTGAGTGATGTTGAGAAAATGGGTGTCCTTAGAGAATACACCAAGATCTGCGGACACAGATTGAGAAATACATATATCAGCACCTAGCAAACTGAGTGACACTGAACAGATGTTCAATAAATAAGCGTTGAATAACTATATATGTGTATGTGTGTATGTACACACACACACACACACACACACACACATAGTTACAACAAGCTAATATGTGTGTTGGATCACCAGAAATAACTTATCCACAGGCTGCTGAGTATGCTTGTGATTTTCTGGGGAGCAGAAATCCTAAAACTGATGAGCCTTTTGCAAGTTTGGTTTGATGAAATTTCTCCCAGCCACAGGGTTTTCCATAATTTGCAGCTCACAGTGCAGTATTCATGCCAATTTTGAATTTTTGTTATTAAATTTCAGTGGTTCAAATATTTACTCATCTTAATAAAAAAATTTGGTTGTCCATATAAAATATAACTGCACACACAAGACTATAAACATTGTAAGCTTAGATTTTCAGTATTTATCTACTTATTGCAAAAAGAGCCATCTTTTTTTTCATTAAATAATCATCACATTAGTACAATACAATTTTATATTTTTTAAATATACTATATATGTTAAGGATAAGGGGTGAAGTTTTCTTCCTCTGTAATACCTGTTTCAAGAGTTTAATGGATTAGGAGATTAGTTTTAACCTTGAGGAAAAAAGTACAAATTTGTCTCATTAGGATATTTCTACCAAGTATTTCTTAAGGCTATATTTTAA
This sequence comes from Bubalus kerabau, assembly GCF_029407905.1. Lineage (NCBI taxonomy): Eukaryota > Metazoa > Chordata > Mammalia > Artiodactyla > Bovidae > Bubalus > Bubalus kerabau. The sequence goes on from NC_073638.1 coordinate 39,753,890, forward strand.
CATTTGGTTTCAAAAAGAAAGAAAAGTTTCATTTAAAAAATAATTTAGTGAATTACATTCTTTCATAACTTCCACCCTAATTAGTTACAAAGATAAGTCTAAAGATTCTTAGTTTTGTGTACTAATTTACATTTATATTTAAAGATTAATTTTACTTGTATCTTAAAACAAGAATTTTATGTTGGAAAAAAAAAACACACTAAATACATTTGTATAAATGCTGTAAATGTCCAATGGCAAATGCTCTGTCTCAATTTTTTTTTCTACCACAATGAGAAACAGGTCTCTGCAGACAGAGACTTGGGTTCTTAAGGTTCACCTTTCCGAGGAATTGTGGGCTATGGATCTGAATAACACAAACAACTCGATTTCTCTTTTTACAACTGTACCAGAACTTCACAGCTACAATGAGTATGAACACATGAAAAAATGACTTCAAACAGGATTTAGAAAAATCGGGGTGACCTCAGGGCCAGGGCAGCACCCCTGCATGGTGAGGTTTACAGTCAGTCGTTCGATCATGGAGAGAGTGTGTGTGTGTGCGCACATACGTGTGTGTGTATATACAGATATCTATATATATAAATAACCACGGTTAGTCCTTTACAAGCCTGTAAATATGATGCTGTGCTCCATGTTCACTATTTGAAACTTCAAATACACAGGCCATGCACAGGAGAGTTTCTTGTGTATCCCTGTTTGTTACCACCTGTTAAAAAAATAAAAGTGTAAATGGAATAGATTGTGAAAAAGAAAGTACATATATATATACGTATGTGTAACTGAATCACTTTGCTGTATAGCAGAAATTAACACATTATAAATCAACTACACTTCAATAAAATTTTTACAAGTTTTATATATATATACACACACATATATATCTATATCAAACACCACATGAATAAAAATATCCCACCTGTACCATGATGAAATGGTTTACTCGGAGACGGATACAGAGTCTAAAGTTCAAAAAGTCAGTTAATTAGAGATCTATTCAGCCTCACTCTGCCCGCTCCTGCACAAACTCAGGATACTAAGGGTCCAACTTAAATCCTATCTAAGTTTAGTTACCATATGTAAGAAAGACCTTAAAGATGGGGTCTCATTCATAATCTGAGCCTAAGAAGACACCACAAGAATTAGTGTGCGTTTTTTTGAGCGGGGAGGGCTGTGACTTTTTTTTTTTCCTAACAACATAGAGAATTTTCTATAATTCTGTCCCATAGGACAGTCATTTATCCTCGGAACTGTTTCCTATCTTATCCCTGAACTTTACTAAATTTGTTGCACAATAGTCAATGGGAGACATAGCTCTGTGAGCGACCTGACTCACCACTACGTTAACATGCGGCGCCTGGACTCAGGGAAGCAAGTGCTGAGTAAAAGAACAGTCATGCAGTTCAAACCCATGCAGCTCAAAGGTCTACTGTATTTGCTGAACGGATGGAAATTCACAGAATAACAGCCACCATCTGCTGACTGTTAGCTATGCATCTCCTCAGTATTAAACACTCTGCAGGAAGAATCTCATGTAATATTCCAACTCCAGCAGCAGGTGTCATTTCATTCCCGTTTGACAAGGGAGGATGCTTGGGATTAATTTGTTTAAGGTTGTACTAATGTCAACGAGGTGCTTCCCTCCTAGCTCAGCTGGTAAAGAATCCGCCTGCAATACAGAAGACTCCAGTTCAATTCGTGGGTCGGGAAGATCCCCTGGAGAAGGGATAGGCTACCCACTCCAGTATTCTTGAGCTTCCCCTGTGGCTCAGCTGGTAAAGAATCCGCCTGCAATATGAGACTTGAGTTTGATCTCTGGGTTGGGAAGATCCCCTGGAGAAGGGAAAGGCTACCCACTCCAGTATTCTGGCCTGGAGAATTCCATGGACTGTATAGTCCATGGGATAGCAAGGGCGAGACACAACTGAGTGACCTTCACTTTCCCTTTCAATGTCAACAAAAAACCCAGATCTTCTGACTCTGAAGACCTTTTTCTTACCTGTTATGCCATGCTGCTCTAAATAAATGAATGCATACAATGATGAATCATCTACTTTTTCTGGGTAATAAAGTCTCCAGTACTAACATCCACCTGCTTTTCTAGTCTCACTCCCTGCCACTTCCCTTACAGATCAAATACTCCAAGTGTGCAAGTCTTTCATGACTGAAATCTCTCTCCCTCATCCCCACATCCAGACAAATGTCATGTTCTGCTTCTTTTACGTCCTCAAGAGTTCTTGAATCTATCTTTTTTTTCCCACTGCCACAACCCAAGGTACCAGCAAACCTGATCTGGACCCCCCTACCAGGAGTTACCCTTGCTGGGCACCAGTTCCATATGCACACAGCAGCCACCGTGACCTTGAGAGAGAGATAAATCTGACACCACCACCCTCCTGCCTAAAAACTGAATGGACTCTTTTGAAATTCAGGATGAAGAGAAAGCCTGTTCTCATCCTAGAAGGATGAGCATGAGAAGAGACAGGGCCCAGTCTGGCTGGTCCTACCTGCCCAGCACCCTGCTTGCGGCCCTCCTCTTTCTCCCTGTGCCAGGCACACTGCTGTTTCCAGTCCCCCCAGTGCTGCACTTCCTCCTACATGCAGTATTCTCTCCCCTCTCTGCCTATCTAGCCACCTGGCAGACACTTTCCGTTGTTTGTTGCTCAGAGAAGCCCTCCCTGACCTCTCATTACACACCTCTTGGCACCATGCACCGACCTTTACCAACCATCCGCCACAGCTGAGTTATGCATCTGGTGACTCCCTGTGCTTGACAAACGCCCACCTCTCTCACCAGACTCCAAGGTGCCTGCCCCAACTGTCCAGTATGCTGCAGCTCTGCACCTGGCATGTCAGTACGCACCCATCAAATGACGCTTTTCTTGGTAAAGCTGAAAAATACATCTGCTTATCCATCAAGGCAACTTAAACATCATCTTTTAACATCCCTGAGGATCCCCTACCTCACTCAAACTACAGGGGCCTGCTCAAGCAGTTCAATTACTCTTTTTCACAAGTGTACCACAGCCCTGATGGCCTTGCAGGGTCATCGTCTGTTTATCTGCCTCGTTCCCTCACCAGGCTCATGTTTCCTGTGTTTTATTTGCGCTGTATTGCAGCAGCTAGCAAACCTCGCCATAGTTTAGCTGAACAAATGAAAACACTCTCAGTAACCAACGAAGTGGAGAGGGCAGACTTGAGCACTTTGTAAATGGAGGAAAGATGAGGTCTGGAGATTTTAAGTGACTTAACCAAGGTCATAGGTACAGCTGGGTCCTAAACCCAAGTCTTCTCATTCCATGACCATGACATACCCTGCAAAGTGTCTCTTCTATCAATTCAAATCTTAATTTATGTCTATCACTGGCTCTGTGACCTCAGGGAGGCCTAACATTCCTCTATCCATAAAATGGGAATACAAATGACCTCCCAGTTCCGCAGTGAGAATTTCATAATCTACAGAAGATTCAGCATTGTGCCTGGAACCTCTGTGATCTAGCTGACCTTCTTGAAAACTTTCTATGAAAGAATATATCCTATATCCTATTTACGCTTCTTGCTTGAGATGAAGGAGGAAAGAAAAAAATGTTTCTAGCAAGCTGTATGTCAAAGTATGACCTTGAAAGATGACTGGAATCCTTGGCCCACAATTCAGTTAATGTCTTCCTTGGCCTGACTGCCATTATTAGGGCCCTGAACCTACAGGGTCACCTCAATTCCATAGTCATCCTGATGAAACCAGAGACTACCCTACAGGCCAGTAAGTGCCTGGAACTGGTCCTGGTGACATACAGGTTCTGTATTCAATGATCTAGTAAAACACATGCAACTATGTCCAGCAGCCGTCACCCTGGCCCTGCCCTTAAGCCCACCCTCTCCAAGGAACCACTGAAAAGCACCGTCTCTGCTGTTTATCAGTGAGATGACTTCATGACCCAGGAGTGTTGGCTTAATGTCATTTTTCTACAGAAAAATATCATTCCTAGCACGTATTTATTAAGAGCTACTAATTCTTTATAACAAAGGGATTTATGTAGTTGATATGTTTTAAAATTACTTTTACCTGGTAAGTTCTTTGGATGGAAGCCATGTTTTCAAAGAGGCATTACCAATATAATAGTTAATGGGTTCTGTGGGTAATAGATACTCACAACTGTCCCAGGTCATATATTCTTTGCTTGTGTTTGAGGTCGGGTTTTAGGGACTGAGGACGTATTCCTTAATGTGCTGAAATAGTCTCACTGATTTGTAAGAAACAGCTAAGACTCCTTCCAGGAGAGGGAGGGTAGCCATCCATTCAGAGAGTTTTGCTTAACTTCTGAGGTTATTTAACCTCCACATAAGGATGCCACACTCACCTTCTGCTCATCTGAGCACTAAGGTGATTCGTATGTCCTTAAGTAGCAACAAAAAGCATCTACAGCCAAGTACCTGCCAACATTCTAAACCCTGAACTGCTCAATTTTCACCAAAGGTCGTTAAAGAAAAGGATAATAATGAAGAGTTCGTGAAGGATATATTTTTTAAACTTTCTCCCAGATGACTAGCTTCCACATTTCAGAGGGACATGGACACAGGAGAATCCACTGAGATTCTCTCCTTGGAATAAATGAAAACAATATACAAAACCATCTGTCTGCCTATGTCTGCCCATAATCACGTGTCTGTGAGCTGAGGCCCCCTGAGCTCACTCACCAATCCCTTAGCGTCTCAGCCTGGCTGCACACCAGAACTACCTGGGGAGCAGTAAAAATAAACAAAAACCATGATGCTCGGCTCCATCTTTCAGAATTTTTTAAAGAACATTTACTTATTTGGCTGCACTGGGGTCTTAGCTGCAGCATGTGGGATCTAGTTCCCTGACCAGGGATTGAACCTCGGCCCCCTGCATTGGGAGCCTGGAGCCTTAGCCACTGGATCACCAGGGAAGTCCCCTGAATTTTTAAAAGTGTCCTGGATGAATCCAATATGCAGAAGGTTTTAACTTTCTTAATTTTTATTTATGTATTTATTTTTACAGTGGTATACAGCAACTGGTTCCTACTAGCTTTGAATGTAATTATTATATATTGAGGAATTTCATGAGCTAGATGGCCACTGTAGCTTTAAAGTGCCCAGGGAAGGTATATTTACATCATAAAAAATGGGCAAAAACCATAGGGGACAGCCTATTATTTTCTTTCTTTTTTACCAGTACATTACAGGGCTTCCCTGGTGGCTCAGATGGTAAAGAATCTGTGTGCAATGCATGAGACCTGGGTTTGATCCCTGGATCGGGAAAATGCCCTGGAGAAGGGAATGGCTACCCACTTCAGTGTTCTGGCCTGGAGAATTTCATGGACAGAGGAGCCTGGCAGGCTGTGGTTGATGGAATCATAAAGAGTTGGACACAACTGAGTGACTAACACTTATATACACTGATTGAAAACAATGTCCCATTGGATCCAAAGTCCAGGTACAGAATTCCTGCTCTTCAAGTATTCTAATTCTAAATTCTGGTAACAAAGAATAACAAAGCAGGCCTTCAGAGGGCTGAATATTTTACCACAATATTGTCCTGCTGCCCCTTTTAGCAAAATTGCTTCCACTGAATTTTGTTTTGGCATTTTGCCTTTGGTTTAACCAAGGAATGTTATTTTTTGAAAAACAAGCCTTATGAAATCCATTACTACATATTTTATGGGTGTATTTTGAGGAGAACATTGTACTTATTAGCCTCCCTAAGTCACCAAATGAAGTCTCCACGAGAAATTGTTTTAAATATTTGAGGAAGAAAAAAAACACACACAGAGCATTGCCCAAGGGAACTGGACAATTTTCCCATCATGGACCTTGAGCACTACTGGTTTTTCCTTACTCTTTAGCTGCCTGTTAAGTTTTGACCATACTTTTCAGCCCATAAATATTCTCCCCCTTTCCTGTTCCTGGTTATGCCATTATATTCTAGTTAATATTTCTCCTGGTAAGAGAGTTTACATTTTGCAATATTAATATATGCTACTTATAATAAGACCTTGTAAACCCTTCCTGAAATGAGTGTAGGTATGCCTTAAGTACAAACCTGCTTACTCAGCTTTTGCCTCATTTATGGTTTGTATACTACCGGGCAGCTGAGACTTCAACTTAGCTGCTGCTGGGATAACCCGGGGAACTTTAGAAAAATACGTGCCTGGGTCCTGTCCTCAGAGCTCCTAAGTTTACTGATCTAGGGTGTAGTCCTGCTATCAGGATTTTTAAGACATTCTTCAGGTTTCTCTAATCTCCAACCAGAATTGAGAATCTAGTTTCATTACCCCTACCCCAGTTCCCCAAATTCCAGTTCTGCCAAGCTTAGAAAGCCCAGCCAGATGAGAGCCCTTCTCTTTCACAAACCTGAGCCAAACCAAGTTTGCCTTATGGATGCATGAATTCAGCTGCTGACTGACCACCTGGGACCCAGACCCACCCAGGCCCCTCTTCCCTGGCAGCTTCATGGCTGAGTCTGACAAAACAGAAAAGAGACAAAACAGTTACCAATAAAATTGTGAAGTTTTCCAAAACACTGTTCATCATATATTTCTCTGGTAAGTGTTTGAGCTTGTGGATGAAGTTGATCATATATTCACACATTGGGGAGCGGTTTATTCGGTAGACAAATCGGCCATTCTCAAACCTTGCGTATTCCGTCTGTGAGGGAAAAAGGGTTTATACTTTTGACTTCAACATACATGAAAAAGATGATTGTCTATAAAAGCATTTCACTTTTTCAACATGAATCAGCTGTTATATGTTGCACTACTTATGTACTTTATTTAATTAAAGAAAACCCTAACCCCAATTTTAACACCATACTCAGGACTGAGCGACTTCACTTTCACTTTTCACTTTCATTCATTGGAGAAGGAAATGGCAACCCACTCCAGTGTTCTTGCCTGGAGAATCCCAGGGACGGGGGAGCCTGGTGGGCTGCTGTCTATGGGGTCGCACAGAGTTGGACACGACTGAAGCAACTTAGCAGCAGCAGCAGCAGGATCCATTATTTTTATGGAATTTTTTTTTAATTGTAAAAATACTTTAATGAAAAGTTGTATAGATGCTTTTTCAGCAAAGGTCAGGGAAAAAAATGTAATTGCCTGCTGAGTGATTCCCTACCTAGAAATTTGTGAGAGCAAGCCCAGCTAGTCACAATTCTTCAAGAGCCCACAGAAAATCTTTCTTTACTGTGATAAGGCCTCATAGGCCAAAAACCAATGCAGCTAATTTCTCTACTTTAGGAAAAACTGCTTCACACTGATCAAGAGCCCCTGGCTGTGTTATGTCTTTAATTTTTAAAAATGTTTTATACACATATATATGAGAAGGAAATGGCAACCCACTTCAGTATTCTTGCCTGGAAAATTCCATGGACAGAGGAGCCTGGCGGGCTATTGTCCATGCGGTTGCAAAGAGTCAGACATGACTGGGTGACTGACAAAACACTTAAATACATATTTGAAGATCCCACTGAAACACTCAGAGAGAAGAAAGACACTCTTAGATACTTTGGATCAAAGAGGAATTTAAAAAGAAATTACAAGCTATCTAAAGAGTAATGAAAAACAAAATATTTACGTCAAATTTTGGGGACTCAATGAAGCTGTACTTGGAGGAAAGCAGCTTCATGTCTTCGTTATTAAAGATGAAAAGTTACAGAATTTAGTACACATCTTAAAAAATAAACCCTACAAAATAAACCAAAATCTGGGAAAATCAGGAACTAAAAATTAATAAAGATAAAAGCTCAAATGAAGGCAAAGGAAATAAAGGTCAATTACTGTAGAAATAACTAAAAACTATGTAGAAATCGACCACTGAAAACAGTCCAAAGCATGAATGGTTTTACAGCTAAATTTTATGTAACCTTTAAAGAATTTTCATCTTGTGACATTTTCAGTGTTATTCAAACTATTCTATACCATAGAAAAAGGTTGGTATTCAACTATTTTTGTAAAACTGATGTATGTTCAATACTGACATATGATGAAGAGCTTATAAAAAAAGAAAAGTACAGACTACTATCACTTATGCAATGCAAACATTTGATGTAAAACAGCAAACAGTGCATTAAGGTAACCAAAGTAGAGCTTTCTTTGGGAATGCTATGGTAGTTCATACGCGGGATGTATGTTAACTCGTGACGTCAAAAAACTGGAGGAAAAACAGAGTAAGAGTTGGTGAAAAGGCATTTGATAAAATATTGCAGCTATTACTAATAGAAAAAATTAAATAGGAAGAGAAAGAATTTAACATAAAATAAAGACCATTTATAAAAACCAATAATAAATCCAATGTTAAAATATCAAAATGGTTTCTACGACATCAGTAACCATATAAGGATACTCACCATCACTATTTCTTTTATTTCTTTTTACAACTGTGTTGGAAGTTTTAGCAAATGAAAAGAAGGTGAGAAAATAATAACAGTAATAATAATAAAAGTGGCAAGAACACTGGAAAAGAAGAGATAAAATAAAGTCTTCCTTTTTTGCTGCTAAGATAATATATCATAGGAAACCCAAGAATCTGGAGGGAAAAAACCACTAGAAATAAATGAATATGGCAAGATGGCCAGATAGAATATAGATATACAAAAAGTAGGAGGTTTCTTCTAGTAATTAAAATCTAGAAGTTGAAAATTGTATTAACAAATTTATATAATATTTAGAGATATATTTAACAAGAAAGAGATGAATCTATATATGAAAAGCATAAAATCTTATTAAAATAGATAAAATGAAATGAAAATGCAAATAGATTCTTGATTAGAAAGATTTAATATCAAACTGCCCCTGAATAATATCTAAATCTAATGCAATTACAATTGTTGCTGTTGTTATTGTTGTGTTAGTCATGCCTGACTCTTTGCGACCCTGTGGACTGTAGCCCTCCAGGCTCCTCTGTCCATGGGACTCTCCAGGCAAGAGTACTGGAGTGGGTTGCTATTCCCTTCTCCAGGGGATCTTTCAGACCCAGGGATTGAACCAGGGTCTCCTGCATTGCAGGCAGATTCTTTACAGTCTGGGCCACCAGGGAAGTCAGCAATTACAATTAGGTTGCTCAAATAAGACTTTTGTTTTTCTTTACATTTTTAAAATGATCTCATAACTTTGGAAGAATAAATGCTGGTAACCTTCCTAGAAAATATGTGAAAAGAAAGCGTAGGGAGACTGATTCGCCCTAGTAGATATCAGAAAATGCTTCTGTTGTTGTTTAGTCACTAAGTCATGTCCGACTATTTGTGACCCCAAGGACTGCAGCACGCCAGGCTTCCCTGTCCTTCACTATCTCCTGGAATTTGCTCAAACTCATGTCCATGGTTGGTGATACCATCCAACCATCTCATCCTTTGTTGCTCCCTTCTCTTCCTGCCCTCCGTCTTCCCTGGTATCAGGGTCTTTTAAAATGAATTGAGTCTTTGCAACAGGTAGCCAAAGTGTTGGAGCTTCAGCTTCAGCATCGGTCCTTCTGATGAATATTCAGGATCGATTTCCTTTAGGATTGACTGGTTTGATTTCCTTGGAATCCAAGGGATTCATTCTCAAGAGTCTTCTCCAGCACCACAGTTTGGAAGCATCAATTCTTTGGCACTCAGCCTTCCTTATGGTCCAACTCTCACATCCATACATGACCACTGGAAAAACCACAGCTTTGACTAGACAGACTTTTCTTAGCAAAGTGATGTTTCTGCTTTTTAATTTAATTTTATTTTATTTTTAATCCTGAAACACTGTATTAGTTTTGCCAAACAGCTCTCTAGGTTTCTCATAGCTTTCCTTCCAAGAAGCAGGTGTCTTTTAATTTCATGGCTGCAGTTACCTTCCACAAGTGATTCTGGAGTCCAAGAAAATAAAATCTGTCACTGTTTCCACTTTTTCCCCTTCTATTTGCCATGAAGTGATGGGGACTGGATGGCATGATCTTAGTTTTGTGAATGTTGAATTTTAAGCCAGCTTTTCATTCTCCTCTTTTACTCTCATCAAGAGGCTCTTTAGTACCTCTTTGCTTTCTGCCATTAGAGTGGTAACCTCTGCATATCTGAGGTTGTTACTTCTCCTGGCAATCTTGATTCCAGCTTGTGAGTTATCCTGCCCAGCATTCCTTATGATGTACTCCATATATAAGTTAAATAAGCAGGGTGACAATAAACAGCTTTGACATACTCCTTCCCAACTCTGAATCAGTCCTTTGTTTCATGTCTGGTTCTAATTGTTGCCTCTTGTCCTGCATATAGGTTTCTCAAGGGACAGGTAAGGTGGTCTGCTATCACCATCTCTTTAAGAATTTTCCACAGTTTGTTATGATCACACAGTCTAAGGCTTTAGCGTGGTCAATGAAGCAGAGGTAAATGTTTTTTTGGAATTACCTTGCTTTTTCTACGATTCAATGAATGTTGTCAATTTGATTTCTGGTTCCTCTGCCTTTTCTAAATCCAGCTTGTGTCTCTGGAAGTTCTCGGTTTACATACTGTTAAAGCTGAGCTTAAAGGATTTTGAGAATTACTTTGATAGCATGTGAAATTAGTGCAATTGTACATTAATTTGAACATTCTTTGGCCTTGCCTTTCTTTGGGACTGGAATGAAAACCGACTTTTCCAGTCCTGGGGCCACTACTGAGTTTTCCAAATTTGTTGGCATATTGAGTGCAACAATTTAAAAGCATCATCTTTTAGGATTTGAAATACTTCAGCTGGAATTCCATCACTTCCACTGCTTTGTTTGTAGTAATGCTTCCTAAGGCCAACTTGACTTCACATTCCAGGATGTCTGGCTCTAGGTGAGTGACCATACCATCATGGTTGTCTGGGTCATTAAGATCTTTTTTGTATAGTTCTGTGTATTCTCACCACCTCTTCTTAATCTCTTCTGATTCTGTTAGGTCCATACCATTTCTGTCTTTTATTATGCCCATCTTAACATGAAATGTTCCCTTGGTATCTCCAGTTTTCTTGAGATCTCTAGTGTTTCCCATTATATTGTTTTCCTCTATTTCTTTGCACTGTTCACTTAAGAGGGCTTCCTTAATCTCTCCCTGCTAGTCTCTGGAACTTTGCATTCAGTTGGGTATATCTTTCGCTTTCCCCTTTGACTTTTGCTTCTCTTCTTTTCTCAGCTATTTGTAAGGCCTCCTTAGATAACCACTTTGTCTTCCTGCACTTCTTTCTCTTGAGGATGGTTTTGGTCACCTCTTCTTGTTACAAACTTCCCTCCATAGTTCTCCAGGCACTCTGTCTACCAGATCTAATCCCTTGAATCTGTTAGTCACACTGTATAATCATAAGAGATATGATGTAGGTCATACCTGAATGGTCTAGTGGTTTCCCCTATTTTCAATTTAAGCCTGAATTTTGCAATAAGAAGCTGATGATCTGCACCACAGTCAGCTCCAGGTCTTGTTTTTGTTGAACGTACAGAGCTTTTTCATCTTCAGTTGCAAAGAACATAATCAATCTGTTTGTGGTATTCAGCATCTGGTGATGTCCATGTATAGAGTCATCTCTTGTGTTATTGGAAGAGGGTGTTTGCTGTGACCAGTGTGTTCTCTTAGCAATACACTATTAGCCTTTACCCTGTTTCATTTTATATTCCAAGGCCCAACTTGTCTGTTACTCCAGGTATCTCTTGACTTCCTGCTTTTGCATTCCAACTCCCTATTATGAAAAGGACATATTTTTGGGTGTTAGTTCTAGAAGGTCTTGTAGGTCTTCATAGAACCAGTCAACTTCAGCTTTTTTGGCATTAGTGTTTGGGATTACTGTGATGCTGAATGGTTTGCCTTGGAAACAAACCAAGATCATTCTGTCATTTTTGAGATTGCACCCAAGTACTGCATTTTGGACTCTTGTTGACTATGAGGGCTATTTCATTTCTTCTAAGGGATTCTTGCCCACAGTAGTAGATATAATGATAATCGGAATTAAATTCACCCATTCCCATCCATTTTAGTTCACTGATTCCTAAAATGTTGATGTTCACTCTTGCCATTTCCTGCTTAACCATGTCCTAGTTACCTTGATTCATGGACCTAACATTCCAGGTTCCTACGGAATATTGTTCTTTACAGTATCTGACTTTACTTTCATCACCAGACACATCCACAACTGAGCATCATTTCCACTTTGGCCCAGACTCTTTATTCTTTCTGGAGCTATATCTCTGCTCTTTCCCAGTAGTATATTGGACACTTACTGACCTGCGGGGCTCATCTTTCAGTGTCATATCTTTCTGCCTTTTCATACTGTTCATGGGATTCCCGAGGCAAGAATACTGAAGTTGTTTGCCATTCCCTTCTTCAGTGGACAACATTTTGTCAGAACATGCTACAAAGCTACTGTAATCAAATCAACACAATACTGGGACATGTAGAGATAAATAGAGGGTGGAAAAGAACAGACTCCAGGAACAGCCCCCCAAGTATATGCTTTCTCCATGAAAATTCCTGGAATTTCATCATTCAAAGGCAACCAGCTACAGGTAAGCCCTGACAACTTGGCCATTTGGTAACAAACCTAACACTAACCTTCCGTGTTCCCAACCACCGACAGGTACCTTTGCTTCTTCCTTCTCGGGGGAGATAGAGGTCATGTACCTCCAGGTCTCTCAGTCATGTCTTATTGCACAGCCACCTTCTCACCTACCCTCTCCTTAGGGTGAGGAGCTTCCCATCTTTCTCCTTGGCTTCTCTGTCTGCGTCTCCCTTCCACTTACCCCAAGGCTGGCTGCTGCTCATTCTTTATTCTGTGCTCTTTCTATTTCCTCTCTGCAACTAGCTCTCCATTCCCATAGCTCTGATTATCTTTAATGCTTAGGATTCCCAAATGATATTTTCAGTCTTTACTTGTCTCCAAAATCCTAGTCTGGCATCTATAATCATCCCTATTTCCAGCTGGACATCTTATGTACTTATCTCTGCTGGAGACTGCACTGTCCTTCGAAGCATAAAATGTGTTATCTTCAACTCTTCCTCCTCTTTGATCTTTAATATTCAGTCAGTTTCTAAGTTCCATTCCAAATGTCTTCTCAGATCCCCTCTGCCACTCTTTAATAACACTCATAACACCTAAGCTTATGGCAACCATCTGGTCAACTCACTCACATCTTCCTCTACCAGCATTGTTCTTGTTCAGTCCCTAAGTTGTGCCCAACTCTTTGCGACCCCATAGTCAGGCTTCCCTGTCCTTCACTATCTCCCAGAGTTTGTTCAGAGTCATGTCCATTGAGTCCGTGATGCTATCTAACCGTCTCATCCTGTTGGCCTCTTCTTTTGTCTTCAGTCTTTCCCAGCATCAGGGTCTTTTCCAGTGAGTCAGCACTTCACATCAGGCGGCCAAAGTACTGGAGCTTCAGCTTCAACATCAGTCCTTCCAATGAATATTCAGAGTTGATTTCCTTTAGGATTGACTGGTTTGATCTCCTTGATGTCTAAGGGACTCTCAAGAGTCTTTTCTAGCACCACCATTTGAAAGCATCAGTTCTTTGGTGCTCAGCCTTCTTTATGGTCCAACTCTCACGTCCGTACATGACTACCAGCATAACCCTCCTAACACCATTCTCAGGATGCCCATCCTGTGCTCAGGAAGCTATGAGGGCCTGCAGCATCCCAAATCCTCTTGTTCAGCCCAAAGTCTTGAAAAACATTTCCTCGTTCCCTCTCTCCACCCAATACATCCCTTCTCTCATGTCTCATGAGAGAAAGGATTTATTTCTGTGGCACAAAAGTCAGAGTGGGCTCCTGGACCTGTGAGGTCCTAGACACCTGTGAATAAAAGCCACTGTGAGCATGGATGAATTGGGTGGTGGGTAGAAGACACTGGAAAACACAACTCTGAATGAAATATCACCTGCAAACATTGTTCACAAACAGCAACCCACCCCAGTAAAATGATCATCCATGTTTAGAAAGGGAGGGAAGTGTGAACTATAAAAGCCATAAATAAGTTTTTGGTCCCAGTATGTACTGAAATAGATTTAAAACAATTATGATGAAGGGAGTGGAAATGGCAAAAGCAAAGACCAAACTCAAGGTGGTAGGGATTTAGAAGTGAATGTGAAGTGGCTCGGTCATGTCAGACTCTTTGTGACCCCATGGACTGTAGCCTACCAGGCTCCTCCATCCATGGGATTTTCCAGGCAAGAGTACTGGAGTGGGGTGCCATTGCCTTCTCCAAGGGATCTTCCTGACCCAGGGATCGCATCCAGGTCTCCTGCATTGCAGGCAAATGCTTTACCATCTGAGCCACCAGGGAAGCCACCTGGGTTTTAGAAGGCAGCTGCCAATTAGTTGACGACCACCTTGGTTGTTATCAAGATGCCTGGAAGTGCACTTGAACTTGGGGGTGGGAGGGTAGCACAGTAGATAGATCGATCCTGGGTAGCAGGATCTATCTAACAGATTCCACTCAGCCCCTCTCCCTCCTCAAGGCCTCCTGTTGGACTGACCCGCTGCCAAGAGCAGGGCTGACTTCAGGTGGCCAGGGAGGGTGGCATGGATTACTCCTGGCCTTCTTCCTTTCAGTTGCTTTCAAATCATTTTGCCTTCTTAAGTAATGGAGGGCGGGGAGTGGGAGAAGGCAGAGAAGAAGACACTTAAAAAAAAAAAACCTCTCTGCCCTAGTTTAGATTTAAAGGAAGGTGACAGGCCACCCCAAATGAAGGTTCCAGCATACAAAGGCCAACTTACCTCTACTTTTTCTACTACTTGCTTCCCAAAGGAGCAAACTTTGGTGGAGCAGGTGACTGTCATATTTTCAGAACTCTCATACTGACTGGTTACGCCATAAAAAGCCCCGGCATCATCTTGAATATTGCAGTTTAAATCAGCCTGTAGAAAATGAAATGGAGGCGAGGGTTACTCACTTATCACAGGAGTCATGGCAACAAGCAGTAACTATCAGGTGAAGACTTCCACCATGCTGGATGGAGGGCAGTGGAGGGCCAGGGTGGCTCAGAAAGGTGGTGAGTTCATGCTCAGCTAGAAACAAGTTCTATGGCCCATCAATTGTGTTTTGAAGAGAATGCTAGCTTGGGTAGTCTTCCCTTGAAATAATGACAAGCTGCATGTATCGATTTCATTTTTACTTTCTTGCATTCAGTATTTAATCTATTTATTGGTTCATTTTTGTCTGCACTGGGTCTTTGTTGTGGTGGTTCTCTTGTTGTGTGATGCATGGGCTTAGCTGCCCCGTGGCATGTGGAATCTTCATGGGCCAGGAAGGAACCATTTCTCCTGCATTGGCAGGTTGATTCTTAACCACTGGACCACCAGGGAAGTCCTGCATTTAGTATAGAATACTATATGTCCTTGTACTAAAAGACTCATGAGGTCTCTGAAATATGTACAGAAAGCAGTTATGTGAACTGGATTCATATTCACTGATCTGTGGATATATTTAAAAGAATAGGAGAATCTGTAGCTGACTGGCCATTTGTTATATATGTAAAAAGAGAAACTTCATTACTAATTATGTACCCAGAGGGGAAATGGTTCCTATTAAAGACTGACTTAGAAAGATGCAAAATAGTTAATACCAGGCCCCACTCATTTAACATATTCTTATGACTATTTGCTATGTGAGATTCATGGTAGATACAGGACTACAAGCCAACATGAGAGAAATGTACAGAAAATAGCTCTAATTTAGATAAAGTCATAGAAGGCAATGGAAACCCACTCTTGCCTGGAAAATCCCATGGACGGAGGAGCCTGGTAGGCTGCAGTCCATGGGGTCGTGAAGAGTCGGACACAACTGAGCGACTTTACTTTCACTTTTCACTTTCACGCATTGGAGAAGGAAATAGCAACCCACTCCAGTGTTCTTGCCTGGAGAATCCCAGGGACGGGGGAGCCTGGTGGGCTGCTGTCTATGGGGTCGCACAGAGTCGGACACGACTGAAGCGACTTAGCAGCAGCAGTGGCAGATAGAAAGTACCATGTCAAAGGCACTCAGAGTTCGGACCATGGAAACATTATTTTCAATTAAAGGTATTTACTTTCAGGATGGTTAAGATTTGAACATGCAGGGATGGGCTGAGGGAGTATTGCACATGGAGCAGCCTGGAGTGCTTAATTTTAGCCACACTGCAAGGACGAAGGAGATGGGGAGGAAGGAGTTTGGAAATGCAGCAAGGTCCTGGGTTGGGGAGGGCTTAATGAGGGGTGTGAATTGTATGCTGTAGGAATTGCGGACCCCTTGAAAGTGTCGCCACCAGGCAATGAGGTGATCAGAGATGTGCTTCAAGAAGAGGTGTCTCAGCGTGGTATCAAGTCCACTGCAGAGGGAGGCTGGGAGGCTGCTGCGGTGGCTCCACCACTGCGGGCAGAGCCCCTCCCTCGAGCATCCACTGACCCTTTCCTGCACGCTGGGCATGGGTGTGGAGCTGGGGATCCATGAGTGAGCAGGAGACAGTCCCTGTGGTCGTGCAGCTGACAATTTAGGAGGGAGGACATTGCAACAGAACTAAGCGCTCCTGGGATGGGGACAGAGACATGAGAACAAACAGTGGGGAGGGAGCCCTTGAGGGAAGGGAAGCTTCAGATGATGATGCAGCTCAGATCCAGAGAGAAGAGCTGGCGTGGGCAGGCAGAGCATGCTGTGAGAGTGTGTGCAAAAGGGCGAATGGCCAAAAACGGCTGGAACACAGACAGCAAGGAGAGAACGGGCCTGGAGAGGCAGGGGTGGGAGCGGGCTGGGGTCTTACACAGGATAGGGGCAGTGATAGTTTAGGATCAGATCTGCAACCCAGAAAGTCACCCCTGATCACAACTTGGAGACACTAGAAGAGAGTGAACGCAGAGATGCAGCAGGAAGCAGGGTCAAATGAAGCACCTGGGCTGCAGAGAGAAAGAGCAGTGAGTCTGACATAAAATGAGACTATATTTTGTGAGGTCCGGCACATTTCGACTCACTGATTGTTAATACCTTGACAGGCACTAACTACCATAAAGACCTGAGTCATCCTACATGTATTTTTAATAAGGATCTGCATTTCAACTTCCTTCTTAAATTGAGTATCAGTAAAATGTCCATTTCCTCAGGCAAAACTTGGGATATTCTGGCTTCAAATAAAATGGACCATACACTTTATATTTCCTTTTCTTAGGTGCCAAGAAATTCAAAGCTACATTAAGTGCTCTACTATAGTAATTAACTTACCCTAGGTACTTCTAACAACCAGTGTCCAACTCCTGTTACTGGATTTCTGCTTTTACTTGCACTGATACTTGTCCAGTTTTATGTTATCCATAAATTTATGTGCCCTCACATTTTGTTTTTTGAAATTTTATGGGGCATAAAGTGCAAATAATTAAAAATGCCTAGGTGTGCCTTTTTCTCACATGCAAAGGTGAGAAATGGAGCATTTGGCTCAATGAAACAGCAGTCCAGTGGGAAACCAGAGGTCTCATCCCGAGAACTGTATCTGAGCTTCCCAAAGCTGGAGAGGGCCCTGGGACTACCAGGGCTCCAGCCTTCAGGGGAGAAAGGTACCAACATATCCCAGGAGCTCTGACACTGAGCTGTCATCCAGCCTTCCCAGGCAGGTGTCCCTTGCCGTGAACTAACAGCAAGTCTTTGAGAACTTCGAGCTGGTCCTGCCATCCCCTGAGAATACACACAGCTGGGAGAAACAGCTCAGGTGTTTTGTGGTAGTGGGACGACCAGTGATGTTCTTTGTGGGACTGATGCTCTTACTATTATGATGTAACTTGTACGAACAAGTTTTAGCTTAAAAAAAAAGCACACACAGCAACAACAACAAAGATAAAAATATATAAGTGAAGTGAAGTGAAGCTCAGTCGTGTCCGACTTTTTGCAACCCCGTGGACTATAGCACGCTCCTCCGTCCGTGGGATTCTCCAGGCGAGAATACTGGAGTGGGTTGCCATTTCCTTCTCCAGGAGATCTTCCCAACCCAGGGATCGAACCCGGGCCTCCCACATTGCAGGCAGACGCTTTACCATCTGAGCCACCAAAGTAAATTAAAAAAAAAAATCAAACTGTAAAAAGGAGGTACATTTTATTTCTACCCTGTGCTTACCACTTTCCTAAGGTGACCAGTTATCAGTTTTTCAAGTATCCTCTTAGAGATATTTAGCATTTACATATTTAAGCATACACATTCCCTCTTTTCTGCACAAACCATAGCATTCTTCTAAGCCTGGCTTTAAATCAATTGATCAATCAATAACTACTTTTTAGAACTCATATAGTACTGATATAGGGCTTCCCTGGTAGATCAGTGGTGAAGAATCCACCTGCAATGCAGGAGACATGGGTTTGATCCCTGGGTTGGGAAGATCCCCTGAAGTAGGAAATGGCAACCCAGTCCAGTATTCTTGCCTGGAAAATTTCATGGACAGAGAAGCCTGGCAGGCTATACGGTCCCCAGAGTCCCAAAGCATGAGTGAGCACACACATAGACATACATACACTGATACAGAGTATCAGTTTTTTAAAGAAAAGCCCTTTGAAAAATCGAACAGCCACACTTTTGGTGGCTGCATACCACTCCATTATACAGATGCAATATAATTTAACATATCCTCTATCGATGGACATTTGTTGCTTCCCAACAACAGTGCAGTTAACAGGCAGAGCAGAAAAGGTACATTAGAAATTGTTTTGACTTTTTTTTTTAATTTAATCTTTTTTCCACTTCTTACTTATTTTTGGCTGTGCTGGGCCTTTGTTGCTGCATGGGCTTTTCTCTCATTTCGGCAAGCAGAGGCTACTCCCCAATTTTAGTTTGTGGGCTTCTCATTGTGGTGGCTTCTCTTGTTTCAGAACATAGGCTCTAGAGTGCTTGGGCTTCAGAAGTTGCAGCTCCCAAGCTCTAGACCACAGGCTCAACAGTTGTGGCACATAGGCTCAGCTGCTCTCCAGCATGTGGGGTCTTCCCAAACCAGGGATCAAACCCATGTCTCCTGCATTGGCAGGCAGATTCTTTACCACTGAGCCACCAGGGAAGCCCCTACTTTGACTTTTGTTTTCATTTAATTTTTAAAAATTCCCAGCTTTGAAAATGAGAATTAATTCACCATAAATACATTGTTAACTAATATTGCAATTTAAATCCATTATTCTGATGTAATCAAGTTGTTATGAAGGACTGATTAATAATCAAAAGCAGTCTGGTATTTGTGGCGTAATGGGTGGAGTGTGGGAAGGAGCTGGGGAAATTAGCAGTGGGCGGGGGAGTCAACAGGAGAGCGCAAGGAGCTGTCAACCTCAACGTGCGTCAGTGCTTCAAGCAGGAGGGAGGTTTCTTAAGAAGGGCACCTCAACTCCCTAGGTACACTGTTTTCTTTTTTTTTCCAGTGCTCCATTTTTCACTTTATTCACTTCAGTGGCATTATCTTTCTATACAATGTTTAAGCGTTACTTTCCATTCAGTTGTTACAAAATCTTGGCTATATCCCCTGTGTTGTACGTGCATCCCTGAGCCTAACTCACAGCCAGCAGTCTGTACCTCCCATTCCTCCACCTCTACACTGCCGGTGTTCCTAGGAGTAGAATTGCTGGTTATGAGATATATGTGCATTTTCAACTTTCATTTAGGTAAGAGGAACAGATGGTTTTTGAATTATCTTGTTTTTTTAAAAAACAGCTTGAGAAAACTCCACATATAATTATTAGCATATATTTAACAGGTTGCATTTTTAAAGACTTCTCAACTAACACTAAATAAGCAATCTGTTATTACCACTGCGTCTCAATTACTTTTGAACATGGAAAATAATTACACAGTCATCCAACCATATCACAGCTGTTCTTTGGGAATTTTCTAGGAGGTATTGATGGGAAAGATAATTATCTTTAGCTGATAATATTACAATTATCCCAGAAAGAAATGTGGTCACTGAACTCCTGCAGAGCAAAGGTAATATCAAAGAAAGAATGCTAGCATTAAATCAACAACAGGGGAGGTGAACTCTGTAATGAGTCTAGGATTCGTGCTGAGTTCATTATCCACCCTCTCCACTCCTTTTTCCCAACTGAAAACTCAAGATAAACCTATTCCACATAGTTTTGAAGGCAAGAAAATGAGAGAAGAAAAAAAAAAAGTATGCTGTTTCCAGACATACAAACTATTTTTGTCAAATCAGCTCTTATCTGAAATCAGGATATTTTCTAAAAGCACATAAATACAAAAGTCCAAGAAACAACTAAAACCAGCAAACTTACCTTCCCAGCAAATTCCAAATTCAAACCAGATCCTGTCCTTAGGAGGTGAGACAGCTGTTGGGGCACAGGGCAGACTGTCCCAAAATGTGCCCAATGGCATTTTGATTATTTTGGATTAAAGTTACTTAAGAAACAACCAATGAAGAGGCACACGTGGACCCTCCCCTCTGTCTCCCCCAAAGCAGGAAATAAGTCTCTCAGTGAAAGGTGCCCTCCTTGCATCTGGAGGTAGAAGGAGATTACCACCAGAGATGGATAATTTAGGGTGGAGAAGTCTGTATACACATCTTGTTACTTTAAAAATTTACTTCCCCAAGCCCAAACTCTGTTTAGATTTTCTCCAAACTTATGTTTCTTTGTCCTGTCAATTCCTGATAAAAAGTATGACAGATGCCTGCTTTGGCCACTTCTTAGATCCGGTTTCTATGTGAACCTCAACGCCATGAATTAAAAATTTGTTTCTCTTTTCCTTCCTGTTAATTTGTCTTGCGTCGATTTTATTTTCAGTCCAGTCATAAGAAGGGTAGCAGGGGAAGTTTCCTCCTGCCTAACTGGTCATGGACCATGTTCTACAAAAAACCAAAATAAACCTTGCAAATGTGGCTGGAGGGGGCAAGTCCATGCAAACGGGCTCCTCTAAGGAATCTTTGCCCATTTTTCCCTAGAAAAAAAACCCTCCATATGAACTGGGATCAGAGACCAGCTCTTTCTCCTACCACCTAATGCAGGAATCCTTCCTACAGTACCTTGATTTACACTGTCTTCTGGCTGAATACCTTCAGATATGGGAAAATCATTAGTTAATAAAATACTTACCATGTTCTGGGCAGTGTTAGAGAGTTGTATTAGTCTTCTATTGCTGCTTTAACAAATACCCCCAAATTTAGTGACTTAAAAACAACATCACTTTATGATTCTCTACTTCTGTAGGTGGGATATCCAGTATGTCCCTCACTCGGCGGAGATCAAGGTTTTGGAGTTGTCCCTTTCTGGTGGCTCTACTCTGGGGAAAGGCGAGTCTTTGCCTCCTTCAGTTTCCACAGTCCTTGTCTCTCAGTCCCTTCCCTCCCACTTCAGAGACCAGCAACACCAGGCTGAGTCCTCACGTGGCCAGCTGTCAGCTCTCTAGACCTTGTCTTTTGCCTCCCTCTGCTACTCTTCAGGAAACTTGTGATTTCATTGGGCCAACTCACATAACCCAAGATACTTCCCTGCCTACTCTTAGCAACGCCCACCTCGCTTTCCGTGTATTGGAATATGTCCCCTAGCACCATGAGAAGAACTTGGACACAACACTGCCTACCATTCCCGTTAAGTTGCCAGTGGCTTCTCAGCAGCTTCCACCTAGAGCTCCGCTCTCTGGAAGCATGCAGGCCTAAGAACAGTGCTGAAAGACAACCCTGCAATTCTCTTTTATTTCTCCCCTAATCTCACCTTCCACACCCACTTCTCACCCATAAAGTTGCTCAGGTTCTATCAGCTTCCTAGGATCCAAGTTCCAGGCTTATTTTTAGTAAACTCCATGTGATCTCCCTTCCACCTGGTCCAAAGACGAGAATTCTGACTCTGCATCTGTCATCTTATCGCAGATACCTGACGGACAGTGGTCATCGTTCCTTTGCATCTCATTGTTCTCATCTCTAAACTCAGAGAAGACCTGCTTCCAAAGGCCACCATGGTGATGAGAAGAGAGAACGCACACGAGACTCATCTGTATGCTGAAACATGCCACATAAACGGCCATGCCTATCAACCCATGGACTTCAACGCTGACCAGCAGAGATGAAGCAGAGCCTCAAGCCACATCTCCAGAGTGGGACCTGAAGTAGACGGTGGCTGATAATCAACAAACAAGGTAAAAGCTTTCCCCCCAGAGTTAGTCTGAGTCCCTATCCATGCTTATCAAGTGAGCAGCACAAACACAGCAATGACTTTTTTCAAACAGAAAAATTAGTAGTTTTTTCGATTTGTGAGTTTATAACAAGCCTTAGGTTTTAGGCATAACTGCTCAGGTACAAAATTACCATCTTTCCCACAAAGATATGATTAGAGATGTCATAAAATTCTGTCTGGAAGCAAAAAAACAAAACAAAAAAAAAACAAGGCAATAATTAATCAACCATCTGAGGAATGAATTGGGGATCTACTTGTGGACAAGTCCTGGAAAACAGCAATGCCAAGCAGAGAAAGCAGACTACGCTAGACAGCAAGGAAGCGAAAAAGTGAAACATCACATTTCCCCAAATCCTTCCCTAAATAATCCTCTCTCACACTTGCTCCTTCTGCAGCTGAAACACGTAAGTTATCAGACAAGTCTGCGGCTTGGTTTCTCCTCCATTACCTCTCATTCAGCAAGCGTGTCTGTTCACATCTGTGTTCCACGGTTTCATGTTTTTGAAATTGAAAAACAAAAAAAGCAATATTCTTCAAAGAATGATTCTTCCCATTTCATGGGTGAGAAAAATGAGATCTAACCCAGTTCTGCTGGATCCATACCATAGGGAGGGCTGGACCAGGGGGTCAACTCGGCAAAACTGCAGGCCCCTGGAAAGCTAGTTTCAGATGCCGGAAGGACAGGAAGTGAGTATTAGGGTTGCAAGTGCAGAATGGAAGGGCGCAGCATTCGGCTGAGGACAACTCGTTTGTCACTAGACTCTGAAAGGAAAGGCCTGCAGGAAAAAAGAGGAAGCAGATCAGCCCGAAGGCAGGGGCGCAGGTTGGGGTAGTGGGTCAGGAAAAGAGCAGGCTGCAGACGGCTCCCTTCTCACCCGTCTCTCCCTTCCCCCTGGAGGGCCTGGAAGAGCTGGGCAGAATTACTTGGTTGCAAAAAAATGAAAACATCAAGAGGACTGTCCCTGACAAGAGACAGTATAATAGGCACTGATGGATGCGAGGAGACGCTGGCATTTTCAAACCACCACTTTGAACCTCTCCTCTTCATCCTCTTCGAGCAATGATCAAAGGACCAAGATTTCAAATTGTGAAGCAATTTTTTCCAATGGCAGCATCTGGCTCCTTGGCAGGAGGCGCTGGGAGCCGGGCCCTGTCATGGGCGTCCATCCAGGCCTGCCACATGGTGAGGGCTCGGCCGCGCCGGGCACCACGTGGGCTTTGCAGCTGCTCCCCAAGGCGCCAAAGGACAATCGCTCTGCCCTCCGCCATGAGCCATCAGGCAGAAGTACTCCCCAAGCAGCCTGGGCAGGGGGGTCTTGAGGTTGACGACTGCTCCCCAACCCTCTCGCCTGACTCATTTGTAAGCATCTGCTCCCTGGCTACGACCCCTGAAGCCACCCCAAGTGGCTTCGGAGCTTGGGGTGCGGGAAGCTGGGATAAACTAGGGACGACCCCCCAG
This sequence comes from Bubalus kerabau, assembly GCF_029407905.1. Taxonomy (NCBI): domain Eukaryota; kingdom Metazoa; phylum Chordata; class Mammalia; order Artiodactyla; family Bovidae; genus Bubalus; species Bubalus kerabau. The sequence goes on from NC_073638.1 coordinate 39,777,440, forward strand.
CAAGACTGGACTTGAGTTTGAGGGGAGTGAGAAAGCTGCCCGAAGGGAAGGGCGTCTTTGAGGGTGTTCACTTTGCCTGGTGCCCCTGCCCGACGACACAGGACGGCAGCTGTAGCTCTCCCGCCACAGCTGTTTTAAATAAGAATAATAGGCATAAACTCAGCCCCTGCTCTCCAAGTTACTTCCCACTGTTTATGGCATATATTTACATCTACAAAATAGAAGATTTTAAAAGACAACTGCCAAGAGCCCCTTCATAGCGCAGATTGGCACCCCGATTCGAATTTCATCAACATTTAGTACTTCAAAGAATCTTAAAAGCTTGCTCTAATTACAATAGGCACTGTCTGAAAGACTGGCTGTTTGCATTGCAAATTCATACGAATACTGGCATTCATTAAAAAAAAAAAATTCAATTAACATCACCCATATAACTTCAGGTAACCGCCACTGGTGACTTCACACAATGGCTGGGATGAAAGAGCCAAGGTCTCAACCCCTAGGACAAAGCAGTGGGACAGGCCAGTTGCCTCCAATGGAGGCAGTTAATGAGTCCTGGGCACCCGGCTGAGCTGGCCCTCCACCCAGCACATTCGTCAGGTGTGTGAACACTGACCAGAGACCACCCTTTCCAGACCACAAAACGGGGCCTTTTTCTGGTCTGGAGTTTTTGTGCATGAAAAGTCTTACACAGAACAATGACAACAAATCAACCAACTATTTAACAAGTGTAGAACTGCCAAATAAAACATAGGCTGCCCAGTTAAATCTGATTTTTAGATAAACAACATACTTTTTCATAGCGATAGGGACATATCACTATGTCCCAAAGATGACATGGGACAGACACTGAAAAAGTATACACTGTTCACTGGAAATTCCAATCGAACTGGGTGGCTGGTATTTTAATGTGCTAAATCTGGTAACTCTTCCAACAATTCACCTTTGCCAAAGAGAATAAGAAAAATCGGGACTTCTGCTCAAGTTTTCATTGCTGTAAGGAGACATGTCCAAAATATTTTTTGAGTGGGGAAAAAAATGAAGCTGCTGAATAACACATGGAGCATAGCACTTTTTTTTAGTAAAAAACAAATGGAGCACGTACAATGTTTGTGGATGCATATAAGAAATTGAGAAAGACACAGGGCTTGTGGGAAGATCTCACTCTTCCTTCTAAAGTCTTTGGAACTGCTTGGAAAATTTAACAAGCTTCTCTTGCTTTTGTCATGTAGACATTAAATTAGAATGAGGGTGGATGGGAAGGGTGTACCCTGAATCTCTACTCTCACAGGGAGAGGGAGTTTCACATATTGCCAAGGGTCTATGAAGGTCCAAATGACTAAGATCCTTGAAGGGTTTATGACTATAACCAGATAATCAACTTACTCCCTGGAAAACTGGGTCTAGAAATAAGCAGACACATACCCTATCTGATAGTGCCACTTCGGTTCTTTTCTTCTCAGGCTTTTCCTGGGGACGGCTGTAACAGTGAAGTCAGCTGTGCCTGCATGAATGGGGTGGATGCTGGGCGGTGCAGGTGGACCACATGTGTCTGCTTCCCCCAGGCTTCTGGTTAGCAGCAGCTCTGGGGGGCACAGTGGCTTTGTATCTCAGCCTGTAACTGCGGCAGGGAGCAGAATCAAACAGCCCCATGCAGCAAAGAATGGATGGATCCCTGACCTTGGCTTTGTTAGCAACCACTGAGCCAAATGGTCCAGGATGGGAAGCAGGAGAGGAAGAGCTGTCAGATGGATTCTTCCACGAGGTTAAAGGAATTCCCAATTTAGATTCCGCCTAGATATCCTGAAGAGTTCCAGGTTAACAAAAAGAAAAGTGTCCGTGGTGGGACTGAGGTGAAGGGCGAAAAGCACCTTCAGCTGCTGCTCCCACTTTCCAGGCTGTCCTGTTCTGCCTTCTGTTCTCAGGGGATTCAGACTCTTTTAAATAAAGTGACTGTCAGGCAGAGTATTGTTTCCACTCTCAACTTGCACCACTGCCCTGGTTCTGTAAGGCCCAGCGGCCACTGGGACCCTCAGACAACTCTCATTAGGATTCCTGGTCTCTGCACAACCCACGCCCCCACCCAAACTCCTTCCCACTCTCCCTCCACTGATTGAATTTTCAAGAATCAGCTCAAATGCCACATCTTCGTGAAGCCTTCCATAAAGTTCTCAAGGAAAAAGAATTCCTCCTCTACCTATGTATTCGCATTTCCACTACAGCCCCTACCCTACAGCGCTGTCGTTTATCTGCTGTGTGTCTGCCATCCCACACCAGACCCTAAAGTCTGCCTCTTACTCATGTCTGCTCCCTCGGCTTTCTAGGAGCAAAGTAGAGATCAGTGAGTATTTGCCGAATGATTCACTGGTGATGTGTATATTCAACGCTAAAGCAAATGATTAAACTATTTCTATAAGAACCCAAATTCCTGAGAGAGCCTGGCAAGATTTTGTGTGAATCCCTTAAGGTCTCCCTCCACCGGCTTTCAGTAAATTCCTTGAGAAAAATTAGTCAACAAACTGTCTAGGCTGACAATCATAGCTGGCCCAGTGGTAGTTACAGGACCCCATGTACAGCAGTTCCTCTAGGCGTACGGGATGAAATCACTCTTCATCTCACAAATTAAAGAAAATAAACTGTTGAGAATCTGCTATATACATTGGACTGCTGCATAAACAAATGTTACCGGATAGGATCCTTGCTCCCTGGGGAAGGCTGACAAAGAAGTTTAGGTCATGGGGCTGGGAAAACAGGAAGGAAGCGATACAAGACTGCAGTCAAGGCAGCAAGTGCTAACAAGCTCCAGATACCGTTCTCATGAAATCAAACCAAAATGGGTTGGATGTGCAAGGTTACTAACTACCATTCCCCCCCATCCCTCTACGTGAAATATCAGAACCTGCTAGCCAGAGATGATTTTTCAAAAAAAAAAAAAACAAAAAAAAACCAGACCCTGGTGAAGACAATAAGAGAGTCACAGTCTACCAAAGATAATCTATTACATTTTAGTCCCAGAAGTACCTCTGAATATGGTGGTGTTTCTTGTTAATCTTCCTTCCACTACATCATTCCAGCATTTCCTATTGTTCATGTAATTTCAGAGTTGAACACCATTGTGAGATGAGATAGAAGTAGAATGAAATGAAAATCTTGAACTGAAAGGCCCTTTTCTTACTGATAACAGTTTAAAACATGTGGGAAGCATATTATTCCATTTTGCTAACATCCTTTTCCATGAATAGCAACAGAGACATTTGGTCGCAAATGATAGACTCGAGTCTACAATTCTAGCCTAAATCACGCACAATCCAATTAGAAACAGGCTGGAACTCCAGAGGGGGTCCATTTGGCCAGTTTACATGTGCACCCGATTTCTTATCCCTAAATAAAGTCCAGTTGTTTTATTTATAGTGCCTGTCATTTTGTCCAACAAATGTGATTTTGTTCCTACCAAGATAAAAGCATCTTCTAAAGGCTGCCTTTTTTTCCAGATAACTCCTTTCCATTTCTGTTTTATAATATCTTCTCACATCTACTCCAGCTAGTAAAACTAGTCTTGCTTTTTCTTCCTCCAAAAAAGTAGGTTAAGAAAGTTGAATGACTATGAGTATACTGTTAATTTTTATACTGGATGATAATTCCAAAAATTTTAAAAAATAAAACATCAATAGCCATAGAGTAACTTGGAATATATCCTGATTGCTAACATGCCACTAATTGATTTGAGAGAAAAAAGAAGAAGCATTGTAATTAAATGTATATTAAGAATTTATTTCTTTTAATAACAGGATACAGATCCATACAATCTCATTTTTCATACTATTTTCTTCTTTATTATTCCAAATAAAGTTTGAGAATAAGCCTTCATTATCCTAATGATTCTTCTGAATAGTTTTTGACTGTAAGGTTTATAAGTAACATGTTAGTAATGTGTGGCTTTCTTAACCAGTGTCGCCAAGCTTGACACTTTTGGGCACTGTTAAGACAGAGTAGAATCTTGAGGCCCCTCCAAAAATATTACTTTCACTGCATTTTTTATTCTCTTAAGTAAACTACCACTACTTAAGTCAACTATTCTACTTAAGAAGGTTGAGCATTGAAGAATTGATGCTTTTGAACTGAGGTGTTGGAGAAGACTCTTGATGGTCCCTTGGACTGCAAGGAGATTAAACCAGTCAATCCTAAAGGAAATCAATCCTGAATATTCATTGGGAGGACTGATGCTAAAGCTGAAGCTCCAATAGTTTGGCCACCTGATTCGAAAAGCTGACTCACTGGAAAAGACCCTGATGCTGGGAAAGACTGGAGGCAGGGGGAGAAGGATATGACAGAGGATGCGATGGTTGGATGGCATCACTGACTCAATGGACATAGGTTTGAGCCAACTCTGGGAGACAGTGAAGGACAGGGAGGCCTGGAATGCTGCAGTCCATGGGGTCACAAGAGTTGGACACAACTGAGCAACTGAACAACAGCAGCAACAAAACTACTACATGGGGCTGGAATCAAACTTCTTTTGAAAGCGAGCTGAGAGTTATGCTTGGGTTTCTGTCTTTTAGGATGCATGACTGAATCACACCCACCTCTTCCAGCTTTCGGGACTCTCTGATCAATTCCAAAGCAGCTAACATTTTATCTTAAATTAGCTGCACTGTCTGCCATTATCACTGGCAACCCATCTGCATGGATCTCAATTCTGAAACAAAGCACAGCTCTGTCTACTTGTGGGTGGACATCTTCCTTTCTTAGAGCCCACAAAGCATCTGATCGTTATTTTAAAAGGAAAATAAGAAGTATGGTTTTCTGCCAGTGCAAAATGTTGGCCTCACTAACCACAAATCTGGTTCCATACTCCTCCTCAATCATAATAACAATTTCAATGCTGCATCAAACTATATTTTTTCTGAGACACTTTAATTGGGGATTCAAATTTAAGCTACTAGTTTTTAGTTTAGTGTTAGTTGCTCAGTCGTGTCCATCTCTTTTCAATCCCATGGACTGTAGCCTGCCAGACTCATCTGTCCACGGGATTTCCCAGGCAAGAATACTGGAGTGGGTTGCCATTTCCTTCTCCAGGGGGTCTTAGTATAGTAGTATATACTACTAGTGCAAGTAATTCAACTAAGGTGACAAGGAGGTGGTGAGATGCTTTCTCACAGATTATTAATGACAACATATCCTCTTCACTGGGTGTATCATAATTTAACCTTCTTATTACACATCGATAATAAGCCTTTCAGTGTGTGTGTGTGGTGTGTGTGTGTGCGTAGGTATATGTGAGTTTGTGTGTAAGAAACCAAGTTGCGTTTTGAAAGTAGTCAAGCAGTTAGTGAATATACCAGGCATAAGCACACACTTGGTATTAATTCCTGGGAAGTACATTTGATAATTCCCACTTTACACATAAAGAAACTGAGTCATGGATAGGCAGAGTGATTTCTGCATCGTGACACAGCTCATCAATGCCGGATCTGCTGGACTCTGGAATCTGTGTCCTTTCCACTATGTCTGTGCGTGGAAGCCAAGGGCACCTGAAGTGAAGCAGCATCATTGCTTTGTGAAGATCTGTCATTATGCGGCACTCAGGTGTCCGTTTACCTGGGCACCAACAGTCGTCTGCTGTTTCCAAGAAGTTCAGGTCGGACGCTACTGTGGCTCTGTTCATGTGTGTTCTGGCGTCCGAGTCCTGGGGAGGCCAGTCAGTTTTCTGCTCTGAAGGCAGTGGAAGGACCACTGCACAGCAAAGAGTTGGGCCACAGCTTGGGCATCGAGTGCAGATAATCAGGTAGACTCAATGTTTCACCCACAGCAAACTCCTGAGCTGCTCCAGCCTGACTGAGCCCAGGTTGGACATGGAGCGATTAAACATATGAACAAACTAAGTCATCCTGCTGGTGATAACCTGGAGACGCAGGTACTTTGAGAAAGAGGAAATAGGGAGAAGAAAGGAGATGTGTGGGTAGGACCTCTGTTGAGATGTACTGAATTTACACGAAAATGAAAATTGGTGCAGCAAATTGCTAATATGAAAGACATTTTAAAGGGAAGGTTAAGCCTGCTTAAGAGACACCCACTGGAAACACCGACTAACATTCAAGCACAGAGAGTCAAAGTGTAATTCACACTTTCTAAGCCTTTAGAGGAAGCCAATGAGATTTCAAATTGCAGCAGAGTGTAAACCTAATTCAAACTGCCTTTTCTCACTTATTCTAACATAGTTAGGACTGAATTTCTTCATAAAGGTTAAGTACTGCTAACAATTATACTGAAGGAGTGATGTCTTTCATCATACTCATAGGAGAGCTCAACTGTAATTCTAATTCTGCAAATCTTAATTTAATAAACTGATATCTAATCTCATAGAAATTGTTTCTAAATCTGCACATCTCATACCTGCCACTACACTCTAAACATTTGCAAACCCAGACCTCGTTATTTGGGAATTAGTGACTGAAGGACCCAGTCACTGAAAGCATTTATTAAAATCATCCTCTGTGTAAAATGGAAAATTTTATAAGCAAAAATAAAAAGTTTCTAATATCAATAGTTTCCATTCCTCTTTATAGTCAAACAACAAGCAAGTTATAAGAAGTCTTATTAACATTAAAAACCAACACTTTAATTTGACAGCACTGAAAATGGTTTATTTTTCTCTTATCCTATATTTTCTGATTAATCTTAATTCACTTGGGTATAACAGCCTCTTTTATATCTTTCACTATAGTGGCTCTCAAACTTTTTCATCTCAGAGACCCCTTTTCCACTCAAGATTTATTGAGGGTCTCAAAGAGCTTTTGTTTCTGTAGGTTATAGCTATCAATATTTTCTATATCGGAAATGTAAACTGAGAAAGCTTTAAAATATTTAGTACCTGCTTTAAAAATAATATAAGGTTATTTTATATTAACATACATCTTTTTTAAATTGGACATACCTACATTTTAAAAAACAAAAATTAGTGAGAAAGGTAATACTGATTTGCATTTTGCAATACTTAATGTATGGCTTAATGGAAAATACCTAGATTCTTATATCTGCTTCTAAATTCAATTTGTCATGATTTGCACTTCAACTTTTGGTTGAAATACATGAAGAAAATCCAGCCTCACATAAACACATGGCTGGGAAAGGTAAGAATATTTTAATAGGCTCTTCAGATAACTGGCCATTTTTCTTTGACACTAAATCAAAACTTGACAAGCAGTGGTTTCTAAAGGTTAGAAACCTGCAGTGTGGAGTCTGAATCCCTCAATGAACTTTTCATACTGTTACATTAAAAACCCATTACTTTATCTTGCACAGTATAAAAAAAAATTACATTTTTAAATATGACTATGGATCTCATCAGAAAAGTCGTAAATGTTGGGAAGCCATCAAGTTCACCAGAGTGAATACAAATTTTCCAAAATTCTTATTTTTATTTGAAAGTTCAAATTTTGTCTTTGACAACAAGTATCAGTTGTTTTCCTTGATGGAGCAGGCAGGTTCATTGCATCCATTTTAGTGTGTACTCGGTCTAAGATGTAAAACTTTCATAAACGACACTCTTGGTTTGACTAATTCTTTTTTCTTAATTTAAACTGTGCGTGCAACCCAGTCTGATCCCAGGCTTCAGCAGTTTTACCCTATAACTCTGGAACCATCAGTATGAATATCAGCAGAATTCAAAAAGAAAATAACATCTCAGTGTCATAATAAAAGTAGTTTTGATCTTGTCGGCCCATTGAAAGGCTACTGAGGAACCTCCTACGGGTCTGCAGGCCACACGTTGAAAACTGTAGTGTTACCATATAACTGGCCCCCAACCACCATTCAAGCCATTGGGTGGCAGTCACTAATTTAGGAAAAGGAAGTGACTGTTACTGCTTTTTCAGGGTGTCCACATGTATTACCAATCCTGAGAACATTAATTTAAGTAGAAGGCTACTTCCACAATCCAAATTCAATACGGAAGCATGACAAATGAAATCCAGTTACCACGCAAGGATTACAAAAACAAAACAAATTAAATTAAATATGTAAATTTCCTCCCAAGGAATTTCAAACACGAATTTTTCCTTAGTCTGTTTGTTCTGCCATTTGTGGAGGTTTTTTTTTTTTTTTTTTTTTGGTGCCAGGCACTTGCTTAGCTTTGGAGATACGAACAATGGCAGGCAGACCCTGTGAGCAGGGTCCTGGGGGCACAAAGAAGCCAGTAATCAGAGCACAGGCACTTTTCAAACGGATCTGATTTCAAGCTCCAGGTCCCCACCTGTCCTTTGTAACCTCCGCGTTTCTATTTTCTTAGCTGGATACGAGGCAAATTCCACTTAACCCTGGGAGGACTGGAGGAAACGCACGTGACGCGTGAACCCAGCGCACAGCCCACAGCAGGCATTCCATCAGTGTAGCCACAGGACGAGTAAGGAGCCTGGAGTCCAGAGAGGAGTGGGACACACATCTCAGTCAACTGTGACACAGCCTGGGAACTGAGGCACTACACAACGCGCTGGGACTAAAAGAAAAATTAGTAGATTATTTATGTAAGGAAGGTGTGATCATCAAGAAGCCACCATCTCAAAAAGGGGCAAAGAAGGAAAACTGTACAAAGTCCATCCAGACACACGAAGGCCGGCTGAGGATGGACAGGAAGGAAACACCTGGAACCAGCTCCTGCAGGGCCTTTAAGGCCACACTGAGAAGCGCGAACATGTGAAGCCATTTTCTTTTTATTTTCGTCGAGACTGAGGAGTTGTACATGCTCAAGGCCAGCAAGTTCTCTGGTCTAAGCCCCTGGGATACACCCCTGACCCCACAGCAGTCCTCTGGCTCAAGCCTGGCCAGTGGAGAAGGGACAGCCGAGATCTCCTCGGAGTCTAGGGGACAGTCCCAGCAGCTGGAGGAACGTGCCTTTGGTGTCTGAATGCACAAATGAGGCACAAGATAGGCAGAGCCATTTCATATTCTCTCCGACCCTTAAAGTCTTGCAGCGTGTCTTTATCTTTGCCCAAGCCCCTTCTCTGCCTCGGGTCCTAGGCTCCCATGGAATTTATAGGTCGCTTTGCTTACTGGGCTTCTCTGGTGGCTCAGACAATAAAGAGGCTGTCTGTAATGCAGGAAACCCAGGTTTGATCCCCGGTTCGGGAAGATTCCCCTGGAGAAGGAAATGGCAACCACTCCAGTATTCTTGGCCAGGAAATCTCATGGATGGAGGAGCCTGGCAGACTACAGTTCACGGGGTGGCAAAGAGTTTGACACAACTGAGCGACTTCACTTTGCTTACCGGAGTGAGAACCAACGGAGAGTCTAGTGCTCTGCATCTGCCACTGTGACCCCAGCCATCTGCGAGGTTTCTTTCATTGCACAACTGAGTTCTTAAGCCCAAGGGGCCACCTGTCTGTCTCGGCAGGGACGGCAATATCGCCTGGGTCCTCATGCGGCTGTGCCACGTGGCTTGCGTGAGGACGCCCACAGAGCTAGTGTGTGATCCCCTGGCGACCGTGCGGATCAGTCAATGGGAACCCACAACCACTGCAGCTCTGCCCTTGGGTGTAGGATGTGACCATTCAGACAAAAATGACTGAAGTAACAGCAAGGTCTTACTCACCCAGAATTTTACGAGGAAGAAGGCATTTTGAGGGCCCTTTCCAAACAGTTCCTTTAAGCCACCTTTCTTTTCAGGAAATTTGTCATAAATCTGACGAATGTCCACTGATTCGAGCAATGGGTCACTGTAAGAATGGTTGGCGTGCCCGATGTGCACGAAGAGGTGTTTGTTGTACTGCAAGAAACCAACAGAAACATTCCCATTACAAACCCTTTGGTCAACCCGGGACACAACCATCTCGAGCTGCATAAAGAGTGGTGGTCTCGAAATCCTGGAGTTCCGCCTTGAACAGCCTCAGGTCTGTGCCTTTGAAAAGATGATGATATTAAGAAAAGTCATTACAGCTCAGGGTTAAAACAATCATTGTCTATTATTGACAAGGGCATATATTCTTCCCAAATGCCTAAAAAAGTCTTTTTGTAGATACAGTAGGAAATGACTTGTGACCCGATTACCAAACCTAGAAACAATTCCATTATCCAGTTTCACCTGATGAACTGAAGATGACAGTGACTGTTCCTTACAGTGAAAGCCCAATAAGAAGCATGGGTGGTGCAGCTGATGCCACCACCCAGAAAGCACTTGTCACTCCAGTGACACTTAGCAACAGCAAGAATGCAGTACTCGGAGCAACAGGACCCACTTACTTCTTCCAGCAGGAATAAGAGGGCTGAGTATCTTTCTCATGCGTCCCCTTAGTGACCAATCTAGCACTTCTGTATAAGGGCTGGTCAGTATGTGCATGTCAGTGCAAAGCTACAGTCATGGATATAGATCATGGAGAGGACTCATGGTGCAAGGCTATACGGGATCAATAAAAAAAAGAACACCAGTTGCTCATCCACAAAAAGTGAAAGAAACAACTCAAAACCCTCTCAGGTCATTTAACTACTAAATGAAAACCTTTTCTTCTCCTTGCTTTGGTATAAGACAGGGTAAAGTGGACCACAAAGGAGTGTGGCAAACAAATGGCTCTCAACCAGGCTACAGCAGAATCACCAAGGAACATTTAAAAATCATCAAAGCCAGGGTCTCACCCAGGCTAAACTGGCATCTCTGAGACTGAGGCCAGGCATCATTTATTCTTAATACTCCCTTGATGAATTTCAATATGCAGCCAAGTTGGAGAACTACTGGCCTAGACCCTATACTCCAGATCCCCCATGCCTGCCTCTTCTACTGAATAGGCAGTCTAATCTGACACCAAAACATCTGGTGTGCAAAGGTTCCTGGGAGCTCAGAACATAATGGGGTTCATAAGAGAAACCCATGTCACCATTCTCCCAAGAGTCTGCATTCACTTTTCGAGTTTACATTGGCATTTCTCCAACTAGAGTCCTTCCGAGTACTAACCCCATCAGTTGAGTACAGTTCAGTCGCTCAGTTGTGTCCAATTCTTTGCAACCCCATGGTCTGCAGCATGCCAGACTTCCCTGTAAATCACCATCTCCGAGAGCTTGCTCAAACTCAAGTCCATAGAGTCAGTGATGCCATCCAACCATCTCATCCTTTGTCATTCCCTTCTCCTTTTGCCTTCAATCTTTCCCAGCATCAGGGTCTTTTCTAAAGAGTCAGTTCTTCAAATCAAGTAGCCAAAGTATTGGAGCCTCAGCATCAGTCCTTCCAATGAATATTCAGGATTAATTTGCTTTAGGATGGACTGGTTAGATCTCCTTGCAGTCCAAGGGACTCTCAAGAGTCTTCTCCAACACCACAGTTCAAAAGCATCAATTCTTTGGCGCTCAGTTTTCTTTATAGTCCAACTCTCACCTCCATACATGACTACTGGAAAAACCATAGCTTTGACTATACAGACCTTTATTAGCGAAGTAATGTCTCTACTTTTAATATGCTAAGTTGGTCATAGCTTTTCTTCCAAGGAGCAAGCATCTTTTAATTTCATGGCTGCAGTCACCATCTGCAGTGATTTTGGAGCCCAAGAAAATAAAGTCTGTCACTGTTTCCATTGTTTCTCCATCTATTTGCCATGAAGTGATGGGACCAGATGCCATGATCTTAGTTTTCTGAATGTTGAATTTTAAGCCAGCCCTTTTCACTCTCCTCTTTCACTTTCATCAAGAGGCTCTTTAGTTCCTTTTCACTTTCTGCCATAAGGGTGGTGTCATCTGCGTATCTCAAGTTATTGACATTTCTCCCGACAATCTTGATTCCAGCTTGTGCTTCATCTAGCCCGGCAGTTTGCACCTCATCTAACCCGGCAGTTTGCATGATGTACTCTGCATATAAGTTAAATAAGCAGGGTGACAATATACAGCCTTGACGTACTCCTTTCACGATTTGGAACCAGTTTGTTGTTCCATGTCCAGTTCTAACTGTTGCTTCTTGACCTGCATAACAGATTTCTCAGAAGGCAGGTCAGGTGGTCTGGTATTCCCATCTCTTTAAGAATTTTCCACAGTTTGTTGTGATCTACACAGTCAAAGGCTTTGGCGTAATCAATAAAGCAGAAGAAGTAAATGTTTTTCTGGAATTCTCTTGCTTTTTCAATGATCCAACGGATGTTGGCAATTTGATCTCTGGTTCCTCTGCCTTTTCTAAATCCAGCTTGAACATCTGGAAGTTCACAGTTCACGTACTGTTGAAAGCAGCAGAAAGCAATATAGAGAAAGGAAGTTTCCCCAGCCAGGTCTTGGTTCTGTGGGAAAGGAGGATGTGGAAACCACTATTGCCTCTATAGCCAGATGCCCTCCCCGCCACCCCATCTTCCCACTGGAAGGCAGGTAACATTGTCACAGAACATGACTGTGACTTATCCTGGCGCCATAAGGAGGTCATTTCTCTAGGAGTTTTGTGATGGGTTGGCCCACAAAATCAAAATACCCTCTTAACTCAAAAAGATTACATAAATTATTCAGGTGAATGCAGAATGCAGTCTTTTAAAATAATGAAATCATTGTAGGCTATGACTTTTCCTCTGTGAACATTTTTAGCTAAATAGATAGCAACTTTTTCAATTGTGATTTTCTAAATAATTTGATGGTGTGGGTATTGATTTTCTGTAAGGTTTTCAAAAGCTGTTTCAGGGGAATTTCAAATATTTTCCAGCCGTTGAGATTTTGTTTGTTCCTGTAAGATCCTAATGATGACCTTTGCCAATGTCCTTCAAAGGACAGGGCGTGAACTGGTGGGTATTTTTTGACCTACCAGCTTGGAAAATTTTTAGCATTACTTTGCTAGTGTGTGAGATGAATGGTGGTAGGTCAATATTTTGACCTACCGGCTTGGAGAATTCTTAGCATTACTTTGCTAGTGTGTGAGATGAATACAATTGTGAGGTAGTTTGAACATTCTTTGGCATTGCCCTTCTTTGGGATTGGAATGAAAACCAACCTTTTCCAGTCCTGTGGCCACAACTGAGTTTTCCAAATTTGCTGGCACAGAGTGCAGCACTTTCACAGCATCATCTTTTAGGATTTGAAATAGCTCAACTGGAATTCCATCACCTCCACTAGCTTTGTTCGTAGTGATGCTCCTTTCCTAAGGCCCACTTGACTTTGCATTCCAGGATGTCTGGCTCTAGGTGAGTGATCACACCATTGTGTTTATCTGGGTCACGAAGAGCTCTTTTGCATGGTTCTTCCGTGTATTCTTGCCATCTCTTTTTAATATCTTTTGCTTCTGTTTGGTCCATACCATTTCTGTCCTTTATTATGCCTATCTTTGCATGAAATGTTCCCTTGGTGTCTCTAATTTTCTTGAAGAGATCTCTAGTCTTTCCCATTCTATTGTTTTCCTCTATTTCTTTACACTGATCACTGAGGAAGGCTTTCTTATTCCCATAGGGAATATTCTTATATTCTCATAGGGAATGAGAAGTGCCAAATAAAAGAAGGCTGCTCCAAGCTTCTTTTGTACAAAAGAAGTGTACACACTGTACAAGCAGTCTGTGTGCTGGCTAAGAGACGACTGTGGGCTCAGTCTGCTCCAGCCCAAAAGACTGTGTTATTACCAATCAGCCATGACATTGGGTAAGTCTCCTAGCCTCTACATGGGGACAGTGATGGCGTCTACCTCCCAAGGGTGCTGCATATTAAGGCTTACTGCAGCACCTCCATTCAACAAAGAGCAGACACTCAGTAAATGTTAGCTACTATTATTTCTCATAAAATCTCTGCTTTGAGGTTCACAGTGAATGTAACAGGTTAAAAGCACTATGGTAGAGAAACACTGTTCAACTTTCTACAGCCTGAAGTTTTCCAAACTTGTTTGGTCACAAAACCCTATAAATGTATCCTGCAGAAGTGCTGGTTTATACCCATGACCTGCCGCCCACACTGTGGATCTCTGGCCATAGTACCGAAGAGCAGGAGGGCCAAAACCCCATCTGATGCCAGCTGTCCCCAACCGCTGCACGTACAGGAAGTGCGGCCAGGACCTAGCATCTTCTGATCAACATCACAGCATCACCTTCACCAAGGCTTCCCAAACCCTAAAAGGTGTCAGGTAACACGAAAAAGAAGAACTTAGAGCTCTGACAAGGACCCCGCCTCTATCCCAGCTGGATTTCAGGATGCACTGAGTCCTGGACACAGACATGCAAGAACAGAGTGTGCTGTGCTCGAGGGGGACTTTTGAAACAAAGTAGGAGCCACCAGCATGTTAGGGAGGTAAGGTTATGGGGAGAGGCGAAGTGCCTCTCTCTGATCTTTTAAAAATTTTCTCAAATGTTATCACATCATCTTTTCAATTATAAGCAAACCAAAGCCCACAGAAACATCTGGGGCACCGGTGCTGAGGCACTTCCAGCCTCATTTAGAGGGTATAAGCAGAGTAAACAAGACGGCGGGGCGGGGAACACAGACACTGGTGGAAGGTCCCCAGAGATGAGGAGGGGAGGGCTCGTGTCTGCCCCTCCACTGGTCCTCTGTTACCAGCACAGGAGCAGAGGCAAAGGCGTTGTTCCTCCATTATCCAAACTAGCTGGCTATCACCCAACCCTTATTGCTCACCTCTGACTGCAGCAAGTTCCGAGCCCTGCTGGACTCTGAGAGGCACTGCTTCTGCCGCTTGTTGTGGTGTCTACAGGCACCGAGTTTATAGGAAAGAATGGAATACAGACAGAGCCTTGGGGACATCTATGAATCGAATCTGAGTCTCTGCTAAGCACACCTCACTCCCTGTTCTTCCACCTCGCCAGCCTCCATGGGCCAGGGCAGAGCTGGGGTGAAGTTATGACTCTTAGAACACAGGGACCACAGCCTGGACCTCCAGGGGTCAGAGATCAGGAAAGTGAATGGAGGGTAAACTTTACCATTCTTCAGTGGGCCCACTCCAGTATTTCTGCCTGGAAAATTTCATGGCAGGCTATAGTCCATGAGGTTACCAAGAGTCTGCCACGATTGAGCAACTGAGTATATTGCTCAGTATATCAAGGAAGTATATCTGAAAATCAACATGCTGAGTGCAAAAGCACTCTAGAACCAGATAAGAACCTGACATCTCAGTTTTCTCCTGTGTACAATGAGGATCTGTGACTGTCATATTGAACAGGTTGGAAGATTAAAGGAAATGACGCACAGAGGGGGTTCTGGCATACAAGAAGCGTTCAATAAATCGTAGCTGCTAAGACGACTGTTGCGGCGGTTTATTATGTGAGATTAACTAGATCCTGGGGTAGAAGCAAAAGAACCTTCCTGCCTTAGCTATCCCTCCTGCCTAGCAAAGAAAAAAATAAACACAAATAAGCCAAGAGCTGGGAGCCAAGTTGTGGAGCTGCCTGACTGTTCAGATCCTTGATTATGGCCCACTCATTACTAGCGGCTGGAGTGCGGGCCTCTTACCTATGTCTGCAGGAAGAAAGGGAGCTGTGTCTGTTCAGTGAGTGTACAACGTGCTTTCGATAAACGTGACCTCGGATAATCCTTGCCTCACAATGGTACTGTAGGCGGGCTTTATTAAAGTCATTTTCACAGATGTGGAAATAGAAGCTCAGAGATGAACAGATTTGCCTGAGGTCACACGTCCAGGAATAGTCCTCAAGTTAAGAGGAAAACCTGGATCCATCCACACCACAGCCCATGCATTTGCTGTGCCATCAACTGCACTGTCTCCAGGAGAATATATAAATGCCTAGATCCTTCTAACTCAGATCTACTTTTTCTGAAAGTTGATTTCAAAAAAAAAGCAAAGAAGCTGAATAGCGTTTTCTAGATTCTGAGAAGTGAAATTACAGTTTGGGACACACACAATGACTCACAGATGCATCAGATAGAGCCTTCAAAGGTTTCTGTTCTGAGGAAGTTACCTTTGTGCCCAAGTCGCTGAAATGAACTGAGAACGGGCAGGCTGTCTTTGCCAAAGGAAATCGGGCACTGCCTCTCACAAGGCTGGTGACTTAAAACCAAACCCTGACTGTTGGCATTTGAGTGGCTTTATTCCTGCCAAGAGGTGACTTTGTTTCTAAGAATACAAAGGACTAAAGAAGGCGTCCTGGAGGCCACAGCAGTGGAACAGACAGACATCTCTCTCTCCTTAACTCAACCTGGCCAGGTGAGGAATCCCTCTACCCCCACATCCAGAAGGATGAAAAGAAGACATCTGATATGTTTGTGTTCAAATTTTAACAAAATTAAAACCCTAAAAACTATTGGTGAGGCCTAACCTCCCATCCTGCCAGATCTCCTTCTAAGGGAAAAAGGTTAGGGTGGAACCTCACTTCTCTCCCTTCTTCCCAAATAAATCCCGTTTTCTTTCCAGCAGTGATGGTTTTCCCAAAACTGACGATGGAACACAAAACCAAAAAGGAGCAATTCTATTCTACGTGGCAGAAAACAAAATATTTATACAAACAACAACAATAACAACAACCAACAATCCCAAGTGTCTGGGGGAACGTACAAGCAGAAACAGGGCAAGTGTCAATAAGTTACATCTATCAAAATCTAAATTTCCTTGACATCCAAAGCAGAGGTTAACACTGGCTTGTTCAATTACAAAAAAAGTCTCCCATGTGCTCAGTAGACATGCTGATGATCAACATATCAATACAGCAACAGAAAAGGTACTCACTTTGCATATTTCTTTCTGGATTTCACATCTAAAAGGTGTGTGACCTTAGATGTGTGACTTTCACACGCCTAAGTTGAGCTATTTCAAATCCTGAAAGATGATGCTGTGAAAGTGCTGCACTCAGTATGCCAGCAAATTTGGAAAACTCAGCAGTGGCCACAGGACTGGAAAAGGTCAGTTTTCATTCCAATCCCAAAGAAAGGCAATGTCAAAGAATGCTCAAACTACCACACAATTGCACTCATCTCACACGCTAGTAAAGTAATGCTCAAAATTCTCCAAGCCAGGCTTCAGCAGTATGTGAACTGTGAACTTCCTAATGTTCAAGCTGGTTTTAGAAAAGGCAGAGGAACCCGAGATCAAATTGCCAACATCTGCTGGATCATGGAAAAAGCAAGAGAGTTCCAGAAAAACATCTATTTCTGCTTTATTGACTATGCCAAAGCCTTTGACTGTGTAGATCACAACAAACTGTGGAAAATTCTGAAAGAGATGGGAATACCAGACCACCTGATCTGCCTCTTGAGAAATCTGTATGCAGGTCAGGAAGCGACAGTTAGAACTGGACATGGAACAACAGACTGGTTCCAAATAGGAAAAGGAGTACGTCAAGGCTGTATATTGTCACCCTGCTTATTTAAGTTCTATGCAGAGTACATCATGAGAAACGCTGGACTGGAAGAAACACAAGCTGGAATCAAGATTGCCAGGAGAAATATCAATAACCTCAGATATGCAGATGACACCACCCTTATGGCAGAAAGTGAAGAGGAACTCAAAAGCCTCTTGATGAAAGTGAAAGTGGAGAGTGAAAAAGTTGGCTGAAAGCTCAACATTCAGAAAACGAAGATCATGGCATCCAGTCCCATCACTTCATGGGAAATAGATGGGGAAACAGTGGAAACAGTGTCAGACTTTATTTTGGGGGGCTCCAAAATCACTGCAGATGGTGACTGCAGCCATGAAATTAAAAGACGCTTACTCCTTGGAAGGAAAGTTATGACCAACCTAGACAGCATATTCAAAAGCAGAGACATTACTTTGCCAACAAAGGTTCGTCTAGTCAAGGCTATGGTTTTTCCTGTGGTCATGTATGGATGTGAGAGTTGGACTGTGAAGAAGGCTGAGCATCGAAGAATTGATGCTTTTGAACTGTGGTGTTGGAGAAGACTCTTGAGAGTCCCTTGGACTGCAAGGAGATCCAACCAGTCCATTCTGAAGGAGATCAGCCCTGGGATTTCTTTGGAAGGAATGATGCTAAAGCTGAAACTCCAGTACTTTGGCCACCTCATGCGAAGAGCTGACTCATTGGAAAAGACTCTGATGCTGGGAGGGATTGGGGGCAGGAAGAGAAGGGGACGACAGAGGATGAGATGGCTGGATGGCATCACTGACTCGATGGACATGAGTCTGGGTGAACTCCGGGAGTTGGTGATGGACAGGGAGGCCTGGCCTGCTGCGATTCATGGGGTCGCAGACTCGGACATGACTGAGTGACTGAACTGAACTGAACTGAAGGTCCGTTATGTGCCAGGCACTGTGCTGGGCACAGGGAATCCATGAACTAATGGTACAAACAGCATGTCTCCTCAAAGAACCTGCATGGAGCCAGTCTCTTGCCTCTGCAGTCAGAACCATTGGGCATCCATTAAATATATGTTCTCAAAGGTTTCTAGAGAAAATACTGGGATACGGACAGTCAACATTCCCTTTCTTATACATCAAATGACTTTTGTCAGCACTCACCTGCTCTTTTTATATGGATGTCCGTATTCTCCAGCACTAAACATATAGTGTTATTCATTAACAAGGAGAACATATGTGGGATTTACCTTGAAAATGGGAACAAAGGTTCATAAGCTTAAGATGAAAACCAAGTTATCCATCCCATGTGAGAACAGAACATACTCTCAGATCTGTCAGGTTTCAGAAAACTGTCCTTCCTCACAGCTATTCTCAGACAGCAACAGGAGGATATGCTCATGAAATGAGGGAGTAGAACAGAAAAGAGGGAGATGAAGTGGTAGCACAGAAGTGGTAACATGCTGGACCACAGCCGGGCTTTGGACCTGGACAACAGCCAGTCCAGGAGGGACAAGGACCTGGAAGCCGGGGGGCTCCTAAAGGGGCTAGAGAGGGAGTCCCTGACGTAGCTGACCATCTGGAGAAGAGTTTGAGAATTCTGTTAGACACATGGGGGATGACTCTGTGTAGGTATATACAAACTGAACAAACAAAGGCAATGACAAACCTTAGGAAAAACAAGTTTTAGAATCAAGAAGATGACTTTCATAATAAAAATACTAAGTGCTAAACCTAAAATTGTGAAATAACCATACTGGAGGGGTGGGGATGGAGGTGAGAGGGGTCATGTGCTAAATTCAGAGAGTTAAGTCCTGGTCTTCCACAGTAAGAAGTCAACAGATAAGGTCTCAAGTCGTGGACCGAGTTAGGTAGTGTAAGTACGCTGCTTAGAAATACGGAACGCATGTACAAAGCAAGGGCTGAAAGGCTGCAGGCAGCTGTCCTGAGGAGGACTGGGAGGAGGGGGAGTGGGAGATGGAGCGGGGCGGGCAGGGCACAGCTGCTTCTCCTTACAGGCCATGCCTGGGTTTTCACTGGGCTCACACATGAAGCACATCTATTACTTTATTAAATTAAATAAGCAGCCAATCCAAAGCTATCTCGAACCATCATGGAGTTTCGTGAGGAAAGAACTATAAAGGGAAACAAAAACACACACAGTCGTGCTCCAGGATGTTTATTCTAGTTGGCCGCAAGTTCCCTGGACCCAAAATGAGGGTGAGATCAGAGCCTTCCTCCGGCTCAAGTCACTCAGGATGACTGAGCAGGACCTCGGACCCTTGTCTGTCTGCAGGCTTCACTGCAGCGGGGCCAATCCCACTGGGCAGAGACGACCCCAGCTCAGCCGCCCCCGCCACAAATCTAACACACAGATTCCTATTTCAACTTGGAGAAGCGTTCATTTTCTTTTTGGATTGCTATAATCCCTCCAGTTATTCTTCACAGCCGTTGTCAACAGTAACAAAGGTAAATGTAATCCTAAATCTCCACAGAGTGACTTGCAAAGGGCTGTTTAGCTACCCTGGGGGATTAACAAAGGATGTTCTACCCTCCTCTAAGGTGGTTCTAAGAGGTCACTTTCCTTCCTGGTCTCTGCCTCTCCTTCTCTCTGCTGCTTAGGGAAGTTGCCGGGGGCAGCGGGGAGGAGGGCCAAATACTGGACTCGAGCACCAGAGTCAGACGGGGTCTGGGTCTGAATCCTGGCGCCAGCCTTGTTTCCTAGCTGAGTCATCGGGGAGGGGTGCTTCCAGCCCTCTCCACATCCGTAATCCAGGGATAATAATAGTATCTACCTCGAAGGAGTGTCATGAGGCTTAAAGGAGATCACACATGGAAAATCCACAACGCTGTACCAAGCATGCAATTCTTCATTATTATTATTATTGTTGATATTTCCCTCAATAGTCAAGATGTGTCTGTACTCCGGGTGAGATTACCTAAAATTATGGCTGTTCCTCTGACTGTATTAGGTCCTGTACTATAAGGTGGCTGGGGTGCAGGTGACATGCACGCAAGGCCTAACAGGATCTGGCCCTGAATTTCTCCCAGTGAAGAATGCAAAGTCTGTCCTGGCAAGTGGGGCTGGGGCAGCCTGTGAGGTTGCCCATTACTGCAGATGAGACAAACCAGAACAAACAACTCCCAGAATGGCCACTAGGGCTTAATTTTCTTTTCTTTCTTTTTTTTTCCCCTAAAGAGCTGCTAATAGATTCTAATCCAGAGCCCTCTGATGAGGCAGTTCACTTTTTTCTGTAAAAGGAAAGGGAAAGCCCTAAGAATCTGCTGGCCCTTGGCATCTGAGAGGCTCCCATGGACATGCCCCAGCACTGCACTACACAGTCTGACCTGAAGATGGCGGTATTTCCCTAAACTTGTTCCAAAAATTCCAAGTATTTGAAGAACGCCATAAAACCTTAAAAAATGACTGCTGTCAAATAATACCAGGAGAAAAATTATAATCCACTTAGGAATTTAAAGAAACCAAGACAAATAACTCACATCAAGGGATGCTAATGTACAAGTTGAAACAGGACAAGGACAAATCACCTACATTTGCTTCCTGTTGTGTTCCTGCCTGGACAGTCTGCTCAGACACCCCCCAGAGCAGCCTGGGCAAACTGCGATGGCCTCCGGGCCCTACAGGGGCAGGGAGTGGCTACAAGACCAAGCCAAAGGAAGTGACCTGCATCTTTGGCACCTGTTGGGGTAGGAGGGCTGGGGGGCTTGCTCATGGTCCCGCAGGCTCTCTCCTCAGCTCCTGCTCAGAGCACCAGCCCTGCTCTGGCTACTTAGCCCCGAGGTAGCTGGTCGCTCTCTTCCCTGTGCTCTTCCCAGAAAGAAACATCACTGGAAACAAGAAACAAGGAACAAATAAGTCCTTCCTTTCTGGATCTCACCCCCACCTCCCCATTCTAGCACCATCTCCATAGAGTGGCTGCTGTTTTCTTAGAAGGGAGTCTTCCACACACAAGTGCAGCTGTGAAACCCCACAGGCTGAGTGCAGGGACTGCGACCAGGAAGGCACGCGGGTGGGGTGCTGACCTGCCAAGGAAAGCAAATGGAGCCTGGCTGGGCCTCTGTGAAAAGCCTATAAAACCCAGCTCTCCAGATGCTTCCAATTGCCTCATCCCCAAATGGTCATGAATAAAGAGGTGAGCGTCCAGAGAAGCTCAGACATGAACAGCAAACCACCCACCTTTGCTACGAGAGGGCGCGACTGGCATGGACAAGCTGACGGGAGAGCTCGCAGTCATGCAGGCCAGGGTGCGAAAGACCACACTCGCCACAGTGACCTGTCACTTCCAGCACCAGAGAACCCTCCATCTCCTATGTCCTAGTGCAAGGCAACGCTTGGTAAAACGTAGGAGAAAAAGCAGGGAGAAGCATAAGCAGGGCACAGCCAACCATCAGACCCGCTGCACTCTTCCTCTGTAGGCCGGGAAGGCACATGTGCTCTCAGACCATTTATTCAAAGCACGTGGTGCATACATTAAGAACACGGGTTGGAATCCAGGCTCTGCTACTTCTGAGCTGTGTGTGGCCTGAGGCAAGTTGCCTAACTTATCTGGGCTGGGGTAGCCTCATCTGCACACAGAGATGACACCTGGCCTGCTTATCTCATGGGTCAATGGGAAGGTCAAATGAAACAGCAAACATGACAGGTCTGTGTGAGCCTTAGGGAGCTACACAGATGCTAGTATGCAGGTTAATTATTAATGAGATCCACGCACAAACCATGAACTAGGGGAGAGAAAGAGCCTCCTTTCTGAAGGACCAGAAACCAAATCTGCCCAAAGAGCTGTTTCTCATGAACACATGACCCTGCTCTGAGAGGCAGCGACTGCCTTAGCAAGCACTGCAGGGCTTGGAAGCTCCTCCAGAGAAAACCTGCCATCTTCCACGCTACCCAGGATATAGGAGAGGATCCTCCTGGCCCCAAATCTAGAATCTAATAAGCCCTGCTTCTGATCTCACCTCTCTGGTCAAATCCCCACACAAGCCACCCAACTCTTCTTTTTGCCACTGGCCTCACCGATGTCCTATTTTCTGAGTTGCCCTGTTCACATTTCCCCAACCAAAGTCAGCATCTGTGAGATCTGATAAAGAAATTGAGTTGATCTGTGAATTTAGGCCTTTGAAAGAAGCAAGAAAAACATGAAATCATCCTTGGGCCCACATTTAACCAGCTGCCCATATGGAAAAGAATCAGGTTATCAGAAGAATGTATTTGCAGAACTTGAGGGCAAGGCTCCCCCAGAGGAGGGAACTTGGGCCCCCTCGGGCTGTGAAGACTGCTGACTCACTCCCCATGTCCAGGAAGTCTCAGGCTTTTCTGCTGTTCCATTCATTTAGCATTAAAGATTAGGAAACAGGTCACTTCAGACCACAAAACTCCTCGCCTTCTGGTTGAGGACCAGCCATTGTCCACCATTCAGGGATTCTCTCCTCCTGTCAAGTGTCCTTTCTTCTCTTTCTCCAAACGTCCTGATCACCCTCTTTCACTCGCTGCGCCAGGGTGAAGGGCCCTGCTGCATCCAGCCTGGGCTTGAGGAGCTCGAGGCTTTGAAGGGCAGCTGTTTTTGCATTTAAGTAATTTTTAATTTCTGAAAAAATACAGTGACATGGTTAAGAATACAAAGTGGAGCCAAACTTTGGCTCAGCCTCCTCCTGGTGGTGGAACTTGATAACGTACCTTAATGTTCCCGAGCTTCCGTTTTGTTACTGAGAGACTGGACGTAAGAACAGTATCTGGGTCAAATGCTCGGCACGTGATGCTCACGACACAGGTCAGCAAGAGCTGGAGGTTACCCTGATAGCTGTAACTCAGGGAGGTTTTCTCTAAGTGAACTCAGGTGTGCACTCCCTACTCAGGTCTGTTCCTGCGACCACATCACAGAACTCTGCTTCTTCCCCAAGGCAGTGCTTCTTCAAAATCTAAAGAGAGCAATCTCCTGTCCCACCCTCTCCATCGCAAAGCCTGCCCTTCTCTGGCTGTGTAACTCTACCTAACTGAACTCCTCGCACTCTCTCTTCCGAGATCACGGTTGACATTAAACACACTGCCTTTGCCTGGAAGATGTAGCTGAGTTGCCGGGCAGCTGGAGGAACCTGCTCTGCCCCAGGGAGCGGGTAGAGGGAGCCCACTACATTTTCCCTAGTGGCTCATATGGTAAAGAATCCTCCGGCAACGCAGGAGACCCAGGTTCAATCCCTAGGTGGGGAAGATCCCCTGGAGAAGGAAATGGCAACCTAGTCCAGTATTCTTGCTTGGAGAATTCCATGGACAGAGGAGC
Organism: Bubalus kerabau; assembly: GCF_029407905.1. Lineage (NCBI taxonomy): Eukaryota > Metazoa > Chordata > Mammalia > Artiodactyla > Bovidae > Bubalus > Bubalus kerabau. The sequence goes on from NC_073638.1 coordinate 39,800,933, forward strand.
CTGGTGGGCTACAGTCTGTGGGCTCACAAAGAGTCGGAGACGACTGAGTGACTAAAACTTCAAACTTCAAAACTAGGGTTTAGCAGGAAAACCAGTCCTCATGCACACTCGGGATTCAGCTTACAGCCCACGAAGGCTGGGTTTTCATCTCTCTGAAGCTGCAGCTGTTGAAGTCGGTCTCCCAGAACTGGGCCCTGATGACAGGTGAGGAGGCCCTTTCAAAAGAGCCCACCCTAGGTGGAAGATCTCGCACTTAACACTGCAAGTCCTTTGATAACGCAACACGGAAATCCTATAGAAAGTGTGTCTTTAAGCATTACTAACCACTTCCAAAATAGTCTTTGTTTTTTAGATCTTCCTTTCTTCACCCTCTGCTGTTTTTCTCTCAGGTTCTAGTGGAGCCAAAGGTAACAGAGGGACTGACTTGCTGGTTCTCCACCAATATAAACAGCCACTGACTCAGGGGCAATGTCTGGTTTACAGAGGATGCAGAGCCAGCAGGGGGCGCTCATCCCCTGGATTAGTCTTCCCTTGGCTTCTTGTAGAGTCTGGCTGGCTACAGGTACTCATCAGATGCAAATGAACCCAACTTTTGGTTACTGGAATCAACACATCTAGCTCTGAATCTTGGTTGAACACTGGGCAGTCTGTGTCACGGGGCTGGGTAAGACAATGCATCATGCAGGCTATCGCCAATATGACTACTGATAGGGGTGAGAGAGCTGTGAAGAATCTTTAGTGTTGGGAGTGGTGATACATGTGGTAAACAAGAGTGAATTTCCAGAATAACTGGGACTAAGAGAGACAGCTAATGGAAATGGAAGAGAATTCACAAGACTTTCTGAAGCATTCTGACAAGTCTTCTAAGCACCAGCTTCTCAAATTATATAATATGTGCTTTATTTTGCAAACATAAGGTGCTGTTGCAATGAACATGTAAAGGCCCTTGAGGGCCAAGGTCACACTGAAAAAATGTGGAGTATGGGAATGGTTTCGTTGGTTCTCAAACTTTCAGAGACGTCTAAAATAAATTCAGCTGGTACATTTATTTAAACAAATATAAATATGCTATCCTTAAAATTTAACATCAAACATTAAGCAGGTTAATTTGATAAGGAAGTCAACAAAGTGATCAATAGTTATGGGTCCTAAACAAATCTGACTTTGGATCCTGCAAATCTCTGTCTGCACACAGACACGTACACACATTTCCCCTTGCGTCTCTGTAATAGCTCAGGCTCACTGGAATCAAAGGGCTATGGGTAGTGCTGGCAAAGACCAAACAAATAAATTAATGAGCATGGTACAGTGTGATTTTTTCCATCCATATCACAGCCCAAAGAGGTAGGGAATTCTAGTTCTTTCTATAGAGGAGGCTTAGAGAGGTGGCTGTCAATGGGTGCAGCCAGGTCTGAACCTTCTCTGTCCATATGGTCCCCCAGGAGGACACAGGCAGGAATGCACACCTGAGGAGCAACAAAGCCTGGAGGAGGAGAACCTAGTTTTCTGGTCCAGGGTGACACCCTTTGTCCCAGCTACTCTGGAAACGCACTCTCTAGTTAACCACATTTATCATCGTCACCACTGAAGTCATGTTCTACATGAGTTCTACAGAGTTAAGCCTTTCATTCATCAGTAAAAGGTCTACTCTAGTTGAACCAGCCAGACTCTTAATTCTGAATGTACATCAAACACACATATCTGGACACTACTCCAAGGCCTTGGTGGGTCCTGCCTTTCTAAACTATTCACTAGCTTTCACCTCTTGCTTTATCTACATCAGAGTCATCGCCTCTGGAATGCTCTTCTTCCTTACTCTTCCGGGCCCATATGGATCCTCGACCTCTTTGCATAAGGGCTGGTTCCTCCACAAAGCCTGCCCAGTTTCCTGTCCAGTCACAGCACCCCTAGCCGTCACACTTCCCAGTGACCCTATGGGGGATGACGGCCTCACCCACTAGACATCAGCTTCCACCAGGGCAGCACCAGAAGGCACCTTCTTGGTACAGCACCCTGAACACATGGGTGCTCATAACTGTTTATAGGATGGACAAAAGGAACTTCTTAGCAATGCAGAGCGGGGAGCCCAATTACCACTAACAACTAGAAGAAGAGGAAATGGGCATTCTGGGCCCCAGTAGGTCCATAACTGAGAAGGACAGTTACCATGAGGGTGCTCCATAAGCTTCTTAAATTAAAAATAAAAATTTGTTTTGTGATAAAACATTATATTGGGTCTTTTAACAAGGATAACAACTAACATCTTGGGACTTGTGCTTCCTAGTGTCCTGGAGTTCTATTTCTAAAACAGAAATGTTTACAAGTAAACAGGTTTGCTCGCCCAAGAGTACAGACTGAATGCACAATTCAAGACCTTCACCCCTGGTGGTGGTTCACAGCAGTGAAAGAGTACACTGAAACAGAAGCCTGGGCTCCGGGTCCTCCTGCTCATTGGCTAAATATTCTACATCTTTTTATGTGTCTTGGCCTCAGTTTCTTCACCTGTAAAATGGGTAAAACAAAATCCACTCCGCTAGCACTTGGAGGACAAAATGGCGTAGCCAATGACAATGCGCTCTGTGAGCGATGAGGCGTCATACAAACATGAGCTACTCAGAGCAGAAGCATGGACTGAGCCAAAGCCCAGCCTTCAGCCGAAGAAATATCTACATTTCCTTGAAGGAGGAGGAAGCAAAGAGTTGCAAAGGTCATCTTCTTGGTTGTTTATCTCAGTGCTCCCACAGACAAGGGTTTAGGCACTCACCGTCACCCTTCTGGTACAGCCACTCAGACACTTGTGAAGAGTGACCCAGGAGGCTGGTCTTCTCTTCCCTGTTCTCAATACTCTTCTTTTCCTTTGCCTGCCTCGACGGGCCCAATGACTACTCTCTTTCTTCATTTTATCCTAATTTTGGAGCCGACTCTATTTTTCTACCAGGATTCACAATTCATAGGCAGAAATGCCAGGGGGCCACATGTGGGTTCCTGAGTGTCCACTCTGGTGATGGCTGGTGGAAACCCCTCTATTCATGGCGCCTTCCTGTCCTACCCTCAGAGCCAAAGCACAAACGCTTCAGAGAGAGGTCACCTCCTGTGGTTCACACCCAAGTTATTTACAACAGATGATGAACTCACTTGTGATGCTTTCTCCTGGAAACAGAATGGCAGCAAGGCAGCAGACAGACAGACAGCGTGGCCCTGTGTACTTTTGGGAGACGCCAAGATCAGCCGGGTGGGGTGAGGTAGAGAATATGGAAAGGAGTTGGTAAAGATCCTGAAGACAAACTCATGATTCCTTCCATTTTTGCCTTGGGCTCACCCACACACAGATGCAATGCTCGTACTCACAGCCAAGGAGTGGGAGTGAAGAAAGGGTCTTGGGCTTGTCGGGTGGAGAGAAGGGAGGCTCACGTGTAGGGGAAATGGTGGGCCCAGCTGAGGACAGGAAGAGGACGGGCACTAGATGGGGTGGGGAGACGGGAAGGAGGAAAATGACAAATCGGGTCCAGATGCTAACTTAATGGATATTTAGGGTATTAAGATGCATCGCATTCTATGTCAGGCTGCTAAAGTACTACCCTGTTACTTCTCCTGCAGAAGCTAAGAATTCGCTGTCTTGAGAAAACACAGCTTTGAAAAGAAGTATGAATAATGGCTAAATAGGCTTGAGTTTAGGCTTGGGTTTTAAAGACATGAATATGAATCTCTAATCCATCAGATACTAACTGTGTGACTACAGAGAAGTTACTTAACCTCTCTGTTATCTCATGTTTTCCAGCACCTACCCTTATGGGGTTGTTTAAGAGTAAAATGTGATGATATCTATTAATCGCCTTACACAATACCAGCCACAGGTCAGGGCTCAAAAAATGTTGTGGTTGTTCAGCCACTCAGTCGTATCTGACTCTTTGTGACCCCGTGGACTACAGGACGCCAGGCTTCTCTGTCCTTCACTATCTCCCTGAGTTTGCTCAAACTCATGTCTATTGAATTGGTGATGCCATCCAACCATCTCAGCCTCTGTCGTCCCCTCCTCCTCCTATCCTCATTCTTTCCCAGTGTCAGGGTCTTTAAATGCAAGAGCCTGTTAAGGTCTTACTCTTCTGCTCTAGTAATTCCTGAAGTTTGCAGTCCAGAGCATCCATAACCATTTAGCTCTAAAGTTTTACATATTTGTCAACAGAAATATCTTTTTACTTCATTGGAAGGCTGCTCGGCCCTCCTTACCCAGGTCTGCTTTCATGCAGGGTATCTGATCTGTCAGGCCCAAAGGCAGGGTAAGAGGAGCAAAGCCCGGGGTCAAGGCACCCAACTCTGAGCACACTTACCGAGTCTGGGTCTCGCTGTTGTTCAAGGAAAGCTGAGAATTCCACCAGGCGAAGTTTGGTTGTGCCAATGGAGCGGCCCTGCCAGGCCGGGACCGAGGGAGCTGGGGCTGACGCAGGTTCAAACCCTGAAATACCGATTGATCATTACCTTAAACCCAGCTCCTTGCCTGCCATCATCAGGTCTCAGGCCACCCCCGGGGCAGGGGCCTACAAAATGGACCACCCATGAGCAAAGCTAACAGGTCTGTCCACCAGAGTCCAGGGGTGGAGCTAAGCTGGCAGCAGTGGGTTCTGGCAGAGGAGCCCAGAGGCATGGCCAACTGGAGAAGCACAACGCAGGTGGTTCTTCCTAAAGCCGCTACCAGCCCAGGTTAAGGGCTGGGGGTGAGGACACCTAACCTGGGGCAAAGGGGCCTCGCTGGGGACCACGGCAAGAAAGATGAAGTGTGGAAGTGGATGCTGGCAAAGCGCTCCTGTGAGACAGGGATGTGGGCGCTCCCTGTGCTCTTCCAGCTCCTTTCCTAAGTAAGACCGCAGTCACCAGCACAGTGGAATGTTCTCCTGGGACGCTCCATGGTGCTGGAGCAGAGGGGAACGTGTGAATGCATTTCAGTCTGGGAGCTTATAATGAAGGGTGTGTGTGTGTGCATGTGTGTGTGTCTTGGGAGGCAGGCAGGTTGGCCGGATGCATGCTTTCTACCTGGGCTTCCATGTAAGCACTCCTTTAAAGAAAGGGTACTCGGAATTGAAATACACTTCTCTAAGAAACAGCAAATAAAACCGTCTGCCCACAAGACTGAGATCGCCCAATGTGATCTGTTTATGAGGAGGAAGGAACCAGAGCAACTTCTCCTTTCAAGGGTGACCAAGGGCCCTGAGTGAAAGTGATCAGGCTTCCTGTTGTTTTTTTTTTAAAAAAAGCCCATCAGAAGAGCTCTCTAGAGATGATGGAGACAAAGTAGGACCTGGGAGGGGACACCAGCGACCCTCCTGAGCTCTGGGCTAACCCTGCCTTAAGGAGGGTGGTGGCAAGAAAGGGGTGTCCATGGCCCTGCAGGGGAGGGAGTTTGTGCAGCTGGAGAACAAAGTGAGAGGGTTCTTCAGAGACTCACCTGGAATGGGGGCCGTGACTGCCGGCTGGATGGGGTAGGCCTGCTGCACGAAGGGCTTGACGCTGGAGACAGAGGACAGAAAGAGTCAGAAACCATGGCTGTAGCAGCAGCTACTTCCTAGGTCTGGCCGTGGCCTCCCAGGGCTAGGGACTCCTCACTCAGAGCTTCCCTATCTGCAGGTGGTAGCATAGCCCAGGCAGAGCTCTACCAAGATGCAGACCCAGCTGTGCTGTGCAAGTGAGAGGGGCCGGCTGGGTGCCGATGACCAAACCACCAAGCCTCATGCCAGTTCCATGGCACGGGTAGGGCAGATGTCAGCTTGCCTTGTACGCGCTGTGGCATCTACCTCTGAACCTCGCTTCTGGTCCCTGCAGAGACCGAGGTCAGCAGTCATCATGGGCAGGCAAGGTTTGGGACATGTTTCAGGCTCTCTTTCTCTAGACCAAGTAGCTCCATTTCCTTTGAGAATATACAGGAGAAGGTTCCTTTCTGCTTTTATTCCCAATCTGTCCTCACCTTCCGGTTTACTGAGCTTACCTTCCATGCTCTCAAAGCATCAGTCGGATTTTCTATTAGCTTCCCCCACTACAGGGAAAGCCGGAAAAAAATGGACTATAGGATCACCTCCACTGTCCTCTCTCAGGAGGACCCCAGGCTCTGCCCCCTCAAAGCCATGAAAAGACGGAGACCCTCCTCCTGTTGCCAGCTGCAGGACCACTAATACTGAAGGAGGGAGGGAGGTCTTTACATGTCTCCCAAATCTGAGCATCTCTTTCCTGCCACTGGCCTCAGGAGATAACAGTGGGGGGTGATGTCGGTGATGTCAGGTTAAATCTCCCTCTCCCCCCGCCCCCCGCAAGGCCCCAGGCAGTCTGGTGCCAGGAAACCTCAACCCGGAGTGGGCTGTGACCAGCCCCTGGTTGATTGTCAGTGCCAGCCCCTCCTCAGACTTACTCTTGTGAAGATCCAGGCTGCCCTGTTTGTATCATTCCTGGCCAGAACTGGAAGGCAAAATGCAAAGAGCTTCAGGGTTAGGAGTTCACCTCAAAGCACTGCTAGGATGTCTATGCACTCCAATCCTTGCTAAACAGGGGTGCAGATCATCTGCCAGCTGCCAAGTGACACAGCCTAAATGCAGATAGCACAGGTTGCTGTCCTGCAGAAGATGTTAACCTCCCTGAGGGCAGGCACCAGCTCTTCAAGAATTCACCTGACACCCAATAGGAATCCGGGTGCATTACAGAGGGTTCACATATATTCCTCTGACTGCTTCCTCTATGTGCCCGCCCACCCTTCCTTTCCTCCCTCCATTCTGCAACACTTCCTACGTGACATTCTGCCTCCGCAGCTCACAGCCTGGGGAGAGGACACAGCTCAGAACCAGGATAGTGCAGACACCTCCTTTGCTGTGGGCTTTCCTAGGCCCTGGTGCCTGCTGACAGCCTCTGGGAGCGGCAGTAGATGTCAAGGGATTCAGACAGCCTTGGGTTTGAGTCCTGACATGGCTCTCCATGTGACTATGATAGAGTTACCCAACTCTGGTTTTGTTACTAATTAACTTCAGTTTTCTGTAAAATGTAAATCTGTAAAATGGCAGTAACAGTAAGAGGCATTTAAGATTACTGTGAGGATTAAATGAGACCACAACTTTAAGCTTCTCAGCCTTTGGCAGGTGCAAAATGAAAATAGTAGTAAAGAATACTTTTGTCTCTTTAGAGGCTAGTTGCCATAAAGTGACCCCGAGGACACAGGAACAGAGACTAAGGGCCAGGAATAAAATGCTCTCTCTCTCCGCCTCTCCCTAGCTCCACTTTTCTCACCGTTTTGCACCCAGCATCAGGGCACCACGAGGTGGTCCTTCCCCTCTCTTACACCTGGCACAATTAACAGGAAGTGCCAGGTAGATGGGTTCATGCTCGGCCACATCGGCTCCATGTGCTCAGGGGCCATCACTACCGGACCCAGCTGGTGACTTACCCCCGGTGCCCCCGGGAAGGTGGGGCGTGGGATCCCGGGCAGCCCCAGCTTGTTGTGAATGGCAGTGGCCGAGACGATCTGGGCTGACGACATGGCGGCCATGTGCTGCAGGGCCTTATCCTTTGCAGTCTGATCCTTGAAGGCGACAGTACACACAGACTTAATACACAACGCACGGCTACCGGGCGGCTCAGACAGGCACAGCCGCGAGCACGGGGACTAAAATACAGAGCCACGGAAGAGGCTGGAAGAGCAAGCATGCACGGATAAATAAACACAGCCAGAAGGCCCAAAAGGCCTCAACCTACTGTAACTCTGGACATTTACTGAGAACACCCAGTAGCAAGATTTAAAAAAAAATTTCTTTTTTAATCCATTTTCCAACAGAATGGGAAGCCTCTGAGGAGAGTGGACAATGTATTTATTTTTCCAGCTTCCAAAAGGAGATGTCTCCAATTACTTAACACACTGAAAGAAACAAGAAAAAAAAAAAAAAGGAAAAAAAATGGCCCTGCTTTGAAGCACACAGATGGGAGGAGGGCGAGAGAAGAGGCATGGTTGTGGATCTGGGGTGGGACCATCCACAGTGCCGGGAGGCCCGTCTGTGTGCGGCCGGGGAGCCCTGGCAGACACCTGGTGGGGGGCTCAGAAGCAGCGGGGCGAGGATGGGGCCAAGCAGCATGCTGGCGGGGGGCATGCTTTCTCAGGTATCCCCGCCGGGGTTGAAGGCTAGGCGGGTTCATACTGTAGCCAAGGACGCAGGGGGTTCTACCAGGGACGTGGTTTCTCCTTTTCCTAAAAGGGTCTTTTCTAGGAAAGCCAAGGCTGGTAACACACAGCTCGCCAAAAAGTCTGCCAAGCACAGCTCAAGTACAGAATACTCAATTTGGTGAAAATACTTACCATGCTTGTTACCTGGATACAACAATAAACAATTTGTTAAAAGGATTGCGTACAAAGGCAGGCTTATTTTTCTTCTTAGTTAAAAAATATACACGTATACAAACACACGGTACAATAAAATGTGTAGGAGTGTGGGTTTTTCCCCTCCCCCCAGCATTTTAGGAGAAATGTGTGACCCTATCTATCTAGAAGGACAATTACCAACAACCCCGGCTCCCAGCTCCTCTGAGTTGATTCTGAGGCTTCCCCAGGACAGATGGAAAAATGGTCAGGCCCCTGGTGTGTGCCACGCCCTGACAGTAGGGCCAGGGACTCACACTCAGTGAACCTGCTGAGGCTCCCGGACGCTTGCAGGAGGTCTATACACCCTACACACCAGGCCCAGACCCCATCAAAGCAGGAGCAAAATGGTGACATCAAAGTAGAAAGAGCACTCGCCACAGTTGCCATTCAGAGTTCAGACAGAGAGTGAAGGTCAAGGGGAGCTGCAGGCTAAGACACTGGGTACCAGCTGCGAGGTGGCTTCAGTGTTTACAGATTTACCCAAAGGTGATGAATAAACATGCTGAGGTGCCAAAGGAAGGCCAAGAGGAGGAGGGAGAAAAATCAAAGCCTGCAAGGACAAGAACTAGAGGGTTCCAAGAAGATCAACCAGGTGGTCCCAAGGCACAGACACCACAGACACCCATAACTACCAGGAACACCATGTGAATGTTCAAAGGAGTATATTAACCCTTAGAAAAAAGGCCTAAGACTTGCATAAAATTTTATACTTTATACATTTCTCTGGCTCTCAACTGAAAAATGAGCCTTATCTTACAGCTACTGGGGAATACCCATGGTCAGGGCACTGTGGCAGCTGAATGACACCACGAGGGTCCTGTGGACTGAAGTGATGCCCTTGCTGCCTCTGGTCAGATGGCATTTCTTCACATTGAAGCTCCATTTGCTAATCTGCTGAAGTTTCTAACCTAAAGCTAGATTCCTCTGGCAACTTTTTTTAAGATCCGAAACATTTCAGACGAGATGCCAGGGCGAAAAGAGACAAATGTTGAAGTCAGTGGAATTCTATGATAAACTATGTGTGTGTAAATGCCCTACAGCCAAACTGAGCCCACGAGATCTCAGCACTCATCAGTCTACCCACAGCTGGTCCTGCAGTTCCACCTGCCTGGCCACCCTCTCAGAGGACACCCAGATATAATAAACGGGAAACCCGGGTCAGTCACACTTCCTTCCTTCTCTGTCAAGAGCATCTTGACATCAGTACAAGCTTGTGGGCTTCTCTTTGGACGGTTACTTTGGACTCCAGCCCTCAAGTCATTTAACCCCCAATAAGGGGTTATCAATACTCTCAAGGTGATTTTTGAAACTGAAGGAATGGCCCAGGTATAACCCCAGGTCCTTTCCCAATGAGCCACAAGACTTACAATCTCTCCAGGGCCCAGGCAGGCATAGCCGAGAAAACGGCAGCCCAGGTTTCTTGTCTGCCTGGCTGATGCCAACCCTGTGGAAGAACTATAAAGGGCTGTGGGCTTGGCTGTATTCCAAAACTATGTAATGGGGCGGTGGGGGTGGGGGTGGGGGTGGTGCATTCAAACATGAGAGTTCTGTTTATGAAATGCTGACAACAGGGGGAGTTCTGCTCACCCAAGCACAGAGTGTGTTTGTGCACACTTGGATGGAGTGACCAGGAACCATCAAGTCCAGGTCCAAATGTAGGTAAGTCCCTACATCTTCATAACCCACTCTTGTGGTGTTAGAGTTGCCTGAGATGTTTCCCTATGCTAGGCTGATGGAAAAGTTCTTCGAAATGTTCATAAAAGTTTGATACTTTTTTAACAGGAAAATCAGTCAATGAGGAAAGGAGAAAAGTCACCACCTTTACTGTTTAGGTCACAAAGCTTCAGAACATTTCAGAATACGGTCTTTTGTTAAATAAAGTCGGGTTTGACTCTCTTATTACCCAGCATTCCACCAGGTACCCAAATGAAGACAGAAGTCCAAAGCAAGAGAGCAAATCTATTGCTTTGAGCACACCAACCTGCTCTCTGTCAGTAAAAGGCATACCTGCTGGGGAGTCTGGAGACCTGGTCTCAAACCTGCCCTCCACCTGGCATTAATGGGTTGTATTACCTTGTGTAAATCACTTAACACTCTAATTTTTTTCATCTAGGAAGGGAAGAGTTGCACTTTATTTTCTAAAGGTCTTCTGGTTCTAAAAGTATTTGTAGCTATGAGTCTGACTTCTATTATAAGCAAATATGTCCTAATACATATAGCCAGAAAACCACTAGTGAAAAGACAGCAGGATGTTAAAATTTAGGCAGCTCTCAGCCGCCTGTCCTAATAGAGAGAAAGCCAAGTGTGGAGAGGAAATTTTATCTCAAGTAGAGGTTCTTTCTGCACTTGACCTACCTATTTGAGAATAGGCAATTTTCTATAAATGGACTAAAATGTCTATACCAGTGATTTCCTACTTCTTGTAGTGCCGACATTCTGAGTACTCATTTCACTTTATAACATCTCCCCTCTATCTATTATATACATTGGAAAATTAAGAAGATTAAAATTTTTTGTTTAAAATCTAAAGCAACCATGCAGATAACAAGCACCACCAGGGATATCTGGAAATCAGAATGGAGAGCCTGGCTGTAGATCTACTTATCCTGAAATGGGAGCACAGAAGGACACTGAGCTGGGAGATTTCAATAGAAGGATCTCTAAACTGTCCTTTTCAGCCTAGAGATACATGCCTGGCTTTGGAGAAATTATAACTCTCAGTGTCAGACCTGAGTAAATGACTTCTCTGCGTCATTCTGGCCTAATACCTCGGACTTTTAAACACTGCACTCTATCATCACCACTTACCCCCAGAATAAAGAGGGTGGGGTTGCTAATCTATCCAAACAACAGTAGCTTAAGTAAAGTCAAAGATATATGTGACATTTGTATACCGCATTAATTTTATTCTAAGATGTTTTCACACTAACGTTTCTGAGACGTGATGGGATTTACAAGGGATGAACACATTGTTTTATCTTGAAAAACCGTGATTAAGTCAATACTGAGTTACAATGTATGATGTCTTAGATTACAGGAAATATGGAGTGTATGCATGTGTACATATAAGCATGCATGAACAAAAAATATGCCCTAGGAAAAAGCTTGGACAACTTCACACTGACTCCTTTTTGCTGATTTTAAGCCCCTCTGTTCCTAAGACTATAAAGAATGAGGCCACAAAAAGCAGAAGTGGGGAAAGAAAAGGCAGATCTCCCTTCTCCAACCAAACCCTAACTCAAGCCCACAACCTGAAATGTGGGAATTATTTATGGAACAGGAAACACGGGTCTCAGTCTACTGATGGAGTGCTAAGAACGAACGGCCTATGTGACCTGAGAGCGAAGGCACAGGAATCACTCCAAGGCAGGGTGCACGTCTCGGTCCCCACTTGACTCTCTTCCTGCCCCATTCCTGGCACTCCGCACTGTCAGCAGCCTCCCTACCTCCACCACGGGGGATCCAGCAGGCAGCGGCAGACATAAACTCCTCAGCCTGAAGCCTTTCAAACTGTTATTGTCACTAAGTAAACAGATTTTCATATTTCATGAAGCAGAGCAAGGCTGCCACTACAACTCTGGGCTCAGCTGACTGCCTCCTTCCTACGGTTGAAATGTACACAGTGTTTGGAAAATGTCTTCATGTGATAACCATGACGGGAAGGCAACCTACCACAGATGCACATGGCTGGACTGGTTGTGCTCTGCACACTCAAGGATATTTTATGAACCAGGCTCTGCAAAGTTGGGGACCCGTCTCCCCTCTGTTTTCTCAGCTTTGGATTTTTCTGGGGAATCAATATCTCATAATTTTTAGGCATTAGCTATAAACTAATTTTAAAGATAATATAAAACGGCACCTGCTCGCATGTACAATATTATAGTGCCTGTATATGAAGTCTGAATGAACACACTCCTGCTTATCCAGGGGCCATCATTTCAGAATTAAGGATTTCAATCTAATGTATTCATATGAAAGTCCACCAATATATCAGGAAAAACATGTACGATCAAAAAGAAAAAAGACTGGATTCAAAAACTTCTGAGCGCTATTAAATGTTTTTCTCCAAATATACTTCTCTCAGCAGTATAAAAATACAGTACATGAGAAGAAAAATAGCAATTTGCTTGAAAAATCACTTTTTCAGAAGAAGACAAAATAGAACACTTTCCTAAGAAGTAATTTTGCAGATGTTGTTTCTAATCTTACACTATGTGGATTCACATGACCTCTGCAATTATTAGCAGTTGCTCCTGAGCAGATAAACACCACAAGAGTCTATGATGGTTCTGGAGAAAGGATGGAGGGCACTTGAATTTTTCTAGCCATGATCTCTAATTTGCTTATTATTAGAGAAAGCAGGAGTAAGTACAAAAGGGCCTATTCCGGTCGGGCAACAGCTAATGCTGAGGAGACAAGGCACATTCATACTTCTCCTAACTTGCCATGTAATGAGTAGCAATTAATTCATCTTATTGTATTTCCAAATGCCAAAGACTCCATTCACATCAAAGAAAAAATTTTTCAAGGCTTTTACCATTGTCCATTTTTAAATGTACTGGGCTATATTTAGTATTCTCTAATTGTCAATAGTGTGGCCTTTCATTGTGATGCGCGGCTTAGCATCATAAAGGATTGCAGATGAGGGTCCAGGTGATTTGTAGGTGTGCCTCGTGCCTCTCTACCGGGAAGCCTGGGATTTAGGTCATCTAATGCCAGGTCCGGGTTTTGGGGAGAAGGCACCTTTCTGACCTTTAGCCCATTTCCCTGGGAGGTAACAGCAAGAAGTGGGAGGCAAATCTCCCTTGAAAAGCCAGAATGTACCAACTCCCACCACTCATCTTCTCTATTTAATTCAACAAACAGACACAGTGAAAATAGGGCTCGGTTGAGGGAGACAGTGCAAAGCAACTTGAGCCAGGGCAACGAGCCCTCATCCTTGACCAGCAAGAACCCCGTAAGGAGGCAACGTGGTATCACACGAAGAGCTTGGTCTGTGGCAACAGATAGCCCTGGGGTCAAATTCAGACTTGTGACCCTGGGTGAGTCCCTTAGCCCCCACGGCAAGCCTCTGCATCCTCGTATGCAAAGTACGGGCGACAGCCACCTTCAGGAGCTCCCTGAGAATTGCATCAGGTGCTCTGAGCACACTGTGCCACTGTGTGTATGCACCTGCTACTCCGCGGACTTGACATCTTCAGGGCCCATATGGCCCACCATCCAGGCTCAAGTCTGCTCGAGACCTGAAATGCTTAGAAGCCCTGGTCCGGAGTACATCATCTCTGGGCTCAATGTGATTCTAGGGCACTGTCTATATCAGAGGCCAGTTAATAACGGGATTTCTCTATGAAGGGGAAAAAATGTAGAACAAGGCTGTTTCTGCTGCTTTTAAAGAAAAAATCCAAGCTCGGCTGACATAGAATAGAGAAGTATGCACTCCCTCAGTTTACACTGTAAGTTCTGCATCATCACATGGTTGATGAGAAGTTCTAACTCTAAGCACAAGAAATGAAATGTCTCCAATCTTGGTCTTAACCCAGGCAAATGGAAAACAAGGTAATGAAAATCGTGTTGAGGAGAGAGGGTACATGTCATGAATGCAGAACTCCCTGAAGACTGGGAGATGCCAGGAAAGGCGGTGTATCATTTCCCAAATCCCACGACAAGACCAAGTGTCTCAGCTGGTGCTGAGACAAAGGATACGGTAGTTTCAGGCTTCTTTTGCTGTGTGTTCTGCTGACAGCCAACGCTCGAAGGAGCGAAGCAGCTCAGAGGGCCACAGGGAACACCACAGGATGGAGGGAAGTGTGTCTTCCCTGAGGGCAGGCCCATTCCTGGACAGAATCAGTGGTGACTTGGTCAGGATTCAGCCATGTGGCTGCAGCAGAGCCCTAGCAAAGTTCTTGAACTTATCAAGAGGATTAAATCAACAATTTGAACTTTAAGCTCTCTGCTTATTGGAAGGAACGGCAGATTGGAAAGAACGGCCTGCTCAGAAATCAAATGACAAAGGCCACCAGGGTGAGAATGAAGAAAATGGCCCCGGGGAGCACATGGAGCTCATAAATTAGTCACCAGCGACCGGACACAATCAAAGGAGCTCAGGCCTTTTTCTGCTCTACTGGGATGATGCAATGTCAGCAAGTGCAGGCTTTTCTTCAATACAATCCAGAGCTTGACACGAACACGTCTACTGCCTAAGATGTATTCCTGCTGAGGTGAGGACAGAAGGAAGACTTCCCTTCCTCTGAGGACTGTCCAGAGTCATGCATTCACCAAAACACACCCAGCAGAAGCGGCCTGGTCCACCTTCAGGGTAAGACAAAGGCGGTCCACAGCGTGGTGGTGGCCTGTGAGCGGGCTGCCACTCACACAAGCCTCTGACGCCAGCAAATCAAGGGCTGCCTTTTTGCTGCTATCGTGGAAGAGGCCTCTGGGCAGGGACTGGACAAGCTCTTGGGACAAACGAACATTTAGAGACTCAGAGCAGGAAACTCTAGTAGGAACTCTGAGTAGGAAAGAAGAGACTGCTTAGTGCACAGAGAGTATTTCTACAATTTTTCTTTCTCTTTTTTTTTTCTTTTCTTCAGTCTTTCTCCATGCTGGGATGATAAATCCCTGGAGCTTTAAAAAAACAAGAAAAAACTAAGACTTTTTGGTAAAATAATGGTGAGTGAAATAATTTTAAGTAGAGAATCCTTTCTGCAATTGCAGGCTGCTCCTCAGATCACACCACACTGTTTTCCAGACAGGCTGCTACCTCTCACTGTTCAAATACAGATTCCAAAGAGGGGATAAACTAGGTGGAAGGGGAGGAGATGGCAGACAATATATGAAGCCAGTGCGGGTAACACTGCTATAGACGCAGCTGGTGACATAAGGTCCAAGAGCAATCTCTCTCAGTCGATGTCCTTGGAATTGCTTGATGCATGCTCCAAACCTACAAGCCATCTGCATGCTGGAACTGCATGGGTCCATCTTCCCCTTTGAGGCTTCTCTGGTAGCTCAGACTGTAAAAGCGTCTGCCTGCAATGCAGGAGACCTGGGTTCAATCGCTGGGTTGGGAAGATCCCCTGGAGAAGGAAATGGCAACCCCACTCCAGTACTCTTGCCTGGAAAATTCCATGGATGGAGGAGCCGGGTAGGCTACAGTCCATGGAATTGCAAAGAGTCGGACACGGCTGAGCGACTTCACTGTACTTTTTGTATCTTCTACTTTATAACTAGAACCAAGCATCAGAAGACTGATGGGTCAAAAGAATTGTGTCTGGATAGGGGTCAAACGTGTGGTCCTTTCATCACTAAGAGAACTGAGTGTTTTCTAGAGCAGTAGTTATCACATTCTGACTTGTAGTTTAGATGTTTTGGTCAAGAAAATTAAAAACAAAACAAAACCCCAAACTGCAAATACATATTTCATGTCCCATATCCTGGCACTCTGGCTACAAATGCCCTGCATTTCCCATCCGTCTCAGGGCTTCTGAATCTCACCTGCACTCTGCTGACCCTTTCACCCCTTCCCTTTACTGCCCCAGTCTTTCTTGGCTCTTGCTCTCCTCACATCACTCCTTGAACTCTCCAACTATTCCCTAGTTTTTCTTGCCCTTTGCATCTCTCTCTCATGGTTGCAGTCTGTGTCCAAGGCCATCCTGAATTGTTGGTCAAGTCTGTCCTGGCTCAGGCCAGGAGAAACTGTAGATGAATAGTTTCACATTGGTGCCAGTGGCTTTAGGACAAGTTCACAGTAGACAACAGGTTTAAAAAAAAAAAAATCTAGATCAGTTTTAGGATAAAGTCAAAAGAAGAAGATATAATTTTCACTGGATATGACTTTCTCAGGGAGAGAGTAAGTGGCAAGGACTCACGGGGTGGAGAGGGGGGAGACTGAGACTAATTGAGGAAGAACAATGGGCAGAGGAAATCAGAAAAAGTAAGAATAATGTTTTGCCCTTGATTTCCTTCAGCTAAAAAAAATAAAACTTAGAAGGAAATGTAATGAAAATAATCATTTCTAGATTGTACAAACATGAATGTTTAATATGTCATTCTCTGTACTTATTAACTATTTGTTGTTCAGCAACAAAAACATCATAGTTAATTTTGATGGACACTCTCAGTTAATGGCCATTCCTTTAAGAGAACCCAGCCTTTAATAACCTAAGTTTTAAATGCTGCTATTGAAGTTTCCATGTACACTTTCCAGACTTAATAAGAGTGGAACTTTTAAACATAATTTGCTGTTTAGAAACAATGAGTGAGAAAGAGGACACAGCAGTGGAGAGGACTGAAGTGGGGACCAGCCAGTGATGACAATAAGGAGGGATAAGTGCTGAGAGTGGGGCCCCCGGGGTGCTTGGTCAGCTCCTGGTCCAGGCCCACACCTCCCTCCCTCTTACAGCAGCCCCTGAATTAGCCTCCCTGCCGTCAGCTTTGCCTCCCTCCTAGCTGTCCTCCGAAAATGGCTGGAGGGATCCTTTCCACAGCATGATTGTGAATGACCCCTGCATGCTCCCCTGGCTCCTCACATGAACCTCACTCCTCCTGCCTCATTCCTTGCCTCCAGCTAGATGCTGTTCTTCATGGATCCCCAGCCCCCCATTCTCTGTGGGAAGTCTCTGCCTTCCTCCAAGCACAGTTCTAAGGGCACCTCCTCCATGGGGCTTTCTCTAATTCTCCCACACTCAGAATTAATCATTCTTTCACTGCTCGAACTTTGCACCACTGTTAAATATCTACTGCAGAGTCCCCTAGCTGGAGACAATCCACTGGGAATCTTGTATTTTCCCCAAATGTGGCCAAAAATAACAGAAAAGACGAATGTTCTTCGGGAACAGAGACTCTGCTTATTCAACTTTTCAGGCCCAACTAAAGGGTCTAGAACACATAGGTTCTCAACGGAACGGTTACTGGACTGCACTAAGTAATTGTTTCTGTGCTTTTAAAGCTCAAATCTACATGGAAATCTTAAACTTCTACTAAAACCTTTTTTTTTTTTTTTTTAAGCAAAAATTAAAGTCCACACATTTGGGGGGTGATCTGGCTCACAAACAAGCACTTTGAGAAACACTGCATTTAGCAAAAGCCTAAAGCCAATCTCTGAAACTCATCCTAACAGATTTTCAGGAGTGTGACTTCTGTAGCTAGAATGACTCATCTGTGAGAATAACCACTCTCTCCCCAGCCTGTTTCCTGCAGAAGAATATGGCAGAATAGGCTATGGGACTCAGGAGATGTGGGCTTTCAGTGGGATCCCCAAGCTGTCTGGTATAAAGAAAGCCAGAGGAATGGCTGAAAGGGATGGCCCTTTCCTTTACCTTCTGTCTAAAGCAGTGGGTTTTCAAACTTTATTCAATAGAACCAGCCAAAGAGGCTGCTGCTAAGGATGAGAGAGTGAGCGTTTTAATTAAAACAGCTTTTACATTTTCATATATTGAAATTTTCAAGTTAGATTTCAATTTGAAATGTGAATTTTGCTACTTTAAAAAGGCTAGAAAATCATTAGCCTAAAGAATTCTCCCGCACCCTTCTGAGGAAAGTCAAGATAGGCTCACAGGCAGGAGGGCACCCTGGAAGCCACACCCGGCTCTGGCCCTGGCTATGAGTAAACTGCTTTTTCAAACTCCGAGGGAGGACAGAAATGAAACTTAACTCCAGTCTTCACAGGAGGGCCACAGGCCTATCCACCCCAGAGAACAGAAATCCTTTGACTGCTGAGCATGTGGAGAAATGGGGAGGGGCCTGGCTGGGCAGGCGCAGCAAGGACAGGTCCTGAGATGGTCAGTCAACAGCCACCTCCTCCAGGAAGCCTGGTCACACCACCTCAGACAAAGCAAGGCCCCTTTTGTGGGTCTGGATATTTCCTGCCATCCCCACCCCTGCTCAGAAGCTCTCCTTTTTGCCTATTGGGATGACTTCAACTTTCAGCAGTGAGTTTATTTGGGAGGCCAAGAAGACAGAGGCTATCAGCCTGACTGCACCAGGAGCTTGGTGAGGACGTTCATCCCTGTCTCCCGTGACTATTAGACTCCAGAGCTGAACAAGGAAGTGCAGATCGCGTGGGGAGATGTACCTCTCCTACCAGGCTCATGGGGCTGAGCCCACTTCCCGGGAAGGGCTGGTTAGGAAGATGAAGGAGAGCATCTTTAGCATAAAATGCCCGTAGGAGATGAGCAGCAACAAGGCAGGCAGGTGACAGGCGGCCTTATTCTCCTTGGCCATCCTGACTCCCTCCAAGTGGGGACGCAGCGGCTCTGCAGCTAGGAACGCATCTCGCCCCTGTCTAACTGATTATCAGCACAGCATCAATCCCAAATTAAGCCTACACTGTTTCCACCAATGGCTAAAAATTTAAAAGTCATCTTATGTCTAAAATGTGGAGGCTGAGGGATTATGGGAAGCAGGGGCTGTCTGCCCAGCTCCAAGGGGCACGAGGGGTGGTGACAGGTTGTCTACCCCATACACTGACATGAAGCCTGTTGCTTAAAAACCACTTCAGCCTCTGCCAGATGAAACCCCGTCTGAAAGAACAGTGGCTTAGAATTCAGAAAGATCTGAGTTCAAATTGTGACTTGGCCTCTTCCTACATCGGTTGGCTTTTGGTGAGTTAACTGAACCTTTGGAGACCTGGTTTCCTCAATAGTATTGCTCAAAATCTGAAGAACGGAACTCACTTTGTAGGGAGCTAACGCAAGAGAACACACGAGGCTTTGCGCTGCACTAACTCCTTCTTTCATCCCCAGACTCAGCAGACACGGTCCATGCAACTCGTCCCTGGGATTCCCTGCACGTTTCCCTTTGGCTCTCTCTGCTAACACTTACCCTACAGTGCCCTGTATTTCACATTCCCATTTCCACAGCCAGCTCTATGAATAGAGGATTGGTTGTTAGCTGCCCACCATGATGAGCGCCATGCCTGGAACACTCAACTGGTATTAGCTGATGGGAAGAACAAAGGCCTCCATTTTTCCCAGAATAATGAGGTAGGCAGGAAGGAGACGAACTGTAAGAAGATGGAGGTGGTTCTTGGAGCTGAAATGCCGAGCGCCTTGCTACCCAACTGCCTCTGTTTCTGCCTCCCCCTCGTGCCTACTCCAGAGGAAATGGTCCAGCGCTGGCTGAAAGTGGGGAGAGGTCTTTTTTTTTTTTTTTTTTTAAAAGAACAAACACAAATACAACTGTGTGTTGGTATGTATGTATAGGCATAACATTACGGCAAAACTGTTTCCACTGAGGAAGATTTGTAAAGTCCCCAAGAGAGAAAAAGAGTGCTTGTTGAATCCCATAGTGATCCCCTCTGACCAGGAGAGCTTTATCCACCATTTACAGGGCTTTCGGTCTAGGGCTGTGTGCCCTGGTGAGCATACAGGAACCACGCAGTGCAGAAATAGAGCAATTTATAACATTGCAGATTGGAAACATAAAGTTGATGTCTGTAAACTTCTTTGTACATCATTAATCCATTAGAGAAACTAGAAACAGAGTGAGAACTTGAGCAAACACTGGGGTAGTTACATCCATATAGAAAGGACTGCACCTTTGGTTAAAAAGCAGGAGCCATAAAGTTATTTTAGTCTTCCAACTGCTCAGCCAGTGCAGCTAAAAGCCAGCCACCATCAGCCACACGTGCGAGCGAGCCAGCATGCTGCCCACTGCGGAGGGCACACCAAATGCACCTTCCTGGTCACTAGTCCTATTCCACAGCCAGCCTTGTTTGCATTTAAAAAGTTGGAGGACTTTGGAAAGAGTCCTGGCTTTCACCACTTAGGGCTCTGAAATTACACTTTGTTCTTTAGCTTAGAACAAACATACAAATTTACTTAATATACGGGGGAAAAAAATCAAAAGAGAACCAAGAACAGGCATGGTAGAAAGACAACAATATGGATTATGGATTCATTTTTATTATAAAGCTCCTCCATGCAAACTGTAATCCCTTTGCATTTCTAAAATAGGACATTAGGGGGGAAAAAAGAGTCATGTATACTTTACTGCAAACCTTGCAAAGGGAGAAAACAAGAGAACTTGCATTTTAAAACTGTCCATGCCTCTGTTTTTGCTATGAAATATATTTTAAAACACTAGGAAATGAGGCACATGAAGAAAAAAAAATTAAATTCAAGTATAAACAGAATTGCAAACATGGATTTGATCAAAAGCTTTCTCATCTCTAAGATCCATCTTTTGTTTTTTAAGGCCTCACCTCAAATTTCTGTTTTAATTAACAAAGCCACACACTTAAAAAATATTATTAAGAAATGTGGAAGAAATCTGGCAGAAAATATTCTCTGTTGGAAGAACACATAAAAAACTCCATGAAGAAGATGTATTTTTCATAAGTATTGAAAATACATCAAAAACACAAATTTAAAATAATTTCTAAATATTTCAAAAAGTAATTTCATGATGATCTCTTGGAAATGATTCATGTATAATTTCTACACCAACTTTGCATCTCTTGGACTTTTTTTCCCTCTCTTAGCTCAGTGCTTCTTGGTAGGTATTTGAAGACTGAAAAAAAAAAATGTTTCTGTGCTAAAGTTATCAAGACTAGCTCTCTGCTGCATTTGCATTGTTATTAGGGGGACACACACGTGCGCGCGCACACACACACATGCGCGCACACACACACCACACACTCTGAGCTTAATGTGAGGCTAGTACAGAAACAGAGAGATTAGACACAAAGAAATGTAAACAGCTCTCACATGCGAGGAAACTAGGTTACCAGAATCCCAGCACCAGGCATTCACCAGTCACCATGGAAAACAGGAAGTGAGATGCATAGCAACCACAAGCCAAAAAGCAGGAAAGCGCATACCTTTAGCTTGGAATGAAAATCACGAGATTTCCTTCTGGCAAGAACCTGAATGTGACTAGACACCTGCAGGGTAGGGGAAGGGAGGAAAACAAAGGAAAAGCCTGTAACCATGGAGATGAAAAGCCCCCTACAACTGGGCAAGCCAGACGTACCTTAATGGCGGCTTGAATTTCTCGAACTTTCTTTCTTGCTAAGACCTGTATATGACTAGACACCTACATTGTTCGGGTTTATGAGGGGAAACAAAACAAAACAAAACAAAACAAAAAAAGGAAATCAAATATAAAATCGCTACTCTTTGGGAGGGTTTCAGGGTGGGGGGTGGGGGGGAGGTTATTTGCATCTCAACAAAGCTCTGCAGTTAGGAATACACAGTCCCAGCCAGACACCAAGCCCCCAGCGCTGCTCTAAGCTTTTCAGACTGGGTCATCACTGCAGTGACTGGATTCAGGATGAAAGTTGAAGCTAATATTAGTTTTCTCACTCAGGAGAAATCGCGGGCCACGGGATGAGAGGGGGAGAGTGGGGTTGTTTTCTTTATAAAATTTAAAAGGTGGGGGTAGAGGTAGATGAAAATATTTATAGCTTCTCAGTATCAGGAGGGAAAATCCCTTTTTCTCAATTTAGAAGAGACTATCCATAAATTAGCACATTCTGCAGAATCAAAAAGCTGAAGCTGTCGGTTGTATTCTGATCTCATTAAGAGCTCTGGATTCTGTAGCAAATGTTAAAATAATACTGACATGTAAATTAGATCTCAAAGAGAAATGGAAAGACCCAGTTAGCAGAGCTTTTTTTTTTTTTTTGCCCTTATAAATATCTTTAATCCTTCCACTCTTTTGGGTATTGACTGGGCGCCAAGTGGATTTGCATATTATTACAAAGCGAAAAGTGTGAATACAGCCAGCCAGCCATCCTGTTAAAAATCTGGGTTGAAAAACCACACGGATTTGCTGAACAACAAATTCACATTGGAGAGGTATCACCAACTGCTGCCTAAAAACATCCCCAGGATGCCGGGGTGTGGAAACCGAGCCAAGCCAGGCTTCTGAAACACAATGATTCCACTGGGTAAACAAATTTGCATCTCTTTCAGCAGGACTTGGTTAAATTTAGAAGCCTCCCCTCACTGAAGGGGTTGGGCACATGACCAGAGCTCACAGATCAGCAGACAGCCCAGGTCCAGGACTTTCAGTATGCTGGGAATTAGATTTGTCTGCTTCAGAAATTTAGAAGCTTCCATTTAGAAGTTCAGCGACTCGGACTGTGAGGCCATTACTTGATTTCAAACACTCTAGTGAGCTTAAAAACAGGCTTTATGATAATAATTGATCCGCTTATCTCTAACTTTGTTTTCCAGTATCAATTATCATTTTTTTCTTTCTATTTGCTTTTACATTTTTTTTTTTAAAGTACGGAGAAGCAGGAACTCCCCCATCCTCTTCACCTCTCCATCCGGCTCCTGCTTTCACCCGAATTTTGTTTTGATGTGATCCACTGGCTTGCTGTGGGCCACAGAAGGGGAGACACCCACTGAACAGACAATGCCCTGCCTCAGAGCACTGGCGGGAGGCCACCTGCCTCTGTGCTGACTCAGCAGTGGGCTCCCGGCGGGGGCACCGGGGCATTCCCGGGGAAAGCTCTCCCCGTCATAAACACTCAGAAAAACAACTCATCACCCAAGCAGAGGACTGGAATCTACTGCTCAGGGTTTCACAACTGAGCTCGCCTTTTGGTTTGATTATAAGTTTTTAAAATTCATGCCGAATCAGGCAGCATAGTCAACACTGAAACACATATTATAAATATTTCTTTTTTTTCTTGTTGAGAACTCACCCATGAGGTTGGTTTGATTTCCCTCCCCCTTTTCCATTTCTTTTTTTTTTCTGCTTTTCATTAAATGTTAATTTCTCATCCATTCCAGTTCTGAACTGGATCAGAGGTTTGGGCTGCTTTACATCACAAGGAGTGAAGAGCGCCACAGCCCTGATGGGAGGGCAGAGGAAAATTCCTGACCCAGTGCTGCACAAAGGTATTTAAGTTGTAACTTCATTTCAGTCACAGCAGCTACTGACAAAAAGCCATAGCTTAAGGAGCAACAGTTCCCTGGACGCACATCATTCAGCCTCATGTTCTGGCCAATGCTCACGGCTGCTAGTGTTACTTTTGCAGTGAAATGATGACTAATATATAATTGTTCCAGGATTTTACAATGCGCAAAATCTCAAAATTGCATGACTTGCAAAGTGTATCTGCACCTGCAGCTTTTACAATGTTTGCAGATGCACAGTTTGGGGAAGAAAATTGAAGATTTAGAGTACAGGAGCAGTTCATACACTGTCCTTAGCAGTGAAACTTTTCCATATGTGTATAGAAGGAACTCCAGAGACCATGGAATAAAAGGTCACTGAAATGAGGAGCAGTAAAAACGGAGCCAATTTCAAACACCTACAACACTGACGTCCTTACAGGGAACTCCGGTTGGGGGCTCCTAGGAGCCAAAGCACAGACAGCCACTGCAGCCAAAATGCCTCCGTGGGCCATTCGCTGACATGCACAATTTCCAGGTGGGTTATTTTACCTGTTTTCTGGTCCTCGTCTTCCCTGTCCTGAGTTTGATGTATCTGGCTATCAATTCATTCCTACCTGAAAGAAAGAAGAATTTACAATAAAGTGGGTTACTTTGGTGTGTGAGTGGGACAGGGGTGAGGTGTAAAAAGCCTCTGAATGCTAAGACTAGAATTCAGAATCAAGAATTTTTAAGTTGTATCTGTACGTTTATTAATGCTAGAAAAATTAAAAGTATAATTTTTGCAGAAAATATTTACTAAGGGAAATTAGGAAGAAGGGAATTTAATGATGAACTACAATCAGCAATTAAAATGTGCCTTTTCTTTGTTTGCATGCTTGTCCCTAAACGGATGGTCACTTGTATAAACAAATTCAAGGCTTAGTGTGGAAGTACACAGACGGGCTTCCGTTCTGGTTTTATTATTCATATCCATTTCTTCTCACCCAGGCTTCTACTCATCGTTAACTCCAGTTAGTGTCATTATATTGGAGAAGGAAATGGCAACCCACTCCAGTGTTCCTGCCTGGAGAAGCCAGGGACGGGGAGCCTGGTGGGCTGCCGTCTATGGGGTCGCACAGAGTCGGACACGACTGACGCGACTCAGCAGCAGCAGTGGTAGCAGTCATTGTAGCCATGAGAGGATGAACTGCTGTGACCACAGAAACACAAGGGAAAGAAGTTACAGCATGAAGGCAGATAGCCCCCAAAGGGAGTCACCGAATCAGTAATCAACTATACACAAAACTGTCAGTGGGAAGGAAAAAAATGACTCAATCTTTTCCATCCTTCAAAACTTTGGGGGGAAAGTACCTTAAAGTATAAACAAATGTCTCCTGTCCCTACTGCACCAAGACACTGAGAAATCTCAAACAGATGACCTGAACTATAATATAAATGGGAAAATAAATCCCCAAAGCCAAGTGGGGAAATGCATTACTAATACTACATGAAATAAAAATGCACTCATACAGGACACATGGGCCCAAACTGTCACTTTAAGCCTAACAGTATAGCTAGTGGTCTAATTTATGTGTACCGTCTCACTCTCCACATACTGCGTAGCTGAAGACAGCAAGAGCTTTTGTCTTGCTCCCAAGGTCTCCCCAGCACATGGCACACTGCTGGGCGCACAGAAAGAAAAAATGAGACACGAACACAGCCTCTGGTGAAAGGGAAGAACTGCATTCCTCAGACCTCCCCAGCAGAGAAAAGAACTGAAGGCTCTGGTGAGAGTGTCTTGATGAGCATCTTGCCTAATAATTCAAAAAACCTCGCCCATTGCTGCCTAGGACATTCCTGTAATGACGGCTCTGTTCTCCACCTGCCTGTTAGGAGTGTGCAGAACACAGTCGCTGCTGGAAGGCAAAGGAACTGCGGAATCTTGGGGCTGCAAAGTACTTCTGAGCCACTCTTTCTCACCCCTAAAAGTCTGAGTCCTTACAGAAGCCAGCACTTCTAGAATGAAGGGAAAAGCCCATTCTGCCTTAAAACATATAGAAAGATAAAAAGACCCTCCTTATTTGAGGTTTCCTGTAACTTTCACCCCCCAGATTCTTTTGTATCTCTTAACAAGAAGAAGGTTAGTTCCTAATGCACAGAAATTTCTGACAGCTTTAAGGTCCTCCAGCAGCGCTTTATCCAAGCTAAACCTTTCCTGTTCTTTTGTTATCTGTGGCAAACTTTGGAACACTCCCACCTCCATCCTGTGACCATCCTTTGTCATTTCCTTTCACAGCTTGGAGCCCAGAACTGTAGTCACCTGCCTGGTCCTAAATACTCGGTCTTTGTTGATGCAGCCCAGCACCGCACTAGATTTGGGGGGATTACAATAAACTGTCAACTGAAGTCAATTAATTCCAAGGTCTTTTTCATAGGAGCTACTTCTCAGATATATCCCTACCCCTGTTCCTAGTCTTTTCGTGCATCATTGGGATTTTCAGATCCAAATACAAAACATTACATTTATTTCTACTGCAATTCATTTTGTTAGATGAAGCCTATCGTTTCCACCTTCAAGTTGTCAATCCCCCACTATGACTGACTGAACTTACTCTTTAACCACAGGAAAAGGACCTCTAAATTCAGTTCTGAGGATTGCTTCTCAAAGCATTCTCTTTCAACTTTTGAGAACTACCAATATCCCCTGTAGTGTCATTGGGTCTACTTCTCCATCTCTCAGATGGTTGTACAGATTTTGCAATTTGTCTCAAAGGCTGGCTGACAGCAGAGCCCAGCTAGGAGTGCCTAATTACCAGAAGTCAGACCTAAATGACAATGTCTGCAGAGGGGCCAAGCATCCTCCAGCTCGGGGCCTCACCGTGCACCCTGTTCAGGGCTGAGTGGCTGGGATGAGATAAATCTAGGGCTCTGAATTACATGCAATTTCATCTGAACCTTGTCCAGATGGCAAAAACGCCTCCTGGCCCCAGACTTGCTTATTTTTCTCTGAAAGCAGACAGAATAGCTTGATCCAAGAGGCCTATAACTTATATCTCCAGTTTTTAATTTCTTATGGCATTTGGTTGGATGGATGAGATCAGTCCCCTGGAAGCCACACTCGACTGTACACCCTGTGGTTTATGCAGTGGCATAAACAATGTCAACTCATACTTTGATTAAAGTGCTTCTAAAAATCACTACTTCTACAAGAGGCCCTCACTGAGCATCTACTACGTGCTGAGCATGACGCTACGTCGTATCATGGGAAGTCTGTCGTGACTCTCATGTCCCGGTTTTTTACATGACCAAGATCCCCTTTCAAAATTCTATGTTCTTTCAAACCATGTTTCAGGCCAAGAAGAGTAATTAACTCGAGGTTGCTATGTGTTTCTTCTTGCCTCACCAAAAGGAATATTGCTGATTCAAATTATAAATTCAAATTCCACTAATACCAAGCATCTACCGTGAACTCAAAGTGCAACGTTACTCACTATTTTATGTGCTGTTTTTTTAAAAAATGATTCTAAGGGTGGTTTTGTGCAGAGAAACATTAGTCTGGTTTACTTGGCTTTAAAATGTTTATTTCATCTGTTTAGTTATTTTTTTTTTAATGCCCTAGTTTTTCTTTATGTTTTCAATTCGACTTACATATCCTTTTTTTATAATTTTTATAACCACTTTTAAAGGGCCACTGGATTAATGTTTGGTCCATTTTACAAACCTAGTTAAACTCCTTCAAACATTTAAACTATTAAACTTCAAACATATTAAACTAATCTATAGTTAATTTAATTTTTTTAAATATTAAAACTCTTTACCTTACAAAACCTTCCCTTAAACAACTCATAGAAACCTAATAAATTCTCTTGAGTGTGCCAACATTGCTTACAAATCTAGTTAAGACTTCAACCCTTCCCCAAAATCAAGTCTTAAGTCAATTACTTCATTGCACATTTTAATTTGGAAATACAGACTAACCTGTTATGTGAGCCAAACTAGTTTAAATACGCATACTGAAGAACTCATATGCACAAATCCTTAAGATAAAAATATAAACATTATGGTATTGATTATATTAAAAATTTTATATTCTAAATCTTCCCAGAATTATAATATGCTTACTCTTTAAGGAAACAAGTATGTCATTCCAAATGGTTCTGGAGTCTCTTTCCAGGTGCCTGGATCTGAATGAATTCTTGTTAGCAACCTTCATAGGACATTCTGAGCCCTATTTGTATTCTAGAGCATGACCCTCCAAATGGTGTGGATCCATACAGTTCCAAGCCCTAGATTTGACTCATGGTACTAAGTACAGAAGGGATTCCCAGGTGGTGCAGTGGGGAAAATGTGCATGCGATGCAGCAGACCCAAGAGAAACACGTTCGAACCCTTGATCTTCCTCAGTCGGGAAGATGCCCAGGAGTAGGAAATTGCACCCTGCTCCAGTATTCTTGCTTGGAAAATTCCATGAGCTGTGGCCCACGATGGGGTCACAAAGAGCGAGACACTGAGCACACACACACACGACAACAACAACTGAGGTACAGAATGCTCCAACCAAGGACAGGAAACCCAGAGACACAAAACATCACTGATGTAACTGGTGGTGGGACGCTGGTCCACACAGCAGTCTTGTTTCACAGCCGGGAAGAATGCAGGATATTAGAAATGTTAACCCTCATTTTTCTCTGACTTCCAAAAACACACTCACGTATACATACAACCATGGAGTAGGACGTGGCAACTCACTCCAGCATTCTTGCCTGGAAAATTCCACAGGAAGAAGAGCCTGGTGGGCTACAGTCCCTGGGGTCACAAAGAGCCGGACCCGACCGAACACAAGCATGTACATGCACACAGTGGTGTTGGTCCCATAAACCTCACATGACAAAACTGACGTTCAACCAAGTTAACTTGTGTCATGATATTCCTAAACTCTTCCTCCAGTCATGTGGGAACCATCTCTCCTTTGTGTCTTACATGGTGCCTGTCTGATGTATCCAATATTTAAAGACAGCCTAGTCTGCTGTTCACAAGGAGTTCACTGTCCAAAACAAAGGCTAAGACCGCGGACATCAGCTTGACCAGTCAGCCAGCCACTGAGAGTGGCTCTAGCAACACATGTGGGTCACCAGTCATAAATAATTCCATCAATCTAGAAAGCCTTTCCCAAAGTTTTGAAAGAGAAGCTAGCTTTTAAAGACAGATTATCCTTTCTCCAGCACCCCACTGACTGTATAACCCCCCAGGCACCTCTGTCCATGGAAGTATCCAGGCAAGAATAATGGAGTGGGTAAGCCATTCCCTTCTCCAGGAGATCTTCTTGACCCAGGGATCAAACCCTGGTCTCCTGCATTACAGGCAGATTCCTTACTGTCTGAGCCACCAGGGAAGCCCTTTCCTCCAACATTTTATTATGAAAAATTTCCAACATATAGAAGTCTTCCACAGAGACAGTTTCACAGTGAACACTATATACACCCCTGACTCAGACCCCACCATTCACTTTTTCTACATTTGCTTTATAACATGTCACTCTACCTGTTCATTCTTCTATCCATCCACTGAGCCAACTTGCTGTTGTCTGTTGTTGCTGTGTTTCAAAATAAACGGCAGGCATGATAACCTCCCTACATCCTTCAGTGTGCATTATCATTAACTAGAGTGATAAGCCTGATTTTGACAGGCAGAATGGAGGGGGTAGGGTGAAGATCCTTTTAGACAGAGGAAGCAGCATTAAAAAAATATACAGAGGAAACTGCAGCTTAAAAACCAGGCATGCTGATCTTCAAGCCCCCCTTGACCACTGCACACTCTATCTTTCTGAGCCCAGAAATCTCTAGATTATACATTCATGGTATCCACGACTCATTTCCTTCATTCTTCTTGATGCTGTGGCTGCTTACTCACTTCAGTCATGTCAAACCCTGTGCTACACGATGGACAGCAGCCTGCCAGGCTCCTCTGTCCACGGGATTCTCTAGGCAAGAGTACTAGGGTAGGTTGCCATGCCCTCCTTCAGGGGATCTTCCCAGCTTTCCTGCAATGCAGGCAGATTCTTTACCAGTGATTCGCCAGGGAAACCCTTCTTCTCTGTTCAGTTCAGTTCAGTCGCTCAGTCGTGTCCAACTCTGCGACCCCGTGAATTGCAGCACGCCAGGCCTCCCTGTCCATTACCAACTCCCAGAGTTCACTCAAACTCATGTCCATCCAGTCGGTGATGCCATCCAGCCATCTCATCCTCTGTCGTCCCCTTCTCCTCTTGCCCCCAATCCCTCCCAGCATCAGGGTCTTTTCCAATGAGTCAACTCTTCGCATGAGGTGGCCAAAGTACTGGAGTTTCAGCCTTAGCATCATTCCTTCCAAAGAAATCCCAGGGCTGATCTCCTTCAGAATGGACTGGTTGGATCTCCTTGCAGTCCAAGGGACTCTCAAGAGTCTTCTCCAACACCACAGTTCAAAAGCATCAATTCTTCGGCGCTCAGCTTTCTTCACAGTCCAACTCTCACATGCATACATGACCACAGGAAAAACCATAGCCTTGACAAGACGGACCTTTCTCTGTAAACACCTGTAATAGCTTATAGAGCTGAGTGGCAATGTCACACTTCACCACTAGGTGTCACTGTACTACAGCTCCTCTGCAGCCCACAGTGCCCTTTAGAAATGCACACTGGATCACAGCTTTAAATCTGAGATGCTGCAGCTGCAGCCGCCCTTGCTTTTCCCACAGGCAAGAGGCAGCAGCAAAAACAAATACAGCCTGACCTGTCGCTTTATACTGTGATACTCACCAGGCGCAGCGATCTAGTTTTTATTCCCTTTTTCCTTTCTCCTAAATAACATAACACAGTTGAAAGTAAGGCCATCCTTGGCTTCTCCAGCCTCCCAGATTGCCATGAAATTTTGTGCTAAAGGGGCACGAGACGCAGAGATGCCAGCAAAAAGGCATGGAGTTTGTGCCGTGCTCGTCTTACCCAGAGAGAAAGCTGGTTAACGTTGTTGTGGGCTTGGGTGTAATGGGATGTGGCCTGAAGGTCATGTTTGAGGCACAGCAAATGCAGGGTCTGTGGCTAGAAATTGTAGCCCAGAGACACTGGGCTTTAACAGTGTAAGAGCCACTTTGTAATTGAATGGAGTCAGGGAGCCACAAAGAAAGAAGCAATAAATGGAACCTCCTCTTTCCTGGTTGCGGCCAGTCTGAAGGCAAACACATATCCTGGTCTGGGGAAGAGGCTTGCACTAGGGTACCATTTGGCCCACTCTTTGCTGGGAGGACAAGGGAGGAAACCCCATACTTTTTTCCCAAGTTGAAAGAATGAGAATCAGAAAGAACACTCAAGCTTCTGATTGCTACACCAAAGCTGTTTCACACAGGCACCGGTGCTACGGTGGTAGCCATCACGTCTTCCACACCCCCTCATAAACCCTAACTTGGCCCAAGGGCACTGTAAGACTGCTTCTCGTTGACAGCCCGAGATGCCTGAGCTCTGTACCTGACTACACAATTGCTTTCACAGCCTGCATCTCCTTGTCCATTACAATATGTGAGGATTCTGCCTACATCTCAAATGCCTTGTCCTTCATCAGCCTTCCAGCTGCAAGTGGCTGCCCCTTTCCCTAAACATCCACTGCCCTTGACCCCGGTCTCTTTGCTGCTGGTTCATTTTTTCCCCCCTGCCCTCTATTCGATCATTTCGGCACATGTCATGGCTCCAACCAGATCATAAAGTCACTCAGAACCAGAACCAATAAGGGAATTCCCCAGTGGCACAGTGGTTAGGACTCCCCACCCTCATGTCCAAGGGCCCAGGTTTGACGCCTGCTCAGGGAACTAAGACCCCATAAGCCGAAAGCTCCAAAAACAAACAAACAAACCCACTGGCATTCATCTTTTCTTCTGCCTCCCCATCCCAGGCAGCTCAATATTTATGGAATGGATTGCCATTAGGAGCGTAAGAGGCAAATGACACAGAATCATCAGCTGCTGCTGAGTCACTTCAGTCGTGTCCAACTCTGTGCAACCGCACAGACGGCAGCCCACCAGGCTCCCCTGTCCCTGGGATTCTCCAGGCAAGAACACTGGAGTGGGTTGCCATTTCCTTCTCCAGTGCATGAAAGAGAAAGTGAAGTCGCTCAGTCGTGTCTGACCCTCAGCGACCCCACGGACTGCAGCCTACCAGGCTCCTCCATCCATGGGGTTTTCCAGGCAGGAGTACTGGAGTGGGGTGCCATTGCCTTCTCCAGAATCATCAGCAGAAAGTAGAAAAAGATGACCTAGTGGGAAGAAGCAAAGAAAGATGCCTTCTAAAAGTGATGACACCGCAAGGCAGCAACGCCCAATGAGGCAGCGACTGACTAAGGACTATCTTGGGCCAGGAGAGACAAGAAAGCCTTCCTAACTGAACAATGCAAAGAAACAGAGGAAAACAACTGAATGGGAAAGACTAGAGATCTCGTCAAGAAAACTGGAGATACCAAGGAACATTTCATGCCCAGATGGGCATAATAAAGGACAGAAGCAGTATGGACCCAATAGAAGCAAAATATATTAAGAAGAGGTGGCAAGAAAACACAGAAGAACTATATTAAAAAGATCTTAATGACTCAGATAACCATGATGGTGTGATCACTCAACTAGAGCCAGATATTTTGGAGTGCGAAGTCAAATGGGCCTTAGGAAGCATCACTGAGAACAAAACTAGTGGAGGTGATGAAATTCCAGCTAAGCTATTTCAAATACTAAAAGATGATGCTGTGAAAGTGCTGCACTCAATATGTCCAGAAATTTGGAAAATTCAGCAATGGCCACAGGACTGGAAAACGTCAGTTTTCATTCTAGTCCCAAACAAGGGCAATGCCAAAGAATGTTCAAAATACAACACAATTGCACTCATTTCACATGTCAGCAAAGTAATACTCAAAATTCTCTAAGCCAGGCTTCAATAGTATGTCAACTGAGAACTTCCAGATGTTCAAGTTGGATTTAGAAAGGCAGAGGAACCAGAGATCAAATTGACAACATCCACTGGATCATAGAAAAAGCAAGAGAATTCCAGAAAAACATCTACTTCTGCTTCATTGACTACGCTAAAGCCTTTGATTGTGTGGATCACAACAAACTGTGGAAAATTCTTAAAGAGATGAGAATATCAGACCACCTGACCTGCCTCATGAGAAACCTGTATGCAGGTCAGGAAACAACAGAACTGTACATGGAACAACAGACTGGTTCCAAATTGGGAAAGGAATACGTCAACACTGTATATTGTCACCCTGCTTTTTAAACTTATATGCACAGTACATCATGCAAAATGCCGGACTACATGCCGTGGAGAATTCCATGTACTGTATAGTCCATGGGGTCGCAAACAGCTGGACACGAATGAGCGTCTTTCACTTTCACAAAGCACAAGCTGGAATCAAGATTGCTGGGAGAAATAGCAACCTCTAGCAATACTGTTAGCAATATCTAACAACCACAGATATGCAGAGACCACCACCCTTATGGCTGAAAGCGAGGAGGAACTAAAGAGCCTCTTGAGGAAGGTGAAAGAGGAGAGTGAAAAAACTGGCTTGAAACTCAACATTCAAATAACCAAGAACACGGCATCCGGTCCCATCACTTCATGGCAAATAGATGGGGAAATAATGGAAACAGTGAGAAACTTTATTTTGGGCTCCAAAAGCACTGCAGATGGTGACTGCAGCCACGAAATTAAAAGATGCTTGCTCCTTGGAAGAAAAGCTATGACAAACCTAGACAGTGTATTAAAAGCAGAGATATTACTTTGCTGACAAATGTCCGTATGATCAAAGCTACGGTTTTTCCAGTAGTTATGTATGGATGTGAGAGTTAAACCATAAAGAAGGCTAAATGCCAAAGAATTGATGTTTTTGAACTGTGGTGTCGGAGAAGACTCTTGAGAGTCCCTTGGACTGCAAGGAGATCAAACTAGTCAATCCTAAAGGAAATCAATCCTGAATATTCATTGGAAGGACTGGTGCTGAAGCAGAAGCTCCAATACTTTGGCCACCTGATGCAAAGAGCTGACTTGTCTGAAAAGACCCTGATGCTGGTAAAGACTGAGGGCAGGAGGGGAAGGGGATGACAGAGGATGAGATGGTTGAATGGCATCACCGACTCAATGGACCTGAGTTTGAGCAAGCTCTGGGAAATGGTGAAGGACAGGGAAGCCTGGCATGCTGCCATTCATGGGGTTGCAAAGAGTTAGACATGACTGAGGAACTGAATAAATTCTTAGGCAAGATTCCATGAGATAGTGTTAAAATACTTTCCAGCCATGGACCCCTCTGTGTGACCTGAGGCTCATATTAAAGGATAAAGAATCTTAGCACATAAAAGCCAACAGCCAAAAAGCACAAATGCAGAGTACACTGCAGGAACCAAGTGTCAGCAGTGAGGGAGAGGTCTACAGAACATGTCTAGTGACCCTATCCTGCTAAAAACCCGGGAGTCTGTATCTATGGATACTGCCAGAGGAGGCCGTAGACCGTGTTTATTCACTAACCTGTGAAGAGTTAATAATTAACATTTCCTCCACGCTGCTGCATCGTCCCATCAACATTGGGAAAGAAAGGAGGTCTACCAAAGCTGGCCAGTCACCTACTAGTCAGACACCCACTGCACCTACAGGGTTCAAGAACATACTAGGGTTCTGGGTGTAAAGAGATGTCATCTCTGCCTTCAAGGAGCTTACATCTGTGAAGGACACTCACCCATGAGAACAGACTCACCTGCCCCTCTCCATGTCTCTCACTCATGGCATGTTCCATTTATCTGAAAGGCTGTATGATGAACACCTGTCTCCCCCATTGAAGACACGAATTTCCAGAGGAGCACAGACCCTGTATTTTCACTCACCACTGTACCCCTAGTGCCAAAACTCAATGGGTCCTCAGAAAGCATATGGTGATGGAATGAATAACTGAATGAGAGGGACGGAGAACCAGAGTGGGAGAGGGGTACAAGGCTGAGATTGGGGGTGAAGGAAGGCTCATGAAAAAGAGCATTCACAATTGTCCCAGAGTGTTGCAAATGAGGAAGTTAGACACCAGTGTCTCAGTTAATCCCTAGTATAAATCACTGACCAAACATCAGCACCAACCAACATGGAAAATCACCAGAATGAGCCAGGCACCCCATCCTGGGTTGTTAGGGGCTGGTACTGCATGTTCCTGATCTAAAGGTTTACAAAATGAACTGATGGCCTTCAGGAGGTGAACACCGGCAAGTTCCTAAAATAAAATACCCCTTGTCTGCACTCACCCAGAGGCTTACAAGGGACAGCTTTAGAAGGAAGAATACACAGATGAAGGCTGTGTTAACCCTGGTTGGTCAGAGCTTATTCCCTGAATCCCTTCAAAACGTCTGTGAGTACTCAGGTCCCATCTTCTCCAAGTTCCTATCAGTCAATGGCAGCTGATAACATTATCAAGTGATGGCCCCATAAAACACTGCACTCTCCTTCATCTGAGCAGGAGAGCTAACAAACCACACCTCTGCATTAGACAACAAGGGTCAAAGAGAGACAGCAAGTAAAATTGACTAATGTTACGGACTGAAGATTAACAATCCCTAACGTAGGAGGGTGGAGAAGGCAATGGCACCCCACTCCAGTGCTCTTGCCTGGAAAATCCATGGACGGAGGAGCCTGGTAGGCTGCAGTCCGTGGGGTCGCTAAGAGTCGGACATGACTGAGCGACTTCACTTTCACGCATTGGAGAAGGAAATGGCAACCCACTCCAGTATTCTTGCCTGGAGAATCCCAGGGACAGAGGAGCCTAATGGGCTACTGTCTATGGGGTCGCACAGAGTCGGACACGACTGAAGAGACTTAGCAGCAGTAGCAGCAGCAACATAGGAGGGAAATTCTGTTATTTATTTCTAGAAGGAAAAAATAAATATACAGATGCATACAGATTTTTTAATGGCTCATTCTTTATGAAGCAAAAAAGAGATGCTATATAATCACCTTTTTAACCCTCTAAGGAATAATTCACCAAGCCTTCATACTTCATGCCTCTGGTTGTTCTTTCTAACCAATCCTACACACGGCTACTTGAAACTCAGCTCTGGTTTAGCCCCTCCACTGCTTCAAGACTTCTGACTATAGTCTAAAGGTCAAACTACTCAGTGTGGTCCCATCATCTGGCCCTAACTACTTTTTTATGACACACGATCATCACTCTAATCCATTTTATCGTCATCAAAAAGGACACCTAGCTTTCAGTTCCCTGAACCAACCTGCCATTCAGAGGTTTTGCTCACAGGTACAAGATACCTTAAGAGCACCAGTCAAAAGCCTTCCAGGTCCAGCTCAAAGAGTGTCTCCTCCACGAGAGTCCATGTAAGGCCCGAAATATGCACTACGCTTGGAGTGTGTGAAGAAGAGTGAGCCAGGGAGCCAGGAGTGTGTGAAGCTTGGAGTGTGTGAAGAGGAGTGAGCCAGGGAGCCAGGCACCTGGAGCTCACCTCACAGACCAGTGGTTGTGAAAGACCACAATATTATAAAGCAAACTACAAACAAAGACTCTGTGAGTTAAAAACAAACTGTCCAGTATATATGAGGAGGGCGATGGCTTGACTCTGACTGGGAAGTAGCACAGATTCCCCACATTACCTGGGTCCAAAGTGCTCGACTTCTGCATGGGTCAGGGCACTGTCCATATCCTGGCTCTACTAAGAGTTTCGTGAGTAAAAGATCATAAGCTCCTGAAAAGTACGTCCCCATCTACTAAAAGAAAGTCACACACTCCTTAGCTTGTCACCTAAGGCTAACAGCCCATTCCTGTACTGTTACAGTAGCTTCAAAGAGCACAGCCATTGCCATGCTTTTGTGCAAACATCTGTCTTGATATGTTCTTTTCTTCTTCATTGCCTGTAAAACTCCTATTCAGCCCCGCAAACCCTAACTGAAGCACTTCCTCCTTGAAGTCTTCTGGGAGGCTTCCAAACTGAGTTCCTCGTTTCTCTTGCGTGTACGCACGTTCTGAGCACATAGCCCTGCTGCTACTGCTGCACTGCCCTTACTTACCTAAAGGATGACCCAGTCCCCTCCTAGGACAGCGACTGCTCCATGAACAGAACCCTTCTGGTTCTGACTCCAGATCTACACCTATTAAGTACGTGATCAATAAATGTTTTCAGTCAAAAAAGAAAATGAATGGGCTTCCCAGGTGGTGCTAGTGGTAAAGAATCTGCCCACCAATGCAGGAGACGTAAGAGATGTGGGTCTGATCCCTGACTTAGGAAGATCTCCTGGAGAAGGAAATGGCAACCCACCCCAGTATTCTTGCCCGGAGAAACCCCATGGGCTGAGGAGCCTGGTGGGCTACCGTCTATAGGGTCGCAAAGAGCTGGACACGACTGAAGTGACTTAGTATGCACATAAGTAGGTGATCAATGAATGTGTTCAATTAAAAAAAAAAAAAGAGTGAATGAGCTCTTCTCTTCCATATGAAGATAGTTAGGAAGAAAATGATCTAGAAAAAGGGTACCTAACTTCGATAGCAGCATTGCCAATATCAGCTGAAACTTGTAGGCCCTTTAACAGCTGTAACCTTTTTAGCGAGACACGGCACAACTCTCCAGAGTCTCGTTGTGCTCTCTTGCCTTGGCACAAGTGTGACCAACACATGCTCTTTTCCTCCTTACCCCTCCCTCCCCTGATGACCTCCATGTGCCACAGTAATATGGATCTGGTCCAAAAATTTTAAAAAAGGTAATCTCAACATTAACCCAGGAGAGTCATGTTAATGAAAAACTTTGGTAAGAACACTCTGTTTATTTATTAATTATTTGGCTTCAGAGATGTGTGAAATCCACACACCTGAAGTGCTAAAAACTGTAGGTCTTTAGTGGAGAATCTTTAATTGCAGCCATACTGTAGAATTTTTTTTTTCTTTTTTTTGGACTCAGATGTATGATTGCCTAGATCTTTTCTGGGAAATTTGAACCTGTACTTACTAGCTGTGTGAACAAGGAAAACTTGCTTCATTTCTCTGGATCTCTTTTTCATTATTAGAACTGATAGAGACAGTTTCTAAGACACCTTACTACATGATGTCTCGTATAAACCTACAGTGTGTCTATTTTCAATGTTGTTGAAATTAGCATCTTTTGTAAAGAACAGACTTTTGGACTACGCTAGAGAAGGCGAGCGTGGGATGATTTGAGAGAATAGCACTGAAACATGTATATTACCATATGCAAAATAGATGACCAGTGCAAGTTCAAGCAGGGCACTCAAAGCTGATGTTCTGGGACCACCCAGGGGATGGGGTGAGGAGGGAGGTGAGAGGGGGGTTCAGGAGAGGGGGACACCTATGCATCCATGGCTGATACATGTTGATGTATGGCAAAAACCACAGCACTGTAATTACCCTCCAATTAAAATAAATTAATTAATTAAAAAAAAGAAATTAACATCTTTTCCATGCTACAGTGAAAAGGTTCTCAAAATTTTTGCATTACCTTAAATTGTCCAATAATATGGCCATAAAACTTGTTTCCAAGTAAAAGTGTTAGTCACTCAGTCATGTCCGACTCTTTGTGACCCCATGGGCTGTAGCCCACCAGGCAAGTAAAAAAAGCCCTTAATGGTGAAAGCTGAATATTAAGAGAACATCACGTAAACTATTACACTTAATTGCTGCAATGAACTTTTAATTTAGAATAGATTCTTCCATGAATAAAACAGTAGGAATTAGGTCCTCACTGAGGGCTATATGAGAGAAGGGATAGGCTACCCACGCCAGGATTCTTAGGCTTCCCTTGTGGCTCAGCTGGTAAAGAATCCACCCGCAATGCGGGAGATCTGGGTTCGATCCCTGGGTTGGGATGATCCGCTGGAGAAGAGAAAGGCTATCCACTCCAGTATTCTGGCCTGAAGAATTCCATGGACTGTATAGGCCATGAAGTCACAAAAAGTTGGACATGACTGAGTGACTTTCACTTTCACTTCAAGAGCTATATGTGGCCAGAATCCTTATAATTTATGGCAAATTGTAAAATTATCTCTATCAATCAGCTGCAGGCACTGTATTAAAGAGCATGTCCCAACCATGCCATCCATGGTCATCATGCAGAAGTAATAGAGGCCTTGTCTCCACCTAGGAGGTCAGTTTAGTTCTGTATATTCTCATAGTGGTGGTGGTGGAAACTCTGGTACAGGACCAAGAAGGGACTTTAGACGAGGAGCTGACGGATATGAAAAGTGATCCTGGATTTATACAAGTCAGGAAGCAACAGTTAAAACTGGACATGGAACAACAGACTGGTTCCAAATAGGAAAAGGAGTACATCAAGGCTGTATACTGTCACCCTACTTATTTAACTTATATGCAGAGTACATCATGAGAAACGCTGGGCTGGAGGAAGCACAAGCTGGAATCAAGACTGCCGGGATATGCAATAACCTCAGATATGCAGATGACACCACCCTTATGGCAGAAAGTGAAGAAGAACTAAAGAGCCTCTTGATGAAAGTGAAAGAGGAGAGTGAAAAAGTTGGCTTAAAGCTCAACATTCAGAAAACGAAGATCATGGCATCCAGTCCCATCACTTCATGGCAAATAGATGGGGAAACAGTGGAAACAGTGGCTAACTTTATTTTTCTGGCCTCCAAAATCACTGCAGATGGTGATTGCAGCCATGAAATTAAAAGACTCTTACTCCTTGGAAGGAAAGTTAGAATATTTAAAAGCAGAGACATTACTTTGCCAACAAAGGTCCATCTAGTCAAGGCTATGGTTTTTCCAATGGTCGTGTATGGATGTGAGAGTTGGACTATAAAGAAAGCTGAGTGCCAAAGAATTGATGCTTTTGAACTGTGGTATTGGAGAAGACTCTTGAGAGTCCCTTGGACTGCAAGGAGATCCACCAGTCCATTCTAAAGGAGATCAGTCCTGGGTGTTCATTGGAAGGACTGGTGTTGAAGCTGAAACTCCAATACTTTGGCCACCTGATGCAAAGAGTTGACTCATTTGAAAAGACCCTGATGCTGGGAAAGATTGAGGGCGGAAGGAGAAGGGGACAACAGAGGGTGAGATGGTTGGATGGCATCACCAACTCAGTAGACATGGGTTTGGGTGAACTCTGGGAGTTGGTGATGGACAGGGAGGCCTGGTGTGCTGCGGTTCACGGGGTCGCAAAGAGTTGGACGTGTCTGACTCTTTTTAGACTGAGCAACTAAACTGACTGAACTGACTGACCATGGGTATGGAGGAGGATCTGGATAGGGCTATTTTCAAGGCAGCCCTGGTTATGGAGGCTATTAGCCAGAATATTGGTGGAACAGACATAATGTTATTCCTTTTTAAAAAATTTTAGTGGGTATGCAGAGTTAGGAAGCTATTGTACATTTATAATTTAATAAAAATTATTTTAAAGGAAAAAAGAATAATAAACAGCATATCCCCCACTGGATTTCCAGAACTTACTTCTCAGTGTAAAAACATGAGTATCACTAGAAAAATTAAGCATCAACTTCTGAAGTTATACAGCAGTAGCTATACAAAGGTAAGTTATGCAAGCATTAAATCAAAATGACATTCACATGGGATTACCTGCTGCTTAGAAAACATAAGAAAAAGAATTCTAACCAGAAGGGAAAGAGACACGAGTACCCCATTGTTCATCGCAGCACTGTTTATAATAGCCAGGACATGGAAGCAACCTAGATGTCCATCAGCAGATGAATGGATAAGAAAGCTGTGGTACATATACACAATGGAGTATTATTCAGCCATTAAAAAGAATACATTTGAATCAGTTCTAATGAGGTGGATGAAACTGGAGCCTATTATACAGAGTGAAGTAAGCCAGAAAGAAAAACACCAATACAGTATACTAACGCATATATATGGAATTTAGAAAGATGGTAACAGTAACCCTGTATACGAGACAGCAAAAGAGACACTGATGTATAGAACAGTCTTATGGACTCTGTGGGAGAGGGAGAGGGTGGGAAGATTTGGGAGAATGGCATTGAAACATATAAAATATCATGTATGAAATGAGTTGCCAGTCCAGGTTCGACGCACGATACTGGATGCTTGGGGCTGGTGCACTGGGACGACCCAGAGGGATGGAATGGGGAGGGAGGAGGGAGGAGGGTTCAGGATGGAGAACACATGTATACCTGTGGCGGATTCATTTTGATATTTGGCAAAACTAATACAATTATGTAAAGTTTAAAAATAAAAAAATTAAAAAAAAAGAAAAAGAATTCTATATGTCTAGGCATTTATTAATTCTTTAAAAAAATAATATGGAAACCATAATCATATATGCATATATTTAACCTTCATTCCCACCTTATGAACACTTTATAAATGCTGAGGTTTTTTTTTTTTTATCCTGAGGTTGAAAGAAGAAACTTGCCCAAGTTCCCAAACTAGTTAAGTTGTAGACTTGAGATCTGAAGTCAGCTTTGTCTTCCAAGTTCATTATGCTTAACATCAGACCTACTGCTCTGAAAATAGCCTCTATAATAAGTTAAACTTCTCACAAGATTGTCACTAAGTGCTTAACGAAGACAAAATCTTAGAAGGGGGACTAAGCCAACCATGAAGTGGACTAAATTGTATATATACCATTTTAAAAGTCCATTCACCACCTACAGTACAAGATAAAAAGCACACCACCTTCAAGGCCTTCATCATCTGCCCCCAGTGCAGCCCCCCTTCCCTGTTCAATAATATCTGTTAAACATTTTGTATACAAAAGGCATTGCACTAGGTGCTGAAGGAGATACATGCTAGAACAATATATATTCTCTGCTCCCAAGGAATTTGTATTTTGGAAGAATTTAGGCAAGAAGCCACACAACAGTAATAAAAGGCAGAATATCTAGAAGGAGAGGAAACATACTGCAGAATAGTCTGAGAAAAGTTCAGAGATGCTTCCTCCAGTGGCGGCCACGCTCTGTCATTTACCCAGGGTTTGACTGTTTTCAAGACCAGGAGTAGCCAAAGGCAACAATGCCATTAACGAGAAAGCAGTGGCCTATGAAGTGGGCTTTCATTTTAGCTGATCATCAAGCAAACCAAACAGATTAGTTCTTTTGGTTGAGCTTTAGATTCAGGAGAATTAACCCATTTTTATTCCCCTTTTAAACTTCTAATTACTCAGGTAATATGCAATATATTTTTCCCTGTAAAGAAATTGCTACACGTACAAATCCACTTTTTGCCCTTTCCCTTTCCCTCTCTCCACAGAGAGGTCTTGTCCATTTGGGGCTACTCCCTTTGTGTAGATAACTTGCCTTTGCCTTTCTGCCCCGCCCAAATCTGCTGAACACTTCTGAGTTGTCAAGACGTGGTTCCAAAGGCACTCCTCCAGCTCCTGGCAGTTAGTTTATTCTGCCTCTTCAGCTCAGCAGCCTGCATGCAAACTCTAGCACAGCCCTTGTCATAGGCTCTTCCTGTGTGAGTTTTTGCTCCCCTTTCCCTTTTTTTTTTTGACAAATGAGGAGCTTCTTCAAAGCACGGCCTACATCCTGCTCTGACAGTCTCCCTCGGCCTCTAACTCCTGGCGTTGTCCTGAGAGCCTCCTACTTGATGATAGCATTGCTGCTGATTTCAGCCCCCTCCTGAAAGAAAAAAATATTTGAAGAGGTGACATCATGGCACACAGGAGGTGGTAACAATGTTTTCTTTGAAGAGGCAGGAAGACAGGGAGGGAGAAGGAACAGGAAGGACAGAAAAAGCCCTGTGCCGCGGGACTGGGATATAAAGGGACACAGCCCGAGTTCGAGGAACTCACAGTCCAACAGAAGGCTACGCTCATGGTACCCATGCACCTCTCCTCCTCGAAAATTCCAAGAAATGCATGAGGCACCCACTATCATATCTAGGTTCGGGGGGCAATAAAGGACGGTGTGAAAGGCTGCTTCACGCCGTAGTGGACAGAATCTGGAAAACTTAAAGCCTTTCCCTCTTCAAAATTAGCTCAAACCACTCTGTTTTTAATTCTTGTGATCTTTGACAATTTCAGATTTAGCACCTGCCTCAATTCACCACCCTCACAGAGGACAACACTCAGTATTTAACTCAGAAAAATAAATTTCCTAAGAAAACAGCTAGAATAAGAAGAATACACTTGATAAAATGCAGACAAACCAGCTCACTCAAGGCTGTCTTCTAGGTAGCCAAAATATTTTTTAAAGACAAAAATACACACAGCTGATTAGGCTTCATCTGTAAGTTCATTCACCACATACAAGTTTGATTCTTTTTTAAAGAAAAGACAGAGTCCAAAGTACTTTTCATGACTCCAGTCCTGAAGGTTCCTTTGCAAAGATATCTCAGAGTGAAATTATCCAGCAAACCCTTGGTGGATAGAAGGTTCCACAAGTCAACAACCGCTTAAGCAGTTTAAACCAACAAGCAAGATGCCCTCTATTTAAATGCTATGAGCGAATCTATTTTAAGCTTTTAAAAATCCTTTGGGCAGGTGTTTAAGCTGTGTACAGACTGAGCCTAGGGAAGCTCTGGAGGTGGGG
This sequence comes from Bubalus kerabau, assembly GCF_029407905.1. NCBI lineage: Eukaryota > Metazoa > Chordata > Mammalia > Artiodactyla > Bovidae > Bubalus > Bubalus kerabau. The sequence continues at coordinate 39,843,673 of NC_073638.1, forward strand.
GAGGGCGGGCTCCACTCTCCATGCTGGCAACATTTTGTTCAGACAATCTTCCTGCAGTAGGTCATGTGACAAAGGCCAAATAAACAGCATCTGGGGATTTTCAATTACAGACCTTCGCCCAGCATGCCTGCACTGTAATCTCTACCAGATGAGGCTCAGGCCTCCCTATTTTCAATAATTCACACACTGTGTACACATAACATGACAATAAGGGCATTCATGGTGCGGCCTGATTCGCAGATCAAAGCTAGCAAAAGGCCAGCTGTAAGCACACTCAGCTGCTGGATGATTCGTGCTTTTCACAGGCTTGGAAAGACGCTCTGGACAACCTGGCAAGCCGGCCTCTTTCCTGTGCGGTACGCTGAGCAAACTCTGAGCATGAACCAAGCACATCCTCCTGGGGTAGCCAGCGAGGCGACCAAATCCATGTGTATCTGCAAATACGGGGTAGCTTCAAACTCCAGCCCGCTCAACAAGCTGCCTCTCAGAAGAGGCTTGCCTTGAGCTGGTGCAAGGTACGTGCAAAACCTCGCCCACTCTCTGGAGCAGGTGGTTCTTGAAAATAAACCTGTTCTAAAAAGATGTTCCCGTACTTAATAAAGCCTCAGCCAGGTGCTCGCGTTTACAAACCCACCAGCTGTGGAGTTTCCACTTAGCCATCACGCACACAGGTGACTCAGACACAAACTACACGGAGGTATCTATTTAAGGCATGTCACAGAGCTTTGAGTCTGGGAAATGAAAGAGGGTGCTCTGTTGTTATTGCTGAAACCCCCACGTTAACTCAATTAACTCGTGTGTATAGATTTAGGCTGCGTGTGTGTGTGTGCGCGCGCGCGCACACACACATGCGCGCCTGAGCGCTTGACAAGCATTCAGAATTCTCAAGTCCACAACATTCCACACGCCTACTGCTCTGCAGGGAGAGTTGCAACTGGAGGAAATGAGGACACCGCTTCCTCATATAAGGATTTCATACCCATCAATCAGGGTAGGAGCTCAGAGAAAGCTGTCATGGTGACTTCCTCGGCAGCAAACACATGCTGTTCGCCAGCTGTGAGCTGGGCGTCCTTACCCCTTTTTCCCTCTCATTCAGAATGGTTTCCTCTTAATCACAATAATCCCAAAAGTGCTAAAACATATCAATCGTTGGGTAAGCCCTGCCTACAAAGGGCCAGCCGGATGGCTTTTATGGCCTTGTCCAACAGCAGCTGATACTTCATTCAGTGACAAATCCAATTTAGCAGTTACAAGAGGTTTAGCATCCCTGAAAAAATATTGGGGTTGATCTGGCTCTCTGAAGTCAGCAAATGTGCCACGGCCATATTGTTGCAGAGATTATTCTGCTGTCATATTTGGGTGTCTACAACCAACTGTCTCGCACCTTCTCCACCCTTGCCCCCCACAAGCCGATGGCGGTAGTGGCAGCAACAATTTAATCCCCAGATTTAAAAAACATATATAATCATACTTGGAAACTGACTAAATAATGTAATTTTTACCACAGCCTCCCTCCCCCCTCCAACCTCCACACACCAGAGTAACTAGCTCTCCTTTTCAAAAAGAGGATTTCTATAACACATTGAGGGAAAAGCTATGGGGTGAGAGTAATTTCACTCCAACCGTTCAATTCTGGGTCAACTTTGATGAGTAAAAGGAGACTAATGACATGCACAGATTTTATCCTTAGATTGAAATTCATGTTATTAAAAACTCTTGCACAAATAATGTGAAGACTTAAAGAATTAAATTCTTTACATTCATTTTAAACAACAAAATGTTAAAACACAAGTGTCGAGCCATGGTGGAGGGAAGCAAATAAGTTGACAGAAAAATTAGCTTCTCAGTTTTTAATGTACTCAAAAAATATATATTCTTAATAGACTATTATATAAATTCAAGTTAAAAGACTCTAGAAAGAAAATAACTTGGATAACTTACCTACAAAGGGGATACACAACCAACAAAATGCCATTTTTAAGCACCAGTACAAGGTAATTTACAAAGTATAATAAAGGGGAAATGATCTACTAGGAACACAGGTTGATTATTCCCTTAATATTAGACTTTGTAGTCAACAGTTGGTTATTTATCCCAGCTCCAGTTTTAACGATACCCAAAATGTGACCACAGAGAAATCTGGTTTTAAAAAAAAATTTTTTTAGTGCCATAAATGAGACATGCGCAATTGTGGCTGGCAAGATATCAACGATGGAATATTCCATACATAGAGTTTTTACTTCATTTGGTTTTAAAACTTAATTTTTTCCTCTGGATTTTTAAAAAGCATATACTGAAAATTAAAACAAAAAGCAAACATTCAAAGCTGGAAGACTAGAGAAGACACTTAGCTTCTGTGACTAACAATCCGTTAGATTAATATTTTGTCAATGTCACTTATCACAACAAAAGCAATGGCATTTTATAATTTACCCTAAGACTGGTTTGATTAAAATTTTAAAAACTATGACAAAGCTATATTGAATTTCATTTGCCGCATCGTAATTACTTACTTTGTAGCTGACTATAAACAGTATTTTATTACATCCACAAAAATGCATTTAAAAACTAACTAATTCAGAGACACTAGAAGAACCTAGAGAACACGTCCCATTACTTCTACTTTGAACAGAGTGTTAGTTTCTTCGTTAATGTAACATCAGAAAGCAGGGACCCATGATCTCTCTCAATCCTAGGGGCCCTGAGTCTGCCTACACTGCCTTTCCTTAGAGCAGGGTTCGGACTCCCTGAGACCACAGCTCTGGCACAGTCAGATCAGTGTACCTCCCTCCCAAGACCAAGAAAGACTCTCACTTGGCTCCAACTCAACAATGAGACAATAGAGGCTGCCAGGCATGATGGATGACTTAAAAGGCTTAAAACTACTATTTGCATCCTCCCAGATAAACAATTAGAGGAAAAAAAATTTTTTTTTCTGGAGGCAGCTTCCAATACTGTCAAGATACCTGGTAGAGGAGCGTTAGTTTAGTAAAATGAAGACTTACTTTAAAAACATTTGTCTGAGCCATTTTCTGAAAGTGTCTTTTTGGAGTGGGAAGAAACAAACCATTCATTTTAGATAAAAAAACAAATTTGGAAATTTAAAAGTTAGAAACGTATAACTCCCTTAAAGCTAGGATCAAGGTTTTCAATGCATTTGATTACTTAATTTTTCCATCCCTTTATTTTAAATTCATAATTCTTAAAGGCGGCATAATAAAAAAAATTCACTTATTGAACAAGGCAGGCAAGCATAAACACGATTTAAGCATGAAAGAGAGGAAACGGCCTTTGCATGTGCTTGCCAGATAAAAATTGGTGGTTCTGCAATAGTTAGTACACAGGCAATTTTCTGGAGCTCACAAGGACCCAGGAGGGAATGCCTGAGAAATGACAAAGACACATCTGAAAAGTCAACCTGCATTTCTCTAGAATGAATTTACAGGACAAGGCAGAACTACCTCCGGAAGTTCACCGAGCCTCCATTAATAAATGAGGCAGCAGTGTGGTTTCCGTGGCAACAGAGACTACAACTCCACAGCAAGCTTAGTGCCAAAGGTTTCTCCTCGAATCTCAACTTCCCGTTTCCAGGTGCTGACAAAACCAAACATACTTTTAAGCCCGGGGAAACAGTGCAAGGCTTTTCAAAAGGGATTCTCATAACACTGGCTTGGCCAAAGTGGTGTGGCAGCTTCAGACAGAACTCGTTAGCTCCATCTTGCTGTAACAGAGGCCTGGAGCTTGATTTTAAAGGGAGTTAAGAGCCCCCTGAGAATGTTCTGTGAGTTAAATACATTTGCTGTAATATTATAATGTGTTATGACAAGTTATATATCACTTGATTATATATCCCATGATTAACATTAGTCTGACTGATTTTTCTTTGCTCTGTAGAAATCATTTCAGAGGTTAGGATCAGCTTGCTCACCAGTATTCGGCACCTGAGGAAAACTCACTGCTTTTCTTAAACATATGTAACCTGGAAGCTTATACTTCATAACGTCATGATACATTTTTAAAGGAGACCTTTCAAGAATGTTCCATATGAACAGGGAAGTGTGGTGCATACTCTAGAACTCTGCTATCAACTAGCCACTGATTTTAGAAAGAGATGGGAATACCAGTCCACCTGACCTGCCTCTTGAGAAACCTGCATGCAGTCAGAAACAGTAGAACTAGACATGGAACAACAGACTGGTTCCAAATAGGAAAAGGAGTACGTCAAGGCTGTATATTGTCACCCTGCTTATATAACTTATATGCAGAGTACATCATGAGAAATGCTGGGCTGGAAGAAGCACAAGCTGGAGACAAGATTGCTGGGAGAAATATCAATAACCTCAGATATGAAGATGACACCTCCTTTATGGCAGAAAGTGAAGAAGACCTAAAGAGCCTCTTGATGAAAGTGAAAGAGGAGAGTGAAAAAGCTGGCTTAAAGCTCAACACTCAGAAAACTAAGATCATGGCATCCAGTCCCATCACTTCATGGCAAATAGATGGGGAAACAGTGGAAACAGTGGCTGACTTCATTTTTTTTTGGGGGGGGGGGGCGGGCTCCAAAATCACTGCAGATGGTGACTACAGCCATGAAATTAAAAGACACTTACTCCTTGGAAGGAAAGTTATGACCAACCTAGACAGCATATTCAAAAGCAGAGACATTACTTTGCCAACAAAGGTCCATCTAGTCAAGGCTATGGTTTTTCCAGTGGTCATGTATGGATGTGAGAGTTGGACTATAAAGAAAGCTGAGTGCCAAAGAATTGATGCTTTTGAACTGTGGTGTTGGAGAAGACTCTTGAGAGTCCCTTGGACTGCAAGGAGATCCAACCAGTCCATTCTGAAGCAGATCAGTCCTGGGTGTTCATTGGAAGGACTGATGCTGAAGCTGAAATTCCAATACTTTGGCCACCTGATGCGAAGAGCTGACTCATTTGAAAAGACCCTGATGCTGGGAAAGATTAAGGACGGGAGGAGAAGGGGACGACAGAGGATGAGATGGTTGGGTGGCATCACCGACTCAATGGACATGAGTTTGGGTAAACTCCGGGAGTTGGTGATGGACAGGGAAGCCTGGTGTGCTGCAATTCATGGGGTCGCAAAGAGTCAGACACGACTGAGCGACTGAACTGAACTGAAGTCACTCAGTTGTGTCCAACCCACCAGGCTCCACCGTCCATGGGATTCTCCAGGCAAGAATACTGGAGTAGGCTGCCATTTCCTTCTCCAGGGGATCGTCCTGATCCCGGAATTGAAGCTAGTTCTCCCACACTGCAAGCAGACTCCTTACCACCTGATCCAGTGATTTCAGGCTTTACTAACCTTTTTGAGCCTCAGTTTTTCCAAAATCATGATGAGATCTCACTGCTTTGCTACCAAACACAAGCAGTCAGAGAACACCAGGAAAGCACTGGTGTCCTTTGATCCTCCACCTTCCAGTTCCCTCTGAATACTGAAAGAGCTGAGTCTCCAGGGTCCAAACCAAAGAAAGACAGCATCCTTCCCAGGAAATCCAAGCAGCGAAAGAAGGACTCTTATGAGAGCAGTGGTGGGGGAAGGGGAGGTATGGAGGGAGTCTTGGAAAAGCCCAAGAGGATTCTAAACCAAACCCTCCAAGAACAAGGCAAAACCAACATTCACCACAGAGTTCCTGTTGGAGAAAAATGCTCAAGGAGAATAAGTTCGGCTTGTGTGTCAGGTAGGGAACACACTTCCTAATCAGCATCCACTCCCGCCATCTCTAGAGCTGTGCTCAGAGTACAGAGACATTATCTAAAGTCAAAAAGGAAATGACTTGGGGGCAGATTGCTAAGAGTATCAAAGGAGGACGAAAGGCCGCACCTCTGCACCCACAGAGCTTACACTCTGTCTGCCCTGTGGCATAGAAGAGATGCAGGTAGGAAGAAAAGGCAGATCCACAGTGGTTTTATGATTTTAAGGGTTTTCCTTTTTAATTCTTGTCTTTTTTTAAAATTTGACTGTACCACACAGCACGTAAGATCTTAGTTCCCCGACCAGGGATCGAACCTGTGCCTCCTGCATTGGAAGCACAGAGCCCTAACCACTGAACCTCCAAGGAAGTCCTAGTTCTGTTCCCTCCCTCCCCCAACACAGGAATCATCTAGTTTGAAGTCCCTCTCTGCATCCACATAATACTGTAACTTCCCACGGGAGTACTGCCTGTAGCATGTTATCATGCTTAAAGGCTTTAGCAGACAGTAACAAATTCCTGACAGCTCCGACTGATAACTTGAGACAGACAAGGTACTCCATTTCAATTTTCAGACAGGTCTGGCTTGGGAACAAACCAGCTGAAGGACAAAGAGGGTAAATTTCCAGTACGACTCTCCCTGTAAAAACCATGAAGTTACCATCCAGGGGGAACAATCAAATGTCTACCAGAACTCTGAAAGCCACTGCATATCCAATTCCATTCCAGTCATGAAGTCACATACAGGGAGCTGTCATGCATGTATAAACTCCCTTAATATGAAGCCTGTGTCTCACTTTTCTATTCCTGAGGAAATGAGGTTTCTGGTGTGAATGGGGCCCTTCTCCCCTCGAGAGGAGACACGCAAAGAGCTGATGTACCTATTAATAGACCCAACACTCCCAAGTTACATGATGAGCACAAAGAGAGACGCTATGACATGAGCTGAACCCTAAGACCCAGGCATCAAGGGCCAACAGATGGTCATTTGTGTCATGAATATGAATACAAGAAAAGTGGAGAAAGACCCTTACTCAGAAAGAATCATCGTCATCATATAAATTTTGACTGATCTTTCTCTACAATTTAATTACAGATCTTTCAGCGTGACTGAGCAATTGGGAGTATTTATTTAGCTTGGTTTATGAAGTGAGCAGCTAGAGGAATGGGGGAATATGAGTTAAGCTTGCTGACGGGCCAGCCATACTGAGAGTTTAGACTGTATTCTGCAGACAATGTAAAGAGCCATCAGATGTGCTCAAGGAAAGAGGATGCTTCAACATCCTATCTGGATTTTGAATAGCTAAATCTAGCAGTGGAATGAAGACCTGAAAGCTAGCTACAGGATGAAAACTAGATTGAGGGGACTAATTGGAGGCAGGGAGATAAGCAAGCTCTATTCTAGAGCTAAAGTTGCATTGAGAAGTGATGAGGGCCTGAAGGTGGGGAGCAAACCTGAAGAGAGCAGGAGAGGAGACGCAATCAAAACGAAGACCTGCCAGGACTTCTTAACACATAATCCGGTGTGGATGGAGAGAAAGGATTTCCATGGCAGCTGAAATTCTTAGCTCCAAGATGGTAATAACATCTTAGAAACAATAAGGGAAAATCAGGAGACCGGAGCAAGGCAGGCAATAGGTTTCATTTGCAGTATTTTCATTTCATTTAGGATATTTTCATTTGAGGACATGAAAGGACGTCCATGTGGAGCCATTCAGCAAGTAGGTGATTGTGCAAGGCTGGAGATTAAGAGATGCAGGCAGAGCAGGAGACACAGGTCCAGCCTGTTGCTGATAACCGAACCAAGAGCAATGGATTACATCCAGACAAGGAGTGTAAAAGAACAGGGCACTGGGGAGAACTCATGGTAGAACAGAGGAAAGGGAATCAGCAGAGGAGGCAGAGAAACAGAGTGAGAAATGTACTTGGCTCAGTAATATCATAGAAAGCCAGCTGAAAAAAGAGTGCTAAAAGAAGTCAACCACGCAAAATACTAGAGAAAGGTCCAGTGGGGTGAGAACTATGAGGATATGTTATGGGACACATTAAATTACATCTCTTCGATGCTACAGTAAATACCCTCATGTGCAAAAGTAGTTGTGGCCCATGTATAGGTCTGGTCAGTTCAGTCTGGTTCTCAAGTGGGGTTTTAAGGATCAAGGGGCCTTTCGAGATTTTACATGACTCATATGGTCTCATATGCTGAGACTTTGGTCACCAACCTAGGAAGTAGGAGAATCAATGGAAACGTATCCAAAAGCAGCTACTGAAAGGTGTGTGGTCTGGAACAAAGTGTGGACAAAGCGGGGTGTGCATCGAGCAGACCTCTGGTGGAGAGTAAGGGAGGTGAGGACTTTTCCAGACCTATGCAAAGCCTGGGGGTGTAGGGTGATGACACTCCTGGGTCAACAGCGATCACAGTTTGACTTGGATGGAAGAGATCATCAGTGAAAATATTCTATGGGGAAAATTAGTTATGTGTGACAACCAATAAAAAACATGTATATTTTATTAGTAATTTAAAATTAATTGTGTGCTATACATGCCTTATGTTAGTAAAAACCTTAATCAACACTGTGTGTGCGTGTGTGTGTGTGTGTGTGTGTGTGACTGTGGTTGGTTTAAAGTATTTACCAACACACCACTGGTTACCACCTCTTAATTCCACTCACTACTTCTAAAGTCACCACCAAAGGGGCAGCAGCTTCCTAACTCAACAAGAGATGACATACTGGAGGATCCAAAGATTACTCCTTTGCCAGTGAATTTCTCAAGGGTGCTCCAACCAACTCCCACAGGTTAGAAACCCCACAATCACGTCTGGCTTCCCATTCTGGCTCCCCATCCTTATGCAATCCTTATGCAATCACTCCATTGCATAAATATCCATCTCTCAGACCTGCCCATACCTCCAACCTTCCCTGCCTTTTCTTTTGTATCTTTTGAAGTAGCTTCCTGGTTTCCTTATCATCAATCCACTCCACCCTATCTCTGCCCCGCCCACCCAACCACCACCAACGACCACCTTTTTTAAGGCTACAACCAGAATGATCTTACTTGAAATAACAAGTCTTACCATATTTCTTTCAATGTCACCTTCCTATCCCTGGGTATTCTATCATGCAGCCCCCTACACCAAGAACGCCTATCCTTGCTGCTACCTGCAAACTTCTATTCGTTTTTCAATAAAGCCTTCCATGACCTACAATTCGTGATTCCCTGATCAGGCTCCTTATACTTCCCTGATTTCAAAACTACGTCCTACCATCATTTGTTTCCACAACCACATCCCCTACTAGTCCAGGTCCTAGGTATTAGATGGTGGCGGTTTAGTCACAAAGTCACGTCTGACTCTTGCAATCCCAGTCCATGGGATTGCAAGAGTAGCCTACCTGACTCCTCTGTCCATGGGATTTCCCAGGCAAGAATACTGGAGTGAATTGCCATTTCTTTCTCCAGGAGATCTTTCCAACCTAGAGACTGAACCCGGGTCTCCTGCATTGCAGGCAGATTCTTTACTGACTGAGCCACTAGGGAAGGTCAGGTGCCAGACAGCAGGAGCTTTTTTCTGTAACTCCTCTAATTCCACAGCCCCGCACCCCCCCATACCACCCAGCATATAGCATATGATCAATAAGTGCTGACTGAATGAATGGACCAGAAATGTACAGAGAGGATAGACAGAATTTCTTTCTGAAGCTCACAATATTAAAAAAAAAAAAAAAAATTTAATTAGTTGGAGGAAAAATATTGTTTTGAAAAAAAATATTATTTGGGAATTTTCCTATGTCTATGAAAAGCAATGCTCAGAGGTCTTTCATGAGTTGCTTGTGTGGTGACATGTTTTTCAGGAGAAATTTATAAGCCTGTTTTCCACACAGATTTTCTGCTGAGAAATCCTTTCATACCATGTGTGTGGTTTCTCATCTTCCCAGGCCTCATAATGACAAAATATTATTATGAAGACCAACCAGAAAACAATGAAAATATTTGTAACCATTAGACTTAAAGGAACTCTCTTAGTTATTCTAATACTAAAGATAGTCAGAAATGTTTGGCTTCAGAAGACACTTTAAGGATAACTTCAACAATTTCAACGTTCTTTACAGCTGAGAAAATTGAAGCAAAGATAAACCCAAAAACAGTGGGCTTCTCTGTCCATGGAATTTTCCAGGCAAGAATACTGAGTGGATAGCCATTTCCAATTCCAGGGATCTTTCCGACCCAGGGATTGAACTGGCATCTCTGTGTCCCCTGCACTGGCAGGCGGATTCTTTACCATTGCACCACCTGGGTAGCCCCTTCAGAGCACTGTCTACATTCAATATTATCCGAGGACAATACAGGGTTCCCAAAGCCCCTCAACAGTGAAACCCTGTCTGTCACACATTCCTCCTGAATGTATTCAAAGTTTCTTGAAAGAAGGTCCCATATTCACACGAATCCAAAACTTCTCTTACTGGAATTCATAAGGCATGTTGTTTATCATGAAGTGACAGTAGATTTTTCAAAATTCCATGAGCTTTGAAGAGAAAGAATAAAATATCTTCTTTTTTAACTGGATAGATAACATAACAGAGATTACAGGAAGCAAAAAGACTAAACTTGAGCAAATCCACAAACATGAAAGATGACTTAAGCTGTCACCTGAATCCTTGCTTTTACCCCATAAAGAGTGGTCTACTGGGACAGTGGCGGCTCCTATCTCTTGCTCTGACCCCCAGCCCAGCCTGGCCCAGGTGGGCAACTACGATCTGCTGGAGGAGAGTCTGGTGGTCCTCCATCTATAACTTCAACTTTAAATACTTAGAAGCCTCTCTCCAACTACACAGCTTCGCTGAACCGTTCATTCTCTGAACCGTTCTCTATGGATCATTCCTTCAACCACAGAATGTCTGTGCCAATTAAATCTCAGCTGTTAAGATACACAGAGTAATAAAATTTGAAATGTATTATGCAACTCTGTTCTACAAGTCCTTCTTTGTAATTCTAAACACATCTACACTGCAGCACTTAGGAAAACACTGGATAATTCCACATACACCTTTTGTGATTTTAAGCTTCCTTGATGACTCCCTTCACCTTTCTTCTTTCAGACAGAAGGAGCCTAATATCATCAGTCCACCCAAAGGCAACCCCCAGGATCATTTTCACGGCCAGCAAGTATCCTCACCTCTCAATACCCTCCTGAAGGAGCAGCCTAACACTGGGCATGGTATTCCAGAGGCCAACACAAAATTAAACTAGATACTTATATAAAAATACTGGTACCAGATCTTACATACAAGGCAGATTTGATGGTTTAGAAGGAAGGGTCCTTGGCCGGTATGTCTGGAGATTCGTTTGAATTTGTCTGAACCTCAGTTTTCTTATATATAAAAAGGGTCTAAAAGTCCCTTTCTGAAGTGTCATAAGGATCGAGAAAGAATGTTTCTATGAAATCAGTTGGCATGGTCTCTGGCACATGTCAAACACCCTGGACAGATTAGCTGAATCCCAAATTAGCTATAAGTGAATTCATTTCTCATCACTATTACAATTTCTCATCCACATTACTGTAAATGTGATCTGAATACAATTACTCCCTCAGTCCAACAGAAGCAGGCCCCCACATTCCTCCAGCATTCATCACTGGCAGTTAAGTGAGGAGAAAGAGAATGATCAGACCCTTGCAACTTTTTGTTTCCTTCAAAGTGTCACTGCACCTGTGAAAGAATGATTCAAAAAACACTGACAGCTAAGTCACAAAAGAAGAAATGGAAACACTTTGATAAAATGAGAAAATACCTCCAACAGTAATATTTGTCCCTAGGAACATCAGAAAATTAGTACAGGGAAAAATGGGTATTTTATTGTTGCTTTACACTGCATTGTTCCTTCTGAGTACAGCATAAACAGGGATTAAAAAATAATATTTAACAGGAAAGGTTTAATGCTGTATGTTAAGAAAGCAAGACAAAAATATGCATATAGGATGATCACAACTTTGTAAAATAGAGTCATGTGAAGAAAATACATTAAAACATCCCTGGCTTTAGGTGATAGGAATTATAGGTGGGTCTTTTCCCCTTCTTTACTTCCTACTTTTTGTTTGGACAACCCATCTCACTTCTGCACCCACCTGTGGAACACATCACCTGCACAGAAGCAGCACCTGTCGGTGGTGGATGAGGCTGGATGACAAACCCAGAAAGAGCAGAACAGGTACATGGGGAAAGGCTGCTCTGTCCATCAGTTTCCTAACCCTGACTCTCCACAGATAAAAGGTGACTGCACTTCATCCCATCTTCACATGGAGCACTGCTCACAAATCCAAAGACAAACACTGATTCTATAGAACTGACACAATTCAAGACTACAATTCATGTGTACATAGCATTCAAATCCAAACTGAAAAAAAAAAGCAAACTATTTCTAAACCCAGTCATACTGAACTATCCACCACATCCTCTTCCACATTCTCTGGACCTTCAAACGTGTAACCTAAGTTATTTCTCTCCCCCGCCACCTTCCTGACCAACTCCTACTTCTATGTCAGTCTCATCTTATACAGCCCCTGCCTCCACTAAGTCTACCCCAACCAAGGCCGGGGTCACACACAGGGACTACCACCTACCCATCTGGGTAACTACCAATATTAACATGTGTATAGACTAAATTGTGTCCCATCAAAATTCATATGTGGGAGCCATAATCCTCAATGTGACTGTCTTTGGAGATGGAGCCTTTAAACAAGTAATCATGGCTAAATGAGGTCATAAGGATGTGGCCCTGACCCAACACGACTGGTATTCAAGAAAAGGAAGAGACACCAGCCAGGATGCCTGTACATAGAGAGGAGATCACGGGAGGACACAGGGAGAAGGTGGACGTCTGCAAGAAGAGAGGCCTCAGGAGAAACCAAACCTGCCAGCATCTTGATCTTGGACTTCCAGCCTCAAGAACTATGAGAAAGTACGTTTCTGCTGTTTAAGCCTCCCCGTCTCTGGTCTTTACTTACAGCAACCTTATCAAACCAACACAATGTGTCTGTAGCTTTCAAAGAGACTCAATTCACTTACGGCGGCAATCACATCTGCCCTGTCCACTACTGAGGGCCCAGGGCCAGGCTCAGGGTAAGAGTTCAGCGAAAAATGAACACATCTTGAAAAAAGGAGTACAGAGAAACTGTGCCTGATTGCAGAAATTAATAGTAATTTCAAGCATACAGCTTTAGAGTGTGACAGGAATGGCTACTTGTCATATTAACAGCTAAGTAGGTAAAGAGATACTCCAATACTTTGGCCACCTGATGCGAAGAGCCAACTCACTGAAAAAGACCCCAATGCTGGGAAAGATTGAAGGCAGGAGGAAAAGCGGGCAACAGAGGATGAGATGGTTGATCACCAACTCAATGGACATGAGTTTGAGCAAACTCTGGGAGATGGTGAAGGACAGGGAAATCTAGCGCGCTGCAGTCTACGGGGTCACAAAGAGTCGGACACAACTTAGAGAGTGAACAACAACAAGGTAAAGAGACGAATGACGGGTCGCCCACCATGCCGGCCCCTTTGATTATAAACAGCTTCTAGGGTATGCTTGTGGCATAAACGCCTAGACATTATAAAGAGTTAATTTCAAGAGAACTATGGATGTAGAGTAAGTTAATTAAGGTGTTTGCCTTTATGCACTAGGGTATATGCAAGTGTACCTGGCTTCAGAAAGAGTCACTGTGGGATGTGCAGCGTTAATTAACTTGGGCTTAGTTGCTGAACATAAAAAAAAGCACATATTTAGGCCGAGTTAGCTGTATTTAAGGAAACTACATTTCATCAGAGGTGACTTTCGCCAAAGAAAAAAAATAGATCTACTTTTTCTTCTTATAACAAATGGGACTTTGTTCTCCACCTTTCCTCCACTCTATCCATGATTTGGTGAAGGTTCATCAAAATAACACCTAATGTACAGAAACTAGCAGGCGGAGTACCCGGCCTCAGAATGGGTTGTCTTCCAAGGCTTGAAGTCGGAAACTGCAAAGTGGTATAAATTGCCCCTGAAAAGACAATATGCAGTGTTCAGGTTCCAGCTCATCCACAAAATCTTGGCAAGCTCATAAATCCAAGACCAATCTTTTGATCCAACCCATAAGAGTAAGACTACTAACAGTGAGGACTTGTATTTTTTCTGTGGCGCTAAACAGAAGTGGAAGTGGCCATCCACTTTCCCCTTAATATAGTAAGAAGTAACAATTGCTTTCTATCTTCCTCCTTTCCCCCAAATCCCATTTTCTTTTTCAGATCTCAGGTTACCACTGTATCCCTAAAGTCTGCTACATTCCAAATTACTAAGCCTTTTCCCTGTTCCAAGTTAAATTCCCATTCCCTCAGCGTAATGATCCCACTTATGGGTTACGAGGAATCAACCTGATTGACCTTGTGTACACCACACTCAGTGCCCTGTATTCGTGATCACAGGAAGGGTAACAATTTAAAAGAAGATTATTATGATTCTCAAATAAAGCTCCAAAGAGCAACATTAAGGCATCCATTCATTCATTCATCTAGGCAACAATTAATGGTATAAATTTCACCACTTAAAAGCTCACTGCTAAACAAATTTATTCCCCTGCAAACAGGAAAGTGTTCTGTAACTGTAAAATGTCAGACCTAGATTGGATAATAAAATTGTTGTCATTACCAGAAATCTACCCCAAATCAGTGAAAATAAAATACTACCGCAATGGTGGATCTGTTGCTTTCTAGTAAACAAACAAACAAACAAAACCCCAAGGTTTGATCATAGTGTATTTGCCACTGGTGTATTAGCACATTAGCTTGTGCCCTCTTTCTTCTACATTCTGAGCACATGATGCTCTGAGTCCCATGGAAGTGATAATATAATCTCAGAGAGATAATGGCAATTGCATGCAGGCTAGAAAATGAGAGAGAGGCAGGGTAAAAATCCCAAACTATATAAAGCATTTCCTCTACATACACAGTTGTATTTATACTCCACCTTTCTGAACTCTGAGAAGGAAGCATTAAAACATTATCTTTAATCAGTAACAGGTATCACTTATTAAGCGCCTACTGTGTACCAGTCACTGAGCAACACATTTCCCAAATACTTCTCTTCTCCATTATCACAAAAGTTCTATTAGACAGGTACTACTATTATTCCCAGTTTCCAGATGAGGAAGCTAAACCTTAGACCAGTTAATGAGCTCACTCAAAGGACAAAATTAATGGACAGCAGTGCTGGGACTTGAGCCCAGGTCTGTCAGAGTGCACTGCCCTTAAAAGGAGGTTGCATCAGATGTTCACAAGTCCAAAGCTTCCATGGATATCTGTTCCAGCTACTGTCCAGCCTAAGTTACAGATGACCTAAAAAGGATGAATAGTCCAAGTAAATCAAACGCGAGAAAATCTATTCTGTGTGATTCACACACCATCCTCCCCCCTCCAAATGTGAGCTGAGTAATTTATCTTTCACACCTCAAATGGCTTGTTTTACACCAAACTGTAATTATCCCCCTAACACTGGTTGCCAACCACTTGTTGACTCTGGCTATAATACATATTGCTTGACATCTAATTTTATCCAAGTCATCTTTCTTGCATTCAAACTTGGAATTCTCATCCCTTAAGATATAACTACTGCAACTCAATTCAACAAGCATTTATTAAGTCCTTACATAATTACACATGTCAAGCGTACAGATATAGCCCTTGGCCAAGGCTAGCTTAAAGTCTAGTTGGGGAAACAAGGAACCAAGTGTGTAAGCACCAAAGAGGTGGCAGCTAATTCAGTTTGAAAAATTCAGAGGCGGTACCCAGAAAGGGTTCTTGAGGAATAAGTGAGAATCACTAAAATGGCTAAACAGTATTAGAGCTTGGACATAATAAGTAATTTGGTGTGCCTGAAAGAACAGAGTGGAATAAACAGTGGTGGTAGGTTGTGACAATTTTTATACATGAAAAACTTTATCCTGCAGGAAAAGGTGATCCAAAGCTTTTCTCAGCAGTGTAGGAACAGGAATAAATTTAAGTTTCAGGAAGAGAAAACAATGGGGTGGGGGGTGACTTACTTTCTAAGGAAGAGGCAAGACAAATCCACATTGGTAGGCTTTATGTGCTTAGTTTGTTGGGTTACTAATGATATCAAAAAACTGTTCATATTTCTTCTTTTTTTCACTGTCTTAATTCATGCACAGTACTCTTTTGCTCTGTACATAGTAGATTCGACTTGAGCCCTGTATAAAACATTTCAGCACAAGAAGGCCAGGAGGAAGGCATATCAGCAGCCTTTCAGCACCTCTCTGCAGACTGGAATGCAATGTTGTTCATAATTAAGATGATCTGAATTCCCCCCAAATCTTCCTTTCCTCAATTCATTGATAAAATCTTGATTAAAAACACAGACATTTTGTCATCCTTACTACATTTACCTCATCTCAAAACTCTCCTGACTGGGTGAAAGCTAATGCTACTTCTTCTGTCTGGTCAATTATAGCATGGACACAAGGGACCAATTAATGCCATCCATAAAAGCCTGAATCATTCTGTCAATTAACAAGAACTAACTATGTCATCAGATATATTACTGGTGAGCAAGTCTATTTGGTTGCAATATGTCTTGAAGGAGAGCAGTATCAAATGAATCACAATTGACTTGGACAACTGCTAGCATAATTTCGGAAGATGAAAAGACAGATGTGGTAGTTATTAGTGGTCCCCTGAGGAATTACAGCCGAGCAATTGTAATGTGCTAAGACCGCACTAGCAGGTGCCTGCAGTACAAATCAGACAGAGGGTTAAATCAATATTTTCAATTTCTTAGGATCAATCTGGTGTTTGAACGAGATGGAAACTTGTTAGCAATTGGCAGGATGTGTAAATGAAAAGTCAAACTTCTTATTATTTGTTAAAAAGGAATGAGTGTACTGCCTCATGCCCTGGGCACAAGGTAATACTTTCATGATCCAGTAGCCGGGGCATTCACTGAGAATCAAGCGGTTCTTAAATTTTAATAGAGTGCAAAAGGTTAGCTTTATAAAGATTGAACATTCAAGATCTTTAAAAATGATTGAAGTGTCAATAGGAAAGTTTTGAGCTGTGACAACAGTATAGTTATTAATGATTAGTGCCAAGAACCAGAAGGAAACACACTCAATGGAAAAAGAGGGGAAAATAAGGTCTTACCAAGAATTTATAGATTAAACACAGCCTTGGGAACATGACTACTTTTCTCTTGTTTTACTAAAGAAACAGTCTGGCTTTGAGGACACTTTATCAAAAAGTCATCTATATTGTATTTATAACCCTTGCTCAGTATCTAGATTAACTGAATGACTATCTCTGACAAGGTTCCATCTTGGTTTTTTATTAAGCTTCTTGCTTTTAATTTAGGGATAGACAATTCTTCAAATGCCCCTAAATTATGAAGATCCGACACACATAAACACACCTTGGAAATATAAACAAAACTCGCAAACTAATGCATTTTGCATGTACATAGTAACCAGCTTAATCATTACTGGGGAGCAGTGTGGTTCACTGGAAAAAGTCAGGCATGAGTGTGAATCTGGAATCTATGACTCCCTTGTTATGAGCCTCAGGACACTGCTCTAAGACCAGTTAGCCCATGTGCTCTAGCGGGGAGGGATGGAGGGTGGGGTTTCTTGACTCTTAATGTTTATCTGACGGAGTAAATCTCCTGCCTGGCATATATTAGAAATGTCAATGTCTCCTTCCTATTTAGAGCAAAGTGGCATAATTTCAATAAGAAATAAGTAAAGAATAAGTACAATGCAAAACTTAAATAAAGCTAATATATGTAGTTACAGACAAATTCAGACTTATAATATTTTCCTTTTGTTAAAAAAAAAAAGATCGTCTCCAGAATCTTTAAAAAAAAAAAATTAATGCAAACAAGTATTTCTTGACTATATAAAAACCAGATTTTTCAGACTCAAAGATAATGAGGCCTGGCATCCGCCCTTGAGGAGTTTGAGGGGAATACTCACCTAATTAATGGTAAACAAAGCGGATCTTAAGATCAGGGCACTGGGGGAATTCAGAGAAAGGAGAAAGCCTTATTTAGGTGGCAGAGGGGCCTGTGGAAGGGCAGGCTCTGCAGGAAAAAAAAACCCATAGAAGAAGTGATATTTGAGATGACTCCTGAAGTATAGATACATCACAGTGTGTGTCTGTGTATACGTAATATAATTATAAACAACACACATTAATTCATTTATAATTAATGTGTAAAGCAAAGGTGTATATGAACGTATGCATAGTATGCATGTGCTAACAGATTTTCTTTTTTTTAAAGAAGGAACATGTAACAGTCTCATGTATCAAATGCACACAAGCAGCAGACACCTAAGAACAAATGAGGTGGGGCTGTGCTGCTTGGGAGGAGGCATTTCCCCCAAATGACGGACGATGTGAGATCCTGAGAGCTGGGCCTTCACTCCTGCCCAGCTGAGCATGAGAATCTCCAGACCTGGGGGTAACTGGGTCTGCAATGAGGGGAGGCCAATCCCTAGGCTACTCAAATGGGTGGCTGGGTTTGAGCTGAGCTCTCCTTAGGGCCACAGACTCAGGGGCCATGGCACCAGCTCTGGAGGGCAGCAGCAACCTGCCCAGGCAGCCCAGTGAACGAGATGGGACAACCACGGGGAGGCTGTCCACTTCCTGCCAGGATAAATACAAAATGTGTAAAGAAATAACAAGATGAGCAGTGCTGATTTCACTAAGGGATTCAGGAATTAATTGTAATATTAACAGGATGCCCCCCTAGAAGATTCTGTAACCTCTGCAGGACAGGAGAGGTGAGCCGACTGGGTGGACATCACACCACCAGTGTGTGGCAAATCAGAGCCAGGGCTCTGAGTCCTGAGTGGTCCCCACAGCTATTTGGCACAGCCCAGTGGGCCTGGCGATGGTTCTCTGGTTCGGGTGAGGCTTAAAGGATGCTCACACAGAATGAGGGAGAAGTTGAGTGGGTGGGCTCACTTGCTAGTTCATTCTTTTATTTTCTGTCTTGGGTGAGGCAACAAAGAAGGCTCTGAAGATTCAAGGGTAAACACAAACTCTCTGCCACACAGAACCATATGGTCCTTTGGGGCAAAGTGCACCGGATATAAACTCTGCCTACTGTACTCAGGTCTAGGGTGTGCTGATGAGACATGGTGCCTCTACATCCACCCTCGCTATTCACATTAATCAGGTGGAGGGGCTAAAACCATGGAGAAAGAGATGGAGGTAGCAGGCAAATTTCCTTTTCTTTCCTTCTGTTTTTGGAGGGTAATTTTTCTATCCGATATTTAAAAGTCCTCACAAGCTTAAATCAGTGATTTAATTTCTGCTCCATAAACATTATCATCTGTTGAAGTAGTTTGTGGGAATATACAGAACAGAATCTAACTAATGGATACTCACTTGTTTTCAAAAGGGTTTGAGGCAGGTTCCTAAAAATACAGAGTGAAGAAAACCATGAGGACAAAAAGAGGGGAAAATGAAGCAGGAGTAAGATTATACCAAAAAAATGAAAAGCAAGAAGACACAAAGACTCTATATAGCAAAGCCTGGGTTGACACTTCTGATACCAGTGAAGGAACTGTGAGTAGAGAAACCATTTGCTTGTATTTTTGGTTAGTATACACTATAAATACTACAAAATACATATTTTATAGAGAATTTTTTTTTTTTTAAATCACCCTCTCTGGGGTGGGCTGTGTATTGCTTAACTTTAACTTTGCAAAAAGGAAAGCTATGCCTTTAAGAAATTCAACTCACACACGCCAGCTTTTGAAACCAAGGTTCAGCACAGAAGAGCCAATAAAAATGCTGTAACTTGAAACCAACCTACACAGCACAAAAAGAAAGGAGGGAGGTCAGCCCGGTTGCCCTCTGACACACCCTTCTAACTTGGTTCTAGAACAGCAGCGCCCAGTTTGCAAGACAAGAAGCTAATTGACTCGAATGTCTGCTGCATAAGCTATAAAATAAGTACATAAAGAACAATATGAACATACAAGACCATCAGTTCCATAAAAAGGCCTGCTGTCCAGCGCCACACTGGGCACCAAACAAGCGGGGCAATTGTTCCGGCAGGCTGCATGATGAGGAAGGAATAATTAGCGTACTTGTGAATCAAGTGTCCGCCAGAAGAGAGCTCCAACCCAGAGCGCCAGTAGGCAGCACCCTCGGCCCTCAAGAATCAAGCTGGGGTTTTTAAAGATATTTATTGACAATTGTGATGCAAGCAAATACATTCTTCAGCCCCATAAACTAACAACCTGCTCCACTGTGGCAATTTCTTACTCACTGAAACACACACACACACACACACACACACACACACACACACACTTAAGTTTAACCAACTGTTACTTTCCATTACCAGAAAATGTCATTTTCTCTCACTCATTTTTTTCATTAGCTAGGGAATACAATTTAACTCCTGCCAAAAGGGGAGAGGTGGTGACAAAAGCATCCATTTGAGCTGTCCTGGCACAAAGAGGGCAAAACATGATATCAAATCCATAAACATTTGTCCAGAAAGTGGGGGAGGGGGACCAGGAGTAAATGCCTTTGGTCCTAGGATTTTTCTCATTATCCAACCTACTGAATGGAGAGAGCGGGACAGGGGTGGGGGTGGGGTGGTTTTCTTTCTCCTACAAATCTGAAAACAAGCAAGTGGGATGTGTGGTCTGTCACCAGGACAAAATCCATCGAGCGGGTGGTATCTGATGCACATGACAGTCTGCAGCATAAGCAACATAAAGCAATAGAAAGAATGACCTTACGACCTAGAGCCAATAGATCTGAGTTCAAATCTGTGTTCTCTCTCTTAAGAGCTGAATCCTGTTTGGCAACTCATTAACTTACCTGGACCTTAATTTTTCTATCTGTAAAATACAGATAATAAGTGTTCTCACTCCCACAACCTCCCCTGAAGGGTTGTTGAGTGAATGAAATGACATTGTGCAGATAAACATCATTTGACATGAATATAATTCCTTAACTTGGTCTATTTGGAAAATCAGAAAACGCCAGGCATAAACCTAGCACCTTGTGAATGCTGAATGTTTGCTCAGCACCGAGGCAGGTGCCTCAGAGATGCAGAGAATGAAAAGGTGCAGTCTTCCTGCCTGTGAAGAACTCGCAGGCTAGCTAGAGGCAGGATATATTCGCTTAAGGCTAAAGCAGGATTAGGCATGGTTCGCTGGAGGTAATAAAGTCTAAATGCTTTCCCCTCATCTGACTTAATTCTTCTGCACTCAAGAAAATCCACTGGGTTCCATCCAGAAGGCTTACAGCCCTAAAAACAATAACAACAGGACTGATGAGTGGTATCTCGGCAGCACCCAGAGGTATTCTCAGAGACGAGAGGAATTCCCTCTTGCCCTTTAGTCACTCTATGAACTGAAACCACAGGGAACACAGTGGCCCCAAAGGACATGTTGTCTTTAGGGACAGAAAGATCCACTCCCAACCTTTCCAGTGACTTGTACTTTTAAAAGAAGAGAAGCCTACATGGAGCACCTGGAAGGACCTCCTTCTGGAAGCTCTAAGCCCAAGGATGGGAAATCTAAACTCTAACAATATTCATTAAGAGTGGATTCCTGGGAGTTACCTTACGGTCCAGTGGTTAGGACTCTGCCCTTCCACTGCAGAAGGCCCAGGTTTGATCCCCGGTCAGGGAACTAAGACCTCACAAGCCATCCAGCTTGGCAAAACAAAACAAGACAAAAAAACTGAATGGGCTCCTATCTACCAGGTAGAGTGCTAACAAACCTTTACACATTATTGCATTTGATGCTTAAAGTACCCTGAGAGAGAAGTAATTATCAGATCTCTATTTTGCAGGTGAAGTTAAGGACTTGATACGGTTAAACAACTGGCCCAGGGTTTGCATAGCTGGTAAGAACTATGATTTCAACACAAGCATGTTGATTTCAAATTCTACACTATTTCTCATCGTACTCGATTATTGCAGGTCCATTTTCTGCTATGCTGTTCAGTTTCTTGAAAACTAGTCACTCACACTATTTTCCTTGCAGAAGGGCAAAGACACTATGAATCTACCATTCGAACCAGTGTTGATAAGCAAAGTGTAACCCAAAGTACAAAGCCCCACAAACTTATGTTCTTTTCCAAGAAAATATTTCCTCCTGAAAGGTCTAGTAGATTAGAAAAAGGACAGAGAGCTAGAAAGTCCACAAAGTTTTAATAATTTTGAGGGGTTAATAAGTGAAAGTGAAAGACGCTCAATCGTGTCCAACACTGCGACCCCATGGACTATACAGTCCATGGAATTGTCCAGGCCAGAATACTGGAGTAGGTAGCCTTTTCCTTCTCCAGGGGATCATCCCAACCCAGGGATTGAACCCAGGTCTCCCTCATTGCAGGTGGATTATTTACCAGCTGAGCCACAAAGGAAGCTCAAGAATACAGGAGTGGGTAGCCTATCCCTTCTCCAGCAGATCTTCCTGACCCAGAAATCAAACTGGAGTCTCCTGCATTGCAGGCGGATTCTTTACCAACTGAGATATCAGGGAAGCCCGAGGGGTTAATCAGTTTTTTCAATTCAACCTTACTAGGAACAAGAGAATATAGTAAAATAATTGTGTTCACTTTTCATCCACTGAATGATTAAAGATTTTTTGAAAGACAATTTTTCAATGCTAGCAAACCTTCTGCAAAGTAGTCTGGCATGCTGTGTTTCTAGTTGCATATCTAAGAACTCTCTGCCTAACCTAAGGTCAGAAGACTTTTTACTATGTTATATTCTAGAAGTTTTAGTATTAGCTTTTGTACTTGTCTTCTCCATTTAGGCCTACAATTTATTTTGAGCTAATTTCTGTGTGTGGTGTGAAGAGTTTAAACTGATCTTTTTGTGTGTGTGCATAGATATCCAATTGTCCTAGCACCATTGGTTAAAAAGACTATTTTTTCACTATTAAAGTGCTTTGGCACCTTTGTAGAAAAATCAATTGACAATAAATATAATGGTTTATCTCTAGACTCTCAACCCAGTACCACTGATCTACCCTTATACCAATTACACATTTTCTTGATTACTGTACTTTAGTAAGTTTTGAGACCAAAAGTGCAATCTTCTATTTTCTTCCTTTATTTTTATTTATTTTTTTAATAAAAAAAGTTTTTTTCTTTATTCTGAATCCTTGGCCTTTCTGTATAAAGAACAGCTTGCAATTTCTACAAAACAAAACAAAACAAAACCTCATTCTGGGATTTTTATAGGGATGGCATTAAATCTATAAATCAATTTGGGAAGAATAAACAGACATTGAATCTTCCTTCCATGAACACAGAATATCGCCCCACTCGTTTAGATCTGCTTTTTCTCCCCAGTGTTCTATAGTTTCCTGTGTGCAGATCCTGTACTTCTGCAAAGCTTATTCCTAAGAAGTTAATTTTTGGTGCTATTTTAAACAAAACTATTTTCTTAATTTCATTTTCAGATTGTGTTTTGTTAGTATATACAACTGATTTTTGTATATTGATCCTCTTTCCCATAAACTTGCTGACAAAGGTCCATCTAGTCGAGGCTATGGTTTTTCCAGTAGTCATGTATGGATGTGAGAGTTGGACTATAAAGAAAGCTGGGCACCAAAGAATTAATGCTTTTGAACTGTGGTGTTGGAGAAGACTCTTGAGAGTCCCTTGGACTGCAAGGATATTCAACCAGTCTATCCTAAAGGAAATCGGTCCTGAATATTCATTGGAAGGACTGATGTTTAAGCTGAAACTCCAATTCTTTGCCCACCTGATGCGAAGAGCTGACTCATTTGAAAAGACCCTGATGCTGGGAAGGATTGAAGGTGGGAGGAGAAGGGGACGACAGAGGATGAGATGGTTGGATGGCATCACTGACTCAATGGACATGAGTTTGAGTAAACTCTGGGAGTTGGTGATGGACAGGGAGGCCTGGTGTGCTGCAGTCCATGGGGTCACAAAGAGTCGGACATGATTGAGTGACTGAACTGAACTGAACTTCCTGTAAACTTAATGAACTTAGAGGTTTCTGTGGGTGTGTATGTGTATGTAACTCAAGATTTTCTATATAAATGCTCAATCCACTTGCAAATAAAGACAGTTGTGCTTCTTCCTTTACAATCTGGATATCTTTAATGTCTTAACTTGCAGTATACTTTTTAATAGAAATAATAATAAGAATGAACATTTCTGCCTTGCTCCCAGTCTTAGGAGGAAGCCATATTCAAATCTTTCACAAAGCAGCATACACAAGCTACTATCTTTCCTGAAGACTTTATGAAACAGAGCTGGATAAACATTTTCTTATACTGATGACCCATGATCACACACAAATGAAAAACATACTTACAAACTGTGTTTTAAATTAAGAACAAAGAACCAAAAATGTCACCTAATAGATAAAAAAAAAAACTATAAAGTTACTAAAAGCTAAATGTTAATACATGAAAAAGCAGCACTGTCCTATTTGATGACTGCGTCAAGTTGAGAGAAGGTGACATGCGGGAGGGCAAACAGGGGCAGGCCAGTCTGGGGAAGATGACATCACTGCCAGCTGCTGAACACCCTCCAGGTCAGGAAGGCTCGTGGGCCAGGAGCCCAGCCCCACCAACTCTCTCCACCCTCTGCTCTCCCCACAGTCTAATTCTGGAAGGGTCCAGAGGGAGGGGGCTCCAGCAATCTGGCCCAAACCCTCTCCCCCATCGGCATGTGAGCCAGAGGGGAGTGAACTGTGCCAGGGTCTGGAAGAGAGCAAGCCTCCAGTGGGAGTTCTCACTCAGCAATTTTTACACAACAGTTTCTTTTTTAAAGAAAGAAAAGCCAGATTTCTTTTTTAAAAAAAAAGAAGAAGAAGAAGAAAGAAACTTGGTTCCAGAATGGAAACTATCAGGCACCATGTAGCACTGTTTGAAAGAACACTCTGGTTCCAAAGACCTTGTTTGCTCTGAAAGGTGAAAGTTTAGATGCCCCAGCAAAAGCCACCAATGGGCGTTCCAAATCCAACTGCTCCGAGGAACGGACGGGTCTGACACACATTCACACTCTATCCCATACACAGCTTCCAGCCTGTGTCACCACACCTGCCTAGAACAACTGCTGTTTACACTATTAGACACGCCTGCAGACAATGGTTGAACACCCGCTGCAGGCACCATGCCCGCAGTATACAACGAGTTCTCTGTAAGGTACATATTCTATCACACATTGAAATCCATCTGCTAGGGAAGGACGAATAGACACCGTAAATAGACTAGACATCAGGGATTTCACAGAAAGTAGGAATTTCACAGAAAATAATTTAAAAATAAAAAACCTCTCACAAGGATTCAAGAGCTAGCCAGAGATAGAGAAAACCTCTACAGGCAGAACTAGAGCTCATTTCTCTAATTTTACAGTATGCCTCATCTTCCAGTAACTCAGAGAGGTAAAAAACCACGATCAGTGTCAAAGAGGTGAAAAGCCACAATCAGTTTCTTCAAGGACAAGACTTAGTTTGGGGTGGGGCAGGTGGACACCCCCATCTGCTGAAGGGAAAGGGGCAACACACACGCGCCCTTTGCGTACTTCCATTTATACACTCACATCATGTTCTGCACATTAACTCTAGTTCTCACCCCCAGCTCTCATCCTCTGTCCTCCCCAGACCCAACAACCATCCCTCTTGCCTGTGTCGACCCTGTGACTTGTGGCTAAGAGGTGCCACACAAATATTTCCTTCTCCTTTCCTCTGGCAATGGTCTTCTGGACAAGAAAACATGATACCGGAAATATTCCATTGTAGCTAGAGTTCTGTCACCCAGCACCTAGTGCATTACATGATGTGGCAAGTCCCTGCCTTGTAGCTTTCCCACACATGGCTTGGTCTCCATCAGAGTGGAGTGGAGGAAGAAGAAATTACCCATGTCAAGGAAGTACCCACTCTCCCTGCCCTCCGACTGGAAAGGTGAAGTGGCCAGGGTCTCATGCAAAGTCCCTACCACCCGCACCTGCGCACCAGCCTGGGCAGGCTTGGCCCCTGCCCTACCCCTGGGAAATGACGTTCAAAGGCCTTCCATGGTCAAGGCAGGGGCTTGGCCCAGAAGTATTTCCTTTAAATCTGGACACAACCTTGCAAAGCAGGCCTCAACTATAAAGTGGGAACATTTTACAGGGAAAGGTTATCAGTGTTCAGAAGTCAAGTCATGAACCCAAGATCACACAGCAGCAAATCAGCTTTCCATTTAGAAAAGACCCCCAAGGCTCCACACACATGTCCTGCAAGATCTCATTAGTCATTAAACAGTTTCTAAAGCCTTCAGAGAAACAGCCTAATGAGCCAGGTGAAGGAGAACCAGGACAACAGTTCTCTCTTCCTCACTGTCATGACCAAAGAGGAGATGTGTAGGGGGATGTAAACAGTAAAATTTCACACATGCCCCCTCTCCCCTGCCACAATATATACACACAAATGCTGGACAATTACCTACTAAGAATGTTGTCTTGAAACGTAAAAACTACAAATTAAACTAGAACTAGGTCTAAATTGCCTCCAGTTCACTTGTTATGTAGTCTGTACAACATGTAATCAGGACATGGTCTGAAGATTACCCCCAATAAGCTTTGAAACAAGCATGGTCATTAAATAAAATCATCAGATAATTGCATGGTTCTTGGGGTTGGGTGTTACTAATACGAATGCTAATTTTATCTGTGCAACCACATTGATAATAGAAGGAGGGCACTCCTGAAACAGAAGTCCCTTCAGTAAAGCTCCACCGCACCCCATTGTACAAGGTGGCCAGGCTGAGGAACGTTCCTAGGTCTCTGCTGGGCTGGAAGCAGCAGAGTGGGGGAGCACAGTGACACTCCTCAGCCCCGGTCCCTGAAGGAAGCATGGGCCTTCTCCAGCTAGGGGCTTTCTTCATCTTCCTTCTAACAGAGACACCTCACACTCAAGGCCTCCATCACTCCGTTTTCCACTGGACTCCTGTGGAGAAGCTGAGGATGAGAAGTTTGGGGTAAACTATCTGAGCTCTCACCCTGGGAGAATATGACAAAGTGGACCTATCGCCCCTCAAGCCTTCATCTGCAATGGGTATGTGCACCCTGATGTAATGGTTCCTTCAAGGTAATTATTTCAGTAATTGTTCTACACGTGTGAGAGAGGTACTCCAGATTTTCATTGACAGAGAGCCTGTATGTGAGAAATGGGACCTCTCGCTTCCCTGAAGGGAAGGCAAAGCGGTCACGGAGAAGGGAAGGAGAAGGGGAGGAGGAAAAGCAAAGGAAGGAAGGAAGAGGACAGAAGCAGGGGAGGGTGTGAAGGGCAGGGGTCCGGGGCACACACTGCAATGCTTTACCAATGCCCAGCCTACCAGCCTGGCTACAAGTTCCACCCAGGCTGATCAACAGTAAAAATACAGAAAAATAGACCTGGGCATTTTCTATAAAATCATTTTTCACTTTTTCGAGAAGCTTCCAGGTGACCGTCTATGATGTCCTTAGCACTATGAAGTCAAGACCTAGAAGCCATGACTCTCCAGAAGGGCTAGGGGCTCAGGGTTCCAGGTCATTTGCTATAATCAGAAAGAAAGGTGTGTCTGTGTCTGTGCATGTGCATTGTGTGTGTGTGTGCACACCTCTGTGTGCGTGTGTACACACCTCTGTGTGTGTGTGTGTGTGTACTGGAAAAGCCAGGGGACAGAACCTATATGTTGCCTAGAAAAGGAGACAGTCTGCAAGACAAACCAGAGTGAACTGTGGTCTGTGATACCCCTGGTACACGAAGGCAAGTTTCTCAAGCCCCAGAGAACATGAGGTTCACAAAGCTGTACCTAAACAGCCGTCTCCATGAAGCTGGACACATCACTTGGGCATTGCTCACAGAACCATCACCATCACCACACACCAAGAGATCCCACTGAACATGGAACTCTTTAACCTGGGGCTCTGGTTTCTCTTGCTGTGGCATACAAATTTTGCATGTCACCAAATGAATGCGACTCTCTCAAGTGGAAAATATCAAACCCAGAATATTTGGGGCTTACTAACTTGAAACAGACTGAATAGACAGGAGGTACTCTGGAGCCAGACTGCCCAGGTTCAAATCCCAACTTTTCCACTTACTAGCTTTGGACTTGAAATCCAACATCCTATTAAATAGCAACATAACAATACCTATTCTATAAGGTAGTTATGAGGATTAAAACAAGTTACCTATATAAAATAAGTTATAAAAATGTTGTTATCATGCTAGATTTATGTATAACGTTTCCTCAATGTACATGCTACAACTAAGTGCTTGTTCTCCCCTCCAATTCCTATGTTGAATCCTGATCCCCAATGCTGGTATTTGGAAGTGGGAAGTGAAGAGGTCATGAGGGTAGAGCCTTCATGAATGAGATTAGTGACCTTAAAGGGGCCTAAGGAGATCAGAATGCAGCCCTTCTGCCATGTGAGGACATAGAGAGATGACAGGAAGATTGCTGGGAGAAATATCAATAACCTCAGATATGAAGATGACACCACCCTTATGGCAGAAAGTGAAGAGGAACTAAAAAGCCTCTTGATGAA
The DNA here is from genome assembly GCF_029407905.1 of Bubalus kerabau. NCBI lineage: Eukaryota > Metazoa > Chordata > Mammalia > Artiodactyla > Bovidae > Bubalus > Bubalus kerabau. The sequence continues at coordinate 39,871,948 of NC_073638.1, forward strand.
AGTGAAAGTGGAGAGTGAAAAAGTTGGCTGAAAGCTCAACATTCAGAAAACGAAGATCATGGCATCCAGTCCCATCACTTCATGGCAAATAGATGGGGAAACAGTGGAAACAGTGTCAGACTTTATTTTTCTGGGCTCCAAAATCACTACAGATGGTGACTGCAGCCATGAAATTAAAAGACGCTTACTCCTTGGAAGGAAAGTTATGACCAACCTAGATAGCATATTCAAAAGCAGAGACATTACTTTGCCAACAAAGGTTCATCTAGTCAAGGCTATGGTTTTTCCTGTGGTCATGTATGGATGTGAGAGTTGGACTGTGAAGAAGGCTGAGCGCTGAAGAATTGATGCTTTTGAACTGTGGTGTTGGAGAAGACTCTTGAGAGTCCCTTGGACTGCAAGGATATCCAACCAGTCCATTCTGAAGGAGATCAGCCCTGGGATTTCTTTGGCAGGAATGATGCTAAAGCTGAAACTCCAGTACTTTGGCCACCTCATGTGAAGAGTTGACTCATTGGAAAAGACCCTGATGCTGGGAGGGATTGGGGGCAGGAGGAGAAGGGGACGACAGAGGATGAGATGGCTGGATGGCATCACTGACTTGATGGACGTGAGTCTGGGTAAACTCCGGGAGTTGGTGATGGACAGGGAGGCCTGGCGTGCTGCAATTCATAGGGTCGCAAAGGGTTGGACACGACTGAGCGACTGATCTGATCTGATCTGATGAACTATGAACTCCCTGTTGGACACCAAATGTGCCAGTGCCTTGATTTTGGATTTCTAGACTCCAGAACTGTGAAAAGTCACTTTCTGTTATAAATTCCCAGACTATGAAGTTTTCTTACAGTAGCCCAAACACACTAAGACGACACACATTTGAAAACATTACGGTTCTTGTGCCCAGGAGTATTTTCCCTGTCGCAGAAGTAACTGCTAACATTTTATCTTGTCTCTTGGTCCTCCTATTTGTAACTGGGCTTCCTAGGTGGCACAGTGGTACAGAATCTGCCTGGCAATGCAGGAGATACAAGAGACGAGGGTTCGATCCCTGAGTTGGGGAGATCCCCTGGAGGAGGAAATGGCAACCCACTACACTACTCTTGACTGGAAATTTTCCATGGATAGAAGGGCCTGGCAGGCTACAGCCTATGGGACCACAAAGAGTCAGACACGACTGAGCGACTAAGCATGCACACATTTTGTAATTACACTTACTGGATGAGAAACCTGGCCCAAAGAGGTGAGCTGACCAGGTGGACATCAGAGCACCAGTGTGCGGCAGGTCGGAGCCAGGGCTCTGCGTTCTGAGCGGTGCCCCCCAGCATTGCAACTGTACTACCTCTTCATCCACATGAAACAAAGATTTCCTGTTACAACTCGGCCTTGACTAGAGATGTACAGTATCAATGCTCCCTAGCTCTTCTGCTGGGATTCCGTCATTGTTTACTTACATCCTGTCTTCCTTACACAATTCTGACACACCACAGAAAAACGATTCAGTCATAACTACAATCCCAACCCACATGGCCAAATGGAAGCCAAAGAGATAGCCATGAATGAAATGAGATGCAGCCTATCCACCCATTCAGAGGCCCCCCTATTGTGGGACACAAATGCCTTCTAAACCCAGTACCACCTGTACACCTTAGATGCCCCACCAGATAGGAGGCAACCTACCTCCATGCCAAAGATATTCTACCTGCCCCTGGGCTGTGTAGCTGAGGTTCTAAATTTCCATTCGCGTGCTGAGGGGAACTCCCAGTGAAGGCCTCAGTTATGTTCCCGTTTTACTGAGGAAACTAAGCTCCCACAGACATCAACTTTCCTCCGTGTCCATATTACGTTATGAGGCAATTATGAATAAAAACAGCCTCTCATGAATGCATACAGCATGAATGCATACAGCTTTAACAACGTCTAAATATTTTCACAAGAATCATTTCCTGTGGTCCAATTAAGTTTCTTTTTAAGATAAAGGCTCAGACTTTTGGGACGAGACCAGGGTCACAAGGCTTGGAAATCAGGCCAGAACTCACAAATCTCTACTCCATGTTTTCATGTGAAGAATGGCAAATCGCTGGTCTGAGAGCACCACTTACTTCAAAAGCACTGAGTCTTAGGCTCATCACTCATCGCCTTGAAGAAAGTCATCTCACAAAGATCCTGCCTGTGGATAACAACAAACTGGAGACGATGAGTTCTGCTACGGGAAGCCCTGTACAGCAGCAAGAGTTCACTTCCTCAAGTGAAGGTCAGATGGGCTAGCAGGGAGGTCAAGGCAAAAAACAGAACCAAGCATGCAGAGAGGTGCAAAGCTCCCCAGTGGCTACAAACACTTCGCTTACCTCCAAGCCCATTCCACCATCAGCCTTAGGTAGACTAATATTCAGTATACCTTGCCTGGTTCCCAGCTTGATTTTCAGATTTACTCTTGCCATTTTATAACTGTCACCTTTGATTTCTTTAAATTAACGTACATCAATGTCCAACAAAATCATTATGATAATGAACTTAAATGAGGAAACCAGCCCTCACAATCCCACATCCCTTACAAGCCAACAGTTTTCATCTTCTGGGTTCCCTTCTGGTCCTTGTCCCCTGAAACTGTAGCCACAATCGTCGAATAGGAACTACTTTGTATTCCACATTTTTCATATAATCACATTTCCACTCACAACCGAAGCATATCTAATGATCCTGGCACGTTCCTACTCCAAAGGCTTCTTTTAGGGCACTTCAATTTCATCACCAATGTAGACAACTGATCTCAGAAGCTCTGTGACATGCCTGACTTGTAACTCCTAAGGTCTGAGATCATGGTTTGGGTGAGCAGGAGAATATGCTTTGGGGGTGGGAGGGAGAGGAAGAAAGGAAAAACAATGGTGCCTTTCTTCTCAGGAGACAAAGTGCTATTAGAGATGAAGGCTTGAAATGCCCCTGTGGGTGGGTGGGTGGGGGCAGGGGACGCCTATGGCTCCCAGGCAACACATCCATGGTGCTGCCTTAATGGTGAAGCCATTCTCCAGTCCCCAGAATAGCAGTGTCCTGTGGGTTGCAGAAAATTTCTGTAGGGCAAGAGCCTGAACATATTTCATTCAAACTGAAACATGTCACTACTCTCTGCAACATTCTTTCCTGTTTAGCACCTTTACCACCTGGAGAAGTTTGCCACCTCCACAAATGGAGAAGTTTACACTTCATGGCATGGCACACGGTGCCCTCGGAGACCTGCCACCAGCCTCTCCACCTCCTCCCCTCCCCACACAAGCCCTGAGCCCCAACCCATGTCCCTGCCCACTGGGCCCACTTTGCTTACTCAGTTCCTCCATATCTAACCCCAAGAAGTATGTATGACCCTACCCTCAAAGAGCTCACAATCTGGCTAAGAAAATAAAGATTTTGAGTACATGTTAATCACATGAAAATCAGTAAACCATTAAGCTGTTATGTGAAACAGTAACAACATATTTTTAAGCCATCATTCCAAATGATGTAAAACTGGGCCAATATAATGACAAAATAAGTTCGTCTCTTAAACAGTTTTTTTCTATGGTGAAATAAAACATACACACATAAAGTGCACAGGTGACTCAATATTGTTTAATTAAACAATCCCCTCTGAACAAGCAGTGATAATGCAATCACAAAGCCTTCGTCACCAGCAGGAGTGGGAGAAGCTGAATTGCAAATCTTTTTCTTGAATGGCTCATCATTCGCATCACTCTTAATGCCCTTTTATTTGTATTTCAGTCAGTATACGTTCCACATTTCCCAGGACAATCCAAATTTCAAAATTTAGGTTCTCTGGTCTCTATAAACCACCAAAAGTACCTCAAATTCCTACAGATCTCCAGGACTTTCTGATGAACCAGAAGCATCATAAAAAACCTTGAACACACTGTAAGCCCTAATTTGGGATTCAAAATTTATTTACTCTTCCTGTAGCCTGTTTTCTGTGTCTGCTTTCTGTTTGTAGTTCTCTCAAAAAAACCTAAGAGGACTCAGTTGTGTCACAGGGGTCCCAGGTCAGTCCTAAGTTAAATGACAGAGGTTTTCTCATCATCTCCACCACTATGCATGATAAAGGTTACAAGTTATTTCCAGTGCAGTTATGAATTGCATCTGCACACCCCAGCTTGTGAGTGCCTCAGGACAATTTCACACTACTCTGCTTCAGTGTCTCCCGGTCGCCCTCTAAGCTTGACAAACCCATTGATATTGAATTTCCTTTGACAGCAAAGGCAATTATGAGAGTTCCGTGTGAGGCGAGGCGAGAGGGGAGGGCCAAGCCAGGCACAGACAGAGGGGCAGTTCTAAGGAGCTGGACTTGACTGACCTTCCCAGACTCAAACGGCTTTCATCTGCCAAGGAGCCGGACGCCCTGACTCTAGGTCATTAGCACCAGCACTGATCTCCAAACCAACATGTCCCCAGAGAGGCCCCAGAGCACTACTTCCTCAACTTTTATTTCTCAACTCCAAAAAAAAAAAAAACACACTGTCATGTCCTTTGAAAGAGCTTAATGAGGTCTGGCCATACGAGAACTATTTAGAACATGTCCACACTTCATACGAATGTTGGTGACTCCACATTTGATGGATTCTAGTTACAGTTTGGAGCACATCAGCTGTAAAACATATGATCAAAAGTACGCACGCACTTTCATTCTCTCAATAGTTTAGGACAAAGGTTAAAAATAAAAGGTGTTTAATGGTTATGAGCTACAACCGCCCACATATATGAAAAGTAATGAGAACACGTCTCCCAATTTCCTAAAGGTTGTCTGCCAAATTCCTGCCTCCTTCCTTCATAAGGAGACAGAATCTGCAGTGTTTTCTTTGCCATACAGATATATCCCGTATCACTATAAACAAACGCTGCTTTCTTTACAGCTAATAACCACAATGTGTGGGTAAGAAACCTCTCCAGTATAAATCCGTGGGGACAAGGCTGTATTGTGGGCATTAAATAATTATAACAATCTGACATGAGTCAGAGGATTGTTTTTCAATGGCCCTGTTGCACTTCAAACTTTCAAATCAACCCCAAACTCTCTTTGCTGGCACTGCATCCGTGTGCTGGGCTATTGTGAAACAATTCTCATTCTTTATAGTTTGGTCCCATTGCAAGGAGCTGGCAACGTGGGCACTCATGAAATATTAACATGTTACATTGATTTTTTTTTTATAAGTGTGGCCAACAGTGGATCAATTATATTAGTATGAAAAGCTTTTCATAATTCATTTGGGGAGCATCAAGATCTCATTTCCAGAAGGGACATGGATGATGAAGTCAACAGTTTTGAAAAGGCCAGCACTCACACACAGAATACAGTAACTGTAAGCGATGGAGTAGAGACACTGTACGCAAACTAAGAAAAATGTTTCAATGGCAAAATGATTAAAACAGGGTCCAACATACCGACAAGTTGAGAATTAAGTCCAGTGCAGTCTCTCTCTATAAACAAGAACAGAAAAGCCTTAAATGCTGGCAATTTATACCCCTTGTTGTTGACCTCCATGTTTATTCCTGTCTCCTTCAAAAAATAAAATTTGCTAACTTTTACACAATAGAAGAATTATTTCAACCTATCCCCACTCTGAAGTATCCTTATTCCAAGAACGTTAACAGTTGGCCTGAAAGAACAAGGGTCTCCTGGCTTGTGTGTGTTCACAGAGAGTCTGCTGTGAGGCTCTGCTCATCTGGTAGCTGGTATCCTCTCTTTAGTGGTGCAGGGTGCATAAACTTCACGTAGGCTGCCCCATCAAAGACAAAAAACACTTCATCAGCTAGGGGAAGACAATATTCAAGGCAAGCAGGCCTCCAGCCATGCTGCCCAGAGAGGATAGCTTCAACAGGGAATAAGGGAGGGGGGCGTGCTGTTCTCAATCCCCTACTTTCACACTATTAACACCGTGGTGACCTGTGTCCAGCTGTCTCTGCCACTGAACCGTGAGCATCTTGAGAGGAAGAGCCAGGTCTTATTCATCTTGGTATCCCTCTCCCTAGCAACAGAGATTTGCACAAAAGATGTGGTAAGTGAATAGCCACAGGGTGTAAATTCCCTCCCAGTCTGGAAATCCTGCATCTGGCCCACGTGTACAAACTAAACTTAGCCTCTTCGTTGCACTGATCCACAGCAGCACCAGCAGAGCGAAAGGTCACCCAAAGGGCCATCCTCCTGATCTCGGAGATTAGGGGACCCATGTGAAAATGCCCCAAATAAACCAACAAACATTTTCCATTACTTTAGGGTTTTGTAAGCCACTAGGAAAACCAGCAATGGGTGGGACAAGTTAAACTGCTGAACCAACCCTGAAATCCCCCAGAAAATAAATATGTAGACCAAAGAGGCACCCAGGGGCTAACAACTGACAAGCAGCCTGGTTCAAGGGTCCTGAAACCTGGACCACTGCCAGAAGGCTTCTCCAAAACTCTATGGGGCTTTCTAGAGGGCCTAGTGGGCATGTGGTCCCATGGGCACTAGAATAAGAGAATGACCGTAAGATAGGCAGTCTGACCCCCATCCAGCCCCAGGTGGGGACCATGTGTGCACTGGCACTAGGGTGATAGAAAACCTCCCAGGTGCTGGCCTGGTGCCCAGGAGGATGGCTCATGGCACACCCGGCACCAGCCCGATGGTGGTTCCCAACTAGGGGAGGACATGTCAGTCCCCAGCTCGCTCAGCCTCAACAGGGGTCTGGCGTGGGGTCCTCAGAAGCCTCTATCCTCTGAAAAGTGAAAAGGATTTCAGTGAGGCCCAAATCAAAACTAAAGTGCTATAAAAAATAATCTAAAAGGACTAGGTTTAAGTTGTATTTACGGTCCCAACTTGCTGCCTTCTTTTTTTCTCCAGAACTGGTAAAATGACAGAGAAAATTCATCACCCTTTAAGGCAGGCAGCAATTGACCTGTTTTGGTGTGGCCAGCACCAGCTCTCTTATGCATCCCAGTGCTGACAACACACATTTCTCCTTTGGCTCCACCTAGGTTCTTAAGGTTCTTACATCACTCAGATGGTAAAGAATCCACCTGCAATGCAGGAGACCTGGGTTTGATGCCCATGTTGGGAAGAGCCACTGGAGAAGGGCACGGCAACCCACTCCACTATCCTTGCCTGGAGAATCCTCATGGACAGAGGAGCCTGGTGGGCTATAGTCCATGGGGTTGCAAAAAGTCGGAAAAGACTAAGCGACTAAGCACAGCACAGCACACATGTTCTAAAGAATGTATATACAACACGCAAGCACACACGTACCCCTTGCTTGCTTGCTAAGTCACTGCAGTCGTGTCCAACCCTGTGAGCCCACCAGGCTCCCCCGTCCCTGGGATTCTCCAGGCAAGAACACTGGAGTGGGTTGCCATTTCCTTCTCCAATGCGTGAAAGTGAGAAGTGAAAGTGAAGTCGCTCAGTCATGTCCGACTCTCAGCGACCCCATGGACTGCAGCCCACCAGGCTCATCCATCCATGGGATTTTCCAGGCAAGAGTACTGGAGTGGGGTGCCATTGCCTATGCAAAAACATTTATGAAAACTGTCAAATCCCTATGCTTCAGCCTAGATTGCAATTTAGTCCAATCATCACCCAATGCATTGAAATTAGTTATTACTTGGTTACCTTTAGCTAAATCTTTCACCAGGAACACCTGTCACCAGAGACATGACCTTACATCCATGCTGAGGTTTAATTAAAGAGGGCAGTCACTGCACACACAGCTGCACAGTGTATTCCACATGTTTGCAGCTTGGGTCCATTATATTTCTGGGACCTCTTTTCTGCCCCAGATTCCTCTATTTACTATCCATATTTTCTGAATTATTTAAAACGTTGTGTTTAAGAAGACATGTTCCGAAGAACAAAAACCAAATGGAAAGCGTTGGGGTGGGGACAGCACTGCTTATCCCAGAGGCAGCTGGGAGGCCTCTCTCTTCCCCAGGGGCCTCCCCGGCAGAGGAGGGCAGTGGCCTGGCTTGTCTGGGAAGGAAGGGAGGGAGGCTTCCTGGCCCCTGCAGGCCTGTCTTCCAGCCACGGCGAGAAAGCCACACAGCTTCCATTTTAACCTCACCCTCTCTGAGGATTGAGGACAGGGGCTCTGGAGCCCACAGACTGAAACCTACTCTTATCTGTAAACAAAAACGGGCTTTGATGTTAGCCAGCTTGCTTGCCTTTTTCCTTTTTCAACTGTGGTTTATCAGCAGCAACATCTCCATTAAGCACTTAGTCAGCAGCCATTATGGGGCCCACTTCTGCACTGGGTGCCTGTTCCTGAGAATAATAAAAGGAAAAAAGCATGCGCCTGGCCCACAGGGAGGGAGCATCCACGGTTGGGTGGGTGGGCATATACATGCACACACACCCCCACACACACCACACACACAGCTTTGGGACAGTCAGAGGACGGCCAGACTCGAGATGGGGATTCTCAGCTCTCTATGTGACATATGTGACCTTTCTAAATCTCTACGCCCTCCCTACTGTTGGGAGACGACAGTGATAACACAGGCAAGATTCTCAAGCCTGTGATTGATTCACTCATTTGATTATTATTTGATTCACTCATTTGACTTGTGAATCCCTTCTGATCTGGACTTGCCCTTCATTACAGACCCTGGCACTCTTGACAAAGACAAGCCCCTCAGACTCCCTGAAGCCAAAGTACCCTCCCAGCCCCAGGGTACCCGTCTTCCACCCAAGGTCTCTAGCCAGACCAGCCGGGGGTCAAGGAGCAGTCAGGGATCTCAACCCCACTTCTTTGGGGCTGGCCAGAACCTGTCTCACACATTCTTACACTGGTTTCTACCATCTTCGGAGGTGCCCAGTGGCTACACACGAATCTGTTTCAAAAGGGAACAGGCTCTCTTTTCAAGAGCGGAACCGGCACTAAAACACAGGATCAGTGGCCCTGGACACCACCCTCTGAACACAGAAGCTCATACGCACTCCCAGGGTGCCCAGGCGCCCCTGCAGCCTCGGCCTCGACAGCCAGAGTGTGGTCTCCGGCCTCGGCCAGCCAGCCTCCTTGCGCAGACAGCAAACAATGGCGTGCAGTGTCCTCTCAACACGTCAGCCCCGGTGACCAGTGAGGGTGGCGGGCAGCAAGCAGGAGGCAAAGGGGAAGGAGAAACAGCCAGCAAAACAGTTTGTTTGTGTCCAGCTGTTGAGAACCTGGATGCGGTGCCAATGAGGAAAGAAACACCCTCCTTGTAGCACTTGTTTGGGGCCGCAGACTTGTGGTCAGCACCTCCCAGCTGTGTCCAAGAGAGCCGGACCCAGGCCGGGCCCCACCCTCTCTCCTCCGCAGTGGGCAGTGACTCAAGACACTGGCTGCAGGAGGTGGGGACACCAGCGCCCCAGCTAAACCCAAATGAAATGCAAAGGTCCCAGGCGAACCTGCAGCTCAGCGCGCTGTCCTCAGGCACCATTACCCTCCCTAAAGAAGGGAAGGGTGAGGTATCATTGCATCGAGTTCTTCCACACGCTTGCATAGGAAGGGCAGACTGAGGTTCACAGAAGTTCACACAAAGTCACACAGCTCTTATCTTAGAGGGAGGCCTCTGGGCTCCTTCTGTTTCATTTCCAGCAATGAAAAGCACAGTCTTGGCTTTACTATCACACTGCCTATCAAAAGCACCACGTAAAGAATAACACACACACACACACACACACACACATTATTTTCCCAGGCCCAAACCTGGGACGCAGTGTCCGTACGGGCTGCCAAAAGGGCAGAATGTGGGACCCACAGTGATCCTTTCACCACAGCAGCTCTTCCCTCCCTATTTTCTAATTTGGCTCACATGAAGCCCTCTTCAAGGGGGCTTCCTCACCAGCTGATTGAAAAATGACATGTCTCTAATTTCATAAGGGAAAAGAAATCCCCAACAGCTTCCTCTCACTTCTCAAGCATCCTAAGGGGTAGAAGCTGCGGCCAGGACTCCCAGGGAGACCCCGGCTCACCCTCCCTGCCTTTCCAGCTCCGACACCCTCAGCCCTGTGAATGTCCACACCAGGACTAAGCCCCTCCCTTTCAGCTCCAGGCCGCTGTTAGCTGTCTGGCTTAGTTGCTCCTCCTGACTTACATCTGCCCAGCAGAGCCCACTGACAGAGCTTCAGCAGGAGCACTTGAGCACCAGTGACTCCGCCCACCAACACTCACCCCACTCCCACAGACCCTGTGCCTTGACTCTCTGTCCCGAACATCACGGTCATTAACCCTTTCCTTCATCCCAAGCCCTTTCTTCTCAGCCTGGCCAAGTGTCTGAATTCAAAGAGGTATCACTCTACTTAACTGTCTCATCACTGGGTATAGAGATGACCTCTCTGAAGCTCACTGGGGCGATTCTCCAGATCAGGGTCCTGAACTAGAAGACAGCTCAGGTACCACCCTCTCCAAAGAGTGATTCACATGGCTGATTCCTTCTGGTCCTGAATGTAAGGGTTCAAGCTTACCAGGTGGAATTGGAGAAAAATGGTGGGCCTGCAGCATTTCCAAGATGTGAAGTTTTCTCCTGATAAATTTTGTAAGCCTCATATTAGGTACTATTAATACATTTGAAAGAAGACTGGCTATCAGCACAACTGTTTTTAAAAAAAATTTTTTAAATATGTGCCAGTGTGAATTTCATCTATTGTCACTTATCCCATTTATTACAGATCTGATGTCCATGTAAGGCTGAGAGCTCCTTCAGATAGAGACTAATATCTTTATGATTTCCATCTCCCAGGGATTGGCAGGTAAGTCTCTTAACCGGCGCCTTTACAGAATTCTAACGAGAAAACACCAGAGAGGGATTAGCCCTGTGTACTAGGATGTACTACTATTCCACCCTGCCTACCCAAACACCTCTCTGCAAACCCCTGAAGTCTTGTCTTTCACTCACATCCATCCCCAAGTGCTCAATCCAGGAAGTCATCGCTGAATAAGTGGTGGCAAGAGGGTCATTTCCCCTACCTTCCCTGTAAACCCAGGAAGCAATTTGCTCAGTCCACAACCACAAGCCCAAAGCCACAAGCTCAAAAGCCCATGTGCATCATAAAGACAGTATTTCTGCGCATGGCCGTGCCCCTGTGGTTAGCTCTGGCTGGCATATAGCAGCCGTGGACAAGATGATCTATCCAACCAGAGACTGCCTCTTGGCTCTTTTCAGGACAGAGGCAAGAGCTTTACAAAACAAGCAAAATAAGCAGAGACTACTTGGGGAGAAGTTATATCTATAACACGCCCAGATTTCCTAAGTATGATAGAATTTGGACTTCCATGCCACCCTCACCCCTATCCCATCCCCACAGCCTACAATAACTGAGGACCTATATCTCCATGCAGGGAACTTTTGTTTTTTTACAGACTATGTTTTGAGCAGTTTTAAGTTTACAGCAATATTATGCAGAAGGTATAAAGTGTCAGTTGTTCAGTTGTGGCCGGCTCTTGAGACCCACTAGGCTCCTCTGTCCATGGAATTCTCCAAGCAAGAATACTGGAGTGGGCTGCCATTCCCTTCTCCAGGGAATCTTTTCAGCCCAGGGATCAAACCCAGGTGTCCTGCACTGCAGGCGGTTTCTTTACCCTCTGAGCCACCAGGAAAGGCACGGAGAGTTCCCTGCACCCACACAGGAAGCCTCCTCCATTACCAATATCCCCCAGTAGAAGGGCACATTCACTACAACCGATAAACCTGCGTTGACACATCATCGTCCTGGCCCCACTGGGCAGGAGACGGGAGCTATGCCTCTCAACCCACCGACCACAGCTGTCAGGCAGGAAGGCACTGGGCCCTATGGGTGCCAACTCAGCCAAGATAAGGACTCAGAGGAGACTTTGTTGCAAATTCTTCAACAAATTCTGACTGGAAAGAGTCTTCATGTCAGGTTACTACTTCCAAGAAACAATAAAACTGGCTTTTAAGCAAAGGATCGGGGAAGGATGCTCAGTTAAGTAAGGATGTGCAGTGCCTCATTTAAGTAAGTCTTAATCCAGCAGCTCAGAGGACATAGTCACAAATCTGCCTCTCCCACTAGATGAGCGACTGGTTCCCACCAATGACTGCTGCTGCTAAGTCGCTTCAGTCGTGTCCGACTCTGTGCGACCCCATAGACGGCAGCCCACCAGGCTTCCCCATCCCTGGGATTCTCCAGGCAAGAATACTGGAGTGGGTTGCCATTTCCTTCTCCGATGCATGAAAGTGAAAAGTGAAAAGGAAGTCGCTCAGTCGTGTCTGACTCCTTGCGACCCCATGGATGCAGCCTACCAGGCTCCTCCGCCCATGGGATTTTCTAGGCAAGTGTACTGGAGTGGGGTCATTGCCTTCTCCACACCAATGACTAGTCCTGTACATGTGTAGGTTCTTCATAAAATAAGACTGCCACCACAGTTGCAAACCTTACGTCCTGCATCACACCATCCACAGGCTGTGAGATTCTCTTTCTGAAAGCTTCTGCAGAAAAAGTATTTTTTAGAAGCCCTGGGGGGTGGGGTGGGGGGGAGATCAACTGCACCGGCTCCGTGGGAAAGCAAGCAACCACTGTGGGCATAAGTTGCTTGGCTTCCATCAAACACGCCCACCTCTGCAGTGGCCAGTGAGGGTGGCCCCAACCCAGAGAATGGGATGAAGGCTAGCCTGTGTACTTTTCTTAAGGCAAAGAGAATGGGTGCTGAGGTTCCCAAAATGTCCTCTACAGCTTTGGAATGTTCAAGTACCAAAGACTCCCAGTCTTACAGGCAGAAAAGTATTACTGCAGCCAGCCACCAGGTGAGGATGTGCCAGTAGCCCCAAGGAATGCATCTCAGGACTGAGGACAAGGCAACAGCGTCACAAGAGGCGCAGAATCGCCAGAGACCTCTATGGCCAAAAGGGACAATAAGAGCACCACCCCAATGGAACCCCCAGGGGTGACACCAGTGTGAAGGAGGGAGTGCTGGACACCCACCCACTGCTGCTGACCCCGCCAGCCCCAGGATGCTGTGGCGCGGCTCCCAGTCACACCAGAAAGCACGGGCCCAAATCCTGAGCTCACAGACACTCAGCAGACGGACACGGACACGGAGAGGGAAGAAAATGCGCCTCAGCCAGAAAAGTCAAGACAAAAGCCTCCTCAGCTCTCCTGCAGGCAGGGAGCCCAGCGTTCTCCCAGCACACCCCGCGCTGGAGAAAACGGGGAAATGTCTCCGAGTTCACTCTGGCCATCTTCCCAGGCTGAAACCCTCACAGACAGAATGCTCCAGCTTCCGTATGTTTGTGTCGAAATTCCCAAGCTCCTTCACGCCTAAAAAGCCTTCACCTGTTACTAGTTACTTAGGATTAACAAGGGTTGTTTCTCTTCTTTATCCTTCCCTTTCTGTTGCTCTGAAGAAGTCTTCCTGCCTTGGGGGTATCTCCTAAGAACACGGCTGACTTGTCAGGACAGGGCTCAGAGAACACGAGGTAAAGCCTGGTTCCTGCAGCTGCAGCTGGAGCAGAAAGTTTCTCTTAACCTCTCCTGGTACAGAAGTCTCCACAGATCTTGGCGGCTGCCCATTGGGGCCCCCAGGGGCAAAGCACCGGAAGCTGGATTTTGGCAGCTCTGCTTTAGTCCAAAGTGGCAGCATTATCAGCTTATGCCTGCTGCAAAGAGGCATGGTACCCGCAGAGGTGAGGAAAGGCCATGCCCAGCCTCCTAGCTGCGTCTAAGACTGGGGAGGAAGAGGGTCTCATGACCAGATCAGGAACTGAGGTCTCTGAAGAGCTGGGGACATGCACCCAGGACATGAACCCCATCAGGGCCATTCCTCCAGTGGGGCCTCTGGAATGTCTGCTAGATAATAGGCTGGGCTCAGAAACGGGGCTGGGAGGGGTGGAACCATGCCTCCTTATAACACTGCCTACCAGTGGGCAGGGCAGTGGGTTTGAATCTTCCAGATTATATGTGCCTCCATGCAGAGAGGAATTTAAGGCTCTTCCACTGAGCAAGGGGAATGGTAAGGCATTAACTATAAAGAAGAACAGGAAGCTGAAGACAAATATCCTAAGGTTACACAGACCTATGAGACTAGTGGGGTTAGGATCGGATGGTGAGAGTCCATCACTGACAGTATACCGCTCTGCCTTCTAAGCCTGTCCCCTCTCGGATTCTGAGGGTCCGTAGGTTCATTCACTCCTGCTAGCTCAGGAAGAATGTAACGCCAATCACTACAACACTCATTAAGAAAGAAAACCAGTGTTGATGCCATATTCAATACGACTCTTCTGATTTCTACTTTGGGATGGGTCTCATTCCTTTTCTTAACATGTTGTTTAATTAGTAAGTCATGCCCAGCACTTTTGCAACCCCATGGACTATAAAGCCTGCCACACTCCTCTGTCCATGGGATTCTCCAGGTAAGAATACTGGAGTGGGGTGTCATAACATGGGCTCAGAATTCAAAACTCCAGTTCAAAAAAGATCTCACAGCTCTGTTCCTCCTCTTCTAGCTACTCTGACTGCATTTATTGGCATCATACAGCCTTGCACCCATATCATTCCATCCTCATAGCCACTTAGCGAGAGGACACCATTCTTCTCCCCACTTGACCGATGAAAAAATGGAAACTTGGGTGAGTTTTTCGAGTACCAACAATGAAAAAGAGAACATTGCTGACAACTTTAAAGAATGTGTACGGGGATAAGTAATAGCAGTAATTTTGAAATTGGGCCTGTTTAGGAAATTCTGTGAATCACACCTGTTGCTTTCGCCTTAGTGTCTCAAGCCAGAGAGGCTTGGTGAGCACTGCAACCATCTACCTTCCCACAAACAAAAGGAGGAGTTAGCTTGCTTGCATGCTCTGGGTAGTCCCATGCTAGGTGCTTCCCCCCCCCCCCACCTCCCCCGAGTCTCAGAGCACCTTGGCAAGTTGGACACCTGTCTCCCTTACAAAGTAGAAAATTGAGGCTTAAAAAACAGGAAGGAGCAGGGGTGGAACATTCACTGGGAATTCTAGAAACCCAATACTGTAGAAAGGAGCCCGGACTCCTGTCCCACGTGAGCTATGTGGCTTTCATTGGAGAGGGCTCCGGGGCAGAGCTAGCTGAGGACACAGGAATGGCAGGAGTGTGCTGCCCCATTCCATGGCCAATCTCAAGTTCACTCGAGGCACTATTTTATGAGCCTGTTATGACCTGTAATTTCCCTGTCGATGTTTGAGGCCAGTATTTGATTATTCCCAAGGGAGACTATTTAAGCACAAATCACTAAAAATAATGATAGCCACAAGTTACTTGGGAAGTGAGATGAATAGTCCATTTAGAAACAGAAATAATTTTCTTCCTCATCTTTTCCTATATTTTTCTGAGGCTATGTACTGTATTCACTTAGGAAAAAAAACAAAAACCTTCTAGTGTTTCCTTCATCCTCTTTCATTTTATATTCAAAGAGGAAGAACCATATTCTTCAAAACCACTTTGCAGATAAGCAATAAATCACATACATAGTGGGCTCTGACTACTAAGGATTCCTTATAGATGGGCGAGTACTGTAATCTACCATTCAGGAAGGGACACAGAAACCAGAGGAACCACTGAGCTCTCAACATCCATCCAGGTCTGATCACCGCCAGCACTTCAGAGCACCACCTACTTCACCTTAACAGGTAAATTCTAGAAGGCCAATCATCCACAATGCAATCTTCCTTACAGCCCTTTGGAGTTTTCATAAATTCTCATGGAAAGGCCCTTTTACCACAAAACGTTGCTGTTATATAAACCCTCAGACCTTCCTTGCACAGGTGAGCTAATGATGATTAATAGTTTCCATCTGTTAAACTGTTAATTAACTGTTATCACTAGTTTATTATGTGCTATGCTATATAGTTGTATTTCTTTAAAATCCTTATTGCCATTAAACAATGCAAGTGCTATTATTCAATCCACTTTACAGAAGAAAAAACTGAAACCTAGAGACAGATTAAGTAATTTGCTCAAGGTCACACAGGTAGCCAGAAGTGGCAGGGCCAAGAGCATGATGACCTAGGACTGTGATTTCAGAACTCACCTAAACACCTTAAACCATCACGCTATACTCTCTTCAACCATGTGCTATACACAAAGACATTTTAAAGTATCCTATGGGGAATTACTCTTCATAAAGACTGTGTGTGGAACTGACAGAAACACAACTCTGCCTTGTGACAGACAAAACACTAAAAGCTGACCAACTGCACTTTCCTTAAAATAAAAAATCCACAGGACAAAAAATTATCTTACTGTCATCAACTGAACTGTGCATGCAAGCATTATTGCTTCCAAATACCTTTGCAAAAAAGGAGAGCTTTCAAATTTGAGGATTTTATTCTGAAAACCAGCATAACATTTCCATCTGTGCTATTATGCTCAGAATTTTCACATCATTCTTCAACAACCTGCAATGCAATTTGCTTCCCCAGAAAAGTGTATTATATTTGATTCTTATTGCAAGTCACTTATTACTAGTTATATTTTGTAATTCTTTTCCAAACAATCTCAGGATTTTGCCTATGGGAGCCAACCTACCAATTCGTTTGATTGTTCAGCACAACCTACAATTCTTATAGGCAATTTCATAGCTGCAGGGATTTCATAGTGCATGTCTGCACATCTACAAACTAAAAAATAGGAGAGAATTCAAACCTGTTCTGATCATCACTCATTTTTTTACTCAACTCTCAGACCATGATGTTTAGATAATTCACAAGGTTAAATGACAAAAGTTACTTAAGTTAACCCAACTACTCAGTTTGCTATTCAATAAAAAGCTCAAAAGCTTGAAAGCCAGTTGGAAGTTGTGTGTGTGTGTGTGTGTGTTTTAATCCATATTCAGTACTGTCCTTAGGCCCAAGCCAGAAGGTCCAACTTGAACCCTAGGCCTCAGAAGGCCCTGTCCTGGTCCTCTTTCAGGCATACTTCTCATCTGCTGGTGAGGAATCTTTGAAAGTCATGGGGACAGTCCATTTAGGACACTTTCAGACCATGAACCAAGGTCCTGAGGTTTCAGAACTCACAGTTCAAGAACTCCATTCCAACTTCATGGCCTGTTCAGGCTTATTCCCTGAGTCTGTCTCAAAAGGCCACTTTTGTCCCTGGTGTGTGCACCCTTAGGTGCAAGAAGTAGCCAAGGGGCAGCTTTGGGGATGCAGGGAGTGGAGGAAGATTTGCTTGTCCCAACTTGGGTATCTATACAAACATGTTATGAGACGCAACTAGGGGTAGGAACAGATGGGGCCAGGCCCCTAAATTTGAAGGTGGTTCCAGATTATTATGAAGGCATGTTTTGTCAAAGAGGTTAGAAAATGTTAGTTAACCATGCATTACCTCGATGTATAATATTACCTTTACTTATGATTTTCAAGTATTGATACATATAGTATTGAGCTTCCACTTACACTCGTGCTTCAGACACCATAAACATTAAGGGCAGGTCTAGCCAGATTCAAACACAAAAGTGCTGCCATTTAAACAGTCAGATGAAACTAATACAGTTATGTAAAGTTTAAAAATAAAATAAAATTAAAAAAAAAAAAAGGCAGGTTACAAATAGCAAAAAAATAAAAATAAAAAAAATAAACAGACAGATGAAAAGTGTACAGAGTCCTTCAAAATTTATAACCAGCCAGTCAATCCAGGCATTAAAAAATCACTCCACAAAACTCCTAGGAAAAAATAAACAGAAATTCCATAAAACTGTCTAATCAATCCAGAGACACAACAAATAGAGCTGTAAACTAACTTGATTTAAAAAGATCAATTCTTCAGCATGTACAAGGTATATCAATCAATGCTTCAACAAATTTCTGTGGCTACTTATCTTTATCTAATTACTCAACACCTGAGTTTGGAGAGACAGTCTCTATTCTTAAAACTCCAAGGGTTGTTTTAAAACTAGGATACATAACTATCAAAAATAATAGGACATTTATGCCATCTTTAGGATCAAGCATTTTGAAAATAAAAAGGATAAATGCCTTTGGTAGTGTTAAACTTTGGTGGTTCTGCACCACAGACAGAGTTTATAATAACTGTTAACATTTTTATAATGGCCAGGATATACATTACTACATGATCTTTACTTTTAGACTCAAAAGGGAATTAGACACCCACAATATATAATTATGCCAAAACCACTACAGTGAATTGAATCTGTGCTATGATTCTAAAGGAAAGGACTGCCTGCAGTAAAAACTGCTCCTTTCATAAACTACAGTTACAAATGTCCTAACATTTTAAAATTGATCATATTCAGTTATCGCCCCAAAAGATAAATAAATAATTTAAAGGAGTCATGTTAATTGTGATACATATCTTCCTTCATTACTAGAATTTGTCTCCTAAGCAGATGACAAGCTTGCTCTATGACCCATGCTTAAACACTTCTCACTCACATATCCCAAAACAGAGGCCTAGTCCACCTCCATAGGACTATTAGAAAATAATCTTTCTATAATTGAGCCAAAATTTGACTGCTCCCATCATAATTAGGTCCTACAGGACCAATATGCTTCCTCTTAACCGATGAGCATCTTACACTTATTTTAAGATAACTCTCATGTCACAAAGAGTCAGACACAACTTAGCGACTGAACAAGAGCAACATGTCTTTGTGGAACCTTTTCCAAGCTGGGCCAAGCATCCCCTAGCGCCTTCAGTGATTTTGTGTAGCACATGGCTTTTTGGTCTCTAGCTTGTTCTCCTCTGAACAAGCTCCACAATGTCTACGTTCTCTTTAAAGGGGGCTTTCTTCTGTCTACACTTGGACCCTCAACACACAGAAAGGTACCCAGCAGAGTATACAGGAGGGAGAAAGGGGAGGAAGGAAAATAGGAAGAAAACAGGACACCCTTACTACAAGCATGACCTAATATGGTCATCAACACAGCCCGAGATGACACATTTCTGCAGAAGCCTCAGTTATAAACTCGCTATAATCTCACAGTCAACAGAACTCACATAGCACTGCCAACTCACATGCTATCTACTCTGAGACTTCTGGGTACCTTTATCCCTCTAAAATCTCCTCTTCCTTAGGTGGACTCCCCTCAAGCAGGGGCAGAGTTCTGGCTCACAGTGAGCATGCTCTCCTTCTTCAGATTTCATATTATTTCAACAAGAACACCACACGCACGTGGGCCCGGGCACAAGACAACACGACACCCGCCAGGAAACCATCTCCGTTTTACCACCTGCTCATCCTCAGGCATTCAACCAGCTGCAGTTCAGAACCGTAGTCCTTTCATTCAAAACACTGAATACATCTCCATTTGGGGCAAAATACGTATGATTAAAATTTGTATCAAATGGCCCCGCTTATCCTTTATGTTGACTACTGTTTTCTGCTGTATGAGTCTAATGATAAACTTTTCAAAGAAAGAAAAGCAGCTCACTTCGTGGATCCACACTAGTCTGACTGATCACCACAAGTACAAGACCACACTTTTCAGTCCACAGTTACAGGGGTTAAATACCCAAGGATGGTGGTCTGCTGAACTGAACTCAAAATGCCATGTGTCTCAATTTTGGGAGGCTCTTTTCCCCGTAGAGGTCCCTTAAAGGCCTGAAGAATGGAAACACATAAGGCACAGTCTTTCCAGGTTAATACTCTGAAAAGAACAATACTGATTTAAACTCTGGTGTGTGCATATGTGCATGCTAAGTTCCTTTCCTCGTGTCGGACTCTTTGTGACCTTATGGACCGTAGCCTGCCAGGATTCTGTCCATGGGATTCTTCGGGCAAGAATATTGGAGTGGGTTGCCATGCCCTCATCCAGGGATCTTCCCAACCCAGGTTCTCATAAGAGAACCCATGTCTCTTATGTCTCCTGCATTGGTAGGTGGGTTCTTTACCACTCGCGCCACCTGCGAAACCCATAACAGCTGGGCTTTGTGATATTCCTGAACATAACTCAGGGATCTAATGACACATGTATGCCACCAAAGTTTAACCAGGTGCCTTGGGCCAAAGTTTCCAGAGCGCTGCTACATACCCCCTCATGCAATCCCCTTCACCGGGGATGGGCAAAACCCCACCACCAAATCCTGACAGGAGGTCCCACATTCATCATGCTGCCTGATGGGATTATGCCTCATACATCAACAGACCTGGTCTGCATTCTGCAGTCCTGGGCAGACTCCTTAGAACACTGACATTCAGCTCTTAAAATATGGATGATCGAGGCTAGCTTGCAGAGCTGCTGGGGAGAGTCTGGCAGATCCCACTCTGTGAAAGGCCCGGCTCAGTGACTGGGTCATGGCGGGCACTCAGGCAACACAAGCTTCTCTCCTCTTCACCTCTCATCTCCCCTTTCCCTAAAGCCAAAACTCCCAGTACAAAGGCATACACAGTAGACAGTCAATCAGCGAAAGCCATGAAAATTATTATCTTTGTTGCATGGTTTACAAAAAGCCATAGTTCCCCTTTCTATTTACCAACATGGCACCTAAAGATGTCTTTCACACAAGATCAACTTAACCACCCAAGCCATGGGTAAAAGGCAGAAGCCTTCCTCATTATAATTAAAAACAAAGCCTGACTGACTAATTCTCATGCACACTCGTAATCCCTCATCCAGCGGCCTTCAGAAATGCCAAGACCCTCAGGGAAGCGAAATTTCCTCGAATGTACAGTGGCAGAGAACACCCGGGGTTTCGAGATGACTAATAATGGAAATGTACTATAAACAGGGAATATTAAAGAGCTTAGAAAGCCTCTCGGGGAAAGGGGGAAAAAATCCTCACAATTCGGAGACTGGTGGAGAGAATGGCCGTTTCTAGCCAACAAAAAAAAATATATAGGTGAAAATGTGAGGCCCTCGAAACTTTTGTTTTCGCAGAACCCGGAGTCCAGGTTGGCCCTGTTAGGGAGAAGGCTCCCGGCTTCTCGCTACCATGGTGTTTTTTCTATCTTGACAATTCACTTCCCCGCCAGGCACACCGCCAACTCAAATGAGACTGAGAGCAGTGAAAAGCCCTTCAGGTAAACAGTGTGATAAGCTAAACTGAAAAACTAGACAATGTTTTTGGACTATGAGGTAGTTGCTATGGAGACAGTTGCTAATTAACTGCTTTCAACCAGGAGAACAAAGGGCTCGGGGCAGGCAGGCCTCTGTATCTCCGCATGAGCAATGCTCCCAGGCCTGCGCCATCAGCACACGGGCTCATATCTGGAATACCTGAGACCCGGCTGGGTCTGCCACATGCCTGAGGAAATGACAAGGGTGCGTTTTCTTCATCTCACCCTGGGTGCACAGCACCTGGCCACCAGTACCTCTGGGGGAAGCGAGCTGCACGGGGGAATGAAGACGCACCAGCATCGACATGTGCCAGGCACTTCCATAAAAACGATCTCCCTCTCCATCCGGAGATGAAACTAAACTATTCAAATGAAGGGGAGCGGGGCGGGGTGGAGAAACACAGTAACTGCTTTAAATGATATATTTTACTTAACATGCTTTATTAAAGAAAACAAAAGTAGAACATAAATTCAAAGGGGAATAGATAACATCTCCCCTTCTTTGGGATTATCTTCCTCATGGGGAAAAAGTGACTGGCTATTTCTCAAAAACAACGAAATTTGTAGTCATTCCATATTTGTAAGCTCCACACATTGTGGGTGCCCGGTAAATAATAACCACAAAACCCTTAGCTGCAATCTGACTTATCACTAATGGATTTCCTTCTCTGATACCATCCCAACTGACCTGGATGCCTGGAACGTGGTCTCATCTTTAGAGGTTAAGATTGGTGCCCTGTGATGGAAACGATCCATCTAAAGGGCTGACCTTTGAGCAGCATCCAGTTAAGATTGGTGATCTATGTTCCCTTCACGAATAGTTAAACTCAAGTGTGAAATGCAAAGAGAGCTGGCATAACTACCTCTATTTACTCCACGGCAACCTGAGAGGGCCTGCTTCAGCCCTCTGCCTAATTTCAGCTTATACAAAATATATCCACATCAAGTAAATACCAAACTCAACCAAGTTATGGTGTGATTCATTCTGCCTCCCCAGAGCAAAATCAACTTTTCAACTCATAAGACATGCTGATCAATACAGCCTGTGAGCCTCCCACCTTCATGATTTAAGACAGAATCTGGATTAAAGCATCCTATGATTCTGGATGAAATATAACAATGAGATTCTCAGCTGGACTCTGTGGCAAAAATGTACAGAAACACCTTCAGGGAAGTCCAGCAATCAGGTAGCACTAAAATCCACTGAGAAGCACAAGCACTGGAAGCAAAGAGGCCTACGTTAGAAACAAGGCTGTTTAACATGAACATCTAGGGGCATCTGATTGAATGTCTTCAAAATAAGGACACTAATAACTAGCTCAGAAAGTTCCCGCAAGAATTCAGTGAAAGGTATTTAATCCAGTCTGTTGCCTATGGCAGGTACTCAAGATACTGTGGATGTTAATTAAAGCCTCCAAGCTTTACTACTTTTCTTAAAAATGGGACAAAATGGAAGGCCCTAGTTTCTACCTCCATAGCCAAATTCATCAAAAGAGAGGAGAGGATTTGTAGGCCAAGCTGGGACCCTTTCGACCCACCAAGAGACCTCTTCTCTTCACAGCATGCCATCCACATCACTCACCAGCCAGAACCGGAGAAGTTTTTACTGCAGTAAGAACTGCAGGTACTGGGGCTAGGTTGTCAAACCCAGCCCATATCTGGGATAGACTCAGTCCTTTCTTATGAAATTAAAGAGTTACATTCTTGCTTTGCTGATGGCAGCTTTTCATAAGGCTTTCATTCCATCTCCTTCCTGCTTGTGCTAAATTTTATCAGTCATTGTCCAATGGCACTGCACCTCTACTCATTTTGGTCTCTCTTTCCACTGTTCCTTCCAGGCTGGGCATCTAGCAATCCCCACCCACCATCCATCCAACATATTCAACACAATTTACCAGCCACTATCTTTGTGCCAGGCACCGTGTTGTTGTTTAGAACACAGAGGTAACTGACTCCATTGAGAGGCATTCTTAAGGCCAGTGTGGGACAGGGACATATATACAGAATTAGCACAGATTAGCCCTGTGCTAGGAGATGCATGTGGTTCTGGGACACAGATAAAGGTAAGGGAACATCAGATGCCTGACCACAGTATCCCCAGAGAAGCAGACCAGGGCTCCTGAGGCTCTTCGTCCTTCTCGTGCCATGTTCACTGTTATCATACCACTAACATCCCCAAATTAAGCAGAGTCCTGGAGTCAAGGGGGGCTACTCCTAGGGAAATGAAGGTGGAGATGGGGAGGGGAGAGAAGGAAGGCTGCTATCTAACCAGCACACCAGGGAACAGTCCCTGATTGACATCCAGATCTACAGTGTGGATTATGTACCACCCTGCCCCCCTCGCCAAGCCCCTGGGGCCTAGCTCCATCTGTTGTTCTATCTCAAGAACAACAGGACCATCACCTTGTTTCCCGGCAGTCTCCCCTGATAGTCTGATAGCTCTCCGAGAACAGAAAGCTTATCTAACTTACATTTCTATCTGCAGCACCTACCAGGGCGCCTGGCACAGAGCTGCTCCATACAAGTTTGCCACACTCAACTGGACTGAGGTCTGTAGCGTGTGGGTGAATTAGGTAAGATCACAGAGCTAAGTGGCAGGACTGGATTGGAACCCAGAGCTCTGACTCACTCACTCTGCCCAAGGGTGACTGCAGGATCTTTCCTAGGGGGACTATTTAGCACTGGACAAACAAGAAGTAATCGTCTTCAGGCCTAGGTATTTTACTGGACGAACAAGAAGAAATTATCTTCAGGCCTAGGTGTTTTTGTAACAAATGGGTTCTCCAGCCTCAAATCTCTCCTTAAAAGCCTCTCTCACCCAAGTCTGTAGGCCTGCTCAGTTAGAAGTGAGAACATTCCCATAGTGGAAACTATATTTAATTATCAGCATTATGCACATACTCCCCTGGGGTGCCTGAGTCCAAAAATATCAAGGAAAATCCTGCAAAACTTTCAATCTTTAGCTATGAAAAAAAAAAAAGAATTCCTTGTGGCATCTGATAATCTCCCTTCTTTCAGAAAGACAGCATCCTCAATCTGCCTACTTTCACCTTCAACCCTATAGACCTGGAATATGGATTGAAAAAATACTATTGTTGATCCAGGTTAAATAAGCAAAGCATGTCAAGAAAAACAAATAAGAGACTATAGAACTTTCCAAGTTACAAGCAGCATATTAGCATGGGAAGAGCAAAGGATTAAGAGGACTTGGGTTCAAATTCCAATGTACTAATCATGTTAAGGCCACAGGCCAGTCTCTTAACCACTCTAAGCCACTTACTTGATTTAATAAATGGAAATTAATAACTCTTCTTACCAGAGTTACTGGACTAAGGGAGATAACATCTGAAAAAGCACTTATAAACTGTAAAGCACTGGAGGAGATTTTCTCGGTAGGTATTAAAATGCAGATACACACACCACACACATACACACCACTGTGGCCAATCTCAGAGAGTAAAACAAGTATAGCTATGACCATAAAAAGGAACTAGAATGACTTAGGGAGATAAAAGATATAGAACTAGACATCCGATTAGGAATAAAAGACATTTAGTCACCTGAATAATTGCTGGAGGTCAAGAAGTATGAAATATAGTCATTGCTAAGAGTCTTGCTTAAAAATAATATCCCTGAACTAGGTGTATGAATGTTAATGGGCCACTTAAGTCACTCTGTGCCCAGATTCCTTATCTATGAAATAAGGGTAATGGGAGCATCCATGTCACGGGGCTGTTACAACATTTAAATGAATTCATATTTGCAAAACACTTTGATTGCAGCCATGAAATTAAAAGACGCTTACTCCTTGGAAGGAAAGTTATGACCAACTTAGATAGCATATTGAAAAGCAGAGACGTTACTTTGCCAACAAAGGTCCGTCTAGTCAAGGCTATGGTTTTTCCAGTGGTCATGTATGGATGTGAGAGTTGGACTGTGAAGAAAGCTGAGCGCTGAAGAATTGATGCTTTTGAACTGTGGTGTTGGAGAAGACTCTTGAGAGTCCCTTGGACTGCAGGGAGATCCAACCAGTCCATTCTGAAGGAGATCAGCCCTGGGATTTCTTTGGAGGGAATGATGCTGAAGCTGAAACTCCAGTACTTTGGCCACCTCATGCGAAGAGCTGACTCATTGGAAAAGACTCTGATGCTGGGAGGGATTGGGGGCAAGAGGAGAAGGGGACACCAGAGGATGAGATGGCTGGATGGCATCACTGACTCAATGGACTTGAGTCTGGGTGAACTCCGGGAGTTTGTGATGGACAGGGAGGCCTGGCGTGCTGCGATTCATGGGGTCACAAAGAGTCGGACACGACTGAGCGACTGAACTGAACTAGATTAATGCTTGGCACATTTCTAATTTGATAGCTAAGTAGGTAGGTAGGTAAATAAACAAGCAAACAGAAGATAAATGTTAATTCCTCTTTTCCATGACACTTATTTATTCAGATTTTAACTCTCCTACAAATGAAGAGGGACTTGCCTGGTGGCTCAGATGGTAAAGTAATCTGCCTGCAATGCAGACCCACGTTCATTCCCTGGGTCAGAAGATTCCCCTAGAAAGGGAATGGCTACCCATTCCAGTATTCTTGCCTGGAGAATTCCACAGACAGAGGAGCCTGGCGGGCTACAGTCCATGGGGCTGCAAAGAGTCAGACACGACTGAATGACTTTCACACTCACAGATGAAGGCGGTCTAGTGCGTGCTGCTCAGTTGCCTAGTGTGACACCTCCAACTTCACCCGAGTGGTGGACAGATAAGAAACACTCTTATCTTTCCATTTTAATACGGTACCAGCAAGCACAATGCCAGACTTTTCTTTTTTATTCAGTGGGGAGGTGAGGGGAGGAGGAGAGGACAAGCAAACGAATTCACAGACTGAACCCACATCAGCAGCGCTGGGGCTTGCCTCCTCAGTGGGACAGCACCGCCTTGAGACAGCTGACATCAACCGCCACCTCCACAGATGTTCATGTTCCTTCCACAGAAACAGGGCATTCAAGGTTTTACAATATTTGTACCAAAGAAAGAGAAACCAGTGCTGATCTGGTTTGGTAAATACAGATGAGAACGTTATACTTTTGGCATACACACTGTAAGGCCTTCTCGGTCTACACACTTAAATACACTCATCACAGGTTTCAATTCTCTTCATGCATTTATCTGACCTTAAGCCACTGACTTCCTTCTATGTGCAGGCTAGTGCCTTGCAGTAGGCAAGTGAAGATACACAATCCCAGACCCTGGAGAAGACAAAACTCCCAGTAACATTTCCTTATACTGCAAGGTAATACGAAGGTTTCTCTATAAATGACAAACTCAGTGAGATAAACCACGCCGGGTTCCCCCTACAGGGCCTGCTGTGTGCTATCTCCATTGCACTGCTTATGCTCCTCCAAGCCCCCAGTCTTGATAAACAGGTTTCCACTCTACGGGTGAGTGCTTTGTAAGAGATAAAGCCAGAAAAGAAGTGCCCTGTGATACTCTGTGCTCAGTCTGTCCTCCCTGAAATACATTTTCCCCCCCCAGTTTCTGTACTTTGTGGAAATAAAAAGACAATCTTATGCGGACAGAATTCCCATCCTTAGTACTGAAAAGTCTACATACTCTTCCAGCAACGAGCCCCTCCAGGCCCCCAGTGGTTCTAGACTCTGGCAGTGAATCAGAATAGCAGGTGAGCTTTTGAGAAAAACAATGCCAGCCATCTCCTCAGAGATCTGATTCAGACGGCTCGGGGTGAGGCCGCTGTCACTGTTTTTCTTTGTTTCAGGGTTTCTCAAGTGATTTCAATACACAGTATGGAGAAGCAGTACACTAGGCAGGAGCTCCACCAACCTGCACTTCCAACCAGCTCCCAGGCCATGGGGTTGCCCCCAGTCCATGGAGCACAGTCAATGGAGCAACTCCGTAGGGCCTAGGCCTCCCGTGTTTTTTTATTAATTCTCCAAGTGATTCTGACACAACAATGGTTACTGGAAAGAGAATTAACTGGCTTTGGGGTCAGACTGACCTGGGTTACAATCCTGGCCCTAGGACTTCGTAATCGAGAACGTGGCCAAATTACTAATCCTCTATAATCCTGCACCCCTTGTATACCACATGAGTGTCATGGATTGGATTCTGTCCCACCCTCAAAAAAGATATGCTCAAATTCTAACCCTCGGTGCCTCGGAAGCTGACCTTATTTGAAAACAGAATCATTACAGATGTAACGATTAGTTATTTGATGTCATTAGTACTTAGTAGTAGTTATTTGATGACACGCTAGAGTAGGGTCAATCTTGAAGGCAATGTGATGGGTGTGCTTATAAGAAGGTTGTGCAAAGACACACATGGACCAAACATTATGAGGCAACCAAACAACAGAGGCAAAGACTGGAGAGATGCAGTAAGGAAAGCCAAGGGCTGATGGCCACACCAGAAGCTTAGAGGAAGGAGTGGACCAGCCCTTCCCCTGGAGCCTCAAGAGAGAGCATGGCCGTGCCGACACCCTGATTTCACACTTCCCGCCTCTGATCTAGGAGATGTTATATTTATTTCTGTGGCTTTAAGCTGCCCAATTTCTAGCTCTTTACTATGGCAGCCCTAGCAAACTGGTACCTTCTTTGGCAGGGCTGCTGCAAGCCCGAATCTGCTATAGGGACGGGGCGGGCCCCGCTGTGCAGTGCAAGAGTTTCTTTTCCTTGTTAGATGCATTAAGGGAAAGCACCAGGGGATAAGCATCCCCTTTCGGGGGGAAAAGTAACTGCTCAGAGAAGTGTTGCAGCACCTGGCCTCTCAGAGGGTACTGGAGGTGGCAGCAAGGGCAGCAGGGCCCATTATGTGTCTGCAAACCCCCTCAGGCACTCCCGGTATGGTCTAGGAGCACCTCTGCTCTGTCATGAGTGAAAACAATTACAGGCCCGGCTGAGTCCTGGCGGCCCACTCTGGCCCCGAAGTCCTGTTAGGGAGCCCACAGGCCACACAAGGGGAAACCCAAGGTCCCAGGGCCCTCCCAG
Organism: Bubalus kerabau; assembly: GCF_029407905.1. Classification (NCBI taxonomy): domain Eukaryota; kingdom Metazoa; phylum Chordata; class Mammalia; order Artiodactyla; family Bovidae; genus Bubalus; species Bubalus kerabau. Next base: position 39,899,933 of record NC_073638.1, read on the forward strand.
ACAGGAACAATCAGTGCCTCCCATCAGCTCCTGCCCTGACCCCAAGAAGGACTGCCATGAGTCCCAAAGGGAGGGTTCCAAGTGCCAGTTGACATAGGACACTCCCAAATCAGTGCACCCCGATTACCCAAAAGTCACCCACACCATGAGGTATGTGTTTTTAATACTTTCAAATGTGTATAAGAGTGACATATGTACCACTTGGCATATAAGTCTTAGGCTTCCCAAGTGGCGCTAGTGGTATGGAACCTACCTGCCAATGCAAGAGACATGAGAGACACAGGTTTGATTCCTGGGTGAACATCCCTGGAGATGGAAATGGGAGCCTGCTCCAGTATTCTTTCCTGGAAAATTCCATGGGCAGAGAAGCCTGGCAGGCTACAGGCCATGGTGCAGCAAAAAGTCAGGCATTGACTGAGCTCACACACACACACACACACACACACACACATACAAGTGACGTACAGAGACTGTGTTAAAGTTAATTCTCAGTCTTTGGAACACACTTGCTCCCACGTAACCTGCTGCCCTTGGCCTCATTCATTCAGCCATCACGTAACCACACAGTGACTGTTACGTGCATGAGGATACAGAGACGGATATGGTGGACATCAAGCCTGGAAAAGCTCATGGTTTGGAGGGGACGAGGAAAAATAATTGACAAGCATTTACTGGGTGCTTAGCCCAAGCCAAATGAACCACATATGTTATTCACTTTACCAACACAGCAAACACAGGGAACTAAGTGGCATGATATCACCTATGCAGGTCACACACATCAACTACTGGTTCCAAACACTTCCCACAGCTGTTTCTCAAGAGATTAGCCAAGTGAACAAAATTTAAGGTAGGTCAGGGAGGACCAACGGAGAAGGCGATTGCACCCCACTCCAGTACTCTTGCCTGGAAAATCCCATGGATGGAAGAGCCTGGTAGGCTGTAGTCCATGGGGTCGCTAAGAGTTGGACACGGCTGAGCGACTTCACTTTCACTTTTCACTTTCCTGCATCGGAGAAGGAAATGGCAACCCACTCCAATGTTCTTGCCTGGAGAATCCCAGGGACGGGGGAGCCTGGTGGGCTGCTGTCTATGGGATCGCACAGAGTCGGACACGACTGAAGTGACTTAGCAGCAGTAGCAGGGAGGACCAAAGTTCAAGGCCATTTTACTCCAGAGCTACAGAATGAAATGTCTGCTTCCATTATCCCCGAAAGTGATCCAAAACCAATTCTTTAAAGAAAAGTGTTGCAGATACACATGAGACACACTCAAGGAATTCCCTGTGTCCTGACTTTGCCAGTGAGGAGCACACACATGTGAAAAGGGTCAACATCCTACAAATAATATGGAAGAAAATACTCTAAGGGAAAAATAGAGGAAAATACTAAATAAATAATACATGAAAGAAATACAAATACATAATAAACATATACTATTATTTAAGCTCACCTGTAACCACAGAAAATACAAACTGAATTAATAATGAGATATTTTCTATCTATCAAAATAGCAAAGACATTTTAAAAATTAAACACCCAGTACTGATCACAGACTGGAGAAATGAGCATTCATATTACTTTTTTTAGTAAGGCAGACATAGTTAATTGGCAATTTTACCATAGCTCTTAAAGAAAACAATCTACCCTTTACCATGTATTTCACTTCTTGGAATTGTTCTAAAGAAATAATCAGGCATATTACTCAAGAGCATTTACTACTTGTGGCAGGGTAAAACTACTTTAATTGCTCAAAAAAGGGCAACTGGTTCCACAATTACAATTCTATTAATAGATAATTTTTTAAAGTAACTTAATAGATTTTCCATGATATCACAAAAAATCTAAATTGTGAATCTAGTGTTCAGTTATGTAAAACAAAACTTTCTAGGCATAGAAGAAAAACAAAAAATGAATACACAACAAAATATTAAATTAACTTCCAAATAATGGTAAGTTATTTATTTATATTTTTCCAATAATTTCTAATATTATAATCAGAGGGAAAACAATAAATGAGTATGTACTAGATGTTATTCTCCAATTATAACTTTCATTATAATATAATGGAACATTTTAGCATTTACCCTGTTCCTGGCATTACACTAGATTCACAAATGTCTCATTTAATCCTCATAGTAATCATATGTATTACATATAAATGCCCCTCTTTAAAGAAAAAGAGAATCTGGGGAACATGCCTAGAGTTGCTCAAGCATAAGCTAAGCTGTGCATACCCAGGCCCATAACCAGGACATTATTCTAACACAGTGATACAGAGGAGGTCTTAAGAACAAGTTCGTATTTCCATTTCAGTGACTATCACAAGGACATGAATATAAACAGGATTCCATCAAAGAAGGCCAACTAAAGAAGAAAGCAACAAGTTTTCAGATTTACCTCTATTTTGACGTCTAGGCCAAAACTTTCTTCATGGTGCTATACGGTAAACAAATACTTTCCCCCTTACTTTCCTTTTCTGATTACTCCTATAATATCCTTAGAAATACCCCCCCAAAAAACATATGAGAGGTCAGACAGCTGCCTAGAGTGAAAATGCCCCAGGGCAGAGAGGTGCTATTTATTCATCACCCAAAGCTCGGTGGAAAACTCCTTTTAAAACACTCACTCACTTCTGTCCTACTTCTGGACTCACCAAACAACTTTCTAATCAGTGAGGTGATCTCAAAGTGCCCCCATGAACATAGAGGAGTGTCCTGAGCACTTGGCCCAGCGCCCATCTCCCTGAAGTCCGCTCTGTCACTGAAGGCGCTCCTAGTGCGTATTGTTCCTTTGGCGGAACAATGTCATCATTTTGTTATTCCTCTATCTTTACATTTCTGTAATTATACACTACGGTTCCTGCACAAGTTTCAGTCTAACTTGCTTTGTATACAATAAACACTTCACCTATGTTGTCCAAATAATAAATAAGGCAGTTCGCCTCATGCTTTTTGCTGTCTCCCTCCAGTCATCTAGCTTTATTCTGCCTACTATTAAGAAAGCATTTCTCCCATATTCCATTATAATTTTATTTTAAAAAGAACATATCTCATAGGCAAGAAAATAATTGTGTAGAAAACCAGCTTAAATTGGCCCCAAGTCTCACAGCGGAAGCCCTCTCCTGGAGGCCAACACTCACTGACTCCCAGTCTCCAAAGACGCATCTAACATGTTCCACTCCCACACCCACCCATCATTGATTGCAGCCAGGAAAAAGCCTGCTGATCGGGTATCTCCATCACTAGAAACCTCTACAAGGAGGACCTGCCCACTCTTGAAACTGACAAGGGTCTTATCAGTGCCTTCCAGAGATATCCCATTACTGCCAGAATCTTCTATCAGACCAGGAATGCATCTTCAAAGTGTTGAGAGCAACTCACGTCATAACAAAAAGGGGTCATCCCATGCCGATGACAAGGAATGTGGGAGACCAAAGTCTGAGAGACTAGATAGCTTCAGCTGATAAAGGTTTCTACAGAAGCCCAAAAAGATACTCTGAATTTGTGTTCTTAAACACAGACCAAACTTGGGCAGTTCTCTCAAAGTCAAAAATGATGAAAGGCAAAGCTAGGCATTTCCTAGGCATGAGCCACACGACAGACCCAGAAGGAGAGCAGCCAACCCTTGAAGGTCTTTTCCGCAGGATGTCCCGACACCCAGTCTATAACAGAAACCAGGTATTCATACATAGCCTATAAGAAGAACACTGCTTTGAATACTGGCATACAAGTCTTTGTGTGGATATATGTTTTCCCTAAAAGTGGATTACTCTACATTTATCCTTTTGAGGAACTGTCCACCTGTTTTCCAGAGACTGAACCATTTTACATCCCCATCAGCAGTGTCAATCTGATTGAAACCACAACGAGCTACCCCTTCATACCTGCTAAGATGACTGCAGTCGAAATGACTAACAAGTGTTGTTGAGGATGGGGTACCATCCTCAGACACTGCTGATGGGGATGTAAAACGGTTCAGTCTCTGGAAAACAGGTGGACAATTCCTCCTAATGGGTAATTGTGGAGAAGGCAATGGCAACCCACTCCAGCACTCTTGCCTGGAAAATCCCATGAACAGAGGAGCCTGGAAGGCTGCAGTCCATGGCATCACTGAGGGTCAGACACGACTGAGTGACTTCACTTTCACTTTTCACTTTCCTGCATTGGAGAAGGAAATGGCAACCCACTCCAGTGTTCTTGCCTGGAGAATCCCAGGGATGGGGGAGCCTGGTGGGCTGCCATCTATGGGGTCGCACAGAGTCAGACACAACTGAAGTGACTTAGCAGCAGTAGCAATGGGTAATTGGGCTTCCCTGCAATGCAGGAGACCTGGGTTCGATCCCTGGGTTGGGAAGATCCCTTGGAGAAGGGAATGGCAACCCTTCTTGGCTGGAGAATTCCGTAGACAGAGGAGCCTGGTGGGCTACAGTCCATGGGGTCGTAAAGACTCGGACACGATTGAATAACTTTCACTTCATTTCACTTCAATGGCTAATTATCTTGAGCATCTTTTCATGTGCTTTTCTAGTTATTTCTGTATCTTCTCTGAAGAGATGTGTTATGATCCATTGGCAAAGTCAATAAAAGTTGACTCAATGAATGAAAACATGCAAATAGGCTTCCTTTTACATCCTGAGTGTTTGAGATTCTTTGACACTAGGGATAAGGGAGGAGCAGAATCTGGGGAAATTCTCTGTTACCACAGATTACCAGAACTGCAAACCCTGTCTCTCCTCAGCACAACTGAGGGATGCAGGCAATGTCATCTCCATTCTTCAAAGTTAAGTCACTGTTTGCTTAGCACCTATTACCACCAAGGGACATGGAGATAAAGATACGTGAACAGCCCTCAAAAAGTACACGAACTATGAATAGAGGGACTACACTAACTTTCCCAAGGTCACTTAACCTGACTGACTGAGTCCACATCTTCTTGATGTCCAATCCCAAGTGTCACAGTGCCCCACCAGGCTGGCAGGAAACAAAACTCCAGAAAAGTCGACTGAAGGCATGGTGGGGCTGGTGGGGGGAGCATAGCAGGCAGTAGCACTGTAAGGGCAGCAGGGCCCCCACACTGGGTCCAGACTCACCAACTACCTTGGGAGGTAGTTGACTGACACAGGGGGCTGCGGTGCTAGCCTCCGCACCCAGCCACCCGACAGGACCCCCGCGGAGGCGATGCGCTGAGACCTGTAGCCTGAGCGCTGCCTCTGCCTAGGCTGCAGGCACTCACCCGCAATGATGGATTTAAATAGCAGAGCAGAGGCGTGCACAGCCCTGGCCCGCAGAAGACAGCAAAGCAGCTGGGGGCCGCAGCCGCCCACAGGGGCAGTGTCTGTGCACCAGCTGAGACCCAGGCGGGCCCAGCTCATGGTCATGCCTCTCCCGGCCCAGCTGAGCCCGGCTACACACCCCAGCCATGCTCAGGCCTCCTGCCGCCACATCCTCCTCTTGCCACATATCCCCATTGTAGAGAAGCAGCCAGGAGCCTCCCGGCTTGCATCTGTTGAAGCTAATTATCAACCTGGCTGAACAGCCATCTGGAGGGTGATGTCAAGTGTAATGGCACATTCACCAGGACCCTGGGTTTCCACCTCCCACTTACTCCTGAGCCAAACTCCCTCCTGTCTATGCTCTCTTCTCTCAAGGCATTCGGGAGACTCTAGCTGCCCACCCCAAACTTGAAGCTGGGTGGCCTTGGAAATCATTAAATAATATAAAGTGTACAATCTTCATTAGGAAACAATAAAAGCAGTGCCAATAAGGATGACATGGGCCACCACGCATGAAAGCTTACTATTTGCCAATACTGTCCAAGGAACTCATGGGAGTCGCCTCATTTAATTGGCACAACGACTTCACAAGGTAGGTTTCATTAATCCCACTTTACAGAAAGGAAACTAAAACTTAGAGAAATCAAAGTCAACCAGCTAGAAGTGGTGATGCTATATCTTTCTAACTCTAAAATGAATGCAGTTCTACCTTGTAATTCTAAAGTGAGGTGGGAAAAATCTCAATTTATCCTGGTTGGGGTCTCAACTACATTAAAGTGGTTTACAGTGAATTTCAGTCCCTGGTTAAGAAAACAGCTAAAGTTACTAGAAAAGGCTTAATCGAAAACGTCCACTTCTCGGGAATTCCTTGGAGGTCCAGTGGTTAGGACTCAACACTTTCACTGCTGGGACTCCAGGGTTAATTCAATCTCCTGCTAGGGAGCTAAGATCCTGCAAGACGCACAACATGGCCAAAAAAACCCACTTCTCTAATTTCACAATGTATATACCTCTGTTTCATTTTTGATATTTGGCAAATCTAATACAGTTATGTAAAGTTTAAAAATAAAATAAAATTAAAAAAAAAAAAAAAAAAAAAAAAAAAAAAAAAAAAAAAAAATAAAACATACGACACTTCATTCCATGATTTTGTTTTGTTTTAGTGGTCACCCCAGCAATTCTGCATTCTTAATGCCTAGCATTTAAACTAGCACAGGACAGTCCCTTGAAAATTTTTGCTTAAATACTGATTCAGTCTTAATACATTTTTCACAACTCTGGCAAAACAGACCATTTTCACATTTAGAATGTCTGCACTATACATTTTTTAAATTGTTTCATTTTTGCATTTTCTCAAATTTTACAGAAATATGTGAAAATGTAAATATTTATTAATAACATTATTTACCAAAGCGAAACTACCAGTGTGCCATCTCTAAGACAACAGGACTGTCAAGGGTATTTGGAAAATATGTGCCACTCCTTTTAAAATTATAACTCTCAAAAAAAAAATTATAACTCTCATCACGAATTCTGGCTGACATTTAAAATAATCCTACTGACCAAAAAGCCATGCTTTCATAGCCTCAGTATTTTTCTCCAAAGAATTATTCTATAAAAGAAAATGCATATATTCCTTAGTTTTTACATTCTTTAATTGGAAATGTGAAATATGTTAGCTTAAAAAAAAAAATTAGACTGCTTCAGTGAGGTAAAGCAGAGAAGTTCTATAACACATACCTTTCCTGACTTACAATTGAGTTACCTCCTAATAAGCCCATCATAAGTTGAAGATATCATTGTCAAAATTGTCGAAGATTAATTTGACACACCTAATCTACTGAACGTCACAGCTTAGCCTAGCCTACCTTAAACATGCTCCGAACACTTACATTAGCCTTCAGTTGGGCAAAACATCTAATACAAAGCTTCCTTCGAACAATGTTGCACATCTCATGTAATGGGCTGAATGCTATACTGAAAGTGAAAAACACACTGGTTGTATGGGTACAGAATGGTTCTAAGTGTCTCTAATGGTTCTAAGCCATCACGATGGCTGATTTGGAGCCGTGGCTGCTAACGCTGCCCGGCATCATGAGAGCATATCATATCACCCACTGCCAGCCAGGAAAAAAATCAAAATACAAAATTTTATGTATGGTTTCTACTGAAGGCATATCGTTTTCACATTCTGGTGAAGTTCAAAAATTCTAAGTTAGACTGTGTGGCTCTTCAAAGACTAGAAACAAAGGACATGCTTTCAAGCCCTTCAGCTCTCAAACAAAAATTAATTAATTAATTAATACAAAGGAAAACAACTTCCTCCCATACCAACAAAAAACTGATATACTTTTACTGAGTTATCATTTTAGGTCTGAAAACCCCAGATATATAAGGGATATCCAGCAAGTCACTAACCTTTTCTCTCAAGTTTAACAGGTGACATGAAGGTCTGGTCTCTCAAACCAGGTACATCACACGGTGCTTGGCAAAGAGAAACAGGTAAAGACTACATATTTCTCGCCTTATTCACAAGGAACATTCCATTCAAACAGGGAAGAAAATCAACCAAAGTTAGGAAAACAGAAGTCTTAAGATCTGTGTCCAGGGAGCAACATCCATTTATTCCAAATGACAAGCATGTATCTCAAGTCCCACAGCCCACACCTGAGGAGGGGGTGGGGGTCAGGGACCCCGGCTGGTTCTTGGTCATTCTCCACCAACAGTGACTCCCTTCAAATCTAATCAGATCACACCCCCACCCTGCTCAATACCGTCTAATGCCCCCAGGCACCCCAACCCATAATGAAAGCCAAAATCCTTACAGAGACCTCCAGGGCTCTCTACAAACTCTGGGCCTGTAACCCACTGGCTTTTCTCCCCATTTCCCCCTTGTTAACCACTCTAGCCACACTGGCCCTCAGGCTCCTTAAACACACTAGGAACACTAGGGCTCTGCCATGGTATATGTGTGTGTAAGGGTCAGTGTGTCTATGTGTGCAAATATCTGCTTGGCCTGTACCCTCAACCCCTCACCTCCTTCAGGTGTGAACCCTCCCAACCCCTTTCCTGCCTTAATTTCCTCTTTACCACTTGTACCATCTGACTGAGTAACTTACCTTCCTCATTAGCTATTAACCCCACGAGATGTAAGCTCCGTGAAGTCAGGAACTCCTGCTGGATTTTGCTCACTGCTGTAGCCCAGCACCCAGAGCAGCACATAGCTGGCACTCACTAAACATCCTCTGAATGAAGGGAGCACTATGAACAGTTGGTTACACCATGCTCGACTGGAAAGCCAAAATGTGGCCCGGCCCTACTCACCCAGCGTTGCCAAGTAAAATACGACTATGGCATGGGGTATATGTATACGAAAAATAATATTTGTTTATCTGCAACCAATGTTTCTTTTCCCCCTAAATCTGACAGCCTCAGTCCTCACTCCAGACTGGTCAAACCCAGGTTATCCAGGTCATCCAGGCTGAGGCAGAGGTCTGAAGACATAATTAACAGCCAAGGGAGAGCTCATTTCCTCCCCTCACACCCTCTTCATTGAGGCCCCTGGTGATCCAGGTTCTGCCAGTGTGGGTAGAAAAATGGGCCCATGCAGGCTAAGCAAGCCACCAGGCAGAGTACTCAACTCTGCCCCTCTGCTCTCCAAAAGGAACACCTTCTTTTCCTAAATCCCCATTTGGCCTGGTCTCAGAGAGGCCCAGATGCTCAGGTTCCCTCCCTGAGCATTCTCTTCTGTGACTGTGAAAACCACACAGACAGAGCATAAACAAGTCCCTAACTCCTGGCTCCCTGCACACTCCCGTCAGAGCCCGGGCTCCTGCTCCACCTCCGGGTCAGAACATGTAGCTGCGTTTCTGACTCTATACGGAGCCGTAAGCTCCAGAAAGAGGATGTTTTTCTCCTTATCTGTTTGTTATCATCAGGCCACCTTCTGTGACATGTGAGAGGAGACTGAATATACATGAAAACAACAGTTCAGAGCTTCAAATAAAAATAAGTAACCAGGACATAGCCAAACTATCCATACCAAGGTTCTGAATAGTAAGGGATTTTTCAGATATATGCTGCCCCTGGTTATTACCAAGTTTTTCATCTCCTGAGTCTTCCAATGTGGGAGACCCCTAAGGTTTTCATTCTGTAGCCCAAATCTCAAGGACCCAAAATCTCTAAGTCCCTGGCACCTAAAGTCAGGTGGGTCATGGGGGAAAGAAGGTTAGGCTTGGCACAGGTACAGAGAAGATCATATATCCTAGTATGCATGGGAAGGTCCCAGCTTATTTCTGTTTGCAAGTGTTACCTTTAACACTGCTCCATTTATTCTCCAAAGTGTCTTAATTTGGACACTAAGTTATATGGTCAAACCAAGAATGACCTTGGCATCCTGGAGCCCAGGTCTGTGTGACGGGAGGGAACAGCCATGCAGAAGCAGCTGGGCTTAAGCCAGGCCAACTCAACCCCAGGACCAGCACTGGGGAAAGGGCGTCTGTGGGCAGCAGCTTCCAATATGAACACAGAGGAGAGAGGGCTAATCTGTCTGATCCCTGCAGCTCTGAATGCTAAGAGGACAGCTGGGAGAGGTGCTTGTGCCCTCCTCCCACTGGGTCTGCACGGAGCACATGCAGGCCCACACGTTCCCCTCAGTTCCCAGGCACAGGCCACCAGGAGCCCAGCCCTGGCTCTGAAGCATCTTCACATTAGGGCTGAGTGACTGAAAAGTCAGTCTTTGATGTGACACAGAGAGAGGCCAGGCCCTGCTGCTTCTCCCAGGTCACACCTACTGCCTCCGGGTTTTCTCCAGTCTTCTTGGCCCTCAGGCTGGCCCCAAGAGACCACACTGAAGCAGATAGGGGGCCGATTTCCTATGCTCCCCATACTGTGACGTGTCTGCGAGGGGCTCTGGGGTGACTGTCATTGTTATTCACTGCAGACTTGTAGCGTGTGCTTCTCAGTTGTAGGAGCTACAGTTAACAGGTGGCTGATGTCTCACAAACTACCAAAGGAAATTCAGCAACACGCTCAGGGAGACTGGGAGGAAGGAAATCACACTTCGGGCTTGGATCAGAGTTGGCTTTTAAGAAAAAAGGAAGGAGTCACACTGGATTGGGGTCCAACCCATTAACACACTAGGGAGCCACAGATTAGAACATGTCAACACATTAGGCACCCCATTAATCTCATAGGTATTTCCATCAGCATACCACCAAGGGACAAAGCTAAACACTTCAATATACTTAGTACGGTAAAAATGCAGGAATTCAGGCTCCCTTGGTCCAGCATTTGTAAGGTTTCATGTGACATACAACATGCTTCCAAAGATATTCATGGGAGTGTTGAGCTGGGACTTGAGCAATTGACTCAATGCTTCTAATGGGTTCTCTCCCTTAGCCTTCCTTCCCTCTTTGCCTTTTCTCTGTCTCCTAGACAACTTCCAAGGTTTCTGTTCCAAACTCTGAGATGTTCCAAACCCTGGAACAATTTTCCAAAAATTGTTCTCAACCCAGAATGCTGAATTTCCAAGTGCCTGCTGGCTCCCGCTCCATGGAGAGCCCCCTAAACCTTATACATTGCATACAACTCAAGCTCATGACCCCTATTCTACCCCTTAAAACCTGTGCCTCCATGCTACATACCTTCCTTGTCTCTATCAATGCACAGTTGTTCACGCAGATGAAACACCTTCATCTCTTTCCTTGCACTAAACCCTACCATGTCTTCTGATCTCTAACCTCTCTAACACCTTATCACAAATATACTGATCTGAAATACCTTTCCCACCCTGCTCCCTCCTCGTCACTCCCACAGCCTCCGACCTAGTTCAAGCCCTTCTGCCAGGAGTACTGCAGGAGCCTCCTTATGGGCCATATGAGTGTTAGTCGCTCAGTTATGTCCGACTCTTTGCAACCCCATGGGCTGTAGCCTGCCAGGCTCCTCTGTCCATGGGCTTCTTCAGGCAAGAATACTGGAGTGGGTAGCCATTTCCTTCTCCAGGGGATCTTCCTGACCCAGGGATTGAACCCAGGTCTCCTGCATTGCAAGCAGAATTTAACTCTCCTTTAATACTATTTGTACATCCCAAAACAATAGTTTCTATCCCCCGGCCCACACCTCCGCTCCAGGAATGTGATACTTGTGCAGAGAAGTTGAACTCTGGTGCCCCAAAGCAATTGCCTGGTCCATTATTCCACAATCTATCATCTTGCCCTTCCCAGCTCATAAGCCACTCTACTTTATTCATCCTTCTCAGCACCTCACACTCCAGCTCTGCCAGAACCCTACTGTTCCTGAGAACATTATGTGTTTTCACAGCTCTCTGCCTTCGATCCTCTTCCTCTTCTTACTGGTCCATTCCAAAAAGGCAGTCGAGCCTCGTAGGTAAGATTAAGAGCAAACTATCTTGGCAGTCATGCAGACCTGGGAGATTTCTGAGTCCCCACTCCACCACTCAGTACCATGGGACTTCAAGTGCCAGTGTGTGGCCTTAACATCAGAAAAGCAGCTCACTTGGTTTTCACCAACACTGAAATCTGGGAGATTCCTTCCACAGGTAGGTCCCTGGGGAAACAATACTGTGAAATGTGTTAGCAAATACACACAACTTAGCAGAGAACCTTCTTGTCTAGTTGGCACATATTTCCCAGGCTCTAAAAGCACTAGTGACCAGCACAGGGCATCTGCAGTGCTGATGCAAAGCTTCTGCAGGACTAACCTGCAGAGCGTGCGGGCTGGCCTTTCTGCTCATCTCTTCTAGAGAGGTTTGAACACGCTGGCCCAAAGGCAGCCTGCAAAGAGCAAAGCTGTTCACCTTGGACTGACTACGGGAAACTGAGTTTCCCCAGACACTGCCTGGGAAAAAACACAGAGCTCCAGAACTAAAACCCTGGTCTTTGTCATACTTACTGTATGTAAGTATGTAAGTTACTGTATGTAACTTAAAAAGAAAACACACACATCTGGTTTAGTGACTCCTGGACAAACCCCTGGCCTGTATCACACTAACGGTGATTATTCTTTTGTGAAGAACATCTGGTTTGGTGACATCTGGATCCAAAGTTCACCCACATTTTAAGGGTAGCCAAGTTCAATGTATGTAACAGTCTGGAAGGCCTACTATGTACCAGGCAGGCACTTGTGCCACCACGTGACCCGACGTTCACATTAGTTTTTCAAACTCAGTGTTCAGCTGCTGGCCTACTGCCGTCCACAGATTCAGCCACCCTCTCTTTCCCTCAGTATCTCAATTAATTGATATGTCCACCTACTTTGTCAGCATTCTCCTCTCATTTCATCTTTGCTACTAGAAAAGTGAAAGAGAGTTTTATTACAATGGTAGGTAATATTTACTGACCACTTTTAAAAAGGGCCACATATGATACTAAGTATATACATATACAAACAAACCAGCTTTACTGAGCTGTAATTCACATACAATTCACCCATTTCAAGTGCACAATGCATTGATTTTTAGTATACTCATGGAGCTGTGCATGCCTCATCACAACCAATTTAGAACATATTGATGATTTCAGAAAGAAATCCCAAACCCATTAGTAGTTACTCCATAACATTTCTCAAATCGTCCAGCTCTAAAAAACCACTCATCTACTTCCTGTCTCTAGACAGGCCTATTCTGGACATTTCACACGAATGGAATCACACAGTATGTAGTTGTGACCGTCTTCTTCCACTTCTTTCACATTATGCTAAGTATATATTATGCAAGTGTATTATTAGTACTTGTTATCGCCAAATAATAATCCACTGTATGGATATACGACATTTTATTTACACATACATCAGTTGATGGACATTTGGGATGTTTGTACTTTTTGGCTATATGAATAATGTTGCTACAAATACTGGTATACGAGTTTTTGTAGGGACACCTGTTCTCACTTCTCTTACGCACAATACCTAGGAGGACAATTGCCAGGTCACATGACAATTCTATGATGAACCTTCTGAAGAACTGCCAGACAGTTTTCCAGCATGATGGTATCTTTTATATTTCCACCAGTGATGTATAGGGGCCTTCCTTGGTGGCTCAGACAGTAAAGAATCTGCCTGCAATGTGGGAGACCCAGGTTCAGTCTCTGGGTCAGGAAGATCCCCTGGATATGGCAATGGCAACCCACTCCAGTATTCCTGCCTGGAGAATCCCACGGACAGACAAGCCTGGTGGGCTACAGTCCATGGGGTCACAAAGAGTCAGACACGACTAAGCAACCAACAATCTCACTTTCTTTTCTTTCAGTAATGTCTAAGGGTCCTCATATTTTTACACCTATGCCAACACTTACTGCCAATGTTTTTGGCTCTTGCCATGCTAGTGGATAAGATGTAGTATCTCACTGTGGTTTGTAATCTGCGATTCTCTGATGTCTAATGATGTTGAGCAGTTTTGCATGTGCTTATTGCCCATTTGTTTATCTCCACTGAAGAAATGTCTATCTAGATCATCTGCCTATTCTTTTTGGTCTTTACATTAGAGTTGTAAGAATTCTTTATCCATTCTAGATACAAGTCCCTTATCAGATTTATAATCTGAAAAGGTTTTGTCTTATTCCCTGAGTTGTCTTTTTATTAAAGGACAAAAGTTTATAATTTTGATGAAGTATCAGTTTATCTATTTTTACTTTTATTACTTATTATTTATTACTTATGCTTTTGGTGTCATATCCAAGATGGCTAACCCAAAGTCAGAAAGACTTAGTCTCACGTTTTGTTTTGTTTTGTTTTTCCCGGAGTTTTGTAATTTTAGCTCTTACATTGATGTCTATGATTAATTTTAGTTGATTGTAGTGTATGAGAAAGGGATCCACACTTCATTCTTTGCGTGTGTATATTCCATAGTCCCAGCACCATTTGTTGAAAAGACTACTGTTTTCCACTTAACATCATCTTGACACATTTGCTGAAAATAAACTGACCGTAAGTGTGAGGGTTTATTTCTGGACTCCTGATTCGATTCCACTGAGGTGCATCCCTAACCTGATACTTATCAGTTAGGACTAACTGATAAGATAGTCCAAATGAACTTTCCACATGGAAATTCAGGAGACCCAGAAGGGACCAAAACAGTCTTGAAAAATAAGAAAAAAATTGGAGAACTCATACTTTTTGATTTCTTAACTTATACCGCACAATTGCACTCATCTCACACGCTAGTAAAGTAATGCTCAAAATTCTCCAAGCCAGGCTTCAGCAATATGTGAACCGTGAACTTCCTGATGTTCAAGCTGGGTTTAGAAAAGGCAGAGGAACCAGAGATCAAATTGCCAACAGCCGCTGGATCATCGAAAAAGCAAGAGAGTTCCAGAAAAAGATCTATTTCTGCTTTATTGACTATGCCAAAGCCTTTGACTGTGTGGATCACAATAAACCGTGGAAAATTCTGGTTCCAAATAGGAAAAGGAGTACATCAAGGCTGTATATTGTCACCCTGTTTATTTAACTTATATGCAGAGTACATCATGAGAAACGCTGGACTGGAAGAAACACAAGCTGGAATCAAGATTGCCGGGAGAAATATCAATAAACTCAGATATGCAGATGACAGCACCCTTATGGCAGAAAGTGAAGAGGAACTAAAAAGCCTCTTGATGAAAGGTGAAAGTGGAGAGTGAAAAGGTTGGCTTAAAGCTCAACATTCAGAAAATGAAGATAATGGCAACCGGTCCCATCACTTCATGGGAAATAGATGGGGAAACAGTGGAAACAGTGTCAGACTTTATTTTTCTGGGCTCCAAAATCACTGCAGATGGTGACTGCAGCCATGAAATTGAAAGACGCTTACTCCTTGAAAGGAAATTATGACCAACCTAGATAGCATATTGAAAAGCAGAGACATTACTTTGCCAACAAAGGTTTGTCTAGTCAAGGCTATGGTTTTTCCAGTTGTCATGTATGGATGTGAGAGTTGGACTGTGAAGAAGGCTGAGCGCCGAAGAATTGATGCTTTTGAACTGTGGTGTTGGAGAAGACTCTTGAGAGTCCCTTGGACTGCAAGGAGATCCAACCAGTCCATTCTGAAGGAGATCAGCCCTGGGATTTCTTTGGAAGGAATGATGTTAAAGCTGAAACTCCAGTACTTTGGCCACCTCATGCGAAGAGTTGACTCCTTGGAAAAGACTCTGATGCTGGGAGGGATTGGGGGCAGGAGGAGAAGAGGATGACAGAGGATGAGATGGCTGGATGGCATCACTGACTCGATGGACATGAGTCTGAGTGAACTCCGGGAGTTGGTGTTGGACAGGGAGGCCTGGCGTGCTGCAATTCATGGGGTCGCAAAGAGCTAGACACGACTGAGCGACTGATCTGATCTGATCGTATCAGTTTCTACAAAGAAATTGGCTGAGGTTTTGATAGAGATTACAGTGAATCCATAGATCAACTTGGTGATCACTGCCATCTTACTTATATTAAGTCTTCCGATCCATAAACACAGAATGTCTTTTAAGTATGATGTTAACAGTGGATTTTTCATAAATGCCCTTTATCAGTGAGGAAGTTCTCTTCTATTTCTAGTTTGCTGAGTGTAAATGTCACAAAGAGGTGCTGGATTTTGTCAAATGCTTTTCCTGCATCTACTTAGATGATAATGTGAATTTTGTTCTTTATTGATGAGATGTATTATGTTAACTCATTTCAAATTTTAAACTAACCTTGCATTCCTGGAGTAGATCCCACTTAGGCACAGTGTGGAATCCTTTGTACACACTGCAGGATTCAGTTTGCAAGTATTTTGTTGAGGACATCTGCATTGATACTCATAAAAGGTTTTGGTCGATAGTTTTCTTATAAAGTCTTTGGTTTTGCTATCAAGGTTAACATTACTCTCAAAGAATAAGCTGGGCATGCAAAATGTTTTCATGCATTATCTTACTTAACCTTCCCATCAAACTTGTAAGATGGGCACTTGAATTTGCCTCATTTATCAGATGAGGAAACAGAGGTCCAAGAATTCTAACTTGCCCATTGTTACACTTCCACTGAAGTAGCAGAGCCAGAATCTAAACCCAGACAGACCTCACTCCTGACCCTATGCTCTTAATCACCACGAAGAACTTACTCCTTTCAACTAACTGACAAGTCCTCATACAAATCAGACACTAACTAGATTCAGTTCAGTTCACTTCAGTTCAGCCACTCAGTCATGCCCGACTCTTTGCAACCCCATGAATCACAGCACGCCAGGCCTCCCTGTCCAACACCAACTCCCGGAGTTCACTCAGACTCACGTCCATCGAGTCGGTGATACCATCCAGCCATCTCATCCTCTGTCGTCCCCTTCTCCTCCTGCCCCCAATCCCACCCAGCATCAGAGTCTTTTCCAATGAGTCAACTCTTCGCATGAGGTGGCCAAAGTACTGGAGTTTCAGCTTTAGCATCATTCCTCTCAAAGAAATCCCAGGGCTGATCTCCTTCAGAATGGACTGGTTGGATCTCCTTGCAGTCCAAGGGACTCTCAAGAGTCTTCTCCAACACCACAGTCCAAAAGCATCAATTCTTCGGCGCTCAGCCTTCTTCACAGTCCAACTCTCACATCCATACATGACCACAGGAAAAACCATAGCCTTGACTAGACGAACCTTTGTTGGCAAAGTGATGTCTCTGCTTTTCAATATGCTATCTAGGTTGGTCATAACTTTCCTTCCAAGGAGTAAGCGTCTTTTAATTTCATGGCTGCAGTCACCATCTGCAGTGATTTTGGAGCCCAAGAAAATAAAGTCTGACACTTTTTCCACTGTTTCCCCATCTATTTGCCATGAAGTGATGGGGCCAGATGCCATGATCTTCATTTTCTGAATGTTGAGCTTTAAGCCAACTTTTTCACTCTCCTCTTTCACTTTCATCAAGAGGCTCTTTAGTTCCTCTTCACTTTCTGCCATAAGGGTGCTGTCATCTGCATATCTGAGGTTATTGGTATTTCTCCCGGCAATCTTGATTCCAGCTTGTGCTTCCTCCAGCCCAGCGTTTCTCATGATGTACTCTGCATAGAACTTAAATAAGCAAGGTGACAATATACAGCCTTGACATACTCCTTTCCCTATTTGGAACCAGTCTGTTGTTCCATGTCCAGTTCTAACTGTTGCTTCCTGACCTGCATACACGTTTCTCAAGAGGCAGGTCAGGTGGTCTGGTATTACCATCTCTTGAAGAATTTTCCACAGTTTATTGTGATCCACACAGTCATAGGCTTTGGCATAGTCAATAAAGTAGAAATAGATCTTTTTCTGGAACTCTCGTGCTTTTTCGATGATCCAGCAGCTGTTGGCAATTTGATCTCTGGTTCCTCTGCCTTTTCTAAATCCAGCTTGAACATCAGGAAGTTCACGGTTCACATATTGCTGAAGCCTGGCTTGGAGAATTTTGAGCATTACTTTGGTAGTGTGTGAGATGAGTGCAATTGTGCGGTAGTTTGAGCAGTCTTTGGCATTGCCTTTCTTTGGGATTGGAATGAAAACGGACCTTTTCCAGTCCTGTGGCCACTGCTGAGTTTTCCAAATTTGCTAGTATATTGAGTGCAGCACTTTCACAGCATCATCTTTCAGGATTTGAGATAGCTCAACTGGAATGCCATCACCTCCACTAGGTTTGTTCACAGTGATGCTTTCTAAGGCCCACTTGACTTCACATTCCAGGATGTCTAACTAGATGAGAGGCAAGTTAAATCTACACTAACCAGATTTTGTCACAAAGATCTTATAACCCACCCTAACTTAACATCTTCTGAACTCCACCGAGATAGTTTACTCGGTTCATTGTTCCACTGCAGTGAGTCACTGGGAATCGACAATGTCACCTTAAGACAATCAGAGGTTGAAGTCATGTTCAGACACCTAAAACTAAGCCCAGAGTCAACCTGAAAAAAGCAATGGACATACATATCTCTCAGAGACATCCTGGATAAGCTTACAAACATACTGTGTCAGGTATCTACTGGGGGAAAACTGTCAAAGGCTACCTTTCTAGGGATGAACTTTCCGACTTGTAAAAATCAAACTGGGATGAGAAACGGGTAGATTCTGTCACCAAAATAACCCAATCAAGCTCAGTATTCCTTTATAGGCCTGCATGTCCCAGATAAAACCATTGTGATATTGCCATAGATGTGAACTAAAATAAACTGTTGTCATTTGTAACACCTCAGGCACAGGGTCAATATGCTTAGAACAGAAAAGTATAAACATGGGCGTGAGGTGTACACTCAGCTCTTCTTCACCAAGGGGTTCCTCAAGATAAGAAGCTCTAATGGAAAACATTAAGGGCTATGTGCCTCAGCTTCTAATCTATGAAGTTATAATCCTTGCCCTCATTATTTCTTTAGAATGCTGTTAAGTGTGATGACAACAAGGATGTGGAAAAAACATCTCATAGAGAAAAAAGATTAAGTTACTATCGCCAGCAGCTTTCACTAATTCAAACATATTCTGAAGGCCTAATGTGTGCCAGGCACTATGCTAGGGGCAGGAGATACAAGTACACACATTAAAAGTGAGTCTGAAAAGTGCTTTGACGGGTGGTCAGATACTGTGGAGGGACTTCCCTGATAGTCCAGTGGCTAAGACTCTGTGCTCCCAATGCAGAGGACCGGGTTTGATCCCTTGTTGGGGAACTATATCCCACATGCCACAACTAAGACCCAGCACAGCCAAATAAATAGATAAATCTTTAAAAAAAAAAAAAAAATACTGGAAACACAAAGGAGGGAGCACGTATCTCTGCCTGTGGAGACTAAAGAAGACTTTGGGGGCGAGAAGGGCATTTTTGCCAGGGTCTTGAAGGGCCAGTAGGAGTTTACCAGGCAGAAAACAAGAAAACTATCCTGGGTACCAGGAAAGCCCATTCTCCCTTTTACACTGTTTACCTGGAACCAAAACTCTCTTCCACACAACAAGGCAGCAACGTAGGACATGGACATGGTCAGGGACCCTCAGGTTCCTGTTCTGTCACAGCTCAGAGGCAGCAGAAGATGGTGCTTAAGAGCTCAGGTAATGGAGCCAAGCTGAATGGGGTTTCTGTCAGGAGTTCTAAGCCATATGATCCTGGGCAATTTACTGAACCTTTCTAGGCCTTGGTTTCCTCATCCTAATGTGGGAATAATAATGGTGGCTACTGATTTGTAATGAGGCTTAAATGAGTTGATATTAAGTATTTAGAAAAGTTTCTGGCACACTGCAAGCACTGGATAGATTATTTATTAGTAGTAATCCCTGTCACAATGCCTGGCCTGGTCAGTTCAGACTTAAGATTTGTCCATCTCAAAAGGCCCCTATCCCAATGCATGTGGTCATCCCAACTGGCAATTCCCTTCACCTAACAACTGTTCATGACTGCTGTCTCAGGACACATGGGGACTGAGAGAATGCCTCCTAATACTCATAGCTTACTATCCAAGTAACCCAAATAGCATCTTCCATAGTCAGGATCGTATCGCCACTGCATTCGGTGTGTTGCCATGAGACAGCAAACACAAAGGCACATCCGAGTACAGAGATCGCAATGACAGTTGAATAAACACGCCATCCAATACCTCACATCTGGCATGTCATCAGCCCCAGCACCTTATTCACAATCAAATACGTGTAAGGCGGTGGCTACTTTATACGTACAAATGTCTTTATCAGGACATTAACGTGCACCAAACATCTCTCAATAAAAAGCAGTCATAAACAACAATCTTTTTAAGCAGTCACAGAAGCTACCATGTTTGTAACAGCTACCATTCATCTAAGAGACAGTTGCCAAAACCCATCTCAGCACAATAGCAAGCAAGTCATGGAGCATAGAGGCAGACCCAGGGAAGAGGGTAGGCACAGAGGGAATAATTGGGACCTTTGCAAATGGCTGGGGTAGGGGTTGGGGTGGGGGATGACTCAGCTTATTAACACATTTTCAATATTACCCTGATGCTGCAAAGCTTTGGGGAGTGATCAAATTACATTTCCCCAATAGCACTTGCTTTGAAGGTAACTTAAAAAGTTGCTGTAGCCATTCCAAAAAGAACAATGTCTATAGAAATGGTCAGCTAATGACCAATTTCACTGCTGGGGGGCAGGGTGTCAAAAAAGCTACAACATTATATAAATTTTTTTTTTTAATAAATTAAATGTCTTGGGCAGGAAATTTCACTGTCACACCTTTCAGACTGCATTCTAAAAGGATAAAAAGGAGAGGGGTGTATTCTTATATAGCAAGAGGCTTTAAAGAAATAATATTCATATGGATTTTGAAGAACAATTTGACTTTACGATATACCTGGAATTGAAGCATTTGAGAGAAGGGAAGGTGGGCAGATGCAATAATCTGCAGTGAAGGCATAGCAGGTAAACAGCAGGTAAATGAAATATACCTGTGATTAAATCAAATGATTATAATCAAAGGAGAATTTATAGCACTCTGTACAGTCTCCAGAGTGTTTTCATACTCTAAAAGCCACCCACCTCTGCCTAAAGGCAACACAAGTACAAGGTTACCTGCCAGGAATCTGTTACAAAGAATAACAGGACCATTAAAAAGACTACCGACATTCTTAAAAGACAGGCCCGCAGCCCTCCAAGAATAAAGCTTGTCCGCCCTACAGTACGAGTGAAACAATAAATACTGGCTCGGCAGAGATGTGGGCCCTGTCCATTCTTCTGTAGTAGCTTGCTGTGAGCACATGGACACTGGAAGAATGGATCTGAATATGTTCCAGTCTTTCTTCCACCACCACAGTACCATAAAACATGAATGTCAGAATAATGCCACTTTTAGTGTGGAGAGCTGACTGACAGATCCAACTGACCCAGCACCTGTTGAACTCCCGGACCAATGTCCTGAATCGTATAGTAAGAACACCCTGTCCTGCTTCCTGGCCACAGCACCCCACTCTCTGACCACCTGTCTCTGCAGATCGGCGCCTCGGCCATTCACCCATGGAAGGGAGAGCTTGCTGGCACCAGCTCCTCCCCCAGCACCCCTCTCCTGCCCACCAGGACCTTGCACTGCCCCTCCCACAACCAAACCCCAGGTAAACATCACTCCAGTGTCGACCTGGATGATACGATTTGCTTGTCATTCTTGGTATTTGCCACATTTTTCTTTCATGAGTCTTTCTTGCTCAGAATCAGAGGAAAAAAATAAATGATATAGTTATTTTTCCTCTAATTCCAAAAGTAACATATGTTCACTATTAGGGGGGAAAAAAACACTCCATTAATACAGAAATATGTAATAGAAATGGAGTTCCCCATGAATCCATCCCCTGAAGCAACTGCTATTTACATGTTGTAAATTCCTTCAAATTTTTTCTATGACCGTAACCACAATATATTTATATATTTTCATTTACTGTGTTGAGCATTCTCTAAGATAGGCTCTTTATTACAGAGATCAGCAGAACAATATCATAACAATGCTAATCTGGAAAATGACCACTTTAAACACTCATTATCAAAGAAATGGGATATATATAAATCGCAACAGTAGTAAGAAATTAAGACCCAATCCCAAGTAAAATGCTCTAAAGGGGAGACGAACTGAAGCTCTAGATGTGGAAGTCAGTGGGGACAGAACAAAGACAGGCGTTGGAACCCAGGGCCATGCAGCTAAGAACCGGCAGGTTCTCAAGCCGTCCAAGCCCCCATCGCCTTCCATGCAATGGAAGCTGCTACTCCGGGACCTGCCCACTACCTCTGATCCCTTCCATCATCTGTGACTCTGACCCAGACAAGTGTATCCTGACCTCCCCTCTCCAACAGCAGAAACTCTGAAAGGGGGGATACCATTCAATTGCTCCCTTAACCAAACAACCCTCTACATAGGCTAGGCAGGCTTACCTGAATGGCTGCTCCAAAATATCTGTTCTTACCTTTCTAACATGCTGGGAACAGGCTTAACCCCAGAAAAGCACTATTTGTAGGATTTAGTTCAAAACATTTTCTCACACATAATTGCATTTTCTCGTGTATAATTGCATTTTCTCTCAACATCACTGAGAGATATGGAGAAATTGATTTTCTCACCCCATTCTACAGATGATAGCAACAAGGCACAGATACACTGCAAAGAGGTAAAGTTTCAGAGCAGCCAAAGACCTTGGGAAGAGAGAGGTGGAAAATGTTAGGGTTTTCTTGTAACCCCAGTATTCCTTCTGCCTGGCTGTTCTGCCACCTGCTCTTCACTAGCCCCATGCCATTCACATCAATATTAAATTCTCAACATTCACATCCATGGGGTCATGTCCTCTCCAGGAAATCCCCCTAACACCTGGTTACTTTGGTAGGCTTATTTACAAATTCACAGTGCACTACAGTAGACTTCAACATCAACGTGATTAACCAACCCAATGCTGATGAGTCTCCCTATGTCTTATTTCCTCGTCTCCAGTGGCCATCGCCCACATGCGTATCAGTTGACCATATTTGCAGCCACACCTCGAAACTCATCACTTGAAATCTCTCCACCTCTAATCTCAGATGCTTCCTCTCCCGTGCGTGACCACAGCCTCCTGTCCAGCCACCTCTCCTGTGTGTACAGAGCCT
Organism: Bubalus kerabau; assembly: GCF_029407905.1. NCBI lineage: Eukaryota > Metazoa > Chordata > Mammalia > Artiodactyla > Bovidae > Bubalus > Bubalus kerabau. Next base: position 39,922,744 of record NC_073638.1, read on the forward strand.
CTAAGAGCACATGTCATGACTCGTCAGCAGCTCCAGCTTCACCTTGTCCCTGTCCCCACCTAGACTGGTGCAAACATGCACTCACTAGCACTTTAGTGTCTCTGGTCCCGAGCCTTGACATTGTCAAAATTTAGATACACCAATAATCCCCTAGCAGAAAAAATACATATGTATCACATAATAATGCCAGTGGCTTTTCCCAAAGGAAATACTCTTGCATTATACAAAAATTAATTTAAAAAAAGGTCACAGATTGAGATGTAAAACATAAAACCAGAAACCTTTTAGAACAAAACACAGAAGAAAATCTTCAGTGCCCAGGGCTAGGCAATGAGTTCTTAGACTTGACATCAAAAGTACAAACCATGAAGCAACTAAGCTTGTGCACCATAAAAGGGAAAATTAATAAATTGGATCTCATCAAAATGTAACACTTATACATGTGAAGAAGATGAGAAGATAGGCTACAAACAAGAAGAACACAGCTGCAAACTACATATCAAAGGACTCATATCTAAAATAAAGAACTCCCAAAACTCAGCAATCAGAATATAAATAATCCAATTAAAAGGGGGACAAAAGACATGAACAGACATTTCTCCGTATATTCTGTATATCTCTGTATATTCTCTGAAGAGAATATATAGATGGCAAATAAGTACATGAAAAGATGTTTCACATCATTAGTCATTGGGGAAATGCAACTTAAAACCACATGGGGTATCACCACTCACCTATCCAAATAGTTAAAACAAACAATAGTGACAACAGCAAATGCTGATGAGGATGCAGAGAACCTAGACTGCAGGGGAGAGTGTAAAATGGCACAGCTGCTCTGAAGAACAGTTGAGTAGTTTTTTTAAAAAAGAAAGAAAGCTGAAGATACAACTACCATTTGACCCAGCAATGAATGCATTTATCCCACGGAAATGAAAACTACATTTACCCAAAAAACTGTATATAGGGCTTCTCTGGTAGCTTAGTGGTAAATAATCCACCTGGTAACACAGGAGATACAGGTTCGATCCCTGATTTGGGAAGATCCCACATGCCCTGGAACAACTAAGCCCGTGCATCACAACTGTAGAGCCCGTGCTCTAGAGCCTGGGAACCACAACTACCGAGCCACGTGCTACAGCTGCTGAAGCCCGCACGCCCTGGAGCCCCTGCTGCACAAGAAAAGCCACCACAATGAGAAGCCCATGTGCCGCATCTAGAGAGTAGCCCTCACTTACCGCAGCTAGAGAAAAGCCCGCGCCATCAACAAAGACCTAGCACAGCCAAGTATAAATGCATAAACTTTTTAGAAAATGTGTGTATAAATGGTCATAGCAGCTCTATTTGTAATAGCCAAAAGCTAGACTCAACTTGATACCCCTGAACAGGTGAATGGTTAAACACACCGTGGTGCATACAGGTTAGAGAACTGCTCAGCAATCAAAGGAACTACTGATACACAATCAACCTGGATGACTCTCCAGGGCATTATGATGAATGGGGAAAAGCCAACCCTAAAAGGTTACATACAGTATGACTGCACTAGATAACAAGCTTGAAACAACAACATTTTAGAAATAAAGAACAACTCATGGTTGCCAGGAGTCAGGGATAAGGTCGGGGGAAGCAGAACAGGGATGGGTATGGTGACAGAGGGCAACCCTGGGGATCCTTGCGGTGCTGGAACTGTTCTGCATCATCGTGGTGTGGATACACATACCACACAGGTGGTAACACTGTACACAACTTAACAAAACACACATGCACAAATGAGTACCAGTAGAGTTGGGAAAATCTGAGTAAGATCAGTAGTTTATATTGACATTAATATCCTGGTTTTGATATTAACAGTTTTGCAAAATGTAACCACTGGGGGAAAACAGACAAAGTGTACAAAGAATCTTTGTACTATTTCTTACAATTGCATGTGAATCTACAATTATTTCAATAAAAACTTCAATTAAAAGAAGAAAGGAGTGTTCTCTGACTTCTCTCAGGCCCTTCCTCCACTGCTCACAATTCTTTTACTCACCCCTGTCCCTCCATATCCAGTTCCCCTACAGTATCTCTACTAAGCTTGCTCTACTTTTCAGAAGCTCATAACCCACCTCAGCCCACATGGCCTTACTTCTCATCTGAAGACAGGAATCACTATGCCTTCCCTGCACCTTCTACCTGAACCTTCTCCTGCCATTATGCATGAGAGTAAAAGAAGCCCTTCTCCTTTTAAGGTCTCTTCCTGATTCTATTCCATCAAATAATTCCTCAATTTCATACTTTTCCCACCCTACTAACCAAGGGCTTCCTTTGTGGCTCAGCTGGTAAAGAATCCACCTGCAATGAGGGAGACCTGGGTTCAATCCCTGGGTTGGGAAGATCCCCTGGAAAAGGGAAAGGTTACCCACTCCAGTATACTGGCCTGGAGAATTTCATGGACTGGAGAATGTCCATGGGGTCACAAAGAGCTGGACACGACTGAGTGACTTTCACTTTCACTACTAACCAAATGGCCAAGTCTCTCTCCCCTGTTCTAAAATAAGCCTTCCTTTAACTTTCTATGCCTTCCTTTAACTTTAAGATACCATCTCAAGGCTCTTCCTGTACATGGCAAACCTGGACCATGGTAATCTTTCTTCTCTATACAGAGGGAGCATTAACTGAATTATACACTTCATTTCCTATCCCCAAACTTTTCAAGGATTGTTTCAAAGTCAGTCTCATTCTCTGCTCGTTAGTTTCTTTTACCAGCTCTAGAAATGTGGCCCTCTCCTCTTGGCCCCAGGTTATAGTTTAGCCCAGTGACTCTCAAATCTGCCTGATCACCCAAATTACCCAGAGAGCTTTTAAAAACGTTAAGATTCTCAGACCACACTCAGAGATTCTGATTCAATCAGTTTGAGTCAGTTATGTCTCTTTTTTTTAAGCTTTTCGAGTGCTTCTGCTGATGATGATCAGGCTTAGGAACCACTGATGGGTCTCCCTTTTTCTTAAAAAGGCAACCTCTTTACTCTCCCACAAATACGGACACCCCATTTAAAATCTATGCTGGTCTAACCACAATACATGGGGGCCTAAGCATATCGCCCATTCTCATCTCTTCTCTGCTGATGAGGCCCCAAACTACCCCTGCAACTCCAGGCTGCCTGAGCTCCAAGCAGGAATTTCCAAACCCCACAGATCATCCTCATGTGGACAGCCCCCCAAGTACACGTCCAGCACACGACAAAATCCAGCTCCCCATTTCTCCACTCTACAAACTGCATCTCTTGTCTTCATTCCCCATCCATTTAATAGCCCCACCATTATCCCCATCGCCCAAGCAGAAAGAACCCTGGAATCATCTTCAACCCCTCCTTCTCTTTCACAAATCGCATCCTGTCAGCCAGTCCTATAGGTTCTACCCATGAAGCTTCTCCACCAGGACTGCAGTTTAAGCTCATCCTCTGCAACAGTAATCTAACTTGTCTTCACGCCTTCAAAGCTGGCTTTGTCAAACACAGGATGAGTCACAACCATCTCTCCTGAAAACACGCAGTGGCTTCCTCTGTCACCCGGATGAGCACCAGACACGACGGCGTGGCACTCCAGGCCTCCACGACACACTGCCAGCCCACATTTCCAGGCTCAACTACCATCCCCCTCCAGGGCACATCCTCATTTCCAAGAGCACCAGAGTGGGTCCCTTCAGGACTCTGTGCCTTTATCATGCTGTTCCCTTATGCCTGAATTCCCTGAATGCCCTTCCCCCCTCTCTCTCTCCACAGTAGCAAATATAAACCTAGGCTTCAGAAATCCCCTAATGTTCTATTGCAACAACTCTGTAACTGTGCACAAGCCTGAATATTTTTTGAAGAAGAGATCCACAACTTTCTGTAGATTCTCAGAAAAGGGTGGAGGGCAGGGAGGTGGGGTCGGGGGCGGTCTGCCATCCAAAAGAAGTTTAAAAACAAAAAACATTTAAAAAAATTTAAAAAGCAAAAAACACTAAGTGGCCTTTTCCCACTGAAAGTTGGCTCACCTAAATCTGCCTCTCAGACTCTGATTCTTCCACTCTTTTGTATTTTCAAATATAGATATGTGCATTCCCCAATATAAATAATCACACTTTCTGCTGCCCTACCACTCAACTGTCGATATCTCTAGTACACAGTGTACTTCCTTCCATATCAGTATTGTGGTTCGTTGTCTTAACTGGCTTCTTGTTTTAAGCTGACTTTCAAATGTCAACTCCACCACTTATTCACTGTGGCCTTGAGCATGTAACTTGATTTTGGTGGGCCTCAGCTTTCCTGGATGTAAAAAGGGTTCTCTGGTGGTTCAGGCAATAAAGAATCTGCCCGCAATGAAGAAGATCTGGGTTCAATCCCTGGGTTGGGAAGTTCCCCTGGAGGAGGGCGTGGCAACCCATTGCAGTATTCTTGCCTGGAGAATTCCCATGAACAGAAGAACCTGGCAGCTGCAGTCCCTGGGGTCTCAAAGTCAGACACGACTGAGCGGCTAAGCACACAAGCACAGCGTAACCTACATCATCAGTTTGTTCTGAGGAATAAACAAGACAACACATTCTAAAGCAACGAGAAAGTGCCTAGTACACAGTAAGTGGCCACACAGGTCAGTTCTCTTAATTATCCTACATCTGTAGGCCCCATTCAGAGTCAAAGCACAGTCCAGGTCCACAGCACTCACTAACTGATTTACAAATCCATGTCTTCTGAATGCCAGGGCTCACCCGCTGCCACAGGAAGTTGTTGAAAAGCTTCACTTTCCAACTTGGTAATAATTTAAGATTCTCTGTCTCTTACTTTTTTTCTTCCTCCCTTATGACCAATTCTCAAGCCATCCTAAGTAGCTATTTTTTATCTGAATTGCACAAGAGCTCACACCTTGTACACAAACCTTTGTAGGCTGGACCCCTGCTATGTTAAACTTTCCCAACACAAACACTGATGACGTTGGCTCTGCTATTCTCACAGGAACGAAACTATTTCAAAATCCCCCATTACTCATCTGTTCTGAGGATCCCAGAATTAACCCTTGCTCTACCATGGTGCCAATGTGAGTAGAAATCCTTCCTACCACTTGAACTAACATCTGGCAGCACACAGAGCAAAAACCAGAGTTTCTTCCTTCTCAGGCTAGGAAGACCATGAGATATACAAACATCTTTCTTTCTCTTTTTTTCTGTTTTTTCCCTTCCTTTCCAGCCAGCTCCTCTTGCGGCTCAGAGGCTTACTTACTCATCTTTCTTTGTCTTAAGCAATAACCCCCACGTGCATACACTCAACAAACATCACTGACATCTTCTCTGTCCAGAAAGACAGCCCCTGCCTTGTGGGGCTTCTAGCCTGTTCTATGGGCACAATGCTTTGTGCTTTACATTTTTTGCCAATTCACTGGAAATAATATCCCACATCACAAGTCAGACACAAAGATGAAATCACAGATGCCACATGATGTTCAGATGAAGAACTGGGACGAACAAGTTCAGCTCAGGCCACAAGGCTCACTTTCCCAAAGCCTGGCGATCCTCTAGGGCCTGGAGTCTGCAGCCACTTCTGCATCAGGGCTTCTGGGGCCTCCACAGATGTGGACCACCTTCCTGGCCCTCACAGAAACTATGGGAAAGTTCACTGTCTAACACAGCAATGCCCCTACATTCCCTTGACCAATTCTGATCGGGAGGAGCCAGGGGTCCTCAGATGTCAGCCTCTTTGCCTGCACTGATTAACTGGTAATATTTGTGCCTGCCTGTGTGCACGCCTTCTCAGATCCCCTTGTCAGCTCTGCCCCACCTTACTGAACCTGCCCCTTCTCTCTTCTATCTTGTACTTCTATGAAGTAAGCAAAAAGGCAAGTCCAACTCTTGTGCTCTCCTGGCTGGGAAGGCTCAGGTCAGCAACAGGGGAAGACCTATTAGAGAGGCCTAACCCAGAGATGCCTTCCTCTTCATCTTCTCTATGAACTTCTCCTCTTCATCTTCTCTATGAACTTCTCTCACAACTGACCTCTCTAGGGCTGATCAGTAGACCTGGCATCCCAGCAAGAAAGGGGCACCCCTGGAGCTATCTGGAGCAAGAACCCTGAAGATAACTGCTCACAAAAGGAGAAAGTCATTGTTCAGCAACTGCTCTGCCCAAGCTGCCTATGGGATCCCAGAGCACCAGAATCTTCCAGACATCTTTCTGGCTACCACCAATGCCAGCCTTGTGATCTAGGATCCTCCCTACTACGATATTTGAGAAGCTTTCTTTCTGCCAGCATTGGGCCAGGTGCCCTGGACACTGGTGGCCAAGAACAGGCTTCAAAAGGCTAAGTGGAAGGTGACCATCTTCAAAGGCCTTCAGACTTCCCAGAAAGCTCTGGCACACAGTCCTGACCTCAGGTCAGTGTTTCCTGCAAATAAACTTAGGATGGCTCCATAAGGGCAGGGATCATGTCTGTCTGGCTTACTGCTGTATCCCTAAAAATGCCTAGTATGGGGGCTGGAATACAGGCAGCACTTAATACTGACTTGTTGGATTTATTTACAGTGACCTCCAGCAAGGAAGGAAAGAGCCCATGTTTGGGAGTCGGATAGAGTCAGTTTTGAAAGAATCCAGCTGTAACGTTTATACTGGTCATGCACAAGCCACTTTATCCCTTTTAGCTCCCTCATCTGCAAAGTGAGACTCACAAAATTGACCTCAAAATGTTGTGAGCATGAGATGGAAGTTGCAACTTACCCAGAGCCTAATGTCTAGAAGGGGTAGAGCCAGGCTTCATAACAATTCCAAAGGCCAAGATTTAAGGTGCTACACTTGCATGTCTCTGAGGCAAGCAGCCAGTGAATGTTTAGCTCTGGTCCCTAACCTGATTATGGGAGCTACTTGACCACTCTGCCTGACTACAGTCTTCAGGTACGATAGAAAACACATCTAGACAAATCCCCTGCTTCACTGTTTTGTTCTGTCTTGTGTTAAAAACTGTGGCCTGCTCCTATGAAATTCAGTTCCAGACAGCTTTGTTGATCAAGAAAGTCTCTGCCATTTTGTCCCCCTGCTATCTCCTCCAGAACTATCTACAAGGATACACAGAGGAACATCTATGTAAAAGTAAGAAAAAGAAAACACGGAAAAAGAGAGGGAATGAGCTTGCAAGCTCTTGGGAACAGTCAAAGAAGTCTCACCCTCCTTCTAATAATCCCTAAGAACAACTGCCGACCCATAGGGTGCTGCAGGCAGAAATAATCTGTCCACATGGAGACGAACCACACAAAGGCTTGGCCTCTCCACAGACCCAGGTAGCATAGGGAAAATTAAGCCATCTTTTCTAATGGCCCAAACCTCATCATGAAGAGAGCTTTCCAATTTTTCCCCTCTATAAGACTGCATTTGCCCTACTGCCAACCACAGAGGAGATTTCATTACCAAATAAATCAGTGCTGCACTTGACCTTGCCTCTCGAAAGGCTCAGAATTAGTGACATCACAATACTCAACAGATGCTCAGAAAATATCGGAATAACCCCCTCAAGTCAAAAACACTTGGTATTTCACTAAAAGGCATTAAATTATTTTGATCTCACTCCATGGAATCCTAAATGCTTTCAATGTTTTCATTTTCAAAATGCTTAAGAGAAAAAGCATGCTCTTAGGACCTTCAGAAACCCAGGCTCCCAGTCTGGTTTGTGTCCTAATTCACATATGGTAAGATGGGGAACAGGCCTGAAGCCAAGGAACAGCAACTCGGCCCCCACATCGCTCACATGACTCTATCCCCAAGTGGCTGGAGCGTCACTGTGGAGGCTCTCAAACCAATTTTCTCTCATCCTCAGTTACAGGTGGGTTACAGGCAGCTCCCAGGCACCCAAGGCAGTTTCTCCTAAGGGGTCCAGTCGCTACCTCCCATAAACATGATAACCACCATGTTTCCCTTCCAAAGCATCAGGATAAGCCAAACTCCTCCACACTGGCCAGCTGCCTGGACAAGGAGGCCACTGCAGGGCTACCACAGCAAATGTGTCTCTTGCACCCCTAATCAGGACACACAATCTTGCAGTTATAATCGTTAATGCTGCTCGCTCAAAATGACTGCCCAATTTTAAATAATGGTTGGTCACCAACACTGTCAGAAAATGTAACGTGGCTTTCAGGGAAAGAACACATACATCAAGAACACGCACTCTCAGGAAGCACTCGGAATCTGATTACTCTCAGTATTAACAACATGTTCCATGACCAGCGCCATGTTTGTCAACAGATTGATCACTCTTACTGAGGGACAAGTCACAAATCCAGAATCATAAAACATACAAGCCCCAAGGATCACAGATATCATCTACTTTACCCTCTTTCTGTACAAGGGAGAAAACTCACAGACCACGGGCAAGATCATTCAAGTTCACTATGGGCAGATGACTCAAATCCAGAGCTTCTCACAGTTCTCTTGCCTAGCCTACTGCTTTTGACCCCAAACTAACATCAAGTGTCCTTTTGCAAATTATTTTCACAGAAAAATTATTTTTATGATGGAGTTACAGGCAAACTGGTTCAATCTACCATGGCTGCTGCCTAAAAAGTAAAAGCAATGGAGGAAAAAAAACTGGAGTTGAAAAAAATAACATTTGCTTTGAACTGTGTTCCGATTCCTAGTCCAGAAACCTGGTTCCTAAAGGGATAGTGCCATTCCCAGTATTCCCAGTGAGAAATGAAAGGCAGGAGTACTTCTTCCCAACTGGCATGTCCAACACTAGGCCAGTTTTCTTAGATTAAAATAATTTCTGGGTAAACAAATGGGTGTTGTACAAGGTACAGTGGCCCGAGGTCACCTTCACGACTCCTAATAAAATCTGCTTCAAAGAAGGCTCAAAGATTAAAGTGCTCTTCTCTGCCTTTAAAATGGGGAAGTTGCATTTTTAGGTATGAAAACGAGACCTTGAAAGCAAACAACCAGACTGAGAAAGGGTAGCCCAGGAAAGATACAAGCACACAGAAAACCAGAGGCCCTGAAACTTTCTACCCACAGCAGCTGAGATGTTTCCCCCTGAGTCCATTTCACCAGACATGAAGAAGCGTCTTTGGCTACAAAGGATCACATGAGAACATAAAACAAATTCGGAAGGTTTGGGTTCTCTCTCTCTCTCGTGTGTGTGTGTGTGTGTGTGTGTGTGTGTGTGTGTGTGTGTGTGACACAGACTGGCCAAGGAAGAGACACTCTAATGCTGCAGCAAGCAAAATTTTCCTTGTTTCCATTACATCATCCGCGTTGGAGAGGGGGAGGCAGGGCGGGGGCACAGCTGGTGGCAGCTGCACCACCATCTGCTTTCTCCTTAGCAGCGTGTGCTAGCCTGGTCCGTCGCCTCCTACGGCTCCCGATAGAGCGGCTGCAGTATTAAAGGTACAACACCCTATTATGGAAAAGCTTTCAAATTGTTTAGAAATAAATCACTCCTGTGATAAGTTAACAACCTCCAGTAGGCTGCTGAGCCAGTTCTCTTTGAGTTTAGGTTATTCGTTTGCATCTCTTTAGACTCAACCACAGTGCAAACTCTGTCAACTCAACGTGCCCAATTAGACAAGCCGAATGTATACGTAACCACCTGCCATCTGCTTCCCAGAAGGTAAACAGCCGAAAAGTACAAGTTGAAGGTGCAGGGAAGGTCCAAACCCAGCCTGTACACCTCAGACTAGTGGATAGGTGCCTGCTGCCACCTTCGGCATCCCCAGCCATCTGGTCAACCGATTTCATCCTCTTGGGCACGCTTGGGAGTTTCTAATGCACTGTGAGGGGTCCCCATGTAGAAAGGGAGACTGGAGAGAGTAGCCTGGGGCTCAGTGCCTTGTCTGGCCATTCAACTGAAGATTGGTTACAAGGCAGTAAACTGGTAGTTCAAAGGTCTGATCGAGTCCCTGAGCAGTTTTATCTGGCCTATGTAGTTAAAAAGAAAAAAAAAAGTGCTGGGTTTTAAAAATGTAAACATCTAGCTTGCTAGATCTGGCGGCATGTGGCTCCACTGCTGTGCAGCTCCAGTCAGTTATCTGGAGCTAAGTGGCAGCACTTCCCTTAGATGCGGCATGCATTCGGAAGACTTAGTCTCCATGTGTGGTGTCTGCATGTGCCACTGCAACTACCTAAGTTCCTAAGGAGTCCTTGAGAGCTTTTGATATAAAAAAGGAAGCCCCAGGGAATGATTTCCCAATGGTCCTTTACTGACTCTCCTCTTCAGTTGAGATTCAGTCCCTTGAATGGCCAACTAGAATTCTATAAAGATCATTCAACCCCATACAAGGAATGTGTCTCACCTAGTAGAAGGCTAGTTATGATCATCTCTTCATCACAAAAGTGGGTTGCAACATTTCCCAGAAGCATTTGAATCACTTACCATACATCTTGCCTTCGTCTGATAAGATGATTTTCCTCCTCCCGCATGGTGGATAGATAGCCAAGGCTTCCTGAAAGCTCTGCTCAATGTCGGGGCTCCAGACCCCTTCTGCATCATTGTCAATAGGCTTATCTGCAGAGTCACTCATCCTTTCCATGTTTTCGGCAGGGCTCTCACTGCCGCTCCAGCTGCTGGGCTCAATTTTGGCGGTTGGATTTTCCAAGCTGAAGCCTGGAGCCTTTTCAAGAAAATAAACCTAAGAGAGAAACCAAAAGATAGTATGATAAGGACACGGTAGCCATCAATACACTGCTCCTGCTGGTTCTACTGCACTCTCTCCATTCGCCAGCTTTGCTTGGCGAATAATTCCTAAGAGAGAAGATGGAATTCTGAGATTTAAGTGGCTTTTGTTCTTTATGTATCATATTAGGCACTCATACAGAAATGCAACAGCAGGCAGAAGCTGGATAATCTTCACAGATGACAGGAAATTTTCATCTGAGAATAGTACTCTCAGAATTGCAAGTTCACAGTGAATCATGCAAAACCATTTGCTAAGTACCTACTATCTAGTAGAAGCACTTTGTTCGATAATAATCAAATCTTCAGAACAAGTTGTTTAAAAGAAAATAGTGTAAAACAAAAGATGTCTGCCTCACTGTGGCAATTGGTATGATAACTCTGAAATGTCAAACCATCCCAGAATTTGTCACTGGGATCACCAAGATGCAAGATGGCAGCAGAATGGTGGGCAGAAGGAGGGAGATTAACACGAATACTCATTCTACAGATAGCAATGCCAGCAGATCTGGACCTGCTACCCTACAGCATTTATCCACAGGGTTTTCTTTTACCCTGTACAGTCAGGTCACTTTGCCACCTTCAACTTCTGAATTATAACCTTGAAGCAGGAACCAAGTTGTCCCCGGTTCTTGCCCTCCCTGAAACAACTACCACAAGAGGCCAGTACACTTGCAAAAACATTTTATACCCGCATGGACTACTTCATCTGGGAGCCTCCTTGGAATTCCTGATCACATGAAAACTGTGGGGGAGACTTTCATTTATGTTTCTGCACCACTGATGATTACAGAACCAAAAGAAATCTTTCGCAAAGATTTATTCCCCTTAAATTATGCATGTAACCTATGGCCATAAAGGGATAAGCTTTCCAAACAAATGTCAAACTGGCACCAACACCAATGTGAAAATGATCTAATCCAGTACCCCCTGCTGTCTGCACACTAAAATATCAATATTCCTTTGTTGAAAAGGCATCAGATCATGCATTCAAAACAAATAAGAGGGATAAGAACTGCTCTGGGGGATTGATGGGAAGAAGGGAGGTGCAGGGCCTGAGGAGGGTGAGAGAGCTCAGCGGATGCAACCACCATTCCATCCGCTTCTGCCACCTCAAGTTCATGCAACATTACAACAGAGGCAGCCAGAAGGGAAGCAGATGCGAGCGGCCCCACCAGGTACCAGGCTCTGCTCTGTATCCCAGGTCAGTCACCTCTGAGAGCAAGCACCCTGCCTCCTCTCCTTCGCTCTCCCAGCTGAACCCCTTTCCCCTGCCATCCCCCACTGTGTATATCAACAGATCCCAGGTGCAGACACTCCGAGGCACAGGAACATTAAACCATAAATGGTGTAACCGGTGGGTGCGTTTGGCTCCGTACCCTGACGGCTTTTTAGATTTGGCAGCACCTGGATGAAAGAAACCCTCAGGTTGTCTGCCTTTAAACGCTGCCACTGATCCGTCTTTCAAAGAACGTGTCAGCAAAATATTTACTACTTCTTACCAACACGTGTACATTGACACAGGACTTTAAAAACTGCCAAATGTTAAAGGCATAAATTATGCCACAAGAAAGGGTTCTGTGATTGACCCCTAGACGAACTCTACAAGGCCTGCTGTGTGGGCCTTTTGAATTCTCAAATTATTACACTTTTTTCCTGGTTTGGGTCTAAGAATCTTACAAAATTCCAATTGAACTCTATGATAGTCTATTCTAGCTCCAAAGAAGTATTATTAGAGAAATTATATGTGTGAACTCTTTGAGCAGTGGCTAGTTGCCAACATTTTCCTTCTCCACCTTAGGCCCTAATTCAACAAAACAAACAAAACCAGACATTTACAAAAGCACAGGCCAGTTCTTCAGCTCCAGGCAGCTCAAAGAAGTATGAATTCTCTCCAGGGAGCCATATTTTAAGATTAAACTGTGGACATGTCGGGCATTCAACTACTACGGTAGAAGGGTGGAATCCAGGGGACCAGGGGAACGTTACTTGACTTTAAGAAGATTATTACTATATAATTGAAATCCTCAGAGTCTCCAGACCAAAACACAATACTCCTAACCAATAGCTGAAGTCCCCTCTGACACATCTCATCAACTGGTTGTTGGATTTATGCTTGAACACAGTTGACGACAAGGAACCCACTGCCTTCCCAATACCAGCTCCTTTGAACTAACATATTGAAATTCTTCCACCTATTAGGATAAAATCCATCTCCTGGTTAAGTTTTACCCATTAATCCTTGAGGTCTATCCATGCCGTGGGAAGCAAATCTACCCTGAGACATCCACTTGGGTATGACAAGAGCAGCCCCCCGTCTCCTAACTGTGTTCCAGACTAGATACAATTTACATTACCCCTCTTGCCCAGCCCAGTGTGTACACAATCTTCAGTAAATGACACTTGGAGGAAGACTATGATCCATAAAATTAAGCCCCCATCCTCCAAGTGCTGTTTCTAAATTCCGACTCTTGATCAATTGGTTTAGGAGCTAACATCAGGAATTTATATTTATTCTACTAAATTCCATTATTTTTAGCCTTAGTCAGTGACTCAAAACTGGTAAGATCTTTCTGAATCATAATCGCCAAGCTTAATGTCCTCAAACACCAAACAACTTCTGAAGGTGTTACATACAGGCAGGGTGTTGGACCTGTTTTGTGGAAGTCCTAAAGAAGGTCATAGCTCACTTGACATAAGGAAAAATGTCCTGTTAGTTCAACAAGTGGTAGACAGCCTTATAAGAAAGGTAGCAGAGTTGCAGATAACCCCTTCAAGTTACCCCTAAAGCTAAGGGTCGCAGCTCCTTTGTTGTGTGGGGAATGAAATATTAACTAGCATCAATTGATCCATCCACTCAGGAGGCACAGGGGCTATTCTAAACACTCCTGTGTTTTTATTCACTTACTTCAGGGAAGAATTCTACGTCCAGGCTCTCTCATTTGGTCAACTAGAGCTCAGCAGGATGGAATTACCAACTCTGGACAAGGGCCAAGACACAGCCCCAGGAGCTACCAGATACATAATCCACAGACTTTTACAGACCCCTGGTTTTACAACCCAACTGTAAGATGAGGCCCTGTATGGGCAGAGAGTTTCCGATCACCAGACTGGGACTGGCCAAGAAACGCTCCCCGTACTAGCTACCAAATCCCATCCCTCAGTTCCCTTCTAGCCCAGCTCAAAATCCACCTCATCCTAGAAACCATCCTTGTATCCAGTGGCTCTGAGAGAAAGAATCAGCCTCACATTAAGGGTACCCCAAAAATGTGTGGAATTAGTTAACTACCACCCGATCTACCTGCCTTCTGAACGTACAGTAACAAGTACCTGCTTATTATCAACAACAAGATCTAATCAGGTGAATGACAAATAGAATACCTGTGTCTGTAGAGTTGATGTCCTCTGCTCCTCATACATCCATTGAGCAAGGGAGTCCACTCTCATTCACTTTAGTAAATGAAGAACACAATATCTCGGGGTGGGGTGGGTGGGTATGTTATTAAGATTCAAACAGATCTGGGTACCAAACCTAGCTCCTATTGGCCATGCAGCCCAGACTAAACAGGTTAATCTCTAGAAGCTCAGGTTTTAATTTATAAAATGAAAATAACAAATGCAATCCCAATGCAGAAAATCATTAAGATCATGAGACCCTACTCCATGGAGCCACCATATTTGGTGAGATAACGAGTGAAGGTGCTCTACCATCTGAAAAACCATGAACAGAAGATGTTTTCAAGTCTATGATCTCTAGACAGTGGTATAGACCTTGTGATCCTCAAACACCAACCGATAATGGGATGGTAAATAAATGAAGGGTCTCGTTGGGAAATAAATTTGAAAGATCCTCTTCTTAAGGTCTTCAGTTGCCTGAACAGAAAATTTAAATAGGTAACAAACACCTGTACTTCTAACACACACATTCACTAGTTTTCATATTTATTTCTGGGAGGTTTGGTTTAGGGGGATAATCTTAAACCTAAATGAATGTCTAAAAAGAGACAGAGAAGGGAACTCTTCTTTATTGAAGATACAGTGTGTATCATGTAGCCTCCATATGCCTCAGTCTCCATCATTAATGCTTTTCTAAAAGCTCCGTTTTTTCCTGAAATTCTTCCCAGCCACACTAGAATAAGCTCCAAAGAGAAATGTTACCAGACCCTGCTCACCGCCCCAACAGCAACACTCCCTAAATGAATCACTCTTTCATGATTACCCACTGACTCTTCAAGACAGGTAACATGAGCACACTGGAATGACATTGTATATATTCAACCCATGTATATTTAACCAATGGGCTTTCCCCAATGACTTCCCTAGTAGAGAATTCACCTGCAGTGCAGGAGATATTGGATGGAGACTTGGGTTCAATCTCTGGATCGGAAAGATCTTCTTGGGGGAGGAAATGGCAACCCACTCCAGTATTCTTGCCTGAAGAATCCCATGGACAGAGAAGTCTGGCAGGCTACAGTCCACAGGGTTGCAAAGAGTGGAACACAACTGAAGCGACTTAGCATGCAGTACATTCAACCAATACATATTTTAATAGAAAAATCTAGGGGAAGAAGGAGGTTAGCTAATCAAATGCAGGTGCTTCTGACACCAACTGTATTCAAGGGACGTATGCACAAGGGGCATGACACAGGAATTGCTGCTCCTTTCATGTTAATTCCTGTGAGTCTCTCATAATGTAAGCATCTCACTTATGGGTGATTTAAGAGCTCTTAAATAAAAGGATAAGTTATAACTAACCTTCGTGATTAAGAAATGTCATTGAACATAAAGATTTAAAAAAAAATTAGTCCCTACAGCTTATTTTAATCAATGTATTCATACTCTATGAGGCACCAAGGAAAGAAGTGGACTGGAAGTTAGGACTTTGCCTCCATCTGAGTAACCCAGGACCACACAGTACCTGTCATGTGCCTCAGTTTCCACCACTACCACTGAAGGATACCAACTTCATCATTCATCATCTGTGTTTCCACAGACTACTTATAACAGAATTTAGTTGGCTTGTTATCACTTCTCCCATCCGCACCCCAATGTCTGCAAGGGCAGGGACTGCTACAATCACCACAGTATCCCCTGTGCTAGCAGAGTACCTGGCATAATAAATATGCAAAGAAATAAAGAATGAACCAACAAACAAAAGATGGGAACACTCCTTGGGTAACAATGTCAATGAATTTATCACCGAAGCTTTCCATGAGAAGGGGCACAGTTTCATCTCCTTTCCCATTCCTCACCCTGACTCTGGCCAAAGTTCTAATGACTGGTTAAGAATCCAAAGGAAATCAGCAAGTCAGGAAGATGTAAGAGGACAGAGTAATGCCAAGCACTGCCTGGATAACCAAGAGTTGGCTGGCTGATTCAATTTCTTATTTACTAATCATGATTGCAAACAACCAAGAGCCTTCTGTGTCAAAGGGATAGATATGGTCTGGGTCTTCTGGGAGGTAAGCTTCTTCTACAACAAATAAACTTGATTTTGAGTGGAACAGTTTCTGAGATGCAATATTTGACCTTATCTCCTTCCCTTTTCATTTGATCACTGGAAGAGATGAGAATCAGAACCTGACAGCTAAGTCGTGAGGATCTGAAAATAGGAAGCCAAGTGGTGGACAAAAAGAAATCCAAAGAGGTAAAAAACGGGAGCAAAGCAAGTTTAACTACATAGGTGCATGAAAAAGGCAATATATAGGGAGTGGTACTGAGAAGAAAGGGGAAAAAAAGACACTAAGTGTTCAGGAGAATGTGGAAGGAGGCACAAGTGGGAGCCATTTTAGGATTAAAAAAAGGAAAATCAAGTAGTTGGAAGGACATTTGTAGTAGACAACGCAACCAAGTATTTGATGGCTCAAAGATCACTGTGATCTTAGTGAGTGGCCAAATTTTCCTTAAAAGAGAAAAACTGCCCTTCAATAACAAAGCTAGGAAAAAAGCGCTTCTAAATAAGTTGACCAAAGTCATCATGTATACTTAACAGCGATTGCTCCAGACAGAATGCGCATTCCATAGGAACATCAGACGCAAACTCCACCCTCACTAGACAGTGAGCTGGAGGCTGGATTCCAATGGGAGAGAATGTAGACAGTGCTGAATTCTCAGCTCTGTCCACAACTGACACCATCAAGCACAGTCTAATTAATTCCTAATGAATAGTTATGATACTGACTCACTTCCCTGGGTACTTGGGAGGAATGTCAGGCACTAATGATGGTTAATCGCGCTTGCATATGTAAATGGAACATGTTTTTCTTTTCTTACCATTTCAGACACTAGCCAAACTTGCCCACATGTGGCCTGCGAAATACAAGTGAAGAGCAGCAGCCTGGATTTTGAAGGCAGCCTCCAGAGAGATGGAACATCTGCTGTGTAGTCAATAGCAGCCAGTGAGCCTTAGTGTCATATACTCCAATTGCCAATAGTTCCCTCTAATTTCAGCAGGAAGAAGCACGTAATTACTCCCTCTTATTTTCGAAAATCACTTCTATATCAACAGGATCCATCAACAAGCCAATACCTCTTCACCGAGACCCCAGTACTGAGCACCCCTTCAAAGGACTTAGCATTACCCTCCTGAGATGCCTTGATTAATTCTCTGCTCCATCAGCCCCAAGAACCTGCCCAGGTGACAACTCGAGAAAGTCTCTGATTGATTTCACGCTATGTAGTTCTGTATTACCAGCCTTTAAAGGAATCGCCCTGCCTATCCGCTTCAGGAATCTGTTAGCTATTGAGGACAGAAATTCCTATTCTGTTCCTTTCCCCTTCACCACCACTGCTCTCCTTCATCAGTAGCCTTCTTCAAAAAGACAGGCAAGTGCACTCAGTCTATGCCATCTGAGCATTCCAAGTGAAGATTTGCTATCAAGACAGTGCACTTGTAAGGGGAGCGTGAGCTGGATGACAAGACCTGTAGCCTGAGTCATGGATCCCTGGAAGGTGGGCTCTTTAACCTTGGCAAACACATAGCAAAGTCAAAAACAGAAGCCTCTTTAATGGTCTAAGAGGAGAAAAAGGAAAACCGCCACAACAGTTGGCAGTAAGTAGCATTTCAAAAGGAAGATGCCTAAGCCCTTTCCTAAGAGTGATAATAGTCAAAGAAAACCCCCAAACTAACTCCTTCATTCCAACAGGCCTGTAGAGTGAACATACATTTAAAATAGACTCATCAATTCTGATGCTTACTAAAAACAAAGAAAACTACTACTAGGAAAATAATACTCCTAAGTCACTAAGTTACAGATAATGTTAATTTCTTAGTTGGTAAGCTTCGCCTTCAGACTATCACAATGCCTTAGCATCTTAAATGACAATGAGTACAAATTATAAGTCACAAGTATACAGTTCATATTTTAAGAACTACCAACTCACCACATAAATAAATACACAACATTTGGTCAGACCCTAAGAAGTATTTCAAAAGGTCCATCTCAGCCCCATGCTGGAGGGAATGCCTACAAATGGGTCTCATGCCATCAAGGTGCTGGTCCTTGGGTGGCAAGTCTATAGGTCATGCCTGGGTAGTCATATTTCTTACAAAAGCTGGTGGAGACTCACTCAGTGTTACCAGCTCACTGCCGGCCAACGTAGTGGTATGTTGGCTCTGAACTGACCCAAGGCCCAGCAGCTGACCTGCCCAGATGCAGCTCCTTTGGCTGCTGAGAAATCCTAGTTCAGCTGCATCAGAAGCGGCCCTCCCCACTCCACAAAGAGAAACAGTCCTGGGCTGCCTTCTCCAGTTTCTATGACTTGGGAGTGCTTCTCCCATTGTGGCCATGCCTCCATCTACCCTGGATTATTCTACAGCATGCTGGGGGAAAGTAGGAACAGATAAATCCACAGGTCACTTCTGGTTGTGTCATAAGTCAATCAACAATGAAAACTGGAGCAAGATGGCATTTGAAAGTACTGAACTGTGAGGTCCAAGCTCTGCTCTGGGTCTCTGACTAGGTACACCGGCATTCAAATGCTCTCTAAAGATCCAAGGGATCCATGTGAATATCAACAGCACCACATCAGAGAATCCAAAAGCTAGACTCCAATATGCCCAGAAGGAAAAAACTGCTCTTTCCTGCCAGCTTAGAGTAGGATTAGTCACTCAGTCATGTCCAACTCTTTGCAACCCCATGGACTGTAGGCCTCCAGGCTCCTCTGTCCACAGCATTTCCCAGGCAAGAATACTGGAGTGGGTAGCCATTCACTTCTTCAGGGGAATCTTCCCAACCCAGGGATCAAACCCAGATCTCCTGCATTGCAGGCAGATTCTTTACCTTCTGAGCCATCACGGAAGCCCCAACTTAGGGTAACCAAGACCCTAATGCATGATGACAAATTTTGTTCCTTTCCATCCTCTCAACCATCACAAATCAGAATTTTACTTTTTTGTATGAGTGATAGTCTGGCCCATCTTGCTTTAAATACTCACTTCTAATACATCTGATCAGACTGATCTCATATCATTCATGAGTACTTCTGAGTCCCAACGCTTGATCATAAAATACCTTGGGAGCAGAAATAGAGCTTATGTGACCTTTAGGACCAAGGGTAGTGGTATGTGGAAGCAGGACACTGGATACATGAGGGACAAGACAGAACAACAGGTAGAACTAACCATTTCTGTTACTATTCCATTTCATCCGTAGTGATTCCACAGTTAATTTAGAAAAGTATATCCCAAAAGCTCCAGATAAACTTTAACTGAATTATGCTTTTATGTGACGCCATCAGCATACTCAGAAATATTGCATGAATTAGTCACTGGATGTACTCCAAGGAGTATGTCCTTCATCACATCACACAGAATGCTCTTTACAAAGGTCCCAAGGGAAAGTTCAGTAACCAACAAAACACCATGTGCTTTTCACCTCCTGTTCACCCAACTAGGCATCCTCGCTGGCTGCCAAAGAAAGAGCACTGAGCCCCACTGGCAGGTTTCTCAGAGAAAGCCCAGAGGTCATGTGGTCAGCAGTTTTGGTTTCATTCCCAAGCCCACATTAGGTCCCTACCTCAGTTCTCTTCTTTTTCTTCCTTCTTTTCCCTACTTTTTAATGTATGCTATTTTACTTGCAAGCTGCCTTAGATCAATCCTGAAACAAGACAGGATGGCATAACGAAGGGGAAATTATTTCCGTTTTCTTTGTATTATCTGTTTCAATTCAATGTGATTAAAGATTTACTGAAACTCCCTACCCCACACCTCCCCAACTCATGTGCCAGGCACTAGAGAGATAAAATAAGCATGCTCCCCTCCTGCCCTCATGGCACACCCTTCCAGCAGGGAGACAGAGAAATAGGTTAATTATCCTTCAAGACTTCAATCCCCTTGCAGGGAAGCCTGACCGGCCTCCACCCTCCCACTCCCTCCGTTTTCCTACAGGAAGCACCTCTGCTCCTCAGGACAAATGGAACCCCTCACTCACTGCATAGGAATGATCCTGTCCTTGTGGCAAATCCATCTTGTTTGTAAGATCTTTAAGGCTTAGGTCCATGCCTGCAGTCTTTTTCCTTGGTGTTTCCTTGGCATATCCTTGGCTATTAATGAAGCTATGGCACACAGTCAATGTTCCCCAAAATAATGACCTGATGGATGCCTAAAATAATGAGCCCATGGGTGAATAAACGAATGAACAAGTGCATGAATATAACATGGCAAAAAAAGAATAAATCAAGTGCTGCTGGAGCACAGAAATAGGAGCTGATTCTGTCTCTCTGGTCAACAAGGGCCTCATGGGAGGTGGTGCTTAGGCTGGTTTTGAAGCCTAAGTAGGATTTACCCAGCCAATTATGAAAAAGCTCACAGAAGTCTACACTGAGAAGGGTATCTGTGGAAAGGATATGGTGAAGAAAGGACAAAGCACAGTAACAGAAAGGTATACTGAGCCGGATCACAAGGGACCAGACACTTAGCAACAAAAAGTTTGGGCTGTTTCACCCAATCAAAAAAAAAAAAAAAAAAAATAACAGAAAACCTTTCTCCATTTCTCCAAAGAGGACACACAGATGGCCAACAGGCACATGAAAGATGCTCAACATCACTAATTATTACAGAAATGCAAAGCAAAACTACAGTGAGATAACACCTGACACCACTCAAAACAGCTATCATCAAAAAATCCACAAACAAATGCTGGAGAGGGTATGGAGAAAAGACAACAGTCCCACACTGCTGGTAGGAATGTAAATTGGTATAACCACTACGGAGAACAGTTTGAAGGCTCCTTAAAACACTAAGAACAGAGCTACCATGTGACCCCGCAATTTTACTCCTGGGCATGTGCTGTGCTGAGCTTAGTCATGTCCGACTCTTTGCAACCCCATGGACTGTAGCCCACCAGGCTCCTCTGTCCATTGAAATTCTCCAGGCAAAAATACTGGAGTGGATTGCCACGTCCTCCTCCAGGGGAGCTTCCCAACCCAGGGATCAAACCCAGGTCTCTCACATTGCAGGTGACTCCTGCGCATGTAACTGGAGAAAAACATGGTCTGAAAGGGTATAAGCACCCCAATGTTCAGTACAGCACTGTTTACAACAGACAAGACATGGAAGCAACCTAAATGTCCACTGACAGAGGAATGGATAAAGAAGATATAGTACACATATGCAATGGAATATTAGTCATTAAAAGAACGAAATAATGTCACTTAGAGCAACATGGATGAACTTAGAGACTGTCAGACTGAGTGGAGTCAGACAGAGAAAGGGAAATACCATATATTACTAATATAAGGAAACTAAAGATATTTAAAAGAAATGATGCAAATTATAGGAGGAATCTAAAAAGAAATGATACAAAAGAACTTATTTACAAAACAGAAACAGACTCACAGACTCAAGAGAATTTATGGTTACCAGGGGAGATGAATGGGGGAAGAGATAGGTAGGGACTTTGGGACTGACACGCACAGTCTGCTATATCTAAAATGGATAACCAACAAAGTTCTACTGTGTTTTGAGCACAGGGAACTCTGCTCAATGTTGTGTGCCAGGCTGGATGGGAGGGGAGTTTAGGGGAGAATGGATACATGCATATGTATGGCTAAGTCACTTTCCTGTACACCTGAAATTATCACAACATTTTTAATCTGCTATGCTAATGCTAAGTCACTTCAGTCATGTCCGACTCTGTGTGACCCCATAGACGGCAGCCCACCAGGCTCCGCCGTCCCTGGGATTCTCCAGGCAAGAATACTGGAGTGGGTTGCCATTTCCTTCTCCAACGCATGAAAGAGAAAAGTGAAAGTGAAGTTGCTCAGTCGTGTCTGACTCTTCGCGACCCCATGGACTGCAGCCTGCCAGGCTCCTCTGTCCATGGATTTTCCAGGCAAGAGTACTGGAGTGGGGTGCCATTGCCTTCTCCGTTAATCTGCTATACTCCAATATATAAAAAAAAAGCTTGAGCTGTTTCATACAAAGGCCACAAGAAAACCCCAGCAACATCAGGAGTGTATAAGCAACTTTTAAAGGAGTCTGTATCTTAGTGTATGGTATGTGTTTGGGGGAATAAAGGATGAAGAACGGGTAATTTTATAAATTTAGAATCCAAATTTTTTAATCCAAAGCATTTTCAGTGAGGTTCAAGACCAAAAGAGTTCTCTAGAAAAATTCAGGTGTTACAATGTGACATATCCCTTGAGCATTACAAATTTATAAAAAACTTTTAATGCACAAAACGACAGTGACCGTTTATACAGGTTTAAGCAGTCCAGAGTCACAGGATTAACTTCGCTCTGTGCCCAGTCACTCAGCTCTTCCAATACACCCTCTCCGACTGGGTCGTGGAGCACTCCACGGCCCCCGCTGACAGCGCAGTCATCCTGAGCTCAGTGTGAGCACTAGGACACCATGCTCACACGGTGACACTCACGTGTGTGCACGGCCCGTGTTCAAATGCCGGCTCATGGGACTGTGAGCAAGTATATCAATGAACCAAAAATGTATGACACGGCTTGTTCACAAACGTCCACCCGTTCCCAGGGTAGCTGACACAAGGGAGTCCCCACCCCTTCAGTGAGGAACCTGCCATTTCACAGATGACACAGGGATGAGCAGCTGCAACACTGGTCTTACACTGAGAGGGATGCAAACTCAGGAGCCAGTTAAAGCCTCACCCTCACCCCCACCCCCGCCCCCCCAAATCGAAACCCTTGTTTTATACCCAGTGCAACCTCAACAGGAGAAAGATTCTTGGCAGGAAACCGGCTGAGGCAGAATAAGTATTATTCTTCCTTAGACAATACACCAGTCTTTCAAATTAACCAGTATTACTTGAGCCCCGACTGGGTGCACACCAGCCCTAAGCAGTCCATAAGCGCATCAGGGGAATGTAGTGGGGCCAGAAGACCCCCAGGCAAAGAGAGTCCTGGACACAAAGGCTGAAGCACCCAATTCTGCTACCAGGACAAACTTCTGCTTCGCTTCTGCAAGGCCCCGGGAGCTCTGAAGGAGAGCTGACCCTGACCATGTCACCTGTCACCAGACTCCTCCCTCCTCACCCCGGACATTCCTCACCCCAGTGAATGAGGCAGCTGTAGCAAGCAAAACAGGCAAAGGGCCAGGGCTTGATTTGATCAATATTTCTGCACCTCCCCAGGGGCACTTCTGCAAGCTTGTGTGTGTGCATGCACGCACGCGCACACACACAGACACACGGAGTTTTCAGGGGAAAAAAAAAAAATAATAATGACAATAATAAAGGGGAGGGATGTGTATTTCCTTCTAGGATCTCTTCCTCCTGCAGATTCTGCTAACCTTGATAGACGAAGAAGGAACTCCTCTCTCTAATCAAAATGCAACCCATTTCCAATTATATCTATGACTTGCCACTAAAGCCCTTCCAGTCTCGGACATTCACAATGTGGATGGCCCCTCGGTCCAAATTTAATGATGACTTTACTTCCAGGGTGAGACTTTAGAGGCCAAAAGACCCAAAGGCAAAGCAAAGCAAACTTCACATACACACAGACCTGGCACACCAACACTGACACCTGCCAGAGCACTTCTGTATATCAACCATCTGTCTCTAAAAGCACCCAAGAAAATCAAAGAAGATGTTCCAGGCCCTGGGGGAGGGAACCCAATCCCTCAGCCCGGCTCTGAGCGATTCTTCTATTCAGAGAACCTGGCTGAATCAGCGCCCAAAGGAAGGCCAACATCTCAAGCTTCTCCCATCCCTTTCCCTGCAACTTGTCACCAAGAATGTCCGCTTGGCCCCTCATCTCTCAACTGCATCCCCTCTGCTCCTCCCCAGCCCACTAACTTTGCTCCTGTCTCACAGGCAGGACCTCATCACCGCTCTCTGAACTGGGCTGTCCCCTACATCCCCACAATGCCACCACTACCAACAAGCTGGTTCTGCCAGGTTCCCAAGCCTGGAAGAACATTAGGATGACATAGGTGGCTTCTTAAGAATATCGATCTCAGCCACGATACTAGAAGTACTGAATCAGAATCCCCAGCTCATGTATTTTTAGCCAGCTTCTCCTATGCTATTCTACAGCCAGAGAAGTTTTCCCAGAATGCAAACATGGCTTTCATCCTACATTCATTTTAAGTCTTTCAGCAGATGCCCACCCCGTCCAGAACCCAAGGCATAGCAGGACACTCACAGCCCTCACCACCTGCCACTAGCCTGCTTTGCAGGCATCTGTGCAGTCAGTCCCCCATAGCTAGGGCGCCCAAGGTGCCCAGGCACAGCAGGCTGCCTGCTTCACCCCCTCAGCCACCTGGGTCCCTCTGCTCAGCTGCTTGTCTCACCAGCAATTTCATCTAAAGAATGTCTACCGGTCCTTTCAAGACTAAAGTCACCAACCTCTCCTCCGGGAAACCTTGACAGCTTTCTCCACTAGAAGAAGTCACTTCCTTGTCCTCAAAGCACCTCAAGCGAACTTCTAACACCATACTCGGTACGCTTCATCAAAATTTCTCTTAGGATACTATCTCCAGCTGATCAGTAAGCTCTTTGACATTCCTATGTTTCGTACCTCTCAATACCAGATGAATTGCTGAAACTTAAAAAAAAAGTCTGGTTTTTTTTTTTTGCTAAATGCTCCCTTTGTGGGCACTCCTACTATTCTAGAGAGAACACTGTGCATCTGGAGAGTCTATATGGCCAAACAGTAAAAAAAAAAAATATGTACGTATAAAGAATACACACAGTTTTAGAATCCTAGAGGTTTTTATTTTGAGCTCTCCACTTGTTAGCTATGTCTCAGGGTGACGTGTGTATGTGCATGCATGCAAAATGGGAATTAATGTTACCTACCTGCTGAAAGATTAAATGATCCATACAAGTACAGATGTCTCAATCCTCGGTAGTCATTACATTCGTTACTCATCTGTACGCTTACAGATCAGTGGGTATTTGTGCACACACAGCTGAGAACTGTGCCTGACACACTGCAGGTCCTCAGCTAATTGTTGAACGAACATATACAACTATAATTAATACTTACTGCTTCTATATCTGTCATTCCTGCTACACTGCACATTTTCAGAAAACAGGGGTTCTGTCCCATTCATTTCTGTACCTCATTCCCTACCCCAGCGAGATGAAATTAGTTTAACATAAAATATTAATACAATCTTTATGACTATTAAGAAATTCATCCTTGTCTAAGGCACTACAAAGACAGCCTCAGGCATAGTCTAGATGAGACCCACAGAATGCAATTAAAAAAACACAGTAGTTTCAAAACCTTCCTCCAGTCTCCAGAACCCCTGACTAGCTGGCCTCTGCTGACTCCCAACTCAAAGTAGGGCCTATGACCTAAGAAGCCACAATCTGAGGTCTGAACTGTGACACGCACCCTTCCAGCCCAGACTGTTGGCATCACGACCCAGAGCCCCCAGCCCCCAACCCTGCTGGTCCCCAGCCCTGATGCAGCAGCTGCTCCGCATGGGACACCGGGACATTGGATCATCAGATCGGGAGCCGGCTTTTCAGCTCACAGCCAGTTCACCCCCCGGGGGCCTGGGGGCTGCAGTCGCTGGCCAAAGTGTCAGGTTACCACAAAAATAACAGCAGGCCTACACCAGGAAGGCTTGCAGGCCAAGTGCAGAAGGGAAGGGGTGAGAAAGAGAAAACCAGGCGAAGAAAAGCAGACGTTTGCATCTGAGTCGAAGAGGAACTGGGTTTCATAAAACGTACTTTAGATTCTTAAGTACACTCTTTTAACATTGCCACTGCAGCCTCTGCAATAACTCATTTATTTAGCATCCAAGCCAGAGTAGCTTATATTTATATTATACTTAACTACTTTAAACGTGCCTTTAAAAACATTATTTTAAGGTAAGAAGGGGGTGGGTTTTTTATTTGCTTATTTAATACTATTTAGAAAAGTCAGATTTGGGTCAATAAAGATTTCAACAAGTATTCCCATTCAACAATTCCCAATATTACTCAGCTCTAATTTTCTCAAAACTACAGCCAAACGTGACAGAGCTAATTAGGCCTAGAGAAGGAGGGACAGACCTTCAAAAAATAAAAGGCCAATGAAAAGCATGTATGCACTTTTTTTTTTCCTTAAAATAAAATTACAGATAACTCTCACGCTACCCTTGTGTAGGAACACTGCTGGCTTGATGTGGTCTGACCCAGCCTGGGTACTTCAAAGTTGACTTCAATCACCGCAGGGAGTTAGCAGGTTATTGAATCTCCATCCATTGTGCTTTCATCTTGGTTTACTCCACACACTATGCCTCTTTAATTGGCTCCTTGCAACTGTTTTATAAGAGGGTGGATAGAGACCCAGCTACAAGGAAAGGAGGCCCTTCTTCCATTGGGCAGGTAAACCAGAGACCAGGCAGTGGACCAGGTGGGTGAAGTTTCCCATCGTAATCTCTTACATGTGAGAGTCGCTGTGAATGCCCTGGCAGGGGAAGACAGCTAACTCTAATAGGCACCTTACCAGCCTGAAGGTGTTGAAAGAGAAGGAAGATTTAAAAAAATTAAAAAAATCCAAATGGGGGAGAAAAAAAGGATTCTCTGTTCTCTTTTTTAAAGTTAATTATGATGGAGACAAGTTCCCCAACATCATATTATTTTGCAGTTACCAATGTTTGTTTCGTGTTAAAACATCAG
The DNA here is from genome assembly GCF_029407905.1 of Bubalus kerabau. Taxonomy (NCBI): domain Eukaryota; kingdom Metazoa; phylum Chordata; class Mammalia; order Artiodactyla; family Bovidae; genus Bubalus; species Bubalus kerabau. The sequence continues at coordinate 39,949,491 of NC_073638.1, forward strand.
GGTTACAAGTATTAAATGGTTCAGCAGTGTTCTAAACAGGACTCTATTGCAAATACTTAAAAGGGGGACAAGGGGATCTTTAAAATGATAATCCTAGTGGTAGCCAACAGCAGCTGATAGACATGCAGGTAAGAAGATTCTGGTATCTTTTATTTTTTAGCTTTGAAGAAATAATAGCTCTTTCCCAATCCAACCAGTAAAAAAAACTTCAGAAAAGGAGCCTACTATCAGCAGAGTTTGAGCTCTATAAATGCAGAGGAGCATCAAATCAACAGTGAAATGAGAAGCAGCTTCATTCTGCTTTAAAAACAGTCAGAGTCGAGTTCCCAGAAGAGAGGACCCCATCAGGCTCACGCGGTCAGAATTCACACAACTCATGCAGGACACACCACACCGTGCAATTATCCACCAGCACTGCCACTGCTAAAAGATCTTTAATAATCCTGATTTTTACCATAAAAGCTCTCATTATTATCCCAGCTCTCTTTTGCTTGTTCAGCGGGCCTGGTCACTTACAGGAGGATGAGAAAAACCCAGGGACTCGGCTCATCTTTCCCCAGCCGTATCTTCCAGGGAGTGTTAGTGTCCCCGCAGCCCAATGCCACGCCACCACGCTGGCCGGCACACTGGATTTAAAATTAGACAAGCCCTGGAGAGCCACGGGTAACCTTCTGACAAGGTTAGCCGGCAGAGGAGAGCACGGCTCAGTGAGGGACATTAATACGAGGCCAAGGAGGGCCTTTCAACAAGTACATTACGGCCTCTCTGAGCCCTTGCAGTCTGGAAGCTGGGGCCCCAACATCGGCAGGCTGACCTAGGCTTTTTACTTTTTATTCCACCGAGTCAGCAGCTTCCTTTACAAACGATAAACACAACCTTCAAAAGTATCTCTCCCTGATTAAATTCAAAATATTCGGTCGCTGATCATACACATAACATTTTAAAACTCTAAACTGGATTTTAGAAATATAGTATTTATAGGATGCCTCTAATTATAAAGTTAATGCCCACAGGTGACTAAAAGAATGGAAACAGAAGCACACGTTAACTCTACCCACTGCCCTCCACAGAATAATAGTCAGGGCTAACAATGCATTTAAATGTATTTTCATGTACTATAACATTATTATTATTATTACCTATTGTGTGAGGTTCTTTTATTGTTCACCTAAGGTTTCACATTCAGCATTTTTCTGAGTCCTGAAATATCCTCTGTATTCATGAATTTAAGAGGCATAATAATTTCATGTCGTGGATATACTATTATTTGACTATTTTCACACGGCTTGACATTTAGATTTTGCCCAACTTTTCACTGTATGGCAAACACCCTCGTAGTGACTTCCGACAGATTCCTAGAATCTAGGGGCAGGAGAAACTTGAAGCCACTGGTACAGATTGGGAGCCTAGTAAAGACAGGGACAGTGCCTATCACGCTGTAGTGTTCTCTGATTAAAGCAATGTGTCTCAGCACTTTCCAGACAGACACCCCTAAATTCTAATGTGAAACATTCCAGGCACCTACCAAGAGATCACCAGGCCAATATCACCAAGGTCCCTCAGCACTGAGACAAAGGAAGACAGCCAAGGCACAGAGCCAACGCTTCTTAACATCTGTCAAAGGTGATTCCAACGCCACCCCTGCCAGCACCTGTTTAAAACACGGAAACACTTCCACACAGGCTGGAAAGAGTCAGGGACCCAAGCCTGACGAATGCCTGGCCCCTTAGCTCCCGCCCCTCTTCCAGGGCCCCTGACCGCCTCACTATCCAACAAGTACAGGGTAAGTGCCTGGCACACCTGGGGGCCTCCAGTGGTTTCCACTGTGTTGATGTCCACACTGTCTGTTAAATATTTTAAACATCACCCTTCTTCACATACCACTTGAACTCAGGATATGCTTTTTAAATTTTGTTAATCCTCCCCTCCAACCAGTTCCTCAAATACCACTGTTTAAAATCTTCATTACCATCACATCAGTGCTGTTTCTTAAATTCATTCTCTAATATTCTATCTTTAAAACTGAAATGGACAATTAATAGAAAGAACTTACCAAGATGTTGGGTGGGCGGGGGTGGGGGTGGCGAGGTGGGCAGTTCCCACTAAATTAATTCTCTGCAAAGCACAGTGAGTTGGTTCAGACAAAGACAAACATCACAATCCTGAGGGTCACGGACCTAGTAGAAACACCAATGACACTGGTTCCCCCAAGGGTAAAAGTTATCTGCTTAAATCACAGGAGACTTGGAGGAGCTCTCAGATCCTCAATTATAGTCTCAGCAAGCTAAAGCAAAAATACAGAAATGCTGAAGTCTAGAGATAAAAGGAGTCAGGACAGCCTAACTTATGCCCAGACCACCCTGGTACTGGATTACTCTGTAATACCAATAAAAGCAGCATGTGGGGCAGGGCATTATCACTATGCACTTGGAAGCATGACCTCTACCTTAGCCCTCTCTTTACAGAGCTAACTGTTTTCTGTGGGAGAGAACAGATAACTAGTTCTGTTATCTGTGGAACAGAGTTTCATTTCCTTCAAATGTTTTTGTCCATCCTTTTCTGGGGCTGCCAGGGCAGGAACACCAGCCAGGAAAGGGAAGAAGGACAAACAAGGGGTCTCTAAAATCAGGCTTTCAAAACCAAGAAGGTGTCAGCCTGGATACATTACAGCGCTGTCCAGTATAGCCACTGGAAAGGTGGCTCAAGCTGCAATCAGCTCAAAGACAATGTCCATCCCCACCTCCATGGTGGAAGAATATACTCCAAACTCCAAGTCACTACGGGGGCTAAGGTTTCTTTCCAAAATCAGTAAAATTCTAATTGATGGGTATAAAAATATTTTTGATTCTTAAAATCAAACATAATAGCTAAAATGTAAGGAAACGCCTTGCAGTAGTAGATGGAAATAATATTCAGAGCTAACATTTATTCCTCACTACTGTGTGTGAGGAACAGGGTTTAAGACTCTACTTTTATTATTTCTTCTAATACTCATTACAACACTATTAGGTAGAGATATAATATTACCATATACATCATTCAGATAATGAAGCAAATAAGGTTTAGAAACAGTCTTTTATCCACAGATAAAACAGAAAATCCAGACCCAGATCTATCTCACCTTGAGTTCAAGGTCTGTCTTTGTGATAGAGTGAACCTCTCATCACTGGAGGTAATCAAGGAGCAGCTGAGCAATCTCTTAACAGGGATGCGGTGGAGGGGACTAGAGTAGGAAGAATGTCAGAGAAGGTCCATTCCAACCCCTGATCTATGACAGATGAAAACAAATTGCCTGCTGTATGCTGGCTAGCAGGCATGGGACATGAGGAGTAGGAAAGAGCCAAAAAATGAAGTCAGCACACTTTTAGAGTCAAGATAATGGATAGACGCTCTATTTTCACAATAAAAAGCAGCTAAAAAGCAAGGTCACTGGAGAGTGTCCAGACTCTTGGCCACTGGGACCCCAGCAGAGCTGGCCTAGCAAGCAATGATGCCTCTTTCTCCCGCTTCAGAAATGCAGTGGCACAGATGAGACCCTCGCTACTGCAGGACAGGGAAGCAGTTTGGACCCTTATACCTGAATTTTTTTTTCCAACACAAAGCTAGTATTTATGGTAAATTAATGACTCAAATTTGTACTGGAAAATATCAAGAACATAACCAGAAAAGGCAATGAGTGAACAAGTCACACAGGAGAATAAGCATATGACAAAACCTGCCTCTTACCCAGGAGGGAGAAAGGATGGCAAATTCAAGCAAATTTAAAGTGTTATTTTAAACCTCCTAATCAGCAAACCTTAAAAGAACAACAACATCTGTAGTGAATATGACCCAGGAACTATCCTAGAGGTACTGGGGATGTGAAGATCCAAATGGCTATAGTTACTAAGAGTCTCAAAAGGCTGAAATTCTTTGACCTAATAATCCTAACACTAGAAATTTATTAAGAGAAAACCCCATGGGAGAAAAAAAAAATTAGGAGCACAGAGACCTACATTATACAATTGTCTATACTACTATGAATGGCAGAATGATTAAGAAAACCACAGCACAAATGCAAAGGAAAACTGTGTGTTCATTTACAAGAAAAATCAAAAAGAATAGACAAACAAAGGAAAGTTTCTCAAAACAAAATACAAAAATACAAATTTTTTAAAAATAAAATACAAAACTGTGTGTATATGTATTATCTACAAAGTTGTGTGTATATATGTATATGTGTGTATACATATGTAATTACAACTCTATGCTATGTCTACAGAAGTGAAAATGAAAACTGTTACGGTTAGGAGGGTTTTTATTTTACACTTTATAAGTTTCCAGAGGTCATGTATGGATGTGAGAGTTGAACTGTGAAGAAAGCTGAGCGCCGAAGAATTGATGCTTTTGAACTGTGGTGTTGGAGAAGACTCTTGAGAGTCCCTTGGACTACAAGGAGATCCAAGCAGTCCATTCTAAAGGAGATCAGTTCTGGGATTTCTTTGGAAGGAATGATGCTAAAGCTGAAACTCCAATACTTTGGCCACCTCATACGAAGAGTTGACTCATTGGAAAAGACTCTGATGCTGGGAGAGATTGGGGGCAGGAGGAGAAGGGGACGACAGAGGATGAGATGGCTGAATGGCATTACTGACTCGATGGACATGAGTCTGAGTGAACTCCGGGAGTTGGTGATAGACAGGGAGGCCTGGCGTGCTGCAGTTCATGGGGTCGCAAAGAGTCGGAAACGACTGAGCGACTGAACTGAACTGATAGGTTTTTATTTTACACTTTTTATGTTCCATTGTTTTGTAATTTTTAATAAATTATCCTGACTTTAAGAAAATTTAAGTAGACTCAGACACAAGAGATATTCGAGTACCTAAATACAAGAAAGCTTGGAGGTCAGGTATCTGTGAACACTTGAACCCTGTTTTACCACTAGGATCCACCCAACCAATCTCAAACTCCATATCTAGTCTTCACAACCTCCAAATGCAGAAACAATGCACAGATTACAGCCGACTTTAGGTAGACCTAAGGACTTAAAGTTCCTCTAAACATTTCAGCAGCAATAATGGCTAAAACTTACACACAGCATATATTCTGTACCTGACCGGATTCTAAGCAGTTTATATGTCAATGCATTTAACTCTCATAACAACACTATAAGAAAAGTACTATCATTATTCCCATTTAGAAACAAGGAAACCAAGAGACAGAAAGAGAAAGTAGATTTCCCACATGGTTCATTTAACCCTCATAATAAGACTATGAGAAAAGTACTATTATTATTCCCATTTAGAAACAAGGAAACTAAGAGACAAAAGCCAGGATCTGAACAGTCTGACTGCAGAGTCTAAACTGATAACTATCCAACTAGATTTCGTGAAGTATAGACAAGTCTCCCAGCTGCTGCTCTGCTGGTCCCCTTTTCTGAAACGTCTTTCCTCCCCTTAGCCACCTATACAGTTGCCACACATACTTCGGAGGCCAACTCAAGTGCTACCTCTTCAGCAAAGCCTTGCCTGGCTCTCATGTCATCTGCTACGTTGCCTCTCATGTCTCATGGAACTTCAAACACACAACTACAGTTTCACTGATACTGCTTAGTAACTGCCCGAGTCCACCTTCCTCATAGACTACAAGTTTGGGATGGGGAGCAGACAGAGGTAGTCTTTGTCTTATGGGTCACTAGCCCAATGTCTGGCAGGTAACATGTAATCAAAGAGGGAGGGAGAAAGTGAAGAAGGATGAATGGGTAGCCAGAAAACTGCATGAATGACTACTCATTAAAGGCAGCAGAGAATGAATTCATGTGTTGGTGGGTGACTATTTCACACATGCTTGGGGTTAAAATAAAATAGGGCCTTGAAGAGTATTCATCCTCAAACAGGAAAGAAATCCACAACAAGGATAAACCTTGAGGACATTATGCTAAGTGAAATTAGGTCACAAAAGAACAAATCTACTTCCACACATTCTAGTCTGTATAGGGGCTCATTGAACCAGCTCCTTCACATACCAATGGACAACAGTACTCAAAGATATTCTAACTTGAAACTGAAAAAAAGGTGGGGGAGGGGGAAGCAGGACGAGTGGGATGGGGCAGGGAATCCAACTGCAGATGGCCAGACAGGTTCCTACTCCTCCATTAGAAAAGGGGGGACTTGTGTGTGTGTGTGTGTGTGTGTGTGAACAGCTTATTTCCAGAATCTATACCCCTCCCCTCCAGAGGTACAGCTCCGTGCCCATCTTCTAATACCCAGACTGAGACCCAGGTGCCAGGCGCGGCACAGGGGCTTAAACACATCGCCTCTTCAAATTCTCTTGAGGTCAAGGGAATATTTTCTTCTTTGCAGGAACAAAAGTTTAAACTGCAGTTAGATCAATTCGTCAGGCACCTATCTTTCGGGCTAAAATTAGAAAACATTCTTTAAAGGCTGATAAATCTTTATCAATACTGAGGGGTCAGTCCAAAAGGCAGGGGAGGTAATTGCTGTTCTTTGCCTAGACCATTTTCCCTTCTTCAAGGCAGCTGGTACCTGTACTGAATTTCCTCTGTAAGTGTTTCTGCCATATAAATTACTTCACCACCCCTAAAACTGTTCAGCTGCACACACCTCCAAGTCTGGTGCATGCCTCCCAGAGGAGAACAAACTTTTGGATTTGCTACCGAGCAAGTGTGTTTTCTTTACACTCCCCCACCACCCTCCTAATTACTGGGCAGACTATGAAGAGCAAGGCTCATCCACTTTGGAACTCCACTATGCAAAGCATATAGGACCCAACTGAAGAGTATAAGTGACTTCCAGCATGAAGCTGACTTTAGGGCGCATGTACACATTAGAGCTACTCACAGCTCCAACCAGGTCACGCTGAAATGAAAGTGAAGACTGTCAAGGTAAGAGATACACCTGCCTGTTTGTTTCTGGAAACCCTCAATCAGTAAGCAAAGTCCTCACATGAATGTTAGGTTTTGTTCTTACTCATTCACAAAAAATCATAAGTAAAGGACATTTGAGGATCTGAAACAGAGAGGACTGACACTCAAAGGGCATTTTTAAACTGAGATCATGATTACTTTGTCTCTCTCCCTTTTTTTTTTTTTTTTTTTTTGCTTAATCTTGCCTCTTTAGTCAAACTCTTTAGTCAATTTAGTCGATTAAAACACATTAATTATGGGGACAGAGATGTGTCAACACTAACTCTGAGGACTTAATTTCTGCTGGGAAAGATAAGACAGGACAGTAACATAACCTTTAGCAAAAGAATTTTCCTCATCTACAAACAAGGGAGCCGAAACAGGACTTTAAAGTAGCTGTCAAAAGTAGATTCTATTAACTTCTGGCCCAAACATGGGTGGACTGTCCAACATTTGAATCTTGTTAAAGTCTCCTGAATATTATTGACCACATCATTCATTCATATACACGTGTGTGTGTGTATATGTGTGTGTATATATATATATATATATATATACACAAACATGTATACACATACACACATATATGCACATTCTGACAGAACTGCTGCTTCTGAAAGAAGCAGACTGTGACAAAATAATAAAAAAATAGTGTTTATAATTCTGTCCAACCGTTTCTAAAGGCTTTTAATATCTTTTAAGAAAATTATGGGTAAATTTTAAAAAGAAAATACATTCTCATGTATAACAACTCATTTAAAAGAGAAGTAAAAGCTTCATTTGGCTGTCTATCTCCAAGAAATACTTCTTGCTTCCCTTTCCACCCCTGCTTTACCTATGAATTGACATGAATCGACAGGAATCAAAAACCCAGGTTCCAGCTGGAGTCCATCACATTCCGTATGTCCATCAAAATTGATAAAAATTCCCTATTTACTTAATATGTTCAAGCCCCATTCAATAAGCTTGAGGATTATACCTTCATCTGAAACTCAGAATATAGTGATTATTCAGACACTGAGATTTTTTGGGTTTAAAGAATAATCACTGATCAATTGTTATCTTCTAAAGAAGAGAGATGACCGCATCGATTCCACTTTACCACTAGTTGAATTCAACAAAGTATCTAAAATCCTAAATACAAATAATACTCCCAATTCCATGTACCTTCTTTAAACTGAATTATTTCTATTTTAATATATATTGCTATTATGCAATCCTGTGTTTCCTGAAAAGTTTGTTCCAGGAAGGGCAGTGGCATGTGCACATCCACTCACACACAACACACACAAAGTCTAGAAAATAAAAAAAATCTCTTTGGTCTTAACAGGCAGTAAATACATTCACATACTCCAGTTTTGAACAGAAATAGTACATGAGAGGAAGAGAAAGGATACATTTGGAATTTCAGGATATTACATATAGATTCAAAGAAATCTGAGAGGCAATTTGCCAGAGTAAACAAATATCATAATCATATTAACATTTTAAAGGAGACTGTGTTCACAGTTCACACATACTGATACAGTGCTTGAGGGGCTGCCTTATTCCCTTCTGTAGATGTGCAGATAAAGCATGGCCTACAGAGAAACATTTCCTGCTTCCCTCCTCACTCCTGCTTTATGTAGGGCTGGGACACAGAAGTGTTAGGTACCTGGACTGCTCATAATTTATTTCGGTGTCATAAAACACATAGAAGCATTTGTTCAATTAGCCTTAAACAGGCATGTGGCCAACTCTGGGCCGGCTTTGCGCTGGAGAGATAAAGATGAGTAATAAACACGCACTCCGCCCTCAAAGATCTCACAGCCCAGTGAGAGACAGACACATCAGCTGAAACCTGAGAATCCAAAACAGTACACAGCACAGAGTAGGTGCTTGAAAAACACAGAGCGGGTTTAGGAGTCAGGGAGGGCAAGCAAAGATCTCCCCGAGGATCTGGAGCTGGGTCGGAGCCTGACTCGATGTGGAGGGCTGGGCTGGAATGCACACTCCACCACTTCGCTGCTGTACCAGGGCAACGTGTGTAATGTGGTCACGCCCCAGTGTCCTCATGTGCTCCCTCCCAGGGCAGTGATGAGCTAACATACAGGGAAATGCCTGGATTGGCAAACATGTTAACCCCATCTCTGCCCAAAGGCAGCCCCTGGTCTGTGGCAAGGACCAGGAATGGCAGAGAACCACTGCAGGAGGAGATTTTTTTTTTTTTCCTACTTCTTTCTCTCCCTTTTCTAACCCTTCTTGCTAAACCTCCTTTCCCCAAAGTTGACTCAGAAGACTCAGAGTGAATGAACCAAAAAAGGAAGTGGGAGGAAGGGAGAGGGAAAGAGAACCCTGGCTAACTATGAAGAAAAGATGGCCATCCTTTGGAGGGGAAGCCATCAGTAGTTCTAAACTAGAAAAGGGAAAACACAAAAACCAATGAAAAACTCCTGAACCAGATACCTAAAACATTTCAACTTCTGCTGGTTAAACTGCTTTTCTGGATGGCCTCGGACTCTCGCCAATTAGCTCGAGTTATTTTCTTCCCATCTCCCTGTTTGAACTTCCTTTACTAAATTAAAATAATTGCAGCACATTAACATTTAATCAACACGAAAGACTAAACCAAGCTCAAACATAATTTTAGATCTTTCATTTTCTTTTTTTAAATAAACGGCTGCTTGTGTATTTTTGTATATCTAGTGATGAATGCTCACTTGTTTACATCTATATACACATGCACACGTATACATGCATTATTCAAGTAGGTGTGCATCTACATACAAATATAAACCAGCCTCCTCGTAGTTGAGGGGAGTGTGACAGATGCCAGCATGTACGGGAGGCAGCAGGAAAGGTAAATTGAATGTCTACCCCAGAATCCTACCACCTCACCTTGCACCAAAAACTAAGGTCCCATGCATTGAAGAAGCCATGAAATTCCCAAGACCAGGGCTGGAGGTGAACAAACTCCAGGGACTAGACCCAGCCCCTAAAGACCCTCTCCCGATCCAGAAGGATGGCATGGGGAGGGAGGTGGGAGGGGGGTTCAGGATGGGGAACACATGTACACCCATGGCTGATTCATGTCAATGTATGGCAAAACCACTACAATATTGTAAAGTAATTAGCTTCCAATTAAAAAACAAAAAAAGGCCCTTTCCCTCCTCCTGGAGGAAATCTTGCCTTTCAATAAACAGGGCCCTTGTTCCAACTAAGAGAGCCGAAACTGTTGGGGGCGGGGGGCGGTGTGGGGGGTGCGGAGCAGGGGCCCCAGCACTGCCTTCATGCCTGCAAAAGCCCACTGCCACATGGAGGGATCTGGAACCTTCACACTGCTGTCCCTCCATTCTCATGAGGTTAAGAAATGCTGCCAAGTTCACTGCAATCTACCTCAGCAGGCCTTTACTTAGCAGCAGCTATGCCCCAGCGCTCAGACCTCACTTCTCACGGCACCATCTCATGTATGTTTCACAAAAGCAAGGAGGCAGTATTACTCTCCTTTCAGAGGTGAGGAGTCTGAGGATCAGAAAAGCTGATCAGGGGCCAAAGGCAGAGACCACAGTGGGTAAATGGAGGAGCCCCAGGCCACTTTCACACCATAATGACTGGCCCAGGGCTCCGAATCTGAGCTCCTGGGCTCTGGTCTCCCTCCAGCTCTAATCTAAAGGGAATCAACAGGAAACAGGTCTTACCTTTGTGAACCTTAAGCTTAATGACTATAAAAGGAAAAGAGAAGCCAACTTTTGTTCGCCACCTTCCAATACAGTCAAATAAGAACCCGCTCTGTGACCATGATTCAGCTCAGTTCTCAGAGGTTGCGTGGTGGTTTCCCATCATCAGCTCTCTTAGCAAACAACATGGTCCCTGTCCCCTGCCATTGCTGTTCTCTCAGCTCAGGTTTTCACGGCCTCAGGCATTCACCTACTGTGCCCAGAGGAATCCCTTCACCGCCTGCCTTCCCGGAAGACAGGAAGATCCTTCTCAACAATTAACTCCAGCCCAAAGGAGCAATGCTTGAGCAACCTCAGAGGTCTCTACGCTTATCTTTACTATATCTGATACTCAGGTTTTATTCTCTTCAACCCCACTGTAGGCTCCTTACCCAGAGACCCAGGCTTGACTTCTCTAATATTTGTCACCACTATGACACGACCACCAAGCCTTCGTCCCTGGAGAGAAAGCAAAACAAATATCCATATGTCAACATTTTTTGGGTAACTGCTAGGTCACATAAAATAAAAACTGAAGTAGGAATTAGATTTTTTAAGAAAAATAATATGATATGGTCTTGGCCCCAAACAACTCACAACCCAGTGAGGAAGACGGAGACATAAATGACTGCTAGGATCTGCTGAATCATTTGACACTGGAATTTGCCAGTGACTGGGAGTTGGAAGGGACAGTCACTCTGAAGGATGAGAAGAGTCTGCTCCTGATACCATCTCAAAGGAAATGATGACCAGCTGACTTTAACAAGGTAGAAATTTAATAAGGATAAATGTCAAGTCATGCACTTAGGTCCAAAAAAAACCCACTCACAAGTATAGGGTAGAGAAGATCACATGAGAAAGTCTTAAGGGATTGGGTTGCCCAAAAGCTCAATGACTCAGTGTGATGAGGCTCCTGTAAAAGCGAATGCAGTATCAGGCTGCCCTGAGCAGAATGCTGCATTCACAGTAAGAAAAGTGAGATCTCAAATCTGGGTCCCAGCAATCATACAGGGATGAACAGTCAGAAGTGTGCACATTTCAGAGAGTTGACAGGAGTGTGACACCATGTCCTAACAGGAATGAGGATCGTGAAGCTGGAGTAAGAACAACGTACATGGCTACAAGAGTCATCTTCAAACTAGTCTTGGACTTCACCATTCCGCTCCCAGAAATAGACAACAGAGATATAGCTGACCTAACTTATAGAGGTTGGAGAAGGAAATGGCAAGCCACTCCAGTGTTCTTGCCTGGAGAATCCCAGGGACGGGGGAGCCTGGTGGGCTGCCGTCCTTGGGGTCGCACCGAGTCGGACACGACTGAAACAACTTAGCAGCAGCAGCAGCAACTTATGGAGGCACTGACATTAACCCAAAAGCAGGGGTTTAAAATATGAGAGGGAACAGGCAAAATATCTGATGAAACTGAATACATTACCTATCTCACTATAAAATGTTACCAACTGCAATATCATAAATAGTTATTGATAGGAAAGTAAGAAAATTGTGTCTCTAAGGAAAGGAAAATTACACACTACTCTACACATAGATTCATTCTGTAAAAACAGCAACATACACATACAGCAAACACTGCACTGAAAATGGCATGGGAGACAATGTGGTACGAAGCTCACAACACTGATTACCTATGAGCGGCCAAGTTATTGATAGTTCCAATTCTCTTTTTTACTTCTCTAAATTTTGCTTCTCCATATATTCTCAATGTTTCATAGTGGACATACACTGTAAATCTGGAAAGAAAAACTCTCATAAATGTTTCAAAAGAAAACGGGCTATCTAGAAGCTCTAACATATAAGAAGAGGAATTAGGTTTGTAACGTAAGCAGGAAAGCGGGGATTGGGATTAATGGGTGAAGTTTCTAGGAGACCTTATTTGACTCACTATAAGACAATGGTCTGTGAGAGAAATAAACAGTTTCACTGCTACGGTGAGTTCTCCATCAAAAAGGCTGTGCCTCTAGAATGCTTTGAGACTATCTGGGGATGTACTGCAGGGAAAGCCTCCACGGTGTACAGGGTCAGCTTCTCCTAAATCTATACACTCCAAATCCTTTAACACTGCTCAAGTCAACTATGCTGCAGAATCCATAATACCTCTATTTCACTCTCTATGTAAGTTCACATTCTCATTCAAGCTTTTAGGATCCAGTTCTCTGTTCTCTCACCACATCAGAGCCAACGGAGTACAGCTCAAAGAACATCCAACTGGGAATCAAAGGTTCAGATCCCAGCAGTAGCACTGGAAAGAACACAGCCATGGACGAGTCACAATCTCTAGGAGTCTCAGTCTCCACAACTGTAAAATGGCAGTAAAATGTATACAACCTCACAAGGTAAAGCTGACATTTCAAGATAAAACCTGTGAGACTGCTTTTATAAACAATAAAGTGCTATACAAGCAAAAGACAATACATTCCTGTCGTGAGAGCTTATGCAGAAGTTGGATGGGCAGTTACAGGGATCCTGTTCCACTGGAAGCAGAAAGCTTTAATTCCGAGATCATATGATTCTACCTTGGTGTTTAAGCATCACCTCCACGAAGAGGTCCTCCACTCCTTTTAACGTTCTTCTGACTTCTGACACCACAGAGTATAACAATGATTGCTTTTTCTCAAACTTCTAAGGCTGAGTCTCGATTTTTCACCATGAAGACATTTTCTTGAGACAAGGACCAAGGCTTCCATCTTTATCCTCAACCCCTAGTGCTGCTGGTAACTCACAAACAACTATTGGTGATTCGACTGAACCTTAATAGAACCCCTAGGGCTTCTCAGGTGGCTCAGCGGCAAAAAATTCACCTGCCAATACAGGAGGACACGGGTTTGATGCCTGGGTCTAGAAGATCCCCTGGAGGAGGAAATGGCAACCCGCTCCAGTATTCTTCCCTGGAAAATCCCATGGACAGAAGAGCCTGGCAGGCTACAGTCCATGGGGTCACAAAGAATTAGACACGACTGAACGTGCACTCCAGCTCCAACACCCCAGAACCCCTAGTTAAAGTAAAGCCTAAGGACCAGCACTATTGACATCAATATGGAAACATGTTGCAGTGCTGATTCCCTAGCCAAGTCCCAGCTCCATGAACTCAGAACCTGCATTTTCACAAGATCCCCAGATGACTCCTATGCTAACAAAGTGAGACTGCTGCCGCCAATGTATAGACTACCTTCAAGAAGCAAGGGCCAGGAGCACGCTCATTCAGCAACCTCTCTCTCCAAAGGCCAGCAAAAGGACTGACTCAGCCTCTCACTCATTTCTTCAGCCATTCACTCACTCAACAACCATATATTATGTTCCTATACGATGCCAAGCTCTTTCCTAGGCACCAAGTCTGTTCGCGCAGGTGTAATTGAATGGTAAGGATCCTCTAATACCACAGAGAATGGCCCCATCCCGCTCCCTGACCACAAAATCCAGCTAAAAACAATTTAAGTGCCTCTGAATTCCAGCTCCTCCAACCCTGGCCCAGCGCTTCACATGCTTTGCAGGTGTCAGGGCTGATAACTCTTCACAAACCTCAGAGAACCCACCCACACAACAGCCACAGCTCAATGGTTTGGGCACAGCCCCTTTATATTTCTGCAGGTGTTACATTCCAAAAATACTTCTTCTTACAAAGCATGGCAGGAATTCTACACTGAGGAAAGAAAAGAGGTTCAAGAAGGGCCTGATTTTTCCCGAGGGACAGAAGAGACTAAACCTCTCACAGAGGTTTACATTTTTAAAATGTATTTATTTTATCAACCACATGCTCGCAAGTCAAATATCCCCTCAAAGACATTTTGCAGACAGAGATATTCTGGGAACATACTGGAGGCAGCTTATTTATCTGCCGCTATTATAAGACTAGCCCGAAGGGATGAGTATCAGATGCTATCTCCCGCTGAAATGACAGTCTGCCCGCCTGCCACCTCGATGCCAGGTCACAGCTACTTCATGCCCCCAAATAGCCCCTACTTGGCCCTTAAAAGATTGCCTCTGCCCACCAGTCTTGCAAGAGGCTTCCAATTAGCCCAGGTCACTCCCAATGGGGAGGGCTATCAGTTTGCTCTAAGAATTCTGCAACATCTTTGGGGTCTGTAAACTGACAACAGAAAATGTAATTAACATACAAACATGATACTAATATGGAATACTGCCACAGTGCTGGAAACCCTCGGGGGCTGGTAGGATCCCAGGCAAACTCAGTTCTTGGATTTTATTGTCCAAAAGGGAATTATAAGAAAGCATACTCCGGTCAGCTGCAACTGTCTCAAAGCTCTCTCCTTGGCTATCTTTAACCAAATTATCCTTCTGGTTACAAGATTTAGCAATTAGGAAAGCTTTCTACTTCTCCTGTAGGTCCTCTCTACCTTAGACTAGTAACTGTTTCCTTCCCCACAGTGAGTACATTGGGGTGGCGGCTGGCCTTCTATTCAGTGCAGTATCTCTGGAGCCCAGAAGATAGATACTAGGTCTTCAGTAAAAAAAACTTACAGAATGATGATAATTCATTCATCAAGTATTTAATGAGTGCTGAGTTTTAGGATTAGAATACTAAATACCCAAAGATGAAAAAGAAATAAAGAAATGGTTATTAGGTCTTGTTGACCTTTGGAGACTAAACAAAACAAGAAACGAGGACTATAAAAAGCCTGGATGCAAACTCCAGTGTGAGAGATGAGGGAATTCCTGGAGCAGAGCAAGCCAAGTGCAACAGAAATGGAATTTTCTTATCCACAGCATGTCACACAGATCCACCCCCAGTCTGTAATTCACTGTGTACTGCACGCATTTCCCACACTCCAGCCTCTTACTCTGTGACTGGCCAAATTTCTCATCTGCCTTTTAAAACATCAGTATATACTGTATGGGATATCCTGTCTCCCCACTAACCTGTCTTATTAACAGGAGGATCACAGCTCAAACCACGGTGCACTTCTCAGAGGCATTCTGACTTTATTCTCAGGCCCAGCTGTAAGGCTGTTAGTCTCACATTACAGAGAAGGGCAGGGGTGTGCAGGCTTGCCACAGGCTGTACCTCTGGACCCAAGTCCCATCTCTTCTAAATCCTGTGTTCTCATCACCGACCCACTTCCTCTCCCGGGCGCCTCTCCACCCAGCACCACTGCCCAACAGAAACACAATGTGAGCCACACATGCCATCACACATTTCCTACTAGCCTCATTAAAAAAGGAAAAAAGAAATGTGAAATTAATTTCAGTAACTTCTATTAACCCAGCACACCCAAATATTATTTCAACCTCTAATCAATATAAAAAAAAAAATTGCCAATGAGGTATTTCACCTTCTTTTTTAGTACCAAGTCTTCAAAGCCCAGCGGCCATTGGACACTGATGGAGCAACTCAGTTCTAGGTGTTGAACAGCACTGTGGCTGGTGGCTATGGACTGCACGGGGTGGACCTACTGCGAGCACATCTTACACATGCTTGAGTCTCAGGGAGCCTAACTCCTGTTGTTTCTAAGTACCTAAAGGACATACATAAAGCCTTTTCAGTGGCACCAGTTTCTGCTGGATATGAATTTGGGGAGGCCCCAGATTTCAGCTGACATAGGTTCTCCATGTTTCAGTGACTTGCAGCTCCAACCTTCAAGTCTCATTGTAGCCACACTCCTTTAAGGAAGCTTCTGTAGCTATGCCCCCAACAGAGCCCCCAAAACTTCACACCTCCAAACCTTAACCCCATACTGTGAGTGCCTGCCTGTATTACCCACTATTGGACGTTCCTTGAAACAAGACTCTGTTTCATTCATTGCCCAAGCCTTATCTCCCAACATAGTACTGCCTCAATAAATATTTGCCAGATGCATGGATGGATGGTTGGATAAATGAATGAAATCCCTCCTAACACAAAATCTCTCTCTCTCTAGGCCACAGTTTCCTCCTCTGTAAAATCTCCATGGTTCCTTTCAGCTGTGAAAGTCGACAAGGCCATGGAGCAACTTGCGTTGCTCATGCCTGGGTCACAAATACCAAATGGGGCACTTACCCTGAGCCCACATCGCACAACCAGCTTGACCAGCCATCTGACACAGGAAAGAACACTCAGACTGCACTTGAGAGGTTATTTCTCTGGACCAGTACAAAAGGGGGCAAACCAGATTATTTTCAGGTCTTTAAAAAGTATCCTATAAACTTCCTGCTATTCCAGAGAACTACAGAAATGTCTATGTTCTCTCATGTACATCTTCCTTTTTTTGTTTTTTGGCTGCAACTAGAAGCATTTAGGATCTTAGTTCCCAACCAAGGATAGAACCTAGGCCCCCTGCCATGGAAGTGAAGAGTCTTAACCACTGGACTGATAGGGAAGTCCCTCTCATGTAATTCTTGAATAGCTTCCCTAGCCAATCATTTATGTTTCTTACACTGTTCTTTTTCAGTTGCTAAGTCATGTCCAACTCTTTGCAACCTCATGGACTGTAGAATATCAGGTTTTTCTGTCCTCCACTATCTCCCAGAGCTTGTGCAAATTCATGTCCATTGAGTTGGTAATGCTACCTAACTATTTCATTCTCTGCCTCCCCTTTCGCCTCCTGCCCTCAGTCTCTCCCAGCACCAAGGTCTTTTCCAATGAGTCACCTCTTTCCATCAGTGGCCAAAGTATTGAAGCTTTAGCTTCAACAACAGTCCTTCCAATGAATATTCAGGGTTGATTTCCTTTGGGATTGACTGGTTTGATTTCCTTGCTGTCTAAGGGACTCTCAAGAGTCTGCTCCAGCACCACAGTTTGAAAGCATCCATTCTTTGGCACTTATCCTTCTTTATGGTCCAGCTCTCACACCCCTACATGACCACTGGAAAAACCATAGCTTTGACTATATATATCTTTGTTGGCAAAGTGATGTCTCTGCTTTTTAATATGCTGTCTAGGTTTGTTACAGCTTTCCTTCCAAGGGGCAAATATCTTTTAGTTTCTTAAATAGAAAATGGTTAATTTTTGCCTTTAATGAATGAATATCATTAAAAGATCACAAGGTCAGATTTCAGACTCCAAAGTCCTGGTTTTCATTGCCATTGCTAGCCACTTGGTCATCAATTTCCTTATCCATAAAAGAGGGGCAACAAAATAACCAGATGACAGAGTTGCTGTAATGGCCAGAATGCCTTATACACTGTAAAGGACCAAGCGAATGTAAACTATTACAGAAACTACTTCTTCCGAAGCATGTCAAAGTGAGATGACAGAGCAGTCCACAAATAACACTGCCAGTGGCCAGGCCCAGGCCTGGGGAACTCAGGGAAAAGCTAGAAGGAACCCAGTGCACTCCACTCCTGGGCAAACATCGAACAGGCCCAGAATTCATGGCTGCACAAAACCAAACCCCAGACGTGCTGCCCATCTGAGGTAGCAAGCAGTCCAGAGGGCAGGCCCCCCAGGTAAACAGGCATCTGTCTGCCAGGCCCCACTGGGAGGTGGCCATAGGGGAGGCTGCCTACTGGAGCGCAGAGGACAGCACAAAGGAGCCAGGCATCCGAGCTAGGCAGGGAGTGTCTATCTCAGAAGGGCAGGGCCCCCACTGAGCAAGGGGTGCTGCCCTCTGGCAGGCCAAGCCAAGGAGCTGGAGAAAGAGCTTCATCTGTCCTTTCTTTCTCCTGCAATGTTTTCAGGAGGTCTGAAATTTCCCATACTAATTCTGCCCATTTCAAACAGGAACTAGGTTTGCATGTACGTGTATGTGTGTACATGCATCTTATTATTTCAGAAGAAAGCACTCTGCAGTCTGAGAATGAGTCATCAGCAATCCTTGTCAATGTGCCAGCAGCCTGCCCCTCTTCATTACAAACAGAAAGATAAAAGCTCTTGCACTACATTAGCTGGCATACGCCTCCACAGACAGTACAAATAAATTAATTGTGCCTCATCTCAAACAGCCCGGGAGGTGTGCAGGAGGGGAAAATGCACTCCGTCTTGTTTCATTAACAAATTAAACTGCAATAGAGCCATGACCATTTTCTTACGTACAGACGTCCGGCTATTCGGCCAACTCCAGACAGTGGCCCATTTGGGGCGGCACTACCCAAGGTCCACATGTTGAGAAACCTGTGTCTCCTGCTGAGAGGAGTACACGTCCTTTACCCCTTTCATGGTCCTTGGAGAGGGGATGGTGTGATCCCAGGGGCCACTGTAAGGACACCTGGGGGACCAGAGTCACCCATCTCACGCTGGGCGCTGCTGCAAAAGGGAGGCGTTTCAATCACTTACCCCAGGCAAATAAACAAACCAGTTCTGCGGCCCTGGTATGTACATCACAGTGAAAGAGTCTGCCATCAAGCAAACTCTGTCACGCTGAGGATGGTGAGCATTCCAGAAAGAACAAAGTTATTCAAGACCGACTTGAAAAACAAGTCAGACTCCCCTTCACCGCAAGCTAAGATTACACCCTCAAATACACCTTCCTGCGATTCTTAGACGACTGCTTTTGCAGTGCAGTTAAAAGCAATTTGCTACAACGCTGTGATTTTCTTTATCCTGGTTCCGTACTACATAATTTAGGCAACCTGCATTTTAAAGTTGAAGGAGCAGGACTAAAAAGATGATCCTTTCATGTTTTATCTCCAAAGGGACAAAAACAGTGCTTACAGGGGAGGTGGGGGACAGGAAGTGGGGTGCTGAATGCTAAAAGGAAAGAACAAAGTGGACTCTAAGGAGAAGAGGAAGGGCCCCTCTCCTTTGTAAGGATCACCCCATTAACCAGTGACCTGCAAGGACATTAAGATCCCAAACAGTGAATCCAACTGCAAAATATGTCTGAAGTGTTTATTATACAGATGGCCTCTGGGTTTAGGTACTGGGAATTTTGTTTCTTTTTTGAACTGTAAAATCTAAGAATCTAAAAAATTCCAAGCAGAAAATCTGACCTCACAAGGCTAGGTCCTGCCCATAACAACAACAACAAAAAAGAAACTAAACCTAAAGATGGAGAAGGCACTGGCACCCAACTCTGGTACTCTTGCCTGGCAAATCCCATGGACGGAGGAGCCTGGTGGGCTGCAGTCCATAGGGTCGCTAACAGTTGGACACAACTGAGCGACTTCACTTTCACTTTTCGCTTTCATCCATTAGAGAAGGAAATGGCAACCCACTCCAGTGTTTTTGCCTGGAGAATCCCAGGGAGGGAGCCTGGTGGGCTGCCATCTCTGGGGTCGCACAGAGCCGGATACGACTGAAGCAACTTAGCAGCAGCAGAAGCAAACCTAAAGAAGATAATGATAGGGATTTTCCTGTGATTCAGTGGTTGAGAATCCGCCTTCCAACGCAGCGGGTGGGGGTTCAATCCCTGGTCGGGGAACTAAGATCCAACATGCCGCAGGGCAACTAAGCCCACACACCACAACTAGAGAAGCCTGCAATCTACACAGAAGAACCAACACAGCCAAGAAAAAAGCATTATAATAATAAATTCAACCAGATTCAACCTTATCATAATTGAAGAAATACCAAGTAAACAATGAGGTATCATTGAGCCAAGCCTTTGTAAAAGTAACTTTATCTAATGTAGGCCAAGTGGTTGAAGCTAGTACCTTACTGCTTTGCTGGTGGCATTGTAAACTGGCACAAGTCTTCTGGAAAGCAATTTAGAAATATCCATCGAGAGCCAAAAAAAAAAAAAATTGTGCCCTTTAACCCAGAAATCCTGCTCTTGGGAATCCACCCTAAGGAACTAATCTACAATAAGTATGAAGCCGTATCTCCAAGTATTAGTTATAATAGCACAAAACTGTAGGGGAAAAAAAAGTCTAAATGTCCAATAATAGATGAATGGTTAAATTCAGCCTGTGGGATGATAGATTGTAAGACCATTGAAAATCATTTTGAAGACTATGTAACCATTTGGAAAACATTTGCTTAAGGTTTACTGAAAAGAGCAGAATACAAAATTGGGTCTACATATGATTACAGCTATACAGAAATATGTCTGCATGCAGACAAGGGTTAAAAAGAAAAATGAAAACAGTTGTGGTAGGATAGCGAGCTTGTGGGTGAACTTTTTTCTTTTTTTTCAATCTTTTTATTGTGGTTATAGCATTTTATCTTGTGAAAAAAGAAAAATCATTGGGTGCATATGCAGCTGCTCAACTTGCATTCAAAGGATGAATCAGGAATCTGGGAAACCAAGATGCTGATTTGGGACATGGAACAATTTCTAGCACTAGTCTCTATCCTAAGCTTGCCTGGGTCCCTCCTATCATATCTCTCAGCCAGTGAGGTAGGCTGATGAGCAAACAGATGCTCGGAGAAGCAGGAGGAGGTACCCAAATCTGTACTAAGCTACAAATGACAGATAGGATGAGACTTAACATCAATTCTGCTCTAAGGCCCCAGCCCGTCCTGTCAACTGCTGCTGCTGGTTTCAAGATCCCTCCTGTCTCTGGGAAATAGTTTCCTCCTTAATAAAATGAAGAGGTTCACCTTTCTTCCAGCACTGTGTGGAACCATCCACGTATGGTTCATAAACAGCCTGTATCCAACTCACCTGTAAAGCAGGTGAAAGCTCAGATAAATGGTCCCAAACTGGACCTGGTGAATTAGAGACAGTTCTACTAGACATACTGACGGTCCAACTGAAAGAGTTTTCAAATTTTCGAGGTTCAAACGTGACACACACTCAATAGAAACCATACTTCAAATGTTAACTTCTAGTCTTTTCCCTAGGTCACGATAAGTGGTACAATACTATCTCGTGATGCTGGACAGCAGTAACAAGGGGGAACTGCTTCCCCTTCCAGTTTGTTTTTCGCTTGCAGTACAGCATTGAATCAGTTACACGAGACATGCAAAACTTATTATAAAATAAGGGGCTTTATGTTCAATGATTTTGCCCAACTGTAGGCTGAGGTAAGTGTTCTGAGCACATTTAAGATAGGCCAAGCTAAGCTGTGATGTTTAGGAGGTTTTAAGTGTATCAAATGCATTTCAACTTACACTATTTTCAATTTAGGATGGGTTTTATCAGTTTGATGACATAACTCGTCCTAAGGGGAGGAAGATCTGTAATACTTTCTCAATTTTACATGACAGAAGAAGTCTGATTTTTCTTTACAATTAAAGTATGTAAAAGTTAAGGAATATCAGGATGTAATCCCATAGAGGAAGATCTGTATCTGGGAGTGGAACACCTGAATCTGAATTTAACCAGCTGCCCAGGCAATTCTTCTGCACAGGAATACTTGAGAACCACTAGTTAAGAATCCTGGGCTTCCCTGGTAGTTCAGCTGGTAAAGAATCTGCCTGCAATACGGGAGACACCGGTTCAATTCCTGGGTCAGGAAGATCCCCTGGAGAAGGGATATGCTACCCACTCCAGTATTCTTGGGCTTCCCTGGTGGCTCAGATGGTAAAGAATCCACTTGCAATGCGAGAGACCTGGATTTGATCCCTGGGTTGGGAAGATCCCCTCAAGGAAGGCACGGCAACCCACTCCAGTATCCTTGTCTAGAGAATCCCCATGGACAGAAGAGCCTGGCAGGCTACAGTCCATAGGGTCTCAAAGAGTCAGACACGACTGCCAGAATAAGCACAACAGAGTACAGTTAAAAATCCTGCAAACATCTGCCAGATCCAAACACCAAATTCGTATGTCCACCTCCCCACACATAAGAAAGTCCCCTGGACTGGAGAGGAAGCTGGGTTGGGTTTAGAAGCTTGTACTTGTTCAAATGAGTATTTATCGTCAACGAGTTAAAATGTTTTTGTTTTTAATGTTTAAGATGGAAAAACACAAGAGAGTAATCTGTGTTCCTCAGACACTTCTTTTTCTGGTGAAATAAGTCCTGGGCTCCCAGATGTTATCCAGTTTCACATGCCCATGTTTAGCATAGTGCTGGGAACATAATAGGTATTCAAACCACCTGTTGAAGAAACAGAGACGTGAATGACTGCTCGAGCTGGTAGTGAGGCAATATCTTGCATCCAACTACACTTAATGTTTATTCTGCTTGCTTGTCTGCCCGCACCATGCGGAAAGGCCCATGATGTGGGGGTGGGGTGCAGAGCATCCCCTGTGTCCTACACAGTGATGCTGTGTCCCAGACGCTAGAAGAGGGCCTGGGATGCTGTGCATGTGTCAACAGTGGTTGAGTGAATGAACAGTAGGCACCAGCAAGAGCCAGAAAAACACATGAGGGCTCCTGGATCTGGTCATCTCATCCATAAACAGACACTGTTCCTATAGGAGAAAGGAATCAAGAACTTGTTTACCAAGTGCACATCATGCCCACCATGTGGGCCGGGTACTTCCACACTCACAGGTCCTCAGACATCCAGCAGACTAGATGACATCCAACAGACTAGCAAGTAAGACTAAATGGTTTACCGGAAGACTTAGGCAGTAAGGAAGAGACTCTGGGTTCAAAAGCACATTCTCTACAGTCTTCACTAAATACAAGGTAGTCAAACATGAAAAATAAGAGAATGAATAAAGTCTAAAAGAATGTCCTAGAGAGGATCCACTGTCCAAAGGAAACACACTGTACACACACGTTCAAAGGTGTGGAGTAAACCTGAAGAGGTTTCCCAGAGGGAGCGCCGGGGCCAACCTCACACCAAGCTGTGGACAGGAAATGGCCCTTGCTAGGAGCTGCCTCTTAGCCTGTGGATGCTGTGAGAGCCTCAACTGCTCACCTCAGGACCCATCTCTCTCCCTGAACGCATTAATGGTAGCGCTTACGCTGACCCCAAATTCCCATCAGCTGCAAACACTTTAGACGCCAGTGGACTTTACACCCAGACCACTTGCAGGGTTCTACTGGCTACAGTTATTGAGCACCCATGGGTGCACGTCCCCATGTAATCAAGAGTCAAGATGGATTATGAACTCCAACTGGCCTGGATTCAAACCCTGCCTTCACCATCTTCTGACTGCAAGGCCTTCGTGTCCCAAGCCTCAGTTTCCTCATCTGTAATGGGGGATAATACTAATGCTCACCTCAGAGAGTTGTTTTGAGGGTTAAGTAAAACAATGCCCTTAAAGGAATTACCACAGGACTGGCACACACTCAAGTTCCAGCGGATGGTACCTATTACAACTGGAAGCGCTGTAAAATCTGAACACCAGACGTTTCCCCAGTGCACAAGCGTACACGCTACCTATGTGTCCTGTATTCTCCACTTTTTTCCAATTCCACATAAAAAAAATTCATCTGCTAATACAGGGCATATATTTGTTATTTTTAATAGGCACAGAATAAGTATCTATTCCTTTCCCCAGGAATCAAACTTTTTAATGATTTCCACATTAGATTTAACATTAAATGCAAATTGATCCATAAAGTCACCTAATTAGAAATTAAGCATGCCATAGACATTACCCATGATTTAATTAGAACAACAACACAATATGAAGAGAAATGCCCCTCCCTTAGGAGGAGAAGCTGGGCGTGGCTCTTCAGCTGGACCAATTACCGGCTAGGATCTGAAAGGTCACCTGGCCTGCCAGGGCCCCAGAAAAACGATCGAGTTAGATTTCAAACTTCCTTCCCAAAGAAAAGAAATCTATAGTCCAAATCACTTCAGTAACTATTTATGGAGCGACTGGCTCTGGGGATTCAAGGGCTCATTCATGTTTTGAGAAGGACACAGATTAGGGAATCCATGGCCGGTTCCATTTACCAGCACACCCTGCCTTGCGGAGTGGAAGGGTTTGAACTTTCATTATGGACAATGCTACCAGGCAAATGTTCCTCCCACTCTGCCTTCCCCTCCTTTGGGAGGCCATGCCCCCGATATTCATTTCCCAAAGCAGAATTTTAAAGTCACAGAGTCTCAGGGCTCAAAGCTCCAGACTGGTAGAGCTGGTCAAGCTATCTGATGCTTAAATCATTACCTACACCACACCTCCAACCCAGGGCTTCTCCCTGATCAGATTCTGAAAAGGCTGCCAAGACTTATCTCAGCACAGCTTGTCCTTTTCGGTGCAAAATCATCTTTGTCCCTAGCCTGGCCTTTTGACCAAAAAAGTGGAAGAGGAGGAGGGGGAGAGACAGCGGTGTACCGAGGGCCCTCTGGAATCATGCACGTGGCACAGAATCTCAGGGGTTGAGCGACGCTCTGCGTGGCCAGGAACTGTGCAGGGGCCCGGCAAGGTGTGAGGCTGACTGACCAGCAGCATCTCAGGTTTCAGGGAGCCTGTGGGACAGTATCCTACCCTGGATGTGTGCGGGACCCTCTCCTTCCCTCCCTCACTGTGGGACAAGGACATCCTCCATAGCATGCTACAGCAAGCCCTTGCCGTCACTCCCCCATCCCCAGGCACCTTCTATCACCTCCTCAAACTAACTACTCTTCTTCTATTCTGTTGGGGGTGAGCAAACAGGGGCTGCTGCTCCTGCGGAGACCCTGAGGAGGGGGTTTGTGACTCAGGCCAGGGCAATGAGCCCTTTCCTGATTCCTGGAAATGTCACTATAAGAGAGACACAGAAAGTAACTACAGTTCAGCAGCGGTTGCTCAAAAGACTCTTGGACGATATCCGCTGCAAGAAAACACCAGAGCGAACTTCTCCAACTCTTAAAAGTTAAAGAACTGCCCTTCATTGAATACTCTGATTACATGTAAAGCATATATAAGTAAAATTTATACTACTCAGCCCAAAGCAGGGTAGACGAAGATACTTTAGATACCATTAGGATGCTGGTTATTGAAACTTATGGAATTTCTCCTTTAAAAAGAAAAGCCTGAATCACAGTGAAATAAATATAAAGACATCTGACTTTAGACTAGCCTTGCCCTATGCTTGAGAACCCTACAGGGATAAAACAAGAATGTAATTTACAGAAAAGGATTTGGAATTGGACTCAGAAATGCCCGTACATGAAATCAAAATGTTACTATCACACAACTTCAAATTTTACTTTTGCCAATTAATTCCACCAAAAAAAAGTGGGAGATAGCGAAATCCTTATAGAAGAACCACGTCACTCTATAAACATGATCTCAAAGCCCTTGTCCCACAAAGGCTGAGGGGGAGAGAGACCAAGGGGATGCAAGAGGACAGTGAGGAATAGGAGCAAGGACATCTTGCCTCTGAAGAGCAACTTTGCAGCTTACAAAGCCTATTCACTTTCATTGTCTTCTTTGATGCCCCCAAGACAGTCCTGTGGGGACTGTGGAGATGCCCACAAATCTGTCTCATGCTCTAAGAGGAGAGGAACTGTTGAAGGTCCCACAGCCAACAAATGACAGCTCAAGCAGGTGAGCCACGGGTCATGTCAGGGCCAAGCATCATCCATGGACCACTACTCACAAAGAACACCCAGGATCTTTCCCAGGGATGCTCATGCATCTCTGTATGAGAAAGTGGGAGGAGGGGGTGGAGTTATGAGCCTGTTTTGACCCATTCCTACCAGAGTTGTACTTTCCAGACTTCACAGCATGAGGTCAAAGGAAAAGAAAGCCACTTCTTCATACTTTTATCTCAATAAAGATGCACGAGCCAGGCACAATCTTAAGCGCTTCACGTACATTAAGTCATTTTTACTCTTACAACAGGTCTATGAGGTAGGAACTATTAATGCCCCTATTGTACTATTCAGTAAACAGCAAGGTTAAGTAATTTGCCCAAAGGCAAAAGGCTGGAAACTGGTGGGCTGGGAGCCAGGAGCCAGGAGCCAGGCAGTCTGGGCCCAGTTGCTGTTCTTTTGACCATTAAGCTATCCTGCCTCACACGAGATGCCAGTGTTCGTGAATTCAAACCTGCCACAGGTCTGGGTGCAGGTCCCCAAGAACTCCCTGATAGTGCCACACGAAGCTTCCTTGACTTCCAGATGCGCCGTGTTTCAGAAACATGCAGGTCACCACATTCTCTCCCTGCCCCCCTTCCACCTCCCCTTATTGAGTTACTGCAGGAGGATCGTGTATTAAGGCAAACACCACTTTGACATAACCTAATAACCACCCATCTCCTAGCACTCGGCAGGAACGAATGCTACAGGGCACACGTGCAAACTCGATTCTCAGTCCAGGAGTGATTTCTGTGGGAAGCGTAATTCCATTGTTTTCCTCACCCAGCACATCTTATATCCATAAAACACAAGACCCCCATCAGTCAGGACACTCAGGAATGAAAGGCCCTGCCTCCTAACCCGTGTTTCAGGTACAGCTAGACTCCATCTGGTGACAGAAAGTCAAACCTAACCTGATCTTCCCATTTAAAAACACAGTACCAAACACACACATCTGTATGTAGAAGGCAGCATTTGAAGAGAGACATATAAGTGTTTCATATCCAATTCCTCTGCTGACTTATTTATTAGCCCCAAATTACTCCTGATACTGTTGCCTATGGTCACTATAAACTACAGTTATATCTTGATATTGAGGGTTCTGTTCCAGGCTACCACAATAAAGCAAATATCACACTAAAAGCAAGGTACACAAATTTTTTGGCTTCCCAGTGCATATATTAATAAAAGCTATCCTTATACTACTTGGACTGCAAGAGTCTGCGAGAACACCCTGGAAATCCAACCAGTCAATCCTAAAGGAAATCAATCCTGAGTATTCCTTGGAAGGACTGATGCTGAAGCTCCAATACTCTGGCCACTTGATTCAAAGACCCAACTCATTAGAGAAGACCTTACTGCTGGGAAAGATTGAAGGTAGGAGGAGAAGCAGATGACAGAGGATGAAATAATTGGATGGCATCACCGACTCAATGGACATGAGTTTGAGCAAACTCTGGGAGATGGTGAAGGACAGGGAAGCCTGGTGTGCTGCAGTCCACGGGGTCGCAAAGAGTCAGACACAACTGAGCAACAACAATGTTTATACTATATTGTAGTTGATTAAGTGTGCAATATAGCAGTATACCTAAAAGCAACGCACATACCTTAATTTCAAAATACTTTGTTACAAAGTGCTAACCATCATCCAAGCTTTTGTCAAGTTGTAATCTTTCTTTTTCACTTATTTATTTATTTATTTTTGTCTGTGCCCGGTTGTCATTGCTGCACAGGTTTTTCTCTAGTTGCAGTAAGCAGGGGTACTCTCTAGCTGCGGTGTGTGGGCTTTGCATTGTGGTGGCTTCTCTTGTTGCAGAGCACAGGCTCTAGGGTGCACAGGTTTCTGTAGCTGGCGGCACGTGCGCTCAGCACTTGTGATGCATGGGCTTTGTTTCTCTGTGGCATGTGGGTTCTTCCCAAACCAAGAATCGAACCCCTGTCTCCTGCACTGGCAGGTGGATTCTTTTCCACTGAGCCACCAGGGAAGCCCAGGTCATAATCTTTTTGCTGATGGAGGGTCTTGCTTCACTGTTGATGGCAGCCAAGTGATCAGGGTGGTGACTGCCAAAGGTTGGGGTGGTTCTGGCAATTTCTTAAAATAAGACAAGAAAGGCTGCTACATGGATTGACTCTCCCTTTCACAAATGATTTCTCTGTAGCTGCAATGCTGTTAGATAGCATTTTACCCACCGTAAAACTTCGTGCAAAATTGGAGTCAATTTTCTCTCAACCCTGCTTTATCAACTAAGTTTATGTAATAGTCTAAATCCTTTGTTGTCATCTCAACAATCTTCACAGCATCTTCACTAGGAATAGATTCCACCTCAAGAAACTACTTTGCTCATCCATAAGAAGCAACTCCTCATCTGTTAAAGTTTTATCATGAGATTGTAGCAATTCAGTCACATCTTTAGGCTTTCTTTTGGTATTTCTACAACATCTGCAGTTACTTCCCCCACTGAAGTCTTTAAGCCTTCAAAGTCACAGAGGAGAGTCAGAATCAACTTCTTTCAAACTTTCCTTAATGTTAATATTTTGACCTCTTTGCATGAATCCTGAATGTCTTTAACTGCATTTAGAATGGTAAATTCTTTCCAGAAGGTTTTCAATTTACTTTTCCCCAGACCCATCAGAGGAGTCACTGCCTACAGCAGCTATAACCTTACAAAATGTATTTCTTATATAATAAAACTTGAAAATCAAAATTATTCCTTGACCCACAAGGCTGCAGAATGGATGCTGTATTAACAAGCATGAAAATCTCATTGTACATCTCCATCAGAGCTCTTGGGTGACCAGGTATATTGTCAATGAAAAGTCATATTTTGAAAACAATCTTTTTTTCTGAGCAATGGTTTTAAAATATTCAGCAAATCATTCTGTCACCAGGTATGCTTTATTCTTCCTTTTACATAGTACAGGCAGGACAGATTGAGCATAATTCTTAAGGGCCCCAAGATTTCCCTAACAGTAAATGAGCACTGGCTTCAACTTCAAATCACCAGCTGCATTAACCTTGTCTTTGAAGCTGGGCATTCATTGACTTCTCCTCTCCATCTATGAAAGACTGAGCTGGCCTTCTTCCAGTATTAGGGTATTCTGTCTGCACTGATAATTTGTTGGTTAATGTAGCCACCTTCTTTAATGGTCTTAGCTAGATCTTCTGGGTAACTTACTGTGGCTTCTACATCAGCACTTATTTGCAGCTTGCACTTTTATGTTGTGGAGATGGTTTCTTTCCTTCAACCTCAGGAATCAAACTCTGCTAGCTTCAAATTTTCCTTCTGCAGCATCCTCACCAATAGTGGCTTTCATAGAATTGAAGAGAGTTAGGGCCATGATGTGGATTAGTCCTTAACTTAAGGAAGGTTGTGGCTAGTATGGTCTTCTATCCAGACCGCTGATGCTTTCTCCATGAATCAGCAACAAAGCTGTTTCATTTTCTTTTAAAGTGCTACCGGAGTAGCACTTTCAATTTCCTTCAAGAACTTTTCCTTTGCTTTCATAACTTGGCTAACTGATGCAAGAAGCCTAGTTTGGGGCCTGTCTCAACTTTCAACATGACTTCCTCACTTCCTGCTTCACCATTTCTAGCTTTTGATTTTAAAGTGAGAGAGGTATGACTCTTCCTTTCACTTGAGCAAAGGCCACTGTAGGGTTATTAACTGGCTCACTTTCAGTATTTCTGTGTCTCAGGGAACAGGGAGGCCTGAGAAGAGGGAGAGAAACGAGCGAACAGATACCTGGTGGAACAGTCAGACTCACACATTTATGGATTAAGTTCACTGTTTTAAATGGGTATGGTTCATAGTGTCTGAAAACAATTAGAATAGTAACAGAAAAGACCACAGATCACCCCAGCAAATATAATGAAAATAACAAATAGAGCAAACAATGAAAAAGTTTCAAATATTGTGAGAATTATCAAAATGTGAGAGAAGAGACACAGTGAACAAATGCTGGTGGAGAGATGGCACCTGGAAAAGCAGGGTTGCCACAAACTTTCAATTTGTAAAACATGCAGTACCTGCAAAGCACAATAAAACAAAGCTTCATAAAATGAGGAATGCCTGTATGTTCACTGTACTACTGACTCTATGCACAGACTTGACCATTAATGGCTCATTTTCAAAATAAGATTTACAAGACTTAGAAAATAAACTTATGGTGCCGGGGGGAAGGATGGGAGGAAGGGAGAATTAGGGAGTTTGGGATCGACGGGTACACACTGCTGTATTGAAAATGGATAACAACAAGGTCCTACTGTGTAGCACAGGGAACTCTGCTCAGTGTTACATGGCAGCCTGCATGGTAGGGGAATTTGGGGGAGAATGGATACTTGTACATGAATACCTCCATGGCTGAGTCCCTCCGCTGTCCACCTCAAACTATCACAACATTGTTAATCAGCTATGCTGCGCTTAGCCACTAAGTCGTGTCTGACTCTTTGCAACTACGTTGACTGTAGCCCACCAGGCTCCTCTGTCCGTGGGAATTCTCCAGGCAAGAATACCGGAATGGGTTGCCATGCCCTCCTCCAGGGGTTCTTCCCAACCCAGGGACCGAACCCAGGTCTCCTGCATTACAAGCAGATTCTTCATCATGTGACCCACCAGGGAAGCCCAAGAATACTGGAGTGGGTACCCAATCCTGTTCTCCAGGATCTTCCCAACCCAGAAGTCAAACCAGGGTTTCCTTCGTTGCAGGCAGATTCTTTACCAACTGAGCTACCAGGGAAGCTCTAATCAGCTATACTCCAATACAAAATTTAAAAGTTTTTTTAAAAATAACAAATAAAGGAGGTTTACAAACCCACATGGGAACCTGTTCTGTATAGCAAACTTTGGGATGTGGGTCTGTACTTACATCATAGGAAGCTGAAATGCAAACCCACTGCCTAAGATCCCAACCCACTCAGTCATTTGGTGGCGGCGGCAGCAGCTGTAACCTCAGGGCGAGAAGCCATTCAGCCCATAAGTGGGGGACTAGAGCCAGGCTTCGGATCTGTAATGGTCTCTGCTGCTGACTTAGAACAGGGTTGGCAAATCTGGCCTGCCATCTGTTTTTGTATGGCCCACGAGTTAAGAATGGCATTTGCATTTTTAAATAGTTGGAAAAAATCAAGAGAATAATAAATTGCATAGCATTCACATTTCTGCATCTATAAACAAAATTTTATTGGGAAACAGCCACGCCCATTGGTTTGCATTTCATCTCTGGCTGCTTTCCGACTCCAATTGCATTGCTGAGTAGCACAGACAGAGATCCCATGGCTTGCGAAGTAAAAAATATTTACTATCTAGCCTTTTACAGAAAAAGTTTGCTGACCCCTGACTTAAAATAAAAGCACTGCTAGAAAAAAGACAAAACCTAAAAGGAGCCCAGGAGAAAAACACAAACGGACCACTTGATCAATGGTTCAAGTTCAAGGATTCAGGATCAAGGACCTCTGGTACCCAATGAAAGGGGAAGAGACATCAGCAGGAAATGAGTGGCCCAAGGACAGCAGGAAAACCTGGGGCATTTCTAGCCACACTCCCCACTGCACCCCCTCAGACATCCCCTTTATCTCAGAGAGTAAGTGGGGCTGGACAGGGGCCGAGTGACTCTGCTTGTCCTGCTGCTCCAATGCAACAGAAATGACGGCAGGGCAGACAGAACCAGCTGGAGTTCTCACCAGAGCTTAGAACTAGCCCAACTCACTAAGCTACAACCTCTTTGTGATGTTTCTTAGTAGAAAGGAGGCAAATTACAGTCTCAGTTTGAGGTAAACTAGGAAGTGAGCACAGTATTCCCGTGTCAAGCTTTTATTAAAAAAAAAACAAACCCACAGCTGATTTAGGGTTATTATCGTCCTCCTTTTCCTCATCTTCCTCGCCACCTCTGTTGAGCCAGGAACCCCTGGCGCCGGGGGTGCCAGATTTAGAAATAAAATATAGGATGCCCAGTTAAATTTGAATTTCAGATAAACACACGAATAATTTTGCATTATAACTCTGACCCAAATATTGCTTCTCTGAAATTCAAATCATGAGACAGACTTATCACTAAAGAAGTACTGATTGTTTCTGATATTCAGATGTAACTGGACATCCTGTGTTTTATCTGGCAACCCAACACAGAATCCAAATCATGCAGAGGAGGTGACCCCTTGACCCCAGCTCCTCCTGGTGAAGACCCTCCAGGAGCCCCACTTGCTCCCAAGGATGGGGCTGGTCTGCCGCTACTTCCAGAAACAAGCTTCCCCAGGAGCAGAACACCTGTGGGACCTGGGGACCCAGGTCCCACAGGTGTGACCAGCACCCAGGCAAAGCAAATGCAGTTACCCCTGCTTCCCCTTTTCAACCACCAACTGAACCCAACACCGGCCCTCTCCCCCAGCCTCAGTCTCCAGGCTAGATTCCATTCTCCAATCCCTCAAGAAGCCCCCTCTGAACTATTACAGAAACAACAGCTTCTCTCTCACACCTGTTCTGCTGGTTACACTAGGTCGCAAGGTATCGTCACACCTGTGTCTCTGGAGAAGGAACGACTCTAGGGCATGGCATTTACAGTAATAAGGAGTCTGTGGGAGAAGAATGTGCTGAAACCACACTCAGCTACATGGTCCCAAACAGAAGCCAGAATCGGTGACTTGAGGACCACTCAATTCTCCATCCCAAGGCAAGCACCATACGGGCAGAGATCTTTAGATGTCTGTTTCACTCACAGCTATAGCCCTAGTGCCTAGGACAGTGCCTGGCACACTCTGGCACTCAGTAGATAACTGGGATAGGAGTCACGCGTGAGCATCAACCAAAGTTGGGTGAGTGCAGAAATGTAAACAGGGCTCACAGAAGGGGGCAGGGCCAGTGATGGTTGGAAAGGCCTGAGAGGCCCTTGACGTTCTCATATCTGAGGGCTAGACCAGTGATCCTCCAAGGAGGAGCTTTAATCAAGGGAGCAAGGAGAAAGGGATGAAAGGACAAATGGATGGGCAGGTGGAAGATTTTGAGGACAAGAGTGAGTCCATGAAGAAATAATTTAAGACGACTGCCCCTGTATAGGGCTTTTACAGAGAGTATCCCTCAAAAGATGTAAACTCCCCAGGGGACCTGAACACGGACATTCCATATTTAGCCGAGGGCACCCTAATTACACGCAGATGCCTAACGCTGGGCTGAGGGACCTGATGGAAAAAGATATTGGGAGGACACGGAGAGGGGAGCTGAGAAGAGAGGAAGGTTGGCACATTCAACCCTGGGGAGTGACAGATGAGTCCAGGAATCTGCCCAGGAGTTGGGGACCAAGGCTCAGGGACAACGGTTTCGCGGGAGCAGAGCCTCTGAGGGGCCGCGAGCCGGCCTCACTGTTACTGTTGTCCACCTGTCACCTTGCTTCTCTCATCTTTGCTGCTTTACCTTTGTTACTCTGTGACCTTTGCTTCATCAGTTTCCTTTCAATGATTCTCAGTAAAACCTAGGAGAGTGAAAGGCCTGTTTGTGGTCTTTACCGACAAGGAAAAGGGGAGGCTTCCCAGGTGGTGCTAGTGGTAAAGAACCCGCCTGCCAATGCCGGAGATGTAAGTGACATGGGTCAGTCCCTGGGTCAGGAAGATCCCCTGGAGGAAGGTGTAGCAACCCACTCCAGTATTTTTGTCTGGAGAATCCCATGGACAGAGGAGCCTGGTGGGCTGCAGTCCACGGGGCTGCAAAGAGTTGGACATGTCTGAAATGACTTAGCACGCATGCTCTCATTTCATACATACACATATGTATAAAATATGGGGAGGAAGGGGGGAGGAGGGTTCAGGATGGGGAACACGTGTATACCTGTGACGGATTCATGTTGATATATGGCAAAACCAATACAATATTGTAAAGTTAAAAAATAAAATAAAATAGGATCACACTGCACATATTGATGCATAATCTAACTTTCTCACGTAAGTGCTTTGCCATCTTTCCATAACAATATATTAGTACAAGATGACCTCATCATTTTCAAAAAACTTTATAATATTCACTACATGGTTTTTCTGGAGTTTATTCAACTATTCCTTTATTAATGAATGTTTTAAAGTCCTAGTTTGAGTAGAAACAGAACTACCATATGATACAGCAATCAAGCTCCAATACTTTAGCCACCTGATGCCAACAGCCGACTCACTGGAAAAGACCCTGATGCTAGGAAAGACCGAAGGCAAAGGAGAAGGGTGGCGGGGGAGAGGATGAGATAGCTAGATCGCATCACTGGCTGAATGGACATGAATTTGAGCAAATTCTGGAAGACAGTGAAGGACAGGGAAGCCTGGTGTGCTGCAGTCCATGGGGTCACAAAGAGTCGGACATGACTTAGCAACTGAACCACCAACCAGCAATCCCACTTCTGGGCATATATTCAGACAAAACTCTAATCCAGAGAGATACATCCACCTCTGTGTTCATACAGCACTATTCACAGTAGCCAAGACTTGGAAACAACTTAAATGTCCACTGACAGATGAATGGATAAAGATGTGGTACACATATACAAGGGAATATTAGTCATAAAAGAATGAAACAATGCCAGTTGCAGCAACATGGATGCAACTAGGGATGATCATAAAGTGAAGTAGTTGGAAAGAGAAAGACACATACCTTATGACATCACTTACATGTGGAATCAGGTGATGCCAGTAGTAAAGAATCTGCCTGCTAACATAGGGGACACAAGAGACCTGGGTTTGATCCCTGGGTCGGGAAGATCCCCTCAAGTAGGAAATGGCAACCCACTCCAGTATTCTTGCCTACTAGAGAATCCCATGGACAGAGGAGCCTGGCAGGCTACAGTCCACGAGGCTGCAGAGTCGACACAACTGAGCACACACGCATGCACAGAATTTCTCAGGGATTCCTCACACTCACATGTGTGGAATCTAAAGTACGACACAAATGGACCTACCTATGAGACAGAAACACAGCCACAGACACAGAGGACAGGCCTGTGATTGCACGGGGGAGGGGGTTGGGGGAGGGATGATGTGGAAGGTCGGGGTTAGCAGGTATAATCCTTTATGTACTGAATGGATATCCCCTTCAATTTTTCTTGTTCTCTAAGGGATTCTGGGAACTGCCACAGCAGTTATGCTTCACTCGCAGGCGACCTCCTCAAGATTAGTTACATCACTAAGGTGATTACTCTGCTCTGTTTGTTCTTAGAAAGTGTTAATTGTTTAGATCCCTTCAACTCTTTGCAACTCCATGGACTGCAGCCTACCAGGCTCCTCTCCAGGAGCGTCCATGGAACTCTCCAGGCCAGAATACTGGAATGGGTAGCCATTCCCTTCCCCAGCGGATCTACCCAACCCCAGGGATCGAACTCGTGTCTCCTGCATCAGAGGCAGATTCTTTACTGTCTGAGTCACCAGGGAAATTTGTTCTTAATGTATTTGCAATTCTAACCTGCTTAATGTCTGCTTCCCACAGCATACATAGCTGGAGGGGACCACTTATGGCTGCAAAGTAGAGAAGGGGCCCCTGCCAGAGGGAGAGAAGCTGACAGCTGAGACAAACACAACAGTAGGCACATTCTAAAAGTATATTAAAATGGGGTTCTTCAGCCTTCATCGCCCTGTTGCTCTGAGCGGTCAACGCTCCTGTGGGTGTTCGTGATACACCTGTGATCCTTAAGAAACATGCTTCTGTCTAGCGACTTCTGTTTAAGCTGACAGCGAAGAAGCACAGAAATATTCTGGGGCACAGAATATTCATCCAAGAGTCATCACTACACTGAACGTGCGCCTTAAAATGGCTTGCAGACAGCTCCAGCACATCCTTGAGGGGAGGGATTTCATCTTTGACACACAGAGGCAGGCAGCTGGTTGGCCGCCAAAGGAAAAAGCGTGAGGAGGAGTGGAAGGGTGATCCTAAGGTCTCAGATCCAGCGTTTTCGAAAGAACACATCAACTGGTCTCCTCCACAGAAAACAAGAGGCACATCCAGGCACACAAGGACAGTACCGCAAGTAAACAAGTCTTCTGCTGGCATGTTACTGCTAAAAAAAAAAAAAAAGTGTTGCAAATGTTGTTATTGCTTTCCCTTTCTTAAGCTTTCTGAAAAATCTCCAACTAGCCAACAATTTGGAGCTAACAGGTTTTATAAACGACAACTCTCCTCCTAGGCACAGCTAGGGAGATATGCAAGTGTGGAATCACCTGGTGAAAAAGAGTGTTGGGGTCGGGGTCAAGGGACAACCTTGGGCCAATCTTATAGGCCCTTTCTCAGCTTAGCTTTCCCATCAGCATAAAATGGGGCTGACACCTGCTCTTCTCTGAGAAAAGAGGACTGTCCTGGGGAGTGTCAGGAGACACGGCTGTGACCACCATGATTCCACTGGGGTCAGCCAGGCTGCCCCTCCCACTGGAGCCTGGAGCGTTCAGGAACTGCAGGAGCACGTGCATGGAGAGTGTCACATCTGGTCCAGCCACCCCACAGGATCTTGAGGGTCCTAGATGGAGCCATTAGGAAAGGGGTTCAATGACAAGTTTCTCATTCAGCACAGCAGGCTGCCACCCTGAAGCTCCACTGTCAGCTTTAAAAATATCATGGCGATGTTTTGTTTGGTTTAATTTTTAATTTATTTATTTTTGGCCGCACTGGGTCACTGTTGCTGCGTGCAGGCTTTCTTTAGTTGCAGCAAGCAGGGGCTACTTTTGTGGCAGTACAAGAGCTTCTCATTGTGGTGGCTTCTCTCGTTGTGGAGCGTAGGCTCCAGAGCACAAACTCAGCAGTTGTAGTGCATGGGCTTAGTTGCTATGTGGCAAGTTGGAATCTTCCTGGGCTAGGGATCGAACCCATGTTCCCTGCATTGGCAGGCAGATTCTTATCCACAGTACCACCAGGGAACTCCATCATGGTAATGGTTTTTAATAGCAGAATCACCCTCTGTCAAAGGAAAATTTACATACTCCCCCAAAATATAACATAGGCAAAAAGTGGTATTTGAATTTCTTATAGTAATTATTTATTATAAACACAGTGAGGCTGCTCTCATGAATATAAGTTTAATTCCCAATAAAGCATCTAATATATTTCCCTTTTATTTTTCCTAGAACATAGAAAATATAAAGGAATACAAATCAGGAATACAAAATCCTGATTCAAAAATAATTCAAGTGATACCTATTTAACCTTTTCCTTACAGCTTCAGGAATCCATACAATTAAACCAGAAACCTAAACTTAGGACAACAGGAAATTTTTATTTCAAATTGGATTACATGTCTTATTGGGAAATGTTCAGTTTGGAGGGAGCTGAAGAGTGGTTTCACTGACTAATTCAGGCTTTTATTTGTGGAGGAAAGCACTGTTAAAACGTATCCTGGAACATAATTCAACGTTCTCTGAGGTCAGCTCTGAAAATCTCCAGATGCTTGGTACCAGGCTCTGACAGATATTTATGCAAAATTTCAAGAGTCAAATTTATTTCATTTCGCACACTAAGTTCAAACTAAGTTTCGATTTCATCACTGACACTCTATACCAGCCTTTGTAAATACACACAGTGAGAACACAAACCCATATTGCCTAATGGAGCTCGTTCAATTTATTGTAAAAGTTTCAGCAAGATACAGGCGAGGGTACCAAATTATATTTGAGAGATTTAGGTAATGGATTTCGTCAACAAATGTAAAAAAGTGATTTATTGCCTCATCTGAATTATCTGGAGCTCAACCTTTCCCTGAGCGGTCAACAAACTGCAGCATGAAGAAGTAAACTTCTAAGAATTATTACCCATGTCATTACAAGTTACTAATAAAAATAAAAAGACAATGTCATAGAATAAGGTCCACACTGTATATTACATGTATAGCATCATTCTAAAATGTTATCTACTGAATAAGTAGAATTTTGTATATATTTACAACACACAACTTTTGGTACAGCTGTATAGAAACCAACCTTTTGGCAATTTTTGCTACCATTGTTCTCACAATAGAAGATGAAATTTTCTTCACTTGTGTGTGCGTCAGAAGTGTGGAAAAAAACTGGTCTTTCTCATGTTTGCCTAGATAAACATATACAGACGCGGGTAAAATGTTGACAACCGCACCATTCACACTTCCACTGGGGCGCATCCTAGGAGCATGAGTGACCCAGCCCCGGTATTTCACTAACCAGGGGGAGCATTTGGTCCTTCTCCACATGCATCACTCCACAGTGGTATCAGTGACAGTCACGGAGGACTGTGAGGTGAAGATGGGTGCTGCAGTGCATGTTCCATGTCGAAATCTGGTGGTAGGACTCTAGGACTCTGAACAACAGGGTAAAACCTTGGGATCTAGGAACATGTGAGGTGATACTCAAGACCTGCTGGTTCTCAAAAACAGAAACGACGAGAAAGAAGAAATGTGGGTTCTGGGGGAGCTTCTGTCAGCTCAGCTCTTGCCTCAGCCTTCAAGCTGAGCAACGTGTGCAGCTTCGAGAGCAGTGAAGATTGCAGCCCCTTTCTCCCTTCCCACCCTTTCCCCATTCCCAGAGGACAGAGGCTCATCCCATTCATCCACTCATGTGCGTTAACTCAGTCATCGCACAGACATCCACTGGAGGTCCACTTCACAAGCCATATGCATGGGTATGTTTTCATTAACATACACTTAATTATATTTTATTTTGGAGCATTCCTCCATACCCTTAAAAGTAACCTGAAGACACCCAAAATGAGTGACTATCAACCACCAGAACTCACCTCTGTTAACCAAACAGGTACAGCAGTTGGCAAATGCTAACTATTACTATAACATCCAAATACTTTGATTTGTGCAAGCACGCTCTGAGCTTCTGTGTACCAGGCAGTATACACAGATAAGATCCAGTTCCTGCCCTCAAGGGACTCAGAGGGAGAGAATGGAGTAGGTCCAAGATATAGAGGGCAATGCAATCAATGCTAAAGCAAAGTAGGGGAGGCGATGGGGAACTAGAGAAGGGAAAGAAGCCTCAGTTGTATTAACCTGCGGGAGTCAAGAAGGCTTCTGTGAAACGTTGCATATTCTTCTCTTTAGAGAGAAGCACCGGCTGAACGACAGCAAGAACGTATCCCAGTAGATGCAGGAGGAAGTGAAGGCATGGAGGCAGAAGAGACAGTCGAGTGTGGCTGAAATAGAGGAACAGTGGGTGGGAGTGGCTGGCCAGGAGGCTGCAAGGGAGCAGCAAGACTTTCTCATCAGCAGGATTAGTACGATTTGGGTCGTCTGGTCTCAGACACCTCAATCATCTGTGAAGTGCAAAGAGAGGCTCCTCCAGCAAATTCCGCATACCAAACCAAGTGGTCACACTGCACCCTCCCTGTGCTTAGCGGGAGGCTTGGCCAATACATACATCATCTTCCTCTGGTCTAGGTACATGGAGGGGAGCTCCCCAAACAAACCAACCACAATGCCGACTCAGCCAGAATAGAAGATAAATATAATACATGTCTCTAACTTGGCAGGAGTCGAGTTCCTCTAACATAACTCTTTCCATGCACTAAAACCCATGCAGTTTTTAAAAAGCACATCCAAGGTCACTGGACTTCCAGGATACCTGGGGTTTTAGCCAATTTGCTTATAAGATGGCTGTACAAATTTGCATTATACTGGGGTTTGAAATAAAGGGGAAGGATCTTGGCTGTAAGAGGGAAGAAATTCAATAAAGAGCATAACCCAGAGCCCATGCAATACATAGCTGCTCTTGCAGGTGAACCCGCACTGGACACTGCTCACCCAGCTCTCCAAGGGATGTAGTAACTGAATCCCAGGGGCCCGAAATTCATTCACTCCGCAGATATATTCTGAATGTCTATTATATGCAAAGTACCATGGAGATCATAAAGCTGTGCAAGCCACATGCTGAACCCTGAAAGAGCATACAGATCATGAGGAAGGTCACCTATAAAAGCCAATAAAACATGCTGGATGGGGAAAGTGCTATTAAAGCATTGATGAGCCAAAGGAAGTAAAGGTTCCCTCTGGTAAAGAAGGAAGAGACTTCCTGAAGGAAGTATCCGCAGAGAAATGGAGGAGGTTTACAGACAAGACAGATGGAGAAGGTGCTCCTCTTTATTTGAGCCCTACAAACCAGGGTGCCAGGTGATGCCCTCTGGACTGGGCACGGAAATCCCAGTGAGCACAATGTCACAAACAGCACGGGGGGCAGAGGCTTCTCTGCCAAGGGAAGCTTTTCTGGTAGAGGGACAGCATGACTAAAGCCTGTATGGGATACGAAAGTGAAAGTGTTAGTCGCTCAGTCCTGTCCGTCTCTTTGTAACCCCATGAACTGTAGCTTGCCAGGCTCCTCTGTCCATGGAATTCCCCAGGCGAGAATATTGGAGTGAGTTGCCACTCCCTTCTCCAGGGGATCTTCCTGACCCAGGCCTCGAACCTGGGTCTCCTGCATTGCAGGCAGATTCTCTACCATCTGAGTCACCATGGAAGCCTCTATGGGATATGAGGAAAATCCAATTTGTTGGAAGGACACACTGCAGGACACCGGGCTAGAAAGATATACTGAAATCACACGGCGGGGGCCTCATCTACCAGGCCCAGGAGAATGAGATTCTGGACTGAGTGATGAGCGACACAGGGAAGAGGAAGCTTCTGAGCAACAAGAATCCAGGATCAGCCATAGCGCCTAAGTGCCACTGGGGCCAGCCAGCCCTGACACCTACTGGGTGTGTAACTCTGGACAAGGTTTTTAATTTCCGTGTGCCTCTACTTACTTCCTCATCTATTAGATGGGGATGACAATACTATCTAATTCAGAGAATTATGACACTAAATGAATTTACAAAGCAGTAAAAATAATGTTCCCCATAAAAACTTCTACAGAAGTTATCACTGGATAATGACGGTGACCACATGAGACACCCAGAAGTCGGGAGATTATCTCCGAGATGACTAGAGTAATCCAGACAAGAGAGGATGGGAGCAGCTTCAAGGGGGATGGAAAGAAAGTAATTGGTCTGAGACAGAAGAGAACTTGGAGCGGGAGGAAAGGCTTGCAGCCTGGGAGAAAAGCAGTGCTGCTGGAGGGGCTGCTCAGCCATAAAAGCACTTGGCAAAGACTCAGAGGACTACACTGTGCTGGACTCTGATCCTTACATACCCTTGCACTTCTCTGAGCCTCAAATCTTCCATCTCTAAGATGGAGTCAACATTCCTTACCCTTTCTACACTCAGCATCATTATGAGGAGTAAAAAGGACAGGGGACTTGGCCACCGTGCTGTATAGATGGGAGTTATGACGAGGGACCAGCCTAGGGAAGGAGCCCAAAGAAAAAGAGATACTCTGCTGAACCTTGTCCATGACGTTCCCAGAGGAAGACTGAGGGTCAATTCCAACATCCTTGCCCTGCACAGCTGCAAGCTGGCACCAGTGACATCTGGAACTGCCTGCCTCTCAGACACCCCACCCAAGGTTTGGTTCATGGGACAGGCCCCAGCGCTGACAGCAGAATTCACCGTTCTGGGGTGCCCAGGGGATAAAAGAAGCCCATGGAAAAACCAGGTGGCTCTATCTCCTCCAGCTCTCTGATTATAAAGCCTGTAAGCAGATCAAAAGAAGGGTTCTGGAGTCAGCCAGAGATGGGGACAAGAAGACCAGCCCCCAAGGTTGCAGCAGGCAGCCCTCCAGAAAGTTGGTCTTCCATTATAGCCAAGTGTGTTTATATATCCTGCATTATCTTGTCACTTGTTGGATAGGATTTCTCACAGAAACTCATCTTTTTCATGTTGAGGGTAGTCCACATAGTCCAGGAAGCCATAGAGATCAGCAGCTCACATTCCCTATGTAAGTTCTCTTTATTGTACCTTTGGAAGGAACTCAGGAGCCCCAGCCCCATGTCTCTTCTCCAGCAGACCCCACGCCTCCCCATCATACCATTCATCACAGAAGACTGGAATAGTCCCCCTTAATACAACTCTCTCCCTCCCTCTACTCTGGAGTTCCTCAAAGTTCCTTTAACTAGTCTATGGTCCTCCTCCTT
The DNA here is from genome assembly GCF_029407905.1 of Bubalus kerabau. Classification (NCBI taxonomy): domain Eukaryota; kingdom Metazoa; phylum Chordata; class Mammalia; order Artiodactyla; family Bovidae; genus Bubalus; species Bubalus kerabau. The sequence goes on from NC_073638.1 coordinate 39,991,307, forward strand.
CTCTGGATACCCACCACCCAACACAGACCCTGGCATAAAGTGAATTGAAATTTTTCCCCATTTTTTGAAGCCCAAAGACAATGAGAATCCACAATCTGCTCCAATTACTCAACTGTGCCCCTAACTCAGTGAAGTGTTTTAACAGAGCAACACCACATGCATTCAAGCCTCCCTCTTTCCTCAAAACCTGACTTACCAGATCAAAAAAAAGGGTCTAATTTAGATTTATGACCTTAGCCTGTATCTTATTTTATAGTTTTGTTTTGTCTGACATGGCTTATGGGGACATAAAAGGCCTTCCCTCCAAAATACAGTTACTGAATTCAAACCACTCCAGAATAGGGCCTTTTCCCTGCAACCAACTTTTCCAGCTGACTTTTAACAGTTTTAAAGTTGATAAACTAGAGGAAGCGCTTTATTTAAAGAAAGAAAAAAGATCTAAGTAAACAGCTCCCAGTGTTCTCTAAGAATTTAGACTCAGAGAACACAATCTGTCTACACAAGGATAAACGCAGTTTTATTAAAGAAAACACAACGGGCTTACACACACTCTTCAAACAGTGTACGCTGTCCACATGAAGAAGCAAACACAAATTCAAAAGGGGTGGACAACAGGGTCATCATGGGGAAGCACCAGGTTTGTTGCTCAAAAGGTGGATTATATAGCAAAGATGTGTTAAGAGACAGACTTGCTTTTTCTCAAGTCATCTCGAATGGAGCTCAAGGAGATGACCACAGAATCAACCAGTGGAGATACTGTGATTGTTTCTTCAAGAAAAATTATTTTGAAAACAATCAACTGAACTAAATAAAATCTACAAAACCAAGCCCCTTGGCAGCAAATGTGTTAAAGGCCTCCAAGAGCACTGGAGTTTCAATTTATTCCAAATATAGACCTGAAATCACAAACTAGAGAGCCAAAGCAGCAGTGTTTAAAATGACTGACCAACGCCATCCAAATATCCCACACTTCTCATTTCAGAGTGAGGGGAAAATAAATGTGAGTCAAGAAATACAATTTCTAGAAATTCTTCCATCACAGAAGGGAAAGTTTTTTAAGATCAGTGTGGCTTTTAAGAAAGCTAGCAGAAACTAAAACATATGCAAAACTGATTCCCACTGCACTCTACACATAAAATGTCACCTTTCTAACAATTTAAAAATACATGGTAGAGTTTGGTTTTTCTCTCACTACTCGAGCTTTCATCAAGCAACTAGATGTTAAGAGTTACAAAAATGAAGGAGGATCCTAATCCTGTCCATAAGGTGCCCACAAGTTGTGTGCATGCATGCTCACTCAGTCATAGCCCTCCAGGCTCCTCTGTCCATGGAATTTTCCAGGCAAGGATACTGAAGTGGGTTGCCACTGCCTGCTCCAGGAGATCTTCCTGGCCCAGGGAGCAAACCCATGTCTCTTGCGTCTCCTGCTTTGGCAGGTGGATTCTTTACCATTGGTGAGCCCACAAGTTGGGTATTTGTATCCAAAATGAAAGGATTTAATAAACAGGTGATGTGAATTTCAGTAAGGGATTTCAGAATGTAAGTCCAAAGTTCTCTGCAGCAATATTTTATTTTCCCTTGTTAAAAAAAAAAAAAACTAACCAAAATGATCTAAAAGGGAGACACTGCTACACCCAAACTGGTGGAATGTGACCAGAACATTATATGGGGGGAACAGCATATATTCATTCCCAGTTTGTCATTTCCTGTTACATAACTTTCCATGCAGAAATTAATTTTACATCAGATTTATCAACTTTTCCTTTATGGTTTCTAGCTTTTCCATTTGCATGCAGAAGGTTGTCTTACTCTGAAATTACTGGGGAAATGTCTTACGCATTTAAAAAAGGAAAAAAAAAATGGAGTCTTTTTTTTCTAACTCCTGAGGTGACAAAGGTATTCAGCCTAGTTTGAAGTCCAGTGAACAAGACTGTCTGAGTCCTTTCCTTTCCTGCTCTTTCTGAGCTCTGAATACTGCAGAGACCTGTCTGAACTTGTAGTTTAAAACCACTGCTTTCCCACTCTCAGCCCCCCAACCCCGTGCTCACGTCACCTCACTGCAGCCTTATCCTCACATATTCTCCTGTTACAACAGAGGCTGAAAAGGTGAGGGAACACAGCAGAGGAGGCCTTAAGCATTAAGCGGCATCCTGGTGATGGCTCACCCAGTCACTGTTTAACCACTTACTGGCTGTGTGAGTCTAGGTTAGCCTCCTGATCTCTCAGACTGCATTTCCTCACTTACACAAACCAAGTGGTTATAAGGGTTTAAGTAAGTTACGCTATTGAAAGAACTGTTTAAACTGTAAAGTATCATGTAAATTTTAGATGCTTTTTATTAGGTATGTGACATAGGGAACATACCTATCTCGGTCTGAACCCCTCATGTCCACGTCCCAATAAATATCTATGTTGTCCCCCTTTCCCACCTCTTCTCAATTTATAGAAGAAAAAAAAAAAGAAAAAACATTCTCCAGGTTTCCAGTTTCTAAATATACAAACTAAACACTATGAACAAAACTTGTAGAATATAAAAACTGAAAACAGAACAACAGAACTACCATTGTTGTTCAGTCACTAAGTCTGTCTGAGTCTTTGCGACCCCCATGAACTGCAGCACACCAGGTTTCCCTGTTCTTCACTGTCTCCCAGAGTTTGCTCAAACTCACGTCTATTGAATCAGTAATGCCATCCAACCATCTCATCCTCTGTCACCCCAGCAATTCCACTCCCGGGCATACATCTGAAAAAAACTAACTGAAAAAGATACACTTACCCCAATGTTCATAGCAGCATTATTTACAATTGGCAAGATATGGAAGCAATCTAAGTGTCCAAAAGATGAATGGTTAAAGAAAATGGTGTGTGTGTGTGTGTTACACATACAATGGAATACTGTTATGGTAGTTGTTATTTACTCGCTAAGTCATGTCCAACTCTGCAACCCCATGGACAGTAGCCCGTTAGACTCCTCTGTCCATGGGATTCCCCCAGCAAGAATACTGGAGAGGGTAGCCAATTCCTTTTCCAGGGGATCTTCCTGACCCAGGAATCAAAGCTGCTTCTCCTGCATTGGCAGGTGGATTCTTTACTGCTGAGCTGCAGGGAAGCCCACAGTGGAATACTGCTGCTGCAGCAGCTGCTGCTGATACTAAATTGCTTCTGTCGTGTCCGACTCTGTGCAACCCCATAGACGGCAGCGCACCAGGCTCCGCCATCCCTGGGATTCTCCAGGCAAGAACACTGGAGTGGGTTGCCATTTCCTTCTCCAATGCATGAAAATGAAAAGTGAAAGTGAAGTTGCTCAGCCGTGTCCAACTCTTCATGACCCCATGAACTGCAGCCTACCAGGCTCCTCTGTCCACGGGACTTTCCAGGCAAGAATACTGGAGTGGGTAGCCAATTCCTTTTCCAGGGGACCTTCCTGACCCAGGGATCAAACCTGCTTCTCCTGCATTGGCAGGTGGGTTCTTTACCGCTGAGCTACAGGGAAGCCCACAGTGGAACACTACGCAACCATAAAGAGAATAAAACTTTGCTATTTGCAACAACATGAATGGACCTGGAGTGAAGTAAGTCAGACAGAAACAGACAAATACTGTATGATCTCATTTATATGTGGAATCTAAAAAATACAACAAACTAGTAAATATAACAGAAAAGAAACAGACTCACTGATATAGACAACAAATTAGTGGTTACTGGCAGAAAGAGGCAAGGGGTAGGGGCAATACAGGAACAGAGGATTAAGAGGAACAAACTATCAATATTATGTATAAAATAAGCTACAAGGATATATAGCACAATACAGAGAATATAGCCAATATTTTATAATAACTATAAATGACACATAACCTTTAAAACTTGTGAATCACTCTTATATACCTGTAACTTATATATTATACATCAACTACACATCAAAAAAAAAAAAAAAGGAAGAAATCTCCAAACTTTCTCAGTTAAATAAAAGAAAAAAAGAAAAAAGACCCACAGGTAGAACATGTCATATCAGGCCTGAACGAAAAATGGCTTCAAATTTGTAAAAGATGCCAACAAATACTACATGTCTCCTAATCCACCTGGTAAGGGTTTTCCAAAACAAATCCTCTCCCCTTCAACAACTTCTCCTTTGTTATTTCTGAAAGTGAAGTCTCACCTGAGCCTTCTTCCTGTCCATTTACACTGCCACCCCCATGACCCCCCAGCCTGGGGAAGAGCGGGTGAAGCGGGCCTTTTGTCTCTGACACCACCCCCAGGGGCACACACACATCTTATTGGTCTTAAGAGAGACGTGTGCTATTTGATCCATTTGCTAATAAAATCCATTGAACCTGGAAAGTTCTCTGACAGAGGGAGCTTGACACACGTGCACGATATACACACTGGATTTATCATCGCCAAGCATCTGCCAAAGGGCACCGAGCGCATGCTTTCCACATTGATCAGCGATGGGAGGGGAGGAAGGAAGGGGTGGCACCACCAGGCAGGGCACCCAGGTCTAATGACACACCTGGCCTGCCTCTTTCCAGGTGCTCAACCACCCAGAACTCCTCTGTGCCCCGGGGTATGACTGGGAAAATTCCTTACCTGCCACATTTCAATCAAGCTGCTGCATTACCTAAATCTGCATGGCAAACCAGCCAGCAGAAAGGCCTACATAAGGCCTTGAAATGTTCCAGTCTAAAACACAGGTTCCCTGGAGGGTAACCCTTATTGTTCTGACCTAGTTAGTTCCCTCAAAACAGAATACAAACTGGAAAACTGGGTCCAGGGCAGCAGTCCTGCCTTGCAGACCAAGCAGAAGCCACGTGCTATCACTCTTGAGGCGGGCCTCTCCAGAGCACCACACAAGGCTTGTTTCCCAGCAAACTAGTCGGCCAGAGACCATTTGGTTTCAATTAACAGAAACCCACTCCCACTAACCTAAGGAAAAAAAAAAAAAAAAACAACACATAAGAGTAGGGGAACGTGGGTTCATTATTAGGACAAGGGGTCTATCAAATGATCCCAAATCAGGAACTGCAGCCAGCCCTCATGGGAAATGGAAACCAGGAAATGGAAAACCATCCGGAAATGAGACTATTCCCAAGATCTCTCATCTCCTCCTCTGCACAACCACTTTGTTCCTTCCTCTCTGCAGAGCAGTTTTCATTCCATGCTTCTGTATACCCATGGGTCACACAGTGACTCCTCTGTTACCTTTTCCCAGAATTGTAGGGTGAGCATCAAAGACCAACTAGGATTGCTGTCTCAATCCCAAAATATTCAGGAGAGAGAATTCAACTCAGCTTGGGTAAGACATCCCTCTTTGATCCAGACAGCAGAGAAAAGGTGGGAGAGCTGCTCTAACGATAGAGGATATCTACCTGTCCAGCGCAATTACAAAAAACAATAGAAATGACAACGGCTTCATGAACTTTGACTTTTGTTAAAACCACAAGGTTTTCCAAAGGTACCATCTTGTCTTATCATCACTCCAAGGAAGCACAGCTGTACAGCCAGATCCTCAAATAACAGATAAATGTCTTCTTTGTACTTTGCCTGTTGGTCGCTTGAGTCGGAGGAAAGAAAGCACTTTGTTGTTATCAAAAAGGAATTTATTTCTGGTTTCTCCTTTTCTCTTTAGAGGAGGGTTTTTGGCGGAAATCTTGCCTGGAAACGGGCCGAACCTGGCCAATACACGGAAGTGCCCTTGAATCATGACTGTCAAGGTGGGGGAGAGAAGCAGTCATGGTAGAGAAACACACACACGGAACTAAAGCCTTCTGGGGCGGGCATACTAAAAATCATTTTTCACAGGAAGAATTTGTTCAGATTAAAGGTTAAGCAAGGCTCCTGCCTTACAAAAGCCTCTGGGTTTCTCATAAAGTAGACCCAAAGAGTCCATCAGTGGGGGGTCTATTGCACCTAGGGCAACAAACACATTCCTCCCAGATCATGGGCTGCTCTGTGTGGTTGCTAATAAGATAATCTGTTACAGGAGGCTTACAAATCCATTTACATTGATTTTAATTAATGAATCAATCCCTGGCCCTGAACAACTTGGTCCAGAGACGGTAAGCAATTCAAGCTTCAGTCTGCACTCCCAGCCTGAAAGCTACATTAAAAAGAAGTTAACTCTCAGATCAATGTAGGACAAATAAAAATAATTGGATTTGTATTTCTCACAACATAAGGAAAAAATCTCTTCCAAGTTTAGACAGTTACTCTTCACACATTAATAAGAGAAATATATTTCCAGTGGTTTCCTAACAGACTCACCTAGGACTAAGGGGGTTTTTTTGGACAAGCCTGAAATTTGGAAAACCGAAGTCAGATATTATGACTTTCAGTCTAACCTCTGAAATCAAAACGAGTCCAACTTGCTCAAAAGCTCATCAGAACCTCTTAACTCAGACTGAAGTTGAAGAGAGAATTACCCAAACACAAACTACAAATGACAAGTAAGAACAAAGTGGCACCCACCAGCCTGGCTGTGCTCTGAATTAGCCAGGCTTCATTAAGAAGGCAGGCAAACTTCTGCATTTCCTTTTACTTTAGCCTTTATAAAGGCTGAAATAGAATTTGACCTTTTTGAGCTATTGCCAGCTATGAATTGGAAACAAGCTCAAGTTAAAAGATGGCACCAAAAAGTGACTGCTCACGGTTTCATTTTTTTTTCCTCTTTCCTCATGTTTTTCATAAGATTTGTCTATCCACTCTATTTTTAGTCTCCTATCAGAGCTTCCAATGATTCCATGTAAAACTGGCGGAAAAAAGTCTAGTTTCAGTCCCACTTTCTCAAATCCCCCCATCTAGGCAACACCAATTAACATCGGGGAAGAACATTAGCGTTGATAAATGAAAATGCATCACACTCACTTTGATTTTTTTTTTAAGATGGGAAAAGTCCATAAACTCACAAGCAAAGCATAAAAGCACCAGAGAGACACCAGAGTCTGTCCCCACTTGACAAGGCAGAGGAGGGGAAGCTGCTCATAAAAGAATAAACAAACACAGAACAGAGCACGGAGACCCATGACTTTGGGAGGCAGCATTTCACATTTCTCCCGTACTTTTTACACTACTTAATAAAAGAGTTATCAAATTGATTATGAAGTCAGTAAGACTGGCCTGAAACACTGTAAAAGGAATTAAAAAAAAAAAACCTGTACATAAGGAAGTAAACTGCAAGCAAGATCAAGAGCCGGGCTAGAGCTGGGCGGGCTGGCACTCGCGTGTTCTCCCCTCCCTTCCTCTCTGTTCTGTCTCCCGACAAGGCAAACAAAACAAAAGCAGTGGATACTTCAGCTATACATATGGACTCCAGAGCTTTCTGCCCCTAACGTCTGCCTGCATGCCCTCAGGTCTGAGGACTCACTGGACCCTAACTAAAGCTCCCTGAAACATTCCCCGTGCATTTGTGGGGGCATCTTTTTGGACCAGCCAGCCGCCTTGCCTGGCCTGAGCTGTGCAGGGCAGGGTATGCCAATGCAGCCTGACATTCACAGCAAGACCACAAATAATAAACACTTTCAGTAAATTGACTCGAGTGTCTTTGTTCCTCAGACATACATCTTCCTACCGCTTTATAAAGGCAGGCAGCAGAACCTAACCACCAACTCGACTATAGCCAGGACTGGGAAAGGAAGTTATTGAAGCCTGGATTTCCTGCTTTTGCTTGTAGCCAAGAACTATGAGGCTTGTAGTGGTTTCAGGAACTGACTCATCTAATGATTCATGGATAAGATACTACTTTTAATATGTTTCTGACCCTAAGACTCAGGAACTTCAAAACCACTCTGAACCCATGCTTCACTCTTATTTACAAATGAATATTCACAGCAAAATAAACAGGAGGACAATGGCTAATGAAACAATGAAAATATCACACCCACAGCAGGAAAAGCAGAATGTGGACTTCACATTGGAAGCTGTGATCAAAAGCCTGATCTGTGGGCTGTGACTTGGTAGCACAAGTCTTGGGAAGCCAAACTTCCCAAAAGTGAAAAACAGGTGGGATAAGGTTTATTTTTAGATGTCATTCTCCTAGATGTAAAAATAGATTTAGCACGGCAATATTTTAATTTAGGCGCATCTGGAGCGGTGACTCGAAAAAACCAAAGTCGGAAAGCAGCGTGTAGTTCTAGATTTAACTGTTACAATCGCAAACCAGGGAGAGTTCAGGGTTAGCTGACCAGTGAGTAATAGGTAATAAAGGGCTCATGGTGGAACTCATTCTCTTAAATCATCCATTACAGGAAGACTGCAACTCAGTATTTCCACCCATCCTCTGACCAGACTTCTCTTTCCTCCACTAGAGACACACACACACACACACACACACACACCCTCCCTGAAAAGCAAACCGCTCTCAAAGTTGTCGGGAGTTGGTACCTCTGACTGCTCCCCATGAAGTCCCTATAGATTCATTCATCATCAAGACGTTCCCCTACAGGGACTTCCCTAGTGGTCCAGTGGCTAAGATTCCACACTCCTAAAGCAGGGGGCCCAGGTATGAGCCCTGGTCAGGAAACTAGAGCCCGCATAGTTTCCCCATAGGCCCATAGGCCGCAACTGAGACCTGGTGCAGCCAAATAAATAATTGAAAAAAAAAAAGTCCCACTTAAGGAAAAGCTTTCAAGCCTTCCTGGCCTATCAGCCCTTGGGTTTTCCCTGCCCCAGTCCTTCCCCTAAGGGCATTAAGATCAGGATGAGTTTCAGGGGTGCCTTTCAAACAATTTCAGGTTTCAATACAAGTCCAGTTGCCCAGTCACACAGAGGGAAGAGGGGAAAAAAAACAAAAATGGGAGAAAGGGATGAGGGGGTGGGGGGATGGAGTGCTGTGGGGGAAGGGGAGGGTGTGGGGCTGGAAGAAGCAGTAAGACCAGTTGACCAGGCAAGGCCAAAGTGCAAGGGCTGCCTGGCAGACACTGCCCAGCTGGGCTCCTCCAGCAGATTTACTGACATGACGTCAGTGGCTCCAGTCCAGCTTTTTCTTTGGTAGCTTTTACATCTTGCCTCCTGAAGCCTCCACTGTGTTAGGAAGCCACAGGACCATAAAGAAAATTCCCTTTGTGAAACCAGTTTAACCTCAGGGCACGGAGGCCTGCCTGTGAATTACAGGACCCCTCACCCTCTCTGTGTACCCCTGGAGGAAGAGGAAGGGAATAAGCCCCTACTCTACTGTACTTAATACAGACGAACCATTAAATGAAGCTTGGTGCTTTAAAAAAAAGGGGAGGGTGGGGGGCAGGGAGTGGGTGGGGGGTGAAGGAGGGGGAAGGTGGGAAGGGGTTGTGGTGGGGCAAGATGTTAAATGAGTATCCAAAATTTCACAGGACAGGATGCTGGTTAATTTCCCAGGATGTCATGAATGATGATATTTCAGTGCTAGTCACTTTGCTGCGAGGTTGTGTTGGCTGCACTGTGAATGCATTCGGCTTTGTTTCGCCACCAACAAAAAAAGTACTACTGAAGCTGAAACTCCAGGCCTAAATGGAACCTCTGAAGAGAGCACTGTAGATGTATTTAAAAATGAGATTTCTTTTTTCCCAGCCAAAGCGCATGTTCTGTGCTGCACCAGCGTTGGGCATCAAACAATTTCCAAAATGCCAGAGAGAAATTACTAAATTAGTAATGGAATTACAGATAGAATTACTAAAACATAGAAATGCCGATAGAAAGATAGAAATTACTAAAAATAAGTCTAACAGGAGACTCATGAAACAAAAAAACACTCATTTTAGACTTAAAGGCTTACTACTGTATTCCGACAACGGCAGCTAGTCCAACAATAGCTGTGTTCCATCTAGGACTCCAATAAACAAATCTGCCTAAAACTACACAGCTTTAAAATTTTTTAGCTCATAAAAATAATGTATTAGTGATAACTTCTTTAAATGAGTGAGATTAAATATATTCTATTTTAAACATTTCAGAAAAGAAAAGTACAAAACTTAATTCAACAAGCATTTATTCAAATACAGGCATGTAAAATCGACCCCAACAATATCATCAAAATATAGCCTGCAGTCTGAATGGCTCAGAGTGGTAATAAGACAAGGAATCTTTCACCTTCCGGTTATTTAAACAAGGTGCAGAACAAATCATCAGGGAGATAGGACTGAAGGCAATGATTAAAGTCTTCTGTGAAGCCTAAATTAATGTGAGCTCTGGCCTTCAACATGAGAGTCAAACCATGAACTGGCCTGGGGGAATTTTTCAGTTTGGTCTTTTTCTTAAGGGAGAAAAGGACAAGATGACAAGCCCAAGCACAGAAATGTAGAATGAGAGCCAAAGGAGCCAAGCATGAGATAAATGTGCAAAGAAAGATTTTACCATGAATCAAAAAGTTGACACAGTAGGTGGGATCCATTTTTGAAGGGGGTTAGGGGGTAATAGAGACCCTACCCAAGATGTAGCTCTGAAATAGCATTTCCTACCAAAAGGAATCAAAGCTCTGCAGAATTTGGTTCACTCTAAATCCAAGAATACACAAGAAGACACAGGACAGCAAGGAAGCTGCTATCTAAAACTGTAAGGGTCACATCAAAAGGACCCAGGAGCCAACCAAAGATACTCCCCTGGCCCAAAGACTTTATAATGCGAGCATCGGTAAGAGGAAACTGGGCTTCCCCAGTAGCTCAGCAGTGAAGAATCTGCCTGCAATGCAGGAGACATGGGTTCAATCCCTGCATCAGGAAGATCCCCTGGAGGAGGGCATGGCAACCCACCCCAGTACTCTTGCCTGGAGAATCTCATGGACAGAGGAGCCTGGTGGGCTACAGTCCAAGGGGGCTGTAAACTGACCCCAACAATATCATCATGCATGCAAGAAGAAACTACAATGGAGTCAAAGCATCCAATAATTTAAAATCTACAACTGCATAATGATATTAAAAGAAACAAAAAAAGAAAACCACATACCTGCTTTTTCTGTGCAACCATATGCCAGATTAACCAAACAACTGATGACAGAACGTTTCCATGAGAGAATCTTGGCTAATAAATGAAGTAGGAACAAGAGGACTGGAATACGATCAGTTTACGAAGCCGGTGTGAAACAACAGATACAGGCACAGGTCATAAATCAGTGTCTAACCTCACAAAGAAAGAGACAACTGGACATCATGTGCCTCCTGGCAGATTACTAGTTATGAAATATTCCTGTCATAAAAAAACAAAAAAACCCCAAAACCTTGAACCTGAATCAGATCAAGTTTCTAGGTCTAAATTCCCATTTATAGGAGAGACTGAGGACAGTGGAGCAGGAAAAACACCACCAAGAGAATGCAACTGCATATTCCAGAATGAGAGAAACTCTACAAGAGAAACAAGGCTTTTTTCTAACAAATCACCTGTAAAGAGTGAAAAAAGAGGGACACAATCTTTAAAGAGTTTTAAGAAACAGAACAACTAAAGATAACCTTCAGTTCTGTCTGGACCCTGATTTAAACAAACCAACTAGGAGAAAACACTGATGAGTTGAACAAGGAAATGTAAAGCCTCACTAGACATTTTATATTAAGTAACCAGGATTAAAATGTTAGTGTCATGATATTGCAGTTTTGTTTTTGTTTTTCTTTTAATTTATTTGACCATGCTGGGTCTTCACTGTGGCATGTGGGATCTAGTTCCCTGAATAGGAATCGAACCCAGGCCCGCTGCATTGGGACTGTGGAGTATCAGCTAGTGGACCACCAGGAAGTGGTGTTTCTTAAACATCAACAGTTGGTCTTTCTTTAAAAGTCATAATTTTTAAAATATATACTGAAAACTTCACAAATAACATGGTATGACATTTTGGGATTTGTTTCAAAATAATATGTGGGAGAGGATGCTGGGATTTGAAAGAAACAAGAATGGCCATGGGTTGATAACTGTTGCTAAGTGATGATGGTCCAGGGTGGTTCACTGCGCTCTCCTCAAGTTTTCACAACAAAAATTTTGAAAATCTAAAATAATAAAAATAATAAGATACTGTTCCTGTCTTTTTCCTTCAAAATAAGAGAAAGGTGCCAAAATAAGAGAAAGGAAGAGATACTTGGCACTCTTAATTCTTAGCCACCAGGTGATGGTAATCACAGCCATAACTATAATCAGCAGATAACTTTAATGGTACATTCTGCCAGGCAACATGCAAACCCTCAGCTAACTCTCACTATAACCCATGAGAAAGGCACTAGCATGTCCATTTTACAAGTGAGAAACTGGGGTTCAAAAAGAATAAAGAGGTTGCCCAGAAGCAAACAGGTAAGTGGAAGAAATGTGTGTAATTCCCAAGAATCAGAATGAGTTAAGCCTTTTCAAAACAGTAACTCTTAAGAGTGCCAGTAACTCTCTAAGCCAAGAGATCCAATGCTCTCAGTGTAAGAAGACAGCAAAATCAAGAAGTGGTGCTCTGCCGCTGACCATTTTTGGCGAAACCTAGGAAACTGAAGGGGCAGTCTCTTTAAGATTTCAAAATGATAACAGCAGAAGAGAAAGGGTGAAAAAACTGGACAGCATGTTTTGTGTCTCTGTGTGCGTGTGTGAAAATATGAAAGCAAAAGGGAAACTGTCTGAAGAGAGAAAAACAGAGCAGGAAATCCAGCAAGAAGAGAAGCTGGAAAAAAGCTTAAAACTAAACCCAGAGGAGGAAGATGGAAAAGCAAATAAATGAGCGTCTGTCAGACTGGTGTTCTGGATGGGACAAAACTCTCAGGTCTTGGACCGGGGACTGGAGGGCAGAGGAAGCAGGAAACGTCAGTATGGGTTGGGACAACCCGTGGAGAAGCCCACTGTGGGCTGTTCGTCATACTCTGTATATTTCACTTTATCTTAATATTTTCATTTTTCAGATAAAGAGACAGAGGCCCAGAGAGATTAAATCATCTTCCCCAAGACCTTATAGCCAATAAGCATAACTGGGACTGGGTCTGATTTCAAAGCCATGCTTTTAGGCTATGTTGCAAAATATATAAAGTGCTAGCGAGATCTACACCAAGTCAGGGAAACACCAAAATAGCCAAGAGCAGAAGTACCCAAAAGGCACTGGGTATATGACAGCTGTAAGAAGTGGGCAGACCAGTACAGGGAAGGAGGGGAAGACAGGAGCACAAGTCCTGGCCATCAGTGGCCCCGACCCCTTTTAGCCCAGAAATTAGTCTAATTCAGAGTTACGAGAATTAGGTGAACAAAAGTAAGACAGTATCAACCATCTCATAACCATCCCATAACCTTGGACTAAAAGCCAACCAAGATATCAAAGATGGGTAGCAACCCTACTAGCAATCCCATTTCAAAGTCCTTATTATCTATTTCAGAGACCTGATTTATTAAGGGCTTGGACTGCTTGGACTCCATGGACTGGAAGGAGATCCAAATTAGTCAATTCTAAAGGAAATCAACCCAGAATATTAACTGCAAGGACTGATGCTGAAACTGAACCTCCAATATTTTGGCCACCTGATAGGAAGAGCTGACTCATTAGAAAAAGACCCTGATGCTGGGAAAGATTGAAGGCAAGAGGAGAAGGGGACAACAGACAATGAGACGGTTGGATGGCGTCACCGACTCAACAGACATGAGTTTGAGCAAACTCTGGGAAGCAGTGGAGGACAGGGAAGCCTGGCGTGCTGCAGCTCATGGGGTTGCAATGAGTCGGGCCCAACTTAGCGACTGAACAACAACAACTGGACAGAGACGTTAACTCCCTTTGCCCTTCTGCCCCTGCCACTGTCCATCACATTCCACAGGCTAAGACATAGTTTCCAGCTGGTCACCTGGGTGGGGAGGGGAGAGATTCACCTGTATCTCCCATGTTCCCAAGCAATCCCACTATCAAGAGGTCAAGTCAAGGTCATCTACCTAGCAACTCTACCCCTAGCATGAGGGTATTTCCACATCCAGGCTTCCAGGGTGGTAGAGGGGGCTAACTATCTCTGCCTGCAGGCTAGCTTCTGCAGCTCAACTGCAGAGCACATTCCAAAGAAAAACCAGATAAACTGGCAGGTCCAGGTCCAGAGCTCCAAACCAGACCTGCTTCTCCCCCCATGTCCCCAACAAGGAAATCAACCCAGCAGAATATTCACTGGAAGGCCTGATGCTGAAGCAGGGGTCGATAGAGGATGAAATGTTTGGATGGCATCACTGATTCAATGGACACGAGTCTGAGCAAGCTCAGGGAGATGGTGAAGGACAGCCTGGTTTGCTGCAGTCCATGGGACCACAAAGAGTCAGACACGACAGAGACTGAACAACAGAAGCCCAGGGAGCCAGGGGACAGGTTCCGCCCTTCTCCCCTCATCCCACCCCCAGGCTTTGAAGACTGACACTAAAAGGGAGAAAAGAATCTTGCCCCCTCTCAACATGAGGAGCCGGATCCCCGAGTAAAGGCTGGAGTGGGTCACATCCAACATTTACATGTTTGTTTTGAAAACATGGGTTAAATGGGCCATCAAGAACACAAAACAAAATAAAGCATTAAGTACTCTGCGCAAATACACCAGAAGAGTGCAAGTCTACTTTTGTTTCAGTGTCACAATCTATCTTAACAAATGCCACAAGTGCTTAATATGCAGTCTTTTGTTAGCCTGAAAGCTGTGGAGTCCGTGGGATCTAGGAACTGACATCAAATTTTGGCCCTGTTAATCTGGCTGTGTGACCTTGGGCAAGTTACTAACCCTCTCTGAGATTCACTTTCTTCAACCACAAATAAAGCTCTCAGGTTTATATAAGGTAATGTTGAAGAATGGGCTCAAGACAGAACCTGGCCTGTCAGCCTTCCTTTCTTATCCAAATTCTCCCAGGGTGGCCTGGGAATTAGCATAACTGAAAGAGTGAGAACAACTGAGTTGTGGAGTGAACTCAGCAGTACGGCTCCTCCTCCACAAAACCCCGATTTGGGTGGGGAATTTGGGGATGACTCAGATAACAACCGCTCCAGGACCTTTCGGCCTAAGGCTCTAACATTTTATCTCTTTAATCTACAGCTCAGCTCAAAAGTAGGCTGCAGTATCTTCCCAGAAAGGGAAAGCAAAGAGTTTTCGAGCGACTTCCCCAAGGTCACAGGAAGAGCCAAGTGAGGGGCTATCCAACCCTTACAGCTGGAAGTGGAGGGACCAAGATCCTAGCCCTGGAGGGACTCTCAAATGCCTTCTCCCAGTGAACTGCTCCAACGAAGAAACAGTTCTCCCAGTTCTCAATGGTGAAGGCCAGAAGCCATTCTTTCAAACTCAACACCTGCCCAAGTTACTGCCTAAAGCACATGATAAAATAACTAACTGAATAGTGTTGTCAAAAGAACCATCTGGAATTGAGCAGTGTCCTTACAATTATTTTTGGTTTTGGGCAAAGTTCTAAAATTTCTTAAATTTTTAAGATTCCACTCTGTCTTCTCTCTGTATCCACAGGTTCCAAATCCGAAGATTCAACTAACCTCAAATTGAAAAAATTTGAAAAAAAAATCCAGAAAGTTTACCAAAAACACACTTGAATTTGCCACTAGGTGGTAACTATTTACATTCAGTATAATATTTACACCCTATTGACAACTGCTTACGTAGTATTTACACTGTATCAGGTATTGTGCTGTGCTGTGTGTGTGCTCAGTAGTGTCTGACTCTTTTGAGACCTCGTGGAGGGTGGCACACCAGGCTTCTTTGTCCATGGAATTTCTCAGGCAAGAATACTGGAGGGGGTTGCCATTTCCAACTCCAGGGGATCTTCCCAACCCAGGGATCAAACCCAAGCCTCTTGTGTCTCCTGCATTAGGAGGTAGTCTCTTTACCACTGTGCCACCTGGGAAGTCTCTAGCAATCTAAAGAGATGATTTAAAGTATACTGGAAGATGTGTGTAGGCTAGATGCAAAAACCCTGCCATTTCCCACAGGGTTTTGGTATCTGCAAAGGTCCTAGAACCAGTTCCCTGTGGATACCCACTCCAGTGTGTTTGGGCACATCACAGGATGTCATTACACAGTCTCGCAAGGAACAAAGATAAGCAGGTCTGAAACTTAAGAGTGTCAAGAGCTCCAAGACTACAGTTTCTAAAATCTGTAATCTGAAATCCCCAAATTTCACACAGTACAAACCTGTCAGAATTCCACTGGGAAAAACTTCTGAACTTTGCAATTCCAAAAGGAAATGAAACAGAGCTGAATCATTCTTATGAATGATGAGACGCTTTTTTAAATTCGTTATGAATTGATCCACAGAATAGCAGAGGGTTTGAAACAATATGTTGAAACTAGTACAGGTTTATAACCAAAGTTGTTCTCTGAAATTCCCCTCTGTTGAAGCTCAGAAACAGCCTGGAACACTCCAAAAATAACACTGTTATGAGCTCAATACAGGGTACCACAGAAGTCTCCTGCTTGAGTTTTCTCTCTCTATTCTGCTTAATTGAAGGGAGTTAGCCAATTTCCTCATTAGCTCCTGTTAGTAGGATGATCATATGGTTTATCCTCCAAACTGGAACATCTTAAGAGTAAACGAGGGTACTATTAAAGATTGTGCCATGACAAGCAGAACAAACCAGGACCATGCCAGGCAAGAAGTTACACAGCCATGAAGAGCAGTAGAGAACAATCCTTTGGTAATATAAATTAATAAAACCACCACAGACAGTTATTATGACACTGTGCATCTGGTCAGAGGACACAGCAACAAAAAAGCCCAAGGTAAAATTATAAAAAAAAAAAAATGGCAGAGCACAGCCTGAAACTTGAAGTATAAATTAATCTATATCCCTATCTTAAATCAACTTACAAATCAGATTCACGACTTGACTTGTGGCCTCACATGCCTTCCAGGTCTCTTTCCCTTGTGATCTCCTAGTTTACTTATCCTCTAGCATTTAGTTCACAGATGTTTAAACTGTAAGCCATACGGGTGGTTAACATGGTCAACATTTATCATTAAGAAGCGAGTCATCCCTCAACACTGAAGTTATACTTTCGTAAGTAAAAAAATTTTCCACTGTAGATAGTTCTAACGGATACCTTTAGGCTCCACACTAACACCAGTAAAGTAAAAGAGATATAAACTCTTATTAAGTCATCGCTCTGAATATCAATCTTAATTAATTGACCAGTAAAACAAATGGACTCACCACATAAGGAATTCTGGGAGCACTGTGCTTTACCTTCTTCTATGAGATATAATTCATACATCCTTTTTTTTTTCTTTTTTTTAATATAAATTTATTTATTTTAATTGGAGGCTAATTACTTTACAATATTGTATTGGTTTTGCCATACATCAACATGCATCCGCCACGGGTGTACACATGTTCCCCATCCTGAACCCCCCTCTCCCACCTCCCTCCTCATACCATCCCTCTGGGTCATCCCAGTGCACCAGCCCCGAGCATCCTGTATCATGCATCGAACCTGGACTGGAGATTCGTTTCACATATATTATACATGTTTCAATGCCATTCTCCCAAATCATCCCACCGTCGCCCTCTCCCACAGAGTCCAAAAGACTGTTCTATACATCTGTGTCTCTTTTGCTGTCTCGCATACAGGGTTATCGTTACCATCTTTCTAAATTCCACACACATCCTTTTAAAAGTTTAATTCAGTGACTTTTAATAGATTCACAGGTTGTAAACCATTGTTTTTAAATCTTTCTCCCCTGCCTCTAAAAGCCTTTATTGCCAATTTATCTTATCTCTCCTAACAATTGTTAATTTTTAATTTAAACTAGGAAACCAGATTAACACACAGTTCTATGTACCCTGGTTGACTACAGCAGAAGACAAAACTGCACATGGTCTTCAGCCCAGGTCAACACAAGGCAGTCTTAACAGCTCAGACCTGTCACTGGGAGTGGCCCCGATCTGAAAACACGGGAACAGAGACACGCCCTGAAGTGTAGTTGGCTGTCAAGTGCAGCAAGACCAGCTTAGGGCCTCTGGCTTTGAAAACACAGGTTTTCAGCTTTCAAATCCACCAGTTTTCAGAACAGATTCAGCTCATGTACCAGGAAGTACCTGGGTACTAACTCAAGTAGACGGTCATCTTGGGTTAATAAACATTCTCTTAAATATGCAACTGGCAAAGGCTCAGTCTGCCATTCACACACGAGTATGAATCATTATTTGAATTACATTTAAGGCCTAAACAGAGGAATCTGATGAGAGGGGCAAAGATTTAACTCCAGAGCCTTGCATACTTTCAGGAACAAGATAATTTGATAGCAGTCATACCTGTTTCTGCTTTCCTAATGGAAATCAACCCTGAATACTCATTAGAAGGACTGATGCTCAAGTTGAAGCTCCAATACTTTGGCCACCTGATGTGAAGAGTTTACTCACTGGGAAACACCCTGATGCTGGGAAAGACTGAGGGCAGGAGGAGAAGGGGGCAACAGAGGATGAGATGGTTCGATGGCATCACCGACTCAATGGACATGAGTTTGAGCAAGCTCCAGGAGACAGTGAAGGACAGGGAAGCCTGGTATGCTACAGTCCATGGGGTTACAAAGAGTTGAACATAATTTAGTGACTGAACAACAAAAACACATGTAGCTCCAGCCTACTGAGATAACTCTTATGTACACCCATCACAGCCCTTCAAAATAGTTAACACCAGCCCACTTTCCAGATGAGAACTGAGGGCAAAGAGGGCAGCAAAGGTTGGGGAGGCACCTGTCTGCCTCTTGTTCTCTCATCTCACACTTAGAGCTGAAGCCTTCAGAACTCTAACAGGGATTCCTCAAAGGCTCCACCAGCAGGTCCAGGGCCCTGAAAATAGCTACTCTACCAAAAGACAAGTTCCATACAACCACCTAGGGGAAAAACTTTTAGAACCCAGTCCCAAAGTCAGGAGAGTGGCCTCCATGCCAGAATCTAAGGAAGACATTTCCTTTTGAGTGGATGAAGGTGTACCCTGCCACCCACCTTTAGAAGTTCGCACTACCACTTGGCAAGGAATAGCCTCAAATATTACGTATTTACTGATGGATTTCCTCTACTTTTATGAATAGAGGAAGTGTGGTTCAAAGAGATTAATAGTCTCAGACTTGATGGGATGCCTCAGCCTCTCCTGGATCTCAATCATTCGCCTGAGACCGTAAGTCTGGCTCTTCGTAGCAACTGCTCCAGCCTCGGGTGTTCTTCAAGAGTCAATGCCCAGGCTGACCTGGCAGGAAATCCAGGAAGACCTGGTATACAAGATAGCATGTGAAGTTGCTGTTTACTGAGCATTTATTAAGTGTCAGGCACACAGGAGGCATTCTATTAAAATTTACCGATGGCAACACCGAGGCTCAGAGAGGAAGTAATTTGTCCAAGGACATAGGACAAGTGTGGCTGAGCCAAGACTCCAACTGAGGTGTGTCCAACTCCAAACCTGTGTTTTTAAACACAGGTACGTTATTATCTCGCCTTTTTCGAAACCAGAATCAGGAAGCTTCCAGCTCCCCACAACTAGTCCCCTCCCTCCCTTTTGCTTCTTTCATTAACTGAACATAATGAAGTTTTAGATCCTATACCAGCTCACAACTGGCAATGAACTGTCTGTATTACTATTTGAGAGTTGCGTTCATTACTCTGGAGGCTATTTGCGGCAGGGGCAGGGTTGGGGAGGGTGTTTATTTAACAACTGGGTCCCACTCTAATCCCAAAATGGTATCTGGCAAAAAAAATTTTTTTTTTTTTTTAATTTTAAAAAAACCTTCCCTTCAAGGCCTAGTTGCAACATAACTTCCTCTGCAAAGCTTTCCTCATTCCCCACCACTGAGCATACACAGCTCTCTGGCTATATCATGAGTAATGAACACAACCCTCAAACAGTAATACAGAAGGTTCATTGCCAGTCATGAGGTGGTATAGATCTAAAACTTGATTACAATCAAGTTTCCCCATTGGATATTTTTTCCCTTTATTTTGATATTTGATAAACACATGTTCCTAAAAACTACAAATGTGTAAAAATGAATGCATCTCCCCGTCCCAATCTACTCCCTCAAACCAACCCATCAATAATATATAATCTCCCACATCCTTTTGGATAGAGATGCAAACATGTTTCATGAATATTTCATCAACTCAAGACACCAGTGACTGTTAAAGGCATTATGATTTTATTTCTAAGAAATATTGTTGTGAAACACCTTGCCAGAGCACCGCCTTCTGACTTAAAAATTGTATTTTATACGTATTGAAACATTATCATATGTCAGTCTTATGCAGGCATAAAAAGGAAACTATAAACAAACTACAGTGGGTTAGATAATATTAAACTTCTCAGAGAGATCAACACCCATGCCTTTCCACACACTGCTGCCCTCTGTGCCAACAAGAGAACTGGCGACATCAAGAGCATTCTTAGGAATGCTTGGCTACCGACTTTGGAATTTTCTTCCTCTCCACTGCACTTGTTCTGCAGGCTGTGATGAGTGTACGCAACCACGTCATGGGTCATGACCACCACTTGGCCAGCCGTGATTGTAGGATGCATCCCAATTTTGGAAACATTCAAGTAAGGGGGAAAAAATTCCACCTTGGGACTCTTGAAATACGAAATACACAGCTTCCCCAGTGGACTGTGATCTCTTTAATCTCTTCACATGCCTGTTTTCGCTGCTAAGTTGGAAGCTCTGCACGGGTGTTTTACTGATAGTCATTCACTGACCACCCTTGGCTGGATCACCAGATCCCAGGCAAATGGTAGTACCTACAAAGGTTTCAATGTAACACTTCTATGCAAAGCTGGGACCATCTGGATTTTAAGTGCCTAAGGTGGAGGGAAGAGAGAAGAATAAAAAACTGAGGATGGTTCACCAGCAGCAAAGCCATGTTCATCTCTGGGATGCTGTCACGATCAGCCTTCCTATGCCCTCTTATTCTGCAGTATCAAGGGGGACCATGTGAGACCCTCTATGAACATCCCCGCTACTCAAACATGAAAACTACCTCTGCAAACAGTCAGGCAAGAATTAGTCCTTAAACCCCTTGCCAAGAAGCCTGACGCTCACCTCTATAATCACATCTGGAAACAAGTGCTACCTTACCAGAGGGTAACAGATGCGTACTGAGCACAAAAAAGGTAGTTCTGCTCATCATCTCTCTTGCACATTTCTGTGTAGTCATATCTTTAAAACTAACAAGATCTTAGCGAATTCCATGAAGAGTTAGTATACGCTCTTAGGTACATCACCTCACAAATACAGGAAAAAGCCCATTTAGAGTTAGGAGGCATGGGCAAATTTAGCCTGATTCCATCTGAAGGTAAAAATTAGAATACCTAGAATACCTAATTCTCAACCAGATATTTCCCAATAATTCTCAGTATCTGAGGTCTCTTAGAAATATAAAAACACTGCACCTCTCCCACCCTCCTAAGGCCCCAGGGCTGATAACCCAGTCTGTGGAAAGCTCCACAGAGGCTGTGATGCACGTGTTCAGGTGGGAAACACTGGTGAGGCAGAAGCTCCCGGGGACAGGAATGGAAAGAGGCTGCCCTGGGTTTGAGTCAGAACCATCCTGAATTAGCCAGGTAAACAGATCTGTGCTCCGAGAACTAGAAATCCCAAAGTCAAAAGGTGAGAGGCCTGGAAGGGAGAATGAGAGTGTTCAGGAAGGCTGGGTAGGGAAAGAGACACAGAGTCTTACCCTGGCCCCCCCAGTGCCTGGCATACATTAGGGACACAGATATTTGCTGAATGAGATTCATGCGGTTGATAAACACATAGTCATGCACATCATGTAATTTCCACTAATATACCTACTGTGTGCAGAATTCTTGAAATGGCCCCAGCAACTCAAGGCAGGAGTCCCCCTGTGGATTCACCAGCCGCAGAGATTCTACTTTTGGCTCAGATTCAATGGACATCTGAGTAGAGATGTTCTAGAAGCATCTCCCTCTTTAAGAATTCCTAGTCATGAAGAAAGCTGCTTTTTGCCTCCAAATCACAGATAACTCTTCCTCTGAAATCACTTTCACACTTGATTTTTTTATTGGCATATAGTTGCTTTACAATGTTGTGATAGATTCTGCTGTACAGCAAAGTGACTCAGCTATACATATACATATATGTCCTCTTTTTTAGATTTCTTTCCCATGCACTCGATGATAAGGTAAAATGCAAAGATGGAAGAAAATTAAGGAAGTATTTTTAATGAACAAAAAAACTAGAAACATTTTGTCAAAATTAGAACCATGCTGGTCTTATCCTCCCAACTATTTACAACCAAAGCAAATTTTGAATTACAGGAATTTCTTGACTCTGCCAGTATGAAACGCTATTATATAGCTTGTTTTCTGTTTTCCTTTCAATGAAAATACCTGATGAGGTCTTCTAAGTATTCCAGATTTCAAGACAGGGTTGAGGGTTCCCTCAGATGATGGAGCCCTTTCTAACTCTAACCACTATTGTCTCCCAAAAGCTTTGAAATGAAAAGGCAGTGAAGGAGAAAGGGCTGAAAGAGATTCCACCAAAGGAAGCATCAGCTCACAGACGTTTCAATGGTTTTGAAATCAGTTAGCCCCCAAGACACCCCCAGCCATGGTGATGGGTGATCTGAAAATGAAGCATATCAAAATGCTATTGATGAGCTAAATTAGCAGACAGCTTATCTGAGGCCCACATCCGCCATATGGTGCCCCAACTTCTGCCGCCTGTTGCTGCCCTAACAACAGGCACGCCTACCCAGAAGGCACCGTCGGACAGAAACCCAGCAGCAGCGGCATGTGGGGCGGCTACTGTGTTTACATTTTATTTTGTGCTATTAGCTACGTGCCTCTCCCTATCCCAGGAGTGACTTGAAACACACACACACACACACATTCAATGTCAGAGATCCGAGTTACCTGCAGGACACATGTGTGCACACTGCATGTGTGCGCGTGTGTGGGTATATATCAGGTGAACAGAGAAAACCAGATGTCAACTTCAGAAACGGAGCTGCCTGATGGGGGAGGGCGAGCCAGGCCAGCTCCTAGCTAGAGCTGCAAGCAGACAATGCGCTTTTCTCCAAACACTCAGGCGGGCAGGCCTCAGGGAGTGGCTATTTAAAACACTTGGCTCCTTTTATTTCACCACCAGGGAAGTGAATCCGGCTCTTAAGTGCCAGAGCAAATGAAGTCATTTGGTTTCCGTGGGCTCCCTTTGCATTTCAGCAGCAGAAATCAGACTGGATGCAAGTCGGAAGGTCCAGCTGAAGTTGTTCTTACTTCCAATTAAAATTGATTCCACAGAGGATTTGGCACCTGGGCTTCATTAACTTTTTTTTTTTGAAACGACACTAAGGTCATGGAAAATATAAAGGACATTGGACACTGGAATGAATACTGTCAAAGATGACCCCTTTCACAAAATGCCATCAAGTATGACCACATAAAGGACCTTCTAAAGGCTTGGTTGGTATAAAAGGTTAACAGTGATTTTTGTCAAACGAATTTATAAGATTTCTGCCTTTCTTTCTATTCTCTCAAAAGAAAGTTTGTCTTTGCAGAGATTATATCATTGATGTAATAAAATATCTACTTAGTTAATTTTCTATCAGAAAAAGACATTGGTTTCCAAAGAAAACTCAACAGCATATAGCATCTGGTTATGCAAAAATACCCAAGATGCAGGTTTGGATACAGTACAAAGCCAAAAAAAAGGTCTCTTTCCTAATATTCAGATCTAATTAACTATTATACAAAGCCACTCATTTCATCCCCCCAATTAACCACACCTAAGCAGACAACATTCTTGGATGAACTTTTCAAAATTTCTTAAACGTTCTCAGTTTAAAAAAAAAAATCTCCTTTCAAGTTAAATTGAGATTGCACTTGAACTCCATCCAAGAGCAGAGCTGAACTGAATTATGATAATTAGAAAGCTGTGCCTATAAAAAAGCAGCACAGTTCATGCATTTTTTTTTAAAAGTTCATGCCAGAGAATATAAGTTCAATATGTTCTCACATAATTAACAGTTCCCACCATTAGCAGCAGTTTTTCAGTTTATATATCAGTAAAAACAACAGCACCCGCCATTGTTGTATCTGCCCCAGCAATACTGTTTCAGTCACTTGACATATACATCTAAACCTGTCAGATGCTCCAAAGCAACCAGAATTTCCCAACGGAAACAATGGTGGTGCTTAACTTGTTCATCAATACTTACTTTTTCTTTTAAACCCCTTTTCCAATTCTGGGCCCAGCTCCTCAAACTAAAACTACTAGTGAAATCCAATGACAGAGCCTTAAAAACTTATGTGAAAAGGGCAGGAAGCATTGCATCAGGATGGTAAATACTTGGGGGGTGGGGGCCAGTAATACCACCAGGACAGAGCCTTCCTCTCTGCGCCTGCCATAAAACTAGAAAAGACGGCCTCTTAGGAACTCCCCCCACCCCTTATCCAATCAGAAGAGAGACTAGTGGTTTCACAGTTAGCCAGGCAGGACTCCCAGACTATGGAAAGTATTTTCTGTGAATCCTCCCAACCATGCAAAAAGCCAGTGGACAAAAGGAGAACTTAAGAGCTGAAAGCGACCCACCCAGTAAGAAACACTGTCCTGAAAGCCCACTCTTCAGGGCATCCCATTTGCTTTGACTAAAATAAAAATACACATTTCAAAATTCTCTTATGCTGCGCCACTACAAAGCCCTAATGTATCTTAAGAAACGGTTGGATTTCCACTGAGTTCAAACTTGGGAGTGTGTCGAGGAAGATTATGATGACAATCTTACAGACTGAAAACTTGCAACTGTCCACAGCTTTGAAACAAAACTATGTAAAAACCTACACAAAAATACTCCAGATATTCAAATCCAAACATTCTAGCATTCCACAAACTATCCCAGAATAGGGAAGCCCCCAAACATCCTTGATTTCAGAAGTATTCAATAATTGCAATACAAGGGGGTCAAAATTGGCATTGGTATCTGTCAAAAAGGCCAACTCTGAAACATTAAGGTGCTTACTATGGATCTGAATTACTTGATTTTATCACCTTTGTGAACAAGAAACTAAAATACATCATAGATACTGTTCAAACATGATTTGCGATCTAATTTAAACACCACAGGGTAATCTGTGGCTTCTACAGATAAAATAAGAAAAAGCGCCACGCAGCTGTAAGAGATTACGCCAGTCACCGGTCAGTCCCCCAATAGCCCAGCAGCACAGCCGGAGTCTGTCAAAGGGCAGTAAGCTTACAATACACTTTGCTTGCCGAGTTCAGAAGTAGGACATTCGCACTTTGCAGTTCCAGTCACTGAACTCGAAAGAGGAAGCTGTAATGCCTGCATTTATCAACAGAAAGGTGGGCTCTGATTTCGTTGCAGTTTTACAAAGAAAGCTGGACACTCTCTCTCGCCAGTATTCTTCAGTCTTTGGGGAAAAAAAACCCAAAAGTTTTTATCACTGAACAGATCCAACCTCTAAGCACAGCTTTCACTCCGCAGTATTTTTCCTCTCCTTTCGCAATCTCTTTATTGAAAACAAGATAAAATGCCTAAAATACAAGCTTAAAAGTGTTATCTACACACTGGTTGTATGTGAGCACAATCATTTTCCATACATGGGATCATACAGGCAGTTATTTGCATCAACCTTTTGAATGATAAGACACCACAATGATCATTGCAGGCAGTTTAATTATGCTCATGATTAATACATAATAACACAAGAAATTAGAGAGAAGAGTAATCCCAAAGACGCACAAACTCCTGTCCCACCACCATGTATAACAGATCAATCCATTTCAGAAGCAAGAAACTTAAAATATTGTTAATGGCACAGATCATTCCTTCAAAGGCCTATCTAACATCTGGGATCTACATTTTCTAACTGTCCCCATCACACATTTTCCCACTGAAAATGTGACAACAAATATGATCTAGATCCCCATGATAGACTACAAGTATATTCCGCCAAATTTTCCCATTAAGAAATGCCCTCTTAAACTTGCTGTCCAGTATTGTCAAAACCAGCAAAATTCAGAATTGTTTGTTAATGACTGAAACTAAAGCAGCAAAATACCCGAACATTTTTTTCCCTATGACTTGCTTGTCCTTTCTCTTTAAAAAAAAAAAACAAAAAACCTGAGGGTACCAGTGCCCAAAGTGTGTATGTGAACATATTCTTTCTATATAAAGCAAAAGAGAGGGAGGGGCAGAGGAGAAGAAAGGAGGAAGCTGACTTTCCCCAGGCTACCCCCTCAAGCCCACCACCAGCAGCTCTTAAGTATTAGTACACTGCTGGGGTCTAGGTACACACTGTACCATAAAGCAAGGAAGCACCTCTCCATGAGAAATTCAGTTCAGTCTGACTCAAGATATCATGTCCTCTTTCTTTAAATTAAATTTCATTAAGTATATGCCATGGTGAGTCCTGGTTTATGTTTTGGGAAAAGAAGCAAAAAAAAAAAAAAAAAAAATTCTCCAATAATCTCTCTCAGGCATGTTCCCTGAATGGAGTCCTATTTGTTACTTCATAAAAGATCACAAAGAGGAGGAATCGACACAAAAATTCTTTCCTTTAATAGTTTTTTACTCTTAAGTGTCAAGGCAAAGTGTCACACTGGTTTTATTTCAAACTTGTAAAGAGAAAGAGGGAGAAAGAAGGTAGTCTGATATTCTCCTCAAACTGTGAACTAAATAGTACTTAATCATTAAAGTAAAAATAAAATGGTCTACATTGGCACCTTTATACCATTGGCAAGAACCAGTAATGGATACAGCTTATCAGCTCATTATTTTACACTAACAACAAAAGAATTATAAACTTGGTCCAAAACCTGAAACCTGAAAGTCCAACACAGAGTTGCACATACAAAGAAACACTAAACAAAAATATCTGTGACCATTTATGGAAATAGTGAAATTAGAAAAAAATCAGCCTTTTCCCTAAAAAACAATCAACAATTCAAAACCTCACGGTTGACAAAGGTTCAACTAATACATTTGTCTTTTCAGAGCGACTCTGTAATTAGTTCTACTGTTTCCTTCTAAAAAGGAAAGATTCTTACCAAAGTTGGATCTAAGTCTGGCCCTTACAAGCATTCAGATGAGCTTGGTGCTCATAGTTTCTGCTATTTACAGAAGGGCACAAGCCCAACAGTGAAAGGATGAAGCACTGGGCAAAGCCTGACGCCTGTTCCTCAACCACCTCACAGTACCCTGGCAGAGAAGCCCCCGTGCACAAGACACCAACCAAGATTGATTGCAAAGTGCAGAGAACGGAGCCCACTCCCTGATCTGAATCTGCAGTGGGATCACATCTTCCTGAAGGGATGTGTCTATTCAGGTAACCTCCTGCAGGCAGCCAGCACACCACAAGCCATCAGACCACCTAAACTTCCAGAAACAATCAAGGGAAAGGGTGGGGAGGAAGAAACATGTGGGTTGGTTGTCCTGAAGAACTAGACAAGTGTTCTACTCATTGTACTATCTGTAACATTTTTAAAATACATATATATATATATATATTTAAAACTCTTTTGAAAGCTGATAGGTCTTACAGACCTTTCTGTTCCAAGACCTGGGCTTCCTCCAAGGCACTGTTATTAAAACTCGGCCTTTTTACATGACCCGCTCCTGGAACATCATCTGTCTCTAACTTTTCAGGGCTTAGTGAAGTCAATTTTCATTTCTGCAAATCACAGGCAGCCACTTGCTTCTGAGAAGTTAACAAGCCTCCTGAGAAATGCTAATGGCTGGTATTTCATTGTTTCATAAATATTTTTATACAGTGACAGCATTCACTTTTAAATAAATCTTTTAAAACAATTAAAAAGCCAAGAAAATTAGGATCTGGATTTTATTTTCGTGGGAGAAAAAGAAGGGAGGTGTGAAGCCCTCCATTGTCTTCAATTCATTTAAAACGCTGCTCCGGTCTAAAAAAAAAAAAATACAAACATTAAAAGAAAAAAAAAAAGGAAACTCATAGAAGTTGAACTTTCTTTAAAGCGGGCCTGTGGACTTTAGAACAAAACAAATGTTGCTGCTACGAACAAAGAGAAGAAATGCACTGATTTTCTCCCCTCTGGGGATCATTTCTCTTCCAATAAACAAACAAATCCCCCAGTATTTCCTACCGAAGGGAAGTTTTCCAGGGAGAGTCTCCTCCAGGATTTGGTGGTAACTGCGACTCAGTCTTTTTTGGACACAATGTTTCTGCTGACTCCTGAAAATTTTCCACTTGAATGTGCAATGAAGCGGCGGCGGCGGCAGCAACAGTCCTGGAGAAGCGGCAAAGACGACCGTGCCTCCTTTCATCTTTGAGAAGAAGGAGCGAAACCCCCGCCAGCAGCACAAGTCGGCGCAGCCCCCGGGCCGGCCTCGGGGGACCCCGGCGCCTGGGGCGGCAGGGGAGGCGCGGCGGGGGGGATCGGGCCGGCTTCGGGCTCCCAGGCGGCGCCGGCGGCTCTCCCCGCCCGCGCTCGCTCCGAACTTCTGACTTCTCCCAGAAAAACGTGGAAACTGCCCGAGGGTGTGTGCGTGTGCGCGCCGGCAGGCGGACGGGCGCAAGAGGGGGGCGCGGGGGGCGCGGCGCGGCCGGCCCGGCGCCTGCAAGGCCGCCTGTTGCCGCGCGGGCTCCGCTGCGCGCGGCCCAACTTGGCGTCCCGGCAACTCCCGCGGCGGCGCCCGGCCGCTCACCTTGAAGGAGCGCGGGGAGGCGGGCGCGGGGGCCCGGCCCCGGCCCTCCGCGTGCCCGCTCCTCTGCCCGCCCGCCGCACACAAAGCAGACTCCGGAGAGAAAGAACGGACAGGGCCGGCCCCCGCCCCCGGCGCCCCGCGCGCCCCCCGCACCCAGCATCAGCCCCGCGCGCCAACTTACCTCGGCGAAGGGAGCCGCCGCAGCGCCTGGCGAGTCCGAGGCAAACTTCGGCGCCGCTTCCCCCGCCTTCAGCTCGGAGCCCGGCTCCCTCCCCGATTCCCGATCCCCGGGCTGGGCCACCCCACCCCTGCCTAGCACCGCTCCTGCCCCGGGGCCGGCTGGACGAACTGGGCTCCTGCCCGCGGCTCCGGGCAAAGGTGGACGGGGTGGGGGGGATTCACTGCATGGCCTGTCCCCGAACGCGGCCGCCCAGAGCCCGGGCCCCGCCGCGCGGACTGGCCCGCAGGGTGGAAGCGAGTCTGCAAAGTGCTTGATGGGCGCCCGCGGCGGGCGGCGGGGCCGCGGCGGCGGCTGCAGAGGCTCGGCTCGGCTCGGGCGGCGCGGCACGGCGCGAGCGATGCTAAGAATGTTCGGAATGAGGACAGGAATGAAATGAACGCCAGGACCGAACTCGCTCCGGAGGGGTGGGGCCTCGGTGACGTCATGCGGCCTGCCGCCCGGGGGCGGGGCGGGGCCTGCCGCCGCCGGTGACGTCATGGGGATTCGGGGCGGGCCCGGCTGGGCAGCCTAGCCGTTGGGGCGCGGGCGGGCTCCCTCCCGAGGGGCGGCGGGGCGGAGTCTCGCGCCCACGGGGGAGCGGGGCGCGCGCGGGAGCCGCCCTGCCCCTTCCCGGCGCGGGCTCCGGGCTTTGTCCCGAGCTGGGCGGGGCGGACCAGGGCGGGGAGGGCGCCTCTGAGGTGGCTGCGGCGCGCGGAGAGCTCTGGAATCCTGGGTTCCCTCCTCCGGGCGGGCGCCGAGACCGGAGCTGCGCGCGTCGCGCCGGCCCTACCTCAGTTTCCCTGTTCCCGGGCGCGGAAGCTCGCGCGGCCGCCTGGAGCACTCCTGAACTCGCGGAAGTCTGCAAGTGCGGGCAAGAGAAGTTTCTGTTCTGAAAATTCACGTCGTTGTTCTCAAGCGCGGTGGACGCCTTCTCGGGGCCGGATTCCCAGCCTGCCATGACTTCCCCTCTTTTCCACTTTACAAAAGTTCAGGGCTCTCATTCAAGTCGAAATCAGACCTACTGTTCGGAAGGGAAACCTTTAGCATAGCAAAGAAAAGAGAACTGCGGAGTTCGTAATAATCCTGCCCTGCTAACACGGTTTCCTCCGAGTCGCTCAAGAAATCGAGTTCACTCATCCCTGCGAGTTGTACTTTTCGAAAGCAATGGGTCGGGTAAAAACTCCCAAAATTTTTAAAGGCTACCTCCGACAGTTTCACGTCACTCTTTTTTTTTTTTTTTTTTTTTTTGCGTGGGGGGAGGAGTAAACTTCATTTACACATAGAATAACTTTAACCCTACCTTTCGAAGTACTGACGCTAAAGTGACATAGCAGACGCCGTGGATAAAATCAGAAAACACCTGGATAAAGCTGAGCTACTGTGGCAGAACTGTCTAAAGTTTGGGGGTAATTGGTAACCGACAGTTTCGCTAAGATCAAAGTAGCAAAGCAATCCTGTCCTGTTGATTTCTTTCCTTGGGGCACTTTGCTGTCCTTTTTAGTTGGGGCCACCAGCATACATAATACCGCCTGTTTTGTGCCCCCCAGGAGGCCCCGTAAATATGGGTAACTGAGAGAAGCGGAATGTGACTGGAGACAGCACATTTTCTACAAACCATAGCTTCTACTAGCGCGTTTTTAATTGAAATTTTTGTATAGAGAATTGAATGCAGTTGTAAAAAATAACAATATAGAGAAAACCTTTGTTCACTTTGCCCATTTCTCTCACCAATGGTAATGTCTTAACTGTAATATGACAATGGGAATATTAACGTTGATACAATCCGCCGCATCTTATATACATTTCCCTTCTTGTACTCATTTGTGTGTGCCACAGTCGGGATATTGAGATTGATACAATCCACCGCATCTTATACACGTTTCCCATTTTACTTGTACTCATTTTTGTGTGCCTGTATTTAGTTCAATACAATTTTCTGTGGTGGCTAGGTATCCAA
This sequence comes from Bubalus kerabau, assembly GCF_029407905.1. Taxonomy (NCBI): domain Eukaryota; kingdom Metazoa; phylum Chordata; class Mammalia; order Artiodactyla; family Bovidae; genus Bubalus; species Bubalus kerabau. Next base: position 40,022,048 of record NC_073638.1, read on the forward strand.
TCACAGTCAGGTACTGATTCATTTTGATTCTATCTAGTTTGCATGCAATAACACAGTGATACAATGAGGCTCTCAGTAATGACTAGCCACCATAACACACAGGTTTTTGGACATTTGTTAGAAAACATAAAATTATTTTGGCATTACAGCTGTACAGGGCATATCTGTCTCCAAATACCATCTTTTTAAACACGCCAGAGAGAGTCTTAACAGCAGTTCCGGATAGTAAGATTTCAAAATCACTATTTGTTAGCCCAGTACACCTGGGTGCCTTTCTGACACTAGCTGCCATCTAACAGTCACCTGGCATTATGAGGTCTCCCAGTCCTTAACGAATTCAGGAAAAAAATCCTTTGCCTGTGATTCAGTGCTCTTCATGACCAGTATTTTCTCCAACTTCTCCCATCTACATGCATATTTTTTGAGATTCTCCTCAAAAGCCTTTTCTTCCAGGTAGACTACTCACATAAATATTTCCTCCCTAATACCCTCAAAACTCCTTGCTCAGACACACTACTTGATTTATGGTGAAAGAGAAAGTCACTCAGTCATGTCTGACTCTTTGAGACCGCATGGAATAGTCCATGGAATTCTCCAGGCCAGAATATTGTAATGGGTAGCCTTTCCCATCTCTAGGAGATCTTCCCAACTCAGGGATTGAACCAGGGTCTCCTGCATTGCAGATTTTTTACCAGCTGAGCTACCAGCTGTATTCTGTTACTTACCTACATACTGGGGTGTCCCGTTTCTGAGCCATTAGAAAGAGGACTGGGTCTCATTCAGCTAACTGTACACTGCCCGGGACCTCCACATAAATGGGTATAACTTTTGTAGTCTCTCCACCATAACCTCCACACAGTCTTACTCTCCTCATCCATCCATTGGTCAGTGAAGAGGAGCTAACAATCAAAGGCCCAGGAGCTGTTCACCCCCAGCATCTGAGGACAGAAAAAGTAGCTGCCACCTGCTGAAATGACAGGAACTGTACTACTAGTTAGCCCGTGGCATTTTGCATTTACCATTTCCGTTCATACTCATGGCACCTGTACAAGGTAGCAGCAGTCTTTGGCTCAGTTTATACAGGTGAGGAAGTGAGCTCTAGGGAGATAATATGACTTGCCTATGGTGCCATAGTCAGAAAAGAATAGAGCCAGGTCCTGAATTTCTTCTGACTTCAGCCTATGTTCGTAACCACTCTACTGCCCACAAAACTGAAATGGATATATGCGGTGTGCTGTAGAATTCTAGACACTGATCTAAGTACTTCCCATATATTACTTCATTTAATCCCCACAGTCACTCTATGAGGTAGATGCTTTAATGTATTCTCATTTCATCAATGAGCAAACTGAGAATCAGAGTGGTGAAACAGTTTGGTCAAGATCATACTGCTAGAAAGTACAGAATGAGGATTTAAACACAAACAGTTCAGTTCCAGATTTCATGTTCTTAACCTTCCACTAAAGGTCCCAAACTCAGTAATATACCTACCAAACACAAAAGATTGAGGTCTGCAGGGGGAAATGTAACAATTATATGTAACACCTATGATAAAAGGAGTTTGTTACCTTCATGTTTTAACTAGAAAGAACCTAATTTGTACCATGTAAGAGAAACAGTGATCCACTTAATGGTAACAAGTCATGCTGAGATAGAAATTGAGTCTACCTGAAACTAAAAAGGAAAACCAGTGGTTAGAATTTACCATGAGGAAGCACTCAGCTCAGAAAGATACTACTTTGAAAGACAAAGATGTCTAATTAATAATAATGATACAGTTTATCTTATTCCTAAGAAGATGATCCCTTTTTCTTATAGGAGTGAAAAAATTGGTACAACCAGGTTGGAAAAGTTTGGTATTAGTTAGTGGAATTGAAGCTATGCATACTTTGTGAGCCAGAAGTTCCTCTTAGAAATACAGCCAAGAGAGAGACTCAGGTATGTGTGCACCAGAACACATGTACAAGAATGTATGTTGGGGCATTTTCGTAGTAACCCCAAGCAAGAAACAACCCAAATGTCCACTAATAATAGAATAAATGAATTTTGATATAATCATATAGTGGAATACTGCACAGGGCTGAAAATGAGTAAAGTACAGTTACATACAACAACATGGATAAAGGCTAAAAATACCATATTGAGTAAAAGAAGCATAAAATTTTAAATATCCATATTGTGTTTATATAAAGTTTAAGCAAAATTTAACAGCATTGTTTAGGGATATATAATTACATGCAAAACTAGAAAGAAGGGGAAGAGAACTAGATAGAAGAACATGAGGTAATTACCAGTAAATCTGGTTTCATGATTTATTGGTAATCATGATAACCATCATTAGTGATTATCATGAATGATAGGATGTTCTGGCAAAGAGGGGAGACATGGGAGAGGTTTTATAGGTTACATGGATGTTTATAATAATAATTAATTAGATTATATATTAGTTTTAAGCATTCTTTTTTACATACCTGGTATATTTCACAATTTGTTTCAAGTTTTTTTGAGAAATAATAGGCATACATCACTGTATACAGCATACAGCATAATATTTATATATATTGTGAGATAATTACCACAATAGGTTCAACTAACATCCATCTTCTCATATAGGTACAATAAAAAAAAGAAAATGTTTTTCTCCTTTTGATGAGAACTCAGAATTTGCTCTCTTAACAACTTTTCTTTAAATCATATGGTAGTGTTAGCTATAGTCCTCATGTTATATATTGCATGCCTAGTACTTATTTCTCTTATAACTGAAAGTTTGTACCATTTTACTATCTTGCTCCAGTTTCCTCCACCTCTGGTAACCACAAGTCTGATCTTTTTCTATGGCTTTTTGCTATTGAGTTTGTTTGTTTTGTTTAAGATTCTGCATATAAGTGAAATCCCATAGTATTTCTCTTTATCTGACTTAATACATTTAGCATAACTCCTTTAAGATTCATCCATGCTGTCTCAAATGATAGAATTTCCACATTTTTATGGCTGAATAATATTCCTGTGTGTGTGTATCACAACTTCTTTATCTGTTCATCCACTGATGAACTCAGGTGGTTTTCATATCTTGGCTGCTATAAATAATGCAGTTAGGAACATGGGAGTACACATATCTTTTTGAGTTAGTGTTTTCATTTCCTTGGGATATACTCCCAGAAGTGAAATTACTGGATCATACCACTTCCTGATGTTCAAGCTGGTTTTAGAAAAGACAGAGGAACCAGAGATCAAATTGCCAACATCCACTGGATCATGGAAAAAGCAAGAGAGTTCCAGAAAAACATCTATTTCTTATTTACTGACTATGCCAAAGCCTTTGACTGTGTGGATCACAATAAACTGTGGAAAATTCTTCAAGAGATGGGAATACCAGACCACCTGACCTGCCTCCTGAGAAATCTGTATGCAGGTCAGGAAGCAACTGTTAGCACTGGACATGGAACATTGGACTGGTTCCAAATAGGAAAAGGAGTACATCAAGGCTATATATTGTCACCCTGCTTATTTAACTTATATGCAGAGTACATCATGAGAAACGCTGGACTGGAGGAAGCACAAGCTGGAATCAAGATTGCCGGGAGAAATACCAATAACCTGAAATATGCAGATGACACCACCCTTATGGCAGAAAGTGAAGAAGAACTAAAGAGCCTCTTGATGAAAGTGAAAGAGGTGAGTGAAAAAGTTGGCTTAAAGCTCAACATTCAGAAAACGAAGATCATGGCATCTGGTCCCATCACTTCATGGGAAATAGATGGGGAAACAGTGGAAACAGTGTCAGACTTTATTTTTGGGGGCTCCAAAATCACTGCAGATGGTGACTGCAGCCATGGAATTAAAAGATGCTTACTCCTTGGAAGGAAAGTTATGACCAACCTAGATAGCATATTCAAAAGCAGAGACATTACTTTGCCAACAAAGTTTCATCTAGTCAAGGCTATGGTTTTTCCTGTGGTCATGCGTGAATGTGAGAGTTGGACTGTGAAGAAGGCTGAGCGCCAAAGAATTGAAGCTTTTGAACTGTGGTGTTGGAGAAGACTCTTGAGAGTCCCTTGGACTGCAAGGAGATCCAACCAGTCCATTCTGAAGGAGATCAGCCCTGGGATTTCTTTGGAAGGAATGATGCTGAGGCTGAAACTCCAGTACTTTGGCCACCTCATGCAAAGAGTTGACTCATTGGAAAAGACTCTGAGGCTGGGAGGGATTGGGGGCAGGAGGAGAAGGGGATGACAGAGGATGAGATGGCTGGATGGCATCACTGACTCAATGGACGTGAGTCTGGGTGAACTCCGGGAGTTGGTGATGGACAGAGAGGGCTGGCGTGCTGTGATTCATAGGGTCGCAAAGAGTCGGACACGACTGAGCAACTGAACTCAACTGAACCAAACTGATTGTAGTTCTATAATTTTTTGAGAGTCTTTTGTACTGTTGTCTATAGGGTTTGTACTAATTTACAATCCCACCAACAGTGCACAAAGGTTCCCTACTCTCCACATCATTGTCAGTATTTATTTTCTCTTGTATTTTCATTGTGCCCATTCTAGCAGACACAAATGATATCTTATTGTGGTTTTAATTTGCTTTTCTCTAATGACTAGTGACATTGAGGATTTACCTGTTGACCTTTCATATATCTTCCTTGGAGAAATATCTGTTCAGATCCTTTGCCAATTTTGTAATTGGGTTATTTGTTGGGTTGTTGTTTTTTGTTTTTTGTTTTTTTGCTCTTGAGTTATGTGAATTCTCATAATTTTAGATATTAACCCCTTATCAGACGTATGATTTGCAAAAATTTTTTCCCAATCCCTGTGTTGTCTTCTTTGCCAGTGGTTTCTTTTGTTGTGTAGAAAATTTTATTTGATGTAGTCCCACTTGTTTGTTTTTAATTTTGTTCCTTGTGCCTTAGGTGTCACATCTAAAAAGTCAATACCAGAACCGGTGTGAAGGACCTCTCTTCCTATGTTTTATTCTAGGAGTTTCATGGCTTCGGCACTTACACTTAAGATTTTAATCCATGTTGAATGAATTTTTCTGGGTGGCATAAGTTATGGGTTCAGTTTTATTCCTTTGCATGTGAATATCTGAGTATCCCAACACCATGATTGAAAAGACCATCTTTTCTCCATTGAGTATTCTTGGCATGCTTATCAAATATTATTCTTGAGTTTATTTCTGGGCTCTTGGTTCTGTTCCATTGGTCTAGATGTCTGTTTTTATGGCAGTCCCATATTGTTTGAAGCCTTTAACTGTAGTATACCTTGGAATTGGGAGAGGTGTTGCCTCCTGCTTAGTTGTTTCTCAGGATTTCTTTGTCTATTTGGGGTCTCTTGTGGTTTATGCTTTATTGACTATGCCAAAGCCTCTGACTGTGTGGATCACAATAAACTGTGGAAAATTCTTCAAGAGATGGGAATACCAGACCACCTGACCTGCCTCTTGAGAAATCTGTGTGCAGGTCTGCAAGCAACTGTTAGAACTGGACATGGAACAACAGACTGGTTCCAAATAGGAATATGAGTACGTCAAGGCTATATATTGTCACCCTGCTTATTTAACTTATATGCAGAGTACATCATGAGAAACGCTGGGCTGGAGGAAGCACAAGCTGGAATCAAGATTGCCGGGAGAAATATCAATAACCTGAGATATGCAGATGACACCACCCTTATGGCAGAAAGTGAAGAAGAACTAAAAAGCCTCTTGATGAAAGTGAAAGAGGAGAGTGAAAAAGTTGGCTTAAAGCTCAACATTCCAGAAACTAAGATCATGACATCCAGTCCCATCAGTTGAGTTCAGTCGCTCAGTCGTGTCCAACTCTTTGCTACCCCATGAATCCCAGCACGCCAGGCCTCCCTGTACATCACCAACTCCCAGGGTCTACCCAAACCCATGTCCATTGAGTTGGTGATGCCATCCAGCCATCTCGTCCTCTGTCATCTCCTTCTCCTCATGTCCACTAGACTCTTGTCCACTTGTCTTCTTCTCCACTCTGCCCCCAATCCTTCCCAGCATTAGGGTCTTTTCCAGTGAGTCAACTCTTTACATCAGGTGGCCAAACTATTGGAGTTTCAGCTTCAACATCAGTCCTTCCAATGAACACCCAGGACTGATCTCCTTTAGGATGGACTGGTTGGATCTCCTTGCAGTCCAAGGGACTCTCAAGAGTCTTCTCCAACACCACAGTTCAAAAGCTTCAATTCTTTGGCACTCAGCTTTCTTCATCGTCCAACTCTCACATCCATACATGACAACTGGAAAAACCATAGCCTTGACTAGACGGACCTTTGTTGGCAAAGTAATGTCTCTGCTTTTCAATATGCTATCTAGGTTGGTCATAACTTTCCTTCCAAGGAGTAAGCGTCTTAATTTCATGGCTGCAATCACCATCTGCAGTGATTTTGGAGCCCCAAAAAATAAAGTCTGACACTGTTTCCACTGTTTTCCCATCTATTTCCCATGAAGTGATGGGACCAGATGCCATGATCTTCGTTTTCTGAATGTTGAGCTTTCAGCCAACTTTTTCACTCTCCACTTTCACTTTCATCAAGAGGCTTTTTAGTTTCTCTTCACTTTCTGCCATAAGGGTGGTGTCATCTTCATATCTCAGGTTATTGGTATTTCTCCCAGCAATCTTGATTCCAGCTTGTGCTTCTTCCAGTCCAGCGTTTCTCATGATGTACTCTGCATATAAGTTAAATAAGCAGGGTGACAATATATAGCCTTGACGTACTCCTTTTCCTATTTGGAACCAGTCTGTTGTTCCATGTCCAGTTCTAAGTGTTGCTTCCTGACCTGCATACAGATTTCTCAAGAGGCAGGTCAGGTGGTCTGGTATTCCCATCTCTTGAAGAATTTTCCACAGTTTATTGTGATCCACACAGTCAAAGGCTTTGGCATAGTCAATAAAGCAGAAATAGATGTTTTTCTGGAACTCTCTTGCTTTTTCCATGATCCAGCAGATGTTGGCAATTTGATCTCTGGTTCCTCTGCCTTTTCTAAAACCAGCTTGAACATCAGGAAGTTCACAATATCTTAAATGTCTAACACTCTATTTTAAATGGATAGCAACTTAGCTTCAGTAGAATTTGTAAACTTTTACACATTGTAGGTTATTATGTTACACTTTGCACTTTTTAAAATATTGTTTAACTAATAACAGATTATTGTAGTTATGGCTATTTTTACTAAAAATTTTTTTAACTAAAATTGTAAGTGAATTATGCACCACTATTGCCAAATTATGGAATCTAACTATGATTATGTATTTACCATTACCAGTGAGTTTTACACTACATTTTTATGTTTTTATGATATTAATTAGTATTCTTTTACTTCCACTCAAAGAACTCTATAACATTTCTTGTGAGGCAGGTCTGATGGTAATGAACTTCATTACCAAACTTTTGTTTGTTTGGGCAAGTCTGCATCCCTCCTTTGTTTCCGAAGGAAATCTTCACTGAGTATAAAATCCTTGTTTGACAGTTATTTTTCTTCAATGTATGAAATATGTCATCCCATTTTCTCTTGGCCTGAAAAGTTTTTGAGAACTCTACTAACAGTCTTATGGGGTTACTTGCATATCACTTTTCCTTCTTCTCTTTCTGCTCTTAAAATTCTTTCTTTGGCTTTTGACAGTTTAATTATAATATGTCTCATTATAGCCTTATTTGAATTCAACCTATTTGGAATCCTTTGGGCCTCATGGATCTGGATATCCATTTCTCTCCCTGGATTCAGGGAGTTTTCAGCCATTATATCTTTATCTGTCCCTTTTTATTCTGGAATTCTCACAATGTAATTATTGTTTCTTCTCCTTGTGCCCCACAATTCCCATAGAATTTCTTCACTCTTTTTTCAGTCTTTTTACCCCTTTTACTGGATGATTTCTAATGTCCTATCTTCCAAGTCACTGATTCTTTCTTTTATGTGGTTGAATGTGTTTTGAAACTCTTTTGAATTCTTCAGTTTAGTTATTGTATTTTTCAGTGCTAGGATTTCTGTTTGGTGGTTTAATTTTTGTTTTTGTTATTTGAAGGTTGCAGTTTTTTGGGGGGAACTTCTTATTTTGTTCACGCATTAGTTTTCTGATTTCATTTAGTTGTCTTTTTGTGTTTTCTTATAGTTAATTAAACTTCCTTTAAAGAATTATACTAAATTCTTTGTGTGATAGTTCATAGATATGTATTTCTTTAGGGTCAGTTTTTAGAGCTTAATAAAGTTTCCATTGGTGGTGTCATATTTACCCAATTTTCATGATCCTTGATTCTTTATGTTGGTATCTGTGCATTTGCGTAATGGGGTTCCTCTTCCAGACTTTACATATGTGACTTGACAGAAGCAGTTCATCAGTCAACTTAGTTAGGTTTCTGGGTATGTCTGCAGGTAATATACTGGGGCAGGTGAGGCCAGCTATTATGGTCTATTTGGGGGCAAGGCAACTGTTCAAGCTCTGAGGACATGGATGGAAGGCATATGCCACTGGCTGAGAACAGTTGGAAAGAAGTGCTGGCATAGTTTCCTACTCAAGTGGGGCTCTAGGATGGGGTCTGCAGTTGCCTGGATTCTCTGCTCAGGTTTACTAGGTGGGCAGGACTGGGTACTATATTCAATAGTAAGGGGACTATGAGTTAGCTTCTGTGCCCTAGGAGGGCAGCAGAACCAGGACCCTAGCCTGTACAGTTTGCTGTCTGGGGACCCACATCAAGCCAGAATGTGCATTAAGTTCCCTGGTTGGGTGGGGCTACCATTTTATGCTGCAGATGAGGGAAGCCATAGGCTGTGTTCTCTGTTCAAGTGCCACTGTGTGTAGTACTGTTGAAGGGTACATGTTTCCCATGTACTGTGGTTAGATTCCCTGGTCAGACAGGTTGAAGGCTGTATTCTGCAATGAGAAGAACTACAAATTAGATTTCCTGTCCAAGGGTAATGGGAGAATCAGCCCTAAAGCTGGTGAAGTTCTATGTTAGTTGTCTTAACTCAAGCTAACCCATGCCCCAAGTTCCCTGACTGAATAGGGTCACTGGCTGTGTTCTGCAAACTGTCAGCTCTGTCAACCAGCCTCTCAATTCAAGTGCTCCTGGGCTACAGAACTCCCAGGAATTTTGACCAGCCCTTGAGTTCAAATTAAGCTGGGAGGCACTCTCTATAGTGGGTGGGGCTATGTAACAACCTCATTTCCTGCACAGGAAGGAGGGGACCTGCTCTACATAACTCTCAATTTCCCAAACAGAGTCTTATGTTTTATATATGTGTGTGCTTAGTCGCTCAGTCATGTCCAACTCTTTGTGACCCCATGGATTGTAGTCTACCAGGCCCCTCTGTCCATGGGGATTCTTCAGGCAAGAATACTGGAGAAGGTTGCCATGCCCTCCTCCAGGGGATCTTCCCAATCCAGGGATTGAACCCAGGTCTCCTGCATTGCAGGTGGATTCTTTACCAGCTGAACCACCTGGGAAGCCCTTTATACACAGTAGTAGATATAATGGTCATCTGAATTAAATTCACCCATACCAGTCCATTTTAGTTCACTCATTCCTAAAATGTCGGTGTTCACTCTTATCATCTCCTGTTTGACCACTTCTAATTTATTTTGATTCATGGACCTAACATTCCAGGTTCTTGTGCAATATTGTTCTTTATAGCATTGGACTTTACTTTCACCACCAGACATATCCACAACTGGATGTTGTTTCTGCTTTGGCTCAGCCTCTCATTCCTTCTGGAGCTACCATCATGGTGTGATCATTTACCTAGAGCCAGACATCTTGGAGTACTAAGTCAAGTGGGCCTTAAGAAGCATCACTATGAACAGCAGTAGTGGAGGTAATGGAATTCCAGCTGAGCTATTTCAAATCCTAAAAGATGATGCTGTTGAAGTGCTGTACTCATTATGCCAGCAAATATGGAAAACTCAGCAGTGGCCACAGGACTGGAAAAGGTTGGTTTTCATTCCAGTTCCAAAGAAGGACAATGCCAAAGAACTACTGCACAATTGCACTCATTTCACATACTGGCAAAGTAATGCTCAAAATTCTCCAAGCCAGGCTTCAGCAGTACATGAACCGAGAACTTTCAGATGTTCAAGCTGGATTTAGAAAAGGCAGAGGAACAAGAGATCAAATTGCCAACATCCCTTGGGTCATAGAAAAAGCAAGAGAATTCCAGGAAAACTTCTTCACTGACTAAGCTGAAGCCTTTGACTTTGTGGCTCACAACAAACTGGAAAATTTTTAAAGAGATGGGAATACCAGACCACCTTACCTGCCTCCTGCAAAACCTGTATGCAGGTCAAGAAGCAACAGTTAGAACCAGGCATGGAACAACGGACTGGTTCAAAATTGGGAAAGGACTATGTCAAGGCTGTATATTGTCACTGTGCTTATTTAACCTATATGCAGAGTATGTCATGTGAAATGCTGGGCTGAATGAAGCACAAGCTGGAATCAAGATTGCCATGAGAAATATCAATAACCTCAGATGTGCAGATGACACCACCCTAATGGCAGAAAGTGAAGAGTAACTAAAGAGTCTCTTGATGAAGGTGAAAGAGGAGAGTGAAAAAGCTGGCTTAAAAGTCAGCATTCAAAAAACAAAGATCATGGCATCTGGTCCCATCACTTCGTGGCAAATAGATGGGGAAGCAATGGAAACAGTGACAGGTTTTATTTTCTTGGGCTCCAAAATCACTGCAGATGGAGACTGAAGCCATGAAATTAAAAGATGCTTGCTCTTTGAAAGAAAAACTAGACAGCATATTGAAAAGCAGAGACATTACTTTGCCGACAAAGGTCTGTCTAGTCAAAGCTAAGGTTTTTCTTGTAGTCATGTATGGATGTAAGAGTTGGACCATAAAGAAGGCTGAACGCCAAAGAATTGATGCTTTTGAGCTCTGGTATTGGAGATGACTCTTGAGAATCCCTTGGACTGCAGAGAGATCAAACCAGTCAATCCTAAAGGAAATCAATCCTGAATATTCATCGGAAGGACTGATGCCGAAGCTGAAACTCCAACAATTTGGACATCTGATGAGAAGAGCCAACTCATTAGAAAAGATCCTGATGCTCGGAAAGATGGAAGGGAGCAGGAGAAGGGGATGGCAGAGGACGAGATAGTTGGATAGCATCACTGACTCAATGGACATGAGTTTGAGCAAGCTCCAGGAGATGGTTAAGAACAGGGAAGCCTGACATTTTACAGTCCATGGGGTCACAAAGAGTTGGACATGACTGACCGACTGAACAACAGCAATACAATTTTATATCTACAAAATTCTCCGAGTGACAACATCATCCGGGTATCTCAAAAGTATGTCAGACAACCTGTCCAAAATTATGATTTTCCACTACGAATATGGCCTTTGTCAGATGTTTCTCATCTCTGGGAAAAGCACCAGAAATCTAGATGATGGGCTTAATACATCTCTGCTGCTGCTGCTAAGTCACTTCAGTCATGTCGGACTCTGTGCGACCCCATAGACGGCAGCCCACCAGGCTCCCCCATCCCTGGGATTCTCCAGGCAAGAACACTGGAGTGGGTTGCCATTTCCCTCTCCAGTGCATGAAAGTGAAAAGTGAAAGTGAAGTCGCTCAGTCGTGCCCGACTCTTCGCGACACCATGGACTGCAGCCCATCAGGCTCCTCCATCCATGGGGTTTTCCAGGCAAGAGTACTGGAGTGGGGTGCCATCACCTTCTCCGAATACATCCCTACCTGCTAAATATCTTTCAGTAGTGTTCTGCCACCTTTAGGAAAAGTCATTCTAAGACCTCGCATGATCCAATATCTCCCTGCCTTTTCAGGTATCTTGACTGTTCCATCCCAACTGTGTGTCCCTAGCACACTGGAAAACTTTTATTAGTAGTTCCTCAGATTTATCACTTATCCAAAGGGTCTTTTTTTGTGTTAGCACAGCTCTTTGGAGTACTTTTCCTTCCTCTTTGTCTAATTCATTCTTCTCCAGCCCTGTTGTTAGCTTAAATGTTATTTCATAAAGTGGGTCTTTCAAGATCCTCCAGACTTTATCATGTGATTTCCTATTGTATTGTTATCTAATGCTAGGTAACCAATCATTCTAAAAGTTAATGTCTTCTCCATAAAAAAAAAATTAATGTCTTAAAGCAAGGATAATATCTTTCATAGTTTCTATGGGTCAAGTATTGGGAAATGGCTTGGCTCAGTGGTTCTGTCTTACAGTCTGTCATGAGATTATAGTCAGAGGTCAGCTGGCGATGCAGTTATCTGAAGGTTTGACTGGGATTGGAGTTTTCACTTTAAGACTCTTTGCTTATGTAACTGCCAAGTTGGTGTTGGCTCTTGGCAAGAGAACTCACTTTTTCTGTACATGTACTTCTCCAAGTTTCTTGGACTTCCTCACAAGATGGTGACTTTTGAGTTCAAAGGTAAGCACTGAGAAAGAGATGGAGAGAGAGGGAGGGTCGGGAGGTGCAGAGAGAGCTACTGCAGACAAAAAGCTGTATTCTTTTATGAGTAACCTTGGAAGCCACAGAGTATCACTTCTACTGTGCTCTATTTGTTAGAAGTGAGTCACTATGATTGGCCCACATCTGGGGGGGGAGGGTGGGCAGGATCAGATTCTATTGTTTAGTGCGGGAATGTCAAAAAATCTGCAGGCATATTTTAAAAATCACTTCACCTACACCATCCCTTCCTGGCCTTGCCACAGTCTGTATATATACTTCTGTGACTCTTTGATTAATGCCTATCTTCCCACACTAAAATAAACCAGTGGAATAAGCTAGTAGGACAGGAATCATATCTACTTTGCTTGCCATTTGATTCCTAGTACCTAGCACACTACCTGGCAATTAGTGTGGAATAAATATGAATATGTTGTTGATTACATGTAATACCTGCAAAGCCCCTTTTAAGTAGGTATCATTCTTTCCATTTTATAGATATGGAATTAAAATTATTGGATAACTTCTTCAAGTACCAAGGTTTGAATCCAGATCCCTTTGATGCTAAGCCAGAGTTATTTTTAGGACTCCAGAATTTCTCCTTTTGAGCATAAAAGAGGTTCAGAAGTTACTCAGGTCTGAGTGGAATTGTCTTCTATGTTTCTATATTTTCTCATCAAGAAGCACTGGGATAACTAATTCAGCTTCCCAGGCATAATGATTTAAGGACAGACTGCCCTTAAAGTACACAGAATCTAGTCATGCATTAAAAAATGATTCTCCAAAGTAATTGATCCTTTTGAGTTTGCTTATCATGAAAAACAGAAAATGTGGAGTTTCTGAAACTACAGACCTACTCTTGGGAGGGTCACCCAGAGTAGTCACTGGAAGAACTAGTGGCTCTCAATACCAAATTCTTCTATCTGACACCATGCATTCCTCCACTCCTGTGCAAGGTCTTATCTCCTTTACTATGAAGAAAGGAGATACTCATTAGCTGCTCTGTCTAATAAGATGGCCATCAGTTATTTGTGGTGTTTTAAATTAATTGAAATTAAGTAAAATTTTAAATTCAGTTCCTCACTTGCACTAGCCATTGCAGCTACTCAAAAGTCACACATAGTTATTGACAACCATGTTGAAAAGTGCAAATTTTAGGACATTTGTATTATCACAAAAAGTTCTACTGAATGGTGCTGCCAGAGAACCCAGATAATCCTAGCCCAGAGAATTCCCAGGCCATGGAAGAAGAAGAAACCAAGGACTAAACGCAAGGAAAATGGTCCCAAATCATGGGTCTCTGGGTATGGGTTTGCCTCTGCAGGTCTGTGCTCTCTCTCCAAGTTTTCTGTCTCTTCTCCATCTATCCTTCAAGCCATCTCTCTGTAAATAATCCCCAGAACTCTCCAGACCAGATAGCTCCTCACCTGCTGCCCTGGACCCACTGAGCTAGGCCTATCCTAGGCAGATACTCCGCCAAAACAACATGTCTTTACCCTTGTCTCTGCTTCAGACCATTCCATCTCTGTACTTAGGCCAGTCTCTGCTCCTTCTATCTCAGAGTATGTAGTTTCTTTCTTAGGTGGAGCTCCTCCATCCACTTCTCCATCAAGAGATGTGTTATGGATCCTCTGCTCTTCACCTTACTTGGGAACATGCTTTACTAATTATTCTCTTTCTCTTCATCATCTTCATCTTTTCCTCTCCACCTAGTATGGAGCTTACCCAGTGTTGTTAACCTTAATGGACCCTTATGCCACTATCCCATCTTCCCCTTTTTTTACCTACCAGTTGGCCCTGGGGAGCTGTCTACACCTTCATTTCCTACCTAGAGCCTAGCTTTCATTTAACTCAGTTGCTTCCTATTTAATAAAATTTGTTCAGGATATGACATGCAGGGTTCCCCCCAGTCAATCCTTGGCCTATTTTTCTCTTTGTCACCTTTTAGGCATACTCATCTCTTCACCATCCACAGGTGTCTAAAACATTCCTGTCCTGCAGCTTTGTTAATCTCTCGCCAGAAATACTTGCTCTGTATTTATCTCTTCATCATCGGAAGCTGAGCCCAAGTCCCTCCTTCTCAATGAACTCCTTCTGATAATAGAAGGCCAAGTGCTTCACTGACTTCCACCCCTGAGCACAGAGCTGCCTGGTGCTACTGTGTATTGTCATATGTGTATTTATCTTCTCTCCCTAGTTGAATTTCAGTGTGCATTCTGGCAAGAAATTAGCATTCACATCTTTGCACTCCCAAGAGTTTTGAGAGGCAGAGCCTTGTGCATAGTGAATATTCAAATATTGGTTGATTGACTTATATACTGACATATTCTATCATCACTTCAAAAGGGGCCAGTGGTAAACCACGAAGTACTATTTTAAATAAACCTCCTGAAAAGAATATTATGAAGTGGAGACTGACAACTATTAGCTGTGTAAATGCCCTGAGGATGAAGGTGGTGCGTTAAAAATAGTATGCCTCTATTGTGCCAAGTGAAATATGTTAGAGGAAGACAAATACTGTATAATATCACTTATAGATGGAATCTAAAAAATACAACAAACTAGTGAAGAGGACAAAAAAGAAATAGGCTCATAGATATAGAGAATAAACTAGTGGTTACCAGTGGGGAGAGTGAAGAGGAGCAGAGCAAAATTGGAGAAGGGGGTAAGAGGTACAGATTATTATGTATAAAATAAGCTACAAGGATATATTGTATGACACAGGAACTATAGCCAATATTTTGTAATAACTATAAATGGAGTATAAACTTTAAAATTGTATAAAAAACAAAAGTTAATCCATTAAAAAGTTAGGCATGAGAGAACCAAAATAAAATTTCAGATTAAAATAACAGTATATGTGAATATGTATGTTTGCACAGAAAAGGACCGGAAAGCTACATGCCAAAATATTAATGCTATAGATTATAGGTGATTGTTTTCTTTTTTGCTATTTTCTGTGTTCTTCAAGTTTAAAGCACTGTGACTCTTATAAAGAAGGTCTGCCAAAAAAAGTATCTGAGTTAAAGAATTGCAGCATAACATTCCTTGCTTATGTATATTTTAAGTAGTTTGAATCATTTCTCTGCATTGAAAGATGTGTGTGTTTTTCTTTCAACAATCTAAATATTCAGAAAAGATGAGTGAAAGCTACCAACATGATGCCCCATCACCCCCAAATCTTCAGTGTATCTTTCTTCCAAACAAGAGCATTCCAATACATAACCTTATACAGTCATCTAAATTAGGGAATTAACACTGACCCATACATAAGCCTCAAATCACATTCAAGTTTTCTCAGTTATCTAACAGTGTGCTTTATAGTAAAGGAAAATGTCCCATGTGCGTTTGATTGTCATGTCTCTTTAGGCTCCATTAACATGAGTTACTTCCCCAGCATTTTCTGAACTTTCATGATTGCAATAGTTTTGAGGACTATAGGTCAGCTGTTTTGTCCATTAATGTGAGTTTGTTGGTAGTCAGACTTCAAAATGGCTCCAAAGATTCTTATCTCCTTGTATTCATGGCCTGTGGAGTCCCTCCCCTCCCGCATTGTACCTGGGGGTGACCTGTGTGACCAGGAGAATACTACAGAAGTGAGAGCATGTACCTAGAGGCCACGTGGTAAAAGATGTTGCAACCTTTGCCTCAGATTGCTTGAATTGCCTCTTGGATTGCTTATTCTGGGGGAAGACAGTCATTGTATCGTGAGGACACTCCAACAGTCCTGTGGAGAAGCCCACATGGAGATCAACTGAAAGAACCAATCAGCCAGAAAAAAGAACATTTCCGTATTTGTAACTCCCTTCTCCAACAGTGAGAATACTGGCTCCTATTTTTCTTAATATATGATTTTATTAATTCCCAATTGTAACCAATTTCCCTTCACCACTTCCTGCCTTCCTTCCCCTGACAGGGATGCTCCCTTCACCCTCCTCAGGTTCCTGTACTTCACACTGGGGCCATCCTAGTCCAGGAATATGGTGCATTAGATATCCCATGTGACTCTTCATATCAGTTCTCAAATTTGGAAAACTCAGCAGTAGCCACAGTACTGGAAAAGGTCAGTTTTCATTCCAGTCCCAAAAAAGGGCAATGCCAAAGAATGTTCAAACTACCACACAATAGCTCTCATTTCACATTCTAGCGAGGTAATGATCAAAATCCTTAAAGCTAGGCTTCAGCACTATGTGAATTGAGAAATTCCAGATGTACAAGCTGGGTTTAGAAAAGCCAGTGGAATCAGAGATCAAATTGCCAACATTTGTTGGATTATGGAGAAAGCACAGGAGTGCAGAAAAACATCTGCTTCATTGACTATGCTAAAACCTTGGACTGTGTGAATCACAACAAATTGTAGAAAACTAGTAAAGAGATGGGGAGAAGGCAATGGCACCCCACTCCAGTACTGTTGCCTGGAAAATCCCATGGATGGAGGAGCCTGGTAGGCTGCAGTCCATGGGGTCACTAAGAGTCAGACACGACTGAGTGACTTCACTTTCACTTTCCACTTTCATGCATTGGAGAAGGAAATGGCAACCAACTCCAGTGTTCTTGCCTGGAGAATCCCATGGACGGAGAAGCCTGGTAGGCTGCAGTCCATGGGGTCGCACAGAGTCGGACATGACTGAAGCGACTTGGCAGCAGCAGCAGTAAAGAGATGGGAATACCAGATCATCTTAAGTGTCTCCTGAGTGACCTGTATGCAAGTCAAGAAGCAATGGATAAAACCTTACATGGAACAACTGACTGGTTCAAAATTGGGATTTTGTATATTGTATATTGTCACCCTGCTTATTTAACTTATATGCAGAGTACATCATGTGAAATGCCGAGCTGTGTGACTCACAAACTGGAATCAAGTTTTCCAGGAGAAATACCAACAACCTCAGATATGCAGATGAAACCACTCTAATGGCAGAAAGTGAAGAGAAACTAAAGAGCATCTTTTAAAAATATATATATAAATGTACTTATTTTAATTGGAGGTTAATTACTTTACAGTATTATATTGATTTTGCCATACATCAACATAAATCCACCACAGGTATACACATGTTCCCCATCCTGAACACCCCTCCCTTCTCCCTCCCTGTCCCATCTTGATGAGCATCTTGATGAGGGTGAAAGAGGAGAGTGAAAAAACTGGCTGGAACTCAACGTTAAAAAAAAAACCAAGATCATGTCAACTGGTCCCATCACTTCATGGCAAATAGAAAGGGGAAAATTAAAAGCAGTGACAGATCTTAATTTCTAGGGCACTAAAATTACTGCAGATTGTGCCTGCAGTCACGAAATTAAAGTCGAGTGACTGGAGTCACTTGCTCCTTAGCAGAAAAGTTATGCCAAACCTATACAGCATATTAAAAAGCAGAGGCATTATTTTTCCAACAAAGGTCCCTCTAGTCAAAGCTATGGTTTTTCTAGTAGTCATGTATGGATGTGAGAACTGGATCATAAAGAAGGCTGAGCACCGAAGAATGGATGCTTTCAAATTGTGCTGGAATAGACTCTTGAGAGTCCCTTGAACAACAGGGAGATCAAACCAATCAATCCTAAAGGAAATCAACCCTGAATATTTATTGAAAGGTCTGATGCTGAAGCTGAAGTTCCAATACTTTGACCATCTGATGCTAAGAGCCAACTCATTGGAAAAGATCCTGATGCTGGGAAAGATTGAGGGCAGGAGGAGAAGAGGGCAACAGAGAATGAGATGGTTAGATAGCATCACTGACTAAATGGACATGAATTTGAGCAAACTCCAGGAAATAGTGGAGGACAGAGGAGTCTGACATTCTACAGTCCAGGAGGTTGCAAAGAGTTGGACACAATTTAGCAACCTAACAATACCAGTCGGTTCCCTATGGATATGTAACAAACCACCCCAAAACTGAGTTGCTTGAAACAAAATAACTTATTATTTTTAATAATTCTCTGGATTGACTGGGTGGTTCTGCTTGTCTCACCTAGGCTCACTCATGTGACTGCATTCAGATAGTGGTTTGGATGGAGAATGGCCTTTCACAGATGTCCTCATTCACATTTCTGAGGTATCAGCTGAGAAGGCTCGGATGACTCAGTCTCTCCTCATGTGGTCTTTCAGGTAGGACTTCATTACACAATTCTGGAAGTGTTTCAGGAAAGCAAAAGCTGAAAGGTCTGTTAAGTCATATAGCATCACTTACACTACATTATATTAGTCAAACCAAGTCACAGGACAGCCCAGACTCAAGGGATGGGGAAACAAGCCCTCACTTCCTGATGGTTGGAGCTAAAGCAGCAGGTTATGAATACGTCACAGAGGAGCACAGAAAAACATAATTCATTGGTGGCCATGAATGTAACGATTTAGCATACTTTCCTAATTAAATGATTACAATGTCAGTTAAAATATTTTTTCAAACCATTATTTTAAATGTTTCTCTGAACTGGAAAGAATATTTAACAATCCATAGAACCCAAAACAAAGTAAAAGCAGGAAAATTAGGAGACAAGCAACTCCAAGATTTGTCTCTCTCCTTGAGGTTTTCTGCCATCGCTGGAGAACTTAAGCTCCTATCTTAATAGCTACATGATGCATTGGCATTACAAGACAAAGCAAAGGGTTCCAAAGGAAGAGAATCAAAACATGAGACCCTTACATAAAGTTGGACCCCTTTCTCAGTCTAAGGTGAATGAGAAAAACAATCTTACTGAAAAAAAGGAAACAGGAAATCTTGCATACACTTCTTGTCCTTGGTACTGGATGTTGGGGAAAGGAATCATCTGAAAATCTGTAACCCAAAACTGACCAGCACATGGGTTTACAGAGTTTTCTGTAAAGGAAAATACAAGATGATTGTAGTATTCAAAGCGGTCTCCTGTTGTAAGGCCCTTCATTGACTAAGAGATGTGAATCATCCCTGGAAAAATTCAAACTCAATCCAGGCCTTTAAGAATTCCTTGGGGCTGGTGCACTGGGACGACCCAGAGGGATGGAATGGGGAGGGAGGAGGGAGGAGGGTTCAGGATGGGGAACACATGTATACCTGTGATGGATTCATTTTGATATTTGGCAAAACTAATACAGTTATGTAAAGTTTAAAAATAAAATTAAATTAAAAAAAAAAAAAGAATTCCTACAGATGAAGTTCCAATACAAATGAGAAATGCATTGTAAAACAACATCATGTATTTAGAAGCAAGGCATCAACTGTGAGAACAAGAAGAAAAAAATAGAAGGCAGAAATAGAGCCTTTATGTATTCAGATACAAGACTAAAGGACATGGACTTGAAGTAAAACTAACTTTAATGTGTTTTATGGACTGAATTATATCCCCTTAGAATGTATGTGTGGTGGTCCTAACCCCCGGTGTGAAAGTATCTGGACTAAGGAAGTAGTTAAGGTCAAACGAGGTCCTGAGAGTGAACCCCTCATAGGATCAGTGACTTTATAAGAAATGACATCAGAAAACTTGCTCTCTTTCTCTATCTGAGGATGCGGCCAGAAAGTTCCATTTGTAGGCCAGGAAGAGAGTTCTCAGCAGGAACCCAACTGTGCTGGTATCCTGCTTCTGGTTGTCCAGCCTCCAGCCTGTGAAAGATAAAATTCTGTGGTTTAAGCGACCTATCCTGTGGCATTTTGTTATGGCAGCCCAAGCTGATTAATACGATGTGTGTGTTAGTCACTCAGTCGGGTCCGACTCTTTTTGACCCCATGGACTGTATCCCTCCAAGCTCCTCTGTCCATGGGATTCTCCAGGCAAGAATACTGAAGTGGGTTGCATTTCCCTTCCCAACCCAGGAATTGAACTCAGGTGTCCTGCATTGCAGGCAGATTCTTTACCATCTGAGCCACCAGTACATACAATATATTTACATAAATATAACAGGGTTGAAACAGAGCATGGAATAACTTGACAGAATTGAGAGAAGTCCATACCAATTCTCAAAATTAAAATTTTAATAATTGAAAATAAAACACCTGTTTGAAATGTGGGTTCCACCACTGAATACAGTTTCTACCACTGAATAAAGTTGGATGAATTTGTATGTAATATAAAGAGTTTGAAAATATGATACATTACAGAACTTACCTGGTGATCCAGTGGCTAACATTCTGCACTCTTAATGCAGGGGAGTTGGATCCTAGTTGGGGAAGTAGATCCCACGTGCTGCAATTAAGAGTGCACCTGCCTCAACCAAATATCCTATGTGCCAAAACTTAAGAGTCCACATACTGCACCTAAAGACCCTGCATGCCAC
The DNA here is from genome assembly GCF_029407905.1 of Bubalus kerabau. NCBI lineage: Eukaryota > Metazoa > Chordata > Mammalia > Artiodactyla > Bovidae > Bubalus > Bubalus kerabau. The sequence goes on from NC_073638.1 coordinate 40,042,711, forward strand.
AGTGAAGATGGAATATCCCGAGAGCTGTAACAAAGACCCAGCACAGCCAAATAAATAAATAAGTAAAAAGGAAAATGTGACAGGTGCAAGATATGGCAGATCTATTGAGAAGGTCTGGCATATGTCTAGTCATATTTCCTAAAGGAGATAAATGGAATGGGAAGATTGGAACCTTCAAACATTGCTGGTGGAAATGTAAAATGGTATAGCCACTTTAGAATATGGTTTCACTATTCTTCAAAATCTTAAATATAAACAGTGTATGATTTGAATATTCCACTACTATTTTACAAGAGAAATGGAAACATACATCCACATAAAAACTAATTCATAGATATTCATAGCAGCATATTCACAATAGCCAAAAGTAGAAACAACCCACATGATGAATGGATAAACAAATGTGATACATCCATACAACAATATCATTTGTCAAAAGTACAAATAAATACTCCAAAAGAGACACTGATGTATAGAACAGTCTTATGGACCCTGTTGGAGAGGGAGAGGGTGGGAAGATTTGGGAGAATGGCATTGAAACATGTAAAATATCATGTATGAAATGAGTTTCCAGTCCAGGTTCGATGCACGATACTGGATGCTTGGGGCTGGTGCACTGGGACGACCCAGAGGGATGGAATGGGGAGGGAGGAGGGAGGAGGGTTCAGGATGGGGAACACATGTATACCTGTGGTGGATTCATTTTGATATTTGGCAAAACTAATACAGTTATGTAAAGTTTAAAAATAAAATAAAATTTTAAATAAATAAATAAATACTCCAACATGAAATCGTTTCAAAAACATTATGGAAAGTGAAACAAGCCACTAACAAATGGTCACATATTGTAGAATTCTATTTATATTAAGTTTTCAAAATAGGTAGATCTGTAGCAAAAGAAGCCTTCCCAGGTGGCTCAGTTGATAAAGAATCCACCTGCAATGCAGGAGATGCAGGTTCAATCCCTGGGTGGGGAAGATCCTCTGGAGAAGGGCATGGCAACTCACTCGAGTTTTCTTCCCTGGAGAATCCCATGGACAGATGAGCCTGGCGGGCTACAGTCAATGGGGGTCACAAAGGGCTGGACATGCCTGAAGCAACTGAGCACGCATAGAAAAAGAGAGCAGATTAGTGGTTTCCCAGGCCTAGGCAGGAGCTGGTGAGGTATGGATGGGCAGTGATTACTAAACAGGTATAAGAATTCTTTAGGGTTATAAAGTATTCTAAGATTAAATTATGGTCATAGTGCACAACTCTAAATATACCAAAAAATAAAGAACTGTACACTTTTAACAGGTGAACTTTATGGTATATAAGTTGTATATCAATAAAGATGTTTCTAGAGAAGGAATTGGCAACCCACTCCAGTATTCGTGCCCAGAGAATCTCATGGACAGAGGAGCCTGGTGGGCTTCAGACCATAGGGTCACAAAGAGTCGGACATGACTGAGTGACTAGACAACAAACACAAGCTGTTTTAGAAGTGGTAATAAATAGGAAAGAGCCAATATTCAAATTCATTTGTTGTTGCTCAGTTGCTCAGTCGTGTTGACTATTTGCAACCCCATGGACTGCAGCATACCAGGATTCCCTGTCCTTCAGTATCTCCCAGAGTTTGCACAAACTCATATCCATTGAGTCGGTAATGCCATTCAACTATCTCATCCTCTGTTACCCACTTCTCCTGCCCTCAATCTTTCCCAGCATCAGGGTCTTTTCCAAAGAGTCGATCTTCACATCAGGTGGCCAAAATACTGGTGCTTCAGCTTCAGCATCAGTTCTTTCAATGAATATTCAGGGTTGATTTCCTTTAGAATTGACTGGTTTGATCTCCTTGCTGTCCAAGGGACTTTCAAGAGTCTTCTCCAGCACCACAGTTGGAAGGCATCAGTTCTTCGGGGCTCAGCCCCTTTATTGTCCAGCTCTTCACATCCATACATAACTACTGGAAAAAAACACAATTTTGACCAGACGGACCTTTGTCAGCAAAGTAATATCTCTGTTTTTCAATATGCTGTCTAGGTTTGTCATTGCTTTTCTTCCAAGGAGCAAGCGTCTTTTAACTTCATAGCTGCAGTCACCATCTACAGTGATTTTAGCTCAAGAAAATAAAGTCTGTTACTGTTTCCACTGTTTCTCCATCTATTTATCATGAAGTGATGGACCAGATGCCACAATTTTCATTTTTTGTATGTTGAATTTTAAGCCAGTGTTTTCACTCTCCTCTTTCATCTTCATCAAGAGGCTCTTTTTTTCTTCTTTGCTTTCTGTGTCACTTTTTAGGCTTTTTAGAGTGGTGTCATCTGCATATCTGAGGTTATTGATATTTCTCCCGCCAATCTTGATTCCAGCTTGTGCTTCATCCAGCCTGGAATTTTGCATGATATACTCTGCATAGAAGTTAAATAAGCAGGGTGACAATATACAGCTTTGACATATTCCTTTCCCAGTTTTGAACCAGTCCTTTGTTCCATGCCTGGTTCTAACTGTTGCTTTTTGACCTTCATGCAGGTTTCATAGGAGGCAAGTAAGATGGTCTGGTATTGCCATCTCTTTAAGAATTTTCCACAGTTTGTTGTGATCCACACAGTCAAAGGCTTTAGCCTAGTCAATGAAGCAGAAATAGTTTTTCTGGAATTCTCTTGCTTTTTCTATGATCCAAATAGTTGTTGGCAATTTGATCTCTGGCTCCTCTGCCTTTTCTAAATCTAGCTTGGGCATCTGGAAGTTCTCAGTTCACATACTATTTAAGCCTAACTTGAAGGATTTTGATTATTAATTTGCTAGTATGTGAAATGAGTGGAATTGTGTGGTAGTTTGAACATGCTATGGCATTGCCCTTTTTTGGGACTGGAATGAAAACTGACCTTTTCCAGTACTGTGGCTACTGCTGAGTTTTCCAAATTTGAGAACTGATACAAAGAGTCATATGGGATATCTAATTCACCATATTCCTGGACTAGGATGGCCCCAGTGTGAAGTACAGGAACCTGGGGAGGGTGAAGGGAGAATCCCTGTCAGGGGAAGGAAGGCAGGAAGTGGTGAATGGAAATTGGAATGAAAGCTGACCTTTTCCAGTCCTGTGACCACTGCTGGGTTTTCCATATTTGTTGGCATATTGAGTGCAACACTTTAACAGCATCATCTTTTAGTATTTAAAATAGCTCAGCCGGAATTCCATAACTTCCACTAGCTTTGCTTATAGTGATGCTTCCTAAGGCCCACTTCACACTCCAGGATGTCTGGCTCTAGGTGAGTGATCTCACCACTCTGGTTATCTGGGTCATTAAGATCTTTTTTGTACAATTCTTCTGTGTATTTTTGCCACCTCTTCTTAATATCTTCTGCTTCTGTTAGGTCCATACTGTTTCTGTACTTTATTGTGCCTGTCTTTGCATGAAATGTTCCCTTGGTATCTCTAATTTTCTTGAAGTGACCTCTAGATTTTCCCATTCTATTGCTTTCCTCTGTTTCTTAGCATTGATCACTTAGGAGGCTTTCTTATCTCTCTTTGCTATTTTTTGGACCTCTGCATTCCAATGGGTATACCTTTCCTTTTCTCCTTTGCCTTTCACTTCTCTTCTTTTGTCAGCTATTTGTACGGCCTCCTCAGACAACCATTTTGCCTTTTTACATTTCTTTTTCTTGGGGATGATTTTGGTCATGGTCTCCTGTACAATGTTATGAACTTCCATCCATAGTTCTTCAGGCACTCTGTCTATCAGGTCTAATCCTTTGAATCTATTTGTTACTTCCACTGTATAATTGTAAGGGATTTGATTTAGGTCATACCTGAGTGTCCTAGTGGTTTTCCCTACTTTCTTCAATTTAAGTATGGATTTTGCAATAAGGAGTTCATGATCTGAGCCGCAGTCAGCTCCTGGTCTTGTTTTTGCTGACTGTATAGAGCTTCTCCATCTTCTGCTACAAAGAATATAATCAATCTGATTTCAGTGTTGGCCATCTGCTGATGTCCATGTGTAGAATCATCTCTTATGTTTTTGGACTAGGGTGTTTGCTATGACCAGTGTGTTCGCTATGACCAGTGTGTTCTCTTGGCAAAGCTTGTTAACCTTTGTCCAGCTTCATTTTGTGCTCCAAGGCCAAACTTGCCTGTTATTCCGGGTATCTTTTGACTTCCTACTTTTGCATTCCAGTCCCCTATGATGAAAAGAACATCTTTTTTTGGTGTTATTTCTAGAATGTCTTGTAGGTCTTCATGGAACCATTCAATTTTAGCTTCTTTGCCATTAATGGTTGGACCATAGACTTGGATTACTGTGATATTAAATGGTTTGCCTTGGAAACGAACAGAGATCATTCTGTTGTTTTTGAGATTGCACCCGAGTACTGCATTTCAGACTCTTTTGTTGACTATGAGGGCTACTCCATTTCTTCTAAAGGATTCTTGCCCACAGTAGTAGATATAATGGTCACTTGAGTTAAATTCACCCATTCCAGTCCATTTTAGTTAGCTGATTCCTAAAATGTCAATGTTCACTCTTGCCATCTCCTGTTTGACCACTTCCAATTTACCTCGATCCATGGACCTAACTCTCCAGGTTCCTATGCAATACTGTTCTTTACAGCATTGGACTTTCACCAGCAGGCATATCCACAAGTGTGTATTGTTTCCACTTTGGCTCAGCCTCTTCACTCCTTTTGGAGCTATTGCTGCAGTCTTGTCCAGTAGCATATTGGACAACTAATGACTTTGCAGGTTCATCTTTCAGCATCATATCATTTTGCCTTTTCATACTGTTCATGGGATTCTCAAGGCAAGAATGCTTACGTTTTTTGTCATCCTTTTCTCTAGTGGACCATGTTTTGTCAGAACTCTCCACTATGACCTGTCCGTCTTGGGTGGCCCTACACGACATGGCTCATAGAACAAAAACCACAATCACAGAAAACTAACCAAACTAACCATGTGATCACTTGTCTAACTCAAATTCATAATAACTGATAATTTTCCAGAAGAGTTGAAAAACACACATCTTTAGATGTAGGAAATCCAATGAATCCCAAGCAGAATGAATAAAAACAAAACATGTATCTAGAGACATCAGGTAAAGAAAGAACACCAAAGGGGGGAGGAAAATATTTTAAAAGCATCCAGAGACAAAAGACGCATTACCTACAGAGGAGCAGTATTGATTGCTGTCAACAGCAGAAGATCTGATCGAAGCTGGCAGACCATAGAATCACATCTTCATTGTTCCGAGAGATAATAAACTACAATTCTAAATTGTACACAAACTATATATAACATACATATTTTGTATGTCAAGATGGGTTAGAAATGAAAAGAACTTCAGACAGATACAAATGTGAGAGATTATGTCACCCACAGATCTTCACTGAAAGAAATTTTAAAGGCTGTACTTAAGCCAAAAAGAAAATGAATGCATATGGAAATCTGAGGAGCGTGAAGGAAAGATGATATATTTATAAACATGTCAGTAACTCTAAGCAACAGGCTTCCCAGAAGTCTCAGTGATAAAGAATCTGCCTGCCAATGCAAGAGATGCAGGAAATGCAGGTTCAGTCCCTTGGTAGGGAAGATCCCCTGGAGGAAGAAACGGCAACCTATTCCAGTATTCTTGCCTGGAGAATCCCATGGACAGAGGAGCCTGTGGGCTATGGTGCATGGGGTCTCAAAGAGTCAGATAAGACTGAGCGACTGAGCATGAGTACAAACTCTAAACAAATATTTTATAAAAAAATTTGTTTAATATCCTGTTTGTAGAGGAATAAAAGTTAGAATTAAAATAATAGACAATGGTATCATATAAAGTAGGGGATAAGTTCATGTGTCTTAAGATTCTTGATTGGTCTCCCAACAGGCGACTGATGGCTTCCACTGCACACTCCTATTAGATTGTGCTGCATTAAGCCCTTTGATCCATTCTAACTTTCTTCCTTTGACTGTTACATTCTGACCCTTGTCCTAGTTGCTACTGTGCATGCCTCTGAATGACTGACTAGGCCTGTTGGAGCAGTCTTTTCTTTAAATATTAAAAAGCTAAAACAGGCCCATGCAAAGACTGGTTCTAAAAATTGTCTTCATTTGAAACTATTCTTTTAAATTTTAGAATGCCTTTTTTAATTCAAAAATTAGACATGTTAATTTTGTTAACATGGGCATCCAGTCCCATCACTTCATGGCAAATAGAAGGGGAAAAAGTAGAAACAGTGACAGGCTTTATTTTGTTGGGCTCCAAAATCACTGCAGATGGGAACTGCAGCCATGAAATTAAGACACTTGCTCCTTGGAAGAAAAGCACTGACAAACCTAGACAGCATATTAAAAAGCAGAGACATAACTTTGTCAACAAAGGTCCATATAGTCAAAGCTATTGTTCTTCCAGAAGTCATGTACAGATATGAGAGTTGAACCATAAAGAAGGTAGAGCACTGAAGAACTGATGCTTTCAAACTGTGGGGCTGAAGAATACGCTTGAGAGTCCTTTGGACAGCAAAGAGATCAAACCAGTCAATCTTAAAGGATAGGAACCCTGAATATTCATTGGAAGGACTGATGCTGAAGCTCCAATACTTTGGCCACTTGATTCGAAGAGTCAACTCATTGGAAAAGACCCTGATGCCAGGTAAGATTGAGGGCAGGAGGAGAAGGGGGCGACAGAGGATGAGATGGTTAGATAACATCACCGACTCAATGGACATGAGTTTGAGCAAGGTCATAGTGAAGGACAGGGAAGCCTGGTGTGCTGCAGTCCATGGGGTCACATAGAGTTGTACTTAGTGACTGAACGAAAAGAATGATTATAAAATTTAGAAAATTGAGAAAAATATAAATAAGGAAAATAGTATCAAGACGCTTACTCCTTGGAACAAAAGTTATGACCAACCTAGATAGCATATTAAAAAGCAGAGACATTACTTTGCCAACAAAGGTCCATCTAGTCAAGGCTATGGTTTTTCCAGTGGTCATGTATGGATGTGAGAGTTGGATTGTGAAGAAAGCTGAGTACCAAAGAAATGATGCTTTTGAACTGTGGTGTTGGAGAAGACTCTTGAGAGTCCCTTGGACTGCAAGGACATCCAACCAGTCCATCCTAAAGGAGATGAGTCCTGGGTGTTCATTGGAAGGAATGATGATAAAGCAGAAACTCCAATATTTTGGCCACCTCATGTGAAGAGCTGACTCATTGGAAAAGACCCTGATGCTGGGAGGGACTGGGGGCAAGAGGAGAAGGGGACGAGAGGATGGAGATGGCTGGATGGCATCACCGACTCAATGCAGATGAGTTTGGGTGAACTCCAGGAGTTAGTGATGGACAGGGAGGCCTGGTGTGCTGTGATTCATGGAGTTGCAAAGAGTCGGACACGACTGAGTGACTGAACTGATTGTATCATATCATAAAACAAAAAATTTTTTAATTTTAAACTATAAAGTCCAACAAATAGGTTAATGTAGCAGTGTCACATAATGTTAGTGTTTCTTCCATTCAGAATTGAAAATTGCTAACCATTTGTCATATTACTTGTAGACAGTTCCTTACATTTTTAAAGCATGTGGTAGAATACAAATGGAGACCCACACTTTTTCTGTCTAAATACTTAAGATCCAAATCAAGACAACAGACTGTTAAAGTATATCTTATCCTCTTACACTGGCAGTTTTCATGACAAAAAATATATAAAGCTATTTTTAAGACTTGGGCTTCCCTTGAGGCCCAGCTGGAAAAGAATCCGAGCAATCTGGGAGACCTGGGTTCGATACCTGGGTTGGGAAGATCCCCTGGAGAAGGGAAAGGCAACTCACTCCAGAATTCTGGCCTGGAGAATTCCATGGACTGTATACCCCATGGGGTCACAAAGAGTCAGACACTACTGAGCGACTTTCACTTAAGACTTAAAAGTTAGTAAGTAATAAATATGATTTAATTTCAATTATTACTGTGCAGGTGTGGGAGTTTGCTGATGGGCTCGATGTTTAGATGATTACTAAATTAAAATATATATAATCTATGATTAATTATATATTTTCCACAAAACTATTTTTCTTACCTTCATTTCAGCAAGTCACTAATAATATTGTTATAGTCAAGATTTTCATGTACTTTGTCTTCTATTGATCATAATACCAGATTTTAACAACTTTTCTTCAGTCGTTGAGGTTTTTAGATAATTTTTTTGGTTAATTTCAGTTCAGGCAACTTTTTTCATCTAACACAGTATCAACTGGAATTATCATTAAAATTATTTAAAAGTATTAAGTATTTGGGATGACCCAGAGGGATGGTACGGGGAGGGAGGTGGGAGGAGGGGTTCAGGATGGGGAACAGGTGTACACCCGTGGCGGATTCATGCTGATGTATGGCAAAACCAATACAATATTGTGAAGTAATTAGCCTCCAATTAAAATAAATAAATTTAAATTTTAAAAAAGTATTAAGTATTTGCAACTCCTGTTACAAAGGATTAATTGACTGAAAATATAATAAACTCCTACAAATTAACTAGAATATAAACCCAACAACCTGATAGAACAATAGGCAAAGGATATGTTTCATAGCCAATTGTACTTTTTTTTTAATTATTCAAATTCTTTGCATAGATGACCAGTTTGTTGTCCCAATTACATATACCTGCTGATACGTAACTGTCACTTTGTAATGTGAATTCTTTTACATGTGGATCTGTTTCTGAGTTCTTTATCGTAGAATACTGGTCCATTTATGTAGCAATAAATTTCTAAAATTTTCTGTAGATTTGTATGTGAGAAGTTTTTTTAAATCAAATTATAACTTACATACCATAAAATACACAAATCTTAGTTTTACAGCTAAAATGGAGTTTGACCTGTATAAAACCTGTTTAAATTTTGAACTGTGGTGCTGGAGAAGACTCTGGAGAGTTCTTGGACTGCAAGGAGATCCAATCAGTCCATCCTAAAGGAAATTAGTCCTGAATATTCATTGGAAGGACTGATGCTGAAGCTAAAACTCCCATACTTTGGCCACCTGATGGGAAAAACTGACTCATTGGAAGAGACCATGATGCTGGGAAAGACAAGCAGGAAGAGAAAGGGACGATAGAGGATGAGATGGTTGGATGGCATCACCAACTCGATGGACATGAATTTGAGTGAGCTCCAGGTGTTGGTGATGGCCAGGGAAGGCCGGCATGCTGCAGTCCATGGGCTCACAAAGAGTCGGATACGACTAAGCAACTGAACAAGTATCTTACGCTCCTTCACTGTCAATACCTTTGAAATCTAACCATTATACTGATGCCAATCATTATTTTTGCCTGTTCTTGAGTTTCGCTTATGTGGATATCATACAGAATTTTCTCTTTTGTGTCTCTGTTTGCTCAGTATTATGTCTCAAAGGTTTACCCATTTCACTGTATTTAGTACTTTCTCATGGCTATGTAGATTGCCATTTTATGAAAAAACAAAATGTATTGATTTGTTTTACTGTTGGGATATATTAGCATGCTTTCCAGTTTGGGTATATTGTGAATAATCTTATTTTGAATATTTTTGCATGTGTTTTTGATTGATATAAGCAATTATTTACATTGGGAACATACTCAGGGATTGAATTTCTAGGTCATAGAGTATAACTTTATTCAGGTTTAAGAGGCACTTTGAAACATAGTGTCTATACCAATTTAAACTTCCTAAAAATTGGATGAGCATTCCACTTGTTTCACATTAGCATCAACACTTGATATTCTCTTTTAGGATAAGGGTGTAGTAGTGTTGATGATGGTTTTAATTTGTGTCTCCCGGATTGTTGATAATACTGTACAGCTTTTCATCCATTTATTAGTGATTTGCCCATCCTCTTTTGTGATGTGCTTGTTTAAATTTTATCTCAGTTTTTGTGAAAATCACCTTTTATTTAGTGAATTGCTGGAACATATTATATATTCTGTATAAGATTCCTTTGACAGAGATGTACACTGCAAACATCTGTCCCATGCCCTGAGCTTGCATTCTTGCTTACTCAATGTTGTGTTTCAATAGGGAATATTTAAGCTTCAATTTATTATATTTTCCTTCGGAGTGATTGTAATTGGTACTGTGTTTTAAATTTCATTTTCCACTTCTTCCTTTCTAGCATCTAGAAATAGAGTTGATTTCTGTGTGCTGTTCTTGTTCCCTGTGTCCTAGATGCTGGGTTCACTTATTAATTTAGGAGGTTGTTTTTATGTTAGTGTTTTAGATTCCTTGGGATTTTCTATGTAGGTAATTATGTCATCTAGAGATAGGGACAGCGTTATTTCCTCCTTTCCAAATTATGTACCTTTTATTTTCTTTTATTGCCATATTGTGCTGGCTAGGCCTTTTAGCACTATGTTGGACAAGAGTGGTAGGAATGAGCATCCCTGGGAGTGGTTAAAACTCTGCATCTGCCATAGGAGGCACAGATTTGATCCCTGGTCACAGAACTAAGATCCTGCATGCTGGGGTGCAAAGCAAGGAGTGAGTATCCTTGTCTTGTTCTTCAATTTAGGGAGAAAGTATTCAGTCTTTCAGCATTAAATATGATATTATTGGACAGTTTTTTATATAGATGCTCTTTATTCGAGATGAGAAATGTCCCCTTTATTCCTAGTTTGCTTGGTGTTTTTATCACAAATAGGAAATAGATTTTGTCAGATGCTTGTTTGCATCAGTTGATATCATTGTCTGTTTTTTCTTCTTTGGCCTCTTGATATGGTGGCTATATTGATAGGTTTTTGAATATTGAATCAATTTACATATATTTTAAATTCTTTTCAGCAGTGTTATCATTGTCAATGTAGAGATCTTAAATATCTTTCATTTTATTTATTTCTTTATATTTGGTGTTTTTGTTTGAAAATGGTGTTCTTTAATTTTTTAATGTTTATTATTGGTATGTAAAAATTTTTTTAACATTTTTTATTTCATATCCAGCAACTTGCTGAATTTGCTTAATAATTCCAATAGTTTTTCCTATAGATTCTTTTTTATTTCCTATGTACTCAATCATATTTCCATGAATAAGGCCAATTTTAGCTTTTTCTTCTTGGTTTCTACTGTTTACTCTTATTTGTTTTACTTGATTTATTATAGTAGTTAGGCTCTCCAGTATAAAACTGAATAAAAGTTATAATGGACATACTTGATTTAGTTCTGAGATCAATGAGAAAACATTTAATATTTCACCTTCAGTAGTATTTCAATGATAGATTTTCCTGGGGTTTTCTTCCTCCCATGTTCAAAATTCATAACCATTTAAAAAAAATATCCTTTAGTCCCATATGAATTATTATGACATGCTACATAAATGCAGAAGCCAATTTTTAGAAATGAGCAATAAAGAATAAATAAAATAGTTTACTTTTAATTAAGACTGCTGCTGCTAAGTCGCTTCAGTCATGTCCGACTCTGCGCGACCCCGTAGACGGCAGCTCGGGAGGCTCCCCCGTCCTGGGATTCTCCAGGCAAGAACACTGGAGTGGGTTGCCATTTCCTTCTCCAATGAATGAAAGTGAAAAGTGAAAGTGAAGTCGCTCAGTTGTGTCCAACTGTTAGCGACCCCACGGACTGCAGCCCACCAGGCCCTCCGTTCATGGGATTTTCCAGGCCAGAGTACTGGAGTGGGGTGCCATTGCCTTCTCCGAATTAAGACTGAGAATGCAGTAAATATTTAAAGATTTTTAAAGTATTTTAATTCAAAGTAAAATTTACATAGAAAAAAATGCACATGTATATAATTAGATGAATTTTAATATACTCATATATTTAGTACCATAGTCAAGCCTTAGATATTTTTATATCCACATCCCAAATTTTGTCTTGCCTTCCTTCAGTCACTACATACAGCATATTGGCAACCAGTGTTCTGATTTCTGTCATGGTTTTACTTTTTTCTGTTCTAAAATTTCACTTATATGGAATTGTAGAGCATGTATTCTTTTGTGTTTGGCATATTTGCTCAGAAAAATATTTTCACTCTACCATAAATACCATAAATTTTAGTTTATTTGTCTATTTGATGAACACTTAAGCTGTTTCTATTTGAAAATATCATAAATAAAGCTACTATAAACATTTCCATACAAGTCCTTTTGTGAACCCAAACTTTAGTTTCTGGTTGGATAATACCTAGGACAGGAACTGTTGGGTTATGGATTAAGTCTATGTTTAACTTTAAAAGAAACTTTAAAACAGTTTATGATACTGGTAGTGCTGTTTTCCATTACCACTAGTAATGTATGAGTCCCAAATGTTCTGTATCCTCAACAACATTTGGTGTTAGTCTTTTTTAAATTTAGTTTTTCTTTCTCCTTCCTTTTTTTTTTTGTAATACCCTTGTTATCAAATTACAGAGGTTCTTTTCTATTCCTAACCTGCTCTGGGATTCTATTATTTATAGGTGTTAAATTTTATCAAATCCTTTTTAGTATTTATTGAGAAACTTATATAATTCTGCTGGAGGAGCTGAAGTTGGAAAAGTTTTATGAAGACCTATAAGAGCTTCTAGAACTAACACTAAAAAAAAACAAAAATGTCCTTTTCATCAAGGGGATTGGAATGCAAAAGTAGGAAGTCAAGAGATACCTGGAGTAACAGGTAAGTTTGGCCTTGGAATACAAAATGAAACAGGGTGAAGGCTAACATAGGCTAACTAAGAACTTTCAGGTGTATAAGCTGGATTTAGAAAAGGGAGAGGAACCAGAGGTTGAATTGCCAACATCTGTTGGATAATGGAAAAAGCAAGGGAATTCCAAAAAGCAACTACTTCTACTTCATTGACTAGGCTAAAGCCTAGTGTGTGGATCACAACAAACTGTGGAAAATTCATAAAGAGATGGGAATCACAGATTACCTTACCTGTCTCCTGAAAAACCTGTATGCAGGTCAAGAAGCAATAGTTAGAACCAGACATGGACAATGCATTGGTTCAAAATTGGGAAAAGAATACATCAAGGATGTATATTGTCACCCTGCTTATTCAACTTAAATGCAGAGTATATCATGCAAAATGCTGGCCTGGATGACTCACAAGCTGGAATCAAGATTGCCAGGAGAAATACCAGCAACCTCAAATATACAGATGATATCACTCTAATGGCAGAAGTGAATAGTAACTAAAGAACCTCTTGATGAGGGTGAAAGAGGAGAGTGAAAAGGCTGGCTTAAAACTTAACACTCAAAAAACTAAGATGTCATCCATTCCCATCACATCATAGTAAATAGATGGAGAAAAAGAAGAAGCAGGGATAGATTTTATTTTCTTGGGCTCCAAAATCACTGTGATGGTGACTGCAGCCACAAAATTAGAAGACATTTGCCTCTTGGAAGAAAAGCTATGACAAACCTAGACAGCATATTAAAAAGCAGAGACATCACTTTGCTGCAAAGGTCTGTATAGTCAAAGCCATGGTTTTTTCAGTAGTCATATATGGATGTGAGAGTTGGACCATAAAGAAGACGGACTGCCGAAGAATTGATGCTTTTGAACTGTGGTGTTGGAGAAGACTCTTGAGAGTCCCTTGGACTGCAAGGAGATCAAACCAGTCAATCCTAAAGGAAATCAACCCTGAATATTCATTGGAAGAACTGATGCTGAAGCTGAAGCTCTAATTCTTTGGCCACCTGATGTGAAGAGTCGACTCATTTGAAAAGACCCTGATGCTGTGAAAGATTGAAGGCAGGAGAAGAATTGGGCAACAGAGGATGAGATGATTGGGTAGCATCACTGACTCGTTGAACATGAGTTGAGAAAACTCTAGGAGATGGTGAAGGCAGGGAAGGCTGGCATGTTGCAGTCCATGGAGTTACAAAAAGTCGTACGTTCTTAGGGACTGACCTACAACTGACAACAGTTTTATTAATGTGGTGAATTATGTTTTAACATAATGTTTTAACAAATAAGTGTGATTTACATATCTTAAAATCATAAATTTTAAATGCACAGTCTGATGAGTTTTAGGAAATACACACTGTTGTGCCACCACTGTGACAAACTATTGCCCCAAATGTTTCCTTCTCCCCCTTGCAGTTCATTGGAGTTCTTATTCCAGCCTCTAAGCAACCTCTGAAATGCTTTCTGTCTGGGTAATTTTGTTATTTCTAGAAATTCTATATAAGTGAAATCATAAAATATGCTGCTTTTTTGTGTCCTTTCCCACATGGCAAGGAACAGAGGCCTCCTGCCAACAACCATGTAAGTAAGCCATCTTCAGAGCAGATTATCTGGTCTCCATCAAACCGTTAAATGACTATAACCTCTGCTGATATCTTGACTTCAACTTCATGAGAGATCCTGAGAGCCAGTTCAGCAACTCTCAAACTCCTGATCCATACTAACTTGAGACAGTAGGTATTTTTTTGTTTCAACCCTTAAATACTGAGGTAATTATGCAGCAATAGATAACTAATACACTTGCATTCCTGAAACAAGCCCAGTTGGTCACATTATCCCTTTTAAGTATCCCTGTATTCAACCCACTCCAGTATTCTTGCCTGGAGAATCCCATGGACAGAGGAGCCTAGGGAGTTACAGTCCATGGGGTTGCAAAGTCAGTCATGACTGAAGCGACTTAGCATGCATGCACATATTCAGTTTGCTATTATTTTACATAGAATTATTATTTAGTTTCATGAAAGACAGTGATCTATAATGTTCCTATCTTATAATGTCCTATTCAGGTTTTGTTATAATTTTGCTGATTCATAAAATGAATTGGGAAATTCCCTTGAATTTGTGATTTGATATGTATCTTTAAGTTTGGAAATTTGGAGTTTAGTGTATCTTCAAATATTCGTCTGTTGATATTTCATCTCATTTCCTTCTGGAATTCCGGTTATATATGTGTTAAATTTTCACACTGTATCCTATACTTCTCTTACACTGTTTTATTTTTTACCACTCTGATTTTCAACCTGTATTTTTCACCTCCAGTTTATTAATCCTCTTTTTTGCTCTATTGTAAACTGCTCCTAAGCCTGTCTCTTGAATTCTTAATTTTGGTTATGATTTATTTTTCATTTCTAGAAGTTCCATTTGACTTTTTTTTTAAGATTTATTTATTTATCTGGTTCTCTGTTGCTGTGCAGTTTTTCTCTAGTTTCGGTGATTAGGGGCTACTCTTTTCTGCGGGCTGGGCTTCTCATTGAGCTGGCTTCTGGTGTGGAGAATGGGCTCTAGGGTGCATGGGCTTCAGTAGTTGTAGCTTGTGGGCTCTAGAGCGCTGGCTAGTAATGGTAGCGCACAGGTTTAGTTGCTCTGCAATATGTGGAATCTTGCTGGGCCAGGGATTGAACCTGTGTCCACTGTGTTGGCAGGCCCATTCTTAACCACTACATTACCAGGGAAGGCCTCCATTTGGCTTTTTAAAAATATTTGCCGATTATCTGTTGAAATTTTCCTTTTACATGTTAGTTACAGTTAATTAAAATGCTTGTTTAATAACTAATTTACTTTTAATTTTCTTCTGTTGTCTGTAGTAGCTTCCAGATAGGAGACCCCACCATCTACACCACTGATATTGCCTAACTGATACCCACATTTTAAAAGTATTATTTAATATGACACCAAAGTGCAGGTACAAAAGTTAAAGTAGTTAAATGGACTACACAAAAACTGAAAATTGTGCATCAAAGGATACAATGAACAGTGAAAAAGAAACCTAATTGGAAAAACATTTGCAAACCATGTATTTGATAGCAGGTTAATATCTGGAATATTTAAAGACCTCCTAAAACTCAACAATAACAAAACAACCTGATTGAAAATGGACAAAAGGCTTGAGTAGACATTTCTCCAATGACTTTTTGATGACTAACAAACACATGAAGATATGCTCAACACAACTAATCAGTAGGAAAATGCAGTTAAAAACCACAGTGAGATACTATCTCATAGTCATTAGGTTGGCTCCAGTTAAAGAAGCAGAAAGTAAGAAGTGTTGAAGATGCAGAGAAATTGGAACACCTGTGCTCTGTTGATAGGAAAGTAGAATGATATAGCCAATAAGGGAAACACTATGGTGGTTAGTTTAGTAATTGAACATAGAATTACCATATCATCCAGCAATTTCACTTATACACTCAAAAGAATTAAAAGCAAGGTCTCAAAGAGACATTTGTACACACAGATTCATAGCTGTGTTATTTGTAGTAGCCAAAAAGTTGAAGCAACCCAAGTGTCCATCAACAGATGAATGGAAAAGCAAAATGTGTTATGTGGATACAATGGAATATTCAGTTCAGTTCAGTTGCTCAGTCGTGTCCGACTCTTTGCGACCCCATGAATCACAGCACGCCAGGCCTCCCTGTCCATCACCAACTCCCAGAGTTCACTGAAACTCATGTCCATCGAGTCGGTGATGCCATCCAGCCATCTCATCCTCTGTTGTCCCCTTCTCCTCCTGCCCCCAATCCCTCCCAGCATCAGGGTCTTTTCCAATGCATCAGCTCTTCACATGAGGTGGCCAAAGTATTGGAGTTTCAGCTTCAGCATCCGTCCTTCCAATGAACACCCAGGACTCATCTCCTTTAGGATGGACTAGTTGGATCTCCTTGCAGTCCAAGGGACTCTCAAGAGTCTTCTCCAACACCACAGTTCAAAAGCATCAATTCTTCGGCGCTCAGCTTTCTTCACAGTCCAACTCTCACATCCATACATGACCACAGGAAAAACCATAGCCTTGACTAGATGGACCTTTGTTGGCAAAGTAATATCTCTGCTTTTTAATATACTATCTAGGTTGGTCATAATTTTCCTTCCAAGGAGTAAGTGTGTTTTAATTTCATGGCTGCAATCACCATCTGCAGTGATTTTGGAGCCCCCCAAAATAAAGTCTGACACTGTTTCCATTGTTTCCCCATCTATTTCCCATGAAGTGATGGGACTGGATGCCATGATCTTAGTTTTCTGAATGTTGAGCTTTAAGCCCACTTTTTCACTCTCCACTTTCACTTTCATCAAGAGGCTTTTGAGTTCCTCTTCACTTTCTGCCATAAGGGTGGTGTCATCTGCATATCTGAGGTTATTGATATTTCTCCCAGCAATCTTGATTCCAGCTTGTGCTTCTTTGAATTACTCAGCTTTAAAAAGGAAGGAAATTCTGGCATGTGTACAACATAGATAAACCTCAATGATGTTATGCTAAGTGAAATACACCAATCACAAAAAGGCAAATACTTATGATTTCACTTGTATGACGTCCTTAGAGTAGTCAAATTCATAGGGACAGAAGGGGGAATGGTGGTTGCGGGGAGCTGGGGGAGGGAGGAGTGTGGAGTGGAGATGTTGTTTAATGGATATAGATTTTCTGTTTTTTAAAAAATTATTTAATTAATGTATTTGTTTATGGCTGTGCTGGGTCTTGGTTGCTGCGTGGGCTTTTTCTCTAGCTGTAGAGAGTAGTGGTTCCTTTCTAGTTGGGGTGCAAAGGCTTCTCATTGCAGTCGCCTCCTTGTTGTGGAGCGCAAACTCTAGGGCACGTGGGATTCACTAGTTGAGCATATGAGCTGGTAATTTCTGCTCACCAGCTCTAGAGCACAGGCTTAATTGTTTGCGGTATATGGGATCTTCCCAGACCGGGGATTAAGCCGTGTCTCCTGAGTTGGCAGGCAGGTTCCTTTACCACTGAGCCGCCAGGTGAGGCCTGATTTTCAGTTTTGTGAGATGAAAAAGATTCTGGAAGTAGATTGCACAAGAATATAAACGTGTTTTACACTATAGGACTGTACACTTTAAAAATGGTTAAGATGGTAAAATTTATGTTGAGTGTATAATTAAAATAATAAAAATGTATAAATATTAAAAAAGTATTGTTTAATATATTTGTTACAACGAAGTCGAGATTTTCTTAGTAGAGTTTTTTAGCACAAATTAAACTGGAAGCTAATAACATGGCTTATAAAATCTATTAATGCTGTAAATTGATTGATATTTTAATGTGAAATCATGCATTCTTGAATAAATCCAAATTAAGAAACTTATTTTTTTATAAACATCTATATTCAATTTGCCAATGATTTTTAGGTTTCTTGATTCTAGATTTCTTGAAGAGATGTGTCCATAATTTTCTTTTCCTATATCATCCTTGTCTAGTTTCAGTGTCTTATTAGAATCATAAAAGAAATTGAATGTCTTATCATTTTTTTCTCTTCTTTTGAAAGTTTATATAAAAGAAGATTATCTTCCTTTTTAAAAGTTTGTTTAACTTCACTCATAACACATGGTGCTTTGGAAGAGATATTTGACTATTAATTCAATTTCTTAAATAACCTTCAGTCTATTTAGGTTCTCTATTTCTTTTGGAGTTAATCTTGGGAATATAGTTTGCTATATATTAAATTTCATTTAAATTTTATTAGCATAAATTTGTTCACTATACTCTCCTATGTTTTAAAGGACATGTCTACTGAAACAAGCACTCTTCTGGTTATTATAAGTATCCAGTCATGTTTCAGAATTCCGAAATAGTTTTTGTTGTTGTTGAAAATTTGACATATTAAATATTATATTGTGGCAACTTGAATACTTCTTACCTCATTCCCACGAAGTTTTTGTTGTTTTTTTCTTTGCTTGATTGGTTGCTTATTCCTTTAACAGCTTGGATGAACTGATTGTCCAAAGTCTATTTCTCCTGTGTTATGAAGTCTCTAATGTACCTATTCATGTTTTCTCCCTTTGTTTTTATCCTTTAGCCTGGATACCTAGGAGTCACTCCATGGTCAGCATAAGTCACTAATTGGTCAAAGGTTGTGCTTAAGCCCCCTTAGCCAGTTAGATCTGCTACCTTTTACTGTTGCGTTTTGCCATCTGCTATCACAACTCAAGGTATTTACATGTGTGCACCACATTCAGCCAGTGACTGGTAACTGGAGGTTCCTTCTCTAATCATTCCTGAGACGCTGCAATCTTGTGTGTCACACATTCTTCCAGATTGCCAGCGATGAGTGTGATTTAATTTTTAAGATTGGCTTCTTACGCATTGTCTCTGGGACAGAGTAGCTTATTGTTCACTTAGTATTTGGTCATATGAGTATAGGCAGACCTCTGTTTTACTGCACTTTGCAAATATTGCATTTTTTAAAAAAAACAAATTGAAGGTTTGTGGCAACCCTGCGTTGTCAGACAATGGTTAACATTTTCTAACAATAAAGTGTTTTTCAATTAAGATGTGTACATTGTTTTTTAGACATAAGGTTGTTGCACCCAATAGATTACAGTAATAGTGTAAGCATAACTTTTATATGCGCTGGGAAACACATGTGAGAGTTGCTAAGAAAGCTGAGTGCTAAAGAACTGATGCTTTCAAACTGTGGTGTTGGAGAAGTCTCTTCAGAGTCCCTTGGACTGCAAGCAGATCAAACCAGTCAATCCTAAAGGAAATCAGTCCTGACTATTCATTGGAAGGACTGATGCTGAAGCTTTGACCACCTGATGCTAAGAGCCAACTCACTGGAAAAGACCCTGATGCTGGGAAAGACTGGAGACAGGAGGAGAAGGGTATGACAGAGGATGAGATTGTTGAATGGCATCACTGACTCAATGGATATAAGTTTGAGCAAACTCTGGGAGACAGTGAAGGACAGAGAAGCCTGGTGTGCTGCAGTCCATGGGGTCACAAAGAACTGGACACTACTTAGTGACTGAACAACAACACAAACCCATCCCCTCAAAACGTTTGCTTCTTAGGGCCACATAGATGATTTTACTTATGATGAAAGAGATCAGGAAGTTCCCAGAAAGAAAAAAAGATGGAGATGAATATTTTGAGAACTTTTACCTTATATCCTATTTGTAAGTGATCTTCCCCTATGTAAAAACTACTTGTTTAATAATTCCCTACCTTTAAGAGAATTTCTGAAGTAGTACAATGAGAGATAGCTCTGCTTTATTAGATGTCTTGATTGGGTTTGTTTGGACCGTGAAGTCACTACATGTATGGGAAGCGGAAGGGACTGACGCATAGCCACTTTCTCAGGAAAGCAGAGCCTTTGCTAAGGGTCTCTGGTGTGCCTTGGCCCAAAGTGCCCAAACTAACCTGAGGTGTGGGAAGCAGGCAGATAGTTTCCTACTTCTGTTAATATCACAAGGTCCTGGGGAAGGCCTGCGATCCATTGGTTCCAAGTGAGAAAAGCAGGCAGGGAAACTGGATGCTGTCACAGGCTGGAAGCAGGGCCAGCAAGCCAGGGGCTGGCGGTAAGCCTGGGAGAATGTTCAGGGCAGGATCGGGCGGACATGTCAGAGAAGAAAGCAGGATCCGGAGTACTCAGTGGGACAGACTGGCATTGGACAGGAAGGGACGCCTGCAGCCTAAGTAATACCACCTGGACTCTCTTGGCGTGAGGCTTCCTCGAAGAGCCTCCTCTGCCCTGGAGGATTCTAAACCTCCATAAACAGGAAATTCACTGCCCTGGGCGCCTTTCAGGAGCTTTTTGCCCCTTAGCTAGCTTGAGGGGCAAGCTGAGGCCCTGGGCTCTAAACACCCTCCATTCATGGGGGTGTTCTGATTGTCCTAAATGGCTTGCCCTGCTGTTTCAAGGCCTGGGGAGTGGGAGCCAAGAAGATGCATGTGTAAGGAGATTTGTGTCCACATTTTCCACACCCCATCTGAGTACACAAAGTCTGACAAGCATGTGTGTGCTTGTGGGATTATGACCAGAATATGTGTAATCAGAGGTGCCCCAGAAATCTGGCGTCTGCTGTGGCCAAAGCTTTGAGCAGTAGGATCCCAGCTTCTGTGGTCCTGACGACCCTAACAGCTGCCTTTGCTTGTGCTATTGTCCAACGTAAGGTCATAGCAGGTGACATTCAGGTCACAGTGGGAATCTGGGATGATGCCAGAGGCCCTGAGACACCCCTACTTGTGTAATCATATCTTGATGCAACCCCAGTTTCAGTTAGAGTTCTTGATGAGGATGCTTTTCAAAAGCAGTGTTGGTAGCACAAGGTCATTTTTGTCATTTAGATTAGCAACACGTTTTTTTAAATGATAATACTAGCTATAGTGAAAGATGAGGGTGATATGGGCAGGAGTATACATTAACAAAATTTATGAAAAGAAGTTTGCTGGTTTGTATAAGGACCCTTAACAAATTAGACAGATTTCGAGACAGCTCTTTATATATCTATCTGTCTCATACTGCACTAATTTCTTTATAACAACCTCCTTTCAGGAAATAATCAGCTATATGAACACAGATTTTTGATGTTTATTCCAGTATTGTTAATACCAAAATAATGGAAATTTACTTCAGTGTCTAATAATAAATGAATGATTAAATTGGACAGATGAAACTTATACAGTGGAATATTATGCCGCCACGAAAATATTACACAGTCAGTCCTCCATATCTGTAGATTCCATACCTATATAAAGAACCAACCACAGATGGAAAATATTTGAAAAAAGAATTCCAGGAAATTCTAATAAATGAAACTTGACTTTGCTCTGAACCAGGAACTATTTATATAGCATTTATGTTGTATTTATCGGAGAAGGCAATGGCACCCCACTCCAGTACTTTTGCCTAGAAAATCCCATGGACGAAGGAGCCTGGTAGGCTGCAGTCCATGGGGTCGCTAGAGTCGGACACGACTGAGCGACTTCACTTTCACTTTTCACTTTCATGCATTGGAGAAGGACACGGCAACCCACTCCAGTGTTCTTGCCTGGAGAATCCCAGGGACGGGGGAGCCTGGTGGGCTGCCGTCTATGGGGTCGCACAGAGTCGGACACGACTGAGGCGACTTAGCAGCAGCAGCATGTTATATTTATAACTATTTACATAGGATTTACTTTGTATTGTGTGTGTGCTAAGTCACTTCAATCGTGTCCCACTCTGTGTGACCCTGTGGACTGTAGCCTTCCAGGTTCCTCTGTCCATGGGGATTTCCCAGGTAAGAACACTGGAGTGGGTTGCCATGCCCTCCTCCAGGGGATCTTCCTGACTCAGGGATTGAACCTGCATCTCTTAGTTCTACCTGCAATGGCAGGTGGATTCTTTTCCTCTGAGTTACCTGGCAAACCCTTACATTGTATTAGGTATTATAAATTATTTAGAGATGATTTAAAGTATACAGGAGGATGTGTGTAGGTTATTTGAAACTACTGTACCATTTTATATAAAAGACTGGAGCATCTGCGGGTTTTGGTATCTGTGGTAATGCAGCAACCAATCCTCTGTGGATATAGATGGTCTGCTGTATTTAGAAAAAATACATAGCTCACAGAAAAGGAGATATAAATACTCTTAAATACAGGAAAATCTATGATTTAATGTAGGAGGAGAACACTTAAGAACATAAATACCAGATAAGGATTATAAGGGCCATCTAGGAGGCTCATATGGAGAAGGAAATGGCAACCCACTCCAGTGTTCTTGCCTGGAGAATCCCAGGGATGGGGAGCCTGGTGGGCTGCCATCTATGGGGTTGCACAGAGTCGGACACGACTGAAGAGACTTAGCAGCAGCAGGAGGCTCATATACTCTGCAAGTGGGAAGATAAATTCCACACTCTTCTTGAAAGATAATTGGCAATTTATTTTTTTAATTGAAATATAATTGATTTGCAGTGTTATGTTAATTTCAGGTGTACAGCACAGTGATCCAGTTATAAATATATAATACATATATACCAACATGCACACTATAGTATATATACTATATGTGTGTGTATATATATGTGTGTGTGTATATATATATATACACACTATATATGTGCATTCAGTTTTATATATATATATATATACATATTCTTTTTCAAATTCTTTTCCCTTATAGGTTATTACAAAATATCAAGTGTAGTTCCCTGGGCCATATAGTAGGTGCTTGTTAGTTATCTATTTTTTTTAAAATTATTTATTTGTCTGCACCAGGTCTTAGTTGCAGCATGTGATATCTAGTTTCCTGACTAGGGATTGAACCTGGGCCCCCTGCATTGGGAACACAGAGACTTAGCCACTGGAAAACTAGGGAAGTCCCAGTAATCTATTTAATATATAGTAGTGTGTATATGCTGGAGAAAGCAATGGCACCCGACTCCAGTACTCTTGCCTGGAAAATCCCATGGATGGAGGAGCCTGGAAGGCTGAAGTCCATGGGGTCGCTGAGGGTCGGACATGACTGAGCGGCTTCACTTTCACTTTTCACTTTTATGCATTGGAGAAGGAAATGGCAACCCACTCCAGTGTTCTTGCCTGGAGAATCCCAGGGACGGGGCATCCTGGTGGGCTGCCGTCTATGGGGTTGCACAGAGTTGGACATGACTGAAGTGACTCAGCAGCAGCAGTGTGTATATGCTAATCTCAAACTCCTAATTTATCCCTCTGCACTGCCCTTTCCCCTTTGGTAACCATAAATTTGTTTTCTGTGCTGTGGGTCTATTTCTGTTTTGTAAATAAGTTCATTTGTATCTTCTGTTTTTTTAGATTCTACATATAAGCGATATATGATATTTGTCTTTCTCTGTCTCTCAGTTCACCCACTTTGCTGTAAACGGCATTATTTCATTCTTTTTTATGACTGAGTAATATTTCATTATATGTATATAACACATAACACAACTTCTTTCTCCATTCATCTGTTGATAGACATTTAGTTTGCTTCCGTGTCTTGACTATTGTAAATAGTGCTGCAGTGAACAACAGTTTATATCAAATTTTAAAATACACAAACTTTTGGACTTAGGACTTCTACTTTTAGAATTTATCCTGCAGATTTATTTGCATTTATGTCTCATCATATATATACAAGGAGAGTTATTACAGTATTGTTTTAGTGGCAAAAGCTGAAAACCACTAAGTGTCTACCAATAGAGCATTGGGTAAATGTAAGATGGCACAACTTTAAAAGTAGAATACTAGAGAGTTCCCTGGTTGTCCAATGGTTAAGGCTCCATGCTTCCAATGCAGGGAGCATGAGTTCACTTGGGGAAGTAAGATCCCAATGCCCCATGGCATGGCCAAAACCGCCCCCCCCAAAAGTAGCATACTTTTAACTGTTAAAAAGAATGAGGTAGTTCAGTTCAGTCGCTCAGTCCTGTCTGACTCTTTGTGACTCCATGAACTGCAGCATGCCAGGCTTCCCCATCCATCACCAACTCCCGGAGATTGCTCAAACTCATGTCCATTGAATCAGTGATGCCATCCAACTATCTCATCCTCTGTCATACCCTTCTCCTCCCACCTTCAATCTTTCCCAGCATCATTGGTCTTTTCCAATGAGTCAGTTCTTCATATCAGGTGGCCAAAGGATTGGAGTTTCAGCTTTAGCATCAGTCCTTCCAATGAATCAGTCCTTTTAGGATTGACTGGTTGGATCTCCTTGCAGTCCAAGGGGCTCTCAAGAGTCTTCTCCAACACCACAGTTCAAAAGCATAATTATTCGGCACTCAGATTTCTTTAATGGTCCAAATCTCACATCCATACATGAGTACTAGAAAAACCATAGCTCTGACTAGACGGCAAAGTCATGTCTGATTTTGTTGGCAAAGTAATGTCTCTGCTTTTTAATATGCTGTCTAGGTTTGTCATAGCTCTTCTTCCAAGGAGCAAGTGTCTTTCAATTTCATGGCTGCAGTCACCATCTGCAGTAATTTTGGAGCCCCCCGCCCAAATAGTCTCATTCTTTCCATTGTTTCCCCATGTATTTGCCATGAAATGATGGGACCAGATGCCATGATCTTAGTTTTTTGAATGTTGAGTTTTAAGCCAGCTTTTTCATTCTCCTCTTTCACTTTCATCAAGAGGCTCTTTAGTTCTTTGCTTTCTGTCATAAGGGTGGTGTCATCTGCATATCTGAAGTTATTGATATTTCTCCCAGCAATCTTGATTCCAGCTTGTGCTCCATCCAGCTTGGTGTTTCGCATGATGCTCTGCATAGAAGTTAAATAAGCAGGGTGACAATATACCGCCTTGATGTACTCCTTTCCCAACTTGACGTACTCCTTCCTGTGTTGTTCCGTGTCCAGTTCTATTGCTTCTTGACCTGCATACAGATTTCTCAGGAGGAGGTAAGGTGCTCTGGCATTCCCATCTGTTTAAGAATTTTCCACAGTTTGTTGTCAGGTAGTTCATTACTTACAAAACAGAGACTGACAGACTTAGAGAAGGAGCTTATGGTTGCCAGGGGGAAGGGATAGCTAGGGAGTTTGGGATGGACATGTACACACTGCTGTATTCAAGATGGATAACCAACAAAGACCTGCTGTATAGCACAGGAAATTCTACTCAATGTTATGTGGCAGCCTGGGTGGAAGAGGAGTTTGGGGGAGAATGATATATGTGTATGTATAGGTGAGTCCTTTTGTTGTCCACGTGAAACTATCACAACATTGTTAATCAGCTATGTTGTTGTTCAGTCGCTAAGTTGTGTCTGAGTCTTGGTCACCCCATGGACTGCAGCATACCAGGCTTCTCTGTCCTTCACTATCTCCTGAAATTTGCCCAAATTTATGTCCATCCAACTATCTCATCCTCTGTCACCCCCCACTTCTCCTCCTGCCTTCAATCTTTCCCAGCATCAGGGATTTTTTCCATTGAGTAGGCTCTTCACATCAGGTGGCCAAAGCATATAGCATCAGTCCTACTAATGAATATTCAGGGTTGATTTTCTTTAGGATTGACTGCTTGATCTCCTTGCTGTCCAAGGGACTCTCAAGAGCCTTCTCCAGCACCACAATTCAAAAGCATCAATTCCTTGGCACTCAGCTTTTTTTGTGGTCCAACTCTCACAACTGTACATGACTACTGGAAAAATCATACCTTTGACTATATAGACCTTTGTGGGCAAAGTGATGTCTCTGCTTTTTAATATGCTGTCTAGGTTTGTCATAGCTTTCTTTCTAAGGAGAAAGCATCTTTTAATTTCATGTCTGCAGTCACCATCTGCAGTGATTTTGGGGCCCAGGAAAATACAATCTACCACTGTTTCCGTTTTTTCCCCATCTAATTTGCCATGAAGTGATGGGACCAGATGCTATGACCTTAGTGTTTTGAATGTTGAGTTTTAAGCCACCTTTTTTCACCTTCATCAAGAGGCTCTTTAGTTCCTCTTTACTTTCTGTCATTAGAGTGGTATCATCTGCATATTGGAGTTTGTTGGTATTTCTACTGGCAATCTTGATTCCAGCTTGTGATTCATCCAGCCTGGCATTTCACATGATATACTCTGCATATAAGTTAAATAAGCAGGGTGACAATATACAGCTTGATGTACTCCTTTCTGAATTTTGAACCAGTCCATCATTCCATGTCTGGTTCTAACTATTGCTTCTTGACCTGCACACAGGTTTCTCAGGAGGCAGGTAAGATAGTCAGGTATTCCCATCTCTTGAAGAATTTTCCACAGCTTATTGTAATCCACACAGTCAAAGGCTTTAGCATAGTCAATGAAGCAGAAGTAGGTATTTTCTGGAATTCCCTTGCTTTTTCTATGATCCAATGGATATTGCCAATTTGATCTCTGGTTCCTCTGCCTTTTCCAAATTGGCTATCAGTTCAGTCGCTCAGTCATGTCTGACTCTTTGTGACCCCATGAATCGCAACACACCAGGCTTCCCTGTCCATCACCAACTCCCAGAGTCTATCCAAACCCATGTCCATCGAGTTGGTGATGCCATCCAACCATCTCATCCTCTGTCGTCTCCTTCTCCTCCTGCCCCGAATCCTTCCCAGCATTAGGATCTTTTCCAATGAGTCAACTCTTCTCATGAGGTGGCCAAAGTATTGGAGTTTCAGCCTCAGCATGTCCTTCCAATGAACACCCAGGACTGGTCTCCTTTAGGATGGACTGGTTGGATCTCTTTGTAGTCCAAGGGACTCTCAAGAGTCTTCTCCAACACCATAGTTCAAAAGCATCAATTCTTTGGCGCTCAGTTTTCTTCACAGTCCAACTCTCACATCCATACATTACCACTGGAAAAACCATAGCCTTGACTAGACGGACCTTTGCTGGCAAAGTAATGTCTCTGCTTTTCAATATGCTATCTAGGTTGGTCATAACTTTCCTTCCAAGGAGTAAGCGTCTTTTAATTTCATGGCTGCAATCACCATCTGCAGTGATTCTGGAGCCCAAATACAAAACAAAGAGTTAAAAGAAAAAAAGAGTGAGATATTTTATTTAGCTGATGACTTCTGTGGAATTATATATTAAATAAAAGTCTGTATGAAATCAAAACAGTGTGGCACAAAAACTAATATACCAATATCTGTGTGTA
Organism: Bubalus kerabau; assembly: GCF_029407905.1. Lineage (NCBI taxonomy): Eukaryota > Metazoa > Chordata > Mammalia > Artiodactyla > Bovidae > Bubalus > Bubalus kerabau. The sequence goes on from NC_073638.1 coordinate 40,069,905, forward strand.
TGTGTAGACTATCTCAAGAAGGCTATAAAAAGCTGTTAATGTTAATGGCTCCTTTGGGGAGTAAGATGAAGGGAAAACATCCCATTCACTCTATGTTCTTTCTTATTTTTCAAATTTTGTACAATGTAGATATATATAACCCATTCCAAAATGGAATATATATATCAGTTCATAAAAAAATTAGAGTAAAATTTAAGAATAAAAGAAATAGAAGCAAATTTAAAAATTACTAAGAAAAATGCTCATAGAGTGAATATAAATGGAAAAAACCCACAGTAAACTATATATATGGTATAATCTCATTTGTTTTTAAAGTGATGTGCACAGAAAAAAGACAAAGAACAAATTAATATGACACTGAATGATGCACAAATAAAGTTTTTTCCTTAATATTTGTTTATTTTTCAGATTTTTCTATAATGACTATATGTATTATTTCTGTGACTAGAACAAAAAAATAGATGACTTATTTCTGGTTAATGAGAGTAAGGGAAGCTTAACTTCTTCTTTATTCTTTTTGTTATTTTTCCATAATAGTTTTTTGTTTGTTTGGCCATGCCACATGGCTTGTAGGATCTCAGTTCCCTGACCAGGAATTGAACCTGGGCCATGGCAGTGAAAGCTCACAAACCTAACCACTTGGCTACCAGGGAACTCCCTGTTTTGAATTGTTTCAAATATGGGGGAATAAAAAGATTTTAAAGCTCTAATTTAAACTCTCGATCCGAATGTCCATAATTGTGCTTGGGGCTCCTGAGCAGTGCCATACAGAGTGAGAGGCTTCTGTTCCAGGACACTCTCTGACCAGGCTAGGCTCCACCCCACAGTGACCACTGCTTGTCCAGGAGAGCGGGGGAGAGAGCACTCCCTTTCTCAGTGTTTCCCAACAAATGACCTCTCTGGTTTTTTTTTATTTTAATATTTATTTTTATTTATTTTATATATTTGGCTGTGCTGGGTCTTAACTACGTCACCTAAGATCTTCAGTCTTCCTTGCAGCATGCAGGATCTTTGGCATGTGAAGTCTTTAGTTGTGATATGACAACTCTTAGTTGCAGCATAGGATCTAGTTCCAGGGATCGAACCCAGGCCCCCTACATTGGGAGGGTGGAGTCTTAGCCACTGGGCCACCAGGGAATTCCCATTTCTCTGTTCAAGCAGCCACAGTTGGTGCTGCAGAGGGGCCCTGGGAGTGAGGAAAAGGGGAAACAGGAGAGTGGGAAAGAGCCAGAAAGTCAGAGGCCAAAGAATAAAGCCAGGTACAGAACAGCTTCCAGGCTGCAAACGTCTGGGGAGCAGTGTCCTGGGCTCCCTTGTTCTCCAGGTTTGTTGAGGTTTCTAGAGTATCTCTTAAGCTGGAAGTCTCTGCCTCCTCCATTTCCCTGGGCTCCGCTTGTCGTTCCAAATAAACCATGAGGATCTACAGCCATGAAGTTCCTGGCACAGAACCCAGCCTGCTGAAATAGCTGTTTTGCTAACTAATAGCAGACATATAAATGTAGTATGTTAAATTCAATAGTGTGAAAACAAAGAGTAGAAGGACAATTCCTGGGTGCTGAGATGAGACGGCTGCCATGTACTGTTGTCTGCATGAATACTCCCACCTTTTCCATTCTAAAAGTTGTTGTTGTTGTTGTTGTTAAGTCGCTTCAGTCGTGTCCAGTCGGCTCCCCCGTCCCTGGGATTCTCCAGGCAAGAACACCAGAGTGGGTTGCCATTTCATTCTAAAAGTAGATATTATTAATATTCATATTTATTACAACAGTTTTTTTTTTCCTGAAAGGTGACTGTAAATGTTTAACAAAGTACATTATGACAATTTTCAGATGTAAGAAGAAAAGTGTCTTGAGAAAAAGGTGCCCTTGTTGGTTGTATGGATCAGTGCCAGATCTGCTAGCAAATGCCAAATTTTAATTTACGGGCCACTTCTTGCTGTCATTCACAAACCAGTCCAATCTGCCGTGGAACTCCCAAAGATGAGTGTGGGTGACTGGACAGCACTAAAAGGATAGTCTCAGATGCTCATTTACAGATGTGAGAAGGAGTCAGAACTGTGGGCCTTTTCAGCATCTTAAACGTGCATAGGAGAGATTGTTCTGCCCTCCCACTTGGATTTCTGGCTTCCCCAGTATGAGAATTGCATGTTGATGTGTAGATTTCAAAGCAATTATTGAGACCTAAGGGCTCTATTAAGCAGAAATTGCTATCTGACTCGGCAAGCTTCAGTGACTTGGTCGCTGTGGTGTTTAATCCTAACTCACGGACCCACACGCTCTCTCCCAGATTGCAGAGCATAGATTCTGTGATTGACCACATCTGAGTGCTCACATCCTTGTACCTTGTGTGTGTGTGTGTGTGTGTGTGTGTGTGTGTGTGTGTATGTGTGTGTGTAAGCATGCGTGGAAGTTCACTCATATGTATAATGAATGCACACTGGCTTCCCTCCAAAATTCTTGTTGAAAGTGATACAAATCATTTTGGGCCACATTCAATTTTAAGATGAGAAAACCAATTTGCTCTGCTGAAACAAATAGAGCAGAAACATGTCAGCAATCTTGGGCTGCCATGTTTGGGGAGGTGTTTTGGTAATGAGGAGCCCTAAGTCTGGGCATGGCCCTGTGGTCTACTACACAAGGCCTCTCTCTTGTTCTTCCCTGTTTGCTCTTCACCTCCTCAACTGCATAGAAAGAGCTTTGGGTAGAAAAACCAGGAAGTCACTGAAATCCCCTGGATCCCTTTGTACTATTATGTCTCCCGTAAGGAGATACCTGAGAGTCCTTTTCTTGCAAAGCTTTTCCAGGGGCCACTCCCTGATGTCCTATCTGAGCAACCCAGACCCACTTGCTAAATTCTGTATATTTTGCTGGTTCCCAAACAGCTAAGAGGAAAAGATATATCAAACTCAATATTTTTTTAAATGAACATATTTGTCACTTTCCCTACTTACTGCTACTTCTTCTCCCATATTCCCTACCTTGATGCAGAGGCTCTGAGAAGGCACCTACCAGAACTTGAACTACAGAGAGTGTAATTGACCATGGACCCCTTGTGCTCTGAAATCCATCACTGTGTTTGTGCTGAGACCATGTTTCCCATGGGATGCTGCCAGTAATGATTAAGCATGGAAAGGGTACTGAGGCAGATCCACGTGGGATAACTCTGAAGTCTCACAATGGACTTCAGCTCAAGGATTCCTCAATAACCTTAAAAAATCATCCATGACAGTCTAGGATGCTTTTACCCAAACTTTCTTTTCTTACTCCAACACTTGGGTCTCCTGTATTTGTGGTCTGATGGTTCTCTGAGGTTTTTGCAGCTCCGTCTCCATTTTCTTAAATGAAAATCTGTGCATAGTTAATTTCATCATGGCATGTCCTTCTCAAGGACTTAGATAGCAAGAGTAGTACTGAGGGTGGGATAATATTATTATTGGCTTCTTTCCATTCCAGGGGGCTTCCTTGGTGGCTCAGACAGTAATGAATCTGCCTGCAGTGTGAGAGACTGGGGTTTGATCCTTGGGTCAGGAAGGTCCCCTGGAGAAGGGAATGGCAACCCTCTCCAGTATTCTTGCCTGGAGAATTCCATGGACAGAGGAGTCTGGGGGCTACAGTCCATGAGGTCACCAAGAGTCGGACATGACTGAATGACTAACACTTTAACTTTCACTTTTTTTCATTCTGGGAGGGCTTGTATTTCATCCTCACAGGGGTAGATACTCGTTGTGAGTATGGGTTTGCCTTTTGTGCCTCTGAATGATGATCAGAGGCTCATGTTTGCCAGGGCACAAAGCAAAAATCCTATTGAACTACAGGGCATTAATGCTAAAACTCTCTTTCATCAAAAGACACAATTAGAGATTGAAAAAATCAATCCTTCACAATGGGAAAAGATGTTTGCAGTATATGTGTCTGTTATAACTTGTGTACAGATTATATGAATTCTTACAACTCAGTAAGGAAAAAAGCAGGTAACCTAATAGAAAAGTGGGCAAAGGACTTGAACAATACTTCACCAAAGAGAGTATCTAAATGGTAATAAGCATCTGAAAATGTATTAAATTCTACTAGTTATTTGGGAAATATCTATTAAAGTCTCAAGGTGGTGCCACTAGAAATGGTCAAAATGAAAACGCCAGACAGTATCAAGTGTTGACGTGTAACTGGAGTCAAGTGCCCGGAACTTTCACACCCTGCTAGTGGAAGTGTGTTTTGAAACAACTGTATGGGAAGACTGTTTGACAGTATCTACTGAACCGTACATACACATTTCTTCAGATCAGCAATTTCATACAAACATGAATTCACCAAAAGATGGGACAAGAATGTTCCCAGCAGCATATTTATGGTACCAAAAGAAAGTAATAGTATAAATGTACCCTGAGAGAAGAATAGGTAGATAAATTGGGTTTATATGTTCATATAATAGAATACAGGGTTGAGCGTGAATGAATGACTATTACATACAACAACATGGGCACCCACTGACAATGTCAATGAAAGAAGACAGACTTTACAAAGCATATGGGATGATTCCCATTTGTAAAGTGCTTAAAATCAAACTAAATCAGTCTAGACTGTTAGAAATCAAAATAGTGGTTATCCATGTGGGGTAAGTAATGACTGGGGTGCTGGTGAATGTTATGTTTCAGAACTGGTGCTAATTATAAAGATGTGTTACTTTATCAACATTCATCAAGCTGTACTAGAATTTGTGAGCTTTTTCATGTCTGTGTTTTGCTTTACCCCTAAAGTTAATTTTTTTCCTCAATATTTTCATTGTAAAACATCTAGAAAATACAAAAATATTGCCAGGGAATACCCACCTTAAGAATTTTACTCATTATCCTTTTGGCCTTTTCTATTTACACTCATATGTCCTCTTCAGTCCTTCCTTCAGTACCATGTTCTCAATTCTGTTTTGTAACTGCATTTTGCAACTTCCAGAATATATACAGTCAGCCCCTTTCCATGTCATTAGAATTCTTTTACCACATTTAAGAGCTTGCTAGCTATCCACTGAATTGGAGTACTGTATTCTACATAAGAAGTCATTTTTTCATGTTTAGGTTGTTTCTAATTTTTCAGCATCATAAACTATAATATGTGATGATCAGGACTTCCCAGGCAGTCCAGTGGTTGGGATTCCATGCTTCCACTTCAGGGGGTGCAGTTTCCATCTCTGGTCAGGGAACTAAGATCCACATGCCATGCAGCATGACTGAAAAAAGAAATGCGATGATCATTCTCACAGCTAAATCTTTGCCCTGAATCCATGATCATTTCTTTAGACTCAAGTTCTAGAAGTTGGGTATGTGTATATAAAAGGTTTTATAATCATGATGTTTAGACATCTCCTAGTTAATTTTTTTAACAGCAGGGTAAGAGTTTGTACTGAGAGCATGCTTTGAAGTGTTCCTATCAAATGATTCTTGGAATCCTGAGAGCGACAACAGTGACAGGAATAATGTCTATAACCACCATGGTGCCTATTATATCACTTCATTTACTTCCTACCAAAAACTGGCTAGGTGGGGACTAACAGCGGCATTTTACAAATGAGGATACAGGTTCAAGAAATGGACTGTATTCAAGTTCTCTTAGAATTTAAAGCTGGATTCAAAGTCAGACCTGTCCAACCCTAAACAAATCCCTCTGTCACTCCATGGTGTCGTTCAAGGAATGGCAAGTCCTTCTGTTGAGCTACCAGGGAGTCCAGCTGAAGTCCAACTGGACCAGTGATTACTATAAGCTACAATAATAACACTTAATAATGATCATAGTGAGAGCTAATGCTCCACTGATACTAATAGGCTGATTGGAAAAGCAAATGGGATTGAGACAGAATAAGAGAATGAATCTGAAAGGGTGGTGAATGCAGGGAGGAATTCTGAGTTATATGGAAGTTACCAGAAGATAAAAAATTGAAATCCATGTCAACTCACTTGTTGGTGACATGTCATAAGCTTGTACAAGCCTCCTCAGCCACCAGGGCACCAGGCTGTTGGCCTCATTCCCCTGGAGTAAAATTGATAAGCACATTCCACAGAGACCAGATGTAGCTGTGGGAGGCCAGAAGCCAGTTTACTAGAAGACACAGGGTAAGTGGAGAGGCTTGTGCAAGCTTTTAGATTGTGTCTTAGAATTTTTGTGAAAGGCTAAAGAAGTGAGACTTTCTGGAGATGTTCCAGTGAAATTCTGATTCAAGCTACATTCATTTTTCCAGGAAGCTATTAGGGCTGGCTACTCAGAAAAAGTAAGAAAACACTGTGTGTGAGAAAGAGAGAAAGAAGGAAGGAGAGGGAGAGGGAGAGAGGGCAACCGTCAGAACACCTATGAAAGAAGCACTGTGATTGACAAATGACAAGTTTGTGGGAAACTGGATTGTATGCCTACTGATAATTTGTTCTTAGTCTTTCTCCCTGCTGACTCACATTTCAACACCCACTCTGCTTGTCAACTGATAGGGTGAGTAGCTTGGAAGGTACAGAGAAGAGAAGAGGCAACATGGGGAAGTGGGAGAGAAGGCTTTGGAATGCGACACATAGAGCTTCTATTCCAAATTTAGCCACCAGACAGATCCATGTAGGAGAACAATGGCTAGCTTGTATTTCAGGATCTGTGCTGTGTGCTACTTCTGCAACACTTAATTTTCAAAGCCAATCCACAACAAAGGTTCTTCCATCGTCCTTGTTTTATAGATGAGGAAACTGAAGATCAGGAGGCTTAGAATGTTTATGGGAGGCATAAAATTTGTTGAGAGGCACAGTTGAACTGAAGCCTGCCTAAATCCAACATGCTACTCTTCTTAATGGTGTGACTTAAAGAGGATTTTGTAAGCCAGGCTTGAGCTTCTATTCTTTAAAGTAGAAATAAATACAGCTGACCTATACCATTGCTGGAGGCCTGAATTATGGTATTTTATTGTATTTTTATTTATAAACATGTTTATAAATAAATGGTATTTATTGTATTTTTGGTGTTGATCAGTGATCAATGCAAAGAAATAGAGGAAAACAATAGAATGGGAAAGACCAGAGATCTCTTCAAGAAAATCAGAGATACCAAGGGAACATTTCGTACAAAGATAGGCACAATAAAGGACAGAAATAGTATGGACCTAACAAAAGCAGAAGATGTTAAGAAGAGGTGGCAAGAATACACAGAACTATACAAAAAAGATCTTCATGACTCAGACAAACACAATGGTGTGATCACTCACCTAGAGCCAGACATCCTGGAATGCAAAGTTAAGTGGACCTTAGGAAGCATCACTACAAACAAAGCTAGTGGAGGTGATGAAATTCCAGTTGAGTTATTTCAAATCCTAAAAGATGATGCTGTGAAAGTGCTGCACTCAATATGCCAGCAAATTAGGAAAACTCAGCAGTGGCCACAGGACTGGAAAAGATCAGTTTTCATTCCAAATCCCAAAGAAAGGCAATGCCAAAGAATGTTCAAACTACCGCACAATTGCACTCGTCTCACATGCTAGCAAAGTAATGCTCAAAATTCTCCAAGCCAGGCTTCAACAGTACATGAATCATGAACTTCCAGATGTTCAAGCTGGCTTTAGAAAAGGCAGAGGAACCAGAGATCAAATTGCCAACATCTGCTGGATCATAAAAAAAGTAAGAGAGTTCCAGAAAAACATCTACTTTTGCTTTGTTGATTACACCAAAGACTTTGACTATGTGGATGACAACAAACTGTGGAAAATTCTTCAAGAGATGGGAATACCAGATGACCTTATCTGCCTCCTGAGAAATCTGTATGCAGGTCAAGAAGTAACAGTTGGAACTGGACATGGAACAACAGACTGGTTCCAAATTGGGAAAGGAGTACATCAAGGCTGTATGTTGTCACCCTGCTTATTTAACTTACATGCAGAAAACATCATAAGAAATGTCAGGTGGAATGAAACATAAGCTGGAATCAAGATTTCCAGGAGAAATATCAATAACCTCAGATATGCAGATGACACCATCCTTATGGCAGAAAACGAAGAACTAAAGAGCCTCTTGATGAAAGTGAAAGAGGAGAGTGAAAAAGTTGGCTTAAAGCTCAACATTCAGAAAACTAAGATCATGGCATCTGGTTCCATCACTTTATGGCAAATAGATGGGGAAACAGTGACAGACTTTATTTCTTTGGGCTCCAAGATCACTGCAGATGGTGACTGCAGCCATGAAATTAAAAGGTGCTTGCTCCTTGGAAGAAGAGCTACCACCAACCTAGACAGCATATTAAAAAGTAGAGACATTACTTTTCCAACAAAGGTATGTCTAGTCAGAGCTATGGTTTTTCCAGTAGTTATGTATGGATATGAGAGCTGGACTATAAAGAAAGCTGAGCACTATGGAATTGATGCTTTTGAACTGTGGTGTTGGAGAAGACTCTTGAGAGTCCTTTGGATCGCAAGGAGATACAACCAGTCAATCCTAAAGGAAATCAGTCCTGAATATTCATTGGAAGGACTGAGGTTGAAGTTGAAACTCCAGTACTTTGGCCACCTGATGTGAAGAACTGACTCATTGGAAAAGACCCTGATGCTAGGAAAGATTGAAGGTGAGAGGAGAAGGGGACGACAGAGGATGAGATGGTTGGATGGTATCACCAACTCGATGGACATGAGTTTGAGTAAGCTCTGGGAGTTGGTGATGGACAGCGAAGCGTGGTGTGCTGCAGTCCATGGGGTCGCAAAGAGTTGGACCCGACTGAACTGAACACCAGAGTCTGGCACACAATAGGTCCTCAGTGATTGTTACTTTCTCTAAGGAGAGGACTTCCAGAACTTTCAGGAAGCTAGAGGGCATTAAAAAACCAAACCAAAGAAACTGAAAACATCTAGTGGGTTAGATAAGGCTAGGTTGGACAGAAGGCAATACTATCAAAATACAAGGATTCAGATTCAACCAAGAGTACTACCAGGTTGAGGAGCCCTGGGCTCAGAACTGCACATATACTGACTTCTGCTGTTCAGTTGCTAAGTTGTGTCTGACTCTTTTGAGACCCTATGGACTGTAGCCCGCCAGGCTCCTCTGTCCATGGGATTTCCCAGCCAAGAATACTGGAATGGGCTGCCATTTCCTTCTCCAGGGGATCTTCCCCACCCAGGGATTGTATATATGTGTCCTGCATTGGCAGGCACATTCTTTACCACTGAGCCCCCAGGGAAGGTCATGGGGTAGATACACAATCACACTGAGTTAGCCACAAACTTGTGAAGATGATGGTATTTATCTAGTTGCCAAATGAAGAAATGATGTCCTAAAAGACTAAGTACCTTGCCCCAATTCTTGTTGCTGGAGCTCTCTTCAAGGAATGAACGTCTTCTATGCTATTTTTTTTTTTTTTAAGAATGTTCATACTGTGAAATTTACCTCTAGATAGTGGTTCTTACTATTCACAAAAAAGGGCAACTATATAACTAATTATCCACTATAGAACTATCTAATCCCCGAGTATTTTCATTGCCCTAAAGAGAATCTCTGTACTCATTAACAGTCATTCGCTGTTCCTCCCTCCCTTGGACCCTGGCTACCAGTGTTTTGCTTTGTATTTCTATGGATTTGCCTTTTCTGGACATTTTATATAAGCAAAATCAAACAGGATGTGACCTTCTGTGTCTGGCTTCTTTCATTTAGCACAATGTGTCAAGGTTCATTCATGTTGTAGCATAAATCAGTATTTCATTTCTTTGTTTGACTGAGTAATACCCCATTGTATGGATAGATGACATTTTGTTTATTCATTCATTGGTTGATAAAAGTTTTGATGGTTTTCATTTTTTGTTTTGAGTAAAATTGTGGTGAACATCTGTGTACGAATCTTTGTGTAGATATATGCTTTCAATTCTCTTGGGTATATACCTAGGAATAAAATTGCTGAGTCACGTGATAAATTCACGGTTAACTTTTTGAGGAATTGTCAAACTGTTTTTCCAAAGTGGTTGCATCATTTTACATCCCCAACAGCAATGTATGAGAGCTCCATTTTCTCTACATACTTGTCAACACTTGTTATTATCTGTCTTGGGATCATAGTCATCCTAGTGGATGTGAACCAATATCTCACTGTGGATTTGATTTGCATATTCCTAAGGACAAGACTTCCCTGGTGGCTCAGACAGTAAAGCGTCTGTCTACAATGCGGGAGACCTGGGTTCGATCCCTGGGTCGGGAAGATTTCCTGGAGAAGGAAACAGCAACCCACTCCAGTATTCTTGCCTAGAAAATCCCATGGACAGAGGAGCTTGGTGCAGGCTACTGTCCATGGGGTTACAAAGAGTCGGGCACGACTGAGCGACTTCACTTTCACTTTCTTTTTCTTTCAAGGACAAATGATGTCAAACATCTGTTCATGTGATTATTGAGATATATATATATATATGCATATATAGTCACATTTTAAAGCTCTATTAAGGTAGAATTTGCATATCATGAAATTCACCAATTTTAAATTTACAACTCAAATGGCTTTAAGACCTTAATTTTTTCCTGATATGGGTGTTTAAAACTATCCCTTTAATCCCTGCTTTAGCTACATCCCATAAATTTTGATATTAGGTTTTTATTTTTTATAGAGTTCAAATTATTTTCTAACTTTTCATGTTTTTTTATTGAACTATTGTTGATTTACTATTAGTACATTATGTCAGTTTCAAGTGTGCAGTAAAGTGATTCAGTTATTCACATCTATGCATATACGTATTTAAAGTTCAGATTGTTCTCTGTTGAAGTTTATTACAAGATATTGAATACAGTTCTTTGTGCTATACAGTAAATTCTTATTTCTTATATATTTTATGTATATTAGTTTGTATCTGTTAGACCCATCAGATCAGATCAGATCAGTCGCTCAGTCGTGTCCAACTCTTTGCGACCCCATGAATCGCAGCACGCCAGGCCTCCCTGTCCATCACCAACTCCCGGAGTTCACCCAGACTCATGTCCATCGAGTCAGTGATGCCATCCAGCCATCTCATCCTCTGTCATCCCCTTCTCCTCTAGCCCCCAATCCCTCCCAGCATCAGAGTCTTTTCCAAGGAGTCAACTCTTCGCATGAGGTGGCCAAAGTACTGGAGTTTCAGCCTCAGCATCATTCCTTCCAAAGAAATCCCAGGGCTGATCTCCTTCAGAATGGACTGGTTGGATCTCCTTGCAGTCCAAGGGACTCTCAAGAGTCTTCTCCAACACCACAGTTCAAAAGCATCAATTCTTCGGCGCTCAGCCTTCTTCACAGTCCAACTCTCACATCCATACATGACCACAGGAAAAACCATAGCCTTGACTAGATGCACCTTTGTTGGCAAAGTAATGTCTCTGCTTTTGAATATGCTATCTAGGTTGGTCATAACTTTCCTTCCAAGGAGTAAGCGTCTTTTAATTTCATGGCTGCAATCACCATCTGCAGTGATTTTGGAGCCCAGAAAAATAAAGTCTGACACTGTTTCCACTATTTCCCCATCTATTTCCCATGAAGTGATGGGACCGGATGCCATGATCTTCGTTTTCTGAATGTTGAGCTTTAAGCCCACTTTTTCACTCTCCACTTTCACTTTCATCAAGAGGCTTTTGAGTTCCTCTTCACTTTCTGCCATAAGGGTGGTGTCATCTGCATATCTGAGGTTATTGATGTTTCTCCCAGCAGTCTTGATTCCAGCTTGTTTTTCTTCCAGTCCAGTGTTTCTCATGATGTACTCTGCATATAAATTAAATAAACAGGGTGACAATATACAGCCTTGATGTACTCCTTCCCGCCCCTGTACCTTCTCCCTTTGGTAACCAGAAAACTGTTTCCTATGTCTGTGAATCTGTTTCTGATTTGTATATAGATTCATTTGTATTACTTTCTGATTCCACAATAAGTGATATCATATGGTATTTGTCTTTCTCTATCTGACTGCACTTATTTTTATATTCTCTAGGTCCATCCATATTGCTTCAAATGGCAACATTTTATTCTTTTTCATGGCCAAGTGACATTCCATTATCTATGTTTATATCTCTATCTCTCTCTATATATGTGTATATCACATCTCATTAAACCAGTCATCTGTTGATGAGCACATGGGTTGCTTCTGTATCTTGGCTATTGTAAATAGTACTGCTATGAACATTGGAGTGTATGTATCCTTTCATATTAGAGTTTTCATCTTTTCCAGATAAATGTCAGGAGTGGAATTGTTAGATCATATGATGGCCTATTTTTAGTTTTTTAAGGAAACTCTTTCAGTTTTCCTTTGTGGCTGTACCAGCTTACATTCCCACCAATAGTTTTGAAAGGTTCCCTTTTATCCACATCCTACCCCTCATTTATTATTGATATTTGCAGACTTTTATATGGTAACTATTCTGATTTGAGGTGACACCTATTGTAGTTTTGATTTGCATTTCTCTAATAATTAGCAGTGTTGAACATCTCTTCATGTGCCTTTTGGTCATCTGTATGTTTTTCTTAGAGAAATGTCAATTGAGTTCTTCTGCCCATTTTTTGATTGGGTTGTTTGGTTTTGTGATTGGATTGTTTTGCTTTTTGATACTAAGTTTTTTGAGTTGCTTGTAAATTTTGAATACTAACCTCCTATCAGTTGTATCATTTGCAAGTATTTTTTCCTATTTCATAGATTTTTTTTTTGTTTATTTGTGGTTTTATTTGCTGTGTGAAATGTGAAAGATTTCAAGTTTGATTAAGTCCCATTTGCTTATTTTTTGCTTTTATTTCTTTTAGGAGACTGGCCTAAGAAAATAGTGCTATAATTTATGTCCAAGTATATTTTACCTATGTTCTCTTTTAGGAGTTTTATGGTGTCATGTATTTTATTTAGGTCTCTAAACCACTTTCAGTTTATTTTTGTATATTGTATTAGAGAATGTTCTGATTTCACTGATTTACACGAAGCTATCCAGCTTTCCCAGGCTTCCCTGGTGGCTCAGCTGGTAAAGACTCTGCCTGCAATGCGGAAGACCTGGGTTCGATCCCTGGGTTGGGAAGATCCCCTGGACAAGGGAACGACTACCCACTCCAGTATTCTGGCCTGGAGAATTCCGTGGACAGAGGAGCCTGGCAGGCTACAGTCCCTGGGGTTGCAAAGAGTCAGACATGACTGAGCGACTTTCACTTTCATCCAGCTTTCCCAACACACTTACCAAAGAGATTGCCTTTGCTTCATTGTATATTTTGCCTCCTTTATTGTGCATGAATTGACCACAGGTCTGTGGGTTCACTTCCAGGCTCCCTGTTTTACTGCTCTATGTGTCTGTTTTTTGTGCCAGTGCCTTGCTGCTTTTGACTACCGTAGTTCTGTAGTGTTATCTGAGGTCTGGAAGAAAGGGTTATATCTCCAGCTTCATTCTTTTTCCTCAGGATTGCTTTGCAATCCTGGGTTTTCTGTGTGTATATATGTTTTTGAGAAGTGTCTTCAGCTGCTTTTTAATTGGATTATGTGTTTTTTTGAGATATAAGAGTTCTTTATATATTATAAACACTAAATACTTATCAGATATATGATTTACAAATATTTTCTCTCATTCTGTGGTTTGTCTTTTCACTTTCTTGATAGTGTCCTCTTATGCTTAAAAGCTCTTAATTTTAATGAAGTAGAATATATCTAGTTTTCTTTTGTTACTTGTGTTTTTGGTGTCACATCTAACTTCTACTGATTAAGTTCAAGATCATGACGCTTTACCCTTAGGTTTTCATCAAAAAGTGTTACAGTTTTAGCTCTGATATTTGATCTTTAATCCATTTTGAGTTAATAAGGACCTAACTTCATTGCTTTGCATGTTAAATTGTCCCACGCTATTTGTTGAAGAAATTATTCATTCCCCATTAAATGGTTTTGGCATCCTTGTCAGAAATCAATTGGTCATACACATATTTCTGGACTTTAAATTCGATTCTATTGGTCTGCACGTCTATTCTGATGTCAGTACCACACTGCTTTGATTACTGTAACGTTTTAGTAAATTTGGAAAGAAGTGATATTTTTCTTAATGTATTCTACTTTTTAAAGATTCTTTGCATTTTCATAAGCATTTTAGGATCAGCTTCTGAAACTATATCAACTGGAATTTTGGAAGAGATTGTACTGAATATGTAGATCAATTTAGGGAAGTATTGCCACCATGGTTTTCTTGGTGGCTCAGATGGTAAAGAATCTGCCTGCAATGCAGGAGAGATGGATTTGGTCCCTGGCTTGGGAAGATCTCCTGAAGAAGGAAATGGCTTACCCACTCCAGTATTTTTCCCTGGAGCATTCCATGGACAGAGGAGCCTGGTGGGCTACAGTCCCTGGGGCTGCAGAATTGGACATGACTGAGTAACTAACTTGCACTTTCTTTTCATTGTCATTTAATAATATTAAATAAACTTTTTAAACTTGTTATTGTTGAGGTATTTTGACATATTATATTAGTTTCATGTATAGAACATGATTCAATATTTGTGTACACTGTAAAATGATCACCACAAGGTCTAGCTAGTATCCATCCCCATGCATCATTAGAAATAAATTTTTTATTGTCATGAGAGATTTTAAGATTTACTCTCTAAGCAAATTTCAAATTTGTAATACAGTATTATTAACTATAACCATTCCAATGCACATTGTATACCCATAATTCATTTATTTCTTAACTGGAAGGTTGTGCCTTTTGCCTCCCTTCTCCCATTTATCTCATCTCCTATCCCTAACCTTTGGCAACCACCAATCTGATTTCTGTATCTTTGAGCTTTTTTTCTTGTTGTTGTTTTAGATTCCACCTATAAGTATGATCATACAGTATTTGTCTTTCTCTGTTTGATTTATTTCACTTAGCATAATGCCCTTAAGGTCTATCCATGTTGTACCAAATGGCAGGATTTCATTCTTTTTTATGGTAGTATAATATTCCTCTGTGTGTGTGTGTGTGTGTATCACATTTTCTTTATCTATTCATCCATCAATGGATACTTGGGTTGTTTTCATATGTTGACTATTGTAAATAGTGCTTCAATGAACATGGAGTACAGTATCTTTTCAAGTTAGTATTTTCCTTTTCTTCTTTTTTTAAAATCTATTTTTTAATTGGAGTATAATTGCTTTATACTATGGTGTCAGTTTCTGCTATACAAGTGAATCAGCTATAAGTATACATATAATCCCTTCTCCTTGCATGTGTTTTCCTTTTCTTCAGATAAATGCTCAGCAGTGAAAGTTTGGCTCATATAGTAGTTCCATTTTTAATTTTTTGAAGCACCTTTATATTATTTTCCATAGTGACTGTACCAATGTACATTCTCACCAACAGTACACAAATATTCCCTTTTCTTCACATCCCTGCCAACTCTTATTATTATTTCTTGTCTTATCTTTCTTTCTTTTTGGCTACACTGGGTCTTTGTCGCTGTGTGCAGGCTTTCTCTAGTTGCAGCGAGCAGGGGTTACACTTCATTGCAGTGCATGGGCTTCTCATTGTGGTGGCTTCTCTTGTTGCAGAGCATGGGCTCTAGTTGCATAGGCCTCAGTGGTTGCGGAGAAGGCAATGGCACCCCACTCCAGTACTCTTGCCTGGAGAATCCCATGGACAGAGGAGCCTTGTAGGCTGCAGCCCATGGGGTTGCTAGGAGTCGGACACGACTGAGCGACTTCATTTTCACTTTTCACTTTTCTGCACTGGAGAAGGTAATGGCAACCCACTCCAGTGTTCTTGCCTGGAGAATCCCAGGGACGGGGGAGCCTGGTGGGCTGCGGTCTATGGGGTCGCACAGAGTCGGACACAACGGAAGCGACTTAGCAGCAGCAGCAGCAGCAGTGGTTGCAGCAGGTGGGCTCTGTAGTTGTGGAACACGGGCTTAGTTGTGTCACGGCACGTGGGATCTTCCTAGACCAGGGATCAAACCCATGTCCCCTGCATTGGCATGTTGTTCAGTCGTAAGTCATGTCTGACTCTTTGTGACCCCAAGGATTGCAGCATGCCAGGCTTAGGGATCCTTCACAATTGTCAGGTAGATTCCTAACCACTGGAGCACCAGGGAAGTCCATATTTCTTGTCTTTTTGATAGTAGCCATTCTGACAGGTGTATAATATCTCACTGTGGTTTAGATTTGCATTTCCCTGATGATTAGTGATGGTGGTCATCTTTTCTTGTACCTGTTAGCTATATGTCTTCTTTGGGAAAATATCTGTTCAAATCTTCTGCTCATTTTCAACTGGACTGGTTGTGGTTTTGCTATTGAGTTGTATGAGTTTCTTGTATATTTTAGATATTAATCCCTTATCATGCATATGTTTTGCAAATATATTTTCCCATTCTGTAGGTTGCCTTCTCATTTTGTTGATGGTTTTCTTTGCTGTACAGGAGCTTTTTAGTTTGATCTAGTCTCATTTGTTTATATTTGCTTCTGTTGCCTTTGCTTTTGGTATCAGACTCAAAAAATCATTGCCAAGACCTATGTCAAGGAACTTTCTGCCTATGTTTTCTTCTAGGAGCTTTATGGCTTTAGGTCTTGCATTCAATTCTTCAATTCATTGTGAGTTAATTTTTGCCCATTGTGTAAGATTGTGGTCCAGTTTCATTCTTCAGCTTGTGGCTGTCCAGTTTTCCCAGCACCATTTATTGACGAGATTATCCTTTTTCTGTTGTATATTGTTGTCATAAATTAATTGGCTACTTAAGTGTGGGTTTATTTCTGAGCTCTCTATTTTGTTTCAACAACCTGATGACTTTTATTTCTTTTTCTTGCTTTGTGCCCCGATTAGCTCCTTCAGTACAACGCTGATTAGAAGTGGTGAGACAAATATTCCAGTCTCGGTCCTGACTGTAGAGACAAAGCATCAATCTTTCCCCACCAACTATGATGTTAACTATGAGTTTTTCATAGATGCTTTTAATCAGTTGAAGAAATTCCCATCTATTTCTACTTTGTTAAATATTCTTATCATGAGAGGGTTTTGGGTTTTATCCATGCTTTTGCTGCATCTAATGAGATGATAATGTGGTTTTATCCTTTATTTTACCAATATGATATATTAAATTGATTAATTGTAATCAATTATCATATGTTGAGTCAACTTTAAATTCCTAGGGTAAATTTCACTCTGTCATGATGTATAATCCTTTTAATATGCTGTTAGATTTGTTTTGCCAGCATTTTGCTCAGGATTTTTACATCTATGGTCATAGGAATATAGTTTTCTGTAGTTTCTTTCTTGTGAATTCTTTGGGGATTTGGTATCAAGGTAATTCTGGCCTCAAAGTGTGAGTTAGGAAGTATTCCTTTCTCTTGTATTATATTTGAATTATTTAATTTTTCTTCAAATCTGTCAGTATTTTGGACATCCAGTACTTCGTTAAAAGCAGAACTTTATTTTGGGCTGTGGCGGGGGAGGGGTAATGCATGAAATGTAACTGGTACCCAGGTGCTTATGCTGGTAGATCATATATCCCAAAGAGCCAAAGGCGATGACATCATGAGTAGGCAAGCTGAATACACAGCCAAGTGTATGTAGTCAATGCATGTTCAGCCTGGTTAAACATGAAAACCTGCGTTATAAGCGAATCTCAATATATAACCTCTTCTTGTTTGTAGACTAACTTTGAAATTTCCAGCTAGAGCTGCATCTCTCTTCTCATTTGATCCTCATGGATTCTCCTGACTAAGGTCTGCAAAGTCTGTTTTCCCATTTCTCCCTCAAGGAACAAATACATATATTTCTTGTTTGTGACTGTTTCCAGTCTAATTTTGTCTTTGTTCAAGCAATGCCTATCAAAATAGCTCAAGGAACTCGTCTTCTAGTTATCTCTTGCCCTACAAACATCCTCTTTCAGGAAACTTTTCAAGAAAATCCAAGCCTAAAATGTTGATGGAAGGACCACACAGTTTAATGTGTATTGAGTAAAGAGAGAAGTATTGTGTGGGTTGGATCACCCTGTGAGGTCTTCATGAACCAGGCACAGAGCTGAGCTGAGACTTGGAGTATAGGAAAGACTGGGAGTGATGTGGAGATGAGAAGGGTCATTCCAGCTTCAGAAAACAATGTGAGATGTTCCCAGCTCTCAGTGGTGATATTGCTACATATCTGTGTGGCAATAAAGAGGTAACCTGATTGGATCTGTGTATGGGGAAACTTGGTAAGGTAGCGAACCACTGAGAGCATTTTTAGAACTTTGAATAGCATTAGAATTCTATTTCACCATTCTCCAATATATACTTCTTAGTACACTAGTATCCCTCTTAAGTATTGTGTTAACTGAGATATAATTGACATAGAACATTACATTAGCTTCAAGCATACAATGTAAAGATTTAGTATTTGTATAATTTGAATAATGATCACCACAATAAGTTTTTAATATCTATCACCACACATAGTTACAAAATTATTTTCTTGTGATGAGAACTTTTAAGATCTACTCTCTTAGCAACTTTCAAATATACAATACAGTATCATTAACTATAGTTACCTCTAACTATTAATGAATTTCTCCCAATGGAAAAAATATTAAGAGGTTCTGCGGTCAACTCCATGTAATGATTATTGTTAAAGTCCTTACAAAAAGTTGTCTCAAAGCCTTCAATCAGTGAAGACTTAGGTATCTCTAATGAGGGAGTGTAGTATCCAAAATTTTCCTACTTTATTTGGCCATCATGTCCTGTTTCAAAGAAGATGCAAGCAATATATTCAAGATAGAAAATTAAATATTGATTTTAATGTTGATCCAGTCCAACCCCTAACCTTTCAAATGTAGCCTTGAGGAAAGTGCTTCTCTAAGGTTACCCATTAAGCTGGAGCCTGTGCTAGGGCTAGAATCCAGGTCTCTGACTCTGGACCGTGACAAATTGTGGGGGGTCTTGGTTGTCATGTGTGTCAGTTAAGGGAACACTAGATGCTCTAACAATCAAAGTCAAAATTTCAGTGCCTTGACTCAACAGAAGTTTATTTTTAATTCATGCGGTAGTCTAGTATGGGAGTTCATGGTTAGCAGGCACCTTGCTTCCCTGTTGCTAATCAGAAAACCAGGACCCTGAATTGTGTGACTTTGCCATCCCCTGAGGCCACCGAGTAGCTAGGGAACCCCGATTTGCTTTTTAAAGGCCCTGGCCCAAGAAAAAGCATAATGCAATGGTTAAGAGTAAAGACTCTGGAGTTAGATGTCTTAGGCTGGAATTTCATCTCTGAGACTTATGTTCAACTAATTATTCACTAAAAATTCAGTAATTGTTCAACTACTGTGACCCTCAGTTTCTTTGTCTGTGAAATGGAGACAATAATAGAACTTAGCTTATAGGATTGTTATGTGAATTAAATGAGTTAATGTTTGTCTAACACTTATCTATATCTGATACACATTATGCACTTTATAAAGAGAAAGTGTTAGTCACTCAATTGTGTCTGACTCTTTGTGACCCCATGGACTGTAGCCTGCCAGGCTCCTCCGTCCATGGAATTCTCCAGGCAAGGATACTAGAGTAGGTAGCCATTCCCTTCTCCAGGGGATCTTCCCAACCCAGGGACTGAACCCAGGTCTTGTTGCATTACAACCTGAATCTTTACCATCTGAGCCACCAGGGAAGTCCATGCACTTTATAAGTGTTTTATAAATAATAGTAATAATCATGATACTCATGACTTTTGCTCGTATTCCACTAGCTATGTCTGGTTGTAAGGAGAGCTAGGCAGTTATTTCCCAGTGACTCTTAACAGAGGAAGGAATTTTTGAATTTTTTGTAGCTTTTGCTAACCATCTTTGCAAAAGCTAAACATCAGAAGTTTTTGAAAATAAAGTTTTATTGGAATGTAGCCATGTTCATTTTGTAGTTTTTTTTTTTCCTTTCTTTTTTTAGTGATTAAACACCAAGTGGATACCTTGATCTAAACATCCAGCCTCCAGAACTGTGAGAAATAGATTTCTGCTCTTTGTGAGTCTGTGGTATTTTGTTACAGTAGCCTGAATGAACTAAGACAAGCGTGTTAAGTATGTGTGTGCTCAGTTGTTCAGGCGCGTCTGACTCTGTGACCCTGTGGACTGTAGCCCGCCAGGTCTCTGCGCCCATGGGATTCTCTAGGCAAGAATACTGGAGTGACACATGGGCTTAGTTGCTCTGCAGCCTGTGGGATCTTCCTGGACCAGGGATCAAACCCGTGTCTTCTGCATCGGCCGGCAGATTCTTTACCACTGTGACAAGGGCCTAAACTAGCCTATTATAGTGGGAACAAAGGACAATAAAGCATTAAATAAAATAATAAAACAATAAAGTAAAAGCATTATTCACACTGTGTTCTTGAACATTGTGCCGTCTTCTAGGCCTCTGTCAGTCTTAGATAGGGGAGTGACTTATAACTGCACTTGGCAATCGTAACAGCTTCCTAGGGAATGGCTTGACTTTGCCTCTGAATAGTTTTTAAAAACCTAAGGCTAATTATGTTTAATGTACTGGTGCAGCTTGGTTATTGGCTTATTGGCTATTATCTTAATGACAGGATTTTTTCTTATCTTGTGAACTGAAATCTCTTTAACGTGATAATTATTACTGAACAATGCAGGATTCAATTTATTCTGAATATAATCATTCTGTAATATCAGGCATTGCTCTTTGCAATCAATGCGGATTGTTTTTTTTCATTGTAACAGAAAGAAACACTAATTTTAGGAGCCACAATAGAAAGATAAGGTCCATTGGAGCCATTATTGGTATAGGCAACTGATTTCAGGTCATAGCTAGGATTGTTTGCTGAATCACAATAGGCTGAGGTCCCAGGGCCACTTGTGTAGATAAAGGTACTGATGTAAAATACACACCTAACCTGAGGATATTATTGAGTAAACCCGGTGCTTCCTAGATATTAGCCACGTACAGAACTGTTCCCATCATCTTGGTCTGTAGCTCATTGTATTGGGAAAAAGCCTTCCTAGAAAACTGCCTCATCCAATATCCAATATTCAAGTTTAGTATAAGATCACTTATCATTTCTCCAAACCACTAATGGACATGTATGGGAAGATATTAGTTCTTTTGTTGATGTGATATTTGTTATTTAAAAAATTGCCAGGAGAACTGGGTTATGAAAGTCAATTCAGCAAATATTTACTGAGCAGCTACTTCTACTTATTCTAAACAAAAGCCCTCATTGCAATGAATGTTGTTACTCTGGAAAGCGGGATCAGTGAGTGGAAGATATAATTTAAGTGATATACCTATGTGGTTGCCCTGTACACGTTAGAGTTTTCAAAATGCTGCTTTAGAGTTCAATTGTCGTGTATCTTCTTTATATTTTAACTTTTTGTTGATATCTAGTAGTTCAAGTCCTTCAATGTTGCTCTTTTTTCAAGTTGTCTTGGCTCTTCTCAGCTTTTGCATTTTCATGTAAATTTTAGAAACAGCTTATCAATTTCTCCCAATAAAACATTGCTGACTTTTTGATCAGGAGTACACACATTTATAGAATCGATTTGTGGAGTTGGTATCTTTAAAATACTGTCATCAGTTCATGAAAATGGTATATTCTTCCACTTATGCAGATTTATTTTTATTTCTCTCAATTACATTATGTGGTTTTCAGTGTAGAGGTCTTGTATATCTTTTATTATATTTATTACTATAGGTGCATGTGTGCCAAATAGCTTCAGTCATGTCCAACTCTTTGTAACCCTATGGATTGTGCCCCACCAGGCTCCTCTGTCCATGGGATTCTCCAGGCAAGAATACTGGAATGGGTTGTCAAGCTTTCCTCCAGGGGATCTTCCTGACCCAGGGTTCGAACATCTTGAACCTGCATTGCAGGCAGATTCTTTACCCTTGAGCCACTAGGGAAACTCATTACTATAGGAACTTGATGTTTTTTTATGCTACTTTTAGAATGCTGAAAAATGGGCCCCTACCAATATTAGGTCCTAATCCCTGAAACCTGCAAATGTGACCTTATTTGGAAATGAGGTTATACAAATGTGATTAGGTTAAGGGTTTTGAAGTGAGAAGACTGTCCTGGATTATCTGGATAAGCCCAAAATGCCACCACAGGTCATCTTTGAAAGAGAAACGGGAAGGTTTGACATAGGCACACAGGGGAGAATGTCATGTGAAAATGGAGCAGAAAGAGATTTGAAGATGCTGGTTTTGAAGATCAAGTGATGTTACCACTAGTTACATCACTTGATCTGGGACCACTAGTCCCAGAAAGCCAACAGCCTCCAGAAGGCAGAAGAGGCAGGAATAGATTCTCTTCTAGAGCTTCCAGAGGAATGTGGCCCTGCTGACATCTTCATTTTGTCCCAGTGAAACTGATTTTGAACTTCTGGCCTCCAGAAGAATAAGAGAATAAATGTCTCAAGACACTGAAAGAAAATAAACTCTTGGTAGACTTCCCTTGTGGTTCACCTGGTAAAGAATCTGCCTGCAATGGGGGAGACCTGGGTACGATCCCTGGGTTGGGACGATCCCTTGGAGAAGGGAAAGGATACCCACTCCAGTATTCTTGTCCGGAGAAGTCCATGGACTGTATAGTCCATGGGGTCACAAAGAGTCGGGCACAGCTAAGTGACTTTCACTCCACTTCTGAAGTTGGTAAATGTCTCTAGTTAAAGGGACTCCAAATTCCTGATATCATCATACTTCTGCTTTCTCCTGCATCTTGGCCCAGCAATTTTTAACAGTTTTTCCTCAGTGATTCTGAACACATTTGAAAATTGTTTTAAAGTTCAGCAGAAGACTGGTTATCTAATTTCACATTACTCAATAACCTCATCTGATTTTTCTTGAGTATATTATAATTTTTAAAAAGTTTATTAATTTCTTGTATTGTTTCTAATTTCTCTACACTACTCTCTCTCTTTGTTCTTTTCTTTCTCCTGTCTCTTCATTTCATGTTAATCTGTTATGTTAAAACATAAACTTTCTCTAGATGTCTAGGGAATCTTGTTTTTTAAAAACATACATTTGAGAAAAGAAGACACTAAATGTTGTTTGGAGATGCATGTGTGTCTGTGTGTGTGAGAGAGACAGAGAGAGAAGAAGGAGGTGGGGGGAGGTTGTTAGCAGACTTCACTGATTAGGGCTAACCTGGCCATTTTCTTGAGGGGACATTAAAACGTTGGTATATGTAAGTCCTTTTTCTTGAGCAGGGGTACACTCCTAACTTTGAAAGTCCTGAGGAGCCTCTGATCAGTTTGATCATTTTTCACTTCTTTCTTCAGTATTCAAGCCAGTGCTTCCTCACTTCTTTGATGTGTTCCCTAAGCTTAGAGTGCCTCTGCCATGGGTCTGACCAGCTTCATTTCTGGCCCAGTCAACTGCCATCAGGGACCTGGTCACATAGCGTATAGAGCTACCACTTTTGTACTGAGGCTAGGCTATTTTTCCAAGAGGATATAAAACGGAAGGACATTATGTGCCAACTCTTTATAAGGCACACATCTACATCTTGACTCGCTTTCTTGGAGCACTTTTGAAAGTTCTGGAATCTGTTTCCAAGCTACTCCTTTTGGTTTGGGTGAGTGGGAAATAATAGAGCTCTCTTGAGGAATTATCTTCTTATCTTTACAGACTTAAAAGTTTTCATAAGCCCAGCCTGGGATACATTTCAGATGATGGGGTATCCATCTACTCATGATGGCTCCTACCTGGGCCCTCTCATAGCACTGTCAGTTATGGGACCTGCAGGGACAATTAGAGTAGAAACTTCTTTCATTGTTTAGGTGAGTTCTGTTAGTTTCAAATTTGGATGAAGAGACTTGGGGAACCTGCTCATATTCTCTTGACATAGTTGAATAAGAGAGAATAAACTTCAGTAAAGAGACTTTCACTGGAGCCAGAGCCACTCTAGCTGTGTGACCTCCGGCATGTTATTCAGACTTGCAGCTTCCCTTTTCTTTAAAATGGGAATAATATTGAATCCTCGTTCTGCTCTTTGTGAGAGCAAACATGTTAAGCATAAGGCAGTTTTTCCTTACACCCTTTCATAATTCCAGTGACTTGAAGGCATCTTGCCAAGTTTTCAACCCAGAGAGCCAGGGTCAGTTTGACTCCCCGTCCTGTTCTAAAGAGGACCTTCCTGTATCTGAGGAACCTGAGTCAGTGGCAGCTTGGGGCATCATTCACACTAGAGCTGAAATGGATGGTCTGAGGGAATGACTAGTGAGAGAGCATCTTGTAGAAAAAACAAATTAAAAGCTAGTCTATGTCGATTCAGAGGAGCTGACTCAAAAGTGAGAAGCTCAAATTGGACTAAAACTCGAAAAATCAATCATGAGTGAAACTTTGAAGTAGGCTTGGGGAACAGAGTCTGATGTAATCCCCTAAACTACTAGGCATGGCTCCTCTGCTCCAGGCAGGGCATGGCCTGAGGGCTCAAAGATCAGGCCCTGAAATCCACTAGCCTTATGGTTTTTATGTTTTCTATTGATTTTAGTAAAAATTCCAGCATCTACATAAGTATGGAAAAGTAAAAGCTCTCCCCCTTTAAATCCTTTTTGGTGCATTTACACATATATAAAAATATTTTATAACATAAATGAGATCAATCTGTACATAGCATTATTTTAAATTTAAAAATACATTTCGGCAGTTCAGTCACTCAACAAAATTTTTGATTGTCCACCATTTTAGGTGATAGAAATGGAGTGGTAAGCAAAACAGAAATCCCTATACTAAAGATCTTTTCATATAGAGACAGGCCACTTATTTTTTACAGTGACAAAATTATTTTACAGCTTAGGGGGCATCTATTGTTTTCTCTTAGTCTGAATTTTGCCTTTTCATTTCCAATGGTGTCTTTTAAACAACAGCTTTTCACTTTGCTTAAGTCGAATTTATGATTTTTTTCTGCTTTCATGACTAGTTCTTTTTTGATGTTTAAGAAAATATTCGCCTATTCGAAGGCTATTATCATGTTTCCTTCTAGAAATTTCATGTTATATCTATCCCTTTATGTAATATCTATCCCTTGATTAAACACTTGGCCTGGTCTGAATCACAAAATTGGTCCAGAAATGGTCAGCCACAGCTCCAACTAGTGCATGAGATACTCTTTACCTTTTGGGATAGTGAATTTTGTGGCATAGAAGTCTGAGCTGCTGTTGGCTGTCTTTGCTTCCTGAGCATGAAGTATATAGAGAAGAAGAAAGCATAGATGAGAGATGAAAAAAGCAGCTTCCTGAATGCATTGTTTGGATACCTGTTCCCACTGGACCTGAAGCCATATATCCTTAAGCCATTCAAGTCCTTACTTTGTCCTCTGGGACTTTGAGTTGTGTTTATTTTAACTGCACTTAAAATTTAGATGACTCACAAACAATGTCAGGATGTAGCACAGGCTTTCCAGATAGCACTAGTGGTAAAGAACCTGCCTGCCAATGCAGGAGACATAAGAGACTTAGGTTCGATCCCTGGGTTAGGAAAATCCCCATGGAGGAGGGCACGGCAACCCACTCCAGTATTCTTGCCTGGAGAATCCCATGAACAGAGGAGGCTGGTGGGCTATAGTCCATGGGATCTCAAAGAGTCGGACACGCACACATGCAAGGATGTAGCATTATGTATTTAATTTGTTCTCTATGGATGGACATGTAAGTTGCTCCAGGTTTTAACTATTATGAGCCATGTTGCCCTGGTGGCTGAACAGAGGAGTAGAATGGAGGAAGACTTTGCCAAAGTTTATCTATCTATCTGGCTGCGCCAGTTCCATACACAAGGTCTTCTATCTTTGTTGCAACATTCTGGATCTTTTTAGTTGCAGAAGGTGGGATCTTTGGTTGAAGCATATGGGACCTTTAGCGGTGGCTTGCAGAACCTCTAGTTGCAGCATTCGAACTCTTAGTTGTGGCATGTGGGATCTAGTTCCCTGTCCAGGGAGAGAACCCAGGCCCCCTGCTTTGGAGTGTGGAGTCTTAGCCACTGGACTGCCAGAGAAGTCCCAGGAAGATTTTAGATAAATGGCAGGGCTGTGTTTTGAGGGAGATGCTGTAGATTTCAGAAGAAGAATAAAGCCAGCCTGCAGCCAGCCTGCATAACTGCACCAAGGAAAGGCGACTGTATCATCAAACTCTCCATGAGAAGACTGGAGAGCCCTGCCCAAGGGCAAAGGAGTGGCCAGGAAGCGTGTCCCACATGCCTCAGCACCTGTGCCAGGAAAAGGGGGAAGGCAGGAGAAGCAGGCTGACATTATGTGTGCTCCTGAAATGAGCGCGAGCTCTGAGAAGGCCCTTGCCATGCTCATGATCATGGTCTTGGCTTCAGCCCTGTACACAGATCTCTTCCTACTCACTCTGTGTAGGTGACTCATCCTGAAACACAGGGTCTTTCTGTGACCTTGGCCATAATCTTGAATACAATCATTTGAGTAAATTTAAAGTTTGCAAGACAAAATATGTGATAAAGACAATATCATCATCATCATCATTATTATTGTTACTAAGGTGCATTGAAAAGAGAGAGAGCATACTGGAGATAAAAGTGCTTCAGCATCAACTTCGGAGTCAGAAAGATCTCAGAAACTTTTACTGGCCTAAACCTCTGGGCAAGTGACTACTTTGTTGTTGCTGTTAGTCTCTAAGCCATGTCCGACTCTTTGCAACCCATGGACTGTAGGCCACCAGGCTCCTCTGTCCATGGAATTGTCCGAGCAAGAATACTGGAGTGTGTTGCCATGCCCTCCTCCAGGGGATTTTCCTGACCCAGGGATCGAACCTAAGTCTCTTATGTCTCCTGCATTGGAAGCATTTTCTGCATTGGCAGGTGAATTGTTTACCACTGAGAAGGGTAAAGGGAAGCCCCAAGTGATTTCTTAGGCCTCCATTTCTTAGTCTATAAAATGGGGATAACAAACACTTCCTTCATATAATTGTTGTGAGGAGAAAATGTAATTTTTAGCAGCACGACCCAGGGAACAGAGCCAATGAATGGCTCAGATGGTAAACAATCTGCCTGCAATCAGGAGACCTGGGTTCAATCCCTGGGTTGGGAAGATCCCCTGGAGAAGGGAATGGCAACCCACTCCAGTATTCTTGTCTGGAGAATCCCATGGACAGAGGCTACAGTCCACAGGGTCACAAAGAATTGGACATGACTGAGCAACTAACACTTTCAGATATTATTAATAAGAAACAGTTCAGAAAAGTAGAGACAGGTCCAAATTCTCATCACCAGGGAGAGTCCAAACCAGTCTTCAGTCCATGAGTTCCGACCCTTGTTCTTACTAATACACTACACAGCTTCTGAAGTGACTTTTGAAAAGGATGCATGGGGAAAAGACTAGCCTCATAACTGGTGAAGGGAGATTTTTTGTTCAGCGTTAGACAGTTTTCCTTTCTCAAATATTCTGCGAATAATGGTTTGTTTATTTATTATTGGAGTATAGTTGCTTTTATTGGTCTATTTAGAGCGAGGTCCTTGCAGGCACAGACCTAGGGCCACCACAAGATTTCCTGCCGCAAGGAAGACATCGAGCGGTCCAATTTCCCAGCGCTCCCAGCCCAGGCGCCCCCTAGCGGCCGCTGTGGGACACGCTTATGCCAACTGGGACAGGAGGCCTTGGGCCCTCAGAGGAGAGGGTCACTTACCAAGAGCGGGCAGGGCAAACACTTCACAGAACGTACCCAGTTGTGATGCAATGCTTCCCCACGGGAAGGACACACGTTCTGCTCTGCAATTCTAGGGCCAGAGATAAACAGTAGTAAGGAGCAGAGTTGAGGTCCTCCTGGAGGAATGTGGGTGAGGACCAGGGTGAGGACGACAGATCCTTTTATGACCCACCAAGATCTTAAGTAGCTCACTCTTGACCCCGGGGCTGGAGTACTTGGCCAACTGGCTGAAGGAACATTCTCATCAAATCTGGACTTGCCTCCAGAAGCTCTGTGCCTAATCCTTTGTCCTGCATTCACAGTAACTCCTGTCTTCGAGAACTCTGTCTCTAATAGATTGCAGTGGAAGTCTGCACTATTTAATGCCCAGGACACCTTTGGAGCAAGGTTCTTTTATTATCCTTGTCTTAGAGATGAGGAGACTGTGATTCAGAGAGCCAACCTTATCTGTCAAGGATCACACACTCGTGGAATGGAAAAGTTGGCACTCAAGCTCAAGGCTGAGAACTTCAAAGGCTGTTTTCTTTCCACCAGGCTACCCTGCACTGGACACGGTAATTATTTGTTACCTGCAGACACCATCAATCATAGAACTAAAGAAAAACTTGGAATCACAGCAGAGAGGAAAAAACCTTGTTTTCCACGGCTGAGCTTGTATCTCCTTTCCCTGCTTCTTACCCATCTTTCTCCCTCCAGATGGTCTGTCCTACAAGCCTTTCTTTTATCTAAGAACCATTGCCAAGCCACAATTTCCTGTCTTTTGTCCCATTATCCAGGGTAGAAAGCAGCGTCTGCCAGCCTGATCTGTGACTCGGGGCCATAATTACTTCTGGACTGTTTGGGTCCAAAGGGCTGGCTAAACATTTCTAAGAAATACCACAGCCTTCCGGTTCTTTTGTCTCCTTGGTAGAAGTTAAATACAAGAGAATTAATATTAGAACACTATTAGTATTGTCTATTGAATTAATATATATATAAATATTTATGAACATAAATATAATACATGTACATGTATATACATATATGTATACTTACTCCTCTGTGTATATATTTACTCCTAACTACAACTATTTGATATAGGTATCAGTACTCTCACCATATAGATGAGGAAACTGAAAATCTGAGAGGGAAAACAATCTGTCCAAAGTCACATCGTCTCTGGGATTCAAGGGCTGGGATTTGAACCCAATTGGTCTGAATACCAGTCTGTAATCTATTTCCTGCATCACACTTCCTTGTTCTTTAGTCTTTATTTTTTTTTTTTCCAAAAAATAAATGATCTATTTATTTATTTGGCTGTTCCAGGTCATTGTTGCAGTACTCGGGCTCTTCATTGCTGTGTCCCAGCTCTCAGTTGCAGCAATTGAGATCTAGTTCCCTGACCAGGGAGCGAACTCAGACGCCCTGTATTGGGAACACAGAGTCTTAACCTCTGTACCACCAGGGAAGTCCCCAGCTGTTTTTTCTTTTTAAATCAACTCTAGTTAGATATAATTAACTTACAACTAACTGCCCTCATTTTGAATAGTTTGATGAATTTTGACAAATGTATATACACTTGATAACTACCACCACAATTAAAATAAAAAATGTTTCCATTGTGCTCAAAAGTTCCCTTGTGTCCCTTTGGGATCAGTTCCATCACAGAATAACCCAACCCAGGTAACCGCTAATCTGCTTTCTCTCACTATAGATTAGTTTTGGCTTCTCTAGAACTTCATACAGATAGATTCATATAATATGAACACTTTGGGGTTTGTGCTCTCTTGCTTAACATTTATCCATGTTATTACACATATCAGTTGCTTGTTTCTTTTTATTGCTGAATAGTACTCCATTGAGTCAATGTACAATTTGTTCATTTATTCACCATTTTTCCTAATTGACATTGTGTGGTTTCCAGTTTTGAACTATTAATATAAAAATTGCTGCTGTGAACATTTGTGTACACTTTTTTGTTTGACATAAATTTTTAGTCTTCTTGAGTAAATCCCTATGAATGGAATTTCTGGGTTGCATGCAAGGTGTTTAACTTTTTAAGACACTGTTTTTCAAAGTGGCACCAGTTTACACTCCCACTAGCAGTGTGTGAGTTTCAGTTGTTTTATATCCTCACCAACATTTTGTCCCCACATGGCAGAAAACTCTGATCTCTTTAGCTTCTTATAAGGGCACCGCATTCAAAGGTCTTCATCCTTATGAGATAATCATCCTCTAAAGATCCCACAACCACTAGGATCATCTTGGTATTAGGCTTTAATATATGAATTTCAGGAAGACACAAATATTCAGGCCATAACAGTATTCAGGTATAAATTCCATTTCTTTAATAAGATATGGATGTATATATATTTTCTATTTCTTCTTGAGTCAATTTTAGTAAGTTGTATACTTTTAAGGAATTTGTCCATTTCATCAAAGTTGTCATATTTGCTGTTCATAATATTGTCCTTTTTGAATCTGCTGTATCTGTAGTTATGTACCTTCTTTCATTTCTAAAGTGGTGCTTTGTATCTATTCTCTTTTATTTTTGAGAAATCTAGCTAGAGTTTTTTTCAATTCTATTGATCATTCCAGAAACTATGTCCCTCCTATGAATTGATATTTTGGATTTAATTTACTCTTCTTCTAGCTTCTTAAGGTGGATGCTTAAGTCATTGACCCCATTCTCTGCCTCTCTGTTGCTTCAGAGTTTATATTTTGTCTCTTTGATCTTTCATAGACTGTTATGCAAATATTTTCCCCATTATTGCTCATTCTTTTATTATTTTGGAAAATGTCTTGTTTCTCTATTCTAATATGATCCATTTGATAGAATAGGTAGATAGAATGACACTTTATTCTTTGCATTTTTCACAAATATTAACATAGTGTTTTGCATGTACTAGGTGCTTACTAAATAATTATTAAAATAACAAATAGCATTTTAGTATGTTTCTAAGCACCAGATATATATGCAAAGTGGGGCGAAGTGCACATTATAGGGATTGGGCAGCTTAAAATTCCAGTTTGGTCATCAAAAACCAGCTCAGACATCATTTATTCTTGAAAAAAGTCTCCTTGGTGAAGAGCACCATGTTCTTATTCAATTTTCTTTATCATGTGTGTACTCTTGTTGCACTTATGTTGTGCTTGCTCAGTTGCTTCAGTCGTGGCTGACTCTTTGGGACCCCATGGACTGTAGTCTGCCAGGCTCCCCTGTCCATGGGATTTCCCAAGCAAGAATACTGGAGTGGGTTGCCATTTCCTTCTTCAGGGGATCTTCCCGACCCACAGATCAAACCCATATTTCCTGTGTCTCCTGCATTGAAGGCAGATTCTTTTACCTCTGAGTCACTGGGGAAGCCCAGCATTTATGTTGTATCATAATATTTAAAATTAGTTTATATCTCCCCTACTGTAGTTTTGAGGCTTCCCAGGTGGTGCTAGTGGTAAAGAATCTGCCTGCTAATGCAGGAGATGTAAGGAATGTGGGTTCACTCCCTGGGTTGGGGAGATCCTCTGGAGGAAGGCATGACAGTCCACTCCAGTATTCTTGCCTGGAGAATCCCATGAACAGAGGAGCCTGGTGGACTATAGTCCATGGGGTTGCAATGAGCCAGATACGACTGAAGTGATTTAACACCCTGCAGTTTTAGTTTTTTGGGTTTTTTTGACAACAGGGTCCTGTCATGTTCCTCAGTGCCTGGCACAATGCCTAACATACAGAAGTCTTTCAATAAATGTTTGTTGGGTGAAGAAGAGAAAAGAAAATGCCTTTCTCTGCCTTTGAAGTCTGGTGAAACATTCAGAACATATGTAATAATCTGTGCGTTCTGTTGTGCTATACTTCAGAGAATAAACATGCGGGCCTATTGTGTTTTTGAAATGCATTTTTAATGGAAAAACGTTCAGCATGTGTTGTAAGTTACTGCTCTCACTCAAAGGAGAGTCCAGAACCAATCAATGTCTAAGACCCAACAGCAAGTGGATACCACCACCACTCCTCCTTGACCTTTTTATTTGTCTTGAAGAAAAGAACTGGTTTAAACCAAACTAACCTCTCCTGTCTTTGTTCCTGGAAATGAGAACTGTTTCACAAAGAAAAGAGGGTCTGCATCTCCACTGGTTCAGAAACACTGCCTTCAGAGCAATTACCTAATAAGAAATGTCCCTAAACTCCAGCCAGATCAATTTGTTCCCCTCCCCAGGGCTATTATCACAGTGCCCTTGCCAAAGCTCTCAACAAGTCTTCATAATCTCTCACATGCTTAGTTCTCTGTGGAGTTTTCCAAGCACTTTCCCACCCATTATCTTTTCTAATCATCACAACAGCTGCTATATGTTCCAGAGGACACTGAAGAAAGGGAAAGAGATCCAGTTCTGGAACCAGACAGCACTGATTTCATTTATGCTCTGCCACTTACTGGTGGGTGGCAGCAGGCAAATCTCCTTGTCTTGCTGAGCCTCAGTTTCCTCATTTGTCAAATGGAAATAACAATACTTACTTGTGATGGTTAGAGCTAATATGTGTAAACTATGCGTCATGGTGTTTCAGTTCAGTTGCTCAGTCATGTCTGACTCTTTGCGACCCCACGGACCACAGCACTCCAGGCCTCCCTGTCCATCACCAACTTGCAGAGTTTACCCAAACTCATATCCATCAAGTCAGTGATGCCATCCAACCATCTCATCCTCTGTTGTCCCCTTCTCCTCCCACCCTCAATCTTTCCCAGCATCAGGGTCTTTTCCAATGAGTCAGCTCTTCACATCAGGTGGCCAAAGTATTTGAATTTCAGCTTCAATCAGTCCTTCCAATGAACACCCAGGACTGATCTCCTTTAGGATGGACTGGTTGGATCTCCTTGCAGTCCAAGGGACTCTCAAGAGTCTTTTCCAACACCACAGTTCTAAAGCATCAATTCTTTGGTGTGCAGCTTTCTTTATAATCCAACTCTCACATCCATACATGACTACTGGATGTCATGGTGTTTGGCCTATGATAAGTGCTTGATAAGTAGTAGTTATCATTTTTGTGTTCTGTGAATGTTGCAGTTATTTTGACTTCTTGTAGTAATTCTGGGTGAAATTAAATTGGGTTCAGTAAAACAATGCTGGATCAAAATTGGAAAAGGAGTTCACCAAGGCTGTATATTGTCATCCTGCTTATTTAACTTATATGCAGAGGACATCATGCAAAATACTGGGTTGGATGAAGCACAAGCTGGAATCAAGATTGCTGGGAGAAACATCAACAACCTCAGATATGCAGATGATACCACTTTAATGGCAGAAAGTAAAGAGAAACCAAAGAGCATCTTGATGAGGGTGAAAGAGGAGAGTGAAAAGCTGGCTTAAAACTCAACAGTCAAAAAACTCAGAACATGACATCTGGTCCTATCACTTCAAGGCAAATAGATGAGGAAAAAGTGGAAACAGTGACAGATTTATTTTCTTGGGCTCCAAAATCACTACGGACAGTAACTGCAGCCATGAGATTAAAAGACACTTGCTCCTTGGAAGCAAACCTATAGCAAACTTAGCATATTTAAAAGCAGAGACATCACTTTGCTGACAATGGTCTGTATAGTCAAAGCTATGGATTTTCCAGTAGTCATGTATGGATCTAAGAGTTGGACCATAAAGAGGGCTGAAGAACTGTTTCTTTCAAATTGTGGTGCTGGAAAAAACTCTTTAGAGTCCCTTGGACAGCAAGGAGATCAAACCAGTTAATCCTAATGGAAATCAGCCTTGAATACTCATTGGAAGTACTGATGTTGAAGCTGAAGCTCCGATACTTTGGCCACTTCATGCAAAGAGCTGATCCACTGGAAAAGATTCTGATTCTGGGAAAGATTGAGGGCAGGAGTAGAAGGGGGAAACAGAGGGTGAGATGGTTGGATGGCATCACCGACTCAATGGACATAAATCTGGGCAAACTCCAGGAGATAGTGAAGGACAGGAAAGCCTGGCATGCTGCAGTCCCTAACATCTCAAAGAGTTGGACATAAGTTAGCAACTGAACATCACCAAGAACAAAACAATGCTAACAGACATCATATATGCTGCCAGCTTACTGCCTCCCAGCACAACAACTTCTAAAGGCAAGCATAGAAGGAACTTGAAAAAAACAAACAAAAACACGCCCTCCCTCAATACTAAATGGAACAAAGGAAGTCTTGTAACTTAAATAAAGTAGAACTGAATCCATTCTAGAATCTGTGTAGACTTTGTGCTTAAAGTGGTTGCTTCGGAGAATTTAGTATTTGTTAGTCTATGTCTTTGAGATCATTTAACAGAAACCACGTTGGCAGCTGCTCTGTGCTAGATGCTAAGGTTAGAGAGATAAATGAAATAACCCAGTAGCTGAATGAATCTTTGCTGTCCAACAGAAGGTTGTAGAAATAACACAGAGAATGGACCCACTAACTGTGTCTGGGAGAATTGGGACAGGCTCCACAGAAGATTCTTGAAGGATAGGTGGGGTTTTCCTCAGATGGTGCTATCACTCAGTCTTAAAGGTGTAATGAGATTTTATGACGTTCAGCCATGGGGAGCAGGGAAGTTACAGGGGTCAGCCTGGCCTGGTGGTCAGGTGTTTGCTCTAGAGTGCACCCACTGTGTAAGAATCCATGTTCTGTCATCGATGAGCTGTGGAACCTTGGATAAGTTGGCTCAGTGCTTGTGTTTACATGACAAACTGAAGATACTAATAATTCCCACTTTGAGGATTTTAAGGGATCAACAAATGCTTTCCTATCTTCCCCATACTTCAATAATTGAAAGGGCAGAAGTTCAATGGATGGATATCCAATGTTGCTGTACTACTAATAAGCCTGTTTGGAAAACTTGGATGTTTTGGAAATGATGTACTTCTTAATCCTATACCACAACACTGAACACATCATTAGGTACAGGAAGAAATGGAAATACAGGCCCGTCCCCTGGGGCAGATCTGCTCCACTCAGCTCACCATGAGACTCGGCAACAGAACAAAATGCGTCCTTTCTTTAGGCAGGGAGATACAAGAGTGGTCCTGAATGTGGCCGAGCCAGACATGTCTAGTTCCTCTTCCCAACCAACCAATGAGGTGAGTGACTCTCTCCAGGGAAACTGAAGTAGTGAGCAAGAGACCAAGAGTTTTACTCTAATGGAGATTCTTCCACATGGAAACATGAAGCCAGAGAAAGGGAGGTTGCTTCCAACACCTACAATAAAGTATTATTGTGAGGATGAAATACGAGGCAATATATACAAAATAAACAGCACACCGCCGGGCACGTAGTAGACATCCACCAGTGTTAGTTAGCCTTTGTTGTTATGGCAGCAGATTACCAGGTTCCAGTGTATTGTCTGATATCTTTGTTGATGATTTGCAAAAAGACAAATGCTAGAAGCTAAGAAGACCATGTGCCACAGTCTGAGGGAGCATTCCTTCCAGCTGTACTGTTGAGAAAGATGCGCATCCTAGACTACACTCTCCTTTAGAAAGCATGGATCCCCCTTTGGAGGAGGAGTCTAAAGTGACCCCAAATATCAGCAAACCCTGTGCTGCTACAACTCTCCTGCATCTAGGGTTTATCTTTTGAACTTGATATAAGTGGTCCTATCCTCTCGATTCCGTAAGTCCTACTCCATATATAGGTAGAAGCCAAAATTCTCAGGACATGTGGTATCTTGCAACTGGAAATGAGTAGCTATTTAAGGGGAAACACTCTGGTAGAAATGGTAGGGTTATAGAAACAGTGTAGTAGGTAGAGATGGGGTGGTGATGGAGGCAGAGGCAGGAAGAAGAATATGGTCTTCTGTGCTCTGACCAAAGAACTAATGAATGCATCTGCCCCAAAAGTCAGAGGGAGAGAACGCACCTTAGTCCTTCCTAGTCAAGCGTGACAATTACCTACCCGGCCCAGGACTGGGGACCATGTGCCAGGCCGTGTGCTGTTTATTTTGTATATATTGCCTTGTATTTCATCCTCACAATACTACTTTATTGTAGGTGTTGGAAGCAACCTCCCTTTCTCTGGCTTCATGTTTCCATGTGGAAGAATCTCCATTAGAGTAAAACTCTTGGTCTCTTGCTCACTACTTCAGTCTCCCTGGAGGGAGTCACTCACCTCATTGGTTAGTTGGGAAGAAGGAACTAGACACGTCTGGCTTGGCCACATTCAGGACCACTCTTGTATCTCCCTGCCTAAAGAAAGGACGCATTTTGTTCTGTTGCCGAGTCTCACGGTGAGCCGAGGGCAGCAGATCTGCCCCAGGGGACAGTACATCCACACCTATT
This sequence comes from Bubalus kerabau, assembly GCF_029407905.1. Taxonomy (NCBI): domain Eukaryota; kingdom Metazoa; phylum Chordata; class Mammalia; order Artiodactyla; family Bovidae; genus Bubalus; species Bubalus kerabau. The sequence goes on from NC_073638.1 coordinate 40,105,728, forward strand.
CCATGTGTAGATCTTAAAGAAGAATACTCCAGTGCCCAAGTGCACAGGGGGAGAAAGCAAGGAGATCTTATGGCCTCACCTGTTGGGAAAGGTTGAATCTTTTTTTTTTTTAAATAAGTCCAAACTTCAAAAGAACAGAGCAAGATCAGTGGAGAAATAACTCCAGAAAGAATGAAGGGATGGAGCCAAAGCAAAAAGAATACCTATCTGTGGATATGACAGGTGATAGAAGCAAGGTCCGATGCTGTAAAGAGCAATATTGCATAGAAACCTGGAATGTCAGGTCCATGAATCAAGGCAAATTGGAAGTGGTCAAACAAGAGATGGCAAGAGTGAATGTCAACATTCTAGGAATCAGCGAACTGAAATGGACTGGAATGGGTGAGTTTAACTCAGATGACCATTATATCTACTACTGTGGGCAGGAATCCCTCAGAAGAAATGGAGTGGCCATCATGGTCAACAAAAGAGTCCGAAATGCAGTACTTGGATGCAATCTCAAAAACGACAGAATGATCTCTGTTCGTTTCCAAGGCAAACCATTCAATATCACAGTAATCCAAGTCTGTGCCCCAACCAGTAACACTGAAGAAGCTGAAGTTGAACAGTTCTATGAAGACCTACAAGACCTTTTAGAACTAACACCCAAAAAAGATGTCCTTTTCATTATAGGGGACTGGAATGCAAAAGTAGGAAGTCAAGAAACACCTGGAGTAACAGGAAAATTTGGCCTTGGAATACGGAATGAAGCAGGGCAAAGACTAATAGAGTTTTGCTAAGAAAATGCACTGGTCATAGCAAACACCCTCTTCCAACAACATAAGAGAAGACTCTACACATGGACATCACCAGACAGTCAACACCGAAATCAGATTGATTATATTCTTTGCAGCCAAAGATGGAGAAGCTCTATACAGTCAGCAAAAACAAGACCGGGAGCTGACTGTGGCTCAGACCATGAACTCCTTATTGCCAAATTCAGACTTAAGTTGAAGAAAGTAGGGAAAACCACTAGACCATTCAGGTATGACCTAAATCAAATCCCTTATGATTATACAGTGGAAGTGAGAAATAGATTTAAGGGCCTAGATCTGATAGATAGAGTGCCCGATGAACTATGGAATGAGGTTCGTGACATTGTACAGGAGACAGGGATCAAGACCATCCCCATGGAAAAGAAATGCAAAAAAGCAAAATGGTTGTCTGAGGAGGCCTTACAAATAGCTGTGAAAAGAAGAGAAGCTAAAAGCAAAGGAGAAAAGGAAAGATATAAGCATGTGAATGCAGAGTTCCAAAGAATAGCAAGGAGAGATAAGAAAGCCTTCCTCAGCAACCAATGAAAAGAAATAGAGGAAAGCAACAGAATGGGAAAGACTAGAGAACTCTTCAAGAAAATTAGAGATACCAAGAGAACATTTCATGCAAAGATGGGCTCAATAAAGGACAGAAATGGTATGGATCTAACAGAAGCAGAAGATATTAAGAAGAGGTGGCAAGAATACACAGAAGAACTGTACAAAAAAGATCTTCATGACCCAGATAATCACGATGGTGTGATCACTGACCTAGAGCCAGACATCCTGGAATGTGAAGTCAAGTGGGCCTTAGAAAGCATCACTACGAACAAAGCTAGTGGAGGTGATGGAATTCCAGTTGAGCTATTTCAAATCCTGAAAGATGATGCTGTGAAAGTGCTGCACTCAATATGCCAGCACATTTGGAAAACTCAGCAGTGGCCACAGCACTGGAAAAGGTCCGTTTTTATTCCAATCCCAAAGAAAGGCAATGCCAAAGAATGCTCAAACTACTGCACAATTGCACTCATCTCACACGCTAGTAAAGTAATGCTCAAAATTCTCCAAGCCAGGCTTCAGCAATGTGTGAACCGTGAACTTCCTGATGTTCAAGCTGGTTTTAGAAAAGTCAGAGGAACCAGAGATCAAATTGCCAACATCCGCTGGATCATGGAAAAAGCAAGAGAGTTCCAGAAAAACATCTATTTCTGCTTTATTGACTTTGCCAAAGCCTTTGACTGTGTGGATCACAATAAACTGTGGAAAATTCTGAAAGAGATGGGAATACCAGAACACCTGACCTGCCTCTTGAGAAATTTGTATGCAGGTCAGGAAGCAACAGTTAGAACTGAACATGGAACAACAGACTGGTTCCAAATAGGAAAAGGAGTTCGTCAAGGCTGTATATTGTCACCCTGCTTATTTAACTTATATGCAGAGTACATCATGAGAAACGCTGGACTGGAAGAAACACAAGCTGGAATCAAGATTGCCGGGAGAAATATCAATAACCTCAGATATGCAGATGACACCACCTTTATGGCAGAAAGTGAAGAAGAACTAAAGAGTCTCTTGATGAGAGTGAAAGAGGAGAGTGAAAAAGTTGGCTTAAAGCTCAACAATCAGAAAACGAAGATCATGGCATCCAGTCCCATCACTTCATGGGAAATAGATGGGAAACAGTGGAAACAGTGTCAGACTTTATTTTTCTGGGCTCCAAAATCACTGCAGAGGGTGACTGCAGCCATGAAATTAAAAGACACTTACTCCTTGGAAGGAAAGTTATGACCAACCTAGATAGCATATTCAAAAGCAGAGACATTACTTTGCCAACAAAGGTTCATCTAGTCAAGGATATGGTTTTTCCTGTGGTCATGTATGGATGTGAGAGTTGGACTGTGAAGAGGGCTGAGCATCGAAGAATTGATGCTTTTGAACTGTGGTGTTGGAGAAGACTCTTGAGAGTCCCTTGGACTGCAAGGAGATCCAACCAGTCCATTCTGAAGGAGATCAGCCCTGGGATTTCTTTGGAAGGAATGATGCTAAAGCTGAAACTCCAGTACTTTGGCCACCTCATGCGAAGAGTTGACTCATTGGAAAAGACTCTGATGCTGGGAGGGATTGGGGGCAAGAGGAGAAGGGGACGACAGAGGATGCGATGGCTGGATGGCATCACTGACTTGATAGACGTGAGTCTGAGTGAACTCCGGGAATTGGTGATGGACAGGGAGGCCTGGCGTGCTGCGATTCATGGGGTCGCAAAGAGTCGGACACGACTGAGCGACTGATCTGATCTGATCTGAAAAGAAATTGAAATTATTCTCTATGCTCAGAAGAAAATCTTTAGAAATTACTATAAATATGATTAAAATAAATTAACACAGCTGCATGGTATAAATAAGTTGATAGAGTAAATCCTGAGAGTTCTCATCAAAAAGAAAAAATCATATATGTTTTTGTTTCTTTAATGTTGTATCTATATCAGATGATGATGTTCATTGAGCCTATTGTGATAATTATTTCATGAAATAGGTGAGTCAGATAATTATGTTGTACATATTAAACTTACACAGTGCTGTATGTCAATTATATCCCAATAAAACCGAAACAAAACAGTAGAAAAAAGAAAAGTAAAAATTACCTACTAGAGGAGTCAGAATTTTTGGAAGACATTTGCTATTTCCAGCAAGATTCAGGAAGTCATGGTCTCTCTGAAGAAGGATAAGTGAGCTTTATCAGCAATTGTTTGAGATAAAAAGGAGCTTGCAAGTCAATGCCAAAAGCAAGATTAATAATAATGTCAGTTTTGGACATGATTTTATAAAATAGAATTGTTCCTGAAGAAAAGATTAGAACAATTAAAAATGATAAAAATCTAAGTTTTTTAGAAGAAATTATTCTTTATTGGAAGAAAAGGCCAATGTTTGGAGATCAATATGATCTGGTATGTGGTCCAGGTGATATTTATATATATTCCTAATGACTTATTTTTAATTTTAAGGAAAAAAAAATCTGTAAGAATCTATGCCCCAAACAAAAATAGAACAATACAGATTATCTACAAAGGAACAAAAATCAGACTTCTCTTTGGCAGCATTGAATAGTTTTAAAACAATAAATCAATATCTGTGTAGTTTTGAAGGGAAAAATGTGAAACAAGTATTGATCAGAAAAACCAAGACAGAGATGACTATAAAATTGTTCAAGAATATTAAATTATACTATAAAGGGATAGGTGGTAAGCGTTAAAAACAAGTGAACCTGTGAACATAAAAATGTAGCTGTGTCCTGTTAGAAAATAGAAACCATTTAGGCATTTCAAATAGAGGGAATTTGTTAAGGTTCTGTTGGGAAACAGAAACCATTTAGGTGTTTCAAACAGAGGGAATTTAGTACAGGTTATTTGTTATTTTGGAGAAGGTAATGGCACCCCACTCCAGTCACTCTTGCCTGGAGAATCCCATGGACGGAGGAGTCTGGTAGGCTACAGTCCATGGGGTTGCAGAGAGTCGGACACAACTGAGCAACTTCACTTTCACTTTTCACTTTCATGCACTGGAGAAGGAAATGGCAACCCACTCCAGTGTTCTTGCCAGGAGAATCCCAGGGACGGAGGAGGCTGGTGGGCTGCCGACTATGGGGTCACACAGAGTCGGACAGGACTGATGCGACTTAGCAGCAGCAGCAGCAGCAGCATTTGTTACTTAGGGGATAATCTTCCTGAAGACACAAATAGGTCATTACTTCTCAAACTGTAATGTGTTCAAATCACCTGTTTAAAATGCAGATTCAATAGGTTTGAGGTGGAGCCTGCGATTCTGTGTTTTTAAGAACTTCCTGAATCAAGTCAGTGCTGTTGGTCTTGAGCCACTTTTTGAATAGAAAGGAAATAGGGAAAGTTGGGAGAGGGCAATGGCACCCCACTCCAGTGCTCTTGCCTGGAAGGTCCCATGGATGGAGGAGCTTGGTGGGCTGCAGTCCTTGGGGTCGCTAAGAGTTGGACACGACTGAGTGACTTCACTTTCACTTTTCACTTTCATGCGTCGGAGAAGGAAATGGCAACCCACTCCAGTGTTCTTGCCTGGAGAATCCCAGGGACGGGGGAGCCTGGTGGGCTGCCGTCTATGGGTTCGCACAGAGTCGGACATGACTGAAGTGACTTAGCAGCAGCAGCAGCAGCAGTAGCAGGGAAAGTTGAATCAACTGAGGATTAGCAATAGGAGGAAGTCACAGTTGTCCTCTGAGTTGAAGGAACACTGAGAAGAGACGTTGTTACCAAGGTCTAGAACTTCGTACCTTGGTGGTAGCTAGCAGCATGGCCATAACTTCCTTATGGGAGCTGGGACGTAAGGAAGATCTTGCCAGATCTTGTCTGGCAAGATCTGAAGTTACCAGCAAAGATGCAGCTGCTGCTAGAGACCCAGCTGCAGGCAGAGAGATAAGGAGTCTGCCCCTCAGCTTCTGCCCTCCTTCTAGTCTCCGGTCTTCTGTGAGCTTTTCCGACTTACTAGCTGAAACTCCCTTCTCCAGTATAGTATGCTGCCTCCCTGTCTCTCAGCTTCTCCCTGTGGGTCACTCTTAAATTTCTCATTCTGTTAATCTGCTGAGTAATTAAGCTTGATCTCAACTAGGTTCCAATTTCTACCTCCAAATTGGTGCAGTCAAACATATCACAAGGGGACCCTAGGTATAAGATTCACCCTCTTAGAAAGAGGAGAGGTGGAGAAAGTGGAGAGGTGGGAGTGGGGAGTAAGTGACTGGGAAATAACAAATATAGTTAATATTAATAACAAACATAGCCTTTCTTTATGCTTATTACACAATGTAGCTCCTTTCTTTCAGTGCCTTGACCACGCCAAGTTCTCTCCCACTTCAAGATCTCAGCAAAGGCTGATCCCTTACCATTTCCCCCTGGTCTGTAACTAGTTAATTCATATTTATGTATTTATTTAAAACAGATATATTTTTTAAAAATTATATGTTTGTTTCTTTGGCTACACTGTGTCTTGGTTGCGGCACATGGAATCTTCCCTCTTCGTAGAGGCACGTGGCAGGAGGGGTTTTTAGTTCCAGCATATGAACTCTTTATTGTGGAATGTGGGATCTAGTTCCCTGGCCAGGGATTGAACTCTGCCCCTTGCATTGGGAACGCAGAGTGATAGCCACTGGACCACCAGGGAAGTCCCTTTACTGATCATTTAGATCTTAGCTTAAATGTCTTTTATGAACAGATAGCTCCCCTAAATGCTCCAGATTATCATTTCTCATAACATCTTTTCCTTGCTCTTCAATCTCAGTGTGAAATTATGTATTTATGTGATTATGTTCATGTTCTTATCCCCAAAAAGCCTTTAAGTTCCCTGAGGGCAAAGAATGTATCAATCTTGTTAAATGATGTATTTCTCATGCCTGGAAAAATAGACTAATAAATCAATAAGCCTCTCTACTGCAATGGTATGAAAAAGCAGGTTGGGTGTTTTGGTGGCTGGACACATTCCTGATTTTAATATTTGAATGTGAATATGGAAATAATGTGATTTTTGGAAGGCATTTTGCTTTGGTAATGAGCTAGTAAACGAGGAGTTGATATTATTCTAAACTTTCATAAGTTGCGTCATATGTGTATCTGCATAACATTGGCCTTTAAAAACCGATAATGTCAACAGTTACCGTGTGTTGTGGCGCTAGTGGTAGAGAACCCGCCTGCCAGTGCAGGAGACATAAGAATCTCGGGTTCAGTCCCTGGGTCGAGAAGAGCCTCTGGAGGAGGGCATGGCAGCCCACCAGTATTCTTGCCTGGAAAATTCCATGGACAGAGGAGCCTGGCGGGCCACAGTTCACAGGGCTGCAAAGAGTCGGACACTGAAGTGACTCAGCACACACCATGTGTTGAGCACTTACTCAGTCCCAGACACTGTGCCTTTTTGTAGACATCATTTCATCTTCACAACCACCCATGAAGCTGTTATAATTCCCATTTTACTGATGAGGATACTGAAACTCAGAGAGATCGAATGATGGCCAACAGCTTCCATGCAGTATGGTAAGAATTAAGACCCATGTCTGTTTTTATCAACAATATAACTAAATTTTGTAACTTCTAAATAACTCATTTTAAGAATAATTTAGTAGGTATTTTGCCCCCTTTTCTAACTCAAGATAAAGGAAGGGAAATAACCTAAGCTGTAAATAGCAAAAAGTCTTCAGAGAACTTTCCTGCCTTGGCAAAACATAAGTAAAGCAGATACCTGTCCGTGCAGAAGTGGGAGAACCCCCAAGAAGTCCAGTGTGGAGAAGATATATCTCCTAGCCACCAAGAGCCATGAAAGGTCTCTGGGAAGTTAAGTTCAGATTGGCAGGTTGAATCCAGTGGTGTGCCAGCTCACAAAAGCTGATTGTTCAATTTTTAGGAATTTTGTGAGCTGGTTATTGGTTGTAGCCATTATTAAAAATAAAATTTATAAATATATAATTTGAAATTATACTAAAAACAAAGATACTACAAGATCAAAACTAATCACTTCTTAATTACTTTACTACATTTTACTTTTATCTATGCTCTTGAGTTGTTTCCATCTATTGACACTAAATGGTGGAAATGTTAATACAATTTAGTGATTAGCGTGCCACTGTGCATCTCTTTTTTACTCTGTGTTCAGTGATGTCACATAGGTAGCTTGAAGAGGTCCATCATGGAGCATTTATATCATTTGTTGTTTTTCAGTCACTAAGTCATGTCTGATTCTTTGTGACCCCATGGACTGCAGCAGGCCAGGCCTCTCTGTCTATCACCAACTCCCGGTGCCTGCTCAAACTCATGTCCATAGAGTTGGTGATGCCATCCAACCATCTCATCCTCTGTCATCCCCTTCTCCTCCTGCCTTCAATTGGCCCCAGCATCAGGGTCTTTTCAAATGAGTCAGCTCTTTACATCAGGTGGCCAAAGTATTTGAATTTCAGCTTCAGCATCAGTCCTTACAATTAATATTCCGGACTGATTTCCTTTAGTATTGGCTAATTTGATCTCCTTGCAGTCCAAGGGACTCTCAAGAGTCTTCTCCAATACCACAGTTTGAAAGCATCAATTCTTTAGCACTCAGCTTTCTTTGTGGTCCAACTTTCACATCTGTACATGACTACTGGAAAAACCATAGCTTTGACTATACAGACCTTTGTCGGCAAAGTGACGTCTCTGCTTTTTAATACATTGTCTAGGTTTGTCATGGGCTTCCCTGGTAGCTCAGCTGGTAAAGAATCTGCCTGCAGTGCAGGAGACCCTAGTTTGATTCCTGGGTTGGGAAGATTCCTTGGAGAAGAGATAGATTAACCACTGCAGTATTCTGACCTGGAGAATTCCATGGACAGAGGAACCTGGCTGACTACAATCCAGGAGTTACAAAGAGTCAGACATGACTGAGTGACTTTCACTTTCTAGGTTTGTCATAGATTTTCTTCCAAGAAGCAAGTGTCTTTTAATTTCATGGCTGCAGGTGTTGTCTGCAGTGCTTTTGGAGCCCAAGAAAATAAAATCTGTCTCTATTTCCACTTTTCCCCCATCTATTTGCCTTGAAGTGATGGGACCAGATGCCATGATCTTAGTTTTTTGAATGTTGAGTTTTAAGTCAGCTTTTTCACCTCCTCTTTCACTCTCATCAAGATGCTCTTTGGTTTCTCTTTGCATATCTGAGGTTATTGATGTTTCTCCCAGCAATCTTGATTCCAGCTTGTGATTCATCCAGCCCAGCATTTGCATGATGTACTCTGCATAGAAGTTAAATAAGCAGGATGGCAATGTACAGCCTCAATGTACTCCTTTCCAAATTTTGAACCAGTCTGTTGTTCCATGTCCCATTCTAACTGTTTCTTCTTGACCTGCATACAGGAGGCAGGTAACATGGTCTAATATTCCCATCTCTTTAAGAATTTTCCAGTTTGTTGTTATCCACACAGTCAAAAGTTTTAGCATAGTCAACGAAGCAGAAGTAATTTTTTTTTTAATTCTCTTGCTTTTTCTATGATCCAACAGATGTTGGCAATTTGATCTCTGGTTTCTCTGCCTTTTCTACATTCAGCTTGTACATCAAGAGGTTCTTGGTTCATGTACTATTGAAGCCTAGGTTGAAGGATTTTGAGCATTACCTTGCTAGCATGTGAAATGACTGCAATTCCATGGTAGTTTATACATAGAAATCAGCAAATGCTACAAATCAGCCTCCACTCTCCCAAAAGATTGTTGCTAAACATTTATCAGGACACCACTGATTTATTCCCTGGGAAAGGGGAAGTGTTCAGAACCAATGTCAAAAGCAAAAAACAGTAATGATTAAAACTACTGTTGCCTGTGGTTGCTCTCCTCAGTTTTTGGGGAAACTAACACTCAGGGGTACTAAGGAATGGGACTTGGTGTCTTACAAATAAAAATGTTTGGTATGGGTGTTCTTTAGTTAAAAAGAAAAGAAAAACACTGATGAGAATGGAGTTATGAAGGAGAAATTAGACACCGTTAATATAAACTCAATTTGAAAAAAATTTTAGGGGCTAGAGAGTCTCATTAAATAACTATGAATGGGATTCTTTTTTATTTTAGACCTGATTAAACTTGGAGGTGATGCATGAGGTTTAATATACATGTGCGCATTTAGTCATGTCCTACTCTTTGCCACCCATGGACTGTATGTAGCCCCTCCAGGCTCTTCTGTCTGTGGAATTTTTCAGGCAAGAATACTGGAGAGGGTGGCCATTTCCTCCTTCAGGGGATCTTCCCAACCCAGGGATCGAACCCAAGTCTCTTGCGTCTTCAGCATTGGCAGGCAGGTTCTTTACCACTAGCGCCACCTGGGAAGTCCAGGCGGTTTAATATATGTTTACAAATTTTATTCTTGCCGCATTCTGCCACTGTCCTGCTACTGCCCTGCTGTCCACGTCTTTAGGAAGCAACGAGATGTTTGTGTACATTTTGGCATGCTTGGCCTCCTGTTATATTTGGAAAAGGCTCTGGAACATGTCTGAAGAAGCCGAGTTTTATTTATAGCAGATAAAGCTAACGGTGCTACATTGTGGTGGTAGGACTACGGTTAGAGCTATTGCCAGCACCAGAACTTTGGCTGGGCTTATATAAAAGGGCTTTTATAGGGGTTTTATTTGACCTTTGAAATCGAATTCTTAGCAACCCAGGCAATATGGTAAAGAACATGAAAAATTATGGAAACCTTCCATTTAAATTATTTGAGTGAAAATTGGCTAGCCTCAATACCTGGGACATTTTTTCTAGCATGATTTTCCTGCTTGTTTAAAAGTTTTACATGCAAATTAACTAATTACAAAGCAATATGTACTTATTGTAGAAATTCCAGTGATACACACTATGAATATGTTAGAAACTTACAACCCAGGACTCAGAGGTCAGACCCCATAAGTTAAGTAGTTTCAGAAGTATTCCAAAATTTTTCTATCATTAGCACTTAACACACATGAGAAGGAAAGTTCAATGAGATCATATTACTCTGCAAACTGCTTTTTTGTTTTCCTTTTTAAAATATTATGATACATTATCATACAGATGATTATATAAGTGGATATGTACATTTTAATGAATTATAATTAAACGTACACAAATGCAGCCTCTACTCATGTTAAAAAATACAAAATTTTCTGTACCTTAGATGTTGTGTCCCTTCATGATCACAAGGACTTCTCAGTCTTCCATAGGAAACTATGACCTTGATTTTTGTGACAATCATTGCCTTGCTTTTCTTCATACCTGCATCACATATCTGTGTATCCTGAAATAATATTTTGTTTAATTTTGACTGTTTTGAACTTTTTATGAAAGAAATCATACTGAATGCATTTTTTATGACTCCTTTCTTTCATTCAACAATATTAATGAGATTCCTTCATGTTGTTCATGTAGCTAGAGTTCATTTATTTTCATTGATGTATAATATTTCATCACCTGGATGTGAGTCAGTTTGTGCATTGATGGACATTTGTGTTTTTAATATTATAAATAATGCTAAGTAATTTATTTACATCTCTTGGTGTAACTGTATAAAAGCTTTCCTATGATATGTACCTGGGAGAGGGACTGTTGAATCATAGGATTTGCACTTGTTTGTTTCTACTAGAAAACCTAAGTTGTTTTTCAAAGTAGTTTTACCAGTTACTCTCTGACCAGCAATAGAAGAGAGGTCCTATTTCTTCATATCTTTGTCAACACTTGGTACTGTCAGACTTAAAACCTTTTGCCTATATGTGGAATCTCATCATGGTATTAATTTGCATTTACCTGATTCATAATAATGCTTTTTCCACACAATTAATGACAATTTTGATTGTCTCTTTCTAAAGTATCTATCCAAGTCATTTGTTCATTTTTCTTTTGAGTTGTTTGTATTTTATTTAATGATTCTTAAGTATTCTTTACATGTAGTTTTTAATCAAATCTAAGATGCCATTGATTAAAAATGCAGTGCTATTTTGTTACATTAAAAAAGAGAACATTATAAATTAAATTATAACCTACCACTGACTGTGATATGTACCTAATTTCTGTGGTGGCAAAATGTGGAAAGGGTTTTAAAAACAAAAATATGGTTTTCCAAGTACAAGATAGTTGGTAGACATATGTGCTACAGACAGCTTCTCCCAATTATGGGGTTGGATTTTCCCTTTCTTTATATAATTCCTTTGACTAACTGAAGTTGTAAGTTTTAATGAAGTCAAACATCTACTTTTAAAAAATTATCACTTTATTCAAAATAGGACATTTATACAGAAATGTGCATAAAGTCCTATATGCATTTTATTTTATTTTTTCTAAGTATAACATGTATAGTTCTTATTCTGTAATATAAAGGTTTCAAATATTCAAAACTAAAATTACATCAATAATGATGTAGATACAACTCTAAAATTAAGTATATACAGAAACAATTTAATCATGTTGTATTTCAAATAAACATCACAACTTCAGAGAAAAATAAATGAATCCAGGTAATCTGGGGCACAGTACTTTACCCTCAATCCTCAATCTATCCTGAATATTCATTGGAAGGACTGATGCTGAAGCTGAAACTCCAAAACTTTGGCCACCTGATGTGAAGAGCTGACTCATTAGAAAAGACCGCGATGCTGGGAAAGATTGAGGGCAGGAGGAGAAGGGGACGACAGGGGATGAGATGATTGGATGGCATCACCGACTCAGTGGACTTGAGTTTGAGCAAGCTCCGGGAGATGCTGAAGGACAGGGAGGCCCAGAGTGCTGCAGTCCACGGGATCGCAAGGAGTCAGACACAACTGAGTGACTGAACAACTTTACCCTCAGAGTAAAAATAAAAAAGAAATGCCAACAGATCTTAAATTCTATAACTGGTTGGAAATGTCAGGATTTTTTTTTCTTTTTCTTTTTTTTCTAGTTTTTTACTTTAATAAACACATACCTTTAAAAAAAAACAGGGGATTAAGATATATTTCACAGCCATACAATTTATCCCTTTAATGCATAAAATTCAGTGGTGTTTAGTGTAGTCACAGAGTAGTACAAGTGTACATTTTAACAAATAGAAAGAAATACTCATGTAACCACCAATCAAGATTAGGAGTAAAATGCTGGGGAAGCCCTCTGGAACTCTCTTTTCTTTTCTTTTTTTCTTTTTATTTATAGTTGATTTACAATGTTGTGTTAATCTTTGATGTACAGCAAAGTGACTAGTTACACATATATGTACATTCTTTTCTATATTCTTTTCCATTATGGTTTATCTCAGGATATTGAATATAGTTTCCTGTGCTGTGCAGTAGGACCTTATTGTTCATCCATTCTCTATATAGCCATTTGCACCTGCTAATCCCAACTCTCAACACTTGCCTGCCCCACTCCCCCGCCCCCACCTCGGCAGCCACAGGTCTGTTCTCTGTTTCTGTTTCATAGAGTCATCTGTATCATGTTTTAGAAGACGTACTTTTTTCTCTATATTTTTTTCCTTTTTGCATCTTGTTTAAGAAAACCTGTGAAACAATGAAAATATTTTCTGAAAGTGATACAGTTTTACTTTTTTCATTTCATCCTTAATCTACCTAGAGTTCATTTTAGGTATAGTATGAAGTAAGGGTCCAGGAGTGTATTATTGATTGTGGCCTATTTCCTTATGAGTGACTTTGATTTGGGGTTCTATACTTTCCCATTGGGCTTCCCTCATAGCTCAGTTGGTAAAGAATCTGCCTGCAGTGCAGGAGACCCGGGTGCAATTCCTGGGTTGGGAAGATCCCCTGGAGAAGGAAATGGCAATCCACTTCAGTATTCTTGCCTGGAGAATCCCATGGACAGAGGAGCCTGGCAGTCCATGGGGTCGCAAGAGTCAGACACGACTTGGCAACTAAACTACTACTACTTTCCCAGTATTTATCAACCTTTGTGTCAATACTGTATCAAATCTCCTGTAGCTTAGCCTCCGTTAGAACAAGTCCCTCTTCACTGTTTTTCTTCAAGGGTATTTTGATTATTCTTGATCCTTTGCATTCATTTATCACACACACAAAAATTACCTCCCAAACAAAAAATTGCTAAAACTTTATCACATCAAATCTATGAATGAAGTTGAGCAGAAATGACATCATTATAATATCGAGTCTTACAGGTCATTGTTGTGATATGTATCTCCATTTTGGGGTCATCCTTACTAATTTCTCTTGATAGTGTTTTATGATTTTGAGGATGTCTTCCACACTTTTTATAAGACTTTCTCTTGGATACTTTTTATGATATTAATATTTAAAGCAATATTTGTATTTTCTGTGTTTTGTAGTTGATACATAAAAATATAATTCAGGGTTGTTTATTGCCCTTGTATTCAGTAATATTGGATTAATTCAGGTTTATTAATTCTAGTTATTTATGCTAAAAATTTGTTCTATGTATGCAACCATAACATTTGTGAATAATATTAACACTTTTTCTCTTGATTATTTGCTTGTCATAATGGATAGCTAGGATTTCCAGTGTAATGCTGAATAGATTTAGCAATATGTAGAATAAGACAGTTTTGTCTTATTCCCAGTCCCCAAAATAGTTTTCTACAGTAAAAATGGTGCTTGCTATTGTTTTGAGGCTTGGGTTTTTTGGGGGTTTTTTGAGTTGTACTCTGTAAGATTAATGAATTTCCTTGGGTTCAAAGCCAAGTTTTGTGAATAACTAGTTGGGTGATCTTTGGCAAGTAATTTTACCTGTGTTTTCTCATGAGAAAAAGATAGATGTCCTACTCTAGATTCTTAGATATATAGAGACTGGGACAAGGATTAAGTGCAAATGCTTTATTAAGAAAGTGTAATCCCAGGGTAGCAAGAATGCATGCAAAGGAAAGTGAGGCCAGGCAGCGTGAGAAGCAACACGAGGTAATTACCTGTGGTCACTACCCTGGCCACTGTCTCATGACAAGCTACGAAGACATAAGCAGTGGCATAGCTGGGGAGTCTCTCAGCCATGCAAGATGCCTTCAGATAGACTGAGGGACAGCCTGGGTCTCAGAACAGTCAGCAGGTGGGAGGAAGGAGAGGGATTCTATCCTCCAGTTCCCTGTTTTTCCCTGCAGTAGGGATGTCAACATTTTCCCCACTGGAAATTAAGTTTCCCTCCTTCTCTGTTGCATCATCAGGATTTTTGGCAGCTGTGGACAACCAGATGTGATACTTTGTGGAATGGCATTTCCTCTGAGCCTGGAGGTTGTGGGGGAGTGGCGCTGTAGGCTCCAGGTAAGTGTTGGACCAACCTTGGGTATCAAGACCACAGGGGCCTTAGAAAGTCCTGCTGAGGTGGCGAGTAAAGCAGAGCAAATGGCTGAGAGTCCAGAAGGTGTGAGGCTAAGAGACTATGAGGACATGCACAAGAGAGGTTTATTTATAGGGCTAGTACTAGTACCTACATCATAGGGTTGTTACATGGATTAAATACATTACTAGTTTTTAGGTGCTTAGAAAAGCACCTGCTACAGTAAGAGCTCTCAAATACTATTAACTAAAATGCAACCTAATGTATCAACCTTTTCTGTATAGACAATAATCCTTGTGAAATGCTTAGAGAAGTCTTCTTTACTCAGCAATTATAGAAATAGCATCCATCTGGATTTTATTCTAGAATATGAAATGAGGTCAGAATCTCTTTGTATTTTTCCAAATGACTTGACACCAGTCAAAACACCATGTATTAAATATTCCATATTTTGCCCTTTGCTTTGAACTTTGATTTATAATACATTAAATATGCATATTTATTTGCTGATTTACTAATTTTTATTTCATTTCATTGATATATCTATAAATTGTACTGTTTAAGAATTATCATCTTATGATAATAATGTTGTATGACATGTTTCCATTTCTTGTTCTTTAAAGGATTTTCCTGGTTATTCTCACATGTTTATTATTTTAGGTAAATTTAAGAATCATTTTTTCAGACTCCTTCTAAAAATATCAAGATGGGATTTTGACTGAAAAATCACTGAATTTGTAGTTTAAGTTAGGTAAAATTTATGATGGTGAAATTTCCTTTTAAAAAACAAGATATCTCTTTCCATTTATTCAAGATTTAATGTTCTTGTAGAATTTTGAATTTTATAATTTCCAACAAGTTCCAAACATTTCTTGTTACATAATTCCTAGATAATTTATGATTTTCTATGGTTGTGAATGGAATGTTTTCTTATATATTTTACTTGATTATTATTTGTGTATCAGAAATCTCTTGCTTTATTTTTAATTTTTTAGTAGCTTTATTAAGGTAAATTTTACAGTATGGTAGAATTCACTCATTACCAGTGTGCATTTTGATGAATTTTAGTAATGTTGCTGAGTGGTGGAACAATCACCATAAATTAATTTTAATATATTTTCTTTCCTCCTCTGAGATCTTTGATGCCTACATACAACTAATCCCTCATCCCCAGCCTCAGGTGAACACTAATCTACTTTCTGCCTCTGTAAATTTTCTGAACAATTCATATAAGTAAACCATATAGATAAGCATTCTCAAGTGTCTGTCTTTCATTTAGCGTGTCAATTCTTTTTGAGATTTATCTGTAATTTAGCCTAATGGCACCCCACTCCAGTACTCTTGCCTGGAAAATCCCATGGACGGAGAAGCCTGGTAGGCTGCAGTCCATGGGGTTGCGAAGAGTCGGACACGACCGAATGACTTCACTTTCAGTTTTCACTTTCATGCATTGGAGAAGGAAATGGCAACCCACTCCAGTGTTCTTGCCTGGAGAATCCCAGGGACGGGGGAGCCTGGTGGGCTGCTGTCTATGGGGTAGCACAGAGTCAGACATGACTGAAGCGACTTAGCAGTAGCAGCAGTAGTTTTTTTCTTGTGGGGTATGTGTTTAGTCGCTCAGTCAAGTCCAACACTTGGCAACCCCATGGACTGCAGCCTGCCAGGCTCCTCTATCCATGGGACTTCTCCAGGCAAGAATACTGAAGTGGATTGCCATGCCCTTCTCCACGGGATCTTCCCAATCCAGGGATCGAACACAGGTCTCCCACAATACAGGCAGATTCTTTACTGTCTGAGCCACTAGGGAAGCGCAAGAATACTGGAATGGGTAGCCTATCCCTTCTCCAGGGGATCCTCTGAGCTCAGGAATCAAACCAGGATCTCCTGCATTGCAGGCAGATTCTTTATCAACTGAGCTACCAGGGAATCCCAGTTTGTTTCTTGTTACTTCCAAATAATATTCACTATATGTTTGTATCAGTTCAGTTCAGTTCCTCAGTCATGTCCTACTCTTTGCAACCCCATGAACCGCAGCATGCCAGGCCTCCCTGTCCATCACCAACTGCTGGAGTCTACCCAAACCCATGTCCATCAAGTCAGTGATGCCATCCAATCATCTCATCCTCTGTCATCCCCTTCTCCTCTTGCCCTCAATCTTTCCCAGCATCAGGGACTTTTCAAATGAGTCAGCTCTTCGCATCAGGTGGCCAAAGTATTGGAGTTTCAGCTTCAACATCAGTCCTTCCAATGAACACCCAGGACTGATCTGCTTCAGAATAGACTGGTTGGATCTCCTTGCAATCCAAGGGACTCTCAAGAGTCTTCTCCAACACCACAGTTCAAAAGCATCAATTCTTCGGCACTCAGCCTTCTTCACAGTCCAACTCTCCATCCATACATGACCACTGGAAAAACCATAGCCTTAACTAGACTGACTTTTGTGGACAAAGTAATGTCTCTGCTTTTTAATATGCTATCTAGGTTGGTCATAACTTTCCTTCTAAGGAGTAAGCATCTTTTAATTTCATGGCTTCAATCACCATCTGCAGTGATTTTGGAGCCCGTAAAAATAAAATCAGCCACTGTTTCCACTGTTTCCCCATCTATTTGTGATGAAATGATGGGACTGGATGCCATGATCTTAATTTTCTGAATGTTGAGCTTTAAGCCAACTTTTTCACTCTCCTCTTTCACTTTCATCAAGAGGCTCTTTAGTTCTTCTTCACTTTCTGCCATAAGGGTGGTGTCATCTGCATATCTGAGGTTATTGATATTTCTCCCCGCAATCTTAATTCCAGCTTGTACTTCCTCGAGCCCAGCATTTCTCATGATGTACTCTGCATATAAGTTAAATAAACAGGGTGACAATATACAGCCTTGAGTTACTCCTTTTCCTATTTGGAACCAGTCTGTTGTTCCATGTCCAGTTCTAACTGTTGCTTCCTGACCTGTGTACAGGTTTCTCAAGAGGCAGGTCAGGTGGTCTGGTATTTCCATCTCTTGGAGAATTTTCCACAGTTTATTGTGATGCACACAGTCAAAGGCTTTGGCATAGTCAATAAAGCAGAAATAGATGTTTTTCTGAAACTCTCTTGCTTTTTTGATGATCCAGCAGATGTTGGCAATTGGATCTCTGGTTCCTCTGCCTTTTCTAATACCAGCTTGAATGTCTGGAAGTTCACAGTTCATGTATTGCTGAAGCCTGGCTTTTGAGCATTACTTTACTAGCATGTGAGATTACTGCAATTGTATGGTAGTTTGAGCATTCTTTGGCATTGCCTTTCTTTGGGATTGGAATGAAAACTGACTGACCTTTTCCAGTCCTGTGGCCACTGCTGAGTTTTCCAAATGTGCTGGCATATTGAGTGCAGCACTTTCACAGCATCATCTTTCAGGATTTGAAATAGCTCAAGTGGACAGTATGAAAAGATAATTGGAAGCTCTCTTTCTCTCATCTATGCTTCTTAATACTTATTACTCTTAAACATGTTGAAAGATGTTGATAGAAGCTCAATGATGATACAGTTTTTCTCCTTTGATGTCTTTATGTAATGAATTATGTTGATCAGTTCAGTTTAGTTCAGTCAGTCATGTCTGACTTTGCGACCCCATGGACTGGAGCACGCCAGGCCTCCCTGTCCATCACCAACTCCCGGAGTTTACTCAAACTCATGTCCATTGAGTTGGTGACGCCATCCAACCATTTCATCTTCTGTTGTCCCCCTCTCCTGCTTTCAATCTTTCCCAGCATCAGGGTCTTTTCAAATGAGTCAGTTCTTTGCATCAGGAGGCCAAAGTATTGGAGTTTCAGCTTCAGCATCAGTCCTTCAAATGAATATTCAGGACTGATTTCCTTTAGAATGGACTGGTTTGATCTCCTTGCAGTCCAAGGGACTCTCAAGAGTCCTCTCCAACACCACAGTTCAAAAACATCAGTTCTTCAGCACTAGGCTTTCTTTATAGTCCAACTCTCACATCCATACACGACTCCTGGAAAAATCATAGCTTTGACTAGACGGACCTTTGTTGGCAAAGTAATGTCTCTGCTTTTTAATAAGCTGTCTAGGTTGGTCATACCTTTTCTTCCAAGGAGCAAGTATCGTTTAATTTCATGACTGCAGTCACCATTTGCAGTGATTTTGGAGTCCCCCAAAATAGTCTGTCACTGTTTCCACTGTTTCCCCATCTATTTGCCATGAAGTGATGGGACCAGATGCCATGATCTTAGTATGTTGATCAGTCTTCTTCTATTGTACCATCTTGAATTTCTAAAATAAATCCTAGTTGGTAATATGGTTTTTACTGTACATTTTATCCACTAGTACTTTATTTAGAATTTTTCTTTCTAAACAAATGGATGAGCTTGATCATCTTCGTTTTGTATTACCTGTAACCAATTTGGTTGTTAAAATGTTTGCTAGTGGGAATTCCCTGGTGGTCCAGTAGTTAGGAGTCTGTTCTTCCATGGCAGGGGGCTCCCTAAAGTTACAGAACTAAGATCCATGCCATGAGGCACAGCCAAAAATAAACAAACAAACAAAAACTAACCACAAAGTGCTAGTAAAATGAATTGGAGAGCTTTCTATATTTTTATGTCTCTGGGAGTAATTCAAATAGACAAATAATAATTTGTCTTATAGCTTAGATGAAGCTGAGTTCTAAACCCATTTGGTTTGAATGCCATTTTTTTAAAGAAAATGATTTATTTACTTGGCTATACTGGATCTTAGCTGTGGCACATGGAATCTTCAGTCTTTGTGTGGCATGCGTAATCTTCAGCTGCAAACTCTTAGTTGCAGCATGTGAACTCTTAGTTGTGGTCTATGGGATCTAGTTCCCTGACAAGGGATCGAGCAAAGGCCCCCAGCACTGGGAGCTTGGAGTCTTAGCCACTGGACCACCAGAGAAATCCCTTTAATGTCATTTTCAATGGTAGATTTTTTGGGTCATTTTTCAACATTTATATTCGGTCTATTCAAACTTTCTATTTCCTTTCACATTAATATTGACAATTTTAATTTTGTTAGAAAATTATCAATTTTTTGTAGATTTTCAAATTTGTGCCTATGGATTTTGCATGAGATATTCTCTTAACTCTTTTAAACTCTATTTTGTGTTTGGCTAGAAATTGGTTATACCAATTTACAATTCCATTTAAAACAGGAAAGAGTTTCTGTCTCCTTCTGTCTTCTTCCACTCTTGATGTTATCAGATGTTAAATCACCAAGCTGATGTGTACAAATTTTATCATAGTAATTTTCATTTCTCTGATTATAAATGAATGTGAGTATTTTTTTGTGAATTTATCAGTTTATGATTCTCTGTCACTGCCAAAAGTATGTTCCTAACCTTCACCTCTTAAAAAGTTATTTGTAACTTCCAGTGCTGGTCAAGATGGGTTAAGTCCACTACAGCCTATGTTTCCCACAGATTATAACTAATAACTCAGAATAAAAATTTTTTAGAAACTACTTTAAGTCTCGGAAAAATTTTAAAAAAGTAATATTCAAATTGGGGAAGGAAGTCAGCTCTTGAAGAAAAGTCAATATGGGACTGAATTCCTGGTTTTGCTTCCTCCTTTCTATCCCAGGCTTTAACCCACAGGTGGCTCCAGTTATAGAACTGAAACAGGTATGGAGAGTAAATCTCAGAGAAAAACTCCTTCTGGCAAGAAGACCAAGGAAGGTAGTCTCTGCTCTTTATGCTTGAAGTGAATTTCTTATAGGCAGCATATGATTGGGCCTCACTTTTTTTTTTCTAACCTATCTGACAATTTTTGCTTTTAATTAGAGCAATTAGATCATTTACACACAATATGTTTACTGGTATTGTTCTGTTTCCTACTCCCCGCCCACCCCCCACCCTGCCATTTGTCCTATTTTTCTTTGATCCTTTTACCCTCTCTTTCTACTTCTTTTAGATGAATTGAATACATTTTGTGATTCTATTTTATCACAAAAGTTATGAATAGATTATTAATTTTAGCTCTTTTTGTTATTTTAGAAGCTGCTCTAGGGTTTGTAATGTACATCGTTGACTTATCACATTCTACCTTCAAGTGATATTACGCCACTTCATATGTAGTATAAGAACTCTTCAATAGTGCACTTCCATCTCTTTCCTCATAAACTTTGTGCTACTGTTACCTTGCTGTGGTTGTTGTTCAGTTTCGAAGTCATGTCCGACTGTTTGCAACCCCATGGACCGCAACACACCAGGCTCCTCTGTCCTACAGTATCTCCTGGACTTTGCTCAAACTCATGCCCACTGAGTCTGTGATGCCATCTAACAACCTCGTCCTCTGTCGTCCCCGTTTCCTCGTGCCCTCAATCTTTCACAGCACTAGAAAATTTTCCAATGAGTCAGCTTTTTGCATCAGGTGGACAAAGTATTGGAGCTTCAGCTTCAGCATCAGTCCTTCCAATGAGTATTCAGGGTTGATTTCCTTTAGGATTGACTGGTTTGATCTCCTTGCAGTCCAAGGAACTCTCAAGAATCTTGTCCAACACCACAGTTCAAAAGCATCAGTTCTTCAGCAGTCAGCCTTCTTTATGGTCCAACTCTCACATCCATACATAACTACTAGAAAAAATATAGCTTTGACTATATGCAGGTCAGGAAGCAACAGTTAGAACTGGACATGGAACAACAGACTGGTTCCAAATAGGAAAGGAGTACGTCAAGGCTGTATACTGTCACCCTGCTTATTTAACTTATATGCAGAGTACATCATGAGAAACGCTGGACTGGAAGAAACACAAGCTGGAATCAGGATTGCTGGGAGAAATATCAATAACCTCAGATATGCAGATGACACCACCCTTATGGCAGAAAGTGAAGAGGAACTAAAAAGTCTCTTGATGAAAGTGAAAGTGGAGAGTGAAAAAGTTGGCTTAAAGCTCAACATTCAGAAAACAAAGATCATGGCATCTGGTCCCATCACTTCATGGGAAATAGATGAGGAAACTTGGAAACAGTGTCAGGCTTTATTTTTTGGGAATCCAAAATCACTGCAGATGGTGACTGCAGCCATGAAATTAAAAGACGCTTACTCCTTGGAAGAAAAGTTATGACCAACCTAGACAGCATATTGAAAAGCAGAGACATTACTTTGCCAACAAAGGTCCGTCTAGTCAAGGCTATGGTTTTTCCAGTGATCATGTATGGATGTGAGAGTTGGATGGTGAAGAAAGCTGAGCGCCAAAGAATTGATGCTTTTGAACTGTGGTGTTGGAGAAGACTCTTGAGAGTCCCTTGGACTGCAAGGAGATCCAACCAGTCCATTCTGAAGGAGATCAGCCCCGGGATTTCTTTGGAAGGAATGATGCTGAGGCTGAAACTCCAGTACTTTGGCCACCTCATGCGAAGAGTTGACTCATTGGAAAAGACTCTGATGCTGGGAGGGATTGGGGGCAAGAGGAGAAGGGGATGACAGAGGATGAGATGGCTGGATGGCATCACTGACTCGATGGACGTGAGTCTGAGTGAACTCTGGGAGTTGGTGCTGGACAGGGAGGCCTGGCGTGCTGCGATTCATGGGGTCGCAAAGAGTCAGATACGACTGAGCGACTGAACTGAACTGAACTGAACTGATATGGATCTTTGTTGGCAAAGTGATGTCTTTGCTTTTTATTATGCTGTCTAGGTTGTTCATAGCTTTATTTCCAAGGAGCAAGCATCTTTTAATTTCCTGGCTGCAGTTTACTGTCCCCAGTGATTTTGGAGTCCAAGAAAATGAAATATATCACTGAAATATATAAATACTTCCACTTTTTTGTCTTCTGTTTGCCATGAAGTGATGGGACAACTATTGTTACAAATTTTACTTTTACATATGTTATAAAACCTACATTCAGTCCTTATTGCCTTTGTTTAAAGGGTCATTAGCTTTATTAGAATTTATATAAAAGAAAGAAATCTTATATATTTACCTATGTAGTTACCATTTGCAGTGTTCTTTCTTTGTGCAGATCCATTTTTGAAATCATATTTCTTTTTGCTTCTGCCTGAGGGATTTGTTTGACTATTTCTTATAGTGTGGGTCTGCTGGTGGTAATTTTTCTTTCTTTCTTTTTTTTTTTAGCTTTTGAGTATCTGAATAAATCTATTTCATCTTTTCTTTTGAAAGACCTTTATGCTGAGTATAGAATTCTAGGCTGATATTTATTTTCTTTCAGGATGATACAGATTTTTTCTGATGTCTTCTCATCTGCATTGTTTCTGGGAAGTTATTCTTGTTCCCCCATATGTTATATATTGCTCTTTATGGGTTTATTTAGGTATAATTGGTAAATTATAAGGTATTTATAGTGTACCTTGTAAGGATTTGCTATGCATGTACATTGTAAAGAGATTCCCACCATCTCATTAATTAATACATCCATGATGGGACTTCCCTGGAGATCCAGTGGTTAAGACTCTGCATTTCCACTGCAGGGTGCACAAGTTTGATCCCTGGTTGGGAAATTCCTACATGATGCAGTATGACCAAAAAAAAAAAAAAAAAAGACAAACCTCAAAAACACCCAATCGGAAAAAAAAACCACCCACATTCACTACCTCATACATTATCTTTTTTTTTTTTTTTTTGCTAAGAACATTTAAATTCTACTCTTTTAGAAAATTTCAATGATAAAATACAGTGTTATCAACTGTAGTCATCTTGTTTTACATTAGATCCTCAGACTTTATTCATTTTACACCTGAATATTTACATCCTTTTACTAGCCTCTCCCTATTTCCCCTACCTTCAGCTCTGGCAATCACTTTTCTACTCTGTTTCTATCACTTTGACTTGTTTTTTAAGATAACACATATTTAAGTGATAGCATGCAATATTTGTCTTTCTCTGACTTGTTTCACTTAGCACAATGCTCTCAAGTCCTATCCTTGTTGTTGCAAATAGCAGGATTTCCTTCTTTCTAATGGTTGAATAATATTCCATTGTGTGTATGTTTATGTAAGTGTGTCTGTCTATCTTTCTTTTTTATTCATTCACCCTTGATGGAAACTTAGGTTGTTTCTGTGTCTTGGCTATTGTGAATAATGCAACATGAACATGGGAGTACAAGTATCTCTCTCATACTGTGCTTCCATTTCCTTTGGATACATACCCAGAAGTGAAATTGCTGGATCACATGGTAGTTCTATTTTTAATTTTTGAGGAAACTCTACACTCTTACCCATAGTGGCTACACCAATTTACATTGCCATCAATAGTGCACAGGGTCTCCTTTCTCCTCATCCGTGTCAACACTAATCTCTAGTCTTTTTGATAGTAACTATCCTAACAGGTATGATCCTTGGAAGGAAAGTTATGACCAACCTAGATAGCATATTGAAAAGCAGTGATATTACTTTGCCAACAAGGGTCCGTTTAGTCAAGGCTATGGTTTTTCCAGTGGTTATGTATGGATGTGAGAGTTGGACTGTGAAGAAGGCTGAGTGCTGAAGAATTGATGCTTTTGATCTGTGGTGTTGGAGAAGACTCCTGAGGGTCCCTTGGACTGCAAGGAGATCCAACCAGTCCATCCTAAAGGAGATCAGTCCTGGGTGTTCATTGGAAGGGCTGATGCTGAACCTGAAACTCCAATACTTTGGTCACCTCATGCAAAGAGTTGACTCATTGGAAAAGACCCTGATGCTGGGAGGGATTGGGGGCAGGAGGAGAAGGGGATGACAGAGGATGAGATGGCTGGATGGCATCACTGACTTGATGGACATGAGTTTGAGTGAACTCCAGGAGTTGGTGATGGACAGGGGGACCTGGCATGCTGTGATTCATGGGGTCAGAAAGAGTCAGACATGACTGAGTGACTGAACTGAACTGAACTGAACAGGTATGAGGTGATATCATGGTTTTGATTTCAGTTCCCTGATGATTAGTAATGTTGAACAGATTTTCATGTACCTATTGGTCATTTGTATGTCTTCTTGAGAAAAAAAAGTCTATTCAGTTTTTAATTGCATTGTTTTTTGCTATTGAATTTTATGAATTCTTTATATATTTTAAGTATTATCCCCTTACCAGATATATGATTTGAAAATATTTTCTCTCATTCAGTAGCTTGCCTTTTCATTTTGTTGATGGTTTTCTTTGCTGGGTGGAGTTTTTTAGATGATATAATTCCATTAATTAATTTTTTTTGCCTTTGTCTTGGTGTCAAATCCAAAAAAAATCATTGCCAACACCAATGTCAAGGAGCTTACTCCCTATCTTTTCTTCTAGGAGTTTTATGGTTTCCTGTATTACATTCAAGTCCTTCTTCTGTTTTGACTTAATTTTTGTGTATGGTATTAAACAGTGGTCCAGTTTCACTTTTTGCAGGTGTCTGTCTACTTTCTCCCATCATTTATTAAAGAGACTATCCTTCCCTGCATAGTATTGGCTCATTTGTTGTAAATTAATTGACCACATATGCGTGGGTTTATTTCTGGACTCTGTATTGTGTTCCACCAATCTATGTGTCTGTTTTTATGCCAGTACCATACTGTTTTGATGACTGTAGCTTTATACTATGGTTTGAAACCAGAAGGTGAGATGCAACATATTGTTTTGTTTTAGCTTTCTTAAAAAATATGACTGCTTTTAGGTTTTTTATCACTTGTTTTGAATGATTTCTGATGGGAAGTGGTATGTTTTTCTTAATATTTCTTGTTCTTGTGGTTTGCTGAGGTTCTTGGATCTGTGGGCTTATAGATT
Source organism: Bubalus kerabau (assembly GCF_029407905.1). Lineage (NCBI taxonomy): Eukaryota > Metazoa > Chordata > Mammalia > Artiodactyla > Bovidae > Bubalus > Bubalus kerabau. Next base: position 40,130,989 of record NC_073638.1, read on the forward strand.
TTACCCAATTTTTAAAATTATGATAATTATTTCTTGATATATTTTTTCTGCTCCTACATTTTCTCTCCTTCAGGGACTCTGATTATAAACATAATTAGGCCACTTGAAGTCTTCCCATAGCTCACTGATGCTATGCTCATTTAAGAAAATTTCTCTTTTCTTTCTAGTTTCTTTCTTTGGATAATTTATATCCTTCCATCTTCAGGTTAATTAACCTTTTTTTCTGCAAAATCTAATTTGCCTTTAATCCTATCCAGTATATTTATCATCTCACACATTGTAGTTTTCTCCTCTAGAATTTTTTTTGTTTCTGGTTCTTTTAAAAATATCTTACATACCTCTACTTAACTATTTTTTAATGTGTGGAATATAATCATAGTAACTGTTTTAATGACTGATGTTTGCTAATTTTAATATCTGTGTCAGTTCTGATTTGGTTTCAATGTTGGTATTTATTTTATCTCATTATGGGTCCTCTTTTGCCTTTTTTTCTTTTCCATCTGGAAATTTTAAAACTTGGATCACAGACATGGTGGGTTTTTCCTTGATGGATCCTGGATACTTTTGTTCTCACCCTTTGATCTGAGACACACTTAAGATACTTAAAATCTTTCAGGATTCGTTTCTAAGATTTATTAGGCAAAGCTAAGCAGAGTGAAGTAAGCCAGAAAGAAAAACACCAATACAGTATACTAACGCATATATATGGAATTTAGAAAGATGGTAACAATAACCCTGTGTACGAGACAGCAAAAGAGACACTGATGTATAGAACAGTCTTATGGACTCTGTGGGAGAGGGAGAGGGTGGGAAGATTTGGGAGAATGGCATTGAAACATGTAAAATATCATGTATGAAATGAGTTGCCAGTCCAGGTTCGATGCACGATACTGGATGCTTGGGGCTGGTGCACTGGGACGACCCAGAGGGATGGAATGGGGAGGGGGGAGGGAGGAGGGTTCGGGATGGGGAACACATGTGTACCTGTGGCGGATTCATTTTGATATTTGGCAAATCTAATACAGTTATGTTAAGTTTAAAAATAAAATAAAATTAAAGCAGTGCTTAGTGGAGGCCTTAACTATTCCCCACTAGTAACACAAGAGTCTTCTGTGTGTCCTACCTCACACCCTGAGAATCATAAGCTTTCTCAGCCTGACTGGTAGGAACAGGCACCGTTCCTAGCTCTGTGAGAGTGCTGGACATTGTTACTTCTAAATCTTTAGATGGTTCTTTCCCCAGCCTTGGCTCCTTTCCTCACACACATGTGCTTATTATACTCAGTTGAATAGTCAAAGAGACCTTCTACAAACCCTGGAACTCTTTTTGTGATGCTTGGTCTCCTCTTTTACTCTTGTCCTGTAAATGCTAGTAACCTCAGTCTCCTCAGGCTCTCAGCTACATCTCAAGTCAAGGATTATTTCCTTTTTGATGAATTGACCTCTTTATTATTATTAAGTGTCTTTCTGTATCCATCACTATATTCTTTGTTCTAATTCTTGGTATTACTAATGAAGTGACATCCTTCTAAGTATTCTACCCAGTGCCTATGAATTAGGAGGTTTTCCATGTTGGCTGGCAGGAAAATGAACTATTTCTGGCTTGATGCGAGCTTTGGGGATTTTCCCTCTGCTATTTTTGGTTGATTATTTCCCCATCCTTGGGTAGTTTTTTCACAAGCATGCTCTGATCTGTTTTCAACTGAAGACTCAAGAGGCTCTGATGATCTCTAGAGCTGTCTCTTGGCTGATTTTTCTCTTCTCTGGTTTTCTGTCCTGGGAGCTCTAGCCACTTCAGCCTCCCATCTTACAGCTCTCTCTTTCCAACATAAGGAAACTTCAAGTCTCTGCCTCCCTTCTCTTTTCCTGTGTTGTGGCAGGAAAATTCCCTCCAAGCAGTAAGCTGAGGCAATTGTCGGGCTCACCTTTTATGTTCCCTCTCTTAGGTGTCACTGTCCAGACTGGCTGATGACCAATATCCGAAGACCATTGTTTCATATAGGGTGTCATTTTGGGGTTGTTTCAAATGAAAAGCATATCCTATCTCTGTTACTTCATGTTGGCCAAAAGTGGAAGTTCTCATATTTGGTAACTTTAAGCATATCTATCTTATGGATTCAGACCATACCTAAGATTTCAGTTATTACATCGTATTGTATATGGGGCACACAGTGTACTCATGGTACATTAGTTTTCAAATGTCTGACATTGATATCTTTTATTATAAGCTCATCCTCAGTGGGCATTTTCTGCTGAAATCCTCTGGAGCTAGTCAACACTGAAGGCATATCCTTCCAGGGTAGTTTTGTATTTCTGTCTGCCAGGTTATGTTAATTTCTCAGCTGTTCACTATTCCCACCTATTAAAAACCCACAGAAGATAAACTGACAAAAATATATAAAATAATTCGTTTCAACACCTGGACAACTTTGATGTCCTCAGATTACATGGAGAAAGTCAATTTCAAGTCCAAAGCCATGTATGTTGCAGGCTTACATTTTTGAATTGTCAAAGAGGCTTTTCCTATTTATCAATCTAGATCCTAAGAAAAGACTGACAAACTTTCTTATGATCCTTACATGCTAATAGATAGTGTTTCCCCTTAGGAGGTGCTGAGCTTTGTGTAGCTATCTCATTTCTAACTCCTAGCATGACAAAAGGCTTTTCTGTCCTTACAAGGGTATGGAAATCCAAATCCCTAGGTTACTGAAACTAGCATCACTTTTCTTCCTCAAGGGCCTTCACAGAGTCACTTCTCATATTTACTATTCTGATTTTCAGTTTCTTCTTCATTTCTAGGATGTGGAGATTTCTCTTTATTTCTTATGGTATTAACTATAAATATATATGTAACTATATATTAGTATACTATATAGTTTTATATAGTTAATATATAACTATTCAAAGTATATGTGTGTGTGTTAGTCACTCAACTTGTATCCAACTCTTTGCAACCCCATGGACTGTAGTCTGCCAGACTCTTCTGTCCACGTAATTCACCAGGCAAGAATACTGGAGTGGGTTGCCATTTCCTTTTCCAGGGGAATATAATTCTTCCAGACAACTACATGACATCTTTTTGATTACTAGTTAGTGGCAACTTAGTGAAGCTTCCAGCCTTCAATAATTTGCAATTAAAAAATAAGTACCTAAATACAGACAAGACAAAGGATTTTAAAAAAGATATTGTCAGTAATTAAAGGGAGTGGTGGTTGAGAAATGGGACCAGGGAATGAAAAAAGCAAGAGAAAAAAGAGTGGGATCCAGGCCAAAGGGGATAGGTGAGGTAAAACTAATGATCACCATTCACTCAGTGACAATGTGTAGGTCACTTCACATGTGGTGTCTCACTGTTTGAGCCCAGGGAACCAAAATGTGAGAGGTCTGATTTTAACTGAATCTGTTATTTGTATTAAAATGCGCTGCCTCCTTTAAGTGTGTAGAACACACTGGATTCTTGTGAGAAAGAAGAATGAGGATAAGATTATTATAGCCCCTTTGAATGAACATCTTGATCCTGATCTCACTATTTTTCAGTGAGAGCATATGCATATACAGACATATATGTATGTATATACGTGTGTACATATACCTATGTAATTACATTTTATATATGATAATAATGATTTTATCTATACTCATACCTCCAAAGCAGGATTTTTTGTGGTGATTCAGGCTACGTTTCTATCTGATTTTGTCAGTGGGAAGTTGCTGGATGTCAGGCCTAGACACTCTTGCACTGTGTTCAGTGAAATTTTTCTGCAAAAGGCTAGGTAGTAAATATTTTTGGCTTACAGGCTGTATGTTCTCTTCTTGCAACTACTCTGTTCTGCTTTATAGCATGGTAGAGGCTATAAACAATATGTAAATACATGAGTGTAGCCCTGTTCCAATTATATTTTATTTACAAAAACAGGCAGTGGGCCAGAATTAGTCTGTGGGTTGTAGTTTGCTGACCCCTGCTCTTGAGTCTATTCCATGATGAAATGCTATAATCACATACATTTATCCATAAACCAAGCCTTCCGCTGTACTCATGAACCCTTCAGGGGCTGAGTCAGATAGAGTCTGGATAACAACTCTTGAAATTCCAGCAAGAGTTGAGAGAAAATGAGATGTACTCTCTGGCACACAACTCTTTTCTTATCAGAGAAAAGTTAAACAATGCTGCTGATGGCCAGGGAATTTTCACAAAGATAGTTATATTATTCCATTGATACTTTGAATCATCCTTGTCTTCTCAGAGCCTGATGGGGCTGGTAGAATAATCAATGTGAGGTTGGGATTTTAGATTATAACTTGTTAGAGAAGTGTGAGTTTTAAGGAAAGTTTTTTAAAAAATAGTTTTGTGTTAATCTTAACAGTTAGTTTAGTAATTTTATAAAAATACAAAGTGGCTGGGCCAAATAGTGACTTTCCAGTCATGACAACTTCCCTTTTGAATGCCATTGATCTTAGTTTCATCGAGGGTGTAACAGGTGGGGCTGGATTTGAATTGGTACCCACTGACCTGATTTGATTGCTCAAGACTCTGGGACCCAGAGAATGGATAGGGCCTGAATGACGTTGTCCTAAGCATCAAGGTTAAATAGATTCACTTGGCATATAGAATATCATTCCATGATTTTTTGTTTGTTTTCTGTTTGGACTAGGACTTTCTTATACAGCATTTCTATTCTCTTCAGGGAGTTTCTTTCTCTTTTTTTCTCTGTTTTGGCTCTGTAGTGTGGCTTGTGGGATCTTAGTTCCCCAACAAGGGATCGAACCCAGGCCCTCAGCCATGAAAGCACGGAGTTCTAACCACTGGACTGCCAGGGAATTCCCCTTGGAGTTTCTAATCTTTCTGTTCTTGTGTTGATAAAAGGGTAATGTGCCTTCATCTTATAATCCAATCTATGCAGTTTCCATTTTTAAATAAAATTTTCTATTTAATTTTTGGCATATAAATAAAATTTTAAATAGAACATTTAATTTTTGGAGTATGGTATACATTTCCAACGGTCATATATCAGTAATTCTAAAATAGTCTCCTTCTGACTTTATTCCTATATTTGCTCAATTCCTATAGTACTACTTATTGTTATTAGTTTATTAATAATCTTTTTATTGAATTTTTATGCATATGCAAGCCAGTGCACAAAATATTTTTTCTTCTCTCCTTTTTACACAAGGGATCATATAAATATTTTTCTGTATCTTGCTTTTCACTTAGCAATATATCTCCACGATCTTTTTGTGTAGAGAACTTTTTCATGTGTTTTTACAGCTGCAGTTTTCCGTTGTTTAAATAACCATAGTGTATTCAATCCTTGTTTTATTGACACTCTAATCTTTGGCTAATGACAACAATGTTGCAATGAATAACTCTGTCCATTGGTCATTTTGCATGTGTCTAAGTATAGAAAAAATTCCTAAGAGTGAATTTTTGGGTCAAAGGTTATATGCATTTGAATTCTGATAATTATTGGCAGGGGCTTCCCCAGTGGCTCAGTAGTAAAGAATCTGCCTGCCATGCAGGAGCCCCAGGAACAATGGGTTCGATCCCTGGGTTGGGATGATTCCCTGAAGAGGGCATGACAACCCACTCCAGTATTCTTGCCTGGAGAATCCCATGGACAGAGGAGCCTGGCAGGCTACAGTGCATGGGGTCACGAAGAGTCTAACATGACTGAAGCGACTTAGCATGATCAAATGCAATTATTGGCAATTTGTCTTCAATACAGGCTGTACCATTAAAACCCCTAATGGAAATGTATAAAAATAAACGTTTCTTCAAAGTGATGTCATCACATCAGTCTGAAATCTTTTGGATTTTTGCTAGACTGATGAGAAATAATATCTAAACATAGCTTTTATTTACATTCCTTTTATTATGAATAAAATTGAATATTTTATATGCTTTATGAATTGTATATATTTTTTCCCCGAATTTTTCATATCCTTTTTCATTTTTTTAAAAATTGTAGTTTAGTTTTTTTTTCATCTCTGTCTAGGACATTTTATATTGTGAGGAGATTAGCCTTTTGTTCTGAAAAGAATTGCAAATATTTTCCCAATTTGTCATTTACCTTTTGCTATTTTGGTTGTTTAGGAACTAAGCTTGACTTATGTTAGAGTAGTTCTTTTTTTGCCTTCAAGTTGTTTTTGTTTTTTACAGGAGTCAAAATTAAACAATTTTATTTGTGGCTTTTCGATTTTGTGTTTTGATTAGAAAATTCTCCACTCCAAGGTTATAAAGAAAATTGTCTACTATTTTTCTAATACTTTATGATTATCATTTCACATTTCAAGATTTGATGCTTTAGAATTTATTCTGGTATGCAGTGTGAGATATGGTTCTAACTACATCTATCCTCATTATTCACAGATTCTGTGCTTACAAATTCACCTACTTGCTAAAATATGTTCGTTACTCCAAAATCAGTACTCATAATGCTTTTGCTGTCATTTGTGGACATATAAGGAGTGGCGAATATTAGAATATTATTAGAATATTAGAATTTCCTGTCACATGCATGTTCTCAGCTGAGGTTGACCACGATGATGATGGTCAACCTCAGCTCAGATGATGCTCTGCCTTCTTGTTTCAGTTCTGGTGCTGGAAACGAGTATTCTTTTTGTGGTCTATTTAGCACCACATTTTGTATTTCTGTACTGTTTCTTGGGAATTTTGCTATTTAAAATGGCTCCCAAGCGTATCACTGAGGTGCCGTCTAGTGTTCTCAGCACAAGAAGGTTACAATTATAGAACCGCACAGAGAAAATACGGGTGTTAGATAAGCTTTGTTCAGGCAGGAGTTACAGTGCTGTTGGCCATGAGTTACATATTAATGAGTCAACAGTGTACATTAATAAGGGGTCTTTAAACAGAAAAGCCCATAAAACAAGGTATTTATTGATCAGTTGATGAGATGTTGTGACCAGAGGCTGGCAGAACCCTAATCCTGTATTTCTCCTAGCAAAAATGGTTCAGTATTCACTAATTCAGTGTCTGCAGCTTTTTTATAGAATATAACTACTGCTGGTAATTCCCTAGTGGTCCAGTGGTTAGGGCTCTGTGCTTTTACTGCTGAAGGCCCAGGTTCAATCTCTGGTTGAGGAACTAAGATCCTGCAAACCCACCCTTCACCCCAGCCTGACACTACACACACACACACACACACACACACACACACACATATATATTTAAAACTACTGCTGATGAGAATTGAATGTCTATGGGTTTTTACAATGGCTACTAACTGCCCAACACCATCAACACCATCTCTCTCCACTAATTTGAGATGCCTCCCTTATGGTACACTACAGTCTCATTTCTTATTCTTTCTGTTCATCAGTCTGTGAATTCATGTAGCAAGAGCACACGAAGCTTTATAAAAAAACTTTTAAAATCTGCTAAGCATAGTTCCCCCCTCATTTCTTTTTTTAGAATTTCCAGGATATGTTTGTTTTTGTCTTTCATATAATTTTTAGAATCACCGTATCTAGTTCTGAAAAATTTACTCGTATTGTTATTGAGTTGATTTACAAATTAACTCAGGAATAATTGACATCTTTATGACACTGAGTCTTACTACTCACTTAGGCAAATCTTTTATTTTCTTCAGGAGAGTTTAGAAGTTTTCTTCATGTAAACCTTGCAAACTTCATTATTATTATTGTTGTTATTCTCACTACTATTATTTCTATGAGATAATCAGTCTCAGAAATCCACAGGGCATCTATGGAGGATGGGAAAAAGCACATATGTTCCAAGCCTAGTTGGTATATCTAAAGAATATTTTCACATGAATATTTAAGGACAGAGAAATCTAAATAAACCAAATCTTATGTGGAGTAGAAGAGATTAATAAAAATGTAAGAAAGCCTTTATGGTTCATTTAACTTACTTTAGCAAATACTTCCAGGGCTTTATTGTGAATCAGGCACTGTTCTAAGTACTTTATAATTTCTAATTTATTTAGCCTCACAACAACTCTTTCAGATGGGTTTATTACCATCATGACCCTCATTTTACAAATGAGGAAGCTGAGGTAGACAGAGGCTTGTGGTCACACAGCTTGTTGAGGGGGCAGCTGGGATCAGACAGAGCTGACTGGCTTCTGGGGTCTTGCTTTTAACCAGATGTTATTCTGCATTATATGGAGGAGCAGTTGGAATAGAGACTAGATTATTATGGCCCAAATCGTAAAGCTTCAATGTGTGGAAAATAAGTAACTTGCAGAAAAAATATGAGATTTTTATTCATGACTTGAGAGAGATCTCACAGTGTCATTAACACTGTGGAGGCTAGAGGTGGACTGGAATATAGTGGCAGAAGAGTCACCTTCATTCACAGAGTTAGCCCCATGAGAGGGGCAGGGGTGGAACCTGGGTCCCTTGAGTGAGAATCAATGAATCTGGGGGTGGTGAGGATACCTGTGGGATTCTGTGCAGGCCACATGGCCATGGGGAATCATCCAGCGATCCCAAAAACGTAAAAAAAAAATCTGGCCAAACCTCATGGCGTATGGAATTTTAGGTCCCCAACTACGCCAAAGCCTTTGACTGTGTGGATCACAATAAACTGTGGAAAATTCTTCAAGAGATGGGAATACCAGACCACCTGACCTGCCTCTTGAGAAATCTGTATGCAGGTCAGGAAGCAACAGTTAGAACTGGACATGGAACAACAGACTGGTTCCAAATAGGAAAAGGAGTATGTCAAGGCTGTATACTGTCACCCTGCTTATTTAACTTATATGCAGAGTACATCATGAGAAACGCTGGACTGGAAGAAACACAAGCTGGAATCAAGATTGCCGGGAGAAATATCAATAACCTCAGATATGCAGATGACACCACCCTTATGGCAGAAAGTGAAGAGGAACTCAAAAGCCTCTTGATGAAAGTGAAAGTGGAGAGTGAAAAAGCGGGCTTAAAGCTCAACATTCAGAAAACGAAGATCATGGCATCCGGTCCCATCACTTCATGGCAAATAGATGGGGAAACAGTGGAAACAGTGTCAGACTTTATTTTTTTGGGCTCCAAAATCACTGCAGAGGGTGACTGCAGCCATGAAATTAAAAGATGCTTACCCCTTGGAAGAAAAGTTATGACCAACCTACATAGCATATTGAAAAGCAGAGACATTACTTTGCCAACAAATGTTCATCTAGTCAAGGCTATGGTTTTTCCTGTGGTCATGTATGGATGTGAGAGTTGGACTGTGAAGAAGGCTGAGCGCCGAAGAATTGATGCTTTTGAACTGTGGTGTTGGAGAAGACTCTTGAGAGTCCCTTGGACTGCAAGGAGATCCAACCAGTCCATTCTGAAGGAGATCAACCCTGGGATTTCTTTGGAAGGAATGATGCTAAAGCTGAAACTCCAGTACTTTGGCCACCTCATGGGAAGAGTTGACTCATTGGAAAAGACTCTGATGCTGGGAGGGATTGGGGGCAGGAGGAGAAGGGGACGACAGAGGATGAGATGGCTGGATGGCATCACTGACTCGATGGATGTGAGTCTGAGTGAACTCCAGGAGTTGGTGCTGGACAGGGAGGCCTGGCGTGCTGCAATTCATGGGGTCACAAAGAGTCGGACACGACTGAGCAACTGAACTGAACTAGGGGTTGAACCTGTGCCTCCTGGATTGGAAGCACAGAGTCCCAACCTCTGGACCACCAAGAAAGTCCTGAAATTCAACTGTTTTTTATTCTGATTAAAAAGGAGAGAGTGGCTGTTTAATGGGACTGGGAGGAAGCTATGTTATTTATAGCTATTTTGTTGTTGTTCGGTTGCTAAGTCATGTCTGACTCTGTGACCCCATGGACTGCCAGAGGGACCCCATGGAGCATGCCAGGCCTCCCTGTCCCTTACTGTCTCCTGGAGTTTGCCCAAGTTCATGTCCATAGCGTCGGTGATGCTATCTAACTATCTCATCCTCTGCTGCCCCCTTCTCCTTTTGCCTTTAGTCTTTCTCAACATCAGAGTCTTTTCCAGTGAGTCAGCTCTTCCCATCAGGTGGCCAGAATACTGGAGCTTCAGCTTCAGCATCAGTCCTTCCAATGAGTATTCAGGGTTGATTTCCTTTAGGATTGACTGCTTTGATATCCTTACTGTCCAGGGTAATTTCAAGAGTCTTCTTCAGCACCACAATTTGAAAGCATCAATTTTTTGGCACTCAACCTTCATTATGGTCTAATTCTCACATTCGCATGCATCTACTGGAAAGTTCCCCTTTGCTTTCTGCCATTAGGGTGGTGTCATCTGCATATCTGAGGTTTTTTATATTTCTTGTGGCAATCTTGATTCCAGCTTGTAACTCAGCCAGCCTGGCATTTTGCATGATGTGTTCTGTATATAAGTTAAATAAACAGAGTGACAATATAAAGCCTTGTCATACTGGTTCTCAATTTTGAACCAGTCAGTTGTGTCATGTAAGATTCTAACTTATGGTTCTTGACCTGCATACAGGTTTATCGGGAGACAGGTAAGATGGTCTGGTATTCCCATCTCTTGAAGAAGTTTCCACAGTTTGTTGTGATCCACACAGTCAAAGGCTTTAGCGTAGTCAATGAAGCAGAAGCAGATGTTTTTCTGAAATTCTCTGCTTTTCTCTATGATCCAACAAATTTTGGCAATTTGATCTCTGGTTCTTCTGCCTTTTCTAAATCCAGCTTGTACATCTGGAAGTTGTCAATTCAAGTACAGCTGAAGGCTAGATTTGAAGGATTTTGAGCATAACCTTACTAGCGTGGCAAATAAGTGCAATTGTCCAGTAGTCGGAACATTCTTTAGCACTGCCCTTCTTTGGGATTGGGATGAAAACTAACCTTTTCCAGTCCTGTGGCCACTGCTGAGTTTGCCAAATTTGCTGACATATTGAGTGTAGCACTTTAACAGCATCATCTTTAGGATTTGAAATAGCTCAGCAGGAATTCCATCACCTCTTCTAGGTTTTGTGTGTGTGTGTGTGTGTAGTAATGCTTCCTAAGGCCCACTTGAGTTCCTAGGGCCCACCTCAAGACATCAGGTTCTAGGTGAGTGACCACACTATTGAGGTTATCCCAGTCATTAGTCATTAATACATTACTCATGTATTCTTGCCACTTCTTAATCTCTTCTACTGCTGTTATGTCTTTACCATTTCTGTCCTTTATCAAGCCCATCTGTGAATGAAATGTTCCTTTAATATCTTCAATTTTCTTGAGGAGATCTCTAGTCTTTCCTATTCTATCGTTTTCCTCTATTTCTTTGCATTGTTCATTGAAGAAGGCCTTCTTATCTCTCCTTGCTATTCTCTGAAACTCTGCATTCAGCTGGGGATGTCTTTCCCTTTCTCCCTTGCTTTTTGCTTCTCTTCTTTCCTCAGCTATTTGTAAAGCCTCCTCAGACAACCACTTTGCCTTCTTGCATTTCTTTTTCTTTGGGATGGTTTTGGTCACTGCCTCCTGTACAATGTTATGAACCTCCATTCATAGTTCTTCAGGCACTCTGTCTACCAGATCTAATCCCTTGAATCTATTCGTCACCTCCACTATATAATCATAAGGGATTTGATTTAGATCATACCTGAATGGCCTAGTGGTTTTCCCTACTTTCTTCAATTTAAGTCTGAATTTGGCAATAAGGAGTTCATGATCTGAGTCATAGTCTGCTCCCGGTCTTGTTTTTGCTGACTGTGTAGAGCTTCTCCATCTTTGACTGCAAAGAATATAATCAGTCTGATTTCAGTATTGACCATCTTGTGATGTCTGTGTGTAGAGTCATCTCTTGTGTTGTTGGAAGAAGGTGTTTGCTATGACCAGTGCGTTCTCTTGACAAAACTCTGTTAGCCTTTGCCTTACTTTATTTTGTACTCCAAGGCCAAACTTGCCTTTTACTCCAGGCATCTCTTCCTACTTTTGCATTCCAATGTCCTATGATGAAAAGAACATCTTTTTTTTTTGGTGTTAGTTCTAGAAGATCTTGTAGGTTTTAAGAGAACCATTCAACTTCAGCTTCTTCAGCATCAGTGCTTGGGGCATAGACTTGGCTTACTGAGATGTTGAATGATTTGCCTTGGAAAGGCACTGAGCTCATTCTGTCCTTTTGAGATTGCACCCACGTACTGCATTTCAGACTCTTTTGTTGATTATGACGGTTACTCTTCTATGGGACTCTTGCCCACAGTAGTAAATATAATGGTCATCTGAATTGAATTCCCCCTTTCCCATCCACTTTCATTCACTGATTCCTAAGATGTCGACGTTTACTCTTGCCATCTCCTGTTTGACCATGTCCAGTTTACCTTGATTCATGGAGTTAAGATATCAGGTTTCTATGGAGTATTGTTCTTTATAGCATCAGATTTTACTTTCACTACCAGACACATCCACACTGAGTGTCATTTCTGCTTTGGCCCAACTGCTTCATTCTTTCTGGAGCTATTAGTAATTACCCTTCATTCATCTCCAGTAGCATATCAGACACCTTCCAACCTGGGGGGCTCATCTTTTGGTGTCATATCTTTTTGCCATTTTATACTGTTCATGGGATACTCATGACAAAAATATTGGAGTGATTTGCCATTTCCTCTTCCAGTGGACCACATTTTGTCAGAACTCTCCACTATGACCCATCCATCTTGGGTGGCCCTACACAGCATGGCTCATAGCTTCATTTAGTTATGCCAACCGCTTCACCGCAACAAGGCAGTGATCCACAAAGGGGATTTACAACTATAATGCTATGTAGAAAAGGTTTGGTTAAGTGACTACATTATCTCATTTCAGATTAGAGATGAGGGTGGTCAGGCCTATACCCTAAAACTCAGGGTGAAAGATTCTATTAATAAATAGATAAGAAAAATTAAAGAGACATGGATTTATAGATTGGAACTGTGGAAAGAGAAAGTATATAGGAAGGATAACAAGAGATGAAGGAGATAATTGACATTAATTATGCACTGACTGTGCCTCTGTTCTTTACAGACATGTTGTAGCTCAGGAATAAACCATTAAGACAATGAAACGGAAGGTCTAGAAACAGATCTTTGCATTCGTGGAAATTTAATGTATGATAAACATAGCACATCAAAGAAGGGGGATAGGAACGCTGGGTGTCCACTTAAAAAGAGAGAGCTCAAGTTCTATCCCCAAATAGGTTCCAGATGGAATATAGAGTTAAACCTAAAAATAAAAAGTTAGAAGAAGGAAATATACTCCTTTATCATCGTGAGTGGGAAAGGACACAAAAGTCAGAAGCCATATGTAGAAAGAAACGGATGAACCTGATTACATCAGATGTTAAAGCTTTTGTGTGACAGACTGAGTTATATCAAAGAAACAGCCCAGGGGAGGCTTTTTGCCACAGTTGTAATACTATTCAGAGTTCCTAAAATCAACAACCAAAGACAAAGAACCCAATACAAAAAGTGGGCGAAGACGATGATTAGGCAGTTCATAGGAAAAATGTAACTTGCCGACAATCAATGGAAATCAAGCTTAATGTCACAGTACACCTAGAAAGAAAGTGTTCGTCACTCAGTTGTGTCTGACTTTTTAATGAATGATGAAATACTATTTTTTACCTATATTTTTCAGTGATTTAAAAATTGATGGCATCCATTATTGGCAAGGGTGTTAGGAAGCAGGTAGTCTTAAACAATGAGGGAGGGAATTAAACTGATACAGCATTTTTAGATTCAAATGTTCATCCCCTCAGACATAAGAATTCAATTTCAAGATCTCCATCCAAACAAAGGAGCACAGTGATAGGCCTTTGGTGCAAGGTTGACTAGGGTCCAAATCCTGGCCCGATAACTTATTCCCTGCTGACTTTGGCGGCAAGTCATTTAACCTCTTTTTTTCCCTCAGTTTTGTCATCTGAAAAATGGAAATGATGATAATAACGCCAACCTCAGATGGCTTTTGTGAATATTAAATAAGTTAATACATGTAAAGTACTTATAATAGCATGATGATAATTACTATTTCTGTTCTACAAAAACAATAGCCAGGATATTCAGTATTACTTGTAAAGGTTAAAAAAAAAAATGGAAAGAAACCATCTATTTCAATAAAGTAACCATTCTTGTTACTTGAATGGGGAAAGGTTCAATAAATACTATTGAAGACCGTGTAGACATTAGAAGAACAAAAGAGGCTGGTCATTCATTAGTTGAACCTTTCTTTCTTTCTTGGGGCTCCCAGTTGGAGCAGTGGTTAAGAATCTGTCAGCCAATGCAAGAGACACAAGAGATATGGGTTCACTCCCTGGGTCAGGAAGATCCCCTGGAGGGGGAAATGGCTTCCTACCATATTCCAGGGACTGTTCTAGCACTGGAGATATAGTTGTTGAGGGAACAAAATCTTTAACTGAAAAAGAAGGTGCACCAAGAAATGTTCAGAAGGCAGTTGCAGAACAATGTGTTTGGAATAAATAAATTAATGATAAAAACTAATAATTATATAAAAATCTATGGATATGTGGAGTGTTGAGAAAAATAGGTGGAAAGATACCTAGCATCTTTTTTCATCTTTTAATATCTTTGAAGTGGGCATGCATCTGACAATCGATGGCATTTCAGATTACATGAAATCTGGTATGAGCAAAGGTAATCTCAGAGGTAGGATCTATGATTGGGTAAGTGATGAAAGACTTCTGTATTGTTCTATATACTTTAATATTGTTTGAAACTTTACTAAGAGGCTTACTTGTATAAGATAACAACAACAAATGTAAGATGTTACGAAAAACTTGAACAAACTTTTTGGCCAACACAACACTTGTTTATCTTTTAGCCTTTGGAGATGAAATGGAACGATGTCTTCTTGCAAACACTGGAGATAAGATGAAACAGAAAAATAAACTCCAGAGCTCCCAGTGTCTCCATTCTTTCTGTATCCTAGCCTAATGGTGCTAAAATAAAAAAGTCTTATCTTAACAGCCCTTACTTAACAGTTCTTACTACAGAGAACTCTTCTCAAAGGTCTACCACTCCCTGGTACCAACGCTACCATAGTGGGAAGGAGAATCAGAGCATAGGGCTTCCAGCAGAGAGCATTTCTGAGTATGACCAGCACAAGAGATGTTTAGGGGACATGCAGAAGTCTCTGAATGCATAGGCTCAACCTTCCTTTCTAGTGTGGCAGTAAGATATGTTCTTTTTTTTTTTTTAGTTGAAGGATAATTGCTTTACAATATTGTGTTGATTTCTACCATACATCAACATGAATCAGCCAAAGGTATACATATGTCCCCTCCCTCTGGAACCTCCTTCCCACCTCTCACCCCATCCCACCCCTCTAGGTTGTCACAGAACACCGGTTTGAGCTCTCTGAGTCATATAGCAAATTCCCACTGGCTATCTATTTGGTAAGACATTTTCTGACGAGCTGCTCTTTGGGGGAGAATGTGAATATCATGGTATCTAATTTAAAACAGAAAATCCCACTTCTACCATTGTCCTCCATCAGATGTAGCCTTTCCTAAAAGTTGGAAGGGGTTGTAATGTGAGAATTCTGGTGAACTCACCTGGTCTCTGGAGTAGGTTTTAAATGATACAATGAAGCCCTTCAGGAAAATGAAAATGCACTGGGTTTGAATCCCTCTCTTGCGGAAGGACAGAGAAAGCTGTGGGGATGAGCAAAGTAGGGAAGAGGGGGTTGGGCGCATTCCCCTGAAGTCATTTTCTTGAGGATGAGAGAAAAAGGAATGAGTATAAAGATCAGCTGAAGAAGTGGGACTCTTTGATGAAATTCTTTTAATGAGCTCCCGTCCGCAGCCGTGCGGGAAGTGGCCTGTGCCATTCCACTCCTGGGCAGCTGTAAGAAGGAACTGAGCAGCGTGGTTTCTGTCGTGTCATGGACGTGAGCCAGGGCGGAGACATAGCTGGTCCTCTGCAAAGCATCCTCGGGCCAGTGGCGCTCTGTGCATTTTTCTGAGACTTTGGATCATTCGCAGTTTGCCCCATAACTCCCACACATTTGCCTCTTAGTGTCCCAAAGCTCTCCCTGCTTCAACGTTCCCATAGGAATGTGGATGCCTGCCAAGCGACCTCATGAACATTCCATTCATCTCCTTGGCTGGGAGGCAGCAAGGAAGCCAAATTGGCTGATATTTAACTGTTTGGGTCCCAAATTCACCCTGCAATGAATGCCAAGCTTGTTGGAATTTTCCAACAATCATGAAGAAAAACAAGATAAAACAAAAGAGAAATACTTATTTCTTCATGTGATCCCATCACAAAGACAGTTATTTTTAAAGGTAGCCTAATGAAAACCACATTCTCTGGTTCTCCTTGTGAAATGGTCTTCCAGCAGACAGGCGTTTTGAAGTAATGAGGCTTTGTGAGGTGTGACTAAAATCAACGTGACTATTTTTTTTTTTCTTCTCCTCAGCAAACACAGCAGAATATAGCCATCCAAATGAAGATTGCTGTCTTCCAAGTAACCTCAAAGGGATGTTATTCTGCAATTCTAAGATGCTCAAATGTGTGCAACGTTCCTTTTAGGGGAATTTCTCTCTGAGTCTTGTTCTCACTGTTTTGCTTTCTGTTTATCATTCACCCAGCATGGTCTTAGACACCTCCTGTGTGCCAAGCCCCCTGCCAGGCCCACGGGGACAGAGTGAGGAGGGAGATGCAGTCTCACTGAATAACGGTAAGAGGTCCCCAAGGGCCCATGGAAAACGTCAGCCCAACCAAGGTTTGAATCCCAGTTTGCTTTGTGTGGGTTGTGTAACCTTAGGCAACTTTTAAAAGCTCTTTGAGTCCCAATGTCCTCATTCTGAAAATAAAGATGGTAAAACCTACTTCATAGGATTGCTTTGAAGGGAAAATCAGATAAAATGTGTAGTAAGTAGCTTTAATATAGAGGCTAATACAGGTTAAGTGCTCAGCAGATGAGAAAGCTGGTAATTACAATTGAATTATATAGCCAGTTCAATCATCTTATTTGGACAAGATTCTAAATGTACCTTTGGAAAAATCAATTATTTTTTTATTATTTATATGGGTAATACAAGATACAAAGTGCAAAGCAAACAAAAATTAAATGATGAAACAAAACCTCTTCCTTTCCTTTGCCTCTCTGGCACTGGTTTTCCTCCCTGGGGGTAGCTAGTATGACTAGGATCTAATTCTTGGATATAGGTCTCTAACAGCATTTGTTCATTCTTGCTACATCATTCTGTTTCTAATGATTATTTGGCATTCCATTGATGGCATGTATCATACTTAATTTAGCCAGTCCCTTTTCGATGAATATTTGTTTCTGATCTTTGGCCATGACAATGCAGCAAAGACCATTCTTGAGCTTGGCTTTGAGTAAGAATGATGAACCAAAGACATACATACAGTGGACACCTAAGACAGGTTGGACAATGTCTTTGGAATAAGGTGACTAGTTGGAAGCAGATAATGTTGATCTGAATGGATTCCTTCTGGACTGTTGTCTCAAAAAATACTTCACTTTTCTATTCCTCGAATGTTCATACCACTCCCCGAATCTGCCTATTTGAAAAGTATAGAGTCTACATAATAATACTATAAAAACTGAGGTATTTTCATCCAGACATGACTGCCATAAAACCCCTCCAAGATACATAATAAATGGACTAGTCTTTCTTTGGTTGGCAAAAATGAGTCAAGGATGCAGAAATTACAGACAGCTACTCTAGAAGCAGCTGTTAAGAAGATTCACACTCTAATTTTCTGCCACAGCTTGAAACAGCAAAATGTATTAAAATGCACCACATCGGTTAACATGCGTTCGATTAGATGAAGCCTGCCAATTTGGAAGGAGGGCAGATATTCCTTGGTGGCCATCTTTGCTGTTGCCCAGACCTGTGTGTGACTGTGTGGGCTGTGTGTGGAACCAAATCAGAGAAAACCTATATGTGAGGTTCTGGACCTGGGGATTAGCCTTCCTGGATGAATCATTATTTCTAAATCAGGAGAAAGGCCCACGTGGAAGGGAGGCAGGGGAATGGAAGTCTTTCTAAGAAGTCTCTGCTGTCAGAGGCACGGAGGCTCAAATGAGCTCCATGCAAATGAAAACTGGTCCCAACACCGTCTTCTTGAGCCAAAGAAAATTCTTGGTTGGGGTTGAAAAAATGTCACATAAATAGTTTCTCCTTGCTTCTCAGCAGGCCCCGGCTATCACTGCAGTCCAGATCTGGCCTCTGAGCAGTTCTGGCAGGTTTATCTTGGACCAGCCGCTGTGATGAAATCCCAGTAATTCCAGGTTTCCCTCAAATCTAGACTGAGCCAAAGGCAATCTGAGCTTCTAGCATCCGGCTTACTTCACTGCCCTCCCTCCAGTCCCTCCTCAACTTTCAAGCTTCTGATTTTTTTTAAAAACTGAGATGGGGATGATGGACAAAACCTTTCCAGGGCAGCCCAGAAATCTGAAAAATGTCTGTTTCAGGTTAGTTCAAGACATGTATATGGAGCACAAGTGAATCTGTTTAGGTGGGCTAGGTGGTGTGATGCTGACGGACATGGGTTGTGTATCCGACGATACGCCAGGCTGTTTACCAGACTCCCTACACAAAAGCTCTCATTTAATTCACCAACAACACCACGAGGTGGGAACTGTTGTCTCTATTTTACAAAAGAGGAAACTGGGTCTCAGGAAAGTTACCTTAGAACGCAGCGGCAAGGAGAAGTTTCTGGATCTGAATCTGGCTGAGGCCTCTGCTTGTTCTCACTATGGTACAACACTGGCCATAAGCCAGAAGACCTTATTTAGTGTCCAGGAAAATTGGCTGGGATAGAAAAACCAAGGTGAATGACAGAGGGGAAACCAAATCTCAGATGGGAGAAGGTAGAGGTGGGTGGGCAGGGAACATGAGAAAAATGACAGAGTCAGGCCCGCATTCAGCCCGAGCCCGACCTCTGAAAACCCGGTGAGCCCTGGGAGCCCAGGGGAGGGTTATTGACCAAACTTCCCCAGAAAGCACTTATTTAAGGAGAAGAACTTTGAGCGACTGGCACAGAGCCTGAGGTGCTCTGAGAAGCTGCCCATTGCTCTTTGCTGCAGAGGGAGAGGAAAAAGATGCCTGGTACATCCAACATAGAAATACGCCTGTACTCTAAAGGGCTCTGATTCCAGACATGCTGGCCCAGGCTGCTGAGAGACCTGCAGTGGGACTCATGGGGTTTAGGGAGCGATGTTTATGGAATTTCTTATAATTCCTTTCAAACAGACTTCCTGGGCCAGATGGGTGGCTCACTGCCTACTCCTCCAATTCCGGGCTCCCAAGAGGATGGCTGCAGATCTGTTTTAAGCACAAAGCACCCTCAATCCAGGGACTCTGAGCAGACTACACCCCACCAACATCCAGCAGGGTGTGCCGGCACAGAGGAGCATGACTCACAGGGGAACCTGTGGGATCCTGAACCTCCTGACACGTCTGGAAGGATGCTTGTGAGCAAAGCGGCCCGACAAATTTCTTTCGTCTTCTCCTGCGGCATCTTAGAGCATGTTCCTTGGATCATCCTGAGGCAGCTCTAGAAGGCCCAGAGGTACCAGGAGGCTGGTGGTAAAAGTGAGGAACTCTGAATTCAGATTCTGACCTGAGGAAAACCTATTGTCTAAAAAGCAAAGAGGAAAGAAGCATCTCACGTCCCTGATGACAGGTTCTCTGTGGAGTGAGTCTCCAGCTGAGGGAGGGGAGACTTTGAATCTCTGAATTATTTTGTTGGAAACTATGTGAGGCATTATTAGCCACCGGAACGTGGTAAAACTGCTCAACTCTGCATCTCTTGGAAGGGGGAGGGCAACGCCTACTGAGTAGAACAGAAGAGACAAGGAAAGATAAGCAAAAACTGACCTTATGACTCTATGACTACAACTTTTGAGACCCACATATCCGCATGCTAGTTTAACTTTACACATTTTTTTTCATTGGTAAACTAGAACATTCAATTGGGCAAGGGGCACAGAGAATGTGACTGACAGAAAGACGGTGGGCTCTGAGTTAGATACAGCTGAATTTATCCTTGGGTCTGACACCCTGGAACTCTGAGACTTTGGGCAAGTTACTTCCTGTCTCATGATGTCACTTAATCATTTGCCAATAGGAACCAAAAAATACCCTGACAATCTTTAAATGTTTTTTTTTTTTTAATTGGAAGATAATTGCTTTACAATGTTGTATTGATTTCTGCTGTAAAACAACGTGAATCAGCCATAAGTATATATAGGTATTTATACCCCCTTCCTTTTGAGCCTCCCTCCCACCCCACTCCCATCCCACTCCTCTGGGTTGTCACAGAACACCAGGCTGGGCTTTCTCTGTGATCCAGCAGCTCCCTATTTGTTATTGTTTTACGCATGATAGAGTATAGACATCAGTGCTCTGCTCTCAATTTGTCCCAGCCTCTCCTTGTGTCCACAAGTCTGTTCTTTACATCTGTGCCTCTATTCCTGCCCTGCAGATAGGTTCATCAGTACCATCTTTCTAGATTCCATATATATGCATCAATATGCAATATTTGTTTTTCTCTTTCTGACTTAACTTCATTCTGTATAACAGGCTCTAGGTTCATCCACTTCACTGCAACTGACTCACATTCATTCCTTTTTAAGTCTGAGTAATAATCCATTGTATGTATTGTACCACAACTTCTTTATCCATTCCTCTGCTAATGGACATCTAGATTGCTTCTATGATCTGGCTAAACAGCGTTTAAACAGCGTTGCAATGAACATTGAGGTACATGTGTCTTTTTGAATTATGAATACCCTGAATCTTGACATGAATGTTACATATTTTCAAAATTTGTAGCATATTATGTGTACTTAAGTAAATGCTAGTTAATAATAACAGCAATAAAAAGAACAATAACCCAAAGGTTATTGGGTAAGCTCAAGGGTAGACCCTTTGCCATGTTCATTTCTATACTCCCAGCACCTTACAAAGTGCTTGGCACACAGTAGGCAACCTCTAAATGTCTATTGCATCAAAGTGAGCTGCTTTGTTGGGTGCCACCTCTCTATAAAGCATTGTTCTGGATACACTTGGGGTCACAGAAGTGAGTGAAAGGCTGGGTAAAATCCAACAGACACGGATTCAAGTCTCTGAGTTCTTCTCAATGTTATTGTTTCGCTTAAAGCTAGAGAAAATAGCATCTAGCAGGATCAGAGATAGTTGGTTAGCTCCGCTCAAACCATTCTCCCCTTTTTCCTTGCTAGCAGAATCCTGATTGTATTCAGGGCTCCATGCTTCCTCTCCGTGACTCAGGGAGACATAATAAATATTCATGATTTCAGGGCAGTCATCCTGGTGATCTCATTCCCTTAGGTTGAGCTTGTTTTAAGGGTGGCCATGAGGCTCAGTCCTGGCCAAGGAGACATGTGAGACATCTCTAATGGATACCAGGAAAGGCGTCTTTGCCTTAAAAAAAGAGGAAGAAAACACATGGAGGGAAAAATTCCTGTCCCTCTTCTATTGGCTGCTGTTGAGGCTGTCTGTGAGGCCTGTTATGGAGGCAGCCTCTCAGGCCCATATAGAGAAACACTGCCGCGGAGGACGGCAGCGCTGAACTCCAGAAAGAACCTGAGTCCTTGATGACGTCACTGAGCCACTGAATTAACCAGTTGAGAACTCTTGTTATGTAGATGAAGTTTCCTTTTGGTTTAGGCTGATCAAGTTAGAACTTGCACTCTCTAAGTGAAGGCAACCTCAGTGATACAGTCCTTTGTGGGTTTGTTAACGTTGGTTCTCCTTCCTTTCCCTTCCCAGAAACAGGACGCCCATCCGCCAGGAACACTGTGGGAGGGGTTCCTGCCTTGTGTGGGAAATGAGGCAGGTCCTTTCAAACTCCGAATTCTCTGTTCCTGTGCTCTTCAGACAGGAACTCTGAAAAGCTATTGGATAGAGTCCCTTAGGGAAATAAGAGGCAATGTGGAGCGCTGGAAAGAGTGCAGGACTTGGAGGAAGAAATCCTGACCTTGATCATGGCCAGCCCTGCAGTTCTGGCTGAATCACATATGCTTGCTGAAGCTCAGTTTTCTTACCTGCAAAACGGGGATAAAATGAGACACCCTACCTCAGGATAAGGATTAAGTGAGAAAATGTCAAAATGTTTTACAATGTGAATGCCTCTTTATAGACGATGTTAAAAAAGACTCAAAGAGCAGAGAAGAAAGGCTTTCATTTTCCTTACTAGAAATATATAGAAAAATAGAGAGGTGAAATATATAGGTAACTGTTGGGAAACAAAAAGTTGGGAGAAAGTGGTGGTCTTCTCTAGGAAGGATTTCATGTCCTCTTCCCAACCAGCTTCCCTAAATAATATGATTCTTTCTAAGTGGTTTAAACAGCAGAGCAGCTGAAAGCACGGGGTAAAAAGAAGTCCCTTGGACAGTGGCCTGTGGCCCTGCTACCATGAACTATTAATAGCCTGTAAACTCTTGGAGCAGAGCCCCAGCCTCTCCCACCCGGGGACTGTCGAGGGGTCAGAGCACTGCCTGATATGGTCTCAGAATACTGGTGATCCCGGGAATTCTCCCAGTTAGGGAACTTTTTTCCTGCTGGGTTGGGCCTGGCTGGACTTCCTCCTGCTGAGCTCCCAGTCTGAGTTGCTAGTCAGGTTTATGTTCAGCAAGCAATAGTGGACCTCTTTCCGGGGGCTCCGGCCACACACGAGCTGCCTTGACACACATGATCTCATCGCATCCCCCAGCAATAAGCAAAGCTGTTCTCCAGTAACAGAACCCAATTCTGAGAGTGGTCGTGTCCTGTTCAAGGTCTTTCATAAAGGAAATTCGGTTCTAGAACCCACTTGCCTGTCTCTAAACCAGTGCTCTAACGTTTATATCACTGCAGAGTCTGGAGGCTTCCGGGCCTCCAACAGGACCATCCACATCTTTTGACCATGCCAGCAAGAGATGTAAGGAGCAAGAGAGCAGCAGGGCCGAAGCTACCTGGCACCTGGGCTCTGTGGGCCCAGGGAGCTGACATACCCTTCAGCATGGCCCTGGTGGCCAGGCTGTGAGCCCATGGAGCAGGCAGGGCCTCTCTTTCCCTCTCCTTGCACATTACAACTTGATCTTTTCACTTCTGTGCTTAGAGAAACTTAGAGACCCTCTGGTTCCCAAACACGGGACAAAGACAGTCCCTTAGCTTGACATTCAAGGTCCTTCACAACCCAACCCCTGTCCTTCTTTCAACCCTTATCCCTACTCCGTGCCTTCTGTTCCCACTCAGACCTGTTTATAAGTCCCAGTATAGCCATTTCAAGGGCAAAGATGTGTCTTTTGCCTTTCTGAACCCCCAGAGCCCATCCTAGCATCTGGAGGAGCTGTGATGCTCTGGAACTGCAGGAAACGCTGTCTCCCTTTTAAACTGGGTCCAGATTGCTGGGGATCCTGGGTCTGGGATGCTTGGCCTTTTTTCCTTTAGGATGTGCTGGGGTCTGGGGTCTTGGTGCTTTCTGGGGTTTTGGGTGCAGTCTGCTTCCAGAAGTCCTTTTCCAATGGGTTTGGCACAAATATTAGAGTATGAGTGTTGTTTTTGGGGTCTGGATGGCAGTACTTCCTATAAGGGAATGAAAGCATAAACATCCCCTTAGTGCTACTGAGGGGCCAGGAATTGCGGTGGGAGCTGGTGCCCCAGGAATCCTGTCCAGACAGGGGCCAGTCTACAGAAGATATAGTTTTTCCCACAAAGACTAGGAAGTGGAGAGCTTCTTTGATTGGCCTATTCTGAGAACTAGGATCACTAAGCTTGAACATCAAGTCTACCGAGCTTGTGTTCCCTCACCACCAATACCTGGAGCTCTGGCGAGTATAACAGAAGGGTTTGCTGGGAATGACTGATCCCACTCTCTGCAGTGAGAACCTGACCCAGTCTGTCCTGCATTCTAGTGCACCTTGGGTGGGGGGAGGTCTGAGAATTACAGGGTGAGTTGTCTCTACCCTGACTCAGGCAGGAGTGCCCTCCTTCCAGTTTCTGTATTTCCCACCCGGGAGCTCACTGCCAAGTTTTACTGGGTGCCCCTTCCTTGGACCTTCAGGGAATTATCAGCCTCTGCAGTGGTTCAGTTGGCTGTGAGCACAGTCATGGGGAATTAGCGACCATCGAGGTTACTTCTGTCTGGTTGGTCTGCCCTGCCACCCAAATCCCCAAATGACTTCTCACCTGTGACCTTGGTTGCTCAGAGTTCAGGGGCCTGGATGTCTTTGTTCTCCATCCCAATCAGCACTAGCTCCCTCCTGCCCTGGGGCAGAGAAGAGCTAGCCCTCCTCTGCCTTTGATGAGGGAGGCATTTCTCCCCTGGGCACAGGCGCCTCGGGGGGAGCAGTGAAGTCGGGGCTCTGCTGCTTGATCTTGCCGCAGCCTCCGGTGCGTACTTTCCCACGTTCCATGCGCTCTTTTGGTGTCCTCATGGAAACTCTGTGAAGTGGAGATTACCATCACTCCTGTTTTGCAGATGAGAAAAGATTCAAAGAGAAGCCGCCGCTAGTGGCCGAGTGGGAACTGCATCCAGGGCTGCTCCCGCAGTACCCGACTCATGTCCTTCATTCAACCAGTCAGAAGCTGGCCCTTCAGCACAGGCTCAAGGGTTTATCCTCCCTGCCTTTCCCAACCACCAGGGCACCTGGAAGTGCGGGATGCCCTTTGAAGAAGCATGTGTTCACAAGATGATGAGCCAGCTGCTGGGGGACCTGGGGCTTTGGCTGGGACGTGCTTTGGACCACGTCCTGTCCTGAGGCTGAGTCATCTCTGGACATTCACACTGGGTCGCTCTATGGTCTCATGTTACCTGTCTTACAGCATTTTTTTTTTTTTTTCTAGACCTTCCTCAGCACACCTTTAGGGTGGAATGGTTTCATAGGTAACCCGTTTCCTGAGACAAGCCGAGCTCACTTGCTTTTTCACTTTTCACCACTTCACATTGTCTGTGCCATTTTCTCCCATGTCCCTAAGAAGGGAAAGTAAACTGCTCCTATTTAATGAGAACCCACTGTGTACCAGGCACGGACACACCATCTCCCTGAATTTACTCATAGTAAGTCTGTGAGAGTTTATTCCATGTTTACAGTTCAGGATAGTATCTTTTCCTTTAGTATCGTTCCTTACCTGAACAGTGACGAAACTGGAATTTGAACCTGGGCCTTGTAACTACTCCTTCTATATATACCCATTGTCTCCTGAGGAAGTTGGAGCCCACTGTGGTGGCCACATAAATGCAAACTCTGCTGGGTCTGCACATGGGCTCTGTCAGCTTCCATAGTCTTTGATCTCTTGTCCCAGGCACTCCGCTCAGCCCTTCCTTCTAGTGGTTTTATTTGCCAAGTATCCTAGGCTCTGAGAGCTGGGAGGAACTTCAGAAGTCCCCTGGTCCCCCTCCTGCTTGATCCTCAGAGGCTCCTTGGAGGTTAGCAGGACAGATATTGTCTCCTTTCTTAGAGGAGGAAATGTTTTCAGAGGGGCTGTGCGGGGTCGTCTCTCTTTGCCCCTCCAGGCCTGCTTCCAGGCCTAGGTCCACACTTCTCTGTGCCCCAGGAGGCTGCAACAGCTGGGCTCTCCTGGGGGCCGGCAGGAGACTGGAGGACCAGAGGAGAAAGAGGGGGTGTTTACCCCCTGCTCCTCCCTGCCCAGCCTCAGTTTGGCAGTAGTGAGTAGATTCTTCCACCAAAAGCCACAGCTCCCTTTTGGCGGCCCTTTCTTGCAGCTATAGATCCTGTTGGGTCCCTGAAGGCCCTGCTCCCAGCCCTGGTGTGGCACCAGGTCCCCAGCAGTGCTTGCTTCCAGTGCTTCAGCGTCCCGAACTGCTCCCTTAGCCCCACCCCCAGCTTTGAAACTGTGACATTCTCCCTCCTTCTGAGTGGCCCTTGCATTTCTCGCAGGGACTCCTGCAAGTTAGTGCCTGACTGAGACAGAGGTGCCATGACTTGCCCAAGGTCTCTCGGCATCTCAGGAGTGGAGCTAGCTCTTGAACCTGGGTCCCAGGACTCCTTGCCTGATGATGCATCTCATGTGCTACCTGGGCCGGCCCCGTTCTGCAGCCCCAACACTTCTGTGCAAGGCTGAGCACCTTTGCATCCCATCTCTCCTATGGATTCCTGTGGTATATCCCTGCCTACCCTGGGTCACTTTGGAGGAACAGATTACTCTTGGCTCTTCTGGGTCCAGACAACATGCCCTGATTGGCCCCACCTTCTCCAAGGCTTTCATCACTGACCCAGGTGCAGTTCAGCCCTTCAGCCTAGTAGTCAGAGCCCAGACCTTGAGGCCTTTTCTGGCTCTGGACTCAGCGCTGAACTCCAGGGATTTCCCCAAAGCTTCCAGTCTGTCGAGCTCCTGGTCACTAGCTAGGTAGGTGGCCAGATTCTCCTCCCTCTGCCTGATGTTGGATATTGGAATCACGTCTGCCCATCTAAACCTTGTGTGAGCTTCAGCAGCCATACCAGTGTCGCCTCCGAGGACTGCCTCCATC
Source organism: Bubalus kerabau (assembly GCF_029407905.1). Classification (NCBI taxonomy): domain Eukaryota; kingdom Metazoa; phylum Chordata; class Mammalia; order Artiodactyla; family Bovidae; genus Bubalus; species Bubalus kerabau. The sequence continues at coordinate 40,157,404 of NC_073638.1, forward strand.
ATCAGCTCCAACACCTCCACTGGGGCCAAGAGCTCTATCCCTTAGAGGAGACCATAACCAGTAGCCAGATTTGGGGGCACAAATACTGACATCCTTACCCTCCACCGCTGGGGAAGGGAGCCAAAGTTGGGCTCATGATCAGCAATACTTCCTTTGGAAAATAAGCGAGATAGGAAAGGAAACAGGGGCAGAAATGCAGGGGTGTTGGGAAATGGCGAGAGGCCAATGCTCGGCTCTTAGGCTCATCAGTGTGAGTAAGATAACCTCACTGGGGCACCGAGGTGCCCTCTGTGGGCTCAGGGCCTGAAGGAGGCTGACCTTGCAGGTAGGAGCCTCATGGCCTGAGGTGCACAGGGTTGGGGTGTGTGTACAAGAGGGGCAATGCAGGGGGACCCACGGGACTGGTGGGCCTGCCCCCAGGTGTTCTGCCCATTTCCCATTCTCGCCTGCGCAGAGGTAGGTCCCCCCTTCTCTCTCCTGGCAGGTGTATCAGGGGGCTTTCATCCTTCCCCCTCCCCCACTGAACATCGTCCTGGACTTGCAGCCTGCTGCCTCCTCCGCGAGCCATGTCGCAACGATTCTGACTCAGCCTAGTTCATAGAACATGAGCGACACATTTCTGTCACCTCTGGGGACCTCCCTGAGGAGCGGCATGGGATTTGGTTTAACTCCTGACTCTACAGGTTCTGGCATTCCTGGGCTGGAAGGCCAACCTCACAGGGTCACCCTGAGGAGTAAGGGGGAACTTGATCTGCAGAAGGAGTGACTCGACACGTGGGCCACATTCGGGTCAGGATCCCGCCGAGGCCTGGAGCTCAGCCTCGCCCACAGAGGGCCTCCCTATGCCATCCTCACCCAGAGGCATCAGGAGACAGAACCCATGTGGGTCTCATATGTGTCATAAACAACCTGTTCTCACCCAGGAGCTAGCGGCACTGTGGCTAGTGCCCAGAGTCTAGGCTGGGGAGTCGTGCAGGCCTGGCTTGGAATTTGGCGCCACCATCTCTAAGCTGCAGACAGCTCATTTATAACATCTGTGAAACATGAAGCTGATGACATGTCCCTTAATGGCCTGCTGTGAAGATTAGGGGAAATGCTTATATACAGAGCACATATACAAGTGTACGGTCAGGCCACTCAAGATGGCTGTCCTCTTGCTCTTTGGACATCCCCCTGCTTGACCCACACCTGCTTCACCTCCGTCCTGCTGACACGAACACGCTTGTTCCCTGCCCCTTAGGCTGTAACAGCTCCACCTGCTAGCTTGTTAAAAGGAAAACATTTGACCTCATGCTGTTCATTAACCTGAGGGGTTGTGAGGGGCGTGCTCCTGCCGCTGGTTTCCCTGGTAGCTGATGCGCCAACCTGATGTCAGTTCCCCTGTAAGCAGTAGCCGCCTTCTCCTCCGGGTGGTGAAGACCTCTGCTGTGTCCTCCCCACCGCACATGGCGGGGTGTCGCTCTGGCCTTGCTTCAGACATGTAAGGTCTCCCTAGCCGTGAAACCACTGAGGCCTCTGTCACTGTCTCTGGACTGTTTAGTTGTCTTGAGGCTGAACAACTACAAGGCTTGCAGGCCTGTGGGGTGCAGCCCAACATCGGACATATAAGCAATTTTCATATCATCCCGTAGTGGGGTCAGAGCGTCTGGGGCCAGCTGTACTACCAGTCCATTCTGTGGCCTCTGGCAGGCTGTTTCCACGGTGGGGTGGTGGGGCTGAATGAGATTATTTCACAGTGCTCTCAGCACCCAGACCCCATGACTCTTCCTCCCCTTTCTACGCTCTGCAGATCAGCTTCCTGGGAAGCCCACTCTAAGATGGGGGACTGCCAGTGCCAGGCAGACAGGGAGTGGGGAACAAGATACACCTGCTGGGAGCACGGATCACAGGGCCAACACCTGAGAGGGAGCAGGAGCGGGTGGGGAGGAAAGCTCAACAGCGAGGCAGCTGCAACTCTCGCCAGGAGTTCTGAAGGGCTGGTTACGTGGAGACGGCATGGACAGAAACAAGGTACTGGCCTCTGTGTCACTGTGGACCAGTGCTTGGGTCCCCAGGGGAGGGCGTGTAGACTTGGACCACCTGCCTCCTTGGCTGAGGTTGATGGCGGCTTGGGAGGCAGCTGTAGGGGAAAGGGAGAGGATGTGGGGGCATGGGAGCCTGGGTTTTAATGGGGTTCTGGGTGGGCACCAGAGTATCCACAGCAAAGCACTTCCCACCCGCAGACTTTTCTAGAGGAGAGTTGGTCTGCTGGCTTCTCCGTCTCAGTCTGGCTTGGCCTTCCCCAACAGAGACGAGGCGAGTCAGTGTCTGTCCGCGAACACTTGCCCCCTGCCCGAGGCTGCCAGAAATTCTGAAGGCAAAAGCCGAAGAATTTGAAGCATTTATGACTTAGCAGGATTGTTCCCAAACTGCCAGCTTCTTGATATAGTGCCTTCTGGATTTCACTGAGGTTGCTTCTCAGGCTCTGAGAACCTGGCCAAGGGCTCGCCAGGTCTCACATTTCAGGCTGCTCTCTGGCTGCAGGGTCTGTGGGCCTCTCTCTGCAAGGATGGTTGGGTAATATGTGGGTGTTTGCAAACCTTGCTGCCTGTCCAAAGGTAAAAAGCATGGAAGCTGGTTCTAGCCTCTTCTAGAGGGTCATCTTGGCCATGCCACTTAACTCCCCCTGGGTTTGTTGGCTCATCTCCCATATGGCTTGGTGCTACCCTCAGAGCTTGGAATAGTGGCTTTTCCAGAAGAGAACAATTGTGGAACAAGACACTCTCTTCTAGTAGATGTTTCCTTCTCTCAAGCTTGGTTGGTGGTTACTCTCTTATGGATTCTACCTCCTGCCCCTACTCCCAGTTGCAGTTTATTGGCTCCAGGAGTGGGCTTCTGACCTAAACAGGGGCAGCGATTAGCATTCAGGCACCTATTGGAGCTTTGTGTGGGTTTCCAAGCGGTAAAGTCTGTACAGCATTGCGTTGGCAAATAGCTTTCCTTTCCTCCCTTGCTCCCACTCCACGGCAGACATCACTGGTCAGCCTAAGGAGGAAGAGTGCGGGCTCGATTAGTCACGTCTGCCATAGGAATGTGAGAAACAGAGTGAGCAGGCTGCTACTGGCTGGCCCTGGTCCTGCACGTGTCGGAATGAGAGCAATAAGAACTTCATACCTACCCCGGCATTCTCAGCTCTACACAGTGTCCACAGTCACACTCATTCAGTCCTCTCGACAAGTGCTGGGTTATACTGTGGTCCTGCTTGGCCTGGGATGGTTACTATCGTAGCTGGAACACAGCTTCAGGAGGGAGCCCTGAAGAGGGTGAGGTGGGAAGCTGGCACCTTCCGAGTCAGGCAAACAGAACCAAGCCCGATACTTTGTGTGACAAGCCCCGCCTCCCCTTGCACCTTTCTACAGAAAAAGAGCCTTAGAGAGGTCAAGTGACTCACCCGATGAAACACAGCTAGCAAAGGCCAGGGCTTGAACCCAGGTCTTTTGCTCTAAATAGACGTTTTCAGGGGTTCTAGCTGTACCTAATGGTTGTACCCTCTTTCCTGGGTTAGTTGTGGGTCTTTGTAAGTTGACTCCCTGTGTCATTGGGAAATCTAAAGGAAGGAGAAGATGGCTGCTGTGTATGGCTTGCTTGCTTTCTCTTGGAAATCCGTTCTGAAGTGTGATCTCATAGTTTTTGCAAATATGCATCGATGCGGCACCTTAAACTTTTTGAACTACATTTATCTGGAGGCCAGTGTGAGTAATCCTGGATCATGGCGGGAGGAAGCAGAGACTTTCGGCGGAGCCATTCACGCTTGAACGCAGGCCCTGCCAGTGGAGCCGTGGTCCGAGCAGGGAGTCTGGGCGGGGCCTGGACTTTGAGCCAGGATGCCTGTCATCACATTTCTTTAGTTTCCCACCGCTGGGTCCTGGGTCCACTGATATGCCTAGCCACAGACACAGGAGCCAACTCCCTGACTGGGGAGTTCGGGAAGGAAGACTGGAGAGGGTGGGGGTAGGGTTCAAGGCAGACAGCAGCTCAACAGCCCTGGAAAGGTTGGGTTTTTCAAGACCCAGTGTCTGGCTAGAGCGCCTGGGCACTCTGATGGCAGCTCTCTTGTCCCGGCTCTCGTCCCCCTCACAGGCTTACGCGCCTGTCTTTTAAAACTTGTTTAGTCAGTTATTTTTAGCTGCACTGGGTCTTCATTGCTGCATGTGGGCTTCCTCTAGTTGCCACCAACAGTGGCTACCCTTTGTTCCCGTGAGGGGGCTTCTCACTGTGGTGGCTTCTCTTGTTGCAGAGCACAGGTTCTAGGCATAGCGGTTGCAGCACGCAGGCTCAGAGGTTGTGGTACACGGGCTTAGTTGTTCCGCAACACGTGGAATCTTACCAGACCAGGAATTGACCACATGTCCCCTGCATTGGCAGGTGGATTCTTAATCACTGAGCCACCAGGAAAGTCCTTAAGTTCCAGTCTTGACCCCTCCCTACATTGCCATTCCCCAGTGGAGCTCAGAAGGCTAGTTGGGCAGCCCCTCGGTGATCTCAAGCCTTGTTTACTGCCAGGGCTCAGCCCTACCTGCTGGAGTCCTTCTGCCTGTATACCTGTCTGGACTGTGGAACCTGTGTGAGTCACACCTGTGGGGCCTCAGCAGGTCTGGCTGCTGGTCCTGGGCCTGGCCATTGTCAGCAGCCTCAGCCTGCCCAGACTCAGGCCCTTCTCTCCCTCCAGCCACATCCCTTGCACTCAACCTGTCTCCTGCTTTCTGCCCAAAGTTGCACAGCCTCCCCTAGTTGCTACTCCAGGGCAATGACAGGCCATGTCTTTGGAATGGGAGTGAGACTCCTTCAGACTTTTATGCCTGCACCCCTTCTCAGAGCATCCCAGTAACCAAGTATTTGGCAGAAAAGACAGAACATACCATCAAAATAACACCTTTGGAGTTTTGTTAAACCTCTCCTCACCCTAGGTTTCCCTGGTGCCTCAGATGGTAGAGAATCTGCCTGCAATGCAGGAGACCCAGGTTCAATCCCTGGGTTGGGAAGATCCCCTGGAGAAGGAAATGGCAACCCACTCCAGTATTCTTGCCTGGAGAATCCCATGGACAGAGGAGCCTGGGGGCTACAGTCCATGGGGTTGCAAAAGAATCGGACATGACTGAGTGACTAACACTTTCACTTTCTCTTCACCCAATTATAAAGTTTCTTATAGTCAGTTAAGGAAAGCCCCACCATTCCTCCTTTGCCAATCAAATGAGGAAATACATAAAATGAAGCCAAGAATAAATATAGTATTTAAGATGATCCACAGTTAAAGTCAAGCCCCACATTGCTCTCTTTTTAAAGATTTTTATTTATCTTTGGCTGCACTGAGTCTTGACTGCTGCGAGTGGGCTTTCTCTAGTTGCATGAGAGGGGGCTACTCTTGGTCATGGTGCATGGATTTCCATTGCGGGGGCTTCTCTTGTGGAGCACAGGCTCTAGGCGTGCCGCTTCAGTAATTGCAGTGTGTGGGCTCAGTGATTGTGACACATGGGCTTAGTTGCTTCACAGCATGTGGAATCTTCCCAGACCAGGGATTGAAACTGCGTCCCCTGCATTGCCAGGAGGATTCTTATCCACTGCACCTCCAGGGAAGTCCCTGATCCCTGTTTCTAGCTCGTGTGGCCTGGCTTGGCCAGGATTATAAGAATATGGAGGCAGCAGGGAATTGTGGAAAGAATGAGATTTCAGTCAGAGCTGGGTTTGAGTCCCAGCTGGTGAACCTCTGTGGACACCGTTTTCTCTTCTGTAAAATAGGGATAACTGTAGTTCCTACCTGAGAGTTTGCTGAGATGTCTGCAGGAGCCAACCCTATGCTTGGCACATAGTCAGAGTCCAGCAGGAGTTTATTTAAAGTCTTTGCTTTACAGCTGCAACTCATCACTGATTCATGGCCTCCTGAGCAGAAAGGGGCTGGAAGCTTAGCTTTCACAAGAGGCAGCATCTGTCCCTGGCAACACCCTTGGCTATAGCAAAGCACAGGTTACGTATGACACAACCAAAGGGGGGTCTGGTCCCAGAGACAGAGGGAATAGCAGGGATAGCAGGTGGAGAGGGACAAGACTGAGCAGAAGCATGGGAGATGCAGCCCAGGTCCATGTTGGGTCTGGAGTATATACTCAGGGGGAGGAGACATGTCTACTTTGTTCTCTGTGGTGTTCTTTGCCTAGGACTGTGTCTGGAGGCATAGGTAAGGTCTAAATATTTATTGAACGAGTAAAGAATAAATCGATGAATGAACAACCTTATCGGTCAGAGCCTGGTTGTTGCAGGAATTCCATTTAAAAACAAGGACAAGGAGAACAGCTGCTGGCAGGAAACGAAGGTTGTCCGGCAACAGATGGGTCTGTCTGGATGTAAAGAGTTAGTGATTGGTCAGGTGGTATAGAACCAGGTTCTGGGGACATTGAGTGGGCAAAGGGGTTTTGGTGTGTGGACAGTGGAAACCACTAATGTTTTTGGAGTTCTAGGTGAGAACCCGAGCTTTGGAGCCAGGCTGCCCGGGCTCAGAGCCCAGCTCTGTCGCTGGCGAGGCATGTGACCTGTGTCAAGTCACTAAATCTCTCCGTGCCTTTATTTTTCTTCCTGTAAAATAAGGATGATGATAGTACCCACCTCACAGGGTTGTTGAGAGGGTTAAGTGAGAAGATTTGTATAAAGTACGTACTGTAAGTTCTCAAGAAGCACCTCTGTTCATTTTGTTTGACAAGGTGTAAGATTATCTGAGCTGTGTTTCAAGAAGTTTAAGCAGGGAACATGCACAAGATGGAATAGCCCAAAGGGAAACTATTTCAGAGGCCATTTCATGTCCAGGTGTGAGAGGATGGAGTCTGTCTGAGTCAGGGAAATCACCGAGTGCCTGAAGAGGAAGGGAATCAGTGCAAGACAGGCGGTTCATGAAGAGATTATTAACAACTGATTGGCTAAAGCAGTGTGGGGAGCAGAAAATTCAGAGCATGCGCATCTGAGAACAAGGATTCTTGGGAAGAAGAAGCCACTTCTGCAAGAGACAGGGATGTCTAAAGGAGAAGCCGGTGTAGGAAGGATAAAAATTCAGTTTGGGGTGTGCCAAGTTATACGTGGGCTACTCCATTCAAAAGGAGATGTTATAAAGCTGGAAATGCCCAACTGGCAGGGTGAGACGTCGGGGCTGGGGGAGAGCAGGCACAGGTGGCGGCCACAGAGAGACCTAAGGAAAGAATTGTGGAGGTGCCTCCAGGGGGCAGTCACAATCGGGGGCTGGGGCAAGGAAGACGGAACCTGGGAGCAGACAGAGCAGCAGCCAGAGTGTGGGAGGGAAGCAGACGAACACAGCGCCTCTGAAACCTTGGCAGCTGAGTTTCTGGAAAGAAGTGATGGACAGCAAGGTCAGATGCTCCACAGCCAGGGAAATAAGGGCTGGGTTAGCCTGATAGATGTAGTGATGACCACTGAGAGCAGTTTCAGCTTCTTGAAAACTAGTGGTAGGTTTTAGGAATTTCTAAAAAGAAAGGAAGGAAATGGGATCAGTATGGATCTGTAGACTTTCAGGGAACATCTTAAGGAAAAGAATGGGGGGAAAATGGAATCTCAGGGAGGACTGACACAAACACAGGTATTTTTCATCCTAGAAACAGGCATGGTTTGGAGTAAAAGTCAAGATACTGGAGGAGGGAGGCTTGAGTTTGTAGGAGAATGAGGGAGCTGGTCTTGGATGAGGCAGGTGAAGGTAGGGGCAGCCTGGAAATTGAGATGGGAAGAAGTGAGAGGCAGCGAGAAGTTGATGTTATGGGAAGAACATGACACATACAGCTTTGATTTCTTAGTGAAGAAAGGGATGGAGACTTAAAGGGGGAGGAAGTGGGAGAGTGGCCTGGGGAAAAGGTAGGAACAGGTGTTTGGGGAGGTGAAGGTAATTCACACGAGTTGAGAGGAGACGTGCAGAAGCCAGGGATCACCCAATGGCAAGTGAAGATGCCCCCAAGAGTGACCAGTTGCTGGTGAATGTTCACTCTGATTTTTTTGCAGCAGTTTTGTGCTGGGGTTTAAGACCAGCAATGCCTCTCGACGGGGCTGAACAAAGGGTGATTTGGAGTGGAGAGAGAGCTTTGGGTGCAGTGACACAGTCAAAACGTCTTGCAGTTAAAACATCAGGCTGGACTTTGGGCTCCTTGCTGGCTAGTTGGAATTTGTGGAATGAAGTGATTTCCCAACAAAAAGCAAGACTTTAGAAAAATGTTCCTAAGTCTCCATTTGGCTTTCGGGTGAGTTGTGTGGATTTTTTGAAGCACCAAATCTGTATGGAAGATGAAATTGCTGATCCTGGGGGCGAATGCCACTAAGGATTACATGGCAGCTGGGGTATTTTATGGGAGAAGCTAACTAGGGACCCTCAAAGGCGTCTGTCCTGCCTCATCACTGAATTATCTCAAATGAGCTGCATTTGTCACCCCCATTAGGATGGAGGACTCCATCTGGACAGGGATCCTGTACTCTCGGATCCCATTCTCTGCATAGAATGGGGCTGACCCCAGAGCAGGCATTTCACAAATATCCTCTAACTTGATCACATTCTGATCATGTGCAGTTTGGGGACTTGTTCCAGGGTATTTGGTGTTTTGTTCATCAGTACGAGGGCAGGCGACTCAGGAAGTGTGGGCTCAGGTACTGAACGGAGGATGCAATCAGTGCCCCTCCCTGCAATGTGCACTCATCACCTAGAGACTCACAACATGGAGGAGATGCAGCATCCATGGCCTGAGTGCCTAGCTTAGCACATGCTCACTGGGGACTGTCTTATTATCTATTATTTCAAGCCAAATGTCTCCTGTTCCATAAGAGTATATTCTCCAGTATTGTGGCAATTAAGGAGCGACTGGATGTCGTCTGAAGCTTGAGTGAAGAAAGCCTTCCAGGAGCTGCTTTTCAGAAACACTGGCAAATGTTTGCTATGGGCAACACTGTGTTTCTAAAGGGCAGGTGGTGAGGCCATTGTCAGGGTTTCCAGGAAGACACATAAGAGCCTGAGCATCGTGCAGTCCTAATCCTAGCTCCCAGACTGAGCAAATGTGTAGCTGATTAAATATTTATCTATTGTCCTGTCCACCTCAATAAAACAGGGCACTCTTTAAAGTGGTTGCCTTAATGACGTTTGTGTGTCTTGGAATGCCACCCCAGGGCAAATAAACGACATCTGAAAATGTGAAAACATGAAAATCAATAACAAGAAATGAAAAGTTCATTTCACTGATAAAACATCGTTTATCTTAATCATTGGGGCTTCTCAGAAATTCCTAAGTGCCCTTTTAAATGCCAGCATCAAGGCTAGTGCCCACAGTGTGCAGAGGGGAGTCGAGGCAAGAATCCTGATTGCTTGGGCCAGGGAGCCGGCTAAGGAGAAGTTTGCTTGTGGGGCAGGTACCCACTGGGCTGGTTTCCAACCAAGGAGCTCCCAAGTGGGGGTGTCTTCTAATATTTCTGGTATTTCACTTCCAATGAAAATAATATACTACTTTCCTATGAAAGATATTTCACAAGACCCTAACTGTGCAGCATAAGTGACCCACTTTTGGTAGGCCTTATGTAATAATAATAATTCATGCTGATTAATAATAATTGGGAAAATGAAATTATTACTCCACTTCCAGGAACCCTATACCTTGCCCTGTGCCCGGGCTGCAGAACAGTGTTCCCATTCCCCACATTGAACCCGAATAGGGATGAGATAGTACAAGTCCTCTGGTAAGCAGGTTGGAGGCGCTGGTCCCCAGGGCACAGCTTTCTGGCTGGTAGGCGCTCCTTTGCTTTGCTTTACATGTGCAGCCTCATCCAGCCTTCTGGTTTCCTTGTGTGTGTGTTCAGTCATGTCCGACTATTTGCAACCCCATGGACTGTACCCCACCAGGCTCTTCTGTCCATGGAATTTTTCAGGCAAGAATAACTGGAAATCCTGCTCCAGGGGATCTTCCTGATCCAGGGATCGAAACAGCATCTCTTGGGTCTCCTGCATTGGCAGGCGGTTTCTTTACCACTCCACCACTTGGGAAGCCCCCTTTGGTTCTTTAGCTCGTCTCATAAGACCCAAATGTAGAGAGGACGGGGATGCCTGAGAGCTCCTTGGATCCCTGCAGGAGGGTACAGTATTAGGAGCGCCCAGCAGGCCTTGCCTTTGGATAGCACACCCAGGCTTCCTATGCAGGCTTGAGACCAGACTAGCGTGGGGCGGGGCAGAAGCTGGAGCTCCTCTCCTGGGCCCTTTGCTCTCCAGCCACAACCATGGTAAGGAGATGGGAAGGGCAGTCCATATTACTGACATAGGTTTCTCCAGTTTTCCCACCCAGTGGCCGGAAGGCTTTTTAAAAAACATACATTGCTTCCCATTTTTCCTATGATAGAATCTGTAATCCTTTTATCTGACACCTCTTCTCCCCTCTAACTCTGTACTCGAGCCATCCTGACTTCCTACCAGTTTGTTCAGGGAACTGAGTCTTCTCCTAGCTGGGATCCTGTTCTTAATATTCTTTACTTGAATAGCTCAGCGATTCTGGTGTCACTTTATTTTTATTTATTAGAATGTCTTTTTAAAAAAATGTTTTTTTAATTTGGCTGTGTCGGATCTTCGTTGCATCACGTGGGATCTTTTGTTGTGATGCACGGACTCTAGTTGGGGCACGTGGGCTCAGTAGTTATGCACACAGGCTTAGCTGCTTCTTGGCATGTGGGATCTTTGTTCCCCGGCCAGGGATCCAACCTGTGTTCCTTGCTTCGTAAGGTGGATTCTTAACCTTTGGATCACCAGGAAACTCCCTCAGGTGTCACTTTAAAATATTACTTTGCCAGGGACCTCTCTTGACCTCAAAATCTAAATGAGACCTCCTTCAAAGTTTTATGTACTTCTCCACAGAGGTCATCTCAATTTGTCAGTACCTTTAATTTGTGATTATTTTTAAGCTCTATGAGTGAGCCTTGATGGCCACTGGTCACAGTTCACCTAATGCATCGTAGACACTCAATACATACTTCTAGACCATGTGGCCTAAGGGCTAAATGAATGGATGAGTTCCACAGAGTACTCAGCCTGCAAATTCTTCAGGGACCAAATAAGTCCCGTGGTCAAGCACGATTGGGATGCCCTCTTCTGGTCTCCCCTTAGAGAGTCATAATCTTCATTAGTGCAAGGAACACTGAGTCAGGCTCCAATGAGAAAAAAAAAAAAAAAAGCAAAAAATAAAACCCAAACCATAGAAAGGTAGTTTAATTTTCTTTGGCCTCTTGTTTTCTCAACTCAAGGGTAACATTTTTCACCTCACATCTATTTACATCCTACAGAATGTACTTTTAAAAGATGCTTCAGCGGTGCTTCCTGCCTGGGAAATCTGCAAATCTCAAAAGATTGTCGAGCGTGGGGTGGGGACTGGGCATCCTCCATTGAGCACCCTCATGGTGCCTGGCTAGCATCATGAACACATGTGCAAACACTACCAGAGCGAAGTATCGGGCATGAGCAAATCTTGTAGCTAGCCTGGGTTTATATTTTTTAGGAAAGAGAGAGGAAAAAACAGTCAAAATTCACTGTGTGCAGATAGAATCTTTGCAGTTATAACAGTGAGCAGCTCCTACATTGGTCTTTTACTGGAACCTGAATCTACAAGTGTTAGGAAGCTGATCAGTCCGCCAACCACCCAGTAATTGCATCTCAATTTAGTCTTCTCGTTCTCAGTATTTGCAGCAACTCTCGAATTTTCCAACGGATATAAGCGAAGTTTGGGCGGGGGTGGAGATTGCATGCAATATTAGCATTAACGGAGGTTTCAGAACACACCCTTTTGGCATCTTTAGTATGTTGTATGTAGGTAGAGTTCTTGAGGTGGGGTTGTAATTAAGTGCAGTGGATCTGAAATTATTTTTGATCAGCCCCTACTTAGGGCAAAACTGCTTGACTTACCGACTCCATCTAGTCTCATTTTCCACTGGAAAAATAAATTAATGATAATTTAGGGGGAGTGGATTATGTATACATTTGTTCTAGCACTGGAGTATGGATGATTCATATTTGAACCACAATGTATACATGTCTGAGAATCAAGTTATTGGTAAATTACAGCCCAGGGATACTGTTGATGCAAATAAGCTTCAGTGTACTCTGTTGGGTTAACCAGGAAAACCACAACAAAATAAACTGATAATGATAAAGCTAAGCTAACTGTAATTCATAATTAAAAAGTACCAAGAGCAGCAATTGCAAATAGCAACCAACTCAAGACAACATTGATGATGTGCTGATAAAGAGTCCTTCTCCCAGACTTTGGAAATGTCAGCTCTGTGCCTGCACATGTGAAGTTGGAGCCTTCGCATAGAGTAGACGGGCTCTGCATGGGTGGCTGGGCTTGTAGCAGGATACTGTGGCTACTCAGTAACTTTTAGTATTTTCTGAGTCAATTACAAATTAGTAGCCCTAGTAATATGTACAACTACAAGCTTAATCAAACTGTACACCATTTACCATAATGATCCAAAAGAGGCCTTTAAGAAATAAATTCAGTTGAGGACACAAGGGAATGTTTCTGGTAATGTCCTCTCCACCCCCACTCCAGTAGGTCCCAGTCTTGACTGTTTAGAACATTACCTCCTTCTGGTGGGGCTTTCATTTTCTAGCTCATACAGAGCAGGGATGTGCATCTGGCTTTATAAAGTACTCATATTCTCAGTTTCCACTCCAGTATTCTTGCTTGGAAAATCCCATGGACGGAGGAGCCTGGTAGGCTACAGTCCATGGGGTCGCAAAGAGTCGGACACAACTGAGCGACTTCACTTTCACTTTCATACATATATAAGTAGCTCAGACGGTAAAGCGTTTGTCTACAATGCGGGAGACCTGGGTTCGATCCTTGGGTAGGGAAGATTCCCTGGAGAAGGAAATGGCAACCCACTCCAGTACTCTTGCCTGGAAAATTCCATAGACGGAGGAGCATGATGCAGGCTACTGTCCATGGGGTCGCATAGAGTCGGGCATGACTAAGCGACTTCACTTCACTTCATAGTCTCAGTTTAATGAGAGTTTTAATACCCAGCACAAAATAATCTCTAAGATAGAACATTAAATGGAAAAAAGCAGTGTGCATGATAGTATGTATAATATGCTATTTATGCTTAAAATAGTCTTATATATGTTGACAGACATGTATATACTTTATATTGTTGGGGTATCTGGAAGCAAATACTAGAAACAATAGTTGCCTCTGGAGACAGGTATTGTCTGCTGGGAAAAAAGGAGGGAGGAAGACTGGGTTTTTCACTAGATATCCATTCATGCTTTTTGAATTTTGCACAATTTACACATTAACTATTAAAAATATGAAAGAATCTAAATTTAGAAAAGAGGAAAAAAGGATCCAGTGAGGCTACAGAGACTTGATTTTTGCCTCAGCTTTTTTTTTCTCTTTTAAAAGAGACAAAGGTTACATTTGGTTTATTTGTTTTCTGATGCCTTTTACCCCCCTTCAAAAACAGTCATGTATTAGGCACGAGGTTCCATAAGGTAAAGAAAAACCTCTAAATGAGATGGCAGGGTTATAAAACCAGGCCCAAGCCCTGGAATTTAGAGTAAGGTAAAGACCTTGGTCTCAAAACACCATTTTCTGACAGATTGGACCTACTATTAAAAGAATTTCCAAGTGTTCTGATGTGTTTTCATATAGTACATATGTAAAATACAAAAAGGAGTGCTCTTCATAAGTCACTTGTCCACTGTCCATTTGCAGCTTGAATATAAGAAAAAAGCACAACATGGAGACAAAATTCATATAGCAAAGCACATTTAAATGAGTTCATTTCTCTTTTTTCATCTGCCTTAGTATTGCTCAAGGAGACAAAGTAATTATTTATGCTGAATTGCTATCAGGAATTTAAAAAAGAGCAAACAGAGATAGTACTGTATTTAGTGTTTCTTAATGACAAATGAATTATTTCACTAATTATGTAAAAAAAGATTGTATTCTTTTACACAGATTGACACAAGAGAGTACATTTTCTTTGCATCTTAAATGCTGAATAATACTTCTTAGAGTGAAATCTCTCCAGAAATAAGTAGTATATTGAAATTATATGGGTTTTGAGTGACTGCGAGACTATAGAGTAAGAATTGATGAAAAGCAGGAAGGAATGTTTGGACACGACGGAAGGCCTCCCTCTGGGTGGTGTAGATAGAGATCACGATCAATTCCTCAAATCAGAGAGGGGCTTTGTGCAACTGGGCCTCAAGTAGTACTAAAGTAGGCACAGACATCCAGAGGTGGGGATACAGGCTGGTGTCCACCTAGCATACTTCAGAAAATTCTATAATGAAGATATATCAGTACAAGTTATTACCTGTCCCAAGGCTTTGGTCAACTTAGAGTACAAATGTTAAATACCACAAGCCACATCCCTCAGTCTGAGGATGTCCCCCTGTATGCTAAGTGTGCAAGTATTTGCCCCACGCTTCTTGTCCTCCTAGTCACCCCCCTTCAGCCCCTTTCCTATCCCAGGCCCTTCAGGCTGAGACAACTTGAGCCCTGTATTCCAAACTTGGGTTCATGTAGAGGGGATCCATGTAACCACAAGCCTGCGGGTAACCCACGCAAGGAAACCTACTCAGATTGGGTCTAAATAACTTGCATTTTTGCTTGCCTGAATTAGCCAGTAATTGCATGTGGGTAGACTTCGCCAGAAATGGTCTAAATGATCAATTAGAGGGCAAAAAGGAGTTCCTTTCTTTAAAGCTCAAGAGTCCCTGTTGAAGAGCCCTGCTTCCCAAGCCCTGCTCGCATGGGCCTGTGCCCAGCTCTCTGCGGTGCCTGGGTATATTGTACATTTGCCTAACGATAATGAATCAAGGACTTATTTTGTAGGAAAATATAGGGCACTTCCATTACATGCAATCAGGCAAAAAGGCTGCAAAATGTGCCACTCCATTAATTTCAAACAGAATCCTTTCCAAATGTCACCCTGAAACTAGAATAAGGGGTTATTACAAATCTGAAGGAATTAAGAGTAATTTTCATCTGTACAAAGGAGTTGAGGGATACAGCTCCTGCCACACACACACTATTAATTGGGCTAAATTCGATTTGCCAATTTCAGTGTGAACCACTGAGTCCTGACCTAGCCTGCCTGGTGCTGAGATCAGGGGTCCTATCTTCTTGGAGGGCGCAGGTGCACATGCATGCATATACAGACATGTAAACGCAAGTACAGAATGTACAGAGAATGTAACATAATGGGCTAGTTATTAACGAATATGTTCTTCAAAGAAGCAAAACAAACGGCAGCTTCTAGCAAGTCACGTAACCTCTCTGAGCCTCAGTTTCCTTATCTGTAAAAGGGGATGATAACATCTTTTTCAGTGGGAGTCATGAGTATTCACAAGTTGGAGTAGGTCAGAGCACTTAGCATGGTGCCCAGCCCATAGGTTACACCCATTAAATGGTAACTCTTATCTTTGTTTTCATCTTGTGAGGGTGGGTAGGTGGGTGGATGGGCTCTTGTGCCTAAGCCGGTTCCAGATTACACAGAAGGAAATCTGGACCTGGTACCAGGATGGGACAACCTTCACAGCCATTGTGGGGTCAGCCTCAGAGCCTAGGAGGTCAGGTCAGCCCACTGAGGTCATTTCCTTCCTGATCTCAGTTCCCACTATCTCGGAGAAAAGAGCAGCTGGACTTGGAGGAGAGCACAGAGCAGGAGACAGGAGTAAGCAGGATAAGGCGCTTCCGGGGATGGTCCAGTCTGACCCTCACTCCACGTTCCGGTACTTGGTGAAGAGGTTGTACAACACTCGCAGGGTAGATTTCAGGTCACAGTTGACGATGTCTGCATAGGAAACAAAACAAAAAACACATTTCTTCAGTGGTGCCCAAATTGGCATTGGTTGTCCCCTTCCTCCTGCCACCCACCATGGGTGCCCAGCATGGTCCCAGGGGAGTGGTGTGCTCCTGAAGAGCCACCTCCCTGTCCTGCTAGGACAGAAGAGCAGCCCCACAAGCCAACCAGGGTCAGGTGGGCATTGAAGGATGGGAGGGCTATGCAGCAAGACTTCAGAGCAGGGGGCAGTGAGGGGCAGAGGTGCTGGGGTGTGGGTGTTGCACCTCTCACTGAAAGACAGCGGGCTCCAGGGCACGCAGCCTTTGCCCTGGAATCAGCATCTCAGGTGCGAGGAACCTGACCTGACTCTGTCCATGGTCTCACCTGTGTCTGGGGGCCCCTCTGCCTTTACCCTGCACCACAGAGCCAGCTGTGAGTGGTGGAAAGGAGGGGATAGCCTGGGGCTACAGTGGGGGATGAGGTGGTGGCTTACGACTAAGCCACCTCTCCTTTAAGAAGGGAGGGCGGGCCCCTAGATGGCATAGGAGCCCACCTGGCAGGGAATACTGGGTAGACAGGTGTCATCTGAAAGATTAAGGACAGAGCAAGGTGGCCAGGTTTGAGACTGGGAGCTGGACTCTATTATCAGGAGAATTCCACTGAGGGTCCTGAGCTTTCATGCAACCACTTCCTCCCCCCTCACTTCCCCTGTCCCCTCTCTCTGTTCCTCTCTCCACTGGTCACTTTCTCTGGCTGCCTCACTAACCCTCTGCTGACGCTGACTTCTCCACCTTCTCCCCACGAGGCTCTGCTCTGGCCCCTCTGCACTCATGACCCTGCTGGAGAGCCTTCCCTGAAGAACCAGCTTAGAGAAAATGTAAAACAGGAACTCTTTGCCTACTATAGGGCTACATGCTTGTGTGTGCTCTGTCGCTTCAGTTGTGTCCAAGTCTTTGCGACCCTGTGGACTGTAGTCTGCCAGGCTCCTCTGTCCATGGAACTGTCCAGGCAAGAATACTGGAGTAGGTATTGCTATGCCCTCCTCCAGGTGATCTTCCTGACCTGGGATGAAACCCATGTCTCTTGCATCTCCTGCATTGCAGGTGGATTCTTTCCCCACTGAGCCACCTGGGAAGCCCATATAGAGTTACAAACTGTGGTAATTATAAGGAAAAGTTAAAAAAAGAAAAAGGTGAAAGCCTAATGACTATACAAGGCGGGAGAGTTGAGGTTGAGGATTACATAAGTCGAAAAAGGGCAAGTGGAGGGAAATTTCAGGAGCCGGGGTGGCTGTTTCCCTTGAACTGGGTGCTAGTTACAGGTGGCTCGTAGAATATTTCACTAACCCACACTTTTATGTGCCACTCTTTATGCGATATTTTTCATAGTAAAAGTTATTAGAAAAAAAAACCTAACTGTGCAGAACGTCAGATGAAGTAAATGATGTCAGAGAATAGAAAATAATAAATGCTCTAGGATTCAAAAGTGGGAGAGAGGAGGCTGAGCTGCTGTGAGAGAAGGGTTAGGGGACAAGGTCAGGGCTCCCGCAGTGGCCTGGTAAATAGGAACGGGGATTATTCAGGACCAGCAGAGTGGGGAGCGGGGGTTCCAGTGGCTCCAGGTCTTAGCCTGGGAACGCAGGCAGCTGTGGCTACTGCAAGAGTCAGGCGTGCCCAGGTCCCAGCCCCGCAAAGATTAAGACCGACTGGGCCAGAAGCCGAGGGCCCAGGGCTCGGGAATCTCCTGAGGGCTCCCTCAACTCCTGGAAAGCCTCCTGCCTGCTCCTGCCCAGGCCTCGTCTCAGTTGTACACCAATCCTGCTCCACCCTGCGGGGCTCAGACTCTGCTCCAAGCTCTCTTGCTGATAGACCAGGGGCTCAGGGACCAGCCGCCAGACCTGGAGTGCAGCCCCCTTTCTGCTTCCGTGTTGGTTCCTGCACAGATCTGAGCCTCTAATTGGGATCCTGACCCGTAGCTGAGACCTGCTACCTCGCCCTGGTCAGGCTGAATCACTTTCTTCCAAATACAGTCCCATATCCTCTGGGCTAATTCCTGTCCTCCCCTTACTGCCTGATGTTGAGTGTTCCTTAAATTCCACCCAAGTCAAAGATTAGGGAGTTAGCCTAAGGAGGAACTGCTAGAGAGGCAGACAGGGGCAAAGGTGAGCTCAACAAGGGAGTGTGTGAAGGGGCAGGTAAGGTAACACTGCGGCCACTGCCGCTGGTTCCTAACTGGGCTCCTCAAAGCCTCTTGCCCTCTCCTGTCCATTGTACTCACTGCAGTTAGACTACTTGGTTTCTGGGTATGGTTGTGCAAGATGCACACTCCACGGTATATTATTCACATTTGCACAGTGTTACCATAGATAACAACATAACTCTGGTCCTAGGAGGTTTCCCTGGTGGCTGAGGTGGTAAAAAATGTGCCTATAATGCAAGAGACCCAGGTTCGATCCCTGGGTCGGGAAGATCCCCTGGAATAGGGAATGGCTTCCCACTCCAGTATTCTATGGACAGAGGAGCCTGGTGGGCTATAGTCCGTAGGGTCACAAAGAGTCGGACATGACTGAGTGACTAACAGGAGGTGTGCAGCTCACAGCTTGTATGGTCATACAGCCATGTCACTTAAAGCCCAAAATCCTCATCCATGGTTTCACAGGGCAAAAGCTGACTCCAGCCCACCTCTCCAATCTCATGTCATGCCATGTTCTGCTCATTCACTCTGCACTGACCACACTGGCTTTCTTTTACAACCTCCCAATAGGCTGTCCTCCATTATCTCAGCCTCTGCACACACTGTTAAACACCTAGATTGTTCTTCCCAAGTAGCTGACTCCTGATCCTCTTGTAGACCTCAGCTCAAAGCACTGCCTCCTTCATGAAGTCTGACATGTGGTCTTGGTGAGGGCACCCTGTCTTATGTTCTCAAAACTCTCACACTCTTCCTTCACAGCACTCTCTCCAGTTCTAAATCAATGATTTGTGTGCTTATTTGATGAAATCTGTCTCTGCCTGGACTCTGAGCAATGTGACTGCAGAGAATTGATCGTGTTTTGCTCCAGTGCCTGGCCTGGTACCTGGCATGCACAGACCTCAGACATATTAGTAGGAGATGAATGAATGAACTGTTGCTGAAGCTGAAACTCCAGTACTTTGGCCACCTCATGCAAAGAGCTGACTCATTGGAAAAGACCCTGATGCTGGGAAAGATTGAGGGCAGGAGGAGAAGGGGACGACAGAGGATGAGATGGTTGGATGGCATCACTGACTCGATGGACATGGGTTTGGGTGGACTCCGGGAGTTGGAGATGGACAGGGAGGCCTGGTGTGCTGCGGTTCATGGGGTCGCAAAGAGTCAGACGTGACTGAGCGACTGAACTGAACTGAAATGAATGAATAATTGCCCAGTGTCCTGGAAGCCAAGAAAGAAAATTCCAGAAAGAGGGGATGACTAGTAGAGCCATATGCTCCCAAGAAGGTAAGAGCTGGAAAGAGTCTCAGGGGACATGGTCCTACTGGTGGCTTGGGAGAGAGCATGGCCACTTATAGGTGGAGGCAAAGTGTTCACAGCAGTATGAGCAGTGGGCGTGGGTGCAAAGGAGGGACTTGGGAGCCTGATGAAGGACAGACACGGATGGAGATGAGAGGATTTGTTTTTCTCTTTTAAAGACAGGTGAGTTCTAAGGTTGCTTGAGAAAGAAAATGGCCAATATGGGAAAAGGTTTCAAAATGTCCATTTAACCTAATTAATTTTAGTTCTTCTTTTATTGAAATAAGTTGGTTTACAATATTACATTCGTTTCAGGTGTACAACACAGTGATTCAACATTTTCATAGATATACTCCATTTAAAGTCACTAAAAACAATGGCTATATCTTCCTGTGCTGTATAGTATACCCTTGTTGCTTATTTATTTTATACATAGTAGTTTGTATCCGAGAATCCCCTACCGCTATCTTGTTCCTCCCTCCTTCCCTTTCCCTCCTGGTAACCACTAGTTTGTTCTCATATCTGCGAGTCTCTGTTTTGTTGTATTCATTCATTTGTTTTTTAGATTCTACATATAAGGGAGATCATATAGTATTTGTCTGTCTTTAGCTTATTTCACTAAGCATAATATTCTGTAGGTCCATCCATGTTGCCGAATGTCACAGTTTCTTATATGAGTTGCTTCTACATCTTGGCTGTTGTAAATAGAGCTGCTATGAACATCAGGTGCATGTATCTTTTTGAATTAGAGATTTTATCTTTTCTAGTTACATACCCAGCAGTGGAATTGCTAGATCATATTGTAGTTCAACTTTTAGTTTTTAAGGAAGCTCCATACTATTTTTCATCAGTTCAGTCGCTCAGTCATATCCGACTCTTTGAGACCCCATAGACTGCAGCATGCCAGGCTTCCCTGTCCATCACCAACCCCGGAAGCTTTCTCAAACTCATGTCCGTTGAGTCGGTGATGTCATCCAACCATTTCATCCTCTGTCGTCCCCTTCTCCTTCTGCCTTCAATCTTTCCCAACATCAAGGTCTTTTCCAATGAGTTGGCTCTTCGCATCAAGTGGTCAAAGTATTGGAGTTTCAGCTTCAGCATCAGTCCTTCCAATAAATATTCAGGACTGATTTCATTTAGGATTGACTTGTTGGATCTCCTTGCAGTCCAAGGGACTCTCAAAGAGTCTTCTCCAACACCACAGTTCAAAAACATCAATTCTTCAGTGCTCAGCTTTCTTTATAGTCCAACTCACATTCATACATGACTACTGGAAAAACCATAGCTTTGACTAGACAGACCTTTGTTGGCAATGTCTCTGCTTCTTAATATGCTCTCTAGGTTGGTCATAGATTTTCTTCCAAGGAGCAAGCATCTTTTAATTTCATGGCTGCAGTCACCATCTGCAGTGATTTTGGAGCCCCCCAAAATAAAGTGCTTACTTCAGCAGCACATATACTATTTTCCATAGTGGCTTCAATAATTTATATTCCTACCAGCAGTGTAGGAGGGTTCCCTTTTCATCCTCTCCAGCATTTACTATTTGCAGATATTTTCCTGACAGCCATTCTGAGAGGTGTGAGGTGCTATCTCACTGTCATTCTGATTTGCATTTCTCAGATTAGAGATGCTGAGCATCTTTTCATGTGCTTGTTTCCCATCTGTATATCTTCGTTTAAAAATGTCTGTTCAGGTCTTCTGCTCATCTTTTAATCAGGTAGTATGACTTTTTTCTATTGAGTTGTATGAGCTACTTACATACTTTGGATGGTGGTTTAGTCACTCAGTTGTGTCTGACACTCTGTAACCCCATGGACTGTAGCCTGCCAGGCTCATCTGTCCATGGATTTTCCAGGCAAGAATACTGGAGTGGGTTGCCATTTCCTTCTTCAGGGGAACTTCACAACCCAGGGATTGAACCCAGGTCTCCTGCATTGCAGGCAGATTCTTTACTAGCTGATCTGCCAGGGGATCCTCTAGTAACCACTTATTGATAATACAATTTTTTTTTTTTTTTAAATTTTATTTTATTTTTAAACTTTACATAACTGTATTAGATTTGCCAAATATCAAAATGAATCCGCCACAGGTTTACATGTGTTCCCCATCCTGAACCCTCCTCCCTCCTCCCTCCCCATTCCATCCCTCTGGTTCTGATAATACAATTTGAAAATATTTTCTCCCATTCAGTAGGTTTTTTTTGTTTGTTTTGTTTTATTTTATCAATGTTTCTTTTGATGTGCAAGCTTTTAAATTTAAGTTCCATTTATTTATTTTTGCTTTTGTTTCTTTCCTGTTAGGAGAGAGATCTACGAAAATCTGCTACAATTTGTCAAAGAATATCAAAGAATATTTGGCCTGTGTTCTGCTGTAGGAGTTTTATGGTTTCAGGTTGTAAATTTAGGTCTTTAATCCACTTTGAGTTTGTTTTTGTATACAATATGAACAAATGTTCTAATTTCTTTCTTTTACATGTAGCTGTCCAGTTTTCCCAGTACAAGTTATTGAAGAGACTGTCTTTCCTCCATTGTATATTCTTGCCTCCCTTGTTGTAGATAAACTGAGCACAAGTGTGTGGGTTTATTTCTGGGCTCTCTATTCTGTTCCATTGATGTATATGTCATTTTTATTACTGTGGCTTTGCAATGTAAAGTTATAGCAAATGATTCCCCCAGCTTTGCTCTTTATTCTCAAGATTACCTTGGCAATGTGGGGTGTTCTGTGGTTACATATAAATTTTAGGATTATTTTTTCTAGTTCTGTGAAAAATGTCATGAGTATTTTGGAAGAGATTATGTTAAATCTGTAATCGCTTTGAGTGGTATGGACATCTTAACTATTAATTCTTCCAATCCATGAACATGGAATATCTTTCCATTTCTTTGTATCATCTTCAATTTGCTTCATAAGTGTTTCATGGTTTTCAGATTATAGAACTTTCACTTCCTACAACTTTACTGAATTCGTTTATTAGTTCTAGTAGTTTTTTGGTGGAGACTTCAGGGTTTTCAAAATATAGTATCGTGTCATCTACAAAGGTGACTTTGTAGATGTCATCTTTGTAGTTTTTCTTCCTGTCCAGTTGGATACTTTTTATTCCTCTTTTCTGACTGCTATGGCTAGGACTTCCAACACTGTGTTAACTACAAGTGATGAAAATGGGCATCCTTGTCCTATTCCGGATTTTAGAGAAAAAGCTTTAGAGTATAGAGTTAACTGTGGGTTTATCATGTTGTTCAGTTGCTCAGTTGTGTGTGACTCTTTGCAACCCCATGAACTGCAGCATGCCAGGCTTTTTTATCCTTCACTATCTCCCAGAGTTTGCTCAAACTCATGTCCATTGAGTCGATGATGCCATCCAGCCATCTCATCCTCTGTCGTTCCCTTCTCCTCCTGCCTTCAGGTCCTTCCCAGCATCAGGTATTTTCCAATGAATCCACTCTCTTCATCAGGTGGCCAAAGTATTGGACCTTCAGCTTCAGTATAAGTCCTTCCAATGAATATTCAGGGTTGATTTCCTTTAGCATTGACAGCTTTGATCTCCTTGTTGTCCAGGGAACTCTCAACAGTCTTCTCCAGCACCACAGTTCAAAAACATCAATTCTTTGGCACTCAGCTTTTTGTATGGTACAACTCTCACATGCATACAGAACTACCGGAAAAACTATACTTTTGACTAGATGAACCTTTGTTGGCAAAGTGATATCTCTGCTTTTTATATGCTATTTTTGTCATAGTTTTTCTTCCAAGGAGCAAGCATCTATTAATTTCCTGGCTGCAGTCACTGTCTCTAGTGATTCTGGAGCCCAAGAAAATAAAGTCCATCACTGTTTCCATTGTTTCCCCATCTGTTTGCCATGATGTGATGGGAATGGACGTCATGATCTTAGTTTTTTGAATGCTGAGTTTTAGGCCAGCTTTTTCACTCACCTCTTTCACCTTCATCAAGAGGCTCTTTAGTTCCTCTTCACATTTGGTCATTAGGGTGGTATAATCTGTATATATGAGGTTATTGATATTTCTCCTGGAAATCTTGATTCCAGCTTGTGATTCATCCAGCCCAGCATTTCTCATGATGTACTCTGCATGTAAGTTAAATAAGCAGGGTGACAATGTATAGCCTTGACATACTCCTTTCCCAATTTGGAACCAGTCCATTGTTCCATGTCTGGTTCTAACTGTGGCTTCTTGACCTGTGTACAGGTTTCTCAGGAAGCAGGTAAGGTGGTCTGGTATTCCCATCTCTTTCAGAATTTTCCACAGTTTGTTGTGATCCACACAGTCAAAGGCTTTAGCGTAGTCAATGAAGCAGAAGTAGATGTTTTTCTGGAATTCTCTTGCTTTTTCTATGACCCAACAGATGTTGGCAATTTGATCTCTGGTTCCTTTGCCTTTTCTAAATCCATGTTGTACATGTGGAAGTTCTCCGTCACATACTGCTGAAGCCTAGTTTGAAGGATTTGCTGAAGCCTAGTTTGAGGGATTTTGAGCATTACCTTCCTAGCATGTGAAATGAGAGGATAATTGTGCAGCAGTTTGAACATTCTTTGGCATTGCCCTTCTTTGCAATTGGAATTAAAACCAGCCTCTTCCAATCCTGTGGCCACTGCTGAGTTTTCCAAATTTGCTGGTATATTGAGTGCAGCACTTTCACAGCATCATCTTTTAGGATTTGAAATAGTTCAACTGGAATTCCATCACCTCCACTAGCTTTGTTCATAGTTATGCTTTCTAAGGCCCACTTGACTTCATACTCCAGGATGTCTGGCTCTAGGTGAGTGACCACACCACTGTGGTTATCCAGGCCATTAAGACCTTTTTCGTACAGTTCTGTGTATTTTTGCCACCTCTTCTTACTCTCTTCTGCTTCTGTTAGGTCCTTACTGTTTCTGTCCTTTATCATGCCCATCTTTGCATGAAATGTTCCCTTGTTATCTCTAATTTTCTTAAAGAGATCTCTAGTTTTTCCTGTTCTATTGTTTTCCTCCATTTCTTTACATTGTTCACTTAGAAAGACTTTCTTATCTTAAATCACCTTTATTGTATCAAAATATGTTCCTTCTATACTAACTTTGAGAATTTTTTTTTTATCATGAATGGATGTTGAATTTTGTCAAATACCTTTTGTGTCTACTGAGATGATCATATCATTTGTATCCTTACTTTTTATAATATGATGTAGCACATTTGATTTAGGGATACTGAACCATCCTTGCATTCCTGGGATAAGTCCCATTTAATTTTGGGATTTTTATATTGTTGAATTAGGGTAATATTTTTGTCATGAATTTTTACTTATATTTATCATAGATATTGGCCTGTAATTTTTTATTTTTTGTAGTATCTTTGCCTGATTTTGGTATCTGGGTAATGATGACCTTGTAGAATGAATTTATGAATGTTCTCCTCTCTCCAGTGTTTTTTAACAGTTGAGAAGGATGATATTAGTTCTTTGTGCGATACAGTAGGACCTTGTTCTTTATCCACTCTCTATATAATAGCTTACCTCTGCTAACTCGAACCTCCCACTTCATCTCTTCCCCAACCCCCTCTACCTTGGCAACCACAAGTCTGTTCTCTGTCTATGAGTCTGTTTATGTTTTGTAGATACATTCATTTGTGTCATATTTTAGATTCCACATATAAGTGATTACATATGGTATTTATTTTTCTTTTTTCTGACTTCAGTTAGTATGATAATCTCTAGTTGTGCCTGTGTTGCTGCCAAGGGAATAATTTCCTTCCTTTTTCTGGCTGAGTGGTATTCCATTGTGTATTAATATATGTATGGATTCTTCATTCATTCATCTGTCAATGGACATTTAGGTTATTTCCATGTCTTGGCTATTATGAAGAGTGCTGTTGTGAACACAGGGGTGCATGTATCTTTTTGGATTGTAGTTTTGTCCAGAAATATTCTGAGGAGTGTGATTGCTGGGTCGTACGGTAATTCTATTTTTTGTTCTCTGAGGAACCTCCATACTGTTTCCCATAGGGGCCATACCAACTTACATTCCCACCAAAGTGTGGGAGAGTTCCCTTTTCTCCACATCCTCTCCAGCATTTGTTATTTGTAGAGTTTTAAAAATAATTGTATTTACTTATTTATTCATTAATTTTGGCTGTGGTGGGTCTTGTTGCTGTGCAGGCCTTTTCTCTAGTTGTGGCGAGTGGGGACCGCTCTCTAGTCGTGGTGCACAGGCTTCTCGCTGTGGTGGCTCCTCTTGTTGCAGAGCACAGGCTCTGGGCACACAAGCTTCAGCAGTGCAGCACATGGGCTCAGCAGTTGCAGATCCAGGGCTCTAGAGCACAGGCTCACGAGTTGCAGTGCATGGACTTAGTCACTCTGGGGCACATGGGATCTTCCCAGATCAGGGATTGAACATGTGTCTTCTGCATTAGCAGGTGGATTCCTGACCACTGACTGAGCCACCAGGGAAGCCCTGGTAGAGTTTTTAATGATGACCATTCTGACTGGTGTGAAGTGGTACCTCATTGTAGTTTTAACTCGCATTTCTCTAGTCATTAGCAAGACTGAGCATCTTTCCATGTATCTTGACCATTTTTATTTCTTCTTTGGAGAAAGATCTATTTAGGTCTTCTACCCATTTTTGGATTGCATTGTTTTTTTTTGTTGTTCTTGAGCTGTATGAGCTGCGGTGTATTTTGGAAATTACATGCCTTTGTCAGTCACATCACTTGCAAATATTTTCTCCCAGTTTGTACATTGTCTTTTTAAAAATGGTTTCCTTTTCTATGCAAAAGCTTGTAAGTTGTTTATTTTTGTTTTTATTTCTATTGCCTTGGGATACTGACCTAAGAAAACACTGGTACAATTTAAGTCAGAGTATGTTGTGCCTATGATCTCTCTAGGAATTTTATGGTGTCATGTTTTATGTTTAAATCTTTAAGCCATTTTGAGTTTGTGTATGGTGAGAAGATGTGTTCTAACTTCACTGAGTTATATGCAGCCCTTCAACTTTCCCAACACTATTTGTTAAAGAGACTGTCTTATTCCCAT